>NW_023416295.1:113564678-115964678 GCF_014176215.1 Rousettus aegyptiacus
ACATGGAATTATTACTACATTTCATCTCCTCTCCTCACCAATACTGAATTGGCTAACATTACAACTTAATGTTTACTAGGAGCTAACTATCAGCAGTCAAGAGCTTTTCACATTTTCCATATCTTAGAGGGAACTTGGAGGGACCAGTTTGCCTCCCAAAGTTAGGTTGATTATATTGAATATCTTCCACCACAGGAGGACCCTATTTACCCTTACTGGTATAGAGATTTATTATGAAGGTGGTGTTGTTTTTCCTCCCTTGCTCACCAGTCTGTCATCATTTTCTTCCTTACTGAATCCTCATCCACTTATATATCCTATAGAAGATTTCTTTGATCAATAAACTATCCTTATAGCAAGAAAAAAATGAACTCATGCACATAAGTTTATGAGTTTTAACAATATTTTTCATCACTCAAAAATAGCTAGTATTGAAAAATAATTAAATATTCTATATAATACTCAGTGAAGATGCTGTAAGAGGGAAAATATCTTTATGTTTAAGATATGGTATGCACTTAGAACAAAAGATCAATATGTAGTGCTATTTCCCCCAGATATAGAAATGTGGACCCAATGGACCAAGTGGCAGCTTGCAATCAGAGTTTCTTGCCAAATTTCAAAATACTGATTTTCTTACATATAACACTTATAGTTCCACTATTTTCGAGATCTTAATAATTGTAAGGGAAAAGGTCTCTTACGTCAGGGGTTTAAAAATATGTTTCTATTGAATTTATAACTGAGACTGCTAACTGGCTATATTATTCAGGGTTCTACAGAGAAACAAACAGAATTGTGTATGTGTCTGAGAGAGATTTACTATAGTTTGCTATAGGAAGTGGCTATGGAGGCCAAGAAATCCTACAATCTGTCATCTTCAAGCTGGAGAATTAGGAAAGCCAGTAGTATAATTCAGTGCAAATCCAAGGCCTGAGAACGAGAGGAGCTGATGGTGTAAGTCTCAGCCTGAGGCCAAAAGGCAAATAACCATGAGCTCAGATGTCCAAGTTAAGAAAAAGTGGATATCCTAGCTCAAGTGGAGAGAGAGATTCATCCTTCCTTCTCATTTTGTTCTGTCTAGGTCCTCAAAGGATTGGATGATGCCCTGTCCCCACATTGGAGAAAGTGGATCTTTTATACTCAGTCTATTGAATCTGATGTTAATCTCTTCCAGAAATACCATCACAAACACACACCAAAATAATGTTTACCAGATATCTGGGGATCCTTTAGCTCAGTCAAGTTCATAAATACAATTTATCATCATAATGACCATCTTTGGCTTCTCATGTCATTGGACAAATAGGGAAAGAGAAGTTTATTGTGTTGTCTGGAATGATTGCTCCTAAGTATGAAACAGCAATATCATTGCTGGTAAAAGATATAATTATAGAAGATTTAAGCCAGTTCTAAGAAATTCCATGTCTGGTGGTTAAACCTAATACATAATTACATCAATGCCATATAGTAATGTTAAGAGAGGTTTATAATGTGCAGGAAAGTGTAGATATCCAACCAATTAAATATTCTAGGTAAATGGAAATGCTGACTGAAAGTAAAAGGAATATAAAGCCAGAAATCAAGAAAAATGAATATAAATAGTAATATTGTCCTTGTGAATTGTTGAAGAAATGAATCCATGAATTAGTTATATTAATTTTTCCCAATATTATAACCCACAAAATAGTTATCTTAATTTTTCCCAATATACTCTTCCAGTTTTATTTATATAAGTCATACTGGTTAAGTTTAATTTTATTACTGAATACACAGAGCTTATTGAGATAGGTCCTGGAATAAATTAAAGATGGAAAGTCATTATTTAGAAATCCTAGTGATTTAATTTTGCCTTTTGGGGAGAGACAAACACATTTTTCTTTATATGCAGGCAGTTAAAATATAGTATGTTCAAAGGTACTGTTATTATTGTTTTGATATTGATAAGTCAAGGATGGGATATGTGGTGTGCATCTGTTTTAATGACCATCTAACCTGAGAAGACTGTGTCTATGTATTTTAGTCACTCCCTACATTTTATTGTTCTTATTTTACTCGCCTTCCCCCAAAAGAATCTCCTCCAAACCACTCCCCTACACTCAAAATAATTTCCTTTTCTTTCTACTAAAGGAAGACTATGGTATGAAAGACTAAGGCTTAAAGTTTAGATTAGCCAGCTCTATAGTGTGGGATGGAAAGTCATTTCTAGAATCACAGTCAAGAATTTGTTTTCTCAGACTCAAAAATTCTGTGAAATATCTGTAATTTTAAGAAGTCCTTTCTGCTGGAGTGTTTTTTTTTTTTTCCTTGCAATAAGAATTCTGACCAATACCAGGCATATATGTTAATTTCAAGTTTTGTTTTATTTTTGAGAAAGCCCAGAGAATAATTTTATGTAAAATTAGTAACTTGCAAATTACTGTAATTAAAGTAGGCCTAAAATATGGACCTGTTAAGAAAATAATTCAGCTAGGAAATTTAACTTGCAACATTAAAATTTATTTTACCATATCTGTGAGTAAAGATTCATGAAGATGCTAGAATTCTCATCTTCACTTTTTGATCAGGTAGGTACATAAGAAGAAAGTTTTAATGAAACATAATGGAGGTTAGAGACCTTAGGAGCACAGCAGAGCTTCTTGAATGACCAGGTGAAATCCTTACTCCCTAACATAATATCATTAGTAGCAGGTGGAAGGCATCTGAATGATAGGGAAATTGCCTACTCAATTAAGATTGCTTTTGTGTCTCACATTCTTTTTAGCTTTTTTTTTTTTTTTTTGGCAGTGATATTAAAGAGTACCGAATGCTTTTTATTGTGTCACAGTGTCATTTTTCAAACACTGTTGTCATGGGAACAACTGTTCATATTGATGGCAGACATGACAATGGTTTACCTAACAATTTAGATGATTTTTATGGTATTAGAATGACAAAAGGAAGCAAGATTATGTTAGATTACTGGAGTTTTTTTCAGATGATTTTTGGTACATTACTATAAATATTTTGGGGGTTGGAAATGGGAGAATTGTTTTCCCCTCAAGTAGGGTATTCTATGTGGTAGCAATTCTGTGAAGGAAGCAGTTTATAAAGAGGACACACTTACAGTCTTAAGGGTAATTTTTTCAACTTTTGCTTAAATTATACAAGTGAATAAATCATTAACAGAAACAGGACAGAGAATTAGAAGTGACACCTAACTGAGAAAGTAAACTAGAATTGAAGCCGGGATTACAAAATTTAAGGTATACTCACTGGGGTGATAACATTGAGAGTGGCAGAGGTCCTGCAATGTCCTAAAGACTCCTGTGAGGACCCCTGGAGTGGCAGTCAACAACTTCCCAGGCAGAAATTGTATGACTGCTATTTTATTGTTTGTATGAGTGAGTACAACTGAGAAATCCTTGAATTCTCGGGTAGGTATCTCTCTTTTTAGAAATGGTAAGAGAAACAGGACTTGCAAATATTTTAGATGCAGTATGGTACAATGTAAATAGCCACAGCCTACAAAAATTAATCTCTATTTACTCACTTTGAAAACTAATTATAAGTTAAAGGATTTAACTGTCAGGAATCATGACCCAAAATGTGTGTGTTAAAACTTTCTTTTAGGTAGTTATAAATACAAGTTAAAAAATAATGTTAAAAGGCAAGGGTGCATAAATTATTGAATTAAGCTAGGAGGTTCCAAGCTGAAAAATAAAAGCACAAAATTAAAGAATGACATTTTCAGTAGTTAAAGTGTACAATAAGCAATTTATTGCTTAGTAAACTATTTCTAGCATGAAAAATATACTTAATAATCTAATGTGCACTTGTGCATTCACTCCTAAGTTTAAAAAAGAAAATAGAATTGAAGCCACCAGTTTATTACTCTGAAATCTCATCGCCGGTGTTCCTACTTACAGGTAACTTTTACCTCACATTTGGCATTTAAATTCTCATGCAAATTTTTATATTTTATGTTATATGCAGTTATCTTCAAACAGTACACAATTTATTTTAATACAATTAAAATTAAATTGAAGATATTATATTTTATGATTATCTGGAACTTACATTTTAGTCAATATTTTTAAAATAAATTATTGATTTATTACAATAGGTTCTCATTCCTTCATTTTAGTTACTATATATTGCTGTGCTTTGTGAATAATACAACTTCTTGATTTACTCTCCTGAATGGAAATTCAGATAGTTTTCAATTTTTAAATATTGTAAACAATGTTATAATGAACATGCCTGTACACATTTCCCTGGGCACATGTGAGCATTTCTCAGGGAAATGTAACTGCTGAGTTATTACGTGCCTATCCCATTCCAATAGAAATGATGAAATGACTCTCTAGTGAGCTGTGCCAAATTACAAATCTGCCAATAGTGAAAGTGTGTTTCCTTTGCCCCACGCCTTACCATTAGTTATTGCTATTTTTTTTTTTTTTTAGTCTAGTGGGTGTGAGATTGTAGGTCATTATTGTTTTAACTTGCACTTACTAATTACTAATGAATTTGAGCATTTATCATATATTATTGGCTTTGTGGGTCTTCTGTGATTTGTGTTAATTTATTTTGATTTCAGCAAAACCTTTTAAAGAATATTTGTTTTATTTAATTCAGAACTTAAAAGTGTTTTGCAAAGGAAAGTTTTTTCGGTATTTTGTTTGAATTTTTTGCTCTAAAATACTATTGCCTGGTTCTCGCTCTCAGACATTCTAATTTAGTTATTAAGTGGTGTAACTCAGGTATTAGGATTTTTATAAGCTTCCCAAGTAGTTCAAAGTGCAATGACATTTGGGGACCTTTGGATTAAATTAATCTTGGATTGCTAATGTTCCAGAATAAACAAATCCATTGGTGTCACATTTTTTATCTTAACAAGTAGGGGTTTGGTGAGGAAAGAAGAAATAGAAATCTTTCCATTGGCAAATGAAGACAAAATATTTTGGTTTTATTTGGCAAAATATTCTCTCACCTTTGCATAGTTAAAAGATTTACTGCACTAATACTGAGGCTCAATTATTTTGTATTTTGTTTAAGATAGAAGAAATGTTTAGAGAAAGAAAAAGATGAGGTAGCTAAACTGGTATTAAGAGAATAGTGAATATTAGGGATAGATGATGACATAGACTTCAATCTGGACCAAAATTTGGACCTTCTCTGGGGAAAGTACTTGTGAGAAATGGAGAAAATTTTTTTTTCACCCAATCACTGGCAGATTGATAAACCATGAACTGGAAATATTGCTGCTGACCAGCACTACTGGGAAGATCTGCCCAAAGCCCAAAACTTCCAGATAAATTCTGGAGAGGAATAAAAATCTACATGAAAATGACAAAGGATCTTCTGTAAGGGTCTAAGGAATCCTCCACACTGCGCACCCACACATCAAACCCCTCGCAGTTAGTGTCAGTGCAAGCAGGCCACCTCCTTGGGTTTTTGCAGGTTATGGGAAACCTCCTTCAGAATGAGACCGTTGCTCTATAATTTGCTCGATACAGAAGTAAGTGTTTAGTAAATTATATCCATCGTGTACTTTAAAGGAACTCAGATCATCTGCCTGTGTCAAGTTGAGATACCACACACCTAGTGTTAGAATGAACAGGGCTCACTATTAGAACAAAATAAAGAGATGTCACTTGCCTACACAGGTAATACTAGTCTGGTACAGCAGAAGCTGGCATGAGAAAGCCTGGCCACTCATAGCCACCGACTCACAGAGACAAGTTTAGCTTCTTGCTGTGATTTGTTTATTTTCTCTTTGTTATTTTAGAAATTGTGGATATGCTTTACTTTCTTACCCCACAATATTAAGTGTCCCTCCATAAGAATAGAAATATAAAAATTCTGGTTTATGTGGTTTCACATCATTCATTACTTAATACTTTAAAATATATACATTAACTATTAAATTATTTTTGAATACTTTTTAAAATTTTAGGCTAGTTATAAACTCATAGCAAATTACAATAGAGTTTCCTTATATTCTTTATCATGTTTCCCTTAACAACTTATATGAATATATTACAATTATCAGGAACAGAAAATTGATATTGCCACAATATTATTAACTAAACTGTATACCTTTTCAAAATTTCACCAATTTTTCCATTAATGTCCTTTATTTTCTATTCTAGGCTCTTATCTAGAATCTCATATTTCTTTTATTTATCCTTAATCTCCTCCAGTATGTAACAGGTCCTCAGCCTTTCCTTGTCTTTCCTTATCCTGATTGATGCTTTTTAAGAGTACTCATCAATTATTTTATAAAATGTCTCTCATCTTGGAGTTGTCTGGTATTTTTTGATAATTGGAGTGAGATTATGCATTTTGGGAAAACCACAAAGATGATTATGTCCTTCTAGTGCATCATATCAAGTTTTTGTGGTGTTAATATGCTTAACGAGGAACATAGCTTGTTAAAAAAATAAGTTTGAGGTGATGGGTTAAAACTAGTGAAATGTGCAAGAGAATTTAATTCTGCACCATCTGAAAGGACACAGACTATGATTAATGTTATGTTGATATCACCATAATGAATCTGCTACTGAACAGTCTAGTAACATTATGCCATCCATAACCAGTGCACTAGTACACAGCAATGTCATTCAAAATAAAACAAAGGAATATTAACTAAATGTTTCAATTTTTTTTAATTGTTGTGGAAATATGAATCAGGCTAAAAATTGACATCTCTTGTGCAAGAAAACTCCTAGCAACAATTACATGAAACTATCATTCTGGAAGCAACACTTTAAAACCAATCACGTAAATTGCGAAGGAAAACCACTAGAATGTTTTGCAACTTAAAAAAGAAGTCTTGGCTGAGAACAGTATAATGAAAAGTGCAATTGAACAAACAAGCAGATTGCTTAAAGCTAAAATTCAGATCTGTTTTAGAATTGCACTGGAAGGTGAAACTCATATAACTGGAGAAGTTAAGTGATATTATGTATTGCACTTAAAATGAAGAGATTTCAGGTCAGAACCCAATAGGCACACTGACAACATTTTCAAATGACATACTTCACTATACTTAAATGCATTTTTAATTAGTTTAGAGACTGAAATTAACTGTGTTTTCCTTTTTCATTTTCTTGTTCTATTAAATTGTTTAGTTCTTTTTCTTCTTATTAACCATGAAATTACATGCATAAATAATTGTGTAATTTATTGTCCTTTAAAAACTACATATTAATAGATATATTCTATCTCTGTAATCAGTTCTAAATTTTTCCTAGCAGGTAAAAATTTTTATGAGTTCATTAATTCTCTATATAATTAACATAAAATGACAGCGTTTCTTTTAAAGTAACCTCAAGCATTAGCTTAAAATATATTTGTATGTATTTGTAATTATACTCAGAGGATAATTGTAAGTTGTAAAAACTTCTTGGTACAAATAACCTTCTAGCAGCAGCAAAGTTATCATTTATCATTGCGCTTATTCTTCATAGGCTTCAAACCATGGTGTGAACTGGTAGTAACACAAAATAATTTGAGAAACTTTTGCAAAAGCCACTAAATATAAAAGTATTTTAGTTAAGAAAAATAATACATAAAAGTACACTAGAAGAGTCTGATACAAAAATAAAAAGAGTCAAATAACTTTGATTCCAAGTAGACTATGAATATTTTGATCTTATAAACAAAAATTTTGCGTAACAACCTTATGTATAAAAGTAATTTATAATATGATTATTAAAGTATGCTTTTCAGCTTCAGCAAGGTATAACTGAAAATCAAATTGTAAAATATTTAAAGTGTACAATATGATGATTTGATATACAAATATATTATGAAAATATTTTCCTACTGAGTTAACATGTCTGTCATCTATATATTTAACCTCTTTTTTTATGAGAACGTTTAAGTTCCACTTTTTAAAAATCAATTTTCAATGATACGATACAGTGTTATCAACTATTGTCACCATGTTACACACTATGTTCAGACCTTAATCATCTTATAACTGACAGCCGCTTTTTTACTCTCTATTTATATGTTTTACTATTTTTTTAAGCTCGCATATAAGTGATACCATGCAGTGTTTGTATTTCTGTCTTGTTTATTTCATTTAGCTAATGCCCTCAAGTTTTATCCATGTTGTAAATGACAGAATTTCCTTCTTTTTTAAGGCCAAATAATATTTTATTGTGTTTATGTGTCTATATATTCATTCCTTAACAGACACATAGGTTATTTCCATCCTTGGCTATTGTGAATAATACTACAATAAACATAGAAGAGTAGATAATCTCTTCAAGATACTGATTACATTTCCTTTGGACATAAACCCAGAAGTGGGATTGCAGATCACATGGTAGTTCTATTTTAATTTCTTGAGTAACCTCCATGATACTTTCTACAGTTGTTGTACCAGTTTAGAATGCCACCAACAATTTACAAGTGTTTCCTTTTCTTAACATCCTCACCAGCATTTGTTATCTCTTGTCTTAATAGATATCCTAACAGATCTGAGGTGATAGCTTATTGTGGTTCTGATTTGCATTAACCCGATGACTCGTAATCTTGAATACTTTTTCATAAACCCGTTAGCCATTTAAATTCTTCTTTAGAAAAATTCAAGACCTTTGCCCATTTTATAATTGGGTTATTTGGATTTCTTTTCTTTCTTTCTGTTTTAGGAGGAGGGAGGGAGGGGGGAGGGAGGGAGGGAGGGGGAGGAGGAGGGAGGAGAGAGAGCGAGAGAGAGGAGAGAGAGAGAGAGAGGGAGGGAAGGGAGGAGGGAGGAGAGAGGAGAGAGAGGGAGGGAGGAGAGGGAGAGGAAGAAAAGAAGAAAGAAAGGGAAGGAAGAAAGGCAAACACATTCTCTTATCAGGATTCGTAAGGAATTCTTCTTCCTCCCCTCTTCACAACCATCCTCCCTCATCTCTCCTCCCCACCTCCCCTCCTCCCCATCCTCTATCTCTCCCTCCCTCTCTCCTTCTCTCCCTCCTTCCCTCCTTTGCTTCCTTTTTTTTTTTTTTTTTTTATTGTGGATTTTTTTGCTATTGAGTTGTATGAGTTCCTTGTATATTTTGGATATCAACCCTTTATTGGATATGTGATTTGCAAATATTTTCTCCCATTTTATAAGTTGCTTTTTAATTTTGTTGATGGTTTCCTTTGCTGTGAGGAAACTTTTTAATTTTATGTGGTCTTATTTGTTTATTCCTGCTTTTATTGCCTTTGCTCTTGGTTTCATATCCAAAAATATCATTGCTGGACCAACATCATGGTGCTTACCTACTATATTTTCTTCTAAGAGTTTGCAGTTTTAGGTCTTATGTTCAAGTCTTTAATCAATTTTGAGTTAGTTTTTGTGTATGTTGTAAGAAAGGGGTCCAGTTTCATTTCTTTATATGTGGCTGTTCAGTTTTCCCAACACCATTTATTGAAGACTATTCTTTCTCCATCGTATATTCTTGGCTCCTTCGTCAAAAATCAATATATGTGTTGGTTTATTTTGTGCTCTCAATTCTGTTCCATTTATATAAGTAATCTAGTTTTATAACAATAGCATACTATTTTAATTGTTATAGCTTTGTAATATAGTTAAAATTGGGATGTGTGATGATTTGAGCTTTGTTCTTCTTTCTCAAGATTACTTTAGCAATTTGGGGGTCTTTTATAGTTCCATACAATTTTTAGGATTTTTTTGTTTTGTTTTGTAGAAAAATGTTATTGGGATTTTTAATAAGCAATGTATTGAATCTATCGATCGCTTTGGGTAGGATGTTCATTTTAACTATATTAATTCTTCTAATTCATGAGCATGGAATGATTTTCCATATATTTGTGTCTTCAATTTTTTTTCATCTGTATCTTATAGTTTTCAGTGTACAGAGGTATCACCTCCTTGGTTAAATTCATTTCTGAGTATTTTATTCTTGATGCTATTGTAATGGTATTGTTCTATTATAATGGCTCCATTTTTAATTTTCTTTCTTCATTGTTAGTGTATAGAATAATTGATTTTTATATACTGACTTTGTATCTCACAACTTTATTGAATTCGTTTATTAGTTTTAAAAGTTTTTTTGTGTGTGGAACCTTAAGGGTTTTTGATATATAAAATCATTTCACCTGCAAATAGAGACAATTTTACTCTTTCTCCTTTTATTTGTATACTTTTTCTTTCTTTTTTTCCCCCTAAATGTTCTGGCTAGGATTTATAGTACTACATTGAAAAAAGTGGTGAGAATGAGCATCCTTGTCTTGTTCCTTATCTTAGAGAAAAAGCTTTTAGGTTTCATCATTAAGTGTGATGTTAGCTGTAGGTTTGTCATATAAAGCCTTTATTATGTTGAGGCATGCTCCCTCTTATAACCAATTTTTTGAGAGTTTTTTTCATGAATAAATGTTGAATTTCATCAAATGCTTTCTCTTCATTTATTGAGATGGTCATATAATTTTTATCTTTCATTTAGTTAATGTGATATCACATTTATTGATTTATAAATATTGAACTATCCTTCATCTCTGGAATAAATCCGAATTGGTCATGATTTTTAATTTTTTAGAGATAGTGTTGATTTTAGTTTGTTATTTTGTCGAAGATTTTGTATTTATGTTCTTCAGGGAACATAGCTTGGAGCTTTTATTTCTCGTAGTGTCCTTGTCTGGCTTTGGTATCAGGGTAATGTCCTTGTAAATGATTTTAAAAGTGTTCTCTCATTTTCAATTTTTTGGAAGTGCTTGAGAAGTGTTGTTATTAATTCTTTAAATGTTTGGTAGAATTAAACAGTGCAGCCATATTTTCTGTTTGGAGGTTTTTGATTTGTGATATAATCACCATATTAGTAATTGGTCTGTTCAGATTTTCTATTTTTTCATGATTCAGTCTTGGCAAGTTATATGTTTTTGAGAATTTGTCTATTTCTTATAGGTTGTCCAATTCATTGGCATATAATTATTCATAGTAGTCTCTCGTGATATTCTACTGGTTTCTATCCATTAGATAAAACAGCCACCCCTCCCAATCTGACAGAGTGGTCTTATATAAAAGATGATTCTTGTCAATCAGCTCAGTCTGAGCTTCTGGTTATATCTCAAAATTTTATAATTGACCTAACCTCGTTCTTTGTTCTTACTGGCTCCCATTAGGTGAGGGTGAACCAAAAGCTGTTTATGTCTCAACAAGAAGAATCACAGTCATCATCTAGATTCAGGCTGGTTTGATACTGGACCCTCAGGCAGTAACTAGAAAAGTATATAGTTGAGCACCTTCCAGGGAGAAACTGAGGAATGGGCATATTTGCCTGCTTCCTCTGTGCTGAGCCTAATGTGTAGCCATGGGGATGAGGGGAGTGCTCTTGCATTGGTTTAAAAACTGCTTCTTTCTTTTTTGATAGTCCCATGGAATGGACTTGTGAATGTAAACTCTGTTGGCTATTAAAATCAGGCAATCTGGAGGTCCATCTCTTGGGTGGTAGCCAAAAAAACTGGGGTGTCAGATGCATGTACAAGCTGCTTCCAGGGAGATACTGGTGGCTGGTTTTAATTTTTGGAGTGGAATAGAGGCAGCTTCTCTAGTCTCCAGGGAGATTATAGTTAACCTTTAGATGTGTGC
This sequence comes from Rousettus aegyptiacus, assembly GCF_014176215.1. Taxonomy (NCBI): domain Eukaryota; kingdom Metazoa; phylum Chordata; class Mammalia; order Chiroptera; family Pteropodidae; genus Rousettus; species Rousettus aegyptiacus. The sequence continues at coordinate 113,576,251 of NW_023416295.1, forward strand.
TAATGCTAGAAGTTAGACCCTCAAGCAACAGTTTATAAAGTATGCATTTATAGAGACTCATGGACATGGACAATAGACTAGTGGTTATCAGAGGGTAAGGGGGAGGGGGAACAGAGAAAGTAGATGGGGTAAAAGGGGTCAAGTATGGGCAGAGAACACACAATGCAATTAATATATGCAGTTAAGCACTTTCAGGGAAAGACTGGAAAATTGGTGTTTTATGCCTGCCCTCCCTGTACTGAGCCCTGGGGGAATAGCTACATCAACTGTTTAGCTCAGCATGCCTGTTAAGAACTGCACCTTTGTGTACTAATGGGTGTCATGGAGACAAGCTACATCGGTTATCAGAGCTAATTGTTTGGGGACCCTATTCCTTAGGCTGTTAAAAGTTGAAGCGATAGATGTGTGGCCCAAAACCTTCACTCTTTAGGGAAAAGCTACAGTTTGTGCTTCTCTCTCCATTGTATGGTACTGAACCAGGGGTGGGGTTCAGGGGCAGAGTGTTACTCATTCTTTCCTACCCATTTTGTTGTACGTATTTTCTCATTTACCCGATGTGTAGGAGTTGCTCAGTTAGTTCTGAATTTCTTTCAAAGGAAACTGCTCCATGTGTAGCTACACATTTGGTGCATCCATGGGAGGAGGGAAGTTCGCAGCCTCCTATGTCACCATCTTGGTCCATTTCCTTCTTTCAGTGATTAAAGTATGCTTAATGAGAATTCCCTATTCTCTGTTCTTTTCCCACCCTCTTGTCTTTCCTAATCCTGTCCGTCCTCTATTACTTCCCTTCTACTTCCCCACGTCTTCCTTTTGTTTACAAAACTTTCAAATTCTTTTAGAAAAATCTGATTTTTGTTTACTATTCTTGGGGCAGACACTTTGTCTGTTCATTACTAGGTCCCAGTGACTAGAATAGTGAATTAACACAATCATATTCACTTGATTTGGTAAAAGATTCACGGGAGAATCAAGACTAGAAAGGTGTAACTAAGTTAAATGTGTTATAAGGTATCGAATGTGTTATGAAATATCAAATCTTTAAGATTAGTGTAATCAGATATTTTTAGGTTGAATAGCAGATTTTAAAAGGCTCTACACTTGTCATTTCTCTCTTGATAGATGGATATATCTGTTGTTCATTTTGGATAATTTCTATTATTTTCGAGTTCACTGATTCTTTTTTTTGTTTACTCTATTCAATTTTTTATTTGTTTCAAGTATGTTTGTAAGAGCTCATCAAAGCATTTTTTTTTTTAAATGGCTTTTAAATATTTGTCAAATAATTGTAAGATCTCTATTACCTTGGTATTGGTGTCTGTTGAATGGTTTTTGTTTTTGTTTTTGTTTTTTTAAATTTAAATTGTGTTTTTCTTGGTTCTCAATGTGATGAAACCTGGACTTTATAGGTATTATATGACCTAAGTCTGGGTCTTATTTAAACCCTTGTTTGTGTTTAAGTTGCTTCCTCTGACGACAGTCTAACAGGGGAAAGAGGGAAGTGACTCATGATTGTCAAGTACAGCTAGAAGTCCAGGTTCCCCTCGGACCTCCTTGAGGAGCTACTTGCTACTGCTCGGTGGGGGTGAGTTCCAGCTCTATGTAGGCTTCTGTTGATACCAACCTGGCTGGGAGAAGAATAGGAAATATTTCTTATGTGACTTTCACTGACAATAACTTCTGGGTAGTCTCATTACTGCTGGGTAGAGGTGAAGATCCTTACTCTTCATTTGACCCTCTCTGATACCACTTAGCTCGGCATGTTGAGATGCCATATCACAGTCTAACCAGTGTACAAGTTTAGGGTCATGACTTGGCTTTTGCTGGCATGAGGAAAAGTAGGACCACAAATTTTTCTGTGGTTCTTGCCTAGAGTTGAGTAGTCATTGTCTAAAAGGTTTCTGTCTTGTTAGTCTATCCTTTTCATTGTCTTAGGACTTTTTTTTTTTCTTTCTCTACTGGTGTTTCTGAGTTGTTGGCTTCTTTAGTTCTAAATGTGGCACATATCAGGTAAAAAGAAAACCCATAGAACTCGTCATTCTGTTCTTTGGGCCCTTAGGCCCCTATAGCTCATATACCTTCTTTTAACTTTTCAGAGTTTTTATATTTGTTTTCTATATAATGTCATAGGTTTTAGTTGTACTTAGTGGGAGGAATAAGAGAGTGTGCACTTATTACATCTACTCAGATGCAGAAGCTGAATGGAATTCGTGTTTAATTTAGACTGTATCTTTTGAGTTCAGCAACTATTTTAAGTACTTTCACATAACATAAACAATAAGTCACTGAATAGCAAAAGATAAAACAAAAAAAGAAACTCCAACAATATTTTAGTCACTCTCTATTTTGTTATAAAATTTTAAAGATTTCAAAGATCCCAGTAAAATCATTCAGTTAGTTATCCACTTAAATGGTTAACTATAAAATGCAATAGCTCATGATATACTGGAAGCAACACATGAATAGCAACATCATTTTCTATTTCTTTTTTTCCTGTATAAATCCTATGCCTGCCTCTGAATATTTTTCAAATTGTAAATAAAAACTGACAATTTCATACACGGGCAAAGTGCAGATGTCAGGGCCAATCCATTTATAAGATATTAGTAAATTTTCTTTCTAAATTTTAATAAACATAAATGTAAGTTATAACACTTTCTTTGAAAACCGAGTGAATCTGACATTGCCTGTTGGGTGTGAACTCTTTCTTTAAAGACTACATTTTAAATTAAAGGAAGAATAGGTTAAGATCAATCAAAAGTGAATTAAATTAAAAGCATCTGAGATGGGAGATTTTATGAAGGAGAAATTTTGTCAACCTTTTGGGGTGTTTAGTTAGAAAGTGAGGGAAGTTTTAGTGATAGGCATTTTCAGTTTGCTCTGTAGGGCAAAGCAGACAGAACACTGCTCAATAACCTGCCAAAAGCTGAGAAGAGCAAAGAACAATTTTCATACCTTTTTCTGATAAGACAATGAGTTAATTAAAGGCAATCAATCTAGAGGCAACTAAGAAAGAATTTCAAAGATTGTTTTAACACAAGAGCTTTTCAGTAGTGAAGGAATCTTCTTAATTGAAGAAACTGTGGAAAGCAGAGAAATCTATCTGCTTGATCTAATGAGGTGTGAGGAATAACCGATCAACCCGCTGTCACTTGAGTATAATGTTTCAGTTTCTTGTGTTTTGTATGGTTTTGACCACGGTTTCTTCATCTCTAAAATGAGGCCCTCTTACAATATAATTATTCCTAGTGTCTATTTCTTTTGTGTACGTGGACTCAAAAAAAGGTTTGAATAAGCTCAACACTGGAAATCTTGAAATGCTCTTTATATTTTACCTGGGTAATTTTCTTAGCCAATAAAAGTCTGCAAAAATGCCTGGATTTTAATAATAATAGCATGGAGTGTTATATCGACATAGCATCTTTCATTTCTAAATCTCGAATGATTTAAATATACCTCATTAATCACCAAAACATTTTTGGAGATATACAAGTGTGTGATTTTAGCATTATTATCAACAATTAACTAATACCATAGAGATCAATCTTACCTTTTACAACATAAAGAAAGTATATATATTTTTTATCTCCAAAAGACATAAAGGATAAAAGAGAAAGACATTTAAATATAAATATGCCCCAAAATGCACTGTCAAGTATCAGTAGGATAATTATACAAAATGAATTTGAGATTCATAGTGAAGAAATTACTCTCTTTAGAATATATTAGATTTTCGTGAAAACAGCATCAGTAGTTTCAGGCCTCTAGGATATGATTAAGTGCATCAAAACAGTAATTTAGTTTATTATCGAGTCAGGTATATTTCCTACTTTTGGATGGCTCTTCTGTTTCAGTCTGCTTAAATTCAAATTTTATTAAAAAAATAATGGAAAGATGTTGTTAGCTGAATAATCCTGTTTAAAGGTAAGTACAATTAGTCATATATCAGTTGTATCTAATTGTATTTACTATTCTGAATTTATTTGTGAGATTTTTACATATGTGGCATTCTTAAAAGTGAGGCTCCATTTGTACCTAAATGACATAGAAGTAAAATTTAATTTTCTAAAATACCCTGAAATATTCCTGGAGGAGAATAGTTGCTATGTAGGCAGAATCTTTATTTGCAACACACTGCCATAGTAAAACTGGTAAGAAAATTCTGTATTTTTAATAAAATAAAAAAAATAACTTGAAATTCCTCAGAATATTAAGTAGGCACATATGGTTGATTTTGATGTGAAGTATTTTGTTATGAAATTTGAATGTATCTAAATGATGTATTTACTATAGCTCATCTTTTTGTGCTTTGTCAAAATATGGTTAAATCTATAAAAATATCATCAAAACACAGTAAGGAAATTTTAATTTTGTTTAAAAATTTAAAAAACTGGTTTATTTAAATATATAGAGGACATAATTATCCCAATACATTTACCTAGACACTCCTGAAATCAGAAGATGATTCATATATAGTGCTTATAATAATAAATTATTGAAAATTGTTTTAAATTTTGAAAATTTAATTATATAATATTCAGAACTCATAAGTGTGATTTTTTGGACAATGCAGTTAAAAATCTTCAAAACAGTGTATGTAATATTAAAAGTTATTGAGAAGTATAAATGTATAAGCACACATATGTGCATAATATTTATTGTATAAAATTCTAAAGAATAATTTATTACTCAGTGACTCAGAAAAGTCAATAAATTTTTTAAAGTAAATATATGAAGTATGGCTCTACAATACAATTTTTTACTATAATATACGGTGAAACTCCATGATTTTTATTTTACAAAAGTTTGCTAATAAAATGTACTCTACATAAAAATTGACTTACTAGCTTACAATGTAGATATTTATTATTTGTATCATAGCCATTGTTTTTTTGTGAAAATCTTTCTTTCATTTGTGTGTGTACATATTAACACATAAATTTTATATGAAGCAAAAAGAATCACATTTTAAGACAGAGTATTGTTAAATGAAAGCATCTATAGAAATATATTTATATGTTCACTGAGAATAACAAGTCACTTATGCTTTTGGCATTTCTTTCTACAAAGTAGATAATATATTATTCATGTCAGGTTGACAGACATGTTAAGAACAATTTAGGACTTTTAAAGGTGGTTAAGGACATCTATCTATGCTCAGCACTATACAGTACCCTTCAAACAGTAACTAATTTATTTTCTTTTATATTCTACTTTAGTGGTAGTAGTAGTTGCAGTTGTAGTAGTAGTAGTAGTAGTAGTAGTAGTAGTAGTAGTAGTAGTAAGCATATTCCCTAAAACCATGTATGTTCTTTACTTATCAATTTTATGTTCATACAAGTATAAAAACAAACAAAGTAGACATCTATATTGATGAGATAAAATAAGGAAAAATACATGTACTAATATTTTTTCTTATACATCTGCGAGTAGACACTGCACTTTGGATATCACTTCTTCAAGGCACCCAAAGGTTTCCAATGCTCAATCTAGGGTGTTGTAAGTCACATTAATATAGTAGGCATCTGCTAATTATTCTATTGACTTGGCTTTCCCAATCCAAATTACTGCATACTAGTATTTATAGCTAGCATAGAGAGTAAGTTCACTTTCTAGCAAAAATAAGTTTAGGAATTGCTATCACATGAGAGCTGTAATCTCACCATTTAGCTCATTCTTGTCTTAGGCTCCTCAAGGGTAGTATTTCATGATTGCTGAAGGTGTAACCTTTGATGTGTATTTGTGCATACACATTTGGAAAGACACATATAAGCACTACGAAGACCTTATAAAAAGACTCAAGTTGTCTTCAACCTACATCCTTAACATTTTAGTGTGATCTACACAATTCTATTTATACCTGCCATTCAAGGATGTGGTTCCAGGTATGTATTCTGCTGAACCTATTACTGTGTTTAATATGCAATTTTGGAGACAGGAGCTGAGCAGGATCTCTCTCTCTCTCTCTCTTTCCCCACAGAATACAGAGTAAAAGATTTGGAGTTGTCCAGGGAAATCTGAGAATAAGGAAATAAGGAAGGATCAAAAAGGTTAGTAGAGGGGAAGATGGCCTAGGACTTAGCATTAGGAACTTATGTCCACTTTAACTAGGTTTTCAAGAGGCAAGGATCATCAACTCACATATGGATTGCATTATTACTATTCATACATAGAAATGAGGATTTCAGAAAAAAATGAATAAGGCAAAATATAGTTAAAATATAGGATAGTCAGCATTTTCCCCTCTGGGAATTCCAATAGTCACAAAGTTGAATATTAAAGCTGGGCAGCATTTAACATTGTTCTGACCTGAGGTAGTCACATAGGAGAGAATATAAATAACTGACACAGAGGTTTTAAAATCTAATGATAAATTTTGCTACATAAGTATTCTCCCCACATATTGTATCTGTTATAATTCTGAGTAATTTAAAAGCATAATCATCATTTGTCCAATTTCATTTTGATTTATTCCAGAGCCTCATCTCAGGAGCCCAATAGTTTATCAAAAGGTTATACTATCACAGGAAAAAATTATGAAAGCCTGAAGGCATACCTCCTAAGACTATAGGCTCTCCAACTGCACAATAGAGTATAAAAGATATCAATTTGGATAAAGTTGGGGACGGAAAAATTTTGTGAGCATGCTGGTGATTGTAGAAGTTCATACTCAGTTTTTCTAGTCACTTAATATTTGATTTTTCTTTGTCGATAATCCATCAGTTGAATTCCTGGAAAAATCACAACTACAGCTTTTACAGAAGCTAACTCCAAAATGTACTGTTCTTATATTGTACAATAACACCTAAAATTCCATGGAAGAGAATTATCCAGCAAAAATGAGACAGAAAGTTTAGATGACCTATATTAATATATTCTTTTGGACTAAGTTGTTAGCAGTAAAAACCAGATACCTTCCATAGAACAGAAACTTTTCAAAACAGGTAGTATCCAGGTATTATAGACATAAATCTGAGATGCCCTGTACATTGTGACATAGTTGGACAGTAACCTGGCTTTTTTTTCTATTAATCATATGAGTTTAGGACAAGTTTAGGAAAGTTATTTAAGACTGCTAAGAAGAAAAGGAAGTTAGAGAAGTCAGCAGCGCCAAACTCAGCAGATGCTTTATCAATTATATCAAATTCAATTATGGCCTAAAGAAGCATGCAACACATACTAGAAAGAGAGGAATCTAGGTCATAAGGTCAGTAAACTCTATTAAGCAAAGTTAAATACTTCTAGAATTTAACTTTTGCTGCTTCATAGGTTTTGGGACAGTCGTAGATAAAGAATTTAGTGGCTTGATGGCTGCTTCAAGGGGCTTCCCATTTGTAAGTCAGAGACAAAGGCAATTACTTTACATGTAAACTTAAGCTCTTCACAAAAATCCTTCCTGACCCAGTCTAGTTTAGTGATTGTTCCTCACACCTATGTAGACCTAGCAACCACTGTTCCTGCCTTTCACAAACGTTTGATTCTACAATTCACTATTTACTATCTTACCCTACTTTGGTTGGAAACTTCAGGAATACAATCTGTTTTATATCATATTGTGCCCTGAATAGTGATTAGTGTTTGATGATGTGCTCAACAAATATTTATAAAAGGAATATTTCAAATTATAGTGCATATGTAACTGCAGGTTTGAGTACCTTATCTGTCATGACAGCATGTTGCATGGAGATAAAGGACAAAACTATATGAATCCAGCAAAATTGGAGAACATACACATTTATTAGAGGCCATTTTAATGCTTGCTTATGTTATTTATCTGTCTATTCTTGGCACAGTAGTCAGCTAAAGGAATCACATATAGTGATTACCTTCTGGAGCCAGACATCCTAGATTCGAATCTTGGTTCTTTCTCTTTCAAACTAAGTAATCATGGGACTGTCACTTATCACACATTTCTTTCTCAGGGGTAGTAACAATTCCTAGTTTCATGTGGTTGCTATGTGAGTGAAAATAAATGGTTATATCTAAAGCAGTTAGAACTAGAAGTACAAAGCAAGCGCTCAATAAATATTAGCTATTATTATCTGAACAACTATTAGTCACAGATTTTTCTGTCCTTTGGTGTTTAGAATCTTTGTCACTCAAGTGTTTAATCACTGAGAACCCTGTTTCATCATTCCCCATGGTTTGGGAAAAATTATAGATTCCTAATGACAGTATTTTTTATGCCAATCAGTCTGCAGTGAAACCATCTTGCGAATCCCCAGTGGAGAAATATGTATATTTCTAATTCTCCAAAGGCCTTTTGCTGAGAAACCACAAAATCTTATTTATAGATGTGGCATTTTCTGTGGTTGCATCTTATGCAGTGTGAATCAGGAGAAACTGCTTTCTGGAAATTTGTCTTATATGAAATTCACAAGAAAAAAAGCTCCTATTTCTACAATAGTGCTTTTTAAATATATGTTTCATACTGAATTCTCACATTTATTACTTAATTGTTGGCATAATTACTTTAAATAGATGACACATCAGTGAGAGTATATGTTTTATAGTTTGGAATCTTGCCTCATTAGTTATAGTACCATGTACCTTCTTACAGAAATAAATGAGAAAGGGTGTAGCACTTCTATTAATTTCTTTAGCAACATTTAAACCAGTAGAACCATTAGTAAATTCCACTTTTTATCTTGGTGGTGAATTGTTTTAGTTGGGAAACTGAGTTGCAAGAGAAAGAAACCAGTTACAATTAGCTCCAGCAAAAGGGCAATTACAATAAGAATGCAGTGCTGTCTCACAGAGTCTTACAATAGGAACTCAGCTAAGTCTCTGAAATTATGGGAACCATAAATAGAAACTTGTGAGTGTGATCTTTATTTTTTTCTCCACATTTGTTTTATGCTCTTCTGGACTGACAGGCTTTCTCTGATACGTAGTTCACAAGAACATAAGCATCTTTAAATCTAATATAAGGCCATTACTTAGTCTTACAACCATTTTTAGCTCATGTGAGCTGGTTTAATACATCTGCTATAATACATTTATCGCAGACAAAATTGAGAAAAGAATGCAATATATCAAATATTTATAATTGTAAATGACCAAATTTTAACTTTATTAAAACTAACATGGATTGCTAAATTACAAAAAAACTCACACAAATGCATATATATATATATATGTATGTATGTGTGAACATACATATGCTTATCTAAACATGAAAATATATATGCTGAGCATGACAATTTAGAAAATTGTACTACGTACAATATCTCCAAAATGCAAAATGAGAAAGTTTTGGACAGTGTGAGAACACTGATTAAATAGTTTTGCTTAGTAGATAATATTAAAACAATGGCTGTAAGATTGAGTGAACAGCCTATATATTATTTTTTTTTTCAGGGCTAAGTACAAAACCTATCATATATAATACTAGTTTTTAAAATAAACTTCAGCTTTGTTAAATCTATTATAGGCAAAGTAAAAATAATTTGACAGGTGCAATAATATTAGCAAATTCAAACATATCCAAACATAAAAACATAGAATTTAGAGCATAATACACTATAGAGTTTAAATTCCACTGGAATGACAAAATGATAATTTTAAAGAGTACTGATAATCTAAACTTAAAGGATGAAACAGTAGAATCAAGATCGAGAGAGAGATGATTATCTCTGAGTAGCACTGAAACTTCACAAATTCTGTTTTAGACCTTTTGGTTAGTATTTATTATCCAGGCTAAAACATAAGTTTAGGGTTTCCAAAGAATTTTTAGGCTGTCATTCAAAGGGTTTCCTATTGTTACCTGTTTATTTTTCAGCCTAAGTTTTAATATAAATGCTGTACAAGTACTAACAAACAAAAGGAGATGGAATACAAAAAGTAAAAATAATATTTTTTTACTGAATAAATCTGAGGCATTACAGAAGTTCTGGAATTAGTCACTGATTGAAAAGTATTTATTATTATCAACAATGATGTGATTATAAGTAGAGGCATAACCTACATACAGGTGGAAGAATCAAGATAAAACTATGGACAATATGATGCTAATGGTTTTCTTAAAATTATCATTTTATAGAATTGACTAAGAAATATATAAATCTAAGTCAATGAAAACCACTAAATGAACTAGTCAAACAGTATTTAAACCTCTTCTTGACAAATAGAAACAAGGACCACAAGATTTTTATTAAACCTTTAAAGAAGAGATAATACACATTTTTCCCCCAACTAATTTAATGAAGATGAAATACTCTAAATTCGAAAGTAATCAAGGAGAGTACAAGAAAATAAAGTTATAAATCTTTATTGTTCATGAACAGATGCATAAATCCCAAACAAATCAAATTTACCAATGTATTAAAATATTGAATCAATAATAGGGTTTGCCCCTAGAAACCAAGGCTAGTTTACTTTAGAAAATTTATCTATATATAAAAACACATTAAGAAAAAAGCAGAGAAAAAATATATATGACTATTTCAATCAATTCAGAAAGTTATTTAATAAAATTTGGGTAAGGATATTAGTAAGGACTTTTACCATTTAAAATTTCTGGAACCCCAAAACTGAAGATAATAGTTTCTAAGTTCTCTCACTTTCTAAAGTAAGACAAAGTATTTCTAAAGCAAGACAAGTTAGTCATAGCATGCAAAAGGAGTCTGCGTCCCTTAGCCCAAAAGAGGACGCCAGGGCTTTTCTTTTTATTGTGGCTGCCATTATAAATGTGGAAAATTTAATTTTAATTATAATTGTTAAAAAAAATTAAATTTGTTTTTTAGTCATACCAACTGCATTTCAAGTGCTCAAAAGCTATGTGTGGTTAGTGACAGCCACACTGGACAGCACAGAGAACATTTCTACAACATCAGAAAGCTCGATTGGAAAGCACCACTCTAGAGTGTGAAAAGAGGAGGGCATCATTGGGCAGGATAATTGATAAAGAATATTTGACGAGAGTTGCCGAAGTGCTGTGCAACCCCTCTTTCACTCTCCAATATCATAACTTGGGATGTTGGTGATTTTCACCATCACCACAAAAAAAGTGAGCCTTTCAAATAAACACTGACAGACAACAAGGTACTTTTCAGGCAGAAAACCATTGTCTTGACACCCCTGGTTTTAGCCACAAAGAAGACTATTTCAGAGAACTGTAATGGAAGCACACCGATCTTTCAGAAACACTGTGAAAAGCCAGTTTAAATTTATTTGCCAGATAGTCAATTGGATCCATGGACTCAAGTATTTTCAGTGTTTCACTGAAGCAGATTTCCTAGCTAGAAAAAGGTGACTCTAAGAAAATAGAGACTGAGGAGAGTCAAATGTCCCTGAGAGTGGCCTTGAAAAATTCACAAATGTACCCCAACAAAAGAAGATTAGCATCTGACCATCTATCCTATCTAGAGGAAGCCAGTAGATGACAAGTGCATTGGTCAAGTAAGAGTTTTTTCCATCCAGGACATCCCTTTCTTTTATAACCCCTCTATAGCTGTATGTAGCCAGAGGCGATGCAGTAAATCGGAGGGGGGATATGAAAAAGGAAGGTAGAAAATATCTTATATAGTGCACCAAGACTTTGTAACATGGTACAGAGTTGCCTCATTTGAAGGAGTACATTTTTTGAAATTGTCTTTTGAAAGGAGCGGGGTACTCTTTTATAATTAATCTGATCACAGAAGGCATCTTTTTATAATTTGTTTATAACCTTCATTTAAGATAGCCAGAGCCAAGAAACAAATAGTAAATTTACTATTAAACTTTTTTATAATAGTAAAAATATTAATCAATATCCTCCCCTTTTCCATATCTTCACATTTACCTCAGTCTAAATTTGGAGTCTGATTAAGAAGATAAAACTCTTTCTATAAAACAGAAATATTATTAAAAATTATAGCAATTAAGGCTGTTATCTTTACAAAAATAAATATGGCAATGGAACAGAGTAAGAAGCCTAGATACAGGCTAAGAGCTCCAAAGGAACTTAGTAGACCATATTGGAAATAATACAAATAAATGAAGAGATGACCGAATCACTAAATAAAACTTCAATCAGTGAATCTTGTTGAGCAGGTGACACCTATTATCATGTCTGTATATCTCCAGCAGCATAACAAATAGCATACTAATGTCTGCTACCTGGAGCAGTAGTCTCCGATATTAACTTACTCCCTAGTTTGCAGGCAGCAGGATTTCGAAGAAAGACATAGCTCACACAAGTACACAGAGAAAAGAGAGCAAGGTCAGAATCAACAATGAGTATTGGTCCCTATGGCCAGAGGGTCTCCTCTTGCAGACGAGTAAAGAGATGGTCTGCGTGTACCTTCCTTGCTGGGAACAGTTATAGCAGTGGAGTCGGCCAGGTGACATATGGTACACACACTTAAGGAGCACAAAGAAGCACACATCACACATCGAGTCCAGAAGAAAGATATCCCAAAACAGAGATAGACCCTGTGCTGTCTGTGAGGGTTCTTTGTGTCTTTATAAGGAAATATTCTTCTTCCAAAGCACATTCTTATGTGGCCATGCAGGGGTCCAGAGACTATGCTCTCTATTACTGCCTTTCTCAACAAATATCCATTTGAAAAAATAAATAAGAATTACTACCTCATGCAATAAACATAAATTAATATCGACTGACTAGATAGGTAAAATTTATAAGATTTAAACTTTTCTGAAGAAAATATGGACTATTCACAATAAGATGCAGAAATATATAATGTTCTTTGCAGATAAAATAATAAAAAGATAAGTCAAAGACTTGGAAATATATTTTAAACATATAATATAGAATTCACATTAGTATACATCATATTAAAATAACTAAAGAAAATCTATTATTAGCAAAATAGATAAAATATTAATAGGGAATTTAATAATACCCAGGAAACCTAAATAATTTGTCAAAGAATTCTCAGTGCCATCTTAAAAATAGAGATATTTTATACTCAACTTGGAAAAAGTATTTAAGGTAAAAATTTAGAATATATTAAATTGAATTGGTTTTATATATACATTCTTTGAAAAAATCATGGTTAAAATTTAAAAAAATAGATAACTAAAAATGCTGCAAGACAAACATTCTTATTCCTTGTGGCAGAATAACTAAACATATTTTGGGAAGCACTTGGAAAATTAATATGTTTAATATCAAAATTTTACATATCTTCATATAATAATTCAACTGGCTAGCCTAAAAAGTAATTGTAAGTGGTGATCATTAAGATTTCTATCAACGTGTTATATATAATAAAAAATTTGAGGTAATATATTCATTAACAGAAGAATACTACTTAAACAATGGCCTAACTACCCTCTGGAAAACTATTTTTTTAAAAGTTTAATATATAAATAAGTTGTTACATTGAAAGAATATTGACATTTTGTTAAAAACAAAACCTGGATGTGAAATGTTAAAATAATTTTCAAAAAACTTGTAGATTTAATTATAAATATTTCAGTAAAAAACAAACAATTTTTCTAAGCATATTTAATTGAAGTAACATGAGCTCTTGAAAGCTGTTAAATTAGTTCTCTGTATTTTACATTTTGGAAAATATTTAATACATATTTTAATTCACAAATTCTCAGTGTCCTATTAATCTGAACTGAATATCTCTAGAAGGGACATAATTTACATGTTAGATATTTTTGATAAAAGTATTTTTCTCTAGTAGCACCTGGAGAAACAAATGAATTTAAAACAAAGTCCAAAAAAAAATTAAAAGAAAACACTGGAATGAAATAGACCAAAAAGTATGTACACCTGCTCTCTATGAGTGACTCTACTGACTGCTCGAATGCTTTTGTACTTCAAACTTTTCTTTTTAATAAGCATCTGTTACTTTATTTTACATTATTACCTAAAATGTTATCTTTCTCACTAATGTCTTTTAAAAGTAAGTTATGACTTTATTTGTTAATACTACTCCTGTAAATAGGTAGTGTAGTTTTACTATAGCATAAAGGAAATGAAACTCTAGTGAGAATTCTTCCTAAAAGGTATATAACTATAGTTATTTTTTAAAATTTTGATTATTATTTAACTGGTTTAGAGAGATGAGACAAATATTTTATTTTTATTTTGTTTTTTTGAATGATATATCCATGTGTTTTTTCTCTATTGTATTCTAAGTAGATTTCAGCAGCATTAGAAGAACATTTCTAAAATTTAGTAATTATAGCCTTTATATAATGAAACAAGTCTCATTGGCTTATTTTAAAATGCAAATTGCACACTTACAAATTTGGGATGTATTGCCCTGGTGCCATGCCCAAAGGGAAAACACAATCACAAACCTTGCCTTAACATTAATATCTATTTGGAACCACTGACCTTCAGTTAGTGCTATTAAAGTTTTTAAAATAATTTTATTCAACTGAATGGTTCTAGAAAGAATTTGTTTAAAAGGATGATATTACCATAATTAAAAGTGCATTTATGTGTAAAAACATAAGGTCAAATGCATTTCTGCTTTATATGTTATCCAGATACATGAACAAAATTTGTTATTAAATCATAATTAATATATTTTTTAAATTGCTATTTTACTTTCTGTCTGTGAGACTTCAGGTCCTTTTTTCAAATTAATGAAGACCAAACTGGTTAAGCATTTTTGACTGATCTAGGTGAGTATAGCTCATCTTTAAAACATTGCATCTCTACTTAAAATTTTTAAAATTCATTTTACAAAACTGTTTTAGCCCTTACCAAGATGAGTATATTAAATTGTATACAAAGTGTTTATGATGAAGATAATTGTATAAGTGATTTAGAAGACACCCTCAATGCTCTCTCATTTCCTCATCAAATTCTCATTAACAAAATTATCAAATCCTAGAGGGGTATTTTGTATTTTAATTAATTCTGAAATGAAAAAGTTTGATTACCCAATTACTCAAGTTTACATACTGATTTCCTCACATTGGATTAAGTGTAGTGTAGAATATATTAAAAAGTAAACCACAAGGCCTGTATTAATATGAGGTTAATATCTTTTCAAAACACAAGGTTTATACATGAATTCAACTAAGAAAGAGATTTGATTTGGTTAAGAAATTTACACGAAATCATCATCAAATTTATCTTCTGTTAATTCTCTTCAAAACATAATGAATTCTTTCAAATGCATAAAGACAATCTCATTTCATTGATGATCATGCTGTGTCTTCTTCTGAACAAAAGTTTATGAACAAGACGAGGGGAATAGAAACATTTAAGAGAGCCAAACTATCAGACCTCCTCTCCACAAAATCTGTATGTGGCATGAGTTGCTTAGGATACACAGTTCATGCCTGGCAGAGTGAGAAGCAAAAAATGAGGGTAGGAAAGAGACTCCAGGAAAAATTTTACTTCATTTATTTATTCATCATCAAATCATGTATTCATTCATTAATTCAACCAGTCAACCAGTCATTATCACACAATTACTACTTAGTATATAAAGCTGCCTATTCTGATATCTAGTACCTCATAACCTAGCATAAAAAAAGCTGAGCAGAAATAATTTTAATAAAATTATGAGAAATTCTATAAGGAAGTTTGTTTTTAATGTTAACAAGGACAAAGAAGAGGAAACTATTAACTGACAAAAAGACATCCAATGTTTGCGTATTAAAGGAAATTTCCGGGCCTTAAAAAATGTGTAATCAAAGAAGAAACGAGAAGACAAGCAATTCTACAAAGAAAAAATAGTGTTCTATTTTTATATTCATTAATTGTTTAGCAAATGTAAATTCCTAGTTCCAGATACAATTTAATGTTTTACATATCCATTCATTCAAATTGGAGGGGAGCAGAATATATGACCTCAAAATATGCCTGCCACTTTGGCAATCAAGATCTGGAATTTAGATAGCAGGCCTGGTTCAGGGAGATAGCTATTACCAGAGATAACTTTCACCTGAATGACCTGTCTGTACAGCAGGACAAACATCTAATTACTAAACATCTGCTCTTTTTATTGTCCTGTGAATATCCTACTTCTCTTTGAAGTTGTGGACCTCTATCTCGTTTCTTAGCTCAGGAGGGCATATAAACCTCAACTGCCCGAATTGCCCTTGGGTCTCATATTTTTATGAGGCTCTGTACAAAATTAATTTTTTCTCCTGTTAATCTGTCTTATGTCAATTTAATTTTTAGATCAGCCAAAGAATCTAGGAGGATAGAAGAAAAAACTTTCTTCACCCCAAAATAACCTATTAAATAAGCAGGCGTTGTACTAGAAACTTTAAAAACATGATCTTATTAGCACAGCAATACCTTTAAGAGATTATTATTTAAAAAAAAAAGTAACAAAGCCATTATTTTAAAGAATTTTGACTAATATTTCTAACTTTTGGCTATTAATCATGTAAAGTATTTTAAAATCTCTAAAGAACTGGTTTGCAGGATTATGGAGGCTGAGAAGTTCCGCAATCGCCCTCTGCATGCTGGAGAGACCTAGGAAAACTAGTAGTGTAGTTTCAGTCTGAATCCAAAGACCTGAAAACCAGGATAACAAGTGTTGTAACTTCTAGCAAGTTTAAAAGCATGAGAAGTTGGAATGCAGATGGTTTAAGTTCCAGTCCGAGGCAGGAGATCAATACCCTGGATGTCTCAACTCAGCAATCAGAGAGAGAATTCCTCTTTCTTCCACATTTTTAAAAAACATTTATTGGGGTAACATTGGTTGATACAATTATATAATTTTCAGGTGTACATTATCATTTGATATCTGTATATTCTATTGTGTATTTACCACCCAAAGTCCAATTTCCTTCAGCTACCATATATTTGATCACTTCACTCACTTCACCCTCCCTCTAAACCCTATATTTGACCCCTTTAACCCCATCTAACTTCTCCTCTCCTCCCCCACCCACTAGTAACCACTACCCTACAGTCAATGTCCATGAGTCTCTGTTTGTTTGTCCTGCTCACTTGTTGCTTTTAGGTTTGTATCCCACATATAAGTGATACCATGTGATTTTCAACTTTTTCCATCTGGCTTATTCCGCTTAGCATGATTATCTCGAGATCCACCCAGGTTGTCGCAAATGGCAGTATTTCATCTTGTCTTATGGCTGAGTGATATTCCATTGTATATATGTACCACAGCTTCTTTAGCCAATTATCTATTATAGGACACTTGGGTTGCTACCATGTCCTGGCCACTGTGAATAATGCTGCTATGAACATGGGTGTGCAAATGTCTTTTTGGATGTGAGTTTTCCAGTCTTTGGGGTAAATACCCAGTAGAGGGATTGATGCATCATATGGTAGGTTGAGTCTTAGTTTTTGGAGGAACTTTCATACTGTTTTCCATAGTGGCTGTACCAATTCCTTCCTCTACATTTTTGTTCTACTCTAGCCCTAAAAAGATTTGATGCTGCATACCAACATTAGGGGGGCCATCTGCTTTACTAGGTATACTGATTCAAATGCTAATCTCTTCTAGAAATACCATCACAGTGACATCCAAAAATAAAAATAATGTTTAATCAAATATCTTAGCATCACTTGACCTAGTTAAATTTACATAAAATTAACCATTACATGATTCATTAAAAAACAAAACAAAACAAACCCTAATTATTGTCTTTGTAATAAAAGCCATTAGCAGAGTTATAATTTTTTTTTTTCAAATTCTCTGAGACATTAAAATCAAACAAATGATTCCAATATTTCTAACTAAATTTAGCAATTGCCTCACAACTGTTAGGTCGGTCTAGCCAACTTATTAATCCAAACAGTTTCTTCACAAAAAAACATCCAATGATCTTCATTCAACCTCCAAAAGTATCAGAATGATCAATTTTTCAATTTATTAAATATGCATTAAGGAGGAAAATATGTAAAAATAAAGGATGCTGCCAAATAAGAATTAAGCAAAATTGAAAAGAATGGAGATGTGTAAATATCCAAGACCAGAGGAAGTCACATCACAGAGCCTGTTTCTTTGATAAAAATTTAATCAATAAATTAGTAGTAATGATTTTCAAAAAAAGCATGTATGTAATTTCTAAAGGATAAGCAGTTCAATGTGGGTGAAAAAATATGTTTCTTAAATTTATTTCTATGAGAAAATTGGAGGTCGATAATAAAATATTTCATAACATATTTTTCTTTTATAATTTTCTAAAATTTAGGTTATTTTTCAGATCTGGTTGATAATGTATGTTCTTGAAAGACATACATATCATCCGCATATTTAAAAATGTGATAGAGTTTTATTATGAAACAATTCATCGTTCATTGTCATTCCCTATTTCTTCTAGAGATCTGATAACTATATTTGTAAATATTTTGTCTATTACGTTTCCAATGGAAAAATTCTAGACAAACATATGCAGCTATGTATTTCTCCTTAAAAATAGTGTCTATAAGCAGTTTATTCTGTAAAAGTACAGAAGATTAAAGCTTATCACAAAATTATACTTATTTTTTTAATGGTTTCAAACATGTTTCTAAAATTCATTTTGTGGTGTAAGGCTGTAATGGGTAATGATCTTTATCTATTGGTGGATGTCCAAATTTGGTAAATATTAATTTAAAAAATCATGGATTATCAAGAGAGGAATATTTTCCAAATATATCATAGCTCAAGGAAGACTGTTGGCAGCAGAAATAGCTCTATAGATATATTTTTGATACTGAACTAATATTAAATGAGAAGAAATGAATGAAAAAGATTTACTATTATGCATGCATAAAGTCTACCCTAAAATATGTATTTGTAGAATTATAAAACCTAAATATATCATTTATTCTAATCTTTTGTCTCATGTATTCTTATAATATATAGTCTAAAATGACACCTATATCTTTCACTTTTGAGTTTTTCTAAGGCCAGAAATATTCCTGTGTTGGTAATTTTTTTCTTTTTTTTTTTTTATTACATGATATTTAGCTCTATACCTGTGGTAATTCTTTGAGCCTCAATTACAAAATGAATTCATTCCTCCAGAAAGGATTTTCCTTTACTTCTGTTGGAGGTATTGCCCACTACCAATCTAAGATTACCTAAAATATATTTACAGCAGCTTTTTCAGACCAAGGAGATGGTATGAATCCAGGTTGTGTGATTAAAGAGTCTTTCCAGCAATGTTTTCTTCTTCTCTTCTCTTGCAGTCAAGGATAAGACAGACATGGGTCCTCACAAGGTGGATTTTTCCTAGTTCACCTCCTGTGGAAGCTGGATTTTCCTGAGAATCTATAATCTAACCTCAGGCCCACAAGGCTTTTGTTTCCTGTCACCCTTGTCACCAAGGTTCCCTGGCCCGAGGATAAAAGCTAACCTCTGTGCTCTCCGGCTTCTCTTAATTCCCTCCATTTTGCTGAACGTATCCTCTGAGAATTTCTCTTAATTTCCTGAAGTCAGACAAACATTACAAAAAAAGTTGCCTTTTCTCACCTAACACCCTTATACTCCAAATTCTTAGATTTCTTTAACTGGAAAATGATTTATTATTGTCTTATTTAAAAATACACTTAAAACATCTTTTTCCTATTTGGGAAGAGAAGGAAGATGCCGGCAACACCTTGTAACTTAGAGAATGTCCTTACCACAAGTAGTTCAAGGTAGGTTGGCTCAGAAATTACTCCACTCTTGGTACCAGTGGGAGAAGGGGATTTAAATTTTAAATTCATTAATAGGTAAACATATCCGAAAAACAGGTTTTGAGTTAGAAGATCCCCCTGGACAATAAAACTGCTCACTAGATGAGTATGTCATATAAATGAAAAATACATGAACAGCAAAGCATATGCACCCTCTTTTTAGCTGTAGAACTGAGAAATCTAATATTCCATAAGTGGATCTTAAGTAGAGGCAAGAATGTTCCAAATATATGACTCTAGATCTGATGAAGAAAGAAAGCTTATAAAATATTAAAGAACAATGAAATACAAGCATTATCCAGATGAAACAGAGGAATAGAATACCTCAGATAATCATCTACTATGGGATACTAAAAACAATTTCTTAAAGAGTAGAATTCAGAGTAGATTCTAAAAAGGGTATTCGCATTCACCTCATAAACTTAAAAGTAAATGTAACCAGAGTTTTCATATTATTTTGGTATAAGCTATAAGCTATGAAAAAATGCATATAGGTAAATAAAGACTATATATATATTTAACTACATATTTCTAGAAATATATATTTTAGTAAAATGCAGAAATATTTCTCTCACACAATAATGTAACAATAAAAGTAAAAGCAAGTTTTCAATTGGGCATAATAATATTAAATTCATATGGAATTAGCAGATTCTAAATTCAGGTTTTCATATTTTCAAGTTTATGTCCTCAGGTTCTTCTCGTTTCTAATAAGGGGCTAGTACATAAAGCAGAATGCAAAATAGGTAATTTATAGTGATCTTTCAATAAAATAATAGTAGCCGTCAAAAAAATGTTGATCTTAAGTTTCCCTTCTTGATATCAGGACACTTTGAAAATAATTCTCTTTCTCCTCCCAATAAAGATTAATAATAACAAACTGATTCAGAAGTTCTAAGCAGAGGTTACTGCCTCTAATGGATATAGCACTTACTTGTCACAGAAGCCAGGTGGCACTACAGATTAGGGCTTCTGCTTAGAGCCTTGACAATACAAGATCTTCTGGCCTTATGCTTCTAGTCTTAGAGAAAGCCCAAGGCTTAGTTCCCAAATACTGATGGTAGTATCTTCATTTTTACCAGTAACTTGTGGCTTTTATATTTACTTATTGTTCATGGCATCAATTAACATTAAGTTCATCTAAAAAACTAAAAAAAATTAACTCTGATATAAATGAGATAGACACTGATTTTTTATAATGTAAATGCGCAGAGAGTCTGAGACTGACATTTTTCTCAGAGATCCTGGCTCCTTTTATCCTGTCATATCCCATATGTGGTCTTTACCTTAGGTCTCCAGGTGCTTCTTTCTACATATCATGGAGCAGAAAGAGGAAGACAAAACAGTAAAAGAGGGCAAGGAACACAATCCAATATCTCTTGAAGGTTCCTAGACTTGACCTTATGGCACTTCTTTTAATTCATTGATTAAACTTAGTCATATGGCTGTTTCAATCTCAAAATGAACCTGAGTAATAATCACTTTGTCTTGTACCCAATCAAACATTTTGGACTTCTATTTCTATAGAATGAGAAAATGGAAGTTAGGAGTAAGCGCACTTTACCACACTCACTGATTGGTGTAAACTCACTGTTAGTTGTTTCCTCTTTTCTTCTGTGGGCATAGAAATGCTGTAAAAGGTATACTTGTTTTGCATACAGTATCAATGTGGAGGCAGAGATACTTCAAAATATTAAGTTAGTTATATGGAAGGAAACAGAAAACATTTTCCCTTTCTGAGTGTATTAGTACTATTGTCTAGGATATGGATTTCCTTCACATTCAACCAAATAATGGCTGTTTCAGGTGTTTGCTTTGAAAAGAAAGAAAAGAAAAAAGAAAAAAGAAAAGCAGCCCCTGATGACTGTTAGAGTATGGTGTTTTCTTGTGGATCAATAAATTAGTATTAGACAAGGCTACTCTGACACCAAGATGGGGCCAAAGCAAAACAAGAGAAGTTCATAATCGGGTTTGGCAAAGACAAAAACAAAAACATTGTCAAACAACAAAATGACAAACTAACATAACTGCTGCTAGAAATGACAATTTTAGCTCTTTCCTAACTTCTACATAAAATTATTAAGATATTTAATCATACAATCACTTCTTATTCTGACAATATACAATCCAGAAAAAAACCCTGTGCTTTCCTGGACCCTCTCCAAATCACTGAACAGAAGCCCAAACCCTATAAGAAGCCAGTCCTAACACCCTCTTAAATGATTCCATTACTCTCTCACTCCTACCCCATGCTTTGATTGCTTTCTTGTTTCAGGGTGCCAAAAAACTCACCTTTGTTCAACTGTAATGCTTTCTGTTCCCTTTGACTTATATTTGTAATTTTAGACACCCAGTCCATTAAGTTTATTTCTTTTGGTAGCTACTGTGATCCATCATGTGTGGGTTTTGTCATTTTATTTCACACAGTAATTGATTTCTAGGATTTGTGGGATCTAAATACTAGCTCCACATGTCTGTAGTTACATTTTTTGTAGTAGCTTTCCATGGACAATATCTAGTATATTTTTTAATTATTAACTAAAATAAATGGTGTTACTAGTTGATATTGATGTAATTTGGAACTCTTTGTTTCTATGTAAAAGAAAAAGAATTTCCAGTGATTTAAACCAAAAGGTAGCCAATGAACATACAGGCAATCACATTTCAGATCACAGCTGATTTTCAGGTGAGAAATAGAATTAGAAGTTGTCTCTGCCTATTTTTTTTTTCTTTCTTTTCTGTATACTGCTCTGTATTTTTTCTTTTTTTGGAAATGGATTTTTCTCTGTTTCCTTTTAAGTGTCAGGCTAATGATAGCCACCCTATAGCTTCTAAATTTATAACTCGGTCAAAACGACTATTAAAAGTAAATTAGAATTACTCGATTGTAGTTTTGAAATCAAGGGAAAGTATCTGATTTTCTTAATTTGAAACCAGTGGTGGCAGAGTGAATAGGCTCATGTTATAGAAGATAGGTTATTGGGTTTGTTCCTTTAGAAAATTCTCATTTGTGCGGATATCACTGAAGAGTTTGCTATAGTGTGTCATACTTTAAGTAATTAATTTCTAGTCATTTTTATTTTGTTGCGATTTAGAAATACTAGTTTATCTATTTATTTCACATTAATTGTAAGAAATTTGGGGGAAAAAAAGAGATATATTTTTCCTTATTTCCAAGATATAGTTAGCCCTCAATCTCCTCTTTCTCTCTCTCACATCTTTTTTTTTTTTTTTTTTTTTTGCTTAAAATACTTCAACAAGCTTTAGTTGAAAGATTAAAAATAGAAAAGGCCTGCAGAAATTTTATTCATTTCTATTTTGTTTGGGGGAGCCCAAGAGAGATAGGAGGAAAAGAACAGGAAAATAATATTTTACAAGGGGCCAGTCACTTCACTCAGAGAAAAGAAAATGGCAGAAAGTGATAGGAAAGAAAATGAGATCTATACTTGATTTATAAACAGGAATCTAGAGAGATTACGGCCCTTGGTTGCCACTGGGATTGTGTATTCAGTGCTGAGTCTCTGAAAGCCAAGTGTAAGAGAGAGAAGAGCCTCCTATGAATTATTCTAATTAATTAGTTACCAACAGATAACACAGGACAAAACTCAAGAGCTAAAAGAGGTAGCAAATGGAGAAGAGGTAAAGAGAGACACTGACATAAACAAAAGACAAGGTCTTGAGCCATTTTCTGGACACCACATAAACTTCATATTTTTGTGGTACTTAAGAATCAGAGCCCAACAGACTAAATGAAACAGAATTGTTTGTTAACTTGTCAAACTGATTTATTATTAAATAATATTTTTACCGAAGCTTAACAGAGGATTTCACAACTCATATTTTTAATGACTGACACAACACAGAAAATGTACAGCTTAGTGAATTTTTAAAAAATGAACACAAATGCAAAACCACAATTCAAATTAAGAAATCCGATATTACCTATATCCTAGGGCTTCTCATGTGTCTCCTTCTGGTCTTTATGTCCATCTCCTTACATCAAAAGGATTAATATTGTCAGCTTTTGGTATTATAAAATATGCGATCTTTTATTTTTGGCTTCTTGTACTTGACATTATGTTTTTGACTTTTATCCATGTGCGTGGCATGTAGCAATATTCTGTTCATTTTCTTTGATGTTCAGTATACCTTTGTATAACTATAATACATTCCTTTTATTTTTTATTATAGGAAGAAGATAATATACTTGGTCAAACATCACTTTCAGTATGCCTATGAGGGTGTTTCTGGGTGAGATTAGCATTTAAACTGATAGACCCGAGTAAAGCAGATTGCTCTCCTAACTTTAGTCAACTGAAGCCCTGAATAGAACAAAAGGGCTGAGGAAAAGGGTACTCTTTCTGCATGATTGCCGTGAGCTGAGACATGATCTTTTCCTGTCTTTAGATTCAAACTAAAAGATCTGCTCTTGATTCTAAAGCCTAGCCTGTCAGCTTTCAGACTTGGATTTCCATCATTAGCTTCCTTGGTTCTCAGGCTTTCAGACTCATACTAGAACGATATCATTGACTCTCCTGGATCCTCAGCTTGCTGACTGAAAATCTTAGTCTCCATAATTAGTAATATTTTCATATATATTTAATCTTATACCTACACACTTACGCACAAACATACAAATATTTCCTAATGGTTCTGTTTTTCTGGAGAACCCTAATACACTCACCTGGCACTCTTTTACAGGCACATGTATTCCCATGGGTCACAACTTCCTCACTTATCTGCAGACTTGCCTTTGGCCAGCTCGAGCCACCAAACCAGGGAATTTCTGTACACTTTCCCAACCCCATCGTTGCTTATCAGCCAATAATTAACTGACACACTGGTACTAACCATACGTTTACTTCAAGGGTATGTGGGGGGGCAATTTGATTTGCAATTTATGTTTCAGATTACTCCAGTGAGATCAGGATAAAGTTAATTTTTATCAGAGACTACATTCTTATATTGCCTTTTTGTTTTTTGTTTTTGCTACAGATTTACATTGCTTTTGGCCCCTGCCCAATCCCACTTTCCTCATTCTTCTTCTTCCAAGACAACATTCCAAATAAACAATTGAAAAGAATAATATCTTCCTCAGACTCTGCCTATAAGGACCTGAGAGAAGTGGTTCTAAGAAGCAGATTTTACATAAGCAATTGTGAAGTTGTGTAATTTACCAATTAGATGGAAATGAGGGATCATCACTAGTACTAGATAAAGTACTGATGGCTATAGTCACGAGGCAGTGTGACTATTCGTACTTTTACCTGTGGTAAGTTGGAAGAGATGCAGGTGAATTGAAATGCACTAGCTGGTACAGGTCTTGGGCAATTGGGAGGTATGGAGGAAATGCTAATTATAAGGACGATGGAACTGGAATGGCTGACTCACTGAAGAAAAAAAGTTTCGGGTTGGGTATTAATCAACATTTAAAAGTGAAGTGGGAAAATTCAGAAAACCTTGTAGGCAGCATTTAAAGAGACTTTCATTTTCTAAAGCATGTGGTCTAAAACAATTAAAGGTCAGGCAAGGCATTTAATTTTATGAGTGGCAGAAATTTAAATAAGGCTAAATTCTAAGCCTAAATAATTCTATTATATCAAATCCAGAGCCTGTATAGAGAAGAAGTGGGACTGTTAGACTTGAGATGGAGAGATACAGATAGGCTCATCTGAGAAACTTGAATCCCCAGACTCCCATGAATTCCTCCCAGCCAGAATTTTTAATTTTTGAATTCCTAATTTCTATTAATTTATATTTTAATGACAGAATTTGTATTTTATTTTATTTTATTGATTTAATTTCTCTGCTAGACTTCTCCATTTTTATCTCTTCATTTTCTTGAAAATATTGGTCACATTTATTTTAAATTTGTATTTGTTAACTCCAATACCTAATTTTTCTGAAGATGTTTCTATTGTCTCTTTACTTTCTCTTTCTTTTTGGTCCTTTAATGAGGGATAAGTTGTGAGCAGATGCTTGGCATTATGTACGAAAAACTATAGAGAAGATGTTACATTTTGTATTATATTAAATTTCTCTACAGAGGGCTTACTTTTACTTCTTTAAGGTTGTTTGGCTACAAGCAAAGTGTTTTAATGCAATACATGAAGCCAATAGCAAACAAGCAAGCAAAACAAAATTAATGTCATCATTTTTTCATTTGTGCAGGAAGAACTATTGGTCCTTGTAGAAAAATTTTGCCTCCCTTTAAAAATGGAAGCTTATGACAAATTCTGTTATACATAAAATAATCATAAAAGCATAAAATGTTCTACCTTTCCAAAATGCATTTTGAGAAATTTTTTGAAAGGCAAAATATTTTAGATGTTTGCAGTTGATGTGGGTTAAGAATATTGTAGTAACTAAACAGATCGAGTGTACAGACCAGAAGGTAGAATGTAAGCCAGGAGAAATTGAAGCAGAATATGTTTGTTGTTGTAATTTTGATCAAAAGATCAAGAGGAATGGCTAACAAAGCCACAAAATAGCTCTATAAAAACACATTAAAGAGTCTTTTGTAAAGACATTCCTCATAACAATGAAAAAAGATGTCTGGCTGTGGACAAAGTGGATGTTGGGGGCCAAAGAAAATTACTAAATACCTAAACTAGTCATTGAAGGGTCTGAGAGAGCTATTGGAAGTGGATGATAGTGAAAAAAAAAAAAGAAAACAGTAATTTTGTGGTTTGTGATAGCAGTGAATAGCTGATGACTGCAATTCTATGAAGATTTTGTAGTGCCGTCCCATACCGCAAACACAATCGGACTGTGTAGGAAGTGACATGACAAATTTCATCTCAACAATGCAAGCAGGTACTAAGTATAGGGTTTGTTGTTTGTCACAGCGGGGAATGGAGTTGAAGGTAGTTCTGCCAAGCCTCACTCATTAAAGTGATGGTCACTCTGTTGAGATTAATCTAAAAGCTATTTTTAAAGGATCCTGTTTTTATGCTAGAGATTTTCTGTCTATTTCCTGAAACTAAGAGTATTTTGTTGTTTTTATTGTCTGTATACTTTTTCTAACTCGTTTTTTTTGTTTGACAATCCTAAAACAAATAATGAAATAATAAAATAATAGCATTTTAAGAAAATGTTTGTATAGTATAGCATCCATATGGCCATAAATTCTTAGTTATATTATATATATAAATATAAATACATATTCATAGTATGTAAGTTATATATATATTTGTGCATATATGTGTGAACTTACAATGCAAAAGACAACTCCCCTCCCAATAAATTATTTAGCCCAAAATATGAAAAATTTGTACACAGATAAATCACTTCTCATCAGAAATAATGACTGAATATGATTCTTTTCTTGCTATAATTTTAACAGGTATGTCTAACAAGAAATGCAAATTGAATGCCTCTAGTATAATATACACTTTTTTTGCCCCATGATGACATTGGTTAATGAAATCCAGTAAGTTTCAGGCATACAATTTAACAGTAAGGCATATATACCCATTGCATTGTGTGTTCACTGCCCATAGTTAGATTTCTTTCTGTTACCACATTGTCTTTTAAAACAAGGATAGAATAAACACTATCCAGTTCAAACAGCAACTAATTGTAAATTATGCCCCATTGCCGCCATCTGTCAAATAATTAAATCTGTGATAATTCTGACATTAATGGTAATCCTCGGAAAAGTGAAATATATAACTACAAAACTATATACAGAAGCTCTGATAGGATGATCAACTCACCTCAGTTTTCCCCAGCTATTCTCAGTGTGAGCACTGAAAACCCCACATCCAGGATAACTCAGTCTCAAGCAAACTAGGGTGGTTGGTCATCATACTAGAAATAGTGGTAAACAAGATAAATGAAACTCCTGCCTTTAAAGACTTTGCATTTAAGTTTTCAAAAAGAGACAACAAAATATAAATGAATATATAAAACAAATTCTTCCAAGTGCAGATAAGTCACTTATGAAGTGAAAAATAATGAAATTCAGGATAGCTCAAGGTTTTT
Source organism: Rousettus aegyptiacus (assembly GCF_014176215.1). Classification (NCBI taxonomy): domain Eukaryota; kingdom Metazoa; phylum Chordata; class Mammalia; order Chiroptera; family Pteropodidae; genus Rousettus; species Rousettus aegyptiacus. Next base: position 113,603,798 of record NW_023416295.1, read on the forward strand.
ACAGGAGCAATAGGGAGTACAACTCTGTCTGCGATTAAGAAAAAAAAATAATAATTCAATCTTAATTCAGTGCTTACACTATGTCTCAAGTCAGCCTCAGAAAGTACTCAAGACATTTGTGTTCTGTTCCCAGAATTGTCACTAATAAATAACTTAACCTTTCTGAACTTGAATTTATTTACCTGCAAGTTAAGCAAGATGGGCAATTTGATCTCTAGGTTCCATCTAAGTCTAAAATTCTATAACAGAACCTTTACAACCAAGATTTAAATTATTCGTACTTTGTCCTCAGACATAATAGACATCATGTTACCTATTTCTGTCCAGCTACTATTCAAACAGTTAAGAAGTAAAAAATAATTGGCCTTTTGCCTTTTGAACAATGTTATTTATTGTTTCATCAGAAGTATATGGTGAATAAAAAAATATTATTATGTCACTTTTTACCTACTGTTTACAGAAAAATGCATCTGTTCAAAAGAGTTTGGCTTCTGTATGAAGCTGATGAAGGATTTTGTGCTAGATCATTTCCTCCTCATGATTTCTTAAAAAGCCTTTCCACTTGCTGTGCAATCACTTAAAAAGTAAAGTGAAGTTTATAGTTTTGTATCCCTTGTGGCATATATAAGAGGGACAAAGAGTTTCTCAATGGTAGGATATATAAAATCATTTAGGCTGCAATCACTAGCAATTATTTCCCAAATGACTATTCCAGGATCCTTTTTACTACACAGATGTATTAAGCCCATACTCAGAATCAAATGATTTGGTTTGGAAACCAGCTCAGTTGCTTACTAGTTATGACACTGTGGACAGGAGGATAATTATCCTCTTTTATAAAACAGAGATAGTAATTCTCATATTATAGAGTTGTTTGAATCTAAAGTGTGGTAATACAATTTAACTGCTAAGTACAGTACTTGAAACATACTAACTACCCTCTAAATGCTAGAACCATGATTATTTTAAAATCCAAAACTGTTCCTGTTGGGCACACTAATAACAAAGCAGTAGTTCACAAATTTCTATTACTGAGCAATCTTTTAATATACCTAAGCCACTTTTCTCTATTATGACAGGGTCTTTATAAATGTTGTAAATTTCATGATAGACTACAGGTCAGACCTTAAATTTTAGCTATTTGAGGTACATTTGTCTCTTCTATGTGTGGCATAAATGCACATAATGAAGTAACTGTTTTTAGTTGAGAGTAAGTGCACCTAGCAAATATTAAGTGATACCAGAACCATAAAATATGTAAACGTAAGATGCATGTTTAACCTAACTAGTTCATAAGAAATATAAAATGGGATTAAATCATTTTTAGAAAAAAAATCAAGACATTCACAAGTTATAAATAAAATCAATTATTTTTCTTTTTGTTATCTTGTTTTAATTATGAAAACTAGAAAATTATTCAGACTTTTCTGGAAAGAGAATTATTTTACACAAAAGAAAACAGTTGATTTGAAAGAAGAAATAGTCTTTAAAACCCAAGCTCAAGAGCAATGGCTTAAAATTTATAAAAGCTTTCTTTTATGTAAGGTTGAAAAATCATTATTTTAGACACTAATAAGGATTAGATAAACACAAATAAAACAACTCTCATGAAAGTTCTTTTATAGTACAAAGTAGAATGCACTCAAATTGCTTTATGTTTTACTTTTGTTTATAGACTGGGTAGAGAAGAAAGTAAAATTTGAAATATTTAATATCTATGTTTATCTATTTATCTATGCATCCAACAACAGAAGTAAAAAAAAAAAAAAAGGAAAAGACAACTCTGTCCACCAAAATATTTCTGCTAAAGATATTTGCTTTATTAACTGCTAAAGCAAACACATATATCAAGATATACAATATCCATATATACATATATATTTATTTTATATATTATATATTTAAATATATTTTGTTTTTAAATCTTTACTTATAAAATATATGAAATAGCCAATTTGATATTATATATTAACATATAACAATAATTATTAATAGCTGAACAATATTATAAAATATATCTCTAATCCTCAAATTTTAATAAGAATATAATTAAAGCTCTGTGAAAATCAAATCTTTCTCTCAAAAGTGTATAATTAGTGACTGTCCCCAGACTATAGATATTAATTCACCAGTGTTTCTCAAACTTTTGAGGTCATAATTCCTTTTAATAAATAGAAAAATCTTATCCTTATCCTAGAAATTAAGTTGCATTCTTTTCATCACAATGTCTCAATTTGCTTTGTTTTGAGAAGATAGTATGTTCTCAGTATCCCTGCAGTCTAGAAGATTTTGCATATCATGGCTTAATTTATATTATTTAAAATATAAAAGTAATACTTTCTATTTATAATATAAATTACACAACAATATTTATGCCTTTAAAAAAGCATATTCTCATCCTTTATAAAATTCCAATACCCTACCACAGGGGGCTAAGTTATAGAAGCTCATGCCTTCTCTGCTCTTTCTTCTGTACTATACTATTCTGTTATTCTCTGTCAGTGAAAAATCATATCCTTCAATGGTCATGAAAGAGTTTTGAAGTATCTCATTTGTGCAGGTTTATCCCGTATTTACCCTGTTTTGGAGGTATTGGCATACCAGACTTACGAAACTTGTTGTAATGACTTAAAAGTGGCTCTGTGTTTGAATGAAAAACTGGTATTTTATCATTAATAGAGCATTTAAACTGGCATTTCATCATTAATAGAGCATTTTCTTTGTGTCAGGAACATGGCATACTCATACTATTCTAATTATCACAACATTAAATAGTATACATTACTATCCTGATTTTTTTTTTTTTGAGATAAGAATATAAATAGGTTTTTAAGAAGCCTAGAAATTTCCCAGGGTACTGCTTCCAGAAATATGTGTTATGATTTCCTGACTTCAAAGTTTTCTACTTTCTGTTATGCTATGCTATGTTATTAAGAATTCAAGGGTCACCTTTTGAAGTTTGGTTTATGACACTGGTACTCAGACAGTGATGGGTTCTTATCAAAATCAGCTGGGGAGCTATTAAATATACATGTCCTCTTGGACCAATTCACTTTTAATGAACAAGAATCTCTGGGTATTAGATTGTGGAACATGACAATTTTTAAGTCTTCTCCAAGTTACTGTTATGTACAGCTGTTGGGTTCATTGACATTCATGGATCTGTGGATTCATAATTTTTATCAAATTTGGAAAATACTTGAAAATTATTTCTTCAAATATATTATTATTTCTCTTCTTATTCCCCCTTTTTCTTTTTGAACTCTTAACATTTGCAAGACATTTAATATTTTCCCACAAGTTACAGAGGTTTGTTTTCTAATCTTTTCCCTTTCTGGGATATTTTTTTATAGTTGTTATTGCTACGTCTTAAATTACATTGATTTCTTGCCCCCACCCAAAGCTTCTAATCTGACCTAATATTATTTCCAGTAAGTTTTTTCATTTCAGATTCTGCATTTCTTATCATTACAATTTCACTTGTTTTTTTAAATAACTTCTATTTCTCTAATTATATTAATTTATTTCCTTCAAGTAATTAAGACAGTTCCATAAACAAAAGCTGATGGAATTCATTACCTCTAGAATGTCCCTTACAAGGAATTCCTTTAGATTGAAACAAAAGAACATTAGACAGTAACTCAAAGCCTGATAAAGAGATAAGGTTCTCTGGGAAACAAATGAGTGATTATAAAAGTAAGTATTGTATTTTTGGTTTGTAATTTTACCTTTAATTTAATACAGGCTACAAAACAAAAATAAATAAGAAAAATTATTATCAATCAATGGTAGTCAGTGCTAAGGAAGTGAAATGTGATTACAGCAATAATATAAAGAAGAGGGGATAAATGTGTATATAAGCAAAATTTGTGATGCTTTTGAAATTAAAATTGTTATAAGTTCAAATGACATTGTTTTAAATTTAGTATGAGAAATGTAATATCCACGGTAACCATAAAGAAAGTATTTAAAAATTATACACCCAACAAGAAGGATACCAAAATGATTCATTACAAAAAATCAACTAAATGCAAAGACGTCAGTAATAAAGAAAAAAAAAGGATAAATTCTATATAAGACCTATAGATAATACCTACAGAAAACAAAAAGCAAAATGGTAAAACTAAGATATTTTTTTACCAGGAATTAATCTAAATGTAAGTGGATAAAACTATTCAATAAAATAGCAGAGATTGGCAGAATAAATTAAAACCACACACACACACACACACACACACACACACTCACACAGAATCTAATTATGTAATGTTTACAAGAGACTAACTTTGATACAATGATACCTGTAGATTAAAAGCGTAATAATGAAAAAAGATATTCTATGTAAATTGTAAACAAAAGAGAATGGGGATGGCTATAATATCATCAGATAAAATAGAGTTTAAATCAACAACTGTTAAGAGACAATGAAGAATATTATGTATTGATAAGTGTTTCAAATTATTTATAAAGAAGATATAAAATTTATAAATATATGTCAAATAACAATGTCTCCCAAAATACATAAAGGAGACACTGAAGATGAATACACTTTCATTAAAGAAACTAAAAAAATAGCTAAATAAACGAAAAGGAAGTGGAGATACAGAAATAACAAAAAAATGTAAAGTAACTAAAAAAAATAACACTGATTAAATAATAAAATAACAATTCTTTAAAAAGTCAAAGGAAAATTTTAGTAATTATTTTTATAAATGGGTAGGCTTGTAGGCAGAAATTAACAATATTTATAAAAATGGTATAACTAAAATCGAATTAAAATCTAATTAGAAAGAAAAATCTATTTCTAGGTAAATTTATTTGGCAAAAAATAACTGAGAAAAAATAGAAAACTTGGAAAATGAGTCACAGAAGAATAAAATTAATTATTAAAAGTTTGCAATAATAGACACTGAGCCTACATAGTTACAGGGTTTGGCTTTAACTAATCTTCATAATAAAAACACTTAGATCTTATAACCAGAACTCCAAAACACAGAAAAAATTTGGGAATTTACAGATAATGAATTGCACATAAGTTCGGAACTAGAATCAGTAAAGGTGAAAACATTAAAATAATGCAAGAGACCAATATAACTTTAGAACATTCATGCAAACATCCTGAATGATATACTGGCAAATCATAGTACAGTTAGTTATGCAAATAGTATTGCATCTTACCCAACACGTATTTGTTTAGCTATTCAAAATGCTTCAATTTTATGAATTTTGCCAATGCCATTCTCTTCACTATAAACGATAATAACTGACAAATTTGACTTTGACAAAATTAAGAATTCTGCTGTTTTAAAGTCACTAAGAGAATCATGGAAAAATATCACGTATATAATGAAAGACTTGTATCTAGAATATATAAAGATTTCTCAAAGCTTTGTAATGAGAAAGTGACCAACACAATTTTAGAAATGAAGAACAGGGTCATATTGTCAAGATATTATTTAAAAATTTGGATAATTAAGTGACTTTGGTTGTGCTGGCTGGGAAATTACTCCTTGGCTATTGGCATTGGAGGCTGGCGGCTACAACATGGTGACCTTGTCAGAGAAGTTTTGGGGTGGTAAAGGTAGAACACAGAGTGCAATTTAGTTGAAGATTGAACAGTAGCCCTAACACGTAAAGAGCTTAGAAGTCATCACTTCTGGTTTACAAGAAAAAATTTGATAAAATTGAAAAATCAATAATTTTTCTTAGACCCATCAGAGCCAATCACAGCAGAAACAGCCAGCCTGAAGTCTAGAAATACAGCTAAGATCTGCTTACAAGGAGCCATAAGCTGTCAGACCACTTATATGGTAATTTGACCAATTGCTGAAAACTGAGAGAGATATAGAATGAGACTGAGAAATTCCTGGTTCTCCAAGTTTAGGGTAGGCTCTATATTTACATGAGATTTATGTCTAGGAACCTCAACATTTTCTCATGGTGAAAATCCTAAAATATCTCCTTATGTTTCTGGTAGGGGGAGTTAAAAAGTACCCATTGTGAAATATACTCACAGCATATTTTCCATTAACAGAATATATTCTCCATTAACAGAAGTCTATGATACAAGGAAAATAATTTATCAGAGCCTTATCCATCCTTCCTGGAAATGGATTATGTTGATAGTATAAATGCTTGACATGAGGTAATGAGGATGGTACTTTAATTATGTCGTCTTGCTCCTCAAAACCTATTACCCTAATCTATTCATGAGAAATATGTTAAACCAATCCCCTTGAGGCACATCCTACAAAATGTTTTACTATTACTCCTTAAAATTGTCAAGGTCATAAAAAGCAAGGAAAGTGTGGGAAAGTATCACAACCTAAGGAGACATGAAAATTAAATGTTCTATGGAAACCTGGATGAGATCCTGGAATGGTAAAGGATACTAGGTAAAAACTAAAAAAATATATGAATAAAGTATGAACTTTAGTTACTAATGTATCAATATTGGTTCATTAGTGGTGATAGTTTAGATACCATGCACTCTTATCCACTGTACTCCATTACGCTCAAGAGATGAAAATCCACCCAGTGAAAGTCCATCTGATAAAATTTCTCTAGTGTTTTAGTTACAGCATTTGGAGAGGATTACTTTTTAAACCCTTTCTAGTCAATACTTTTCTAAGCTACTAATTAAAGTTGTGGTAGGCAGAATAATGGCCTTCCAAAGATATCTGAGTCCTAATCCTCAGAATTTGTGAAAATTTTACCTTACATTGAAAAGGGGACTTTGCAGATTTTAGTAAACTGAACAACTTTGAAATATGAAGATTATCCTGGATTTCCTGAGTGAGCCCATTCAAATTACATGAATCTTTAAACTTTCCAGGCTGAAGTTGGAGTCAGAGGGATATATAGCCGTTACTACATGGTCAGGAAGATATATAGTTACTTGCTTTGAAGATGGAGGAAGGAGATAGCATGCCGAAGAATGCAGGAAGTCTCTAGAAGCTGGAATTCTGATCTATGGAAATATAAGGTTAAATTTTACATTGCTTTAAGCCACTCAGCGTATAGTAATTTGTTACTGCAGCAACAAAAACACACAAAATCTGATATATATATATATGATTGCTAACATTTCTATAAGGTCTCTTTTCTCTCTCTCTCCCTTTTCATAATTTCAGTAAGGATACATTGAGTAAAAGTGGGCAAAACAGTCCAGGTCAGTAAAAAATGCTAAAACCCGAAGTGTAAATTTCTGACTGTTTTCACAGTGATTATGCGAGCTTTAATCCCTGTAGGTGAAATGATGGAGTTGCTACCTGAGGAGACCTGCATATTTTAAGTGTAGACTGCTGGGAAGGCCCGTCTAACCACTGTGGTGTACTGATAGAGTACAATCTTCTCAGCTTAACGACAGGACAAAATTAACTTCTGTGAAAACATAATGAGTCCACGGTTAGAGCCACAAATCAGAAATTAGCTGAACGGGACATGGAGTAGGAATAGGGTCAAGAGGGGAAAAATGTTTAGTACAAGACATGGCTGAGTGGGAAAGAAAACGAAAGTTCAAATACTATTGTCTGAAAAATATAACTGAGGCTAAAAGACTCTTTTGAGATTGTTTAGGGTTGCTAGTTCAGCTTTTTCTAGTAAAAAAGGACTTTTGAGGAACACATTGAGATCTGGCAATGAAGTCGTAATTTTTTGCAGCTTTGATATGTGACAGATGAAATGAAATGCCTGTTAAGTGTTTAACAACAGGCCATTGTAGCTAACAATTTTTTAGTTGCAATGAATATTAAAATCTTCTGGCTCAGATAACCAGGGAGAAATAGTTTATGTCTAATTATTGTTATATGTATCTATACCTGATTTCCTAGACTTGTTACAAAAAAAGGAAAATGTCAAATACCTCATTTACAATTTCTTTCAAAAATTGATTACATGTTAAAATGTTAGTATTGGGTTTATTGAGTTAAAATAAATATAGAAACCTGAGGGATGTGGTTTCTTTTTTGAATTTTACTTTTATATCTTAGATAATCTCCTATTTTAGATAATAACTATAGAGGATGAAATAAACCACACATTTGAGAATTTATTAAGAAAAAGTTCTATATACCTCCCTGACCAAACCTGAAAGCTGCTCCTGAAGCAGAGGTATCCCCAAATTATAATATTAGGAAAGAGACTTTCATTTCTCAGAGTTTAGTATATTATTGATGGGTCATATTGAAATTTGATTAGCAAAGTTATATGAAAGGTGAGTAAACTTTTTAAATCATAAATTTATCATGTCATTCTCTGGATTAAAATATCTATAACTAAAATGCTATTTTAGCGTAATCACCAGTGATTCTCAATACTAAACCGCAAGTAGTTACCCTTAATTTATCCCATCTGCATCCAGTCATCCATTTCCATTTGCCTGAGACAAAATGCAGGCAAGAGGTCTTAGTAAATCAAGTCGAATCAAAATAGTATTAGAAAATTATATCAAATTGAATCAAGGCAAACAAACCAGGTTAACTCCTACAAATAAAAATCCCAATGAGAACATTTTTTAATAAACAGAGTGAACAGAAAATAGGAATTACATATTTTTGATACATCTCTCAACAAAATTACTTTCTATAAGTTAGTTCTTGTATTTATTATGAGAATGTTCAAAATTTTTTCAAACTCAGAATATATTTCTTTGATATCAATTATACTTATAGTTCAACCTAAATAATAGCTTAAATAATTGCTTGAAAATAAAGCAAAGCATTTAAATATATTAAAAGTAGAAGATTGAGGGAGAGAGAGAGAGATAGAGATAGAGAGAGAGAGAGAGAGAGAGAGAGAGAGAGAGAGAAAGAGAGAGAACGAGAAGTAGCTTTTAGCTTATGTATATGGAAGCCAAGAAAAACCATGATCTTCTATCTGCAAGCTGGAGAATAAGGAAAACCTGTGGTAAAATTCAGTCCAAGTATGAAAGCCTGAAAATGGGGGGACTGATGGTATAAGTCCTGGTATGAGTCTGAATGCCTGAGATTCAGGAGTGCCAACATCCAAGGGCAGGAGAAGGTAGATAACACAGCTTCAGCAGCGAGAGCTGATTCGTCCTTTCTCTACCTTTTTGTTCTATTCCGGCCCTCAACAGATTGGATGATGCCCATTCCCATTGGTGAGGGTGATCTTTTTTCAGTCTACTGATTCAAATACTAATCTTGTCTGGGGATATCCTCAGGGACATCCCTTAGCTTGGTCAAGCTGACACATAAAATTAACCACCATATGAATAAAATATGATCTAACAAGCAAACAAGCAAAGAAGGCATACCATTACAGATATGTAATGGACAGCCTGGTGGTGGGAAGAAAGAAAGTCAGAATTAAAGCAGAAGAAAGAGGAGACAAGTTGAGACAACTAGACTCCCCACCCAGGGTCATTGCTGCTGCTTACCAGCTCCCTCTCAAACAAAATCTCTAGTGGGGAACATGTAAAAGAAGGTCCTGTGCTGCTGACTCTGATTTATTATTAGAACACTTACTAACAGATAGCATATGATTCAGGCTTACATCTCTGGGATTTGTAGCTATTTACTACATGGCTTCTGCTTTGCCTCTTTTAAGGGCCTGAGTATCAAGATTATTAAATTTATTGGCATATGAAATTTAAGAAAGGAACTAGAAATCAAAGCTAGATATTATCAAGACCTTCTGATATAACATTCAGCATTTAAAAAACAAATTCTTAGATGTGTCTTCTAAGTAATATGGCAGTCTTTATTTTCCTCCTCATCAGTATTTAATGATAACATCATGACACCATTTGAATAATGAATATTGCAACTGAAGATTATATCAATATTATAATTGTTCGTAGGTGGTCACTTCTGTTTAAAAAAATCAATTTTGAAGAGTAGTTGGAAGCTGGGAATTCTAGGTGGGTTTGATCTATTTCTCTTAATGTGATTATGATCTGAGAATAAAAGATACATTTCCAATAATCATTGAAATTTTCAAATTAATTTCCATATTAACAAAATTAAGTACTAAATAATAGAATTGATTAAAACATTTATGACTACATTTGTTGTAAACACAAAGCAATTAATATAAGCATGTACCTTAAAAATAGACATATTTCTTAGAATCTACTGGTATGTCTAACAGGATATTTATCAATATGTCCTAATATGACTGGAAATAGACACTCATAGATCTTGAGCTTGGAAAAATGCTCAATAAGTGGCAACTTTGTGAAAATGTACTTAAATGTGTTATCTTCCTATGAACTTACAGAGCTTTTGCTTATTACCTGTTACTGCAAAAAACTAATTCTACGTGTTCTAGAACTAATGAGGTAGATGCTTAAATTAACAATAAGAAAGATTTTAAATAACCAAACTGTACACCACAAGGAACTAGAATAAAGAACAAACTAAGGCTAAAGGTATAGGAGTAAAGAAATAATAAAGATTAGAGCAGAGAAATAAATTAGAAACTAGAAAAGCAATACAAAAGATCAATAAAAAAGTTGTTTTTGTTTTTTGAAAGGATAAAATTGATAAAACTTTAGATAAACTAAGAAAAAGAGAAGACAAATAACATTAGAAATAAAAGAGGAAAGATTACAACTGATACTGCAAAATTACAACAGATTAGAAGAGACTACTATAAAAAATTAAATGACAACAAAATAAAAACCTAGAAATGGATAAATTCCTAGAAATATGCAAATTCCCAATGTTGTGGTGCGATCAATTCTAAGACCCACGGATCCAATTGAGATGAATTATGAGCCTTTATCAGCCGGCCAGCGACTGACTCTCCACCACGCAGGATCAGAGAATCAGCCCTGAGCTCCCCAAAAGAGGCAGTTTATAAAACCTAGAACCACACCTTGATTAACATCAAACAAGCAAGCAGATTACAGAAACAGAAGTTGGCTCACTTGAAAATTTTCCACTCTTAGCACCAAGACAAATCATGAAGAAATAGAAAATGTGGATAAATTTATAACTATTAAGAGAAGATTTAATCAGTAATAAAAAAATATCCTACCAAAAAAAGCCTAGGACTAGAGGGCTTCATTAATTTCTACCAATGCCAATCTTTCACAAACCCTTCCAAAAAATTCAAAAGGAAAGGACACTTCCACCTCCTTTTACAAGGTCAGCATTACCCTGATATTAAAGCCAGACTAGAACACTGTAAGAAAATGAACAATCAATATTTCTGTTTCATATAGATGTAAAATTCCTTAACAAGATACTAACAAGCCAAATTTAACATCAAATTAAAGGAATCATACATTATAATCAAATGAGATTATCTCAGGGATACAAGATGATTCGATGTATGCAAATTAATAAATGTGATACACTGTATTAACAAAATGAATAATAAAAATAGTATGATCATCTAAATAGATGTAGGAAAAGCATTTGACAAAATTTGATGATATCTTTTCATGCTCGAAACTCTCAAATTGTGTGTAGAAGTAATATATTTTACTTAATATGGCCACATATGACAAGCCCACAGCTAACATACTCAGTGGTGAAAAGCTAAATGCTTTTCCTCTAATATTAGTAACAAGAAGACAAAGAGTCTCACTTTCACCACTTCTGTTTAACATAATAATGAAGTCCTAGCCAGAGCAAGTGGTAAAAAAAAAAAAAAAATTAAATTAAAAAAGGCTGAAAAGCTATCCAACTCAGAAAGAAGTAAATTATCTCTGTTTTCAGATGACATAAAAATAGACAACCCTAAAGACTCCACACACATGCACATACACACACACATAAACCTGTTAGAACTAATGATAAAATTTGTATGGAACCACAGAACACCCCATATGGCCAAACCAACCTTAAGAAAAAAGAATAAAGCTGCAGATATTTTACTTTCTGATTCAAATTATATTACAAAGCTATATTAATCAAAACAGCAGGGTATTGGCACAAAACCAGACACATAGACCAAGAGAACAGTATAGAGAGCACAGAAATAATGCCATATATACAGACAACTAATCTTTGACAAGGGCAGCTAAACCATCTAATGGAGAAAAGGATAGTTTCTTCAATAAAAAGGAATGGGAAACTGGATAGATACATGCAACAGAGTAAAACTAGGTCTGTATCTCATAGCACTTATAAAAATTAACTTGAAATGAATTAAAAACTTAAAGACCTGAAGCCATACATCTCCTATAAGGAAGCATAAGGAAAAATCTCCTTGACATTGGTCCTCTCAATGATTTTTTGGATATGACACCAAAAACGAAAGCAACAAAAGCAAAAATAAATAATTAAGCTTACATCAAACTAAAAAACAAAAACAAAAATAAAACAAAACAAAAAATCTTCTGCATAGCAGTCAAGAAGATCAAAAGATATTCTATGAAATAAGAGAAAATATTTACAAACCATATATCTGATAAGGTGTTAATATCAACAAATATATAAGCAGCTCATACAACTCAATAGGAAAAAATAAAAATTAAAAAATGGGCTAAAGACATAGATAGAAATTTTTCACAAAGAAGATATACAAAAAGTCAACAGGCACATCTAGAAAATGCTGAACATCACTAATCATCAAGAAAATGCAAGTAAAACCACAATATGCTATCACCTCATCAATTTGGATGGTTATTATAAAAAAGACGAGAGATACATTTTGGTGAGGAAATGACGGAAACAAAACCCTTGTACACTGTTGGAGGGTATGTAAGTGGTACAGCAATTATGAAACAAAAATAAAGATTCCTTTAAAAGTTAAAAATAGAACTATCATATCATCCAGAAATCCCACTTCTAGATACATATCTGAAGGACTCAAAAATCAATGTCTTATAGAAACATATGCATTTCCATGTTTATTTCATTTTCTTAACAGTTGCCAAGATATGGAAACAATCTAAGTGCTCATATGTGAATGAATAGATTTTTTAAAATGCAGGTATTATGCAATGGAATATTATTCAGCCAAAACAAAGAGGGAAATCTCACTATTCGCAACAACATGGATGAAACAAGGGCTTTATGCCAGGTGAAACAAGCTAGGCAGAGAAATACAAATACTATGTAATATCACTTATATATGGAATCTTTAAAAAAAAAGTTTAATTCACAGAAAGCGAGAGTAAAATGGTAGTTACCAGAGGCTGGAGGGTGGGGGATGTGGAGAGAGGTTGGTCAAAGAGTATACATTTTCAAGTTATAAATTAGTTCTGAGGATCTAAAGTACAGAATGGTGGCTATAGTTAATCATATTGTATTGTGTACTTGAAATTTGCTAAGAGAAGAAATGTTCAGCATTTTTACCTACTCCCCTAAAAAAGAAAAGTTAACTATGTGAGGTGATGTATGTGTTCATTAACTTGATAAAGGTAATCATTTCACAATATATGTATATTTAATCATCACATTGTATACTTTACTATTACAATTTTATTTTTTAATTTTTGCTTTATGTATTTTTTTAATTTGATAAAAGAACATCAAGTCAAATAATTAAAAAATGATGGCACAACACATTTTTTTTCATTTTCTCTATATCTCATGTTATTTTAAATTCTGGTGTTAGGTGAAAAAAAGAAAGTATTCTCCTTATTCGTCTTATGGAATAGCTGAGTAGCAGAAACTCTTATTTTGATTAGCAAACATTTGGTCCATGCCAAAATGTTCACAGAGACCTGTGATTCACACTCAAAGTCCTTGATATTTGGTCCTGTATAAAATGTCCATGGAGACATTTGTTCTGCAAAGTTAATACAAATCCTGCTGTTCCATAAAATTCAAACCCGAATCCATATATCTAACGCCATGTACACTTACCTGCTAGTCTACCAAAGCAAGAAGGATTATTATCAGCAATACAGCCAAAACACAATTATCAGACCAACAAAACATGAGTATTTTTATGTTTTATTTCTGTTTATCAAAAGTATAAACAAAAGTTATATGCTATTTGAACTCAGGAATGTTTTCTAAGAATGGATGTTTTAGATAGCACTAAATTTCAAGGACCTTTTGCTAAGAACCAGATATCTCTGTGGATATTTTGGACAGGACCAAATATCTTGCAATGATTATTTTGGGTTAAATTTTGAACTAACCTTCAGGATGGGCTGTCAAAACTCATGCAAATTAAAGATAATAATATCACCAAATGTCAAATGTAATAATTTTAAGATTAAAGACAACCAAGAGGCATAGAAGAAGCAGAAAGAGGTCTGGGCATTGAGAGCAATTTCCTGTCTTTCTACACTAGTCATGTACTACTTGCCCAGAATAATAAATGAGGTCCCCGAGTCAAGAGTCTGTGGGGTCATCTCACATAGCTAGGAGGGTTTAAATTGTGAAAAATCTCCATTGTATACCACAGAGAGTTATAAAACTAACCCTGTCTCATAAATCCATAGATCTTGGCTATCAATTATAAGTAACCTTTGCTAGGGGTATTGCAAAGAACTTTCTGTAGGTTAGAACTTTTACAAATATCATTAGTTTAATCATCCAGAGTTCAATCTGACAAGGATATTTAGAGTAGATTATCAGTAGGTTTTATTCCTGGTCACGTGCCCCTATAAAAGAAATAAATTGAGTACAGATCAGCTCGTTGAATTCCTTCCTCCCTAGTCTCATTGGCGATCAAATAAACTTGGAGGAGGCCCCATCATGGGATAATCTGTTGTAGAGGCTGCTAACGTGGAGGAAAGCAGCCAGCTTTAATTCACGATAAAGTCTAGCTTATTAATAACCCTTATAACACTCTCTATTTTTTATTTAGATAATAAAAATAAGTAGAGAGGCAATCTTAAAAAAAAAAAAAAACACTGGAAAGATCTGAAAAGAAAACATAAAAATGCAGACAATAATAAATAATAAATACAAATGGCTCTTATAATTATCTAAAAAATGATAATAAGCAAAGACTTTGACAGTTTGGTTGCTTTGACTATAACATATAGTACGCTAAGAACACGTGAAGAGAAAAGCGACATGGAAGAAATTTCTTCTCCCCTCATAATCAAGAAAAATAAGCTGCCTTTTTCTTTAAATTCCAGAAATCTGTGTAGGAGGAGCCAAGCAATAAGATCTGTTTAAAATTTGCAAAGCATTCTTCGTAAATTCCATTCCATGTTAGATACATGGACACAACTTTTCTCAATTTTATCATTCTCATTATCATCTATAATTGGATTTGAGGGCATTTTACAAAGACAACTAAATGGAGATATTTAACATTTGTGATTACAATTTCTCTTTTTTTAATAACATCTGTGAAATTTAGTTTTCCTATTAGTATTTCTCTTTTGACCTTCACAACTAACTATAGCAGCTGAGTGGATAATAAATAGTATAATATACAATAGTTTTGTTAACTTCTTTTCTGTTTATCTTAAAAAGACGTTCTAAATTCTAATGTATTTTTTAATTTAAGTGTGAAATGGGATTTTGTACTCAAATTTGATGAAGGCAGTATGTCTCACCATCAGTAAAGTTAGAGTGCATCATTTTAATGATGATAATTTTACTTCATAATTTTATCAATTTATGTCTTTGACTTTTATTCTTTTACAAAATTGACTTTTTCCTGTAGATAAGAATAAAAACAGAACACAACAGAATATATATTCTCTTGACGGAGAAATCAATTTTTGAGGTATATTTATTTATATTTATATTTGAGTCTTTATTGATATCTAGAGAGACATGTAGATATAGGCTATTATTTCTAGCAAAAGGGTTTTTCACTACCATGGCATATGGAATAAAAATCTGTATGTCCATATGGCCTTTTCAGATTACCCATGTCAACTAATAATAAAATCGGAAATTGTTTAGTTCCACTGTGCAGGAGGTGCTGCGCTAAATTTTTTATTTATTACCTCTTTTTATAGCACTAGAATTTTTCAAACTTCAGTAGTGCTTAGATCTTTCTTATAAGAAAGTAATTATAGACATCTAATGGAATTTAAAACATTTTATTAAGGTAATGTTCCTATAAATAGTATGTCAATATAAAATTTCTTATGATTATGATTCTTTCAGTTAGAAAAAGAAAAATTTACAATTATTTATAAGTACCAAAAATAAAATTAACAAGAGTAATAAAAGTGACTGATCATATTTTCCTAAAAACATCAATTAATTTTTAATTTATCCAGTTTATAAACAAGATTTTGGTTTCAATAATATCACTAAAAACAATGCATATTGAAAGAGAATGGTATATGACATAGTATTGATATCAAATTTTTGTTGTTAGCATAGCATAATCAGACCACATACACAACCAAAGAAAAATTAAATATATTAACATCAATTATGTGTCACTGGACCTTGTTATTAACATTCTCATTAATGTAAAGGTAAGTTTAGGAGTGTAGCATTATGAAAATATGCCAAGTGCACATTATATCTAATTATTAGTAGAAATAGAAAAGGTAGTAAAAGTTTTCACATTTTGACTTAAAAATGTTGTGCCTGCAATCCATGTACTTAAACTTTAACTTATCCTGTATTCTGTTTTATTTTTTATTTTTTACTTTTTTTGAGTTAGGACTGCCTGGATACCATGTACCATGTAATGACTCAAATCTTCTCTTTTCCTCTATTTGAACTTCTGAAAAAGTGTTCATATAGTACATTACGATGTAATTTAGGCAAACACAGTAGAGTATACTGTAATTAAATATGCTAGAACATGCTTTCTTTTGGGTTGTCATCATGATAAAAGATTACAGAATATGCTGTTTTTCTTTTGTAGATGACATGTAACTCTAAGTTAAAGAAAACTTGTATTTCATTGTTATACCTCAAAAATACATGAAAAAATGATGATTAAATGTAAAAAGAAATACTTGGATATTATATGTACTACCTAAAAAACAAACAAAAAAAGTCTTGTTAGTTTTATTTTTTTAATGTTTACATTTTCCATCAGCCTTTATATTATTCAGCACTTCAAAATGAAAAATTTTTCCTCTTGGCATAAATATTCTCTATATTCTCCCATAAAGTCTACTCTAAAAGTGACATTCAGCTAGATAATGCCTTTATATGGGTGCTTAAACAGACAATAATGCTTGAAGCAGTTCTGATGGGGGTTATACCACATTATATAATATTTTAACAACTAAATTATATGCAAAATAATAGAGAAATGAGAAATGGTAATGTCACCTTTACATTTAATTAGAATTGTCTTAAAGTTGTAGCCTAGAGTTGCATATGTTCAAATGATTCCAGGTTGAAATTTCAGTTATGTTACTTAGAAATATTGTGACTGAGAAATTTCTTTAGTCAATTAGAGACTCAATTTATTTACATATAAAATATGACAGTACTACCTATAAATTATTTTGAAAATTAAAATGGTTAATTACATTACACTAAAGACAAGGTTCTATATGACAAAGAATAGGCATTTATTAAGAGTGTTATTGTTATTAGAAACTGAATCTGTGTCTGGTTTCAGGAAAAATTATAATTCAGTCTCTTCTTTGATCAATGGAAATGGGGAGATCAAAGTACAAAAAAGAGACCTGTTTTATCACATTTGTAAATAACTTTTATACAAAAAAGTTTTGCGCAGTTAGTTATTTAGAACTAAGGAATAATTTTCTCATGGAAACAATCTCTTAGACAAGCCCATAGAACTCTAGGCCATAATGTAGTTGAAATAAAGTATAATTGCAATGAAAAAAGTCAAAAAATAATACTGTTGTAATACTATCAATGAAATAAAACAGAAAAAATTAGTTCTCTTAATTGAATTTTGGGGTTGACTAAAAACATTTAATTAAAAGATGAAGGAATGACCACCCAAGACTTCTGTAGAAATTCTAAGGGTCAGTTTATGGCATTTTTAGAGTCTTTAGAGGATAATTACACTACTCATTAAAGCTAATCTGACTTCACTTTGTTCGTGATTTCTTTCTATTTTTTCCACTTCAAATAAAGTAGATAATTAAGAGGAAAAGAGAAAATGAATATAGAGGAAATATTCTGATATCAGAAGAGAAAAGGAACTCAGAATAGAAAGAAAAGAAAAGGCAGGTAATAGAATAGGTGAGTAGATATTTATTGAGAAAGGAAAGAGAAACTCTGGAGGGCCCAGTTTAAGGCGCTCATACACTTGTGAGTTTACCTAATGGAATATTCCTAATTCTCAATATGATAATCCTAGAAAATCCCCTCATGTTTCCTGTTTTGGACAGGTGGGTGGTGGGACACAAAATTTTAAAAAAATATTGAGAACATTCTATATGGTAAAGACCTATTTTATAAAGAAAATTTATTTTCCGGAGCCTCATTTTACTGGGAAAAGGGATATTAGCCAACTTCAGCCCTTCTGGCTTTCCCATCTTACCTAAGATGAGGAAAAAGAAAGCTAAGAAAAAAAGCTAAGAAACACTTCTGATGGTCATAGCTGCATACACTCAAAGCTACTAAGAGACTCAATCACAAGATTACAGAACACTTTACTCTCCCACACCTTACCACATCAAAAGGGCTTCATTACAGCAACAGTGGTTTATAATGGAAAGAACTGCACTGCAGACTATAGTTAAGAAAAAGTTCTTAGAAAAACCCAAAGACAGCAAGGAGGAAAAAAAAATCCAAGGACACTGCAGGAAACAGAGGCCTCTGACATGTACAACTACAGCAAGTTTTAAACACATCCAAGCTTCTATCTTAATTGCCATAAAACCTCACACTAAAGGCCTTTTTACCCCAGTTTTTATTACCTGGTATATCATGTCTAACTTTTGACCCCCCAAAAAAGACATATAAAAAGGCAGTAAAACATATAGTCTGAAAAGACAAAGCAAGCATCAGAACCAGACTCTTTATGACACAGATTTTGAAATTACTAATAGAAAATTTAAATATGATTGCTATGTTAAAAGTGCCAATAGAAAAAAACAACAAACAACATGCAAAGCAGAATTTTAAATGTAAACAGAGAGAGAAATTCTAAGAAAAATTATAAAAGAAACATTAGAAATCAATAACACTGTAACAGAATGAGCTCACCAGTAGACTCATTAGAAGACTGAATACAGCAGAAAAAGAATTTAGGATCTCGAAGATAAGGGAATTAATTTTTCCTGAACTGAAATGCAAAGAGGAAAAAAAAGAATAAATTAAAAATAAAACAAAACATTCGAGGACTATGAAATAGAAGCAAAGGATGTAGCATTCACATATATTTATAATCGAAATAGCAGAAAGAAAAGAGAGAAACATAAGAAATATTTAAAGCAATAAAGGAAAAATTTTCCAAAGTTAATGGCAAACCACCTAACCATAGTTCCGGAAAGCTCAGAGGACAGCAAGCAGGGTAAATACCAAACAATGTACCGCTAGGCATGTCATATTCAAATTGCAGAAAACCAAAAACAAAAAGAAAATTGTGAAAGAAGTCAGAGTAAAAAACAGAACAAAACAAAAATGCCTTACCTATTGAAGAAAAAAGTAAAAAATACATTAAACTTCTCTTGATTCACACAAATGAAAGTAAACTAAATCAAAATATTTAAAGTTTTGAAAGAAAAAAATATCAACCTAGAATTCTATATGCAGAAAAATTATTCCTTAAAAGTTAAGGAGTTAAAGATGTTCTTGGGTAATATTGAGAGAATTCATCATAAGTAGATGTGCCCTTAAAGAAATATTGAATAAGTTCCTCAGAGAAAAGAAAATGATATAGGTCATAAACTCAGCTGAACATAGAGAAAGCATATTGGAGACAGAAGGTCATAATGCACCTGCACTTCCCATGAAATATTATTTGAAAATGGACTTAGATTAGTTGTAAAGATATATTATGTGTTTTGCAAACTCTAAAACAACCACTAAAAAAATAATAATGTAAGTATAAATAAGGTTTATTAATAAAATTATATAAATAATCACCTTAAATGTAAATGGTCAAAATACAATAATTAAAAGACAGAGACCATCAGAGTAGATTAAAACAAAAAAAAGAAAACAACAACAATGAAAAAAAAAAGCAAAAAAAACAAGACCCAACTATATGTTGTCTAGAAGATATCTACTTTGAATATAAAAACCAAGATAGGTTAAAAATTATGAAATAAATAAATACACTAATACTAACCAAAAGAGAATAAGAATTGCTATATTAATTTCAGACAAAGCAGACCTCAGAGAAAGGAAAATTATTAAGATAAGGAGCCCTGCCAATGATAAAGTAGTCACCTCTCCAAGAAGATAGAACAAATATGTAGGTATTCAACAATAGAACATCAAATTATATGAGGCGAAAACTGATGTAACTACAAGAAGAAATAGATGGACTACTCTTATAGTTGAAGATTTTAACACCTATTCTCTTTCAGCAACTGATATCCTGTAGACAGAAAATTAAAAATAAAAAGTGACTTGAGAAACATCATTATCAATGTATCTAACTGACATTTTTAAAATGCTTCATCCAACACCAGCAGAATATATATTCTTCTCAATAATACATGGATGATTCAACAGATAGATGACACTGTGGATCATAAATCACACTGTAAGAAACTTAAAAGAAGAGAAATAATATGAAATGTTTTTAGATTACAATGGAATTAAATAGAAATCCATAATAGGATAGATAAAAAATCAAAAACAAAATATTTGGAGGTTAAACAACAAACTTTTTATAACATCTGGGGCAAAGAAGAAATATGAATAAAAATATTTTTTAAAAAATTAAACTAAATCTAAATAAAAAATGTAACCTATTGAAATTTGTGGAATGTAGCCAAAGCAATGATTACAGAGAACTTTATAACAGTGAAAGCTTATATTAGAAAAGTAGAAAGAGCTGAAATTAATAGTCTAAGCTTCTACCTTAGGAAACTAGAGAAAGGAGAACAGTTTAAGACTAAAGTAAGCAGAAGAACGAAAATCAGATTAGAACTCCTTGACACTGAAAAAATAAATAAATAAAAAGCAAATCAATGAAATCAAAAGCTAGCTCAATGAAAAGTTTATTAGAATTAATAAACCTGTAGCCTCAAGAACAAAGGGATAGGGAAAGCATTAATTAATAATAAAAGAAATAAGGTCATCATTTCTAATCCCAGAACATTAAAAGGATAATAAAGAAATATTATGAGCAAGTCTATACCCATAAATATGATAATTTAAATGCCATACCTCATTTCTTTGAAAGATATAAACTACTGAAACCCCCACAAAGAGAAGGAGGTAATTTGAGTAGGCTTATAACAATTAGAGAAATTGAACTAACACTTTAGAATCTTTTCACAAAAGAAAAGCTCCAGAATTAAATATTTTCACTCATGATTTCTACAAAGCATTTTAGAAAAAAAAAATAATCCCAAATTTCTCTAATCTCTTTTAGAAAATAGAAACACAAAGAACACTTCATAACTCATTCTATGAGGCCAGCACTACCTTAATGACAAGAATAAATAAAGAAATTACAAGAAAAGAAAACTAGGGTCTTATATTTTTTAGGAATATAGACACAAGAATTCTCAACAAAATATTAAAAAATTGAATCCAATAAATTATATGCCAAGACTAAGGGAAGCTTATTTCAAACATTCAAAGTCGGTTAACAATACAAAAATCAATTACTACAATCCACCAATCAATAGACAGGGTAAAAGCAAAATCATATAAACATATCAATTAATGCAGAAAAAGCATTTGACAAAATCCAATACTCAGTCATGAAAAAACAAACACTCTCATCAAATTAGAAATAAAGAACTTCCTCAACATAATAAAGAATATCTACAAAAAACCTTTCGGTTAACATAATACTTAATGATGAGAAGCTCAATGCTTTTCCCTTAAGATTGTGAGCAAGGTACCACTCCTATTCAACCACTCCTCTTTTACCACTCCTATTCAACCTAGAAGTTAGTACAATAAGGCAAGCAAAAATAAAAATAAAAAATAAAAAATGTGTACAATTAAGAAGAAGGAATAAAATATTCTTTTTTCATAAGTTGCCTAATGATCTATATACAAAATTGCAAAGAATTGACTAAAAATACAAACAACTTGTGCAACTAATATGTAATTATAGCAAGGTCACAGGATATAAGGTTAATGTATATAAATCAGTTGCTTTCCTTTATAATGAATCATTAGAGTTTGAAATTAAAAACACAGTACTGTATATTTAGAAAAATACAAAACTCTGATGAAAGCACTCAAAGAATTAAATTAAGATATATTTAATGTTTATGGATTGGAAGACTCAACATTGTTAATATATCAATTATTCTAATTTATCAATGCTATCCCAAGAAAATAAAGCTATTTATTTTATAGAATTTGGCAAGCTAATTTTAAAGTTGATATGGAAAGTCAAAGTCCCAGAATATTTAACACAACATTGAGGAAGTAAAAAGTTTGAAAACTGACATTATCCAACTATACGACTTACCATAAAGCTGCAGTAATCAAGACATGGTAGCACTGAGGAAAGAATACCAAGAAACAAAGGCAATTTAATGGAAAAAGAAGAGTCCCTTCGACAAATAGTGCTGGAAGAATTGAATAGCTGTATGCAAACAAACAACTCATACACACAAACAAAAACAAAAGATTGTAGATGCAGACTTGATATTTTTCACAAAAATTACCTCAAAATGTATCATTGATGTAAAGTGAAGAACTACAAAAACTGTTAGAAGATAACAGGAAATAATCAAGATGACCTCAGGTTTGACAATGAATTTTTGATATAAAAATACATAAACATTTACAAACACACACACACATAAATGTAAATAATGACCCATGAAAGAAAAAAAATTGATAACTTGGACAACCCACTGTATGGGTAAAATATCTGCAAAACACAAATCTGACAAACAACTTGTATCTAAAATATTTTTTAAAAAAATCCTAACAAAACAATAAGAAAACAACAACCCAATTTTAAAATTGGCAAAAATCTGGGCATCTTACCAGAAAACATTCAAATAGTAAATGGACATATGGACAGATGCTCAAGATCATTTTTTATTAGGAAATTACTAATTGAGACAACAAGATACCACTGTATACCTTTAAGAATGGCTAAAATCAAAACCACTAAAAGTACTAAATGCTAGCCAGGATGTAGAGTAACAAGTGTGACATTTGTTACTGGTGAAAATGCAAAATGGCACAACCACTTTGGAAGACTGTTTGACTCTAACTTACTGTACAGGACTCAAGGGACTTCGTTATTGCACAAAGAAAAAGATGTGGCCATGAGAAGCAGTAACACACAAGCATTGCATGCAAAAAGGCTATTATCCAGAAATGAGCAAGGCAAGGAAACTATTGGGAAAGAGGGGTATTAGAGAGGGTATTTTGTGTTTCAATGATTCTCTCAGCATCATAGTGGACCATCTCTGGTTAGGTGAACTCTGAAGGGCATTCGTGGTCTGTGGGTCTTATAACTAATCATAAGACTCTATCTCCTCAATGCCCAGTGAACACTGGATAAGTTTTACGATGCTATGAACTGAACTGTGTACCCCACTAAAATTCATACCCCCCAATGTGACGGTATTTGAAAATGAGGCCTTTGCAAGGTAATTAGGTTTAGATGAGACATGAGGGTGGGTACTGCATGACGGGATGACTACCCTTATAAGAATAGATACCAGATAGGTTGTTTTTCCTCTCCTAGTCATTTGAGAAACCAGAGAAAAGGTAGTCATCTGGAAGTCAAGAAGAGCATTAGCGCACTTGATCTTGAACTCTCGGGCCCCAGAACTGTGAGAAAATAAATTTATTTAGCCCGCCTAGTCTATGGTATTTTGCTACAGTAGCCCAAGCTACTAAGACACACAGACTATACCAAAAAGAAAGTCTCTAAATAGCTGAACAATTGTTTCTTTAAGTTGATTAAACTCAAAAACTTGTGAGATAATGGGACTCATCCCACAGTGAAGAAATAAACTACCTAGAGGTCAACATATAGAGGCCATCTTTTGTTCAGTCATATAACCCTTACAAAGTTAAGCATAGCCTTATCATATAATCTATCAATCACTCTCTTAGGTATTTACCTTAGTTGAAAGCTTTTATATCCAGACAAAAACTGGAGCATGAATTTCATGTTATGTGTAATTTTCAAAAAACCTTTGGCATCCAAAATGTCCTTCAATATTTGAATGGATAAACTGTGTTGAGTACATACAATGCAATATTATTCAGCAGAAAATAAAAAGTTAGTAAGCCATAGAAAGATGTGGGAAACATCAAATGCACATTTCTAACTAAAAGCGCCCACTCTGAAAAAGCTGCAAACTCTATAATTCTAATTATATAATATTCCAAAAAAGGCAAAACTATAGATAGTAAATATTCCTGAGTCCATATTTATATATAAAAAAATGGTTGCATAAGTTAACAAATGGGTGAAAAGAGATAAATCTGTGCAGAAGAATTTAAAAAGTTTGTGTAGATATCCCACAGTAAAGAACAGGAAGCACCCAATTTCTTAAGTGTGGGCTGCACATGGTGTATTTCTTTCAAAGAGTAAAGCATGGAAATATGAGAGGAAAAAAGGTAACTCTATATCAGAGAAACAACAAACACAATAGCAGCCTGGTGATCATGATAAACATCATAAGTCAAAAGTCCTGATCAACAGACTGATCAAGGTCAACAGTCATAAATTATACTGATATTATGATGGGACAAAAATTATAATTATCTCTGTGTAATTATTCCCCAAATCCATAACCTAAATTTAACCATAAAAAATATCAAGCAAATTTCAATAGAAAAATATTGTACAATGTATCTGTCAAGTATTCCTTAAAACTGTCATGGTCATAAAATATAAGGGCAATCTGAAAATATGTTATAGAGAAGACTAAGAAGACAGGAGAACTCAGTATTCTTTGGAATCTCAAATGAGACCTGGAACAGAAAAAGACATTAGGTAAAAATTAAGTAAATCTGAATAAATTGTGGACTATGGATTGATAATTATATTTTAAATTGGTTCATTAATTTAAAAAATTTATCATACTAATGTAAGTTGTTAATACTAGGGTAAAGTCTTTGTGTGTGGTGGGTAGTATATGGAAAGTATATGTACTATAGGCTCAGATTTTCTGTAAATTTAAAATTGTTCTAAAATATAAATTTGTTAATAAAATTATTATATTTGATGTTTCTTATTACGATTGATGTTTCATTTCTGTTTTAAATTTCTTATAACAGTCTGAAAAGCAAGGTCCTAAGAAAAAAAGAAATTGCAGACAAGTTATTGACCTATATATTCCCCCAGGAGATATAAGCTTATATTAATTGGCTTTCCTTTAGGACATTTTGTTGCAGATATTTTATTTCATTACTTTGAGCATTTTGAAAACAAGAAATCATTGAGTGAAGAGTGTATCATTCCAGAATGGAAGATACATGCATGGTTGACCTTTGAACAACACAATTTGCACTGTACAGTTCCAGTTATATGTGGATTTTTTTTTCACTAAATATGAATAACTATGTTTTTAACTAACAAATTACTATAACATATTATCTCTATTAATGAAGAGAAGGTAAATCAAAAAAACTTCAGTGTCAGTAACTTTATTGTCAAATGAGGAATAGAAAAGTATACCATACATAATTCTTACTATCAGAAACCCATAGATATTAAAATTCAAAATGTCTTAGAAAACAATTGCTCATTTTCCAGTATACATGTGTGTGCACGTGTGCGCGCGCGCGCACACACACACACACACACACACACAACCTTAGAACAAAGTGTAAAAATGATTAAATAAGAAAAACTTGAAAGTATTAAACAATGCTCATGCAGAAAAAGATATAAAAGTTAAATTCTGGAAGTTAAATATCATCCAGCCAACTATCAATTGCTTTATTGCATAGATACTTATTAAATGGCTGCTGGACATCAAACTCTTATCTATACCCTGGAGCTATAGTGGTGAATGAGACAGAAAAGGACTCTACTTCATGAATTTAATGATTCCAGATGGATACAATAGATAAAAACAACTAGATGAGTATATAGTAAATGATATAATTCAGGTAATACAAATATCATGAAGAAAATGAAGCAGAGTAATTATATAGACGGTGACTGGACTAGAGTAAGGTGATCAGATGAAAATCTCCAGAATTTTGATATTAAGAAAGAACATACATGATCAGGAGAAAGTTAGCCTTGTGAAAATTTGAGAGAGAACATCCCAGGCAAAAGGAATAGAAATATGTAAAATTTATAAAAATTGGAACTAGCCTTGATGGTTCCAGGAATAATAAGACTTAATGTGATAGCATATTGTGAATTACATGTTAGAGGAGAGTCTAAGTTGAGAAATGGAGTGACATAGGTAATTATTAGACCATGTAGGGCTCTGTACACCTTGGGAAGTCTCTGGATTGTATTCTTAGTAAGAAAGAAAGCAATCAGAATAGCTAATAAATGAGAATATCTGACTCAAATATTAAAGAAATATATTGATTGCCATATAGGCTATAGATATAGTAAAACAAAGTGGAGGCAAAGTAACCAAATTTATATTATTAAAGTACTCAAGGAAATAGCTGATAATGATAGATAGAGTATAATAGAATTGGAGTGAGTAACAAGTGGTTAAATTCTGTATATATTTCTGACAGGAGAGTAAAGATAATTTGCTCAGAAATTACATATGGCAGTGCAAGAAAGATGACTCTGATTTCTTTTGACCTGACCTACTAGATAAACAGAACTGACACCAATTTACCTGGGGAAGGCAGGAGAAAAAAGATATTTTTGTGAGTGTCATTATCAAGTGTTATGCTTGAAGATTTATTTTAGACATCTATTAGACATAATGAAGATATTAAGTAGGTAATTGGTATTTGAGTTTTGAACTCAGGGTAGATATTGGTCCTATAAGAAAATAGACTGTGTTTAAAGACATAGAAATGGGTAAATTAACTTACCATTGAATTACAGAAAAAAAAAGAAATATATTTAGTTTTAGACAGTAGGTTTTCCTAAATTTAGATATTGATAAAAGAAGTTACCATAAATGAGAAAGAAATTGCCATTGAGATAGAAGAAGTAAAAAGGGAAGGTATTATGTAAAGTCTAATTAAGGATAAAGAAGTCAAGCAAGTTGAGTTCATAGAACCAACTATTACTCTTGTCAAGATAACCTTCGGCAGAGTGAAATGAAGAATGATAGTAATAATGTTTATTAAAGATATAATCTAGGCACCATACTAAGTACTTGTATTACTTATTTCTCACAAAACCAATTATTTTCATGATTTTACAGATGAGAAAACAATGAGGCATTGAGTGATTAAGTTAAATTTATTTCAAGATTTCACAATTAGGAAGTGAGGCAGCTAAGATAAAATCTTGAGACATCTGATTTTTTATGTTTATATTCTTAACCATTGTGAGAAATTTAATGATGAAGTCTTGGAATCGTTCCCTTTAAGGGAGAGAAGTAGACAAGTCTTCCAGTTAGACTTTCTATTGCTCAAACTATTTCCAGAGATACTGGTTAACCAATAAAGTAGAAAAAAAAATTAAGAGACGTGGAGATTGAAAGACTGATTTATTATCTATATACGAAATTATCAATTCAGTTCCCATTTAAAAATAGGCTAAAGGAGTTCATGGACACCAAAACAGTAATATAAGAAATGTTAAAGAGATTTCTTTAAGAAGAAAGGGAAAGGATTATAAATAAAATAATAAAGCAGCAATAACTAGATACCTATTCATAATCCCTTTAAATGTAAATGGATTAAATGTTCCAATCAAAGGACATAGCATAATAGCAGAATAAAAAATCATTCTAAATCCCACCACATAAAAGCAACTACTATTAACTTTTGGTATATTTCCTTTTCTCTATATAGTATGATTCATGCCAGCGATAATCATTCATTCATTCAACAAATATTTACTGCATGCCTACAATATGCCAACTACTAATTTAGAATGTGATAATACTATGCAAACAATTTTGTATCCTCATGTTCTGCCAACTGGGGAGTACATAAAAATGATATTTTTATATTATAAAAAGTAGCACAGCTGAATGGATAAGAAAACAAGACCCATACATATGTTGTCTACTAAAGACCCACTTCAGAACGGAAGAAACACAAAGACTAAAAGTAAAGAGATAACACAAATGAAAACAATAAAAAGCTGAGATCACAATACTTATATCAGAAAAAATAAGCTTTAAAACAAAGGTTATAAAAAGAGACAAAGGAGGACATTTTGTTATAATAACAAAATGTTATTATGTGTTATTATATGTTGCACCCAACATCGGAGTACTTAAATAGATAAAAATAAAGAAATATAGACAGACATTAAGGGAAAGATCAACCATAATACAGTCATTGTAGGGTACTTTAACAGCCCATTGACATCAATGGACAGATCTTCCAGACAG
The DNA here is from genome assembly GCF_014176215.1 of Rousettus aegyptiacus. Taxonomy (NCBI): domain Eukaryota; kingdom Metazoa; phylum Chordata; class Mammalia; order Chiroptera; family Pteropodidae; genus Rousettus; species Rousettus aegyptiacus. Next base: position 113,632,206 of record NW_023416295.1, read on the forward strand.
AAAATCAACAAGAAAACAGTGCCCCTAAATGGAACATTAGACCAGATAGGTTTAATTGATATTTTTAGAGTATTCCATTGCAAAGTAGCAGAATATACATTCTTTTCAAGTGCATATAAAACTTTTTCCAAGACAGACCGACCATGTTAGGCCACAAAACAAGTCTCAATAAATTTAAGAAGACTAAAATCCTATCATACATCTTCTCTGACCACAATATTATGAAAGTAGTAGTCAATTACAGAAAAAAAAAAATATACAAACACATGGAGGGTAAAAAAAATGCTGCTAATTAATGAATTGGTTAACAATGAGATCAAAGAGAAAATCAAAAGATACCTTGAGATAAATAAAAATTAAAACACCCTGACATCAAATCTATGAGACACAGAAAAATTAGTTCTAAGAAGAAAATTCATAGCAATACAAGCCTACTTTAAGAAACAAAAAAATCTCAAATAAAGAATCTAACATTACACCTAAAAGTAGTAGTAAAAGAATAAACAAAGCCCCAAATGAGTAGAAAGAAGGAAATAAAGCTCAGAGGGGAAACAAACAAAATAAAGTCTAAAAAAATAATAATTCAAAAGATCAGTGAACCAAGAGTCAGTTCTCGGAAAAGAAACAAACGGATAAATCTTTAACCAGACTCATCAAGATAAAAAGAGAGGACTCGAATAAAGAAAACCAGAAATGAAAGAGGCGAAGTGACAACTGACACTACAGAAATACAAAGAAGTATATGAAAATACTACAAACATTACGTGCCAACAAATTGGACAATCTGGAAGAAATAAATAAAATCCTAGAAATGGACAGTTTTCCAAGATTGATTCAAAAAGAAACTGAAAAATCTGAACAGACCAATTGCTATTAATGAAATTGAATCGGTAATCAAAAAACTTCCAACAAACAAAAGTCCTGGACCAGAGAGCTTCACAGGCAAATTTTTTACTGAACATTCAAAGAAGAATTAACACTTATCTGTCTCAAACTATTTTAAAAAATTCAAGAGAAGGAAAGGCTCCCAAGCTCATTTTATGAGGCCATCATTACCCACATACCAAAAGCAGACAAGACATTACAAAAAATAAAAATAAAAAAGAATATTATAGGCCAATATCCTTGATGAACATCAATGTAAAAATCCTCAGCACAATATCAGCAAACTGAATTCAACAGTACACTAAAAAGATCATATACAATGATCAAGTGGGATTTATTCCTGGGATGTAAGATCGGTTCAACATTCACAAATCAATTTACATGACACAACCATATAAACAAAATAAAGAATCAAAATCATGTGATCATACCAATAGATGCAGAAAAAGAGTTTGACAAAATCCAGTATCAATTTATGATAAAAACTCTCAGTACAGTGGGAATAGAGGAAACCTAACTCTACATAATAAAGACAACATATGACAGACCCACAGGTAATATCATACTCAATGGGGAAAAGCTGAAAGTGTTTTCTTTAAGATGAGGAAGAAGGCAAGGACATCTACTTTCACCTCCTTTATTCAACATAGGATTTGAAGTCCTATCCACAGAAATAAGACAAGAAAAAGGAAATAAAAGATATCCAAATTAGAAAGGAAGATGTAAAACTGTCATTATTTGCAGATAACATGACACTGTATAGAAAGAACCTTAAAGATTCATTAAAAAATATTAAAACTAATTGATGAATTCAGTAAAGTAGCAGGATACAGAATTAGTATTCACAAATTGATTGTATTTTTTATACACCTATGATGAAATATCAGAAAGAGAAATTAACCCTTTTTTCATTTAGAAAAAAGTGCGGCTTGCTGCCAGTGTTAACATCACGCATAGAAATGCTATGTTTTCTAAGATTTTACATTTTCGGCAATCAAGAATTACTATATTTTGTAAATGGAAATACCATTACTAAAAACAGAATGCTGTAAATAGAATGATGTTATTTGTTTTCAAAGATATCTAATATATTAGAGAAATGCAAAGATAATAATAAAAATGAGATATTTCATGGCAAATTTTGGAGGTAATGTTAGTACTATAATCCACCAGTTATCTTGGGATAAACACTGTAGCTGTAAGTGCCACCAGCAAGTATTCTCAGGGCAAACGGGAAACAGGTTAAGAAGACAATCTCATTTGCAATTGCATCAAAAAATATCTAGGAGTAAATTTAACCAAGAAGGTAAAAGACCTATACTAGGTAAATTATAAGACAGTGAAGAAGGAAACTGAAGAATATACAAATAAATGAAAGCATATGCTATGTTCATGAATAGGAAGAATTAACACTGTTAAAATGTCCATGCTACCCAAAGCAATCTACAGATTCAATGCATCTCTATCAAAATAACAATGACATTTTTCACAAAACTAGGAAAAAACATTTCAAAAATTTATATGGAACCACAAAAGACTCCAAATAGCCACAGCAATCTTGAGAATGAATAACAAAGTTAGAAGTATCATGCTACCTGATATTAAAAGATAATATAAACTTAGTAATCAAAACAGCATGGTATTGGCATAAAACAAGCACACAAGTCAATGGAATATAATAGAGAGACCAGAAATAAATCCAAGCCTATATGGTCATTTAATTTATGACAAAGGAGGCAAGAATATAGAATGGGTTAAAGACAGTATCTTCATAAATGGTGTTGGGAAAACTGGACAGATATGAAATTAGACTACCTGCTTACTAGAATGCAATTGAAATGGATTAAAGACAAATGTAATACTTAAAACTGTAAAACTAAAGAGGAAACATAGGCAGCAAACTCTCTGATATTGCTCTTAGGAATACATATATTTTTTTCTGATATATCTCCTCGGGCAAGGGAAACAAAAGAAAAATAAACAAATAAGACTATATCAAACTGAAACGTTTTTGCACAGCAAAAGAAATCATCAACAAAACAAAAAGATAACATACTCAATGGGAGAAGATATTCACTAATGAAAAACATCTGATAAGGGTTTAATATCCAAAATTTGTATAGAACTCATGTAACTCAACACCAAAACAAACAAACAAACAAACAAAAACAAACAATGCAATTAAAAATATGAACCAGCAATTCTTCTTCTGAGTATCCACCTAAAAAATTAGAAAACATTTATCTGTAAAGATATAAGCACCCTGATGTTCATTGCAGCATTATTCACAGTAGCCAGGACATGGAAACAACTGAAGTGCCCTTTGATAGATAATTGGATAAAGATGATATAGTACATATATAAAATGAAATAGTACACAGCCATAAAAAAAGATGAAATACCACCATTTGCAACGATATCTATGGATATTGAGATTATCATGCTAAGAGAAATAAGTCAGACAGAAAAAGTTGAGGACCATGTGATTTCACTTATAAGTGGGATATAAAACTAAAAGCAACAAACGAGCAAGACAAAAACTCATAGATACAGACGACAGTATACTGTTTACTAGAAAAAAAGGGGAGAGGTAGATAAGGATAAAAGGGGTCAAATATATGGTAATGGAAGCAAATTTAACTTTAGGTGGTGAACACACATTGCAATATATGTATGACATATTATTGGATTGCACATTTGAAATCTATATAATTTTATTAACCAATGTCACGCCAATAAATTTAATTTTTAAAAAGGGGCAGAGAGTCCACAAATAGATATTTATCCAAAGAAGACATACATGTGGCCAATAGATACATGAAAAATGTTCAACCTCATTAATCATCAGAGAAAAATGAATTAAAATCACAATAAGGTATTACAACTGTCAGAATGGCTATCATCAAATGAATCAACAAACAAGTATTGGTGAGCATGTGGAGAAAAGGGAACTCTTGTGCACTGTTGGTGGGATTGCAAATTGATACAGCCGCTATGGAAAACAGCATGGAGGTTCCTCAAAAAATTAAAAATAGAACTACCTATGACCCAACAATTCTGCTCCTAGGTATTTATCAAAAGAAACTCAAAACACTAATTTGAAAAGATATGTGCACCCCTATGTTCACTGCAGCATTATTTACAATAGACAAGACATGGAAGCAACCTAAGTGCCCATCATAGACAATTGGATAATGAAGAAGTGTTACATATATTCAATGGAATATTACTCAGCCATTAAAAAAAGAATGAAATCTTAGCATTTGTGACAACATGGATAGAACTAAAGGGTAATATGCTAAGTGAAATAAGTCAGACGAAGACAAATATCATATGATTTCACTTATATGTGAAATCTAAAGAACAAAATAAGGGAACAAACAAAACAGAAACAGACTCAGACACAGAGAACAAACTGATGGTTGCCAGATGAGAGAGGGCTGGGAGCTGGGTGAAAAAGGTGAAGAGATTAAGAAATACATATTGGTAGTTATAAAATATTCCCAGAGGCGTATAGTACTACATACAGAATATCATCAATAATATTGTAAATAACTATATATGGTGCCAGGTGGGTACTTGACTTATTGAGAGGATCACTGCATAAATTATATAAATGTCTACCAACTATGATGTACACCTGAAACTAATATAAAATAATACTGAATGTCAACTATAATAAAAAAAATTAAAAAATAAGTAAAAAATATCAATTAAGAACACATAAGAATAAGCAAACAACCAAGTAGAACTAAAAAAAAAAGGAACTTTGGTAAGTTGTCCTGATATATGATAAAAATATAAAACAACAGCATTTCTTTTCTGGGGAGTTAGAATTTAGATGACACTTATGTGTCATGATTTTACCTTTTTCCCTTAAATTTATTTCTGATTTAAAAAAAATGCAGCAAGCAGTTATTAAATACCACTTGAATAGCCTTAAGGAACAAGGAGATTCGTAGGATATAATAACTGCCATGAGGAGCTCAACATTTAGTAGAGTAGAAAAAACAATTGATAAATAACAACTGTGAAGTATTATATATTAAAACAAACATGAAAAAATTATTATGTAAAAAAGGACAAAGGAGTATTTAATTATCTCAGTCTGGAATGAGGCATTTGTAAATTCCCGAAGACTTTACTGAGGACTCTGAAGCAGATCATCACAACATAAAAAAAAAAAAAAAAATCATAAATTGATGGCAGTAAGGGCATTCACAGGGTCAAGGAAGTTAAGACAGAGTCATACATGTGCTCAAGGGAAGACTAGCAGTGTGTTATGGATGAGGCAGGCATTTGAGAATAAGAAAGGTGGGCAACATGGACATAGTATCTAAGAAGTGAAGGACATTATATGTTATAGGAGTAATTGAGTTTTTATCTCTTAGAAAGTGTAAAGTAGAAAGGCTTATATTTTTAAAAAACAAACACAAAAAATTTTTACATGTGTCAAAATGAAGGAGAGTGGACAGAGACAATGAAGGGAAACCAAGTTGGTCAAAGGAAGCAAAGTCTGCTATTTTATTTCCAAAGGACTCTCAGGTTTCCTTTCCTTCTGAAAATCTGTTTCCTTCATTCTTTTGATTACAATGTTGCTGACCTCTTAAGATTAATCTTTTCTGCATAACTCCAGCTATAAACAATTCCCTCTTTAAGATAAAGATCTTTCAGCACTGATCTATGTAGTTTGGAACTGATCTTCCTATTTTACTAATATAACATTACATCTTTTCTATTTGGCTGTCACTCATTCAGGACCATTTCTGTCTTTCCAATATTGTCTATTTTAGTTAATGGATAATTGGGACAAGTGTGGAATTTTAAGGAATTCTAAATTTAATCTCTAGTATGGTCTTCTCTCCTACACTACAGATTCATGTATTATTTAACTACTTACTGAACATCTCCAATTGATATTTAACATGCACCTAAAACTTAACATGTAGAGAGTGAACATTTGATATTCTCTCCCAACATGATCTCCCAATAGTGTTAGCCATTTCCCTAAATGGCAACTCTATTCTTCCAGTTGCTGAGGTCTTAAAAGTTGTAGCTTTCATTGACTATACTTTTTCTAACAGTCCGCATGAAATCTATTGTTCATTCACAACCATGGGCATTCCCCAGGTGAAATCTGAAACTGGGCACCATACATGGAGGGCAAGCAGAGACTGAAGAAAGAGGCGGGCCACTCCAGATTGGTAGGTGGCAGTTTTAATAAACAAGAGGACTTACATACAAGCTTGTCTTGGGTAAGTAGATCTCCAACCCACCCATTAAAATCTTAAAAGTTTATGTAGAGGTCTTAATGGGTTTCAATCACAAATAATCTCCAGATGATCTGAACAACACATTATTAACTCAAGGTTGTGTCTTTGAAACAGCTCCAGCTATGAGAATGAAGGGCAGAACAAATATTCCAAGGACAAAGGAGGGGGCCTTCTTATTGCCCAGGTCCAGCTCACAGGTCAACGAATTGTCATGTCCTCTTTATAACCTCTTCCAACATCCATTGACAAATTCTATCAGCTTCACTATTAATATTTATTCAGAATCTGTTTACTTCTCCCTGCTTCCATGAATCTGTAGTGTAGGAGAGAAGACCATACTAGAGATTAAATTTAGAATTCATTAACATTCCACACTTGTCTCAATTATCTATTAACTACCTTCATTGCTACATCTCCAGTCCACACTACATCACGCAAACCTTAATTTTTCTATTAGCCCCCTAAATGGTCTTCCAGTTTCTTGTTTGCATATACATGCAGTATATTCTCAACAACAGTTAGAATGGCACTATTAACATGTAAAGTGGATCCTGTTGCTTTTCTGTTGATTTCAGTGCCTTCTCACTTAAATCAAGATAAAAGTCAAAGTCTGCATAATGACTTGCAAAGCCTTTCATGAACTGACCCTGTGCCAATTTCTTTTTCTACTCACTTTGCTTTAGGTGCTTGGACTCTTGACTGTTTCTAGATCACACTAGATAGTCTCCTACGACACACTAAGCCTTGGCTCTTCTCTGTGACTGCAATGTTTCTCACCAGATATTTCACAGCTGGCTGATTTGCCAGCTTAATTTCTTCACTCGATTGTGCCCTTCTCAGTGAATCTCTTCTAATAAATTCTATATAAGCAATATCATTGTCTTATCTCTAAATTTTTCTCTTAACTTTATCATGTTCCAAATATTTCATATTGATCTATTCATCTTTTTGTCATCATTGGGAGGAAAGCTCTGTTAGTGCTGCAATGTATTCACTGACCCTAGAAAATTCCCTGGCACCTAATCAACACTCAAATATTATTTGTTAAATAAAAGAACAAATGAATTATCAAAGATAGTCTGTTAATTTAATTTAAAACAGTACATCTGATGTTCTGACATATCTTGTTTCAGTTAATGTGACTTATTAAATTATGGCACTAACTTAGTCACTGTAATAAAATATTTTCATGTTAATTATGTAAATTTGTTGGGAGAGGAATTTTTGTTATAAAACAAGTTTCTGCTCAAATTTAAGTAACTTCAGATTTCAAAATGATAATGTGTATCTTTATTTATTTATTTTGGTGTTTTCTAAACAAGAATACTAAAATAGATGATAACAGGAGTATGGATTAGTGTGGTTAAAAAACAAAAGGAGAAAATACAAGAGAAACATTCACTGATTTCTGCTTTATTGTTGACTGCAGCAAAGAATTATTTTTTCTTGTTTCTCTTCCCTTCTAGCTTAACCTACTCTCATTTACTGATGCCTTCTTGCCAACCTGACAAGTTGACCCCCTGCCTAGAAACCTCCGCTCTTCACAATCCATTTTTCTTTTCCTACCACCACCTGATTTTTTCCCTTATTTATACTTCCTCTCCATCAAGTTTCACAATGCCTAATACATTCTTTGTCACAATTCTCTTTGCCGTCCAGTGCATATTACTTATTACTTTAATATAAGCTTTATAAAACTCTCGCTTGACAAATCTACTGATCTTGAAGAAAGGTCTTTCTTTCTTTTCCATATAAAATATCGAACTTGCTTATCTTTAAAGAGACAGCTTACATACAACCACCTCTCTGATTTTCCCCAACCTACCTAGTCATAATTCTCCATTCTGAACTGGTTCTTTATTTTCTTCCCATTATAGTTTAACTAATACTTCAATTCTAACATTTCTCTTGTTATAGTACGAGTACTTATATTTCTGTCATCCTAGATATATGGAGAAGCCTTTGAAAGAATAATGTGAGACATTTTCACTTTTGCATTGTTTTCTGGCATTAAGTAACTACTGAAAAAGAAAATATTTTTATACAAGTTATTCTCAACTCATAAAAAAAGATTAGAGCTAAGATTAATTTAGAGCCAAATCTTTATACAAGCTAAATCTTAACTGACTAACATGAATGTAAAAGTTAATTTGGAAATTAAACATGCTAGCATTTTCACATTATGATATTATAATCTTTATTTTCCATGTATGTATGTATGTATGAGAGACGAGAGAGAGAGAGAGAGAGAGAGAGAGAGAGAGAGAGAGAGAGGAGGAGGGAAGGAGGGAGGAAAGAGAAAAGCAGTATAGATAGTTATCAAATATGCAAAGAGTAGCTGAAAAATAATTTTAATGTTTTATTTTGCCTTTTACCCATATTACTCTAAATTCAACTTCTCTAGTCATTTACTTTTATAGTTTCATTAGATTCTTTAGATGTCAAAATTTTATTTTATTTTTTACATTATTTTATTTAGTTATAAAATAACTAATTATTTTATATTATTGAGTTATAAAATAAAATCGTTCTTACTATTTAAGCTTTTGTTAGCTAGCATACTTTTATGTTCTCAATGTAGTAAAATTAGAGAGATGGTAGCTTTTCCTGGGACTCTCTTCCCATATTCTTCATTCAGGGCAGAGAGAAGCAAAATATAGATTAATAGTCTCACTTCGAAAGCAAATACCAAGAAATAATCCCTTGTATACGATGTTGAGAGTATTATTCCTAGAAGTCTCACATATAAGATCTATCCTATAGACTGATCTAAATACTTTTCACATGATATAAATGAAATAACATGTGTATAGTGACAACATTGCACCATTTTTGGAGTAGTAGTTTATTAGAATTAACCCAAGTACCTATTAACGAGGGAGGGAAGAGTTAACTTAACTATATTGTATTAGCAATGAAATAAAACATAACTATAAGGAAGAATAATGAAGTTCTCCACATTCTGCAATGTAAAAATATTCAGGATACATTGTTTATATTACAAACAAGAATCTGTTTGATTAATAAAGAAAATAACAATGTATTATAATACACTAAATTTATAATATAAAATAGATGAACATTAATATGATAAAAAAATCCCATTTTGAGAGTTAAATAGAAAGTATATGAATGAAGTTTATTGCTTTGAACCAAATTAGAATCTTGCACCTTATTATAAATTCATAAAAGAAAGTAGAAATTATTTTTTTTCTCTTAAAAGCATATATTATTATTTTACAGTCTAAATTAAAAAATCAGGTAGAGTTATTACATGACTATGTTGGCAAATGTGGGATATTTTTATTTTTTTCCCAGAATATTTAGATGGGAGCTAGACTGTTTTTCTTAATTCTGATTTATTCAAATAATGACATAAATCTTCTACATTAAATTTCTGATAGAAACTTGGCTTTGAGGAAAAGATACTATACACAAATTCAAGACAATCTAATTTCAAAGCACAGATCTAAGTATTCTATAATTTTACATCACTTTTAATATGTCTAAACACCTCATATTTACAACAGAAATCCACTGACAGCACTTTTATTTGTTTCTCCACTCTGGCTGCACTCCAACTCGGCATCTTCAGCAGAGGGCCAAGCCGCCAGAGAAGCCCTGACCCCCATCCAGCTGCTGATTGGTATATGCCTCCCAGCCTGTGTGCTGATTATTTCTCTGAGAAATTGGAAAGGCTCCTCTGGGCTGCTGGGAAGCTTTAATGGAGAGGAGGTAAGTGAACAGATTGTCCTTTAGAACCTGCCAAATTTTATTTTCCATATTGAAGAATAGACTTCAGGAAAGTTTTAGTCTTCAATTTTTTTCTCCTTTTACACTTTAATGCTTTGTTCTCGCAACCAAAAGTGTCCCAGCAGGTACCCTGGGTTTTGTGGACCTCATTTTTATTCTAGTTCAAGGTAGATAGCCTGATTAGCACAATGCCACCTGAGTTTGCTTTTAATATGTATTGAGTAGCCATCTACTTCCCACATGGTATCAAGATATTCTCTTGATAATTCCCAAAGATAGTCTGGTAGGATTCTGTTTATAGAGTAGGATAGTGTCCAGTACCCAATATCCATGTGTCAGCAAAGGACAAGCAGGTCTGTATCCTGGAAACAATAAATTTATTTAATTTTTCTTTTGCCTTTTTAAGTTCTCCAGTATGCAGAAGCAGCAGAGGGGACAACTTCAACTGGTTTATGCTTGAGCAATATTGTGAAATGAAGGAAGCACTGTGCTGGAAGTCATAAAATTAGCACTATGTTCTTCCAAACATCTCTCCCTGGCTAGATGGCCATCCTATCACTCTGGGCCTCAGTTTCCTCCCTGGTAAAGTAGAATAGTAGTACTATATACCTGCCTAAGGTGGGGCCTGCATTAATACATGAGCATCTTTGCAAATTTAGGTTTGTCACAGTAAAAATTACAGCTTCATCTGAAATTTACCATTTTCCAAAAGAAGTCCCTATGCTAATGATAGGCAGAGAAAAATAATCCAAATAAATGCCTACCACCCAGGGTGGTGGTAGGAAAGCAAGTTATTGAATGTTTACTCTCTGTCCAGCACTACAAAGTCACTAAAATGAAATAATGAACAAAATCAACAATGTCCGTAACCTATTGAGATTACCGAGGAAATAAAGAGTGATGTACAAGGTGTTGTGATTGATTAAAATGCTGTGTGTTGTGCCAACCTCTTTATGCTTTAATGTTCTCATCTATGAACAATTACTTGTTTTATCAACAGTCTCAAAATAAATGGAAGTACTTAATGAGATTTTCCTGCTTCCTCAGAATTTGCATCAGGAACTTTATCTAATGATATGGAGGCATGGAGAACTCTACTTACGTTCTAAGTTCAGAGAAACTCCAGCTGTTTTTTTTCCAAGCTGAGGGCATGAAGGAGAAAAATAGCATGCAAATTCACCCATCTCACATACAAAAAAGAATTTGAGTCATGGGAGGATATTGTATAGCTGAAAGAGCAAGCTTCTTCCTTATTCTTCTCAAATCTCTTCAGCTATTCCTTTCCTTGGAAAGGCTGCAAGCTCTAGAATACTTTCTCCATACCAGTCAGCAGTGTGAAGTACTCTTTGATGGTAGGCCAGGCATGCTTCTCTGTTGCTGCTCTTCTACCTGGCCTCAGGCAGGTTGCAGATATCTCAGATTACCCAAACCTTTCCTCAATGTGCTAGCCCCATACCTACTATTCAGTTTCAGTACCCAGCCTAAGGATGGAAAGGACCAGGAAGCTCCTCGTGCTTCTGATTTCCTGCCAATCTCTCCCAGCCACTTAAGCAATTTTTAAACAAGTGAAAAATAGTTGTCTAACAGGTTCCTGCTCTCCTTTGCTTGTACTTCCTCTAAGAAACAAAAAATACCTTCTTCCTCTTTAGTGTACAACTACTCCTTTTGTATATAACATAACAACTATCATATGGCTGGCAAAATTCTAAAGATTCTCCCCACTCCCAGATTCCTATCCTCTGGTTATTCATTCAACAGTAATCTAGATACTGTTGTAAAGGAACATGGCTAGTGGAATTAAGGTTGCTAATTAGACGACCTTAAAATGGGGAGATTATTCTGGTTTATCCAGGGAGGCCAGATGTAATCACATGAGTCCTTAAAAGCAGAAAAAGACCCAAGAGTACATTAGAGAGATGTGGCAGAATGGAATGGAGGAGAGGTTTGTAGCTTGAGACAGACTAGACTTTTCATTGCTAGAAAAAGACCATATATAAAACACAAGGAGGAATGTAAACTATCTAGGAACAAAGATACCCTGCTGACAGCCAGCAAAGAATTGACGTTCTCAGCTCTACAACTATATGAAACTGAATTCTATCTGAATAAGACTGGAATTGGATTATATCCAGAGACTCCAGTAAAGATTGCAGCCTTGTCCACATCTTGATTTTAGTCCTGTAAGATCCATGACAAATCTGATCTATAGAAACTGTAAGATAACTAGTATGTGTTGTTTTAAGGTGCTAAATTTGTGGAATTTGTTGTGGCAACAATAGAAAACAAATATAGTCATATCCTCTTTCTACTGTAAAGTCCATTTGCCTTCCTATCAGTGAGGGGAAATTATAGAAGGAAGGTAGGAAGCTGGACCAGCAAAAGGAGAAAACAAATTCTTGCAAGTCGAAATGGTATTCCCTTTAAAGTTTCAACTTTATATTTATGTGATGCTCTATAATTATATTATAAAGCCCTTGACAGACCTTACATATAGAGTTAGTTCTAAAATACATGTGTGTGCCTATTTACAAGAGAGAAATATGAATTAACATTTCTTCATGTATGACTATATATGCTTCATATGAATATATAAAGAACTATTAACCAAACTTCATATGTTGAATTCAATATTCTCTCAGTTGAACCTCATTAAAACTCCATGAATTAAGTACTCTTAAATATATATCATATATAAAGAGACAGGTTTAGAAATTTTAAATGATCTGCCTAATGTCAATGAGATAAAATTGTGATTGCAAAATGGAGCAAACTAGGGAAATGAAATGTCTAAAATCAGTGAACCTACAAAAGTAGCATGACATAGGCGGGGCTTGGAGAAAAAGCCAGATGATAAATTGGCTAAAAATAGGAATACTAATGGTCTGCCTGCATCTTACTATTTTTTTTTTTATGATAAAAATATATGAATTCTCCACTGATTAAGGGAACATCTAGTTTGATGTGTTAAACTTAAGTTGTTTTACTACTATTTCATAGTGAGGTACCTTCTTAACAAAATGTCCAAGTGACAAAAAATTGTTAAGTAGACCATCGTAGAAAGCACTTAATATATTAAGCATAATTATATGACATAGTCACCACTTCAATGGCTCACTGAGCAGCATCTAAATTTGAAAACAAACTTCTTGTAATAATTTTGTAATAATTTTTAATAGGTTGGGGTGAAGTACAGAGACAGGAGGAATAGCTTATAGATATCCTCTGCAGGAAAAAAGTCCTGTAGTACCCTCTGTATAATCTCACATCTTTCTCCTAAGAGAACCAGCATTTAAATATCTGCCATTGGGAAGGAAATGAAAACCAGTTACTCTTAGCTGGAGAATTAGTAGCATCTCATGCACTGGGGAAAACAACTTCTGTACCACTATGTGGAGTTTTCATTTTTGTCCCTGCATCCTCTACATCTTCTCAACTAGGAGAATAAGTGCAAGAAAATGTCCAGGGAAAAGAGGTCTCCACTAGCCCAAGATAGTGGAAGAAACCATGAGGCTAGACTAAATTTGAGGAGGAAGAGGGCTTTGAATCAAATATGTAACTAAAGACATTTAGAGTGGTTGAAATTCATGGACTCAAATGAGTGTCAATTATAGTAATCAACTACACAGTAGAAAGGGAGATTTCAAATTCTGTAGCAAGTATTAAATGAATTAAAAATATTTTCTAATTATACTTTAATGATGTTTGATTCACTGGCTAAACTTATTTCTTAAATTTATATATGAGCTATGTGTATGTGTGTGTGTACCAGAAGTAAATGCAGGAGTTAAAACAGCAGGTTGTATACATATACATACATATTTTTCTCTTAGGAGTATCCTACTATAATTTTCACAATTAAAAAAAAATGCTGAAATGCTCTTCAGAGGAACCATTAAATTGATGTCTCTGCAGTATAATTACAATCTATTGAGTAGTTACTATGAGTAGAATGCTGTGCTAATTTTTTTACCTGTGTAATATCATTCCAATGATCACAACTACCTTAATAATGACCTTGGTAAGGTGAGGAAACCGAGGCACAATGAGCTTAGTTACCTTGAACATCTCAGAATTATAAAGTTCTAGAGCTAAGATTTGAACACTGGAAGTTGAACACTTGAGCTTTTTGTTAAATGTTGTTCACAGAAACAACATGAAAGGGTCAGATCAGAAATTCAAAGTTCCCTTCAAATTGTTGACCAAAAACCAGAAGGACCAATTATAGTTAATGAAAGAATCAACCTACTCCCTCAAACACAATACTTATTTTGACAATCCCTTGACTTAATTTCACAGGCTTGACATATGATTAACAAATTAACAGCACTGGTTTTTATGTCTTTTTTTCATCCTAAAAAGAATCTATTCTCAAAAATCTCTTTGAATTTTTCCTCTTCTTCCTTCTCTCCTAGAATTCCTACTTTCTGTTGCTGGAGACTCACGCTTGATCCTCCAGATTTCGATTACTTTTATTCTGCAAGATCTTTCTCATGACATTGCCTTCTATGAGATTATCGTGAAATAAGTGATGGAGATTTCTTGAGTACCTACTTGGCACCAGGCAGTGTACTTAACATTTTACATATCTGCATTCACAATAGCATCAAGATGCCAAAACTATTATAATTCTCATTTTACAGATGAAGAATCTGAGAACAGTAGGGAGTTTAAATATTCAAACTAAACACGTTTAACCATACAACCTGCTGCATTAACTCCTGCATTTACTTCTGGTTTCAGTTCAGTCATTTTCCCTTAGCAGGATTAAATCTGCTCTTCAGCATTCCTATTAAAAGTTTAAAATTTTTAATTTTAATGATCATATTTTTCAATTCCAAGATTTCCAAATGATCCATTTTTTAGTTCTCTGTACATAAAACCTCGTACTTATTTTTGAATATTAATAATACCACGGCATTTGAGGATTTAAGCTTACTTATTACAAAATATTGTACACGAATTTTTTTTTTTTATTTCTATTTCCTTAGGTGTAAAGTTTCCTGCCTATTGGATCTTTCAAATATTGACAGTCCTCTGTAGGTTCTCTATCATGCATTCTTTACTAGAGGAGTAGTTTCTTGTCGCTTCAATAGGAGCTCTTTATGACATAAGAAGCATACCATCACACTTTCATTATTCCTAAGGCCTTACCCACTGCAGAAAGAGGTCTTAACCTTAAACCAACAAGTGACACAGATCAAATCCTTATCATTTTGTTTGAGTTTACTCTGAATATTCAATATGGCACACATTGGCTTCCACCCAAGTCAATGAGCAAAATTCAGCCAAGTTAATTAGTGAATGCTAATGTTTCTCCTGGATTCCAGGGTCACACAGGGAGCCTGGTCTCATCACACTAGTTCACCCCCATATATGTAGAGGGTCTTCTATCAGTTCCAAGCTCTTAGTGGGTTAAGTTTTTGCCACCCTTGTTTCTTTGGTATTTCTTTTCCTATTTTGGCCCTTATAATCTCTTTATTTTTAAATATTATAGTTAATATTTTTGCAATAGTACCTATGAGCTAGAGGGAATAAAGTTATTTTTCTCTTATGGCCACCTGGACTTAGAACCTCATGTTTTAATGAAACACAATTATACCGGGGTCTTTGGCATGCAATAGTGTCCATTTATATAAATTATTAATCTGTTTTTGTAAAATTTTTACTCATGATTTCAGGATTAAAAAAAATTAATACATTATTTTGTTGTGCAACTCTTATTTGATTCCTTCTTTGAAAGCTTTAAAAATTCTACAAACTTGAAGAAAGCAGCGTCTTATTGTTTACTGCTTTTACAGCTAAAAAGCAGACCAAGGGAACATGAAAATATGTGAATAGAAAAAGAACATTGAACGTAAATATGGACAAATAGAATTCTACTAAAACAAAGGAAAATTTCATCCTATTAGTCTTCTTTCCTCTTTAAACTATTTCTCTTTATTTTTTAGAGATTTTTACAATTTCTAAAAAGAAATTCTTTAATACTATAATAATATAAGTACTAAATTGCAAATTTTGTTTATCTCGAATACACACTAATATATATAAGGAATGTATATGTATACTTACTATATGCATAAGTATAGATGTAATTAATATGAACTTATACATATGTAATTTTCTAAAGATCATAAGTATAAAATTGAATAATTATAAAAATAATTCTAAAAATAGTTATAGAATATTTTTATTTTATATTTATCTACAAATTAGAAATTATTAGTTATATTTAGAAAGAGCCAATTTTCAAAAAGAAACTGCAAATGTTTGAATTTTCCTCCAAATTATTTTACTGCCTTAAAATGTTACATTAAAAGAAAACAGTAAAATAATATTGTTTTCTGATTTTCCTTATTTCTTCTTTTTATCTAGCCTTAAAATTTCTAATAAGGTATATTTCTTTATTCTTTTTTTAATATATTATGTTAAACTTTAATTAAACCAAAAAACTCCAAGTAGATTATCTTTCAATATCCTTTAAAATTATACATATGTTCTCACAGAAAACTAAAATTCAGTTCTTGTCTTTAATATCATGCAATATTTTTTAATATAAAGGCAAGAGAATTCAACTTTGATGTTTTATACAAAGTCCTAAATTGAAAATTTTTTAATACTACAAAATGTTACTTATATTTGACATAAGATCAAGGGCATTAGAAATGAATATTGTCAAATAATTTTTACTCATTATTCAATTTGTTAAAAAATAAATTGAAGTAAAACCAACTGCATATTTTTCTTTACCACCTGCATCTGAAATTAATTTTTCATCATATCTCCAAAGTCTCTTGTTTTTTATTTTTTCTTAGAAAATAGGAGAGTGTAGCATTTGCTAAAACTAAATATGAAGAGTAAATATAAGCATATTTGTTCACAAATTTAAATGTTCAATGAATATACAGTTATTGTTTATAATGTAATCATTCACTTATTCCAGAACTGTTAACAGTTCTTTCTTATTTCTTCTTTTTCCTCTTTATATTTTCTTACCTCTTTCATAAATATTTATTAATATTTAAAACTTTTTATTAATCAAACCCTCTTCAACAGTAATAATAGCAAACTTACAGAACCTACTGGCAACTATACGACACTAAGAGAAATGATCACGGAAATGATGCCTAAAAGTACAAAGAGACACTAATTGTCTAAGCTTCACCTTATGAAACTAGAAAAAGCAGAGCAGATTAAATTCAAAATGAGCAAAAGAAAATAAAAATTAGAGCAAACCAATAAAATTGAAAATAGAAAATCAAGAGAGAAAATTAGAACAAAAGTTGGTTCTTTTAAAATATCAATAAAATCAATAATTCCTATCCAGGGTAACTAAGGAAAAAAAGAATGAACATAAATTCCTAATATCAGAAATGGAAGAGAAGGCATCATTATGGATCTCCTTGACATTAAAAGGAAAATCAAGAAATACTATGAACAACTCTACTCCCACAAATTTGATAACCAAAATTAAATAAAACTCCTTGAAAGGCACAATTTTCTAATCTCTCTCAAGAAGAAAGAGACATTCTGAATATCTATTAAAGAAACTGAAGCAATAATTAATCATCTTCCAGAAGAGGAAAACACCTAGCCTAGATGGTTCCACTGGTGAAGTCTCCTGAATATGTAAAAAAAATTCTACTGATTTTCTAGTCTTTTTGAGAAGATAGAAGCAGAGAGAACATTTTCTAAGTCATTCTATGAGGCCAGCATTACCCTAATACCAAACCAGGCAGAAATTACAAGAAAATAAACTGTATCTTTTCATCACAAGAAAAGAAAACTAACATTTCTTATGAACATAGATGCAAACATTCTCAACAAAACAGCAAATCTGACCCAAAAATGTATAAAAAGATTTATTCACCATGACCAAGTGGGATTTATCCCATGTGTATAAGATTGGTTCAATATTCAAAATCAATTAATGTATATTGCATCAAAAGACTAAAAAATTAAAAAAATAAAAACATTATCAGTTCAATAGGTACAGAAAAAACATATGGCAAAATTTAATATTTATTCATAATAAAAACTCTCAATAAACTAGGAAAATAGAAGATCATCCTCAATTTGATAAAGAATAATCTACAAAACCTGCAGCTAACAGCACACTTATGGTGAGAAACTCAATGCTTTCCCACCAAAATCTGGTAAAAGGCAAAAATGTTCTATCATACCAGAAATTCTAGCTAATGCAATTGGACCCAAGAAAGGTGAAGGGATGAAAAGATATATAAAAGTTGTACAGATTGGAAAAGAAGAATTAAACTGTCTTTGTTCATAGATGAAATAATTGTGTATATAAAAAATTCAAAAAAATTTACAACAAACAAATAACTTCTGCAAGTAAAAGCAATTATAGTTAGGTCAAAGATACAAGGTTAACATACAAGTCACTTACTTTCTTATTTAACACAATGAACAAATAGAATTTGAAATTTAAAAAATGATATGACTTACATTAGCACCCCTATAAATGAAATACTTAGGTATAAATCAAACGAAATATGTACAAGATCTATATAAGGAATACTACAAATATCTGATGAACAATATTGAAGAACTGAGTAAATGAAAAGATATTCCATATTCATGGATAGGAAGATTCAATATTGTCAAATATCAGTTCTTCCCAACTTGATCTATAGTTTCAACACATCTTTATGAAAAAAAGTTAATTTGTGGATACAAACAGATTCTAAGGTTTATATGGAGAGACAGAATAGCCAACACAAATTTAAAGAACAAAGTTGATCGACAAATTACTTGACATCAAGACTTATTATAAAGATGTAGTAATTAAGACAGTGTGATATATATAAGAAGATAGACAAATAGATTAGTGGAAGAGAAGAGAGCCCAGAAATAGACCTGAATGAATGCAATCAACTGATCTTTGGCAAAGGAGCAAAGGCAATACAATGGAGAAAATATGTCTTTTCAACAAATAGTGCTAAGATAACTGGACACCCACCTGTAAAACATGAAGCTAGACACAGACCTTACTCCTTTCATGCACACATACAAAACCAAAAAACAAAAACCTAAAAAACAAAAAATGGATCACAGGCTTAAATATAAATGTTAAATTATAAAATTCCTAGAAAATAAAATAGAAAATGTACATGACCCTGGTTTAGTGATGACTTTTTATGTATAACACAAAGGCAAGATTTATGATAGGAATAATAGGCTAAATGTCATTAAAATTAAAACTTTCTTCTTTGAAAAAAGACACTTAAGAAAGACAAGTCATAGACTGAAAGAAAATATTTGCAAAAAAAAAAACATATGTAAAGAAATGTTAAAATATACAAAGAACTTGTAAAAAAAAAAAAACCCCACTCAAGAGAGAGAAAAAAATAAATAGGCAGAATACAGAAGATTTTTAGGGAAATGAAACTACTTTGTATGATCCTATATTGGTAGACATATGTATAACACTATGAGTGAATCTCAATGTAAACATGTAAACGTTGGACTCTGGGTGATGATTTGTCAATGTGGGTTCATCTACTCACCGTAACAAATGTACCACTCTGGTGGGGGATGTTGTTAATAGAGAAGATATATATGTGTGAGACCAGAGCTATATAGGAAATCTCTGTGACTTCTGCTTAATTTTGTTGTGAACCTAAAACTTTTCTAAAAATTAAACTTTCTTTTAAAAAGTGCAAAGTAGGGATGTATGTGTCAAAACTATGTTTATAAATTAGGAATCATTAACAGAAATAGAAAGCTACATGAAACTAATGAAAACTCCTTTCATATTAATTCCTAGGAATTAATTCTGTTTTAAAGAAATGTTTCTTGAAATTCTAATATGAGCATTTGTAAAATGGCAAAAGAACTACCAGTTTGGAGTCAGAACAACTAAATAACTTGTGCGCTATCTGCGAGCTATTATTTATTTTGACAAACATAAACATCTTTTTTACCAGATAAGGATAACAAATCTCTTTTTATATTATAATTTGGCTAGTTGAGTGGAATCATATTTTGAAATTATCTAACATAGTTAATTAAACTAAATGTTAACTGAGTACTAATGTATAGATAATTCAGTAATTAAATTAAAATATTTTAATGAGAAAAATTTCCAATAAACTCCTGGGTGACATATATACTTTTATATCTTAATGTGTGACTTTAAGTTCTTTTAATTTAAAGATAATAGATGTTTATTACCATGTAATTCTAGATGATGCCTGGAATAAAGTTAAATGTTGACTAACGGTAAGAAAGTTTATGCAGCTTTTCTTTATTATCATGAGTTTTTTCACACGTTCTTCAACTTTTCATGTTTTCTCATTCATCATTCAATAAATACATGACTGTCAAGAACAATCCATTGAATTGGGTTCAGGTAAGTCAAAAATTCACATGACATTATTTTAGTATTAGTAACAGTGTTCAGGCAATGACATGAAGGAATATACTCTGCACAACGAGAACTCATTATATTGCTTATAATAAAATAATTATAGATATAATGAAGCTTCAAAAATAAAATGATTTGAAAGTTAAGATCTTCAAAATATCAAAATCTTTGGTTCTTCAATTATTTTCATATATTTACCTAACCCATGAGAATTTGGAGTTAGGCTTTTTATTTGTATTGGTAATTTTAATACATTATCTACAATTTCGGATTCCCCAAACAGCAGTGATAAATATATCTATTAATAACTTAATTATTTCTTATTTGTTTTGATAAATTTATTACAAAAAGGAAATCCTAATTTGCTATTGAATAAATGGCAATTATCATAAAGTTAAGAAATTACTGTAACGAGAATATACAATTAATCAGTTTTATGTTTTCTACTACCATGTGCATGCCCTGATGCATTGCTTTCAGCAGTATAACAGCTGTTCTTTAATGCATTTTTTTTTATGTCTCCAAGTAATTCTTTTATAATGGATTATGGCACATCCAGCCAGAATTAATAATGCACCAAAAGCATGTGTAAAAAAATAAGTAAAATCTTTACTGAAGAGTTAAATTTGAGATCTTAAATTAAAAAAAAATACACAAAAAATATGATAACTTTTCAGCTAATCAAAATCCTATCTTATAAATATCTCCAATGGTCAGGAATAATATAATAATACTTAACTGAATGAGAAATACATATTACCCAAAGAAAAAAACAGGAATTGTCCACTTTTGGTTACAAGTAAAAATAATGGTTGTTGAAAGAACTGTGTGAGTAAATATTGTTAAATTTGTAATTTTAACTTTAAGAGACTCTCATGTCATTTATGTGCTGGCTCCTCAATCCTTGTCACCAGCAGAAAATGTCCAGTGATTTTATCTTTCATACTCACTCTCACCTTGGAATTTATGGAATGTTCATGATTAAGGGGAATTAGTAATATGAGTCCAATTAGGACAAAGAATCCATGTAGTAAGTTGAACAAGTAAAGTTTAATGTGAAGAAATATTAGCAATAGCAAGGAATTAAAGTAATGTAGTATAAACTTATAAAAATTAATCCTACAAGAAGAACCTTGAGATGAATCATTTCTATTATAGTATGAGTTAACTGAATGGCACTCAGTTAACAAGTATTCTTGGAATGTTGATGATTAAGGGGAATCAGTACTATGAGTCCAATTAAAAGAAAGAATCCATGTAGTAATTTGAAAACGGAAAGTTTAATGTGAAGAAATATTACTATAGCAAGAAATTAAAGTAATGTGGCATAAACTTATAAAAAATAAAGAAGCATTAAAGAATGTAGGTACAGCAGATATCAAGATATGGTTGAGATAAAGCATCCAAGGGAAAGACCCTATAGGGCTGAGATACACACTCTATGGGAGGATAATGCCACTGTTAAATAAATGGCAGAGAAGTCACTATGGTTCAGCACAGCAAAAGTTTCTGGGAGTCTACCCTCTAGCACTTGCCAGATATCCACCCACTAGGGTTCCTAGGGAAGGTTCTTCATTGGGAAATATCTCATGGGAGACACTCTATTATAAAACCATTCAAGGAAAGCGTATGGGGAAAGCTGTGGTCAATGAATGCTGCTGGCTTCTGTGTATTGCAGGAGTCAGGACTGAGATGTTGCAAGCACTGTAGGAGCCAGGTACTGAAGAAGGTGTATATCTTGTAGGAGCCAGCTATGAGGAATTATAGGAATCAGAAAGCAAAATCCTTACATCCTGCAAGTTCTCTATAGCTCTCTATTTAATAAAGCTGAATATCATGCTAGTTGGTACAGCAAAAATATTTAAAGGGCACAGATTCATTTTTACAGAGCAAGCAAAACTTTTGAATTTAGTATTGAGAGTTGATAACTCAATAACTAGCAGAATGACATAAATGCACAAGGGCAATTATTTAACATCCCAGGGCAGTTAAGCTTGAAAATGTGATATTCATCACATTAGATAAGTACTATCAAAAACCTACCTACAAGTAACTTAAAGAAGGTGAACAAGTAGGTGGATGGTTTAATGAAAGACACATGACATGAACAACCATTAGATGTATAATACAGAAGGAAGAACATGATCAAAGGAACAGGGGAGGAAATAGAAGGAAATGAAAGCAAAGTCCCAACTAGCTGCTGTATAGCTATTCGGTTTTTGATGAAATCTAAGTTAAGTGGTAGATCTTACTTAATATACACAATTGGGGCAAAAATGTTTTTACGAGCTACAGAAAAATATTCTCTAGAAATATTTCTCCTATATAGTGAGCAGGGCAGATAAAGCCATTGCAGTATCCCTGGGTCTCATCTCTTTCCATAAAATAAGTAGTTTTATTTTTATATAAGTAAGTTTGCATAGAAAAGCAAATGGAAGAATCTATAAGCTGATGCTTAGAAATATGCTGAATCTTTAAATCAGTCTGTATGTTAATAGACCTTACTTTGCTCTAAAATTGAGAGCACGTTCAGTCATAGTTGATACAATATACTATGTATGATACAAAAATGATCATAAAAAGGGTCACATGAAGCTACAAAAAATCTATCCTTGAACATTGTAAAAACTTATACATAAAATTTTTTTAAAAACCTATGCTCATTGCTATATTCCAAAAACTGTGGGTATTTGATATTCTTCTCTAGTAGCTTTATGCTAATTGTAGTGAAGTTTTCAATTTGATATCATGCAAAGAAAACTGAATAAGAGTGAAAATATATGAATTCAAGTCTAAACTGTGCTCTCTATGTTCCATGTAAAGTTATGCATAAAATGAACTTTAAAAGAGATTTTAATATAGCATATAACTGTTTTGGGGATAAAATAATGTAGATGAAACACTTTTATTAATTAAGAACACTAAATACAAGGTTATTTATTTAATTCAACTGTGTTGAAGAATATTAATATTCTAAACAATGACTTATTTTTTGAATATTCAATTTTTCATAATTTAATCCAGTATATCATCCACATGGATACCAGCAGAAAATCCATTTTTCTCCTCTGATTCGAACAATGAAGAACATAACATAGTTTCAAAGTTGAAGTCTGTGACAGGAATTTCACAATCTCATGCATATTCCATATTTGATCTTATAATTATTCTAATTCATGTTTTGCAAATAAATATGCTTCAAAATATTTTTGACATTTTATTAATTATCTGAACTCTTTTTCCTTTTTTATAGGTCACATTTAAGTGACATTACAAATTTATTTTTAACTTTCTAAGATTCATAATCCTAAGTCTTATTTTGACATATTTTAAATTTTTAAAATTTAATCTGTTTTAAAATATTTTTAGCATATATTTAAATAGGTTTAAATTTTTCTTGCTGATAAATTTACAAAATAAATAAAGATTACCAAATAAGTATTAGTTTTATAGAAAACTGTTTCACATGGGTCACATACCTCAAATAATGGATATTAAAGAATGTAATTTTTATTTTTATTAATTAAAAAATACATATATTCAGCATTCAATTTGCCTTTACTAAAAGAACACAACAATCATTGTTGTTATGGATTATGCCATACTGAAAGGAAATGAGCCTCATAATGTAGCCCCAAGCTGGCATTTATCCCAGAAGTTGAGGGGGGATTTTGCCAAGATGAGAATACAAAACAGGACTTGATAGTTGAACCTTATCTACTTCCATATTTATTTTGTGTCTCTCTGAAGGATAAATGAATGCAATAATGCAACTGTCCAGAAGTATAGGGGTAATGAGCAAAATGCAAACCAGAGGAGAAAATACAAAGGCAGAAATTTGCTTATATTTATCTAGAATGAGCAAGTTATGCCACCTTATTTCTGATTTTAGTTAAAGAAAGTATAAGGATTGCATAATAGAGGATAATCTTGAAATAGAATGACAGTCTAATATTATGAAAAAGCAAAAGTTACCATACATAATTGAAGGAAGATAAAATGCAAATATCAGTGTTTGATGTCATTTAAAAAATATTTATTGGATCACATCAAGATGTTAATTAGCTTAATAAACTTAGGTCACTGAAACTATTGAACTATTAAGCAGATTTAGAAATTTTAAAAGCTATTGATTAATTCAGGTGATGTGTATCTTTTTCTCATTACACATGATAATGATTTTACTTAGACAGCAAAACATGGGCCTTCTTGTTAATTGCAAAAAACTACACGTCTCACAAAAGATTGTGCCTTTATTTTTCAGAAGTCCTTTAAATTTAGTTATGTGTACCATAATGCTAAAAAAATGTTTTTCTCAAATTGAGTGGTATTGTTGATTATTCTCACACACCTTTAAAACTGAATTGAAAACTAATTTTCAGAGAATTTAATTTTCTGGTTATAGTGGAATAGCTCATATCAGATACAATCTTTCAACAAGAGTAAATATAAAACCTGTTTAAAAATAAAAACTGCTGTTTGAAGATATTGAAAATCAACTCAGGCAGTCAGGAATTCAGGGCCTAAAATTCTCAAGAGAAGAAAAGCACAATGAAAGGACTCCGACAGTGTTTGTCTGCCATTTCTCTTCTTGAGGCATTTACAAATGTGTCAGCAACATGGGGCCCAGTAAGGCCAAGTGAAAAAAAAAAATTGAGTTTCAGAGCTTTTTGAAGCAGCACAGAATTGTGGAGACAAAAATGAGAATTCGTAGCTACCATAATAGCTTGGAATTAAAAGCCCAAGATCTCAGAGCAAAGGCAGCAAGGAGAGTTGAACCTGATATTATATGACTGCCTTTATAGTACTTCTTAACTCCTAATCTGCAAGGTGTGAAAGGCTGGGCAAGCAAGCTGCAAGCAGTTGCTAACAGGCTAAATAGACAGTAGAGCAGTCTCATAGTGCCAAAAAAGAGAGAACCATGGTGTTCGGGTCTTCCCTAGGGAGAAGAGCCCAGGAAAATACTCCAGGTTTTCAATTAGGAGTCTTAAAGGCTTACTACTACACGTAGCTGAATAAAGTATTAGTGAAATGAAAGGTAAGTCAATAGAACAGACAATCAGATGAACATGAATAAAAATATAAAAAGAATGGAAAATATATATGGAAAAAATGAATTGTAGACTTGCAGTTGGAGTCCTAAAAGGAGAAGGGAGAAAACATAAAGCAGTAAGTTTGTTTGAGGAAATACTATCAGAAATACTAAAGGAATTCTTGAGGCAGAAGAAAACAAATCTCAAATGGATTTTCAGTTATAAAGTAAAGAAAAAAGAACACTGGAAAGAATAAAAGTGTGCTAAATGTAAATAAAATTGGATATGTAAAACAGTTACATGAATGGCTCACTGAGAATGAAAATATCTGACAAAGGAAGCATACAATGGGGAGGGGGTAAATATACCAAGTATTTTAATGGCAATTCCACGTACAAAATAACAAACAATGCATAAAGATATTGTTAAGATGAATCAGTAATAGTTTTTTTTCAATAAAATTACAATATTTTTTTGACATTTAATATTCATTTTTAAACATTTTAAAAAATGTTTCATGCATCATGATCTATAGTAGTTTTAAATATACATTGAAATTGAGGGTCATGATTGAATGTACAATTTTGTACATGTTTTAAATATACATTGAAATTGAGGGTCATGATTGAATGTACAATTTTGACTTAACATGTAGCTTCAGCATTCAGTTCAGTTAATTCACAGCATGCCCGTCAACCTCTGGCCTTTAACTTAACATTTACTAACTCCCTTAGGCAGCAAGAAACAATGGCCAGACCCTGAGTAGGGGTCACGGTATCAATAAGCTAAGGATAATATCATGCCCTTAATTATGTTTCAGCTTCTGAGTCCCAAAGCAGAAACACCCCCTGGCCACATCCCCATGAAATTGTACTGAGGGACTCCAAAGCCAACCTCAAGATCTAAAATCATAATTTACTGCCCTTACCTCATTCTTGACCAGTCAGTTTCACACTTGACCCCAAACCCCTAACTCATGGTGAATTGCGGTTTTTACTCTGTAAAGAATCTTCTCTGTAACCATTGGTAGCGCAAGCTCACCTGTTCTCCAGACTGAAGTCAATCCTAATAAATAAATTCCTTTCTCCACTGTAAACTCCTGCCTGTACATTTCTTTTTGTCTGTGTATGCAGGCAGATGAACTCTTGTTCAGTAACATCATATAAGAATATATAATACATTCTCTGTCCTCAAGAGCATTAAACCCAATTTAATAGCAAAATTTGTCTATTCTAAGATTCAGCATTGGTTTAATTCACATTAGGGACACAGGAGAAACACTGCTAAATATACATATCTCTAAAAAAAAAACCCCACTAACTAAAAACAATATATAATCAATTATAAAATCATATACTCTTTTTATTAGTTGCCAAGTCTAAGATTTCTGAATACGTAGACTCTGATTGTTCTTAAGTCCTTTGGTTATTGGTGAGAATTTATGACATCATTATTATATTCTGCTATTAATAAAAATTATTTGATTTTTTTAAAGCTTTTAGGATTGATAATGTTATATGTGGGTGTATATATATATTTTTACTGCATTTCTTGTTTGGTCAAAATTGTAGTTGGGTTCATATATGTATAGAAGTTAAGTAGCACCTGTCAAAAATCTTTATTTTACCTTACTTTGGTTCTTGAATGATGTTCCCTCTTGATTCATGAACTGGTTATATCTAAGTCTCCTAACTCTGAAAACTGTAGTATTTATTTAAAGAAATTTGAAATCTTATTTGACATCAATTGTATTTTGAGCAACTGGATAACATCCTAGGCATACAATGTTGATTATTGTTTCATTAATAATCTTTCCGAAAACATTTTAAATTACAAGTAGGAATTTAAATTTAAATTAGCAGTAGACCCTATACAGTGCTATAGATGAAAATAATTCAAGTGATGTGATAATCAGATAAGTAGAATATTTTAGTAAAGATAAGTTAAATCAGCTAGAGTCAAAGACAACAGCATCAATAATAGGGTACCCTTTGTTTAGTATAATTAAAAAGTAATTTTTAAAAATTATTGCTATTAGATATATTTCAATAATTTTATTAAAGAAATGTTAAAATGTAAAAAATAACAGTTGGTACAATATAATCATTATAAAGCAATAAGAAACACAGAAATGTGACTGTAAACACTAAGCATTTGACACATAGAAAAGGGGTGTCAATCCTTAATAATAAAATTTCTTCTTTTACACTTTTATTCTTTTATTCGTGATGAATATGACATATTTCCTATCCTCAAGTTTTAAAGATATTATTTTATTTGTATTTTAAAGATAAACAAAAATTGTTCGGTACCATGTGATTGGAGGTGAAAAGAGGGGTAGAAAGAAAAAGTCTTTCTCTTGCTCATCAGTACTCCGGGAAGATTTGAAACCTTCTATCATGCTAACGATATGTTCATTATCTATTGTCACCATTTATCCAAGTAGACAGTGGGAAAGAAGTTAATGTTTGGCAGATTCCATCTGATTCCTACTTTGAAGGAGTGCTAGAATAAATGACTTCATAGATAGAAAGTCTCCTCAGCCTGTTCACATACTCCTGAAACCTAAATAATTTGATTTCAAACATCCCTATGTTAAAAATGTTTGTGGACCAGGCTATGCTTAAGATACATTTTAGTATCTGATAAGTACCTTATGTTGTTGTTGTCAACATTTCTTTTAAAAGTTTTAGTATATTTGGAGAATATTTGCTTTAGACAGTTACTGAAATTTCTAAAGCTTCTTGTAAAATGCTATAGGCATTACGTATTCCCAAGGGCTTAAACAGGTTGGAAAATGATAGTTTCATAAATGAGTAAATTGAGCAGACAAAATAAATTGTAAAAATAGAGTATGAAATACTCATAGATGTATTGAAGAAATGTGTTATTCATGAATGGCATATAAAAATTGAGAAAATACTTCATGAGGGAAGAATCATTTGTGTTCCACCTTTCATGTATGTGGGCAATTTAAACATATATGAATGATGCAAAGAATCAGGTAGAGGAAATGAGTGAATCTAGAAAAGAGAATAGAATATTCAAGTCTATACTTAGATTAGAGAAGAGTCTTTGATTAAAGGGTGGATTGCAAGGAATAGTGGTAGATAAATCGGTGATTGTGAATGGAAAAATAATAACATATAAATCTTTAAAGTAGACAAATATGCCCTATAAAATCTAACAAATTAGATTTTAATTTTAAATTAACTATATCTGTAGTGTATTTGAGTTTACTTGAGCGTGGGGTAAAATGAATGTGTTGATATGATGAGTTAGCTTTCAGAAGGGCTTTTACTTGGCATGTGAAGAACATATTAGGTCAGGAAAATACTGAATGCAGGGAGACCAGAAGCAAGATGATAAAAATTATCTAATTTACCAATAATAAAGGCCTGACTGAGCATGGTAAAAGAGGATAGCATACATCCAAAAAATGCTGACAGAAATAGAGAATTAGAAAGTAATTGAATTGTTAGATATGTTAAGGAGTGGAAGTTAGAGAGGTCTCTGGTGTTCTCAGTCTAGGGGGAGGAGAGCCTGTAAATAAAGAGGAAGATACTGACAGAAATAATGATTATATAGTTTCTCAGAGTAGTAAGAATGTGTCTAATCTTTCATGGGAAAAAGTTTTTTAAAAAATTCTATTTCTTCAATTCTGTTGTATTCTTCAAAAAATATATAGAAGCTATGATTTCATTATTATAATTGAATTTTGCTTCATAAAAATGTTTGCTTTAGTCCTTTTAGATTTACCATCAATAGTAGTAAAAGTTTGACTACTGAAACACAAATATAGACAGCATATTTTAGTGAAAATAATCTTCTAAGATTCATGAGTACCAAGTTCAAGTTTTGCTAATGTCACTATATCAGAAAAGAAAGCTGAAAATGGTGGCTTTCCATGTAGGGTTATAGTTTTCTTATTAAAAAAAAAAAAAAAAAAAGGCCAGAGATAAGCAGTCCAGGCTGTGACTGCTCGAAAGGTCTTTTGGTACCTTTATAATCCAGCTCCTTAGCATGTGCACTACATCCTTCTGGTTATAAGACAGCTACTCCAATTCCTGATATCACATACATCCTTTAGTCAAAAAGAAGATAAAGGCAAAAGGTGAATGAGTTGAGTCTATGCTTTTCATGGAAAGTTCAGCCCGGGAAGTTCTACCTTGTAGATGTTTATTCGAATACAATTAGCAATACTTGTGAAACCCCTATTTACAAGGCAATATGAGTATACGAACATTTTTAATGAGGCATATATGGGTATCCAAATAAAATTGGTGTAAAAAAGAAAGAGTGGATATTGAATAGACATTTGGGAGTGTCTGTTGCTGTAATCATATTTTCTCACTTGAATTTGTAAGATCTAGGTCAACTATGAGATTCTATGATTATATATCAACTGAAAAGAATTTGATCAATATATGCAGATATCGGTCATATTTCATAATCATAATACAAAAATCAATGCCTTGGTATAAGCCTGGGATTATATTCGTGATGACAGCAAAATGCTTCATGTAACTCAAAGTTCCTCTTTCATTAGAATAAGCAATACTTCTGAAACTGACTAAGCTAATGTCAGAAATGAGTTAATTAGACTTTTCTCGTTTTATATTGTTTACATCAGATCTAAAGAACTCTTGCATTTCAAAGTAGCAGAAATGCAATTTCATGGTATTCTGCTTGTGATTTAGAGATATATACTAACTGCCTAAAGTTTGATTATTTTAATGATTTTAAGTCTACTGAAACTCAAATACAGATTTGTGATTTTCTAACCAATATACTTGTTACAGGATGAAGATTCTAACCTAAACATTAAATTATAAATTTGCTCATCAAAACTAATATGCACACTACAGAGAAGACAATTTTAGTTAAAGGAACTAAAAGTCTATAAAAGTTTTATAAAAAATTTATGGCTAGTAAATCAGGCATAGAATAAACCATCACAGAACCTAAACATATTTACCAAACAACCTGAGGTTATGGGTAAAGCTAATTTAGCATTTTAATCAAATATTCACTTAAAAAGATTTAGATCATTGACAGAACAATTAGTCGATTGAAATTTCTATTTTGTCAGTGGCTTTTTTGTTATTATATAAACACACAATTTTGAGATCCTGATAGATGCTGAATTTGAGCAAAGAATTAAAGCTATGTACTACTTCTATTAAGTTAGTATAATGATGCATTACCTTTGAGTAATTTAAAGAGATATATTTGAAAACTTCCTGATTTAAATTCACTTATTAATTCATTTATTCATTAGGCATGATAAGAACATTTCTACATTATGACTAATAAGCAATATTAACATTTATTTTGCAAAAGCAAATACATTGCAATCTATTTCATAAAGGGCATTTTAGAAACAATATTCTTATTAAATAGTTATATATATGTTTTATATATTTAACAGCTGTAAATTGTTTTAGACATGAAAATAACAATGTTGCATTGATTATCTTGAATGAGGTAGTCCAGTATGCATTATCTAAAATAACACATCCTCTCACTTAATTTTCAGTTGTAGATTGTTAAGTGGTTCCTGGCAACTTTCTAGTACAGAACACATAATAAATAAACCCAGACACACCCACAAACATACACACTGCATGAATGCATTAGAGTGTATATATGTACATATGTGTATATTCAACATATATGTAAATATGTGTATACTCAGATTTATATTTAAAAAGTGAGTAAGAAAGCCTATTCTATTAAAAAGAACTTGATAAAAAGATGTAAATGTTCAAAAATTATCTCTGGTCTCCCATTCTTGGTAATGCATACCAAGTAATTCAGACAACTTTCCCACTGAGAATAATTAGAAAAGCTCAACAAATATAATTCATTAGGTTAACTAAGAGAAAGTGAGAAATTTCTGTGATGGTATATGTAGAAGGCCTAAAGCCAAGGGCAATGTACATGAGATTTGGAACTTTTTACTCTTGTGTTTTGTTTGTTTGTTTGTTTGTTTTATGATTTTGGTTGTGGTGGCTGAAAAGCTTGAGTTGTGGGGCTGAGGTATTTCACATGGTTTCTCATGCAAATTTCAAAGATGGGTGCCAAAATGGGTAAACATACCCACTCAGAGTCCAGATAACCTAGATTTAACCGATTACTTCATTTACTATATCTAATTCTTCAAAAAAATTAACCTTCTTGAATTTTCCTTCTCCTTCTTTGATATTTCATATCTTACACTATAAAATATGAGGTTTATTATCATTAACACTTTATGCTAAATGGCAGGGAAAGGGAAAGAAAAAAAACTTCTTAATAGACACATAAATGCATTCCTATTAAGCAAAGGGCAAAATACTCAAGCAGTTACCCTCCTTATTTGGCAAATGATCCTGTGATTGTAGCTGATATATTTACCTGCCTTTCTAGTAGATATAAATCTATCAATATTATCTAGATTATTTTTTAAAAAGTGAAAAAGTCCTACAGATCAAACAGAATGAATCTAGTAGAAAAACAATAAAAAATACTGACAGTCTTTTAAGAGAAAAAAAAAATAAACAAGAAAATTTGTTCAGCCCTGTCATCTTAGAAATATTAATTCATATAATAATATAAGACAATTTCAAATCCAGCAGACAGTGAAAGATAGAAAGAAGGGAGAGAAGAAAGGAAGGAAAAAAAGGAAGAACAGGGACAAAGAAATGTAAGGGGAAAAAAAAGGAAAGAAATTAGAGAATACTAACATTATAAGTTAGAGAGGATGCAACGGAAACTGACATTGCTGGTAAGATTGGACACTGGCAACATAATTTTGGAAAATAATTTGACACAATCTATTAATGTTAAAGATGTTCATAACCTCTCACCCACCTACTTCCTCCAAGAATTATAATGGTAATTATTTATGAATTTGCTTGTAAGAGGACATATAAAAGAATATTTGTTGAGATATTGTTTGTAACAACAGTGTGTTTAAAAAACTTCATTTATAGCAGAATTGATTCCTAAGTTATAGTAGCAATATACAAGTAAATATTAGTTTAGCAGTAAAATGCACTATACCGGGGTTCTTATTTTAACATAGAGCACAAAGATATAATATTGAGGAAAAAAAAGATATGTGAATTCCTACAAAACAATAATTTGAAATATTTGTTGATGTGCAATAAACTATGCTAGAGAATGATAAGAACAATAACAGAGTAATGGATTCCTATAGAAGGTAGAAAGGCTACCAAGGAACTGGATCTCAATGACAGGTCATCTTTTCTGTTGTTTCCTGCATTCCCAGTAACAGAACCTGGTACAAAGGAAGTTCTCAAAAATGCTTGATGAATGAATGAATAAATGAATATTTTCACATTTTTCTTAATCAGTGTAATTACTAAGATTTTAATTATATCATTCTCTGTACTATTATGCTAAGGATGAAACACTTCAGAATTTTTAAAGCTAAAGAAAAATTCTGACTCTTTGTATAAAAATTTAGTTTAAGCAGTTATTCTATTTTTTTTATTTCAGTGCCATTTTCTCAAAGAAGTTATTCATTCTTAAAAGATATTAATATTTTCCATTGATAATGATAAATTGAAAAATTATAAATAAAAATGAAAAATGTTTTGAGTTAAAGATCTCTAGTATTTCCATAATCATCCATCCAATAAAACATGAGTGATATAATTATGTAAACACTTAAAAACTGTCCAAAATTAATACCATCAGGTACTGTCTGAAACTTCAACTAAGCAAAACAATTCTTTAAATATCAAGAGTAGCATCCCTCATCTAATCTAATTCAACATCAATCTGTACTGACCCAATGACCTACTTAGGGAAGGTTAATGCTAATGTGACCAAGATCACAAGTTCTTTGCCTTGCATACCTGTTAGTTCTGTACCTTGGCTATCGATTGCACTTTATGGTGGTAGATCCTGCTCAAGAAATTAAATAGGAAAAAAAAAGTTTCTTTTAAAAAACAGACTGGAAATCTTTAGAATAGTTTTCCTCTTTTAGAAATCAAGTTGTTACTGGAATGTAAGCAGATAGAAGAAATTCTAAAAGTTAAGGGCAAAGAGAAACTTGTTCATGTTTTAAGTCAGAGTTTAAAATGTAAATCTAAAGTCATTTCTGGATCATGTCTTTAAATGTGCTCATAAGATTCTCTACCCTTCAGTTACAACTCAGGATGTGTATAGTAGGAAGTATAGAGCAATATATAAATAACCCATAATTTCCTAATAATAGGCAACATTTAAAGCCCTAACATTCACTAATTCTTATTCTTCAATCTAGCCTTTGTTCAAAGCAAAACTCTTCACATTATCTAACTTTACCAATTGCAACAAATTCAAATAATGTCAGGAAACAAGGTAATCACATGTATATCTGAATACATCTAGTCTCCTTCTTGTATAAGAAATTGTGTGTCTCATAGTAAACTGGAAATTTCATACTTTAATTTACCATGTGGAAATTCAATTATTTAGTCACTAGTTTATGATTCCTCTTTCTGGTTTCTACCTGGTTGATCAAGTGATATACAACTTTTCATATTTATATTACACTTTAGTTCACTATGCTAACATTTTAAAGTATAGCAGCCATATGTTAATAATTTCTCTTTTCCTAGCATTCAATACATTTTATAATTTTTGATGATATAATACAAATAAGTACCATTATTGAATCTATATTTTGAGACACTAATGGAGAAAAGTACTTCATAATACATTCAAGTCACACAACACAACGCTATAGGAATTATTAGGCCCATTTTACAAGTAAGGTAGTGAAGTATTAAGAAGAAAAATAAATTTTGCTAATTTTGGCCTAGGAATATCCACCAGGTTGGTGATGCATTTGAGTAAGTTTGTGTCAGCTTGTGAGAACCAACTGTTAAATTTTATAAGAAGGTTGCTAAACTATTAGTAGCTTTTAAATGACCACGGTGGTATTATTTATAATACAAAAAATTGGCAAATGCTACTAGTCAGAGCTCTCTCTTTTCAGAACTGTTTTACCAGCACAAAACTGAATATCATTCATCTAATTTCAATACAGTTAGGATTTATATTCTTCTGCGTTTTGTTAAAGAATCCATGCTTTTTCTCTCTAGGTAGTGTGGTTTTCATGTGACACTTTAATCCTTCAAGAATTTATTATGAAGTATTGGCATAGCATTAGTAAAGTCAATAAATTTTAAATTATATTCTATAGTGCTTTATAGTAAATCATGCTTACATTGATTAAATTATTAATTTCTGAATGTCAGACTAGAAAATGTGTCTTTTATTTGATAGCTAATAGTGTTTTTATGCTGGGTGGGGCTATATCACTGGAATTATGATAAACTTCTTTCAGAAGAGTGGTAAGGCAAACAATTAGAAGCCTATTAGAACAGTAGTTTCTGACAGACGTAACAAGGTCTTTACTAACACAGCAGTGGCAGTGTGGTTCCTGAGTTTCATTGTTACCACCAGAGGACATCTGTATAACATAATAAAATGCCATATGGGAACTTAACTTTAGTGGCTTACTACAACATTTTGTTTCTATAAAATAATTTATATGAACCAATACTATTGTACCTGAGTCTTCCTTTTTTTTATGAGTCTCTCCTACAGAGCACTGTACCATTTTTAATTATTTGATGAGAGTAATGAAGTGAATTCATTTTCAAATTTTTAGAGGCTTATGAATTTATGCTCTATTGAAAGCATTTTCGTCCTAGAACTATCTACTCTTTTCATGTTAATTTTTCCTCCATCTGTCCAAATATTCAGAATGTGAAGAATATATTCGATCATATCCAAATTATCTTTTTTCGTTTTTTGCTTTGCTAAATGGATTTCTCTAGAAAAACGCCATTTCTCCATTTTGTCAAATTTTACTGTCTTAGAAACATCATGATAAAGGTTAACTTACAGGACTTTGCCCCTTTTGTTTTAGTGATTTTAAAATGCTATTATATTTTTAAATAGCAAAAAAAATTATCAGCTCCACTGTCACAGGTAGAAAAAGAAACAAATCTATGCGAAATCTAAGGGATTTTAATATTAGGTATTTATATGAAATTTCCATAGTCAATATTTTATAATTTAATAAAATATATTAATATGTGGCCTGTGATCAAATTAGAACTTAAAAATATATAACAGGTATAAATCTTAGTCTGTAAGCTCTGTTGGGGAAAAATATTAACTTATTATTTTTATAGCTTTATTAAGTTTTGTCATTGAGTCCCCATTCTCTTGGGTCAGCTTTACAGTTGAGCTCAGTACCTGTTACGTTCTCTCCTCTCTTTTACCCTGATTCCAAGACCTTGTAATTACCAGTGACCAACAGCAGAGGTGACTTTGTTTTTTTGTTATCTATCCATACAGGTCACCAAATATCTTGCACGTATGTTCCCTTAGATCTGGTGGCAGTCTGTCATTTTGATAAAATTCTTTGTACATAGAAATCTTTGTTGAGTTTTGACTATGCCTAGAGCCTGAAGTAACTTCTAATCATTTCCCTGTAAAAACCTTGGTCTCTGCTTCCCCAGCTGACCGCCCACAGCTCTGCTATGAAGCAGACTCTGGTTTCCTACTGCTTGTAGAACTGAAGACCTGATCTGATACTCTTTCTTCAGGCTAAGGGAGTCTCTATATAATCTGAAGAAAAACCTTCTTCCATCATGTTTCATCAGGTGACCTACTCCATCTGAAACCCTGTTTGTTTTCCTTTTACCTCTTGAAGAAATATTCTAAATTCTTCTAAGAGCATAAACTATTGAAAAACATAATTCTGTTGTGTACCCTGCCAAATGCTTCCCCTGAAACTGTGAAATATAGATCAAACTGCCTGAAATAGATTGAGACAGAGGTCAGCATTTTAGGAGTATCTCCCGCCTGCATAAGAAATACCATAGAATGTTAGAAGTGGTTTGTCAATAAAGGATACACAGAAGAAAATACATTTACCTGGGAATGCAGCATTGAATAATTTGTAATATTAGTTATTAGATGATTAGCTATCAATGTGTGTAATGCAGTCTGTCTTTCTGTGTTACTAAGATTTTTTTTTCTCTTTTTTTATAAAACTTCTTTGGGGGTATGGTGCCAAATTAGAGTTGATGCCAGCCTTATGCTGTTTAGTGAAGAGATTTTCCTGGATGTCTTGTTTGAAGCCAAAATACCCAAGACTTTGATATTATATGAACATCTCATACAAGGTTATATTAAAAAGTTCTTTTCCTGTGTCTGTTCGGTTTACTGTTAAGCCAGTGATTGTGCTCAGCCTCTCTGTGTCCCTAAGGCTTCCACTCTCTGCTGATAAATCTGGGGCTAGGGGCTGCCATTGAACAGTGTTCAAGCCTGCCTTAGCTTTTACTTTCTGGTCCAGGTCAGTCTCCTCTGTGCATATCCATTGTTTTCTAGTCAGCCAAGGACCGTGGAGAGCTGACCTACCCCTTGCTTTCAGGGTTCTTTTATTTCCACGCTCTGGTTTGTCTGCCACTTTCTCAGTTAAGTCCACAACTTCAGGCTAGCAAAGCCTTCAGCTTCCAAGATTGCTTCTTACTTTGCTACTTTTACAGACTTGCAGCAGGGTGTGGCTTTTCACTGTTCCAAATTAAGTCCTCTGTCTGTCTTTGCCAGCTAAGTTGCCAGTCTTCTTGGCCAACCACGCCCTGGTTAGCACTGGGACTGGTGAGAGGTGGGAACATGAGCAACCTCAGGTAAGAAGGCCTTAGAATTTTAGTGCTCTTAATTGAAGTTTTTGTAGTTTTTTATAAGTAAATGGTTCTCAGTTTGTTTTACCTTTAATCAACTTTCAGAGTCCTGATATGTTTTTTTCCCAACAATATTGTGGTTTTCACTTGTTCTTTTTAGATTTACCAATATCTTCTATCTATCATTGCTAGAAAATAGACTTTTTTCTTGCATCATTAAAGGTTTTTCCCAATTATTTTATCATTGCAACTAGTTTATGAATTAATAATATTCATATTATAATTTTACAGAAGCAGAATTATGATCAGATAGATTTAGAATACAACCATGAGTCTGATCTAAATATACCCAGAGATTTTAAATGATTGGCTTATTCCAGGAAATCTATTCATACCAAAGTGGTAATGGCCTTCCTTTACGTAAATACCCCATGGAAGGCAAAACGAAACCATCATGCTTCACAAATAATCACACGCATTCACACATAATGTTCTTTACTTTCATAACTTGAGTAGAAAGATCCCTTTCCACACCCCATACAGCACTTTCCTTTCAATATTCTCACTATTAAAATACATTAATTGATTTTAAGTGTAATAAATGCATCTGAAATTAGAAGCATGTTTATATTCCAAAGAAGAACAAGAAATAGCTTATTTATACAACATGTAAGAAAAATACAGCTCCATTAGGAATAACACTTTTAAAAACAGCATAAAGGCGATAAATTATTTTAGTATCTAACAACCACTTTAATCATGTTTTCTGATTCTATTACTACTGAGATTAAAAATGCATTTTCAAAAAGTGTTCCCTACATGACATTCAGTCTTTCCATAAAATACAGTTTTGTAAGAGCATAGCTTATTTTTTATGTGGAAATTCTGAGTAGTCCAAACAGTAGGCTTTGCAACAGGGAAGTTAAATGCTATTGTGAGATACTATGAAATAAACTATTCTAAATTCTGACTCTATTAAGCTGATTTACCATTCAGTTTTGTTGAAAAAAAATGTAAATATCAATTTTTAATATGTATTTCAACATTCTGTTTTTTTGAATATATGGTGAAATATTATAGCTCAAAACTCACTTAGAAGGTTGTATTTGTCAGCTTGGGCTGCCATAACAAAATGCTATAGACTGAGTGTCTTAAATGGCATAAATTTATTTCTCATAGGTCTGCAGGCTGGGAACTTTAAGATCAAGGTACTGGTAACATAGTTTTCATTCTTAGGACTCTTCTCTTGGCCTGTTGGCAGCAGCCATCTCACTGTGTGCTCACATGACTTCTTTGTACAGTCAGAGTGAGTTCTCTTTGATATCTCTTATTAGGATACAAATCCCACCGGACTGGGGCCTACCCACATAACCTCCAATCCTAACTGTCTCTAGATATTGTCATATTGGAGGGTAGCATTTCAACATATAGATTGGGGGGGCGGGGCAAACATTCAAACATTCAGGCAGATCATAACAAATGTCAACATAAATTCACTATTTGTACATTCAAAGAATATTTATTTTGGAGTCTAATGTTAGAGAATGAAAAAAATAGACATTGTACTTATCCTCATTTGGCTGGACTATAATTTAATTCTCTGTGTTTATATTCATCATGGTAAACACTTCTAAAGTCATCCTTAGAATCTAGGGAAGCCATATTTATACTGGAAGAAATAACAGCTATGGCTACTTTTTTCCTAATAAAAATTTTAATATTTCACATGAAATAATTTAATTAGAGGTAATCTCTATTAAACATATTATGTGATGTTCCCTGAGGCCTTTCTTGGTTGTTGTTACTGTTACACATCTACCAATTTCATATATGTATATATAGTGATACATTTATTTCAACTCTACTTCATCTTACTCATCTTTTCAAAGAATGATATAGGAAAAAGTGAGAATTTTTTAGCAGTGTGTAGAAGAAAAGATCTAGCATGAATCAAAAATGATATAAAAATAATAATTGAAAAGTATTAAATAGTAAAAATATTTTTATATCCAACTATAAATATTTGTTTTGTTATTATATAGTCTAAATTAGATTAGAAAAAGAACTTACACTTTGATAATAGGTTTTTTCACTTTAAAACTTTTAAAAATTATGTCATTTTCCCTTGATTTCTTAAAATTATATTTTGGAGGAGTCATCATTCAATGCTGTTTCATACAATTTAGCTGTCATTGTGATTTCATCTTGAAAAGCACTGTACCTTTCTTTGCTTTAGGTTTCTCGTGCCTTTCCAAATCTTTATACATAAATTTTCAGCTGCAGTGAAGGCCCTTCACACTATGATATAGACGTTAACACTATTTCTCCTCCTCACCCATCCTTCCTGGCCAAGTCTTATATTGTCCAGCTTGCCAGAAAAGCTGGATTTGATATTATTTTTGAACAAATTTAAATCATTTCACATTTATGCCATTTTTCAAGCTGTCCTTTCCAGGAATGAAACACCATTACGTGTGTGCACACACAGACATGCACACACACATCCACCACAGAAGATATCTATATCTCAGGGCATAATTCACATATAACATTCCTGAATTTTCCTAACCATTTCCATGACTTTTACCTCATTGAATCTCCAATTACTCTTCACAACTTAATTTGAAGGCAATCTTTAAGTGTTTTCAAGTCAGATGAAACAAAGTACAATCATATAAGGAACAATTTTTTTCATGTTTTATAAAAATATAACATTAAAGGCATTTTTCCTCATGCATTTCAGTCTTTAAAAAGGATGTAATATACATTTTAAAAACTATAAAACATATACTGTTTTATTTATTTTTATTATAAATTGATAATTGTGAGATTTTTTTGTCCCTCTAAGTTAGCTAGCTTGGAAGTAAATTTCATACCCAATAGTTTTAACTATGTGTAAGTATTAGCTTCCTGGAGGTTAGTTGCTCATTCATAAGGTGTGGCACATAGGAGAACCATAGACTTAAGAAATGCCAGATCTAATTTAGTATTTAGTGAGTCTAAATACTAGGCACAAAGCTGTTTAGAAATTGTGATCTATGAGTGCAGGCTAAAGCCCTGTTTTAGAAGCAAAGGAGAGGTGCAGAAAAAGTTTTTGGAATAGGTAAATCTATAAGACATCCTGTCTGATAATAATAAGGAAGCTATAGGAACAAGGTTGGCAGGAATGAGGCAAAAACCCATGCCCTGGTCAGCTGGCTGGCTGTGGAGCCAAGAGCCCTATTCAAGCTTCATATAAGAGCAAACATTTATTCAGAGCTTGGTTTGAACCTGATAATGCTCATGTGCTGGGTTATTGATAAGAACAAAATCAAAGCCCTGCTCTCATAAAACTTACATTCCAGTGCAGGGCCACAGTCAATAAACACACACACTTATATCATCCTGTCAGGGAGTGATAACAGTCAAGAAGATAAACCAGAGTAAAGGAAAAGGATCACTAAATGAGATAAGGTGAATGACAAAGAATTTTCAAATTAGTTGAAATATGATTAGGGACTTGTATAAAATAAGAAGGGAACTATAAGTATTTCTGAGTAATATACTTTTCAGGCAGAGAATTAATAAATGGCACATGTCTAGGTAAGAATATAGTTGAAGGAAGAGCAACATAGTAAGGATGGTTAGGACAAAGTGAACAAAGGAAGAGTGGCCTAGAAGAGGTTTTAAAAAATATTTTTAATGAACGATAGAGAAGTTTATTATAGCTTGATAGCCATTTATAAAAATATACTATTTATCAATGAGAAAGCAGTAGAATTTAAATAATTTTTTGTTGATTTAAACAAGGAATGATTGTTTCCTATATATATTTCTACATGAATAAGAAGGAAGTAGAACATAAATTTGTTGCTGATTTAAACAAGAATGATTGTGTCCCATCTATCTATATCTCAATGCAGTCACTTCAATGTCAAACTTAGATTGAATGGCACCATTTTGCTCACATTTTGTGATATTTTGTGCAATATAAAGATTCACGTAGTGCTCAGCAATTTATTTATACACTGTCAAGTATAAAAAATTCTTAAAGAAATTTATAGCCATGTTTCTTTTCTAATACAAATTCTCAGTGTTTGTCTCAATATAGGAAAAATCAGCTCGTAAGTTCCTTCCTGAAAACATTTCTTCTTTGGAAAATTAACTTTGAAATTTTTTTACTGGTTAATACAGCAAGATTTTTTTTATTATTATTAGATAACAATGCTAGGATAAAAATATGCTCTTATAAAATAAGCCGAAATGTTTCAATTCTTTCTGACTATAGAAGACATGCAATTTATCAAAATCAGTATAGTGGGAAAAGTATGAGGACCATTTTTGAGAAATGAAATCTACTTTTCAAGAAAATTTAGAAAGGTGATCATTTATCCTTATTTTTAAACCGTAAGATTGAAGTAACTTGACACATCCTTATACCTGGGAAAATCTCATTAGCAGAATATATAGCACTTCGATATAATCTAGGACACTTGGGCTTTTCTATACGTAAGTGTGATCAATTTGACAGCAATTATAATTATTAATGTTAAAAGTTGAGATAAGCGAGGAAAATGATTATAATACTTTTGTCATAAATAGTGAAAAATGTATACCTTTTATACATTTTATAACTTGTTAATAAATAATTTAAGAAATTCAGATGGATATATATACATATCTGCAGTTATAACTAATAATGACATAGTCTATGGGTCTATAAAACTTATGTTTTATTTCTTTTCACTATGATAAATAAGTATTGAATCGATGTGCTCAAATGCATATTGAAAAGAAAATGTAATTACTTCAGTTTTTGGTATGTCAGACCAGGTAAATCTAGACTTGGTACTGCTGTGAATAACTAAGAAAAAGTCTTTAAAATATAACAAAAAATTTGCTTAACAGCACTGAAAATCTAACGAGGACCTATAAATGTATGGTTCTATGATCTGAGAAGAAATCCAGGTGAGGGAGTCTAGCTTGGGAGCTGCTTTTGCAATAAGAGCATATAATAATTCTGAAAGAGATGGTCTAGAGATTTAGAACTTTGAAGAATTAAAGAAAACCAATTTGGAGTACAGGGTCTCTTGAGGAGGAGAGTTGTAAAGCTCTTGGCCAGCTGCTATTCTTAATGATTATCACAGCATCCAGACTTCAAATAATATCTGTAATGTACCATGTACCATTCTAAGAACTTAGCAAGACATAAGCAGGCAAATGAGTGAATAAGATAGTGTCATTAAAAATACAGCTCACAGAAGTGCCTTTTACTGGGAATTCTGGGAAATATAGCTCCCAGCATCTCCTCTGTGATGCAGAGAACCTGAGAAGAAAATATTGATGATGGAGAGTTGACAGTAAACAACGTAGCACAGTAAGGACAGAAATTTGAACATGATTAAGAAACTTCAGTTAACACACATAGATTGTTGCATCTAACAACAAACTTTATGTTTCAAAAAGTCAATTTATAAAAATCAACTATATATGAGACATAAAGGAAGACTCAAGCAACATTAAATAATTAAAGTCATGGGGATGTTCTCTATATAGAAAGAAATTAAGTTAAAAAATAAAATAATCAGTAAAATAACAGCATATAATTATGAAAAAAATAATTAGAAAGTGAGTGTTAGCAAGGTTGCTGGCAAAGAAGACATTGTACAAAATTTAATTATATTTTGATATGCAAAAAATCAGAAAAATAAATTTAAAATAATACTATTTGCCATAGCAGCACACACAGATACCCATCCATATTCAGGACTAAAGCTAATAAATATAAGAATTCTAAGAAAACTTTAAAACATTTTTGAAAGTCATTGATAAGTTATAAGTAAATCAGACATGTTCCATTTACAAGATATTTCATAGATACTCATTCTCTTAATATTGCTCTTCAGACTTAATGCAATTCCAATGAAAGCTTGAACAGTGTGTGTGTGTGTGTGTGTGCATATGTAAATTAAAATTTTGATTCTTAAATTTATACAAGAATGCAAAGGGTTTAGAAATGTCAAGTCATTCATGAAAATAATAAACATTTTTGATCTGAGATAAAGGATAATGTTTTTAATTAAAGGTGCTCAGAAAACTTATTTGTATAGAAAATATAAAACTTGAATATTACCTCAAATCACACATAAATAAATTACAAAACACATAGGTACTTTGCAAAACAAAATTTCCAACTGGTTCATAAACACATAAAAGGTGCTTAAACTCATTTGTAGCTATAGAAATGCCAACTGAAATCATAATGAAACACCACTACACATAGATTAGACTGAGAAAAAAAAGGGTAGTACAAAGTATTAAGAAAGATAAGGAGCAATAGGCCCAAACACTGTCAAAGGACTATTAATTTATACAACTGCCAATATATCCATATTATAAGACTCAATAATTTCATTCCTAGATCTATTCTATAGTAGACTATGTGCACAAAGAGGTTTATTTAAGATTGTTCTAAGCAGCAGCATTCAGAATAAATATACTAAAAATAACCCTAATGCTCATTAATAGTAGAGAGGATAAATATCGTTTAGCATATTCATAAAATAAATTACTATGTAACACAGCTTCATGCCACATGTAGGACTCTTACAAGGACAGCCATGAGTAGAAGAACGAAGTAACATAATTCATGATTCTCAACTGAAGGCAAAAGTAGAATTAGTATTAATTTAGAATTATGAGTTAGGGTATAAACTAATTAACAATTAGGATATTGGTTACCTTGGGTAAGAGGGGGAGGGTAATAATTGGCCAGGGTTGAGTGGTGACTTCTGGGTTGCTTATAACATTATTTTTCTTGACCTGGTGGTGGCTGCAAGAGTATTCAGTTTTTGGTCTTACAATAAGCTGTAAATTTGTTTTTATATATATTTTGCTGTACACGTGCTATACTTTAATGTCTAAAGTTAAGAAATATACAAACATAGCATTGTTTATAAAGTTGCCATATAACTTTAGATATGTGTTCAAGAAAATAGGGAAATCGTGTCTAATGTTGAGGTGTATTTTCTCTCTTTTTTGCATTGGAATGCAAAAGTTATTACAACAGGTGAATATATAGATGTAATTCTATAGATGACTTATGATTAAATATTAACTAGAAAAGAGAGAAAGACAAGTTTTCATGGAAACTCAAGAAATATAGACAGTCAGGTATTGATATTAAAAAAGAAAAAACATACAAACACAACATCAAATCACCAATAAACAATGACCTTCAAAGAACTTGAAACAGAGTTTTGGAATTTCTAATTTCTAAGTCAGCACAGACAAACAGTCTGAGAAGATAACAAAAACAGCAAGAAAGAAAGGAAACAACAAATAAGTGATTATATATTTGTCTATGTTCCACATAATACTTCAGACACATCACATCTTACTTGATTTTTTAATTCACTCCTTTCTTGTACAATGGGCAGACTTTCAAAATGGTACTATTAACAAAGGCTCCATAAAAAATTATTCATTAACACATAAAAAGAGCAAATACTGCTTGCTTACTATGATGTTTAAAAGGGAGAAAAAATGACTAAAAGTAAATGGAATTTTCAGTCAAACAAATACAAAGTTAAATCTTTCATAGCTATGTGATCTTGGTCATGTTTTAATAGATTTGATCCTCAATTTTCTCAACAGTAAAATTGCCATGCTATTTCACATAGATGTTGTCAGAAATCAATATAAAAACCTAATAATTAGTTCGGTGCCTGGCACTTAGTAATATACAATACACAATATTTCAGGTAGATGCGATTATTTTTAGTAACATAATAAGAGGTTGCTCTTATTGTCTTGATCTTCAAAATTTTTAGGTGACATTTGCCTTAATATAAGGTTTAATGGGAGGTTACTGCTCATAGTTTCTTATCTTCTTCTACATAG
The DNA here is from genome assembly GCF_014176215.1 of Rousettus aegyptiacus. Taxonomy (NCBI): domain Eukaryota; kingdom Metazoa; phylum Chordata; class Mammalia; order Chiroptera; family Pteropodidae; genus Rousettus; species Rousettus aegyptiacus. The sequence goes on from NW_023416295.1 coordinate 113,677,114, forward strand.
TGATCACACATAACCATAACCTTTCTAAATTCAACCACAACTACTTGAAACATCTCTATCGTACTCTTCTAGATAGATGTCTAGACTGAGAAAGATACAGAAAATACTCTTTTTTTTACTGGCATCCTCTCAGTTTCCTGTGTAAATACTTCTCCTATTCTGGCTAATTGATATAAAAGATGATCGTACTCTTTATTAGACATTATTTTAACTCTTTCTTATAAGAATGTGTACTTTTATGTTAAGGGAACCATATTTCACATGAAATGATCTCTCAACATTCAAGCAGAGTTCACCCACAAAACTGAATCTGTGGTTGACTCTACTAGCCTCTCTAGTTTCATTTTAAGCTACCTTTCTAGCTGTGCTTTGATATACTAGATCTTTAGGAAACTAAGAGTAAAGTGTTTTCAAGTGGTTTATAACTAAGCTCTGGACTCCAGGAGCATGTTTACAAAGATCAAGGAAAAAAATTAAGGGAAAGTCTACAAAAAAGCACAAGAGTGAGAGAATTTGGCATGTTGGAGGACAAAGAGAAGAGCGGGGTAGATAGCTAAGAAGATAGTGGAATGATGTGAAATAAATTTGGGGAGATAGGCTGGTAATTTATGCAGGTCTGGTGAATCATGAACGGAAGTTTGGATTATAGTCTGACTTCAAAGGGAAGTCATTGAAAGGTTTTAGGCAAAAATTAACTGGAAGTGATCTTTTGTATATCATGCATAAAAATGAAGCAAGAATAGAAATGAGAAAAAAAATTGGAAAAATCTGCAGTATACCTGAAAAGATATAATCTTGTCTTGGACTAGAAATGGAGAACAGCAGGTTAGAGGTTGGAAGCAGAATCAGTGGGACTGGCTGATGGATTGCAGGTAGAGAACTGGGTTGGCAATAGTGAACATTAAGAACCAAGGGAAACTTCCAGATTTCTTACCTAAGAACATAATAGCATGTAGTGTCATTATATTGAGATGTGGGAAAAACTGGGGAAGAACAAAACTGTGTTTCTATTATTCTAACTCTCATCCTTACACTAATGATTTACTTTATGTCCATCATTATAAGACTGAGGGCAAGAAAGATGTTTGATGTTCAACACTTGGCCATTTGTTGGGCATTTTTAAAAAGATCAAATACTTTCTTCATTGAATTAATATTTTATATTATATGTTATATTACCAGTTAGCATATTAGAACAAAATCTTTGTTGCAAAATGTTTCCATAGAATAAATAACACTTCTATCACCACTTAGATTGTGACAATGCAGTCAATGATCTGAACAATTTACTATTACCATAATATCTAGTAAAAGGGAAAAATATAAATTCTGACTTAAAAAAATTATACTGACATAAAATTTAATCTCTCTAATTTTCATCAGTCAGGAAATATTCCAAATGAAAAGTAGCTTTATAATTTTTATTACTGAAAAGTGAAAATAGTTTAGTGGCTCATATGTTATATAAAGATTATAGAAGACCATCCAAAGTTCTGTTTTCCATGATAGTAAATAATAAGAAATGGTTTTCTTTAAAAGAAAAGGAAAAGTTAGAGCAATGAATTGGAAAACTATAAACAGCTATTATAAAGTACTTAATTCTAAACTATGAAAATTGAAATAGAAAAAATAGTTCAATGTTATATAATTTGTTAAATTTAATAGTACTTATCAGCATTGAGTTAATTGGCCTTTTTTTTTTTTTTAGTTTCAGAAGCTTATGAAAGACATTCTGTCTGATTTTTAAACAGAGTCAAAGCTGAGCTCTTTGGTGTGAGCCAAATGCAAATGGACACATCATAACTTAAGGAATTTCAGAATAAGTTGTACAAATATAAAGGTGTCAGATTTTTCCCACCACACACACACATTCTGCATAATTAACCAGGCCCTAATCATTATATTTAGAGGAAAAACATATTTTCCCTCGTATCTAAATTGTATCAACTTTATAACAGCCCTCAATGATAAAGCATTTCTCAGTTGATCCCAACAGACTTCTAAAATTATTCCTAACCAAAAAAAAAAAAAAGGTTTGATTTTAATAGAGGACTATATAATTCTATTTACATGATGAAATATGGATATGTATGAAAAAAGAACTGAAATGATTGTGTTATTACTCATTTAATTCATCTGTTGCTATTTATGCATGTGAACAACTAACATTCCATCACATTTATTAGAAAGGTAGCTTAAAAACATTCCTCACATAAGTGATAACAGTTAAGATTATAGTTATAGTTTTCAAGTTATATTTTCAAAGGAAATATTAACTTTTAGGCACATATGTTCTCTGTAAAAAACATCAAAGAAAAACTATTAATATAAACTGGACTTGTGCCTCAAAATATATATAATGAATTATATAGACTGATGGACAATTTAAATAAGGAGCTTTGACATATATTTAGGAACATTTACTGTGACAAAGACACCCATGAATACTGAAAGCACTTGCTTTATCAGGCTTCAGTTCTCTAGTCTTTAACACAGAAGAAATCTTTATCTTTCAAATTTAAAATCTTATGTTGTTTCCTTGAAATTAGACAATAATATATTTTTAAAACTGTCCTTTCACCTAAAAAAATGATTTTTTTTAACTTGTAAAATTTACTCTTTGGTAATTAATATTCCAGAGCTAAAGAATAAAAGTGATAAAGATTATTTTATCTAATAAAGTGGCTTACTTTAATATTTAGTCACTGTTATGTTAAACTGGTTAGTTTATATCAAGCTAGTACTTCACTGTCAATTCTTAACAATTTCCTAAAATAATTTTTATTATCAAACATATTGTCTCACTGCATAAATTTTTAAAAGGCAAGACAATATGTTCCAATTATTAACTAAAGTCACTAAGCTTTTAAAATATATAAATATAATCTTATATATGCAATATACTCAATGTTAATAATACATCTACATATAAAATAAATGTGCACGCTGCCACCCCTACCATAATCTGATAAAAGACAGACATAGTATTAAAACACAGGTAATTTCAATAAAATATATCATAGAATTAGGAAAAATTTTGTAGATGAAACATGATATGTAAATTTAAAACATTCTGAAGATGAGATAGCTTTAGTTAACCTTCTTAATGGAGTTTCTAGAAGATATATGAATAACAGAAAATATCAGCATATGAAGGAATGTTTCCCTAAGGATCCATATTGTACATGAATGGGTTCTGATTTCATTTTATCATTTCACATAGTCATTCACTTCTGACTTGAGTCCCAGTATTACCTTTTCTATTTTGTTTATCAGATGGTTCCTGGCTTATACAAGCAGCTCAGGTTAAAATCAAATCCTGTTCTCAAATATTTCTTTTACCTAGCTATTACGTTAGATCTTCTCAGATTTAACGCGCATAAGAATCTCCAGAAGGCTTTTAAAGCGCTATTCCTTGGCCCCATCCCCAGAGATTCCTATTGAGTAGGTCTGGAGTGGAACCAGAAAACACTCATTTCTAACAAGCTCCCAGGTGAGCTGATCCTGCAATTCTGTGAATCACACTTTCAGTAGCACTGTCTTATGCAATACAGACAGTCACATGAAATCTATTAGAAATTCAGAATTTAACCAAGCCTGCTTAACTTCAGTTCCAATATATTTAGCTACTCATTGCACATAGTTAAAGCAATCATTTGTTGTCTGTTTTTGATATTCATGAGGTAAGTAAATTGAATACAACTGATGATTTCTCTAAGAAGGTACAATCTGTTTTGCCAACTCGAGTAACTTAACAATATTTAACTTTCTGACAGTTTCAACAAACTGCACTTTAGTTAGATAAAAAAAAGTCATGAATTTCAAGAGTTCCTTTATTTGTGCTGGCCCTCAGACTTTTATAAATTGAACATAATAATGTTTATTTTCTTTCTATATAAACTGCATATTATATGCAAAACAAGAGCAAGACGTTTCTTGAAAGAGAAACAAACTCTTCTTTGATGTTAAATAGCACAATTAAAGCGATACAGTCTCAGATCTTCCCTGCCCCCCATCTTCCTACTAATCCCTGCCACTGCAGCGAAGAATTCCTCTCTAAGAGGCTAAAAATTGAGGCTTCCTTCTAGCACCAAGGGAAAAATGTGCATGCTGTCTCCGTGAACCTGGACACAGATTCTAAACAGAAGTTATCAGTTTAAAACAAAAGTCAGCTTTGCTAGACAACCACATTCATCAAATTTAAGAGTGCGATAGGGGAAGTTATACAAGAGTTGGTACCTTACCCTGGATTTCATTCAAACTTCTCAAACAAACCCTCTCTGGCCAGCACATTCTTAGAAACTAGATCTCTCCAATGTTGCAGCAATATAAAGGAGATCTATGCTTGATTCCAGAAATAATTGAATATTGATGACATTTGTCATAATGATGACTTTACAATATATCAGTCATAAGGAGAGAATTACATAAAACTTCTACTGGGAAAAAAAAAAAGGAAAGATTGTTCCCTACAATAGAATGTTACTGTCAAACACAGAAAGATAAATTATACACTAAAATAGCTTGTTTTACAAAAACATTCTGTCAATAAAGTCAATGAAATATGACTTTAAATAATGATGTCATTTGTGTACGATGTAAAGTATATTTCTAAAGAAATAAAGCCTTATTAATGATTTTAATAGATTTATTTTTTTATATTTTCTACATATATCACTGATTTTACAGTGGAATATATGTTTGCCTTAATTTTGTTTTTGTAAAATAGTATCGTTATATACATATATTTGAATATTGATAAGGCTGCATAAGAGTATATGATTCATAAGATTCAGCATTTGGGATTTAGAAAAAAATAGGAGGAAAGGTTGTATAGAAGAAGGAATAAATGAAAAAAAAAACCCTGAATCTGTCAACAAAATAAGACAAAAAAAGGACAAGAACAATATGATTTAACTCAATGTGGGATATAAACAGAAAGTAAAAAACAAACAAATAAAAGAATCTCATAAAAACAGACAACAGTATGGTGGTTACCAGAGGGGAAAAGATTTGAGGGAGGTTAAAGAAGGTAAAGAGGGTCAAATAGATAGTGATGGAAGGAGACTACATTTTGAGTAGTGAACACACAATGTGATATATAGATGATGTGTTTCAGAACTGTACTCTTAAAGCATATATATTGTTATTAACCAATGTCGTCTCAATAAATTTAAAAAATCCACTACTATGAAAGTTCACAATATATTAAAGGTAGCCACTGTCATATTATATTGGAAAGGTAATTATTCCTATTCTTAACTGTGTTATACCCCCTGGATAAAAGCAATAATAGAAAAAAGGATAGAATAAGAAAAAATAAAAATGACAACTAGATGTATTTCCCAAATCTACTCATTACTAACTGTGCAAACTCAAGGGAACTATTCAGCTTCTCGAAGCTTCAATTTCCATTTCATCAAGTACATACTTTTCTGCATTTTTTATTATTTATGTCAATTTATATTTATGTCAATTGATACAACATTGGCAAAATTATTTTTTAATGGGTCTAGTTCTAGAATTAAAAAAGGAACAATACAGGAAGCTACTGAGGATACACAGAAGCATATTATTTAAAAGTTCAAAACTTAAGATATTAACTTGAAAAGAATGTGTACAAAAATTTTAATGATTTCAACAGGTTCTTGTCTGGGGCATCTATGAATCTTATGGTAATAACTCTTGTAAACAAACAAGAAAGAGTACTAAAAACCAATCGCAAGGGGTGGGGGGTTTGTGCTTGTTTTTAATACAAAGTATTTCGTAGCTGTTATGAAATACATTTCTAGACATTCAAATAAATAAATGAATTGTAAAAGAACTAGAAAAATGTATGAAACTAATGTCTTGGAAACTACCTATAAGTAGGGGATCAAGGAGAGTTATTGCTTTATTTATATTGCTGGGATTTATTTAAAAAATAAAGTATTCATTATTATTCACATAATTTGTGTTCATTATTAATTAGAAGGGAAATAAAATTTTATTGAATGATAAATGAAAGCAGACTGTACCATAATTACCTATGCCCAAAGGTGCTCCAGAAATAACGTTACAATTATATCCTTGTATTTTCCTCAGCACCTCTCCTTTCTCTGCAGTTTGGGTCTTATCTTTAGCTTGGGATCAAGGGCCAGAAATAAAGGAGGATTAGTCTGTTCATCATGGTTTTGCAGCTTTTGTCCTACACTCTATGATTCCTACCTACAACACTGGTTCTCGGTTCTTCCAGGATTAGGATGTAGGAATTAGACATGATAGCAAAAAAAAAAAAAATAATAATAATAATAATAATAATAATAACATTATATCGAGCCTTTCACAGATTTTTCTTGACTGTTGTTAGCTCTTCACTGTCATAGCAGAATGAAGGCTGAGTGTTTTATAGGAAAGACTACCTTTCCACAGGAAAACTGCCTTGAACTGATTCAGAAGAACTAATTGCTAATAACATAAGTATCTGGTATGCTGAATTCACTAGCATTTATTCCCTCTTCTTCCATTACCATGGGGGCTGGTCCAGCCAGTGAACTCTAGCTTTTAATAGTCTTGGGATGAGAGGTCAGTCACAAGTACCTATTTTCACATGTATCTTCATACCCCTGGGACTCCTATGGTTTCTCAAAAAACCTCTCTCATCCTCTCTCTGCTCCTATGGTGGCATGAGGCATACTTACAATTTCTATATCACAGCATATGTCTTGTGGGGTATTAAGAGTCCAGCTTTCTCCTTAGGGACATCTAAAATGTCTTTAAGAGATTTTCTCCCTGACTCCTAGCAATTTGGCTGTGAAGAAAGAAGTATCTTTAAGCATGGAAACATTAAAACACTCTGAATCCCTACAAAATCTCTTCAGTTCATCAACATTTTTCTAATAAATCTGTAATTTATATAAGCTACTAGAAATCTTTTACTGTCTCTCATTATACCCTGCAAGATTCTGTATGGTACTACTCTTGAAAATGTGCAGGTAATTCTGCCTATTATCTTTAGGCTTGGTGCCTCTGCCAGCAACTCAGAGACAGAATGAAAAGCCTCATTCAATACCTCAATCCTACTGTAAAGTTTGACAACAGAAAAATGTTAATACAATAAGTAAAAGTTGGCTTAGAGGAAGAAGTAGAAGTAAAGTAAGCGTAAGTGCACTAACATCCTTTTTTTTAAAAAAAAAAATGGTGTTCATACATAGATATTACATAAATTTATAGACTGACAAATAGTTTTAAGTATATAATAAATTAATAGTTACAGAAATAGAAATTTGAAATGTTAACAGTGATAGCCTTTGAAAACTACTTTGGGAACTGGAAATAAGAAAGACTTTGATTTTCATATTCTCTTGTATTGCCTCAAGGTAGCTGTGTGGCTTTGTGTATGTTTGTGTGTAAATACCAGAAAAAATAACTAATCAACTGATATTGTCAGATATTGAGTCAACTTTCCTCAGTTACAGAGAGTGGACTTGAATATACATAAAGGATGATATTTTTCTCTTCAATATACCAATATAATACTTAATAGGGGAGATATATTCATTACTCATTTTATTAAACAAACTTTAAAAAATGCTTGTTGTTTGCTAGACAGTAAAGATATGTATTTAGGACACATTCTCTATACTTCAGGAAAATGCAGTATACAACAGTGTAGCATGGTTTTAACAAAGTTTTCTTAATAAAGTTTAGACAATTTCTTTAACATGTCATTGTTTCACTGGGACTGTCGAACAAGTAATTTCAGTCTTTTCTAAGTTTCCTCAGGAAAAACAGATTAAATTTCTAACTCAAAATCAAATGATTTTTTTTTTCTAATTTAAGTTCTTTTTTTTAAAGTCTCATAAAATTTTATACTAACAATATCAGTATTGACTATATCCTAGCTACACATACTTACATGTTAATATTAACAAAAAATACTTTTTGAAAATAGTTATGAATTATTTTTTAACATGTTCAAAACACCAATGTTCATTTATGACTAATGAGACTGACTTTGAAACTTCAAGGTTATAAACTGCTTTGATCCTGGCCTGTGCATTACTTCTCTAGAAAATCTCCCTAGCTACTGTAGTTAAAATGCCCGAACAGCTCTTTCTCCAAGAGGCAGAAATGTCTGATTAAAGTATCACTACCTTCTGCCCCATTTCCTGCCTTCCAAGGAAAATGAATATCTATTGTATACTCCTAATCCCTTCAGGCATCCTGTCTCTATTTGATCACTAACTTAAACTTTTAGTTAATTCTGTGTTTAAGCCATGTTCTGATATTGATATTCCTGACAACCCAAGGGAGAATCTTACAATATTTTTTTCCCCAATGCCAATACCAAGTGAAGTAAGATCTGAGAACAGCCAACCCTGCTTCCATTATTGCTTTTCTTCTAATCAGAAAAGAAAAAAACCAACTCTCTTTTCATGCACTGCACTTCAATGCCGAATTCTCTCTGCCAACAGTATGATTTTATACAGCAGCACTGTTCATATATTCATATATGTACATGTACATATATACATGTATATATGTACATATATATATACATATTTTGAATAGAATTAGTACCTATTTTTCTTTTTTAAACATACCAAAAAAATAGAATATATACAGGCAGGAACTTTGCTATGTTCTTATAATTGTTTGATAACTTAATTTATGTAATAAATATTTATTAAGTGAATGCAAACTGCCAGGAATTATTTTAGGCATTTGGGTATATCTGTACATAAAAAAGAACAGATTCCTATCTTTATGGGGCTCATATTTTAGCAAGAAGTGATAGACAATAAAAATTCATACAGGGAATGAACTCTCTAATATTTGTACGTATGAGGTCTAAAAATTGTTTATCAATATATATGAGATCGAGTGTCAGGGGCTGCAAGGTGTAGATTGTAATAAATAGGATAATCTGGCAGTTCTCACTGAAATGATGAGATTTGAGCAAAGAGTTAAAAAGGTAAGTGGCTTAGTCATATGGATTCTGAGTTCATTCCAGAAGAAATGAATAGCAAATGTACAACCTTTATGTTGAAAGCAAAGAGGCCAGTGTGGCTGGAATATATTGGTGAGGGTGGGGGTTGGAAGAATAGAAAATGAAGTCAGAGAATTAATAGGGATTTGAGAGGGGTACAATCATATAGGGCTTTATAAACTGCATAAGGGCTGTGCCTTTTACTCTTCATGAACTAGGGTATTATCACAGGGTTTGAGTCAGGGGTGACGCGATCTGACTTAGGCTTAAAAAGACCCTTTCCTCTTACCTGGCTTCTGTATATATGAATTCATTGTATTGGGGTAAAAGTAAAAGCAGAAAGGCCATTTAGGTGACTCTTGTTTCAAGGAGATACCAGCAGAGCAAGTAAGAAGCTGCCAGATTCTAGAAGAGCCAACAATAAGAGGGTGGGGTGGGGTGGGTAGTCAAGAATGACTACAGGGATTTTTGTTTTAAGCAACTGAAAGGATGCACTTGGGTGTAAATAGACTTGGGAGAGAATAAATATTGCACACATTCAGTTTGAACACTTCAATAAACATTCAAATAAAGATGCGAGTAAAAGCTGATACTCAAAGTTCATAAGGAATATCAGCTAAAGAAATACATTGAAGACCATTAGCATTCACGTGGTATTTAAAGTCATGAGACTGCATGAACTCACCAAGGGAGGGAGACTAGGCCAAGAAGAGAAAAGGATCAAACTGACTTGAGATATCTCACCACTTAGAGATTGGGAATATTAGGATAAAACAGCCAGGGTGAAGAAGGAATATCTATAATGTAGGAAAACAAAACAGCAAATAGTGGTACCCTGAAGGAGAAGTGAAGAAGTCTATCAAAGAAGAGAGACTGAGCATATGTGTGAAGTGCTGCCAATGGATCCAGTAAAATGAGGTCTGTGGACCAGTCATTAGATTTTTCAGTCTGGATTTCACTAACGAGCCAGACAAAAGCAGTGAGGGAAGCAAAAGCCAAATTACAGTGGGCATAAGAGAAAAGTGGACAGAGAGAAATTGGAGAAATTTAATATATGCAACACTTCCAATGTGTTTCACTGCAAAAGTGAATAAGCTTTCAAGTTAGAACCATTACAATTTTATAGATTAGTAAAAACAAAAGTGATAGAATACATAAATGGACTAAAGTTACACAGCTTATAACAGATAGAAACAGAAATCAAATTCAGTCCTGTCTAACTCTGTTGTACTTTGCTGTTTCCCCAAGTGGCCAAAGAGATTGGTGGATAATCAATCGATTCTTATTTTAGTGGTTTTGGGAGAATTAAGTGGTTTATTTATATAAATCACATAGCACAAAATCTAGCACATTGTAGGTAAAAAATACATATTAGATTTCTTCTCCTTATTTCTCATACTCTCATTTATTACCTGAAATATAGTGAGTCATTGGTAAATGCAAAGCAAATATTCATTGCATACTAAATATGAGATGAAATCAAACATAGTATAGCCTACTAAAAGAATCTGTGAAGTTTGTAACATATTTCTTCCTATAGTAAAAGACTATAATAAATGTAGTTTTTGGTCACACTTTGTCACCATAAGAAAAGGAATAGTGTCTCCTATCCAGCTGACTGATAATGAAAAAATATGCATATATAATTTATAAACTTACAGTATAATAGCTATGCATATATAAAAATAGCTATTCGTATGGCTATTCATATATAAAGAATTGGAATTTTCTATAAGTTTTCCTCTAATACTTTTAAAGTATATATTCTTTCACAAACTTTTTAATGACAGCACAATTTTGAAAATGAATAGTATCTGATATAGAAATATTCACATTATTTAGATAATTATTTCAGCCATTGAGCAGAGGAAACAAAATCAAACTAAATCCACATAAAATGATATTTAGAGATTAGCATTCACACATAGATGTTTACATTTTAACTCCCTAGAAAAATTATTTTGAAAATACATATATGGAATCAAGTTTTAGGTGTATTTGGGAAATAGCAAGCAGCCCCATTTTGCTAGAACTTAGATAAATAAATGAATTATATAGAATGATATAGCTGTGGACATCTACATAGGTAAAAAGAAGAAGAAACTGTTTTTTTGGGGGGGGGTATGTGAAGAAATATTTAAGAATTTCAAGCTTTGAGAATTCTTTCCAACTAAGATTAAGAAAATATCAAAATAGTCTTTCAAAATTACATGCTGCCTTAGAGGTGAGAATTGGAAATAGACAAAAATATGTAAATGAGTAAACTGCTTATGGGACTTGGGGATCTGAGAAGCTACTTTGAGCTACCATTATCAGGACTTGACTTAATAGGGGTTATTTGACCTAAGAGCAAACTGACAAAAAGCAGATAGTCAGGCAAGCACTCCAAATAGGGGTTAAAGCATGTGCAAAGACCTTGAAACTATAAAAATATAATTCTGAAAAGCTCTGTGTGCCTTTAACACAGTAAGGAATTAAGAAAACCATGGGAGAAATGGTTAGAGAGTTTGGCAGAATAGATTACACAGGATCTTGAATGCCGGAGTGTGGACTTCTTTTTAACAACAATGAAAGCCCTTAGAGAAGTGCTGAGTAAGGGAGTGAGGTGATTTAATAACAGCTTTACCGAATCACTCTGGCTGAGATATTCAGAATGGGCCAGTGACTAAAAGAACTCACTATTAGAGAAGGTTGTCAAGGTAATTCAGGTAAATGACAATGGTGGTGTGAAGTGTGATCTTAGCAGAGAAGAAATTACAAAAGCTAGATACAGTTATTTTGACAGATGAAATAAATTACATACTTTTTAAATGAAATGTGGGGCTGTGTGAAATAGAAGAGTAAAGGTAACTTTGACTAGGTGGACCTAAGTTTGAACAGACTGAGTTTCAGATACTGGTAATAGAATTCCAGAAAGACACTGACAATGGCAACTAAAATTTACCAGGAAGCAGGAGCTAGCCATGAAGTTTTGGGCATCATCAATCCAAAGGGGATCATTAAACCATCAGAAAGACTGGCCTTAGCTTAGTCACAAGGATTTGAGGACTCTGCAGAACACTTCTCTTTGGCAATACAAAAGCCTCTAAACTTGAAGAGCTTGAATGGGAAAGAGAATGGTTTAGAATCCAAAAGAATGAGAAAGAGAGACTCAACTCTCTTTCCCCCTGTCCCAAATAGTGTTACCTTTTTTTTTTTTTTCTGGGAAGAATTGCAACAGATACCATGTTCTATAATATAAGTGTTGTATTTAGTGACACTACTTTTTGATAGAAGAAATACATAAAATGTACATAATGTACTCAATAAAGTTACAATTGTAAAACGAATAAACAAAAAAAGATCTCCTTGCTTCTATTTCAAGATTCACCGCTGAACAATATTTCAGAGAAAAGTTGTACAACTAAGTGGAATTTTAACTATCCTACTCAACATGGCCTTTCTTAGCAAGCTTCCCTCACTGCCAACTCACTCTGTAGCTGATAAAGCTCTTCACTGATGCCTTCCAACTCAAGTGTATTTTTAATCACCTTCTTTCATTTTGTTCCCCGTTATATTTCTACCTTCATGTTATAGATAAATGCAGACTTTTTTGGCTTTATTAAATTTTCCAGTCTATACTTTATAGAGATCAATCCAACAAAAGACCAGAGAAAAAGCTGATCAAACAAATGATCTTTCGTGGAGGGTGTGTGTGTGTGTGTGTGTTTCATTAAGGAAAGGGGTATGAATACTTCTATACTAATCATTTTTGTCTTAGAAGATGAGATATCATCTTTGGGATATTTTTTACTATATAAAAAGGTATAAGGAATCTTCTCACAAAAGACACATTCCCTGAAATCACAAAGCAGTTAAATTTTCCATTTGAAGTTTTAAATTCTAAATCTTAAGTACTGCTAAATTTAGTCAAGAATAAGAAACTCACATGCTTTAAAAAAAGTAGCATATAAAAACAATTAATGTCTACATCTTAATTAAATGATGAAGCAATTCAACCAACTCAGCTTTTAAATTTAATCATAATTAATCTAAGTAGGTTCAGAACACTTTATTATAGTGGCTCAATAAGAGTGTAGGCATCTGGCAGGAGTATTTCAACTCTAGGTTGCTTCATTTATTCAGAAAGTGATAACAAGGCAGAAAATCATTAAGCTTTTTGCTGAGTTGATAGTGCGTTTTTCAAAGTTTGTCTCTAGATATACTAAAGTATATAAACCTCGTATACATTTAGAGCCTATTTATGGGAGTTCTTAGACCTAATATCAAAAGCATGAACCACAAAAAGGAAAAATTGATAAACAGGACCTCATAAAATGAAAAAAAAATTGCTTTGCGAAAGACTTTATGAAAGGATGACATGATAAGTAATAAGCTGTAAAAAAGAATTCTGTATTACATTTTTTACATATACGCCAAGCACCTATATAATTTAATGTTATACAATATAGAATATATAAAATTCTAACATAATAGTTGTATTACACCTAGATCAATTTGAAATAAATATAATAAGTGTTCTGTTTATTTTCATTAGAATAATCGGTTCAGTTTGTACAGTCTACCATTACTGAAAGCAGAAGTTCTGAATTCAATTTTCAAAAAAATCATTTAATCTCTCACCTCTGAAATAGCAATTACTCTTCTATAAAAGCTTTGTCTTATACAAATTACTCGATGATAATTTGAACAGATAATGAGAGTGAGAGAGTGAAAGAGAGAGAGGAGAGAGAGAGAGAGACAGAGACAGAGAGATAGAGACAGGTGTACAAGGAGACATGTTTACAAGTATAACATAGGGACACAGGGTCTGGGTAAGAGTAAATAAACACCTGATTCGAGTAGTAGCAGGGTGACTGAAAAAGAAGTGACAGATAAGAGAAAAATATTTACAGAAATTGTTCTTTATTCCACTGTTCTTTCATTATTTCTTTTGAAAAAATACTAGCATAAATAGAAAGCTTTTGGTGATTTGTTGCCAATCTGCAAGACGAGTTTAAAAAATAAGACAAAATGAAAGCATAATAGTAGATGGCTATGTTTAAAAATTTGAACATAATCAACTACAAGAAGTATTATAGAAGCAACAGAACTCTTTGTGATTATGTGTTTCAAAATGAAAAAAGATAAATTGTTTCTAATGAATATTCCAAATTACTACAGATATTTTCAAAGATGTGGATAAGTTAACAATGATATTAGTACAATAGCTTTTAAATACCTACATTTTTCTTTTAAATATAAGCAGAATTAATATTAACTCATAATGGTCTTTTGAATTTATTTTCACTCAGTGATGAATTACTTACAATCAAAGAACATTTCAACAACTGTTTCTGAAGACTGGATACCCATAGGCAAGACAAACACTTAATACACCTTATACAAAAATGAACCCAAAATGAATTACAGACTTACAAGTGAAACATAAGTTATAAAATATTTAGGAAAACACTCTTATACTTTTAAGGAGATATTGACTGATAATGGGCACATGGTTTTCTCATCGATAGGCCCTTGCATATCTGTTGTTTCCTGTATAATCATCACTACTGAAAACAAATGGCTACCTCAAGTTTAGCAGATGAAAGTACCTCTGGTAAAATGTAGCATTTCTTATAGCAAATAGATGTTCTGCAATTACTGCTTATACAAAATTATAAACATGTAATTATTTCTTAAGATTGTAGGCAAAAGTGAATTAAGTTTAATTTGGACATATTGAATAGGGACAAACTGCATAGTCACTGTAAGGACTGAAACTCAGAAGAAATATGGTGCTAACAGAAGAAAGTTGATGCCAACAGATATCATCAGTAGGTAAATGGTATTACAAAATGAATACATTAATGAGATCATCTGACCTGAGACAAAGAATGGGCTCAGGACAGAACCCTATGCAGTGGCTATAAAAGAAAGACTAAATGCAAAGAGAAAAGTATATCACAGATGTTCAACAAATATCTGAATAAAAGCTAATGAGAAAAGTCAAATGTTGGATGTATAAAAAAAGGTCTCGCATGCTATTTCCTCAACTTGTATTTCCTATCTCTGTTCATTATAAGAATTTAAAGTTTATTATTGAGTATACACACAGAACATAAAATACTGACAATTTAAAGGAAGGCTGATTTATGTTTCTAACCTTTTCCATTTATTATTATTATATACTTATTTTAAAACAATGAAAATATTTAAACTTAAAAAAAAACAAAGACTATGAATGAAAGCAAATTTTCTAGAGCAAACCATTAGCTATAGCATTTCAATAATGACCTTAAAACCTTCTCTCTTTTCAAATGGATTTGACTCTTTCCAGTTGATCCTGACTTAGATTCATAATTTTTTTTTTTTTAATTTTGGTGATCGAACTGCAGAAAGTTGTGGGACTTCCTGCAGGAGAGTGACTAAGCACACAGTGTTTATAGATTCAGTGGATTAACCAATAGACATCACAGATTAAAACTCTATTAACCATTTCGTGACCATTTTCTTTATCAGATCTTTATGTCACAAAAATAAGTACATGAGTCTTATTGCTCTTATAAGTTCTGAAGTAGGTATGTAAGGAGAAATTCTGGCTAGTCAAAACTACCCTTGAATATTTCTCATATAACCCCAATTAAGAATACAACCATATACAGTGGCATAGCTTATTATGATATATTACACTCAGAACTGTAATACACACCATTCTATTGAGGAATCATATTCAATAAATATTCAAGGTTTGACCATTTGGAACATTTCAGCAATTCACTAATGTATCTATAACTGAATATCTGATTTAAAGGCATTAATGGTCCTGTTTGTATTATTAGAGGAGAATGTTAATTTTAACAAGTAGTGGCAAAATGGTTAAATTTTCACTGATAACCACTTGTAATCAACTCTCTATAAATTACAAGGCTTTGAGTATCAGGTAGAACACTTACTACAATAAGAAGTATAACAGGGCTGTTTGGTTGCATCTAAGTACGTACACTGAAGAACTTAAGGAAAGAAAATGATGTGCTCAAAGCTATAAATCCTGAGCCTGAAGTCCAAGTGAGTGACCAGAAAATTTCCATGACTGTCCTAAAAATAACACATTTCTTTAACTCTAAGACTGAGGTTTCTAAAAAACAAACTAAAAGCCCAGTGTTGCAGATGGCTAAATTTTGATGCAAAATTTAATTTCCAACCTCGCAGTATCTATTCTGTTGAAATTAAGGCATTGATTAGGAAGGTAAGGGACCTGAAAAATGAGATGGGGACATACTGGCACATTCTCATAAAGCTGGAAAACTTGAGCTCTTAGTTCTGCTGAACCTCTTTTGCAATTCTCTTTTGTATTTGAGGAGGTGAGTCTCTTCTTGCTTGAAGAAATGTAACACCCCCCCCACACACACACAAGGAAGGTGTCTTATAAAGTACGTCTAATCCTTCTAATTCTATCCTCAATACTTTCATTTGCTGCTAGACCAACAAACAGATTCAGATCCCAGCAGGACTCAGAAGATGAGGTTCGAATTGTAACCTATGAGGAAGCATTAATACTCAAGAAAAAAATGGCATAATTTTGCTAATAAAGATAGAAACCTGATAAACATGTGTGGGATGCATCCAAATAGTGGAAGATCAGGATGGAACCATAAAATATTGGTTCAAGAAAGAAATGATTAACATGGCATACTCTGTAGTGATTTTTGAGTTGATTGTATTATCTTTAGTGGCTAGGAGTGACTTATAAGTTTGCTTATTTGGTCAACTAAATAGCAGATAAACCAAGGCCTACACTAAATGAAGTAAGAATGCCAAAACAAACAAACAAACAAACAAACAAACAAAGTGATACTGTGGAAGTGTCCAAAGTCTTACAGATATTGGAATGCTGGAATGAATTTATGCAATATCCGCTCACTTTAACTATATTTTCTAGGAGAGTTGGGAGGATACTCTAAAGCAATTCTATGAGAAAGTAATTTATGAGGGGAGCCCTGGCATCCTCAGTGAGTTCTCTGACAGCTACTCACCATAGACCAAGAACGACAGCAGGAACTGCCTTCAGAGAACTCTTCAGGTATAAAGGTTATCCCCAAAAGAACTCTGGATAACTGAGGCAATTTTTGAGAGCAAAGAGAATATAAAATGATCATTTGCAAATTGAAGACTGTAAGAGTTTGAGTATTCTTGCTTTAGCTTAAAGAAAGTTTTATGTATGTATTTATTAACCAATTTGTTTCCTTGCCATTGCCCATACCCCTATCATTTAACACAATATGTGTTCATAGTTATGGACCTTACATTTAAGTTTGTAAGTTATACGGTATAAAAGTGGGAGCTTGACATAGTTAAAAGAAGAATGAACAGTACTTAAAGATGAACAAAAAGAGTTATAACCTGTTTTGATGAGAAGGTTAGCATGTTTTCAATTGTTAGGGATATGTGTATCATGTCAGAAGAACTAATTTGTTAACTTCTTTATCTGAAATTTATTCTAGCTAAGAGAGATGAAAAGATGCCAGGATGACAACATATAGTGGGGATTTGTACTGAGATAATTTCTCTAAGCTAGAACTATGTTTCCCATGATCCTTTCCCTTTATGATTCACAAGAAAAATGTATGTTTGTGAGTTTAGATGATATAAATGAAGCAGCAGCCATATTTTTATCTGCTGAAAGTTGGTACAGGGTTCAGGCACTGTAGGAGTTCATATACATTATCACTGATCCTCTAGCAAAATTGATTGGTGTGGAACAGCACCAGAGAAGTTGTAGATCTGGCCAAATCTCGTTCCTTCAGTTCTTCTGATTCTTTGGCCAAGTGTATGTATAGCTTTATGATGAAGAGCCCTATTTCTCCATCTGAGGTTGGAAGTGGTGAGAGACACATGCAAGTTCCAGTTTCTCCCCATGGATTCTAGTTGTTTCATGAATTCCAGTTTGTTCATGCTCTTGTCCATGTCAGTTTTCCTTCCCCACTTTTGGATTGTCTAACCTAAAGCAAATTTGACTTAATTTGACAAACATCATGCAAACAAGCACAACCTTCATACACAGACTCATTTACCCATTTCACAGTTGTTTAAGGTCTAATCCCTATAATATATGTACCATTTTTTAGTGGTTATTTTCCTTAATGAATCCTTGATAGATAGATAGATGTAGGGAAAGAAAATGATAGTTAAATAAGTTATTTTAGAAAGTTATATTTCAATACTCTATTCTTCTGCATTACCTGAAAGAACATAAGTATGTAAGTTCCACAATTTGAACACACATCAAGCAAACAAATAAAAATAAGACGGATCAGAAAAATGAATAATAGAAATAAAGCAGGGCAGAGATTTTTCTATGATCCCTTTGTAAAGCAAATTAAAAATACAAAAATGGTCTCAGCTTCATGATTCATTATTTGAATGGTATATAGAAAAAATATGTCATTCTAGATATGAAATTTGAAATGAGTTAATTAAAATTCTATAAATATTTCTGTTTTAATAAAGTAGATAGCACCCTGCATTAAAAAATGGCTAAAAAACAAATTTAAATAATGACTATATTATTATACTAAATTTTTTTTTGGTTGGCACTAAAACAAGTATTATTTGTGGACTGCTTGTCTTGTGCTAGCAACTATACCAATTAGTTCATATTCGTTAACTATATTTTCACAATTCTTTATAATATTATTATTTTGTTCTAGTTTATAATTGGAGAAAGTAAAGTGCAGGGAGGTTACATAATTTCCCTGAGGAACTAGACCTAGTAAATAAGAGAACCAGAAATTGTCTGACCTCAGAGTATAGATGCTCACCTCTTTGATAGTCATCTTTAAATTCTTATGCAAAATTATATGGAAAATATCAAAATGTGAATAAATACTAATATTATTAGTAAAATATCAAAGTCATTATTTCAATCTGTAAAGTCATCTTTCATTATTAGATTACCTAAGGAGATAAGGTCAAGAAGATGGAAAGAAGGGTCAGATGAAGAGAGGAGGCTACGTTTATATCTGTGTGTATGTATGTATGTGTGTGTGTGTGTATGTATATGTATATGTATAGATACACTTATATACACATGTGTTTATGCATTTATCTAAAACAAGTAGAATTACTTGGTTACTTGGTTGATAATGAAACATGGAAGCACCTTCAAATATTTTCAGTAATTTTATATTTTTTTCTGGTATCTGAAACTCTATTTCTAAATGTATATTTATGCTTCTGTATCTTGTTTCAATTATATATATTGTGCCTCAATCTACTGCAGAAGATGTAGACTTCCAATGCTCTAACAAAAATATTTTCCATTACCTCATTCTCTCAATAAAGTTTAATCACAGTTCTTTTGTTAAGTAAATGCTATGATCTGTATTATCATGATCACATAAATATTGGTCACATTTGATCCCTATACTGTCCTATAATTTGAGGGGATAATTAACTATTGGCATTATCTGAGGAGAATAATTACCATTTTGTTTTGTTTTGTTTTCCTCTTTTTTCTATTCCTATCATTAATTCTTTCCTAAACTCTAATACTGTATTTGCTATAGTCAACTATATTTAATCTGTAATTTTTTTTGGGGGGGGGGAAGCATTCTCCCTTTTCCTCCTCCTGTCTGGATGGTTAATTACTGGCATGGAAAGAAAGATAATTGTAAGACAGTGCATGTGAACTGGCATGATTTACCAAGGGATGATAAAACAATAAGTTGATCCAATCTGCATTGGAAATTCACCAAAGTTCTGCATTTTCTTTTGAGTATGTCACTAACTTACTTAATGCTATTATTTCCAGGCAGTATTTTATCTCTGACCTTAACAGAGCAGATACTGCCAGAATATAAACACATTATTTTGTTAGAGTTGGGGATGGATGAGTATACAGGGCAAACACTGAGCTCTGGAAAGCAGTGGAGATCTGAGTCTCATTGACCCTTCATAATAAGTAAGCCACACTTCTGATTTTAGCTCCAGGATCACACCTTAGTAAGTTCAAATATATGTGGTACCTTTAATTCTTGAGCTTCTCTCAATTTCTATCCTGTGACTTTAAAGTCAGTTTATTATATTTATTATGTCAGCTAATACTTTTCCATAATCTTCCAGTTGACTTTTCTTCTATGATTTCTTCATCCATTTTCCTAGTCTTATGAACATTGTTTTTTATTTTTATTTATATTATTAAAATAATTTTTTTCTTTTTATAAAAGATTTTTAATTTTTCTAAATATATATTTTAATTACAGTTAGTATACATCATTATATTAGTGTCAGGTATACAACACAATGATTAGATAGTTACATACTTATGAAACAATCACCCCAGAAATCTTGCCATTTGGGACAACGTGGATGGACCTAAAGGGTAGTACATAAGTGAAATAAGTCAGATAGAGGAAGCCAAATATCATATGATTTTTCTTATATGTGGAATCTAAAAAACAAACAAACAAACAAACAAACAAACAAACAAAAGTAGACAAAACAGAAATAAATTCATAGATACAGAGAACAAATTAATGTTTGCCAAATGGGAGAGGTGTTAAAGGGGTGAGTGAAAAGGTCAAAGGAATTAAAAAGTGCAAATTGCCAGTAATAAAAATAGTCATAGGGATGTAAAGTATAGCATAGGCAATAAATTCAATAATATTGTAATAACTATGTATGGTGTCAGAGGTATAAAATAATTGTTCTTGAGAGAGAAGACATAACTATATACACTATTTAGAATTTTTTTATTATTTTAAATTTAGTAGTCAACTTTATAGTTTGATTGGTGTGATTTATAATAAGAAAATTAAGAATTAGAAATTCAAGCCAGAAAATTTCAGTAAGAATTTTGGCTACTATCATTTTATGATGCCAATTTATTATTTTGTTTGCTATTACCAAATAACTTACTTGTTTAATGTAATCTTATTATACTTAAGTATAGTATATTATTAAAGAAAAAGTCTATCTGAATTATTAAGGTAGAAAACACTATAAATTAAATCTAGTTTTCATAAAAATACAGATTGTTTGTAAGAAACTATATAAAAACATGATACTAAGTCCATAACTTAAAAATTGTTTTAATAAGGGGAATATCTATTAATCATCAAGTTTTGATATAAGAAATACTAGAAACAAACTTCCAACTTGAGTAAGAAATCATTTGGAATTAAATGAAGGGGTCATGTTACATAAGATCCTGTCTAGTATTTATGATTTCTTTTCTCCTTCTGAGGTAGAAGTATGAGGATGGAAGTCTCAGCACATATTTCTGAACTTATCTCTCCCAACTCCTTGATAGAACAACTCAGCCATAAAAATTACCTTAGCTAATTGCCTTTAGCCTACTAAAAATAAAATCTCCCACGTATCTTTTATTTCTCATCAATTCTCCAGTGCCCGACAGCCTCTGACAGCCTGGTGTTCACAGGCATTGAGGGTTCTCGCACCAACTAACGAGAGCAGAAAAAGAAAAGATCCCAACCTTCATATTTCATATGTGACATAGAAAGGATCATGCTAAGTAAATACAACCACACAAAACAAATACAACTTAAGAAACTTTATCCAAAAATAACTGAGAACCCTTGAGGATACACAATTAGAGTTATTTCTAAGAGAGTCCTTGAGGGACAAATAGATACTATGGGGCACAAGCGTTGGCAGATCACAGTAAGGGGTAAATGATGAGGCTGAGATTCAGAACTCTGTGGATGTGCAGGAAACTAAACCCATTTTCAAAGGTATTAGGTGTTGTAATGGACAAAAGAGAAGCACAGTCATTCAGATTCCTTTAAATAGTTTAGAGTGAGTCCAAAGAAACAAAAGGACCTGGGTCTGCCTGGAACCAGCTCTACAGGGACAGACACAGTTTCAGATAACACTGGTATAGCTGGAAAATGGATAGATGGACATACAGTATTTGAATGGTTTAAAACAAGACTTGTTATCATTGACTCTATAACAAGGAACTGACACAAGCTTGGATCAAAGTTAAACTTAAGTAAATACTCCCATATTATTTTTATTAAATACTAATTTTTAATATGACTTACGAAAAACCAAAAAATTATATTTCTAGTATTTTATATGATGACATTCCTATATGAGAAATAGTAAGTGTTGGTATAATGAAAGTAAGTTTCCAAATTTTTACAGTATATAACTAGTGTACTATAATATTTGTGTGAGATAAAAGGAATGTGAATTAAAGATTAAAAAAGCAAGTAATGAGGAGAAAGAAAAATTTTAGGGGAGCACCATGACAATCTTTGAAGATGGAAGTTTCTGTAAGTATTAAGCTATATCACTAATCCTTTTTAGGTACTTGAGAATCTTAGGTCTTCAAGATTTTGATTTGTAGTACATCGGAGAAACAGGACACCTATTTTTCCCTGGCTTTATTTGTCAGCAATTTATAAAATCCAGAATCATGTGCAGTGGCTGTACATGATTAAGAAGCTGACACTGGATGTGAGGTAGTAAGCAAGAGAGTACTAAAAATATACGTTAGCAAGATATACAAAATATAAACAACAATAACAAAAGTTATAGAGGCTTTGAGATAAAATAGCAGACAACTTTCAGTATCTGGGCTAATTAGTATAGAGAGTCAATACAGGGCACCAGCAATCAGTAGCTCATAAGGCAAACCTGGTACTTTATCCTAATAGCCATAGGTCAATCTTCAACAAAATTCCTCTTAATTAGACTGAGTTTTCATGCAGTGAAAGTTGAAAGTAGAAGATAATAAATTAAAAACTAAAATGGAAAACAAATTTACACACATTTATTAAACTTGATTTTATCAATAAATTATAGGTTTTTTTTTTTTTTTAAGTTGTTTTGTCTTGCTTTTTAGACAGTAGAATCTTGCTTAAGGGCACAAACTCTAGTCCCAAGCTGCCTGGGTTTGAATCCTAGCTCTAAAATCCCCTGAGTCTGTGGATTTGATAATTGACTTAATTTCTGTGTCTCAGTTACGTCATACGAACATAAGGTGGCTATGAGGTAGTCAATTCATAAATTAATGTGTATAAAAAATGCTTAGGATAGTATCTAGTACATAGTAGGTACCATGCAAGTGTATGGTATTATTATCATTCTTTTAAGAAATTTATGAACTTTACATTGTACCAAGCACTATAGGAAACATTCTCAGTTCTTCCTAATACCTACCTCTCCCTCCGCCTATAAAAAAATAAATATTTAGTTTCGCATCAAATATCAAATCCAATATAACTACTATTAAAATGGAAAAATAAATGCTAAAAGCTGTCAAAATGGCCAAGGCATGTGATGTTACTATGAAACAGGTTAACCTTTGGTTGCCTCTCATTACTGTGCCCTTTACTTTCTGCTGGTATTAGTGCCTTCCAAAAAAGATGCTCTGCGGTGTGCATAGGTTTCTGATTGGATGCAGATGAAACAATCTGATTAATTAATTAACATTAAGTAATTATTGACTCTAACCTGGCCTTCTGGTATAAGGTAATTAAGAAAATTTTACCAACCAGAGATATCTAATAGCATTAAAAGTTACTTTACAATGTATCATTCTGAGAAGTCCCAATTCTCCTTGAAAGCAGGACACACATATTTTTTTGTTGTTGTTAACCTTTGGCAATCACTGATCAATGATCAATGAACACATGCTGTATAGCCACACCTTTGTCTTGATATACATCAATAATAAGTAGATTGCTACAAAGACCAGACATAGGCACATTTAAGTTAATCGAACATAGTTTCTAATCTGAAGAAATCAGAATACACAGTAAAAAGATAAGTAATTTTATCCAAAGGAAATGTAAGCACTGTGACCTTTAAAATTCTTCAGAGCCTCGCCAGGAAGCACACAGTTGTCCATAATAACTTTGAGTGTGGGTGGGTCATATCAGGCATCTGAGATTATTTACTTTCTCTTCCAGGCCCAGGCTTTTACATAGGTTGGGACAGCTTTGAGCCTTTGCTGGACACGCAGTATAGACCACCTCATCTGGACCAAGTACATAAAGAGATGTAGGCCTGAACTTTCTTCTAATCCAAAAAGTTTAGCCTCATGTTCTTACGTACCTCAGGAAAACACATACCCTAACTCAATTTTCAGAACTAACAAGGGCCAGTTACCTAGATGTTTCTGAGGATCATGCTCATAAGCCCTTAGACCACCTAGTATATCCTACCCTGTGGTAGTAAATAAAAGGGAAAAATTGAGAAGTGATTCTTTTCTTATATCAGAGGTTGTACCAGAAAAACTAATAACAATAATTTTAATACTGATGCTAGTAGTAAATACAGCATCACCTTATTACTGTTACTGTATATGGTATTTTTTAAAAAAGAGAACATTACCTGTATTATTTTCTTTTATCATTACGACACTCACCTGAGCTAGGAGACTGAAGCTTCAGAGGTTAAAATGTGGGCTAATATAAAGGGCAGAGTTATAGTTATACCTATGCAGTTTAACTCCAAGACCTGACTCTGTATCACATCTAACAATGAATACTGGGCACTTTTTAAGCATTCTTGCCAGACACTCCCACTATGTACCCTATGCTGTTATCATGCTACTGAGTATTTCTCAGGGAAAGTAGGGAAATTATAAATGTGATCTTCCTCATCCTGTGAATCCAGGAGACTCAGATGGAAACTGGAAAAATTCATAACCACTTATACGAGCCAACCTGGGAATGCCATCCTGTGCTATGGGGCACAGAGAAAAAACAGAATCAAAGTTATTGTGCTGTAACTCTGAATTATATACCCTAAGCTTTAGAAGGCATCCCAACATCACCTTTCAGAATTTTACTGTTAGCACGGTGTGTAATTCTTAAAGTTTGAGTTTCATGGAACTATATATGGCCTTTAAAAAAAACACTAATAAGTAATAGACTTTAAATGCTTTTACAGGAAATGTAGGAAGACGGTTTCTTGCAACGAGAAAGGCAAAGGCAGAACCACAATGCCACTCTTCAGCACATTACTAATGGGTTGTAAGAGTGGCACCGACATAAATATGTATTCTTGTAGTTTGTCTTCCTGATATAAAATAACCTAAATGCCACATTATTAGCACCATAAAAGATATATCAATTTGCACCTCTGTTTCTGCACCTTCAAAAATTTTGTTCACAAGACAATATCAATAAGACGTTAGCACTAAATATCTGTTAACAATCAGCTCACCCATCAATAATGCAGTCTAAAAGATTCTGGTTTTACTGATATGCTTTCAAAACAAATTTTTAAAAGGTCATTTTGTAAATAATGCCTTGAATTAAAATATTAATTTTAAAAGAAAATCTCTGCTGTACAATAACCATTTGAACTGAATAAACACTTAATCACATACTTCTTGCAAAGCATTATACAGTAGAAATACATTTGACAATGTATTCTAATCGTTCATTCTGCTTCTAAGTTAGTGGTAACTGTTTTTATCTTTTTACTGATAACAGTAATAGGCCACAATATATATTCCCTTACCATGTGCTATCAGCAATCACTTAGAACAGCAGTTTCTTTAGCTGAGTAGTTAAGACATAGCCAATAATTAGCAGGTTTATTGTATCTTTCAGCAGATAGATTATTTTAAAACTTGAACCTGTTGAGATTTTATTCTCTGAAGAATGTTTTTTGTTGTTGCTTTTGCTTTATCTTTTATAGTAGTGAATTTCACATTTGCACTCACTGTCAAGAAATTCTGACACCTAGATCAGAGGAAGTTAATTACTCACTAGTAAGGGTCATTGTCAGTGAGCTCTAAACACTGGCAAAACAGAGATTAATGGTCATAATTTTGTGGTTGTGGAAAACCAATCCTGGAAGTATATATTTTCAGTATTTGTACTTATACGCATGTATTTATTGTATCAAAGTTGGATAACTTAAGACAAAATATCTTCGAATACAACGAAGTGATAAATGAAGTAGCTAACAGAGAGTAATAAAGAAAAAGAATAATTAAATGATTTTTCTACTTATAAAATTTCTTAAGCAACATTGAATCTGGCTTTAAAATAACATTTTGTAATTACGGTAGCTGGTGGCTACACATTTTTGAAGCTTACTATGTGCCAGACACTGTGTCAAGAGTATCATGTGCATTACTCATAATTCTCAGAAGAGTCTATTATGGTAGTTATATTTTCATTTTAGATATGGGGAAAAATGAGTCTAAGTTAATTTAAATTAATTTTCCATAGCTAGTTAGCATCTGGCCAGCTCCTAAAAACATGGTGGTCAGAAAATTAAGAAATCTTAAATGATCCACTACAGGGTCATGGTATTGCTGCCTCCTTCTGATAAAAACTACTATAACTACATTTAAAAAAAAATAACAACATAAAATGATTTTACAAAACAGAAAATTCACCTACACCTGATTTAAACAGTAAGGAATTTTTTGGCTCTATAACTGAAAAACCTAGAGGCATAGCTTGACCTAGAAGATTAATATGATAATCAAAGACCCCATTTCATTTTATCTCTTTACTATGATACCCACAATTTTGTCCTGTCCAAGACTGTTGATACAGATAAGATAGATGATAGCAATAGCCCAGGCTTCCTCATCATGTTTAATAGTAATGAAGAACCTTGACACAACCATCAAAGAGAAGTTTTGATCTTCACACTAATTAGGCCTTTCTAAACAGATCTGTAAAGCGATGCCATATACTAATTGCTAAGACATCTCTACATGTCACTCTGGAACAGAGAATAGAAACTAAGAGCCTATGTCTTGGACAAAAATTCTGACCCAAAGTGAGAAATATCTTCAAAAAACTCTTTAAATGCCAATGAGACTGAACATTGTAAGGAAAACAAGAGTAGTGAATGTGAATACTGGATATGTAGAGACAGGCTAAATCATGTGAAATCTCATAGGCCATATTAAAGAATTTAGACTTTATTCTAAATTTAATTTACATATTTTAAACAAAAAAAGCATATGATCAATATTAGGTTCTAGAAAGGTTGACTTGGCTTTTGTGTGGGAATATGATTTCTAGTGCATAAGTGTAGAGTCTTGTTCATACTAGTAATCTAAAAAAGAGATGATGGTCACTGGGAAGAACTTACCAGTGCAAATGGAGACTAGTAAATTGACTTCAGATATATATTCATAGACAGAATCAACAGGATATGAAGATACCGCTGCATATTTTAAATAACATGTATTTTAATTTAAAAAAAATAGGTATTTCTATCCAACACTATAATTTCAAAGGTAGATAAACTTCAAAGATAGATAAAAAATATCCCTCAAATATTATGTGATTAAGAAAATAGATGGCTCCATGAAAAACTATCTTTACTGCGGTTTGGTAAGAAATATAACTAATAGGTGAACAAAAAAAGAGTGCTATAAAAATAAGTAGAAATAAAAAGAACAAACTTAGTCCTAACTGGCCTGAGGGTTTGAGGGAAAAAATTTATCTGGTTAGAAACACCCCTAATTACCTGGTTGCTATCAAAGCAAGTCTGTCAAAGATATACTTCAGCATTATGAAATCTGGAAATCTGGTAGATCATCTAATTTTTTAACAAGAAACAGAACTTTCAAGTCACTGTTCCATTTGATGGTCACAGTCCATTGTGTAAATAGACTTGTTTGGCCATGGCTGTAAACACAAAGTCCAAAATTGCTTTTTACACATTTCAGGCTGACATTTATTGAACACCAGCTTAGTGCCAAGGTAGGTCTATTTCAGTCTCAATGAAACTACAATTTATTGAAAATCATCTCTCAGCATGTCATTCTGTTAGTTTTTCATTTAGTCATTCAACTCATCTTTGTAAAACATGGATGATGTGGGCCAAGCACTCTCGTAACCACTAAAAATATAATGGTCACTTTTTAAAAAACAGACACATCCCCTGCCATATTATTAGTGTGCACAAAAATTAATATGCTATAGATAAGAGAAACAGAGTTATAAAAGTTTGTAATAGATTATTTGATTAGTAAAACATATGTGGAAAATATGCAAAGTGTTGATCTCATAAAAACAGAGCATTAGTAAACAGACAAAAAGAAGAAGGGAAGCATAATCAGGCTGAGGGAATATGTGTAAAATCATATGTTAAGAGAAGGCATGGTGAATGAGGGGCTGAAAAAAGAGACCATAGTTGTAGTTCAGGAGAGAGTAGTATAAGTTTGGAGAATTAAGAGGTACAATTTTAGACATCAAGATACGTTGTCTTCACTCTAAGAACAATGGAAAGCCATTGAACTGCTTTATGTATGAAGTGACATATTTTTATTTGCTCACATAAAAGATTGCTCCAGGTAGAAAAAAAATTTGAAGGTGCAAATATGAATGCTTTTAGACTAGGAAAGAAATGATGGCAACTTGGACTAGGGGAGACAATGAGAAGTGTTCGGGCTTATGAGATTTTTAATAAATCTCATAAATTAGTAAATATTTCTAGAGGTTTGGATATCAAGAGTAAGGGAGAGGTAGATGTCATAGACAGTTCTTTGGATTTTGGCTTTCATACTATGATGGCTTATATTGCCGTTTGTGAAGAAAAACAGTGGTAAGGGACTATGTATGTGGATAAAGATAATATGTTTAGTTTTTGTCTTTATTGTGTATAAGGGCCTATGTGATATTCAAGAATTGAGTTCAGTTAGGTAGTTAGATACATGAAACTGAAGCTAAAAGGAAATTCTGATCAGAGATGTTACTTTTTGAGTAATCTATTTAATGTAATAATAGAAGTCACATATAAATGAAATTGCCTAGGAGTACAGTCTAGCTTGTGATAAAAGAACTCTAACATTTTATTATAGGTTGTAAAGGATGAAAAGTAGGAGTAAGCTGAGAATTTTAAAAATAAAAGCTAAAAAAAGTGTTGTGAGGAGGTAATTTAAAGATACCACCCCACCCCCCCAAGAGAGAGACAGAGACAGAGAGAAAGAAATAAAATAGAATGAAGTTGAACATATAGATAAGCCTTTTGAGAACCTTGTACAAAATGAGAGAGAAGACTGAATCAGAGACTTATGGGGCAAGGTAAGACTGTTGATATCTTTTCCTTTTTCTGTTGTTAACAGGGTATACTTGAGTTCATTTAAAAGCCAGTGAGAACGGGGTAATTATAAGAGAAAGAGAGACAGAAACTCAAAGTAAGAATAAATAACTGATATTGTAATGAGAAATCAGATGAGATGGGATTCAGAGTGGAGATGAATTATACTTAAACAGGAGGATGGATTTCATTGCAACATGGGGGAGGAGAGAAAGGGAGTAGATGATTCTTTCATAATAATATAACTAATAATACAGCTAACATTTTTAAATGACATATGACAAAGATGAAACACAAAAAAGTTTTGTCTTTCCCAAGGTCACTTTTTTTAAAGTGAGTAGGAAGAAGTTAAAAGCTGGATATTCAAGAAGAGTAGAATTGTGTGGAATGAGAGGCAGTGAGTTGACCAGAAATATAGCAGGATTGCAAGACATTGTCAGAGAATCCAATATGGTCTGTGGTTAAGAATTTATAGTGAAAAAAATTTGTCTTGTTATATGAAAATCCCATGTAGCAATTGGATGATCATGGTAACTCTCACAAAAATTGTATTAGGTTTAAAGAGGATGAAATTTTGTAATATGTGCATAACAAATATTCAGGGAAGTAAGGGAGATTTATATACATACCAAACATATTTTTATATAAGCCATTATGAATCAAAAAAGTTAAATATAAAAAGAAATGAAGGAACTATCTAATAAACTTGTAGAGAGTAACAAGTTCAAGTCACTGGAAATCATGATAAAGTTTTGAAAAATCCTAAAGTAGTTGAACAAGCCATAAGGAGACACTGGCAATAAAGTGAGATGATTGGGTAGTGATCTTTGAAGATTTAAGTTATGAAAAGACTCAGGTATGAAGATGAAAGTGAGTGACTTAAGTGGAAGAGATAAAGAAGCTTATTGAGTGTCAGGAACTTTAAGAACTGAGTGTTCTAGACCTGGAAATGTACGCATAAATGTTGATGTCTATGAATATGAAGTTAGGACTCAGAATAAAGACAAATATCTGAACCAGGTACCAAAATTTTTGAGGAGTGGAGGAGACTACCTGGAATGCTCACAGATGATATGTGTGTGTATAAATTTTTTCCTTTACTAGATTGTATGCCTTATAAAAAATACTTTTCAGTTAACTACCAAAACATATTTATATACCTTTTAAATTATTTTAATTTTTAAAGATATTATCTTGCAAATGCAGGTATCCTTTGTCTTCATTTATATGTCAACTTTTTCAAAAATTCAAATTCAATAAATTTTTATTCCACTGTAAATCTACTCCATTTTGACAATCTACTCCATTTTGATATTGATTAACTAGATATTTCTATCAAGTAAGACATTTCTAAAGTAAAGAAATCAAAATGCTCATTCCCTTGGCAAGTGTAGATTTTACAGACCGTGAAAAAGGAAACAATCTACCCTGCAATGGAATTAGTACATTATTGGACCTCTAAATAATTGAATCACATTGTTCTTTAATACTTATTTTTCTATCCAATGCATGAAATAGGAGACTGTTATCTACTCTCAGATAAGACTAATAGTTAGCTCTACTTTTATACAAAACTATCACTTTACTTTTCCTGTAGTATTCAACTTGTTAGATGCATATTCATGATGTTCATGTAGTTGAACTTTATTCATGACAGTGAGAAATAATTTGTTTCATTTGATAGAGTCTAATCATGAGTCACTCATTTTTCTAACAGAAGAGTGACTGGAATGCATTAAAAGACAACTTTAGACTATAAGAACTGTCTCACAATTGCTTCTTTATGACCTGAAGACATTGCTATATAAATACTTAAATGAAAGAAATTTTCTGTTCTCTCTACCCACGTACTGGATGCTTTTCTATTTGAACATATGAGTGGTTAATGCTAGCTTTCCATAGCTTTGACAACTTATTTGAGATTAGTGATGATCAAAACTTTGGGTATGTGTTCTCTCAACTTTCAATTGCTTAATTTTTCTAAAATCCTATACTTATTTCTCTCTCATCATCATCTGTGTCCTAATAAAGAAGAAAAGATTTTAAACTTTCAATTTATTATAATAAATTGATAAAACTCCTAAGAAATATGTTGTGAATGAAAACCATTGGTAACATTATATGTTTTCATTTAAAATGGAAAATATAGAAGAACTATATTTACACTGACATCAAGGTCATCATGCCTTACATTTTAGTATCTCTAGTCCAATGTGAAGGAAATACTGATAATCATGTGGGGTAAAAATTTTAATAAGCAAGGCAGTGACATACATTATAGATGACTGTAACTTTTAGTAATTCTTGTACACCTGTACTTTGCCCAGATAGAAGAAAACAACAGATTAGATTGTTTGATGATCACTTCCTAGAGTTAATATTGTATATAAACCAACATCTGTGATATTGATTACCTGAGTTGATAGCATTAATCTGCCCAAATAAGTGAGTAACTTCTTTATCCTTCAGTACTCTACATGTTTATTTACTGAATAAGTACACTTAGGAGAGAATGACTCTCCTGGATAGAGAAACCTACATTTTTTCTCAAGATAAACAAAACTATATTCTTCATAAAAGAACAAAACAATTCTAAAAATGTATTTAATGTATACTAAGGAGGAATCTTAATTACTTAGGATGCTCTTAAACATTCTCTTTATTCAGATTATTGTAATAAAACAGTTTAGAATATATAAGATGTAGCTCTTTCTCTCCCAATGTAGTTTCTGGCAAAATGCAATTAATTATACTGTTAATAATCCTTCTGAGAATCAAAAAGAAGATCTATTATATGAAACTCCCTTAGATATAGAGTTGATATAGGGTCCTTATAGCAAAATGCTTTAAAACTGAAGACACATTGGACTGATCTACTTTTTAGGCTACAACATTTTATTAACTTTGGGTAATTTGAAAAATAAACTGAAAATAGATGGAAGCGTAAACATAATAAGTCAGTCATAATTTCTGTTTTGGTGGGTTCAGAAATAGCTGTCATTACAAATTTATGGATTCTCAATATTTCTTTTATTCCAGCTTATAGACATTTCAATTCTGTTTGACCTGATTTTTTCTTGTAATGTCTTAGTATGAGGTGCAAAGAACAACTAACACATTGTAACAAACTAAGTTTATTTGACATTCTACCTACAGGTAGATTGAAACTAAGAACAAAACCAGAACACAACATCAGGTGACAAAAATTGCATCTATAAGAATTGCCCCTGCTGGATGCAAGGTTAATTCAATATTTGCAAATCAATTAATGTGATACAATACATTAACATAACGAAGGAAAAAAATTATATTATCTTATCAATAGATGCAGAAAAAACAGTTGAGAAAATCCAACATCCACTTATGATAAAAACTCTCAGCAAAATGGGAATGAAGGGAATATACCTCAACATAATAAAAGCCATATAGGCAAACCTAGAGGTAACATCATACTCAATGGGGAATAGCTAAAAGCATTTTGCTTATGATCAGCAACAAGACAAGGATGTCCACGTTCATGACTTTTATTCAACATAGTATTGGAAGTCCTGGCTACAGCATCAGATAAGAAAAAGAAATAAAAGTTATCCAAATTGGAAAGGAAGAAGTAAAACTGTCATTTATAGATGACATAATACTATATATAGAAAATCCTAAAGATTCCACCAAAAACTATTAGAACTGATTAATGAATTCAGTAAAGTAGCAGGATACAAAATTAATATTCAGAAATTGGTTGCATTTTTATATACTAATGAAGAGCTTTTGGAAAGAGAAATTAAGGAAACAATCTCATTTATCAAAAACAATAAAATACCTAGGAATCAAATTAATAAAGGAGGTAAAAGACCTATTCTTGAAAAATTATGTCATTGAAAAAGATACAAATAAATGGAAGCATATACCATGCTCATGGGTAGGAAGAATCAATATCATTAAAATGGTCATACTACTCAAGGCAATGAGTAGATTCAATGCAATCTCTATTTAAATACTAATGGCATTTTTCAGAGATCTAGAACAAACAATCCAAAAATTTATATGGAACTATAAAAGACCCGAAATAGCCACAGCAATCTTGAGAAAGAAGAACAAAGTAGGAGGTATCACACTACCTGATGTCAACACAGCATGATACTGTCATAAAACAGACACATTGATCAATGGAGCAGAATAGAGAGCCCAGAAATAAACCAAAGGCAGTATGGTCAATTAAACTATGACAAAGGAGACAAGAATATACAATGAGCATAAGGCAGTCTCTTCAATAACTGGTATTGAGAAAAAACTGGACGGATACATGCAAAAAATTAAATTAGCCCATATTTTTACACCATGTACAAGAATAAACTCAAGATGAATTAAATACTTAAATGTCAGACCCCAAATCATAAAACTCCTAGATGAAAGCATAAGTACTAAAGTCTTTGATAATGCTGTATTTTTTTTTAATGAATCTCCTGAATAAAGGAAACAAAAGAAAAAAATAAGCAAAAGGGACTACATCAAACAAGAAAGTTTTCGCACAGCAAAGGAAAACATCATCATCAACAACAACAACAACAACAACAACAACAACAACAAAAGACAGCCTGCCAAACAGGATAAGTTATTTGCCAATGATACATCTGATAAGGGGTTAATATCCAAAATTTATAAAGAACTAATACAACTTAATACCAAAAGAACAATCAAATTAAAAAATGGGCAGAGAACCTCAATAGACATTTATCCAAGAGTGCATACAGATAGCCAATAGATATATACAAAGATGTTCAACTTCACTAATCATCAGAGAAATGCAAATTAAAACCAAAATAAGGTACCACCTCACACCTGTAAGAATGACCATCTTCAATAAATCAAGAAATCGAGTGTGGATGAGGATGCAGAGGAAAGGGAACCCTTGTGCACTGTTGGTGGGATTGCAAATTGGTGCAGCCACTGTGAAAAACAATATGGAATTTCCTCAAAAAATTAAAAATAGAACTATCTTATGACTCATCTATTTCATTTCTGGGTATTTATCTAAAAAACTCCAAACACTACCTTGAAAAGATATAATAATTCTTAAGTTCAATGAAGCATTATTTATGATAACCAAGATATGGAAGCAACCTAAGTATCCATCAATAGACAACTGGATAAAGAAGTGGTTTTATTTTACTTGGCCATAAAAATGAAATCTTATCATTTGTGACAACATGGATGGACCTAGAAGGTATTGTGGTAAATGAAATAAGTCAGAGAAAGACAAGCACTGTATTATTTCACTTATATATGGAATCTAAGAAACAAAATAAATGAACAAACAAAACAGAAAAGGATAATAGATACAGAGAACAAACTGATGGTTCCTAGAAGGTAGGAGGGGCTTGGGGGATAGGTGAAAAGGGTGAAGGAATTAAGAAATATAAATTAGTGGTTACAAACTAGTTCACAGGGATGTAAACTACAGCATAGGGATTATAGTCAATCCTATTTTAATAACTATGTATTGTTCTAGGTAGGTACTAGACTTACTGTGGGACTCACTTTGAAAATTATATAAAAGTCTAACCACTATGTTGTATATGTGAAACTAATATAATATTGAATGTCAACTATAATTTAAAAAAATAATTACCTCTGCCTACCACATAAAATGAGATAGTATTTGATAAATTAATGAATAAATGTAATCTTTCAGCATAATCTGCATTATCAGTATTTTATAGATGAAGAAAGTAGGAAATGCAAGATTGTTTAAAGTAAAACAAGTACTCAAAGAAGCAGTAAGGTCTAATTTGTGTGAATAAAAACATTGTGTTACTGGATATATAAATATTGGCTTAATAAATATGGCTATAATTAAGATGAAAGGTGGATACAGAATATGAGAGTATATACATGTATATATATATAAATATTCTATACATAAGTAGACTACTTGCAAATTATTAGGAAAAAGTGCACATATACTGTACTTAGAGTTATGGAGCTAGAGACTTTAGATGGCCTCTAGTCTACACATTTCATTTTATAAAATGAAACTGTACATACTGTATGTACAAAAATTTGCAACTAGCCTATTTACATAGTAAAAATTACTTTGACTGCATTAATTATTAGCCAGTTTACTTGTACTGATTGATATATCCAAACATAATATCACCCTCATAGAGCAGATAACTTACAGGTAGAGAAATCAAGCTTAAGGCACATAAACCAGTGACGGTGCCATCTTTTTTTTTTTGACATTTTGGTTGTATATGAAATTTATATTTATAAGACAAGGTGTTTGAATTTGTTGTTCCAAAGGTCTCTGTAAATTTTAAAACTCTATAATTCTACTTAGAAATATTCCAAGTCTTTTTTAAGTTAAGGACATAACAACGGCATAAATGTCCTTAATGGTCATTGCTTTAGACTATGTCTAACAAAATAAAATGTAGTAATATTTCAAAGATTAGTTAAGTGGATGACAATGACTGTACCTGGAAATAGTCACATATTCTTTAAACTTGGAATTTTTTTTTTAATCTATGACTTTCAGGCTGTGACAAGAATGTATTCATTACCTCTGTAGGGACACTTAAATTTTTAATAGGAACGTAACTAAACGACTTCTTGTTCTATTGCTTCTATGTGTAATTGATTAACAATTAGATTAAAAATAAATAAAATTAACTGATAGGATTGCTAACAAAATTTCAAGAGATGCTAAATTTCAATGTCTTTATTAGCAAAACTTTTTAAGTATTAATTTCTTACATTGTTTCCTATGTATTTCTTTACTTTAGCAAATGAAAGAAAACAAAATTTTAAAGCAAAATTTTATGAAGATAATAGCAGTACCATCATAGTGGCAATTTAATAACTTACAAAATTAACATTTCTAAACCAGGCCTGAAGCCTGTACCAATAAAACAATTAAATTATACACCCTCATTCTATATAGAAATCAATCTTTCACTGAAATAGTTACCTCTAGTTTTTCTTTTTCCATAAATATTTAAAAATTGAAATAGTTTTAAGTTCTCTAGTGGAAGCTCCATCATTCATACTGTAGTGATGGTAAATGCAATTTTTATAAAGCAAAATACCAAGTCAATGTATGAATTTTATTTCCAATAGTAAAATCATCATGAGGATTTTACAGTATTGGATTGGTAGCATTTAATGTATTTTTTAGAGTAAAAATTGTCATATTGCTCTTATCAATATGCGTGTAAAAACTACATTTAACATTAATTTGATATTAATACAACATTCTTAAAGAAATGCAAGAAAATCAAATTAGTGAAATGTAGTTTATTCTCTTAAAGCAGAAAAGAGAAATTAAAAGATGTCTTTTATGAGCACAGTGTTTGAGGACTTCCCCGGTTAAAATTCCTACATGTATTTGTCACATAAAAATGGACAAGTTATTTTCTTTTTATTATTTTATGCTTCAATTTCACTTATCTATAAAACGAGGAGGGTAAGAAATATACTCACTTTAAAAAATCATTTATAGTGGCGCTATAACCTAAACTGCACAAAGTGATTAGAATAATGCCTACCCCATAGTAAGTACTTTATAAATGTTAGCCAATATTATGATTGGTGCTATCCAAAACAGAACTACAAAAATAGTATTTCTCAAATGTTTTCATTAATCTGCACCCCCTTTTTACTTATGGAATTTCTGAATCCATAGAAAAATAGATAAATGTTTCTTTAAAGTAATTCCCTTATATTTGGAAAATACTTAATTCATGGAAAAACTAATTTACTTGATGTAGCATTTACTCTTAAAATGATTTAAGGAACTTTCAGAGAGCACATTTTTATATTTACTTTTAATAGCATGAAGGACCATTCCAAGACTATGAGTGTCCAATATTATACTATTATAATGTTTAATCATGCATAATAATTATAAAGATACATACATACATGAGAGGGGCAATGGTTAGTAAAGTTAAGGTATGAGGTGCATTTTGCTCTGCTTCATTCACAGTGTGTCTTAAAGGAACAACTGGAATTAGCCCAGCTATGAATAGTGGAAGGTTTATAATATAGAATATTAGAATATTCTAAGCAAAGGAACTGTATGAGAAACCCATCATGCTATGAACAAAGTAGATGTGGACAAAATTTTAAGATATTTAATTACTGTGCAAAGATAAGACAGGCAGCAGAATTTTGAGGGTATTGAATGTCATGCTAAAGAAACTGGGCATTACCTAGTGAGGGATCACATCTGAATGATTGATGGGTATGCCTTCCGACCATAGGACTTAATCAGGAACATCTGCTCAGTTTTACCTTCAACTTTTTACATATTATTTCCTGCAAATTATCCTTAAAACTTACCAGCATTCAGCTCAGGACAATTTGCCCCATACACATGCCCTAGCAGTATTAGCATAAATTTCTATTTAGACATTTGCTACTATTGAGAAATTCTTAGACTAATTGATAAGATTGTATTGGCAAAATGATAAAAATTTCTAAAACAGGGGTGGTTCCCTAGTGTAGTGGTTAGCACATCTGCTTTTCATGCAAAAGGTCCTGGGTTTACGCCCCACGTAGAGCCAGGGACCATACTCCGGGTGCGCCAGGCCCCGGGGTGCATGCTGTGTGTGTGGGAGGAAATGTTCCATCTTCAGAGATCCAGTTCTTAAGGGGAAAAGGCAACATCTGTAGGTCAGGGGTGGAAGGTGGTGCACGGAAGAATTAAAGAGGGGAAAAATTTTCTAAAACAGATTTCTCTAAGAAAAATATATCCAAATATCCACAGATGGATGGTCAAAGGAATCAAAGGTATAATTACAACTTTGAATGAGAATAGCACATTTAATAATGAAAATTTTGTTTTAAAGAGACTTTTATTTTATTTTATATTAGTTTTCAGCTTTGTTGAGATATAATTGATAAATAAAATTGTATACATTTAAATTGTACAATGTAGTGATTTGATGTAAATTGTAAAATGATTGCCACGATCAAGCTAATTAACACATTCATCACCTTACGTAGTTATTATTGTGTGTGTATGTATGTGTGGTGAGAACACTTAAGATCTACTCTCACTAATTCCAAGTATAAAATACAGGACTGTTAACTATAGTCATCATGCTGTACATTAGATCAGAACTTATTCACTTTATACCTGAAATTTGCACTTTTTGACTAACATCTCTCCATTTACCCCACCTCTCAACCACCATACTATTCTGTTTCTGTGTTTGACATTTTTAGATTCCACTTACAAATAAGTTTATACAATATTTTCTTTCTGTGTCTGGCTTATTTCACTTAGTATAATGTCATCCAGGTTAATCCATCTTGTCACAACTGATAGTATTTCCTCTCTTTTTTATGACCAATATATGTATGTTCATATCAAAATCCCAAAGGCATTTTTCACAGAAATTTTTTAAAGTACTAAAAGTATGTATGAAAACAAAAGTATGTATGAAACCAAAAAAGACCCAAAATGGCCAAAGTCATACTGAGAAAAAAGAAAAAAACTGGAGGCATTTCATTTCTTGATTTCAAATTTTGTTACAAAGCTATAGTAATTAAAACAGCATAGTACTGGCATAAAGCCAAACACTGACCATTGAACAGAATAGAAAGCCCAGAAATAAATCTAAATATATCTGGTCAACTTCTTTTTTAGATAGTTTGTTGTTAATGTATAGAAACACAGTTGATTTGGGTGTCTTGATTTGCATCCATTAACTGTACTGAGTTTATTAGTTCTAATAGTTTTTTATATTGTCATCAGGGTTTTCTATATATAAGATTATATCATCTGTAAATAAACAATTTTTCTCCTTTCTTTCTGATTTGGATGCCTTTTATTTTTTTCTTGCCTAAATGCTCTGGATAGAACTTCAAATACTATTCGAATAAAGAATAGGCAAGAATAGGTATCCTTGTCTTCTTCCTGAGTTAAAGCTTTAAGCTTTCACCATTGAATTTTATTAGCTGGATGCTTGTTATACATGGTCACTTAGTGATTTATATATGTTTAACCATCCAGGAATAAATCCCATTTGATTATAGTATATGATCTTTTTAATGTGCTGCTGAATTTGATTTGCTAGTAATTTGGCATGTATTGAATAGTATTTGACTAGTCAAATAACTAGTATTTTATGTATATGTATACACACACAAATAACATCTTTTATATTTCTAATTTTACTTGAGTCCTCTTTTCCCTTGGTTAGTTTAGTTAAAGCTTTGTCAATAGGTTGTTTGTTTTTTTTTTCAAAAAATAACTGATAATCATTGATCTTTTCTACTTTCTTGTCTTTATCTCTGATCTAATCTTTATTATTGCCTTGTTGTTGCTAACTTTGAGATCAGTTCATTCTTTTTCTACTCCTTAAGGTATAGTTAGATTATTTGAGATTTTTCCTTTTTCTTAACATAGGCATTTATTGCTATAAACGTCCCTCCTAGAACTGCTTGTTCTAACCTATAGGATTTGGTATAATGTATTTCCATTTTTGTCTTAAGATACTTTTTGAAATTTCTGTTTGCTTTCTTCTTTTTGGTGCCTAGGAAGATGGGACTGCCTCTAGGTTCTTGGTCAGCAGGACTGTCCCTGGACAAGGATCTGCTTCAGGGGCTGCATTTGGGTCTGCAGATGGCCTACTTGTTACCAGGTGTGTGGATAGGTGTGGCTCCTACTGGGTCCTTGGGTAGGCTCCTGCTGGGTCCCTGAGTAGGTCTCTCAGCAGGCAGAATTGAACCTGGTCTGTGGCTGAGAGGGGCTGAAATCATGTAACAGGATTACTTCATGGTCTGCAGCTGGGACTCTGAGGTCTGAAGGCCTATCTCTGGATGCATGAATGGGCACACCTCCTGCCCATTTCCTGAGCAGGCAGGACCACCCCAGACAACAGCTAAGAGGGGCTGAAGATTAATCACAGGGTTACTTCTGTAAGTTGCTGGGCCTGCCTCTGGGGACAAGGACAGGCATATATTCTAGTGGGTCTCTAGGTGGGTAGAATTGCTCCTAGATTGTAGCTGAGGTGCTAGAGCTGAGTTTTGGGCTGCTTTAGGGTTCACGGCTGAGACTAAGGTTGGCAGGCCTATAACCTGAGGCACAGAACTTCTCGTGAGTCCTTTGGTAGATGGTGCTAATGACAAAACTAAAGCCAAATGGGGCTATAGCAAAGTCCACCTAGAGAATGGGCTGTACTGGGTCTGCAGCAGGGCTATGATTGGCAAACTGCCACCTAGGCATGAGCCTTTCTTCTCAGAACAGCACTCCTTGGTCTTGAACTCCATCAGTATTGTGCAACTTCCTACCCAGATCCCAAGGCTCCCACAAAGTTATATTTATCCATGGATGGCTGCTCAATTATTCTTGCTGTGGGGAACATATCATTATAGGATCTCTTATCTTGCTGACATCATTCTTTTAAAAAAATATATGTAAGTATGACTGAAGTCAATAAATTAATACATTAGCAGATACTTTGCCATTTTAAGTACATTTTTATTAGCTCTTCATTAATTTTATTATTTGTAAGGCAGAAATAAAAATTTGGACATTCCTTATACAGTATGATATGTGAACTAAGTATAGAATATTTGTAAAGGTTCTAGAAGTTATTATAGTTCTATACTCACTAAAGATTATTCTTTTATAGTACTTTAGTAGGCATCTGTATCTCTTCATTAAAAAAATATGTCACTTAAAGCACATTCTCCTCACAGGTTCTAATTAGAGTATTTGATACACAAAGTCCATTAGTATCCAATTACATATAATATTTAACTGTCAAGATTAATTACTTAAATTCAGCTTTTCTTGCAAAAATTCTAGGTAAGAACAAAATTGATAGCTGAAGCAATTAATATTTTAGCAAGATAATCAAATGCATAATGATCAAAAATATCTCCTAAAATCACATCATTTTTAACTGCAAAATTATTTCAAAAAATACAAGTCAAAAAAAAATTTAGTATTTAATGTGATCTGTGAACATATTAGTCAGTCTTACTATCAGATATTTTAAAATTAACTGTATTTCCCTCAGAAGAAATATATTCACATTTCTCTAGAACTTTAATGTTTGAGAGGTTAGATGAATTGATCTTTAAATCACACTTCTGCTAAAGACTCCATGATTCTATCCTATTTTTTTTTTTCATCTTTTTTTCCCAATTCCTACATTTATGCACTGGTCAAAGAGCTTACCAACAAAGGTTTTCATTTTTCTTGGTATTTTCTAGTCCCTGTATACTTCTCTACATTCATTTCTCTCTTGCAAATATCATCAAGTCTGTAAGCTAGTCTATACTGAAGGAATTCCTTAAGGTCACTAACATGGTAGCCAGCTCAGAGCATTCTTAAATTTGTTCTATGCAGCACTTGCCAGTATTTGTTGAGGTACCTGGCTTCATATAAATGTATTACTTTTCATCTTCCTTCTGTAGCTTACAATAGTTATCTAGCTCATTATTGTTTCATTTATGTGCTTTGCTTCTTGGGTGGTTTTTGTCTGAAGGTGTCTAATATATCTCTGTCCATATTGCCAAGTAGTAAAATCATTCTGTATTCAATTTCTTCTTCCAAATGTTATTAATTCCAGATACAGAGGGAAAACCTCCTTATACTGCAACAACAGGAGACCATTTTACTTAATAATAGCATTTCTTTGTAAGGATTAAGTTCATTTTATATATTTAGCAATGGAAATTCTGTTCTCAAAAATCTTTAACTTATATTATTTCATTGTTGGGGATTTATTAACTTGGATCCACATTT
Source organism: Rousettus aegyptiacus (assembly GCF_014176215.1). Classification (NCBI taxonomy): domain Eukaryota; kingdom Metazoa; phylum Chordata; class Mammalia; order Chiroptera; family Pteropodidae; genus Rousettus; species Rousettus aegyptiacus. The sequence goes on from NW_023416295.1 coordinate 113,718,885, forward strand.
TAAAATGTGTTGTCTTTTTTTACAAATGGTATAATTCTAACTTTACTTAAATGATCATATTTTGATTTTTCTTCATTATAAAAAATGACAAATGGGGCATAGAAGTATCTGGGTAATGAACTGAATATTAGTTTAGTCTTTCAATAGGCAGCAGAATACTAAGAGGATTCCTATATACCATGATTTGTCTTTTAAAATGCTCATTATTACCGTTTTCTTTAAAAAAAATTCTAACCACACAACTTTTTAAATAAAGAAGTAACATTACAGCTTATTGAACTTTAGGTTCCATGTCGCGATTTTGATTCTAGCCCACATTAAACAAACTGTATGTTTAAAAAAAAAAAAAAATGACTGATTTTAGTTGCAGTTTCTATTGGCAAAGAGATGGGAGTAACAAGAAAGTTATAAGAGATTAGTTTTGGGTGTAGGAGGCATAAGGTATAATCATGGTAGCGAACCTATTTCAAATGGCAAAGCTAGTAACAGGGTAAGATATCTGAGATAATGAGATAAACCAATGAAATCTCCAAAATTTAAGAACAGGGGTTATTACTGTGAAAAGTCCTAGAAAAATGCCTAGGTCTAAGCCAGTAAATGATAAAAAAAATTATTCTAGAGGCAATCCATAATAGATATGGAGAAGGCGAAACAAATCTATGGCATTGCTCTTAAACCTGACCATCATAGGCCTGGCTTTAGAGGATCTCGCATATCAAAAACAGGCTAAAAAATAAAATTAACTACATATATGAGAGAAAATATGGGCGCCTATGCTGCTCAACATCTAACACCCAACACTGGCACAACAGAATGTGTGATCAAAACATCAAGTCTCTTGCCATCATGTCTGAATTTCAAGATTTGCTGGTTGTTTCACTGCTATCATAGTAAAGAAACACAGTTTAATTAAAAGGAAAGACAATTAATAAACTTGGTAAATCTCAGACTGCATAAATATAATAGACTCTTACAAAATACATTTTTATCAAAAGTTTTTAAAACCTAAAGAGATCTTTTTTGACTAATTTAAAGGTGAATTTAAAGAAATGTAAATCAAATATAGTACATGTGAATTAAGTTAGCATTCCAATGTTCCTAAGAAATTAGAATAAGGAAAAAGTATTTGCATAACTATGAAAAGGAATCACGCCTAAAAAAAATCAAAAAGATTTCTATTGAGACTATTTTCTCATCATTATAAACATGGTAAAATTTTGATTAAAACTTTTTGAAAAAATATTTTAACAATAAATTGAATTATTTTTTTAAATTTCTTTTTAATACAGTAGCTTGAAAAAATTTTAAAGATTCTAAGAAATTCTATATGAATTTATATATTGGATGACATAATGAACTTATGTAAGATGAAATTTTATTAAAGAATTTTAATAGTTTCTATGATAATACATTACTATATGAGATTTTCTTACTACATTGAATATTATATCTATAATTATAGTCTGAATCTTAGTTTTGCTTTAAAAATCGATCAATAATTCCAGTTTTTCCTGCTTCAACATAGTAAAATGTCTCCAAATTGAACTTATTTAAAATAATGTCTTAGAATTTCAATGCATCAAAAAACATTATTGTCAGTTGAACACATTATCTTAAAATATCAATTTTAATCATGCTAATTTGTGATTTATCTGAAATAGTATAGATATATATTTTCATACCGATTTATAATTTATGTTTCTTTTACTGTTTATTCAGACATCAGTGACTCATCAAAGAACATTAATACATAAACAATAATATTTTAATGTAGTTATATGTCATATTTTGCTTTCAGTGATAGTTTTTTTATATATTTTTCAATATTTCTTTTCTAGTGGTACACTTTTCTGAGCAGGAAGATAGATCATGTGTTATTTAACAATTTATTTTATTCATAACTTTTAAGTAAGCTTATTTTGTACTATGCCAATACCTTGTAGATAACAGGGGCAAACCTGATTAACTGAAAGAGTGATTTCTGGGTAGATTTTTAAAAATCTACTCATTTCACCTTATTAAAAGAAATTGAAGAAGATACAAAGAAATGGAAAGATATTCCGTGTTCTGAGATTGGAAGAATAAAGATAGTTAAAATGACCTTATTACTTAAAGCATTATACAGATTGAATGCAATCCCAGTCAAAATCCCACTGACATTTTTTAAAAGAAATATAACAAAAAAGTCATCAGATTTGCATGGAAACACAAAATACCCCCAATTGCCAAAGCTATCTTGAGAAAAAAGAACGAGGCTGGAGGCATCACTCTACCTGACTTCAAGTTATACTACAAAGCGACAGTAATTAAAACAGCATGGATTGGCAGAAAAACAGAAACACAAAGTGGAACAGAATCCAGAGTCCAGAAATAAACACATGCTTATGTGGGCAAATAAGTTTCGACAAAAAAGCCAAAAACATTGGCTTCAAAAACATTTATTGACGTCTCTTCAAAAAATGGTGCTTCATAAACTGGATAGCCACCTGCAAAAGAATGAAATTAGACTGTTGTCTATCATCACACACTGAAATTAACTCAAAATACATTAAGGATCTGAATATGAGACCTGAAACAATAAAATGCATAGAAGAAAATATAGGAACTAAACTCAAGGACCTTGGACTTAAAGAGGATTTTATGAATTTGACCTCAAAGCCGAGAAAAGTAAAAAAATCAAAAATAACTGAATGGAAGCACATCAAACTAAAAAGCTTCTGCTTAGGAAAAGAAACTGTCAGCAAGGCAAAGAGACACCCATCCAAATGGGAAAATATATTTGTGAGCAATGCCTCTGATAAGGGCCTAATATCTAAAATATACAAAGAACTTATATGACTCAATAACAACAAAAAAAAACCCAAACAATCCAGTCAAAAAAATGGGCAGAGGATCTGAACAGATATTTCTCCCAAGAAGACATACAAATGGCCAACAAACAATATGAAAAGATGCTCATCGTCACTGGCTATCAGGGAAATGCAAATCAAAACCACAATAAGGTACCATCTTATATCTGATAGAATAGCTGTTATCTACAGGACAAGTAACAAACGTTGGAGAGGATGTGAAGAAAAAGGAACCCTCATACACTGCTAGTGGGACTGCAAATTAGTACAGCCACTATGGAAAACAGTATGGAGGTTCCTTAAAAACTAAGAATTGATCTATCATACGATCTAGCATTCCCTCTACTGGGTATTTACTTCAAAGACTTGAAAACTCATATCTGAAAAGATTTTGCACACTGATGTTCATAGCAGCATTATTCATGGTGGCCAGAACACAGAAGCAACCAAAGTGTCCTACAATAGATGACTGGATAAAGAAGCTGTGGTACATATATACAACAGAATATTACTCAGCCATAAGAAGAGATGAAATACTATCATTTGTGACAACATGGATGGATCTCAAGATAATCATGCTAAGCAAAATAAGCCATACAATGAATGAACAGGACAAACAGAGACTCGTGTACATGGACAATAAACTAGTGGTTACCAGAGGGTAAGGGGTGAGGGGGGAGGTAAGAGGTAGAAGGAATAAAAGGGGTCAAATATGTGGTGACAGAAAGAAATCTAACTATGGGAAGAGAACACATAATGCAATATATATGCCTTACTATTAAATTGTACACCTGAAACTTACTGGATTTCGTTAACCTATGTCACCAAAATAAATGAATGAATGAAAATTTTTATTAAAAATAAATAAAAATAAACCATTTCTACTAAAAAATAAATAAAAATAAAGTGTACAATTTGTTTTGAAAAAAAAATTTACTCATCTCAATCACTCGTTTAACATCAACTACTTATGAAAACCATAATCAAAATTAAATGTATTTTAGAGATTTAATCATGTTTATGTTTTAATGTTTCTGTCATTCACTTTACCAGTCCTCACTTACATATGAAACATATCCAAATATTAGAATTTTTTCCAGTTTTTCCTCATGCTCTCACTCATTCCTTGAGTAAATAGGCCTTATTTTTTAACATAACATACATAAATTATAAAATAAATTATTGTATCTTATTTTAATTAACGTAAAATTTATATCAGTTATAAAAAATGTATTAGTTGTATTCACTTTTCTGAAATTAATAAAATTGTATAAAATAGTAATCTTTGATAATTTGGAGTAATATCCCTGCCAAAATGTTATTTTCTTTTTTCAAGTCAAACCTATTATTTAGGTAGTATAGACAGATATGAAAGATTTTAAGAAAAATATTCACATATTCACATTCAGTGTATCTGTGCTTTTCAGCACTGTCAGAGGTAGACTCTCTGGTAGTAAAATGTGATACCATAGGGGTCATCTATAATCATAACTTAAACCATGCCAATTATCATTTTCCTCTGATGAAACAAACCAATGTTTCAATAATTGAATAATGATAATGATAATAATAACCTGTGCTAATATCAGTTTCTGACCTACAAAGTTCCCAAACTATGCATACCAATTTAAACTGGAAATATTTTTTACAATATTTTAAGAAAACACAGTAAATATAACACACAATACTTTAAAGCAATACACCCATATTTTAAAGTTTACAGTGTATTATCAAGCAAAATCTAACTTTGTTATTGAACCCAGGATTTTTATTTCCAAAAGCATGTTTTATATTACAGTCAATAAAGCAACCACTAATTCTTGAAAAACCTAAAACAAAAACATTTTTATCACTGAGGCATTTAATTAAAATTTCAAAAATAGATTAATTGTAATTGAAAAAGTAATAAAATATAGTTTGGCATTTTTTAGAGGAATCTAAATTAGTATGGTCAATAAAAAGTTATTTTATTTTTGCTTTGTCAGTAAACTTAGTCCCTTTCCATGTCCTTAGAATTAGAAAGCAAACAATCTGTGAATGTGAAAATAGATCTTTTTTTTTTCTTTTGACCTCTTGTAAAATGCAAGGTCTATTAAAATAGGCTTCACTTATTTATAATAACATCCCTTTAAAATGAACTTTTGATATTTTATACATTTTTTATTTATTTCCTTGACCTATTGATATTTCATTATGTAACGTCATTTTTTCCCACCTTTCTCATATTGGTAAACAGACTAGAGACAATTTTAAATTGGTATGACTGTATCAGTGTCTAGGTAAACACTAAATAGGTGCCAATTCAGCTACTCCTAAATTTCATTCATTCAAAAATTATTCATCAATTGTCTACTATTCATCCAAAATTATTCAATTGTCTTCTAAGCCCTATTGTAAGGATAGGACACGACAAGACTAACTTTACCTCTGAAATAATGAAGATAACATTTTGTTTGAGAAATGAACAGACATAAGAAAAAAAATTCTCACACAGAACAAGAATAGTATTACTAGGCAGTCATGATTTGATGAAAATAGATAATAGTATTTTGATATCAAGCAATGGGGAAATACCTTTAAATTGATTGGTTGGGGGAAATCTGTTAGGAGGCATGCTATTAGATAAGATGTGAATACTAAGATGCCAACTATTTGAAATTCTTGGGGAGGAGTATTACAGGCAAAAGGAAGCAAATACAAATGTTCTGAGTCATCTAAAAGAAAATAAATTATAGTGGTAGTGACTAAGGGGCAGAAATATTTAGGTGATTTCTGAGGGAGGAGGAGGACTAAATGCTTATAAGCCACTGGAAAAAAAATTGTCTGTTATTATAAGGGTAGAGAAGTTTCTAGCAGGTTTTAGATTCTTGAATGTTGGATGTTTCAAAGACTCACTGACTGAAGCTTGAAGAATGGAAGAAGAGTGCTTACAGAGGACTGACTCAGAGAGAAGGCTATTGGCAGTTTGGTGGTCTAGTCCAGAGGTACTCATAGTCAGGCCAAGCATGTTTGTGGTTCAGCGGAAGAGAAGTGAAAGTATCTGTGATATATTTTAGAAACAGGGGTAAAAACATTTGTCAAAAGAAAGAAAACGTGGAAATCAATAAAGATTCTTGGTCTTTTGGTTTAAGCATTTACCAGGAAAGAGAAGCCCTGGAAATAATACATTTAGGGGAGAAAATCATGAGTTCCATTGGGATATCTTAAATTGAACACACTTATTAGTTACTGGAGATGTCCAGTAAGTTATTGTATATATGAGTCTGAATTTCAGTTGAAAAGTTAGGGCTGGGGGTAGACTTTTGGGAGTTTCAGCAAATGGATGTTATTTGTAGTCATGAAACTGTATGAAGTTACTTAAGGAAGAAAAATGTATTCAAAAGGAGAGGAGTTGGTTTGATGACTGAGCACTGAGGCGCTTAATTGCCTAGTGTAAAGTGGCATCAAAGAAGGATATGTCACAATAAGGTAAGAGAATATAGAGTGTAATAGCTAAAGCAGAATACAATGGAATAAACTGATTTAAGAATAGGAAGTGGCACTTTATACTAAATGATAATGAGTTGTCAATTAAGATGAAGAAGAAAAAGCAACATTTGCCAAGATAAAAATTATGTTTCCTTGATAAAAGCAGTTTATCGAAGCAGTAGAGATGAGGTGAGGAGGAAAGAGAAAATGAGGAAGTGCAGGGTATGGCTAGTCTATCTGTTCAAAATTTATTATTATTATTATTATTATTACTATTATTAATTTTTTTTTATAAAGTGGAGAGTGAAATGAGGCAGTGTCTGGGGAAAAAAAAATGCCACAATAGACACCATGATTATATATGAAGGATCAGATGGATGGATGGATAGATGGATGGATGAGTGTGTGGGTAATGGGTGTGTGGGTGGATGGGCGGATGAATGAATAGGTATATGAGAGAAAGAGGAAGAGAGAGAGGCGAGGCGAGGCGAGGCGAGGCGAGGCGAGGCGAGGAGACAGACAGACAGACAGACAGACAGAAATTTTGAATAAAGAAAATCAGTGCACATTTGTATGATGAAAAAAATGAATAGAGAATACTTAAGTGACATAAAATTGCTAGGACAAAGTAGGACTGAAAATGATAGGACACAGATGGATGAATGTGATTTTATAAATATTTAGAAAAGAGGCTAAGGATATAGGTGGGTCCTGATGACAGAACGTATGTTCTTGACAGCCAAGTGAAAAGAGTTTGGGATGATGATGAGAGTGTAAAACTGGGTTAGATTAATTGATGTAGAGAGCAATTTGTAGATAAAATTCTGGCTAATGAGAAAAGATCTGGGAGGTTGTCTTAGGAAAACGGGGAAATAAAACATAATGAGAGTAGTGCTGGATATCTCTTAGACAGTATTTCTCAAACTGTCTGTGGTTAAAGACTATTTTTTGCCCTGTGCATCATAGAAAAATACTTCCATAAAAAATAAATTTCTGGGGAAATGAACACATACTTGGATGTTTCAGCAATGTCAGTTTTTATAGTGTTTCTAAATGCTTACTCCAATTTCTGTATTACTTTTTTGTGGATCAGTAACAAAAAATTGCCAACTGACATCGATTTGAAAGATATACTTTGAGTAAGACTGACTTAGATAAGTGAGAGAAACCAGATAAAGCTGTCATTTAGAACACCGTTCCCATTTTTGTTCATAACTTCGACAATGATAAAATCTAAACAAACTATAGCACATTTATTCAGTTAGAAATCTTATTTTTACTTGTAAATTACATACATGCACTACTATACTAATATATAATAACATTTAAATAAAAACGGACAAGGTACTCACTTAAAAATACCTGTGAAGTCACTGAATAAAAGATGAAATCTCATAGTTGTACTTAAAATTAGGGCTGTCAGAAAATGTAATGCACAAAGAAACTGGCGGCAATGATAAGGCATGTAAATCTGGATTCAAAAAAAATTTTACTCAGGTTTTATGTTACATCACATCCAAGCATCAATGATAAAATACCATTGTGATTATGTCAAGGCTATGCTTCATAACATCCCTAATAGCTATCACCTGACTCAGTACATATGGATTCCAGGAACTGAGGAATAATACTTCCTCAGCCTTGAATACTAATATACTTGCAATATTTCTGAATTTAGACAGAGCCTGCTATCCCAGAGAAGAACTGGGAAGGAGAGGCGGGATTCTGAAGAAAATGCAGTGGTAATTGTGGAAAATTGGATATTGATAAAAATTCAAACTTTCTTGAAATAGCTTTTGACTAAAATTAGGAGGCTAATAGGAAACAAAAATTTCAGATAGAAATAAATTCTACTGAGCATTAAATATATCCACCCCCCACCCCCAACCCTGAGCTATATTTAAGTTACACAAAACAAAGTAAGTAGAAAGAATTGGAAAGAAGATTGCTCTTCAGCAGGGAATTCTATTAAAAATCAGGAATTGGCATGGATCTTTACATATCACCATGTCCTTCAACTATAGAACCAAGAATGTGACTTCTCATTTCTGTAGAATTAATAGCCACTAATAGTTCTACTATGTGTCTGAGGAATAGTGAAAAAGACCAACACTCACTCCCTCCACTGTTGATCTCAAAGCCTAAATCACGCTGAAGATGAGTAGAGTTTTAAATTGTATGAAAAATTTACCTTTTGATATTAACTACAAGATTTTATTTATTTAAAAACCGAAGACTGAGATGTTTGCTAATATATGCAAATGATTGGAAAATCTATGAGATAAATGAGAAATTTTATGCATGTGTGAAGAACAATATCACCAAGGAGATTTAAAAGTGCAGTATTGCAAATTAATATTTATTTCCAATGATACTCAACTAAGCCTACTTCATCCTGGCTTACATATTGACACACTATTGTTTCAAAGTTTCTCAGCTGTTTACCAAACCCATTTCCTCTTTGGCACATACAGATGGCTCATTTCTCAGGCTCATTCAGATTTAAATGTATCCATGTGACTGAGTTGCCATCAATATTATAGGAAGGATAATGTTGTATTCCATTTCCAGTTACGGTCAATTAAAACCTTATCCACTCTATTCTTTGTTCTTTATTCTTCTATTAGGTGCATACAGAGCATAAGAGAGATCTATGCATAAGTAGAGATCTATAAACAGGAGCCCTTGAACAAACTCATGGAGGAGAGATGATCTGCCACCCTATACATTTGTCAGCTATTATTTTCAGAGAAAAATATAAGTTTCTACTATGTTGCAGCATTTATTTGGTTCATTTCTATAGCACTTAGCCTACCCTAAGTAACACAATGAGTAACAGCTATAATATAAAAACTAATTTTATTTTTACATTACAAGGAAGCATATTAGTATCTAGAGAATCCAGAAGAAGAAACTACTCCTGAAATTATATTATGTAAAAACTAAAGATTAAATTTAGAATGCTTTTGCCATCCTTTATGGATTGTAAGGAACTTGCTCTTATTTTTGAAAAAAAAAAAAAGCCACGAGAAATGAACAATAAAAGATTGAAAACTGATAACTGAAAGATGACAGTTAAAAAAAAAAAGTCTACCTTGTAGAAAAGAGAAAACTTGATGCTACCAAAAAACTGAATCAGTAAGCTGGAGGATGATAAGAGAATTTCTCCTAGAATACAGAAAATAAAGGGTAATAAATTTAAAATGTTGAAAAAGAGTAAATACCAATGTTAGATAATGAAATAAAAGGATACCAACCATTTTTTTTTTTTACCAAAATCAAATGACTAAAGATTTTGAGCTGAATAAATACAATACATGATCTCATGGTTTTCTTAGGCATATCAATTAAAAGTATTCTTTTATATACAATATATATACAGTAAACATTATTTAAACAACCAGAAATGGACAAACATACATGAACATTAAAAAAGAGAAGAAAAATTGGTCATTCTTGTGACATTGTTGCACAGACTAAATGGCAGAATTAAGGCTTGTTAAGTAGTTTCTTACATGAATTCAGCAAAAAATAAAAATATTTTCAGCTACATAATGCTAAAAAATACTGAGACTTTCTTATATTTTTTCTTCTAAAATTTAACATATGTATCTAATGGAAAAGAGGTAAAGCAAAAGTAAGTGCTAAAGGACAATTTCACTTTAGATAATTAAATGCAAGGACTGAAGAAAGGTAACACCTAAATTTTCAGTTTTTTTGTAAATCTGTAAAAAAGAAAGATGGCATATGTTAAATATATCATAAGAATAATAAGAACTCCTGTATATATGAAATGACAGATCATTGAAAAAGGTCCTTCAAATGGGTGAAATATAACAAAAATAAAGTACATTATTTTTAATATAGGATACTAAAAATATTTACTCTTAATTATAACAACTATAAAAACATAGGCAAAAGACAACTTTAAAAATTAAAACTATTAAAATTACAAGATTATGAAAGATTTAAGAGAGCATACACAGAGAATTACATACATGTAACAAAGAAAGCAAGAAAATTAAAGACACAAAGCATAAACTGACAAAATATACACAAGATAACTTATATCAGTTAAAACATTAAATTTGAAAGAGTATTTAATAAGATGAAACTCTCATTATGTGACAAATTGTCAAATATAACTACATAATGTTTAATTTAAAATAGTTATACTTGAAATTAAATAGCATTAAAAATAAAAATATAGACACATATATGTTAAGCAAAATAAATGGATGACCATTTTACAGAATAAATTACATATTTTTCCTTGAAGAGCTCCATATAGGATATTAATAATGGCTATATTTAATGAGTTCTTACACTGTGCCAGAGACTATTCTACAAATTTATAGTGATTAACTCATATATTCCTCTAAACTATTCTGTGAATTAAGTATAATATGATCTTCAGTTTAAAGATAAAGTAAGGAAGTTAATTAATTTTCCCCAATAGCACACAATTGGAAAATTAGGGCTTTCAAACTACAGTCCAAGCCAGCTAAAACTAGAGTTAAGATTTTAAGTTCAGTACCTCTTTATGAAACTAAAATTGTCACAAAACCTATGCCCCTTGATCATACTGCATTAAATATAAACATGTAAGTAAGTGACAAAAAACAATTGGAAAAAACAAACACACCTCTTTCAGATATAAACATATTTAGTAAAATGTAAAGTACAATCATAAAGAATGATAATTAAAATAATTCCAGTAGCACTTGCACATTGTTTTAATCAATGTACCACAGACATTGCACATTTAATGATCACAGCAACTTCTGCTACCAAAAAAAAAAAAAAAAAAAAAGCACAAATCTATAGATTTCATCCTGGGATAGAAAGTAAGTAGCCCAAGGCCATATAGCTATTAAGAAAACACAGTATTTGCACCCAGAACTATTCTTCTTCAAACTCTTTTATGTAAAAATACCCTATGTTATGTCCTAATGAAATAATAAGGTTGATTTAAAGATATATATTTAATTTTTCCAGCTTTCTCAAGACATTATTGACAAAAACATATGTAAGTTTAAGGTATATAACAAGATGATTTGGGAAACATAAATATAGTAAAATGATTACCATAATAAGATTAGTTAAAACCTCCATATTCTTATACAATACCTTTTTTATTTTTGTCTGTATGGTGAGAGAAAATAAAAACAAATGTAATCAGGATTCAACTTAAGAACCTGGAGAAGGAATAACAAAACTAAGGGAAGGGTCTAAAATTATGTTAAAGCTAAAAAAATACAATTAATTAAAAACGGATTAAATCAAAGGTAAAAAATAAATTTAACTAAGGTTCAAGAGCTATTTATCTGATTAATCAATAAAATAAATAAACCTAAGGCAAAAAACAAATAAGAAAATAAAAGGCACAGAGAAAGGAGAAATTAGAATAGGCATTTAACCTCAGAAAAATAGGCGATTAAAAAAATGGTAAGAATTATTGTATGTAATTCTATCTGGAAAATTTACAATCTTAATAAAGTAGACAATTTGGAGAAAAACAATATGTTCTCAATTTGACTAAAGCATAAATTAAAATATATGAGATATTTTTAAATTAGAAATAAGTAAGTAAAAATAATTGAAGTAGTGTTCCAACAAGAGGTTCTTGACTTAGACAGACTGTGTTAGAATCTGTGTCTATTGCACAGTTCATAATTTCTTTGTCCTTGAAAGAAGAGGAAAAAACATGAAAAGCCTCTTCATTCATTTTGTGAAGTTCATAAAAACTGACACCAAATTCTGAGAAAGATATCAAGAAAATAACACAAACTTACTAGTAACACTAAAATCCCCATCATTACTACCACTATCACTAAATTTACATGCTTGATGGTTTTGAGCAAGGACTTAGATTTTGCAATTAGATAGATTTAAAAATATTATTGTCTTGAATCCCGCTATTCAATAATAGTTCTTACGGATATAAGGTAAAATTCTTAATTGGTTCACTTACTTCTGAAATACCCTGAAGAGACATCTTCAGTGGTTGTTTTCAGACACTTTATACTTCCTGGTAAATGTTGGAATCAATACTAAAACATCCTCTTGTTTATCATCTATTGACAGATACAAAATGATTTCTAACTCAGTTCCTTAAAATATTAGATCTAAACATTAGATCTGAAATTTAACATCTATAATTAAAAACAAATCTTTGATTTTCTCTTGATAAACAAATAAACAATAAAGCCTAATCATCTTTAGAGATCTCTATACTAGTATACTATAATCGAGTATAGTTTACACTAAAAGTAGAAAAATAATTCACCACTAAAAATAATTGATAAGTTATTTGTAGTAATAATAATTTCAAAAATTATGTCCCAGGCTAAATATTTCTCATCTATTGTCTCATCTAATCTTTATAACAAGGCTATGTGGTAGACTTTTCCAGATATGGAAACAAGCCCAGAGAGGTTTAGTACCTTGTCTGAGAACACTACAAAGAAGTACCTGGATACACACACACACACACACATTCTGGATTTGTCTGAGTCTTAACAGTAGAAAGCTAAAGGAGAAATTGTCATTATTAGTAGGTTTTCAACCTGGAAAACTATTTAGAAGAGCAAATGCTCTTATCAATACTGCTTCTTCTCTCACCTTAACTCATCCTGCTCTACTTACAGGAAACACACAAAGCTCCATCTTCCCTTGTCATTATTCCCTTTATCAGGGGGCAGCCCCACACAAGACTTATGGAGATCTACTGAGCATCTCTTGCTCCTGGTAAGATTGTCCCTCCCTGTATTACATGCTGTCTGCTTCCAAACTGTTTAACTGATTAATCCTAAAAAAAAAAAAAAAAAAGAAAAAAAGAAAAAGAAAAACTATAGTTAGAATTGATTATCCAATTTCCCCTAAGAAACCATCAGTACTAATCTAAACATTTTATAGCCCTATTTATTTCAGAAACAACTGCAATCCAAAAACTTCCACAATCACCCATATGGCTCATACATCCCCTAATTGGACACAATATCTTATCATTTTCTAACTCCCCAAACACAGTCACTATATCCTCTGTCAACAGAAACTCCTTATATCTTTATTATAATTCTTTCTCAGTATTTGAGAAAGCATCTAATTCTTATTCCTTTAAACCCTATAAATTCTCCAAAACCCTTTCTCTCCCTATAGCACTCTCAAATGGTGTCTGGTTTTTATTTATGCTGTTTTTCTTTCCACTGTTTCTTTCACGACTCTGAACATGGGTCTAGTTCAAGGTAGAGGTTTACTCCACCTCTATGCCCGCTCACATCACTGTTCTTCCTCTCTCAGCACCTCAGTTCTTTCTCCTTGGTTTATACTACCTTTTCCCTCTCCTTCATTTGGCATAAGGTCTATACACATTCCTGCTTTATCTCCCTCAGTCACTGAAGATTTTAGTACCAGGCTCATTGTCTTATCACCATGAGAAACTACAACATTTATATAGAAAACTTTTCAAGTGCTTCCACTTCTCAATCTGATAACTTACTTCCAATGACATTTTCTCCTAAAACCACTTCAGATACCTATTCCCATTGGTAATAAGTGTCACCAAAAATGAGCGCCATTTAAAGCAAGTATCAACAACTATGTGTCTCAGTGCTCATTCTTTGACCTCCACTCCTTTTCCATCTCATTTTAGTCTACTATCCTATTTTCAACAAAGCTTTGGACAGTCTAGGACCTTCATTTCATTGGAAACCCGTGGTATCTGTGGTCTACCACATTCTTTTATTCCTTATTTTCCTTGTTTACAATTATGTTCCTGAAACACAACTAGATTAATTCTTTTGGATATATCTATCATTTACCGAACTGCTTCATTTTCCATCCACCACATTCACCTGACATAAATACTAGTGACCCTTACCAATATTTCTGGTCTTCCTTTCATCTTGCGTCTGAGTTTAACACTCATTTGGATTGACCAGTTTTGACCAATGAAACACGAATGGAAGTGTCATGCACCACTTTCTGATACAAATATTAGAGAACCAGTGTGTAATCCCACATACATTCTCTTTTTCACTGAGGTAATTAGAGAACTGTATTAGTTGGAAGTGCCAAATATTGAAGCAATCCAGAATGCTGTGCTAATAAAAGGTAAACAGTTGTTCTGGAGACTTTTCTGGATCCATATCAGCCTTTGGGTAAATTATACAATATTATTCTGTTACGCCAATCAGATTCATAGAGTCATCCATTCATAAGGTCGCCAGGAGTTGGAACTGACTCAACAGTATGCAATACACACATGCCAATAAGATACTGGAGTCAACTGGACTGGTGCCTGAAAAATCCCTAATCCTGGTTAATCTCAACTCAGTATATTTGTGTTTCTAGATGAGCAGTTTAGAACAGGACAGGAGAAAAATTACCATCTTGCTGACTTGTGACCATAAACCTCAGTTGGTCTTCCTAAACTCTTAAACTCTTCCTAAACTCTTCAAGATGACAATTTCACAATTTCCTGCATCTCCCAAACATCCAGTTTACCCCATTCTCAGTTTATAACCTGCATTCTTATTTTATCAAGGATTTAGAAGCCATGATAAAGTAAATATCAAATTCCCCACTCCCAATACCAAATCTATCAATCCACGTAAATTTATATTCAGCTTTCAAGTCTATTACAGTAGAACAGCTATTCTTGCTCCCCTCTAAGCAAACCACCCAAATAACCTGAACCACAGACTCTCCCCTCTCCTAATGAAAGACTTTGTTTCCCAAATTATCCCCCTGTTCACATATTTCCTTTTAATTGTATCTCTCCTGACAATATACAGTTATGTAATATGTATTTTCTTAAAAATTTTAAGAAAATCTTGACCCTTTCTTCATTCCCTTTTCTGCTCCCCTAAAATTCCTAAAATAATTGACACCTTCAATCTACTGCAACAGTTCTAGTCAAAGTCACCAAGAAATTTCATTTTACCAAAACAAATGATTAATTTCAGTCCTCAGCTCATCCAACTAGCCAAATTCTTAATTAAATTTTATATATCTGCTCATCTCCTTCTTTCCTCCAGAGACATTTTTTTCTTAACTTATCTTCAGGGACATTATGACCTTAGCCTTAATTCTAAATTGCTGTCTTTCCTCCATGTGTCTTACTGGCTTCTCTTTGCTTGAATTCTAAATGTTAGAGTAGTATAAGGCTTCGTCAAAAACCTTCTCTTACTATCTATTCTTCACCCACACTCCCTTCTTAGATAATCTTATCAAGTCCTGTGCTTTAAAATACTGAGTGGCAAATTTAAATTTCTATCCTGAACACTCCCCAGGAGCTTCTGAACCAGATATGTAATTTCCTATTAGATGTCTACATTCAGGTGCCCAATAAGCATCTCAAATTTAATGTGTCCAAACTACTTTTTTTCTTAACCCACACATTCTTTAGTTTTATTCATTCCTTTAAATGGGGTCATTGGCTACTCCGCTGCTCAGACCAAACCATAGAAATTATTCTTACTTCCCTAACTCTCCTTGAGCCAGAAGGCAAACCAAGGCATGCTCTTCTCATAATGGCAGTGGTAATAATGGCACTATCTACCACTGGTAACATTTTTTAAAAATTTTTTTAAAAATATTTCAATTATAGTTGGCATGTAATATTAGCTTCAGGTGTATGACATGGTGATTAGACATTTATATAACCTACAAAATGTTCACCTCAATAAATCTAGTACCCATCTGACACCATACATAGTCATTACAATATTATTGACTATATTCCTTATAATGTATTTCACATACCTCATGACTATTTTGTAACTATCAACTTGTACTTTTTAATCCCTTTCCTCTTTTCATATGGCAAGTATCAAAATGTTCTTTGTATAGTTATCCATATTATCCCATTTGATCCTCAGAGAAATCTATAATATGCATATTCTCACCATTTTACAAATGAGAAAACTAAAGATGAGAGAGGTAAAATATCTTTTACTAAATCACTCATTTATATTTGAAACGGTATTGGAATCCACACTTATTGTTGTTCAGATTCTAACCATCTCCTCCCCCTTTCTCTACTACATCATAATGTCTTTGTAACTTATTAAAATAAAACAAACTTTGGAATATAAGATATTGTACATTGCCTCCATTTGAACAGTTGCATCGTTAGTAACAAATGTGTATTTATGTTACTAAGAAAACTTCACCTTGTAAATTTCAGGGAAAAATTCTTAAAGTCAGCTTTGATAGAGGCCGCTGTTACTATTACATCCAAATCCTTGACATCATCATTGTCAAATCAATATCCTTTCCAATATTTCATGAAGTCTTAGAGATTACAAAATAAGAGCACCCCACACTTTCAGAGTATTATCATGGCAATACTTGTGTCTAGATGCTAGATAGTAAAATGGGATTTTTTTGCAGTCAAATGGTATCTCCAAAGGTTAGACTTTGAGTTAAAAAAACAAAGTCTTCTTCTTGTTTTGGACTTTATCTGATCAATTATTTAGCAGAACTCCCTGGGTACCTTTTAGGATGTAATTTTTTACCATTTGAAGATCTAGGATGTAGATTTTTTTTCAATAAAGGGGATGATTTTCTAATGTAGTAAAAAAATGGAAAAGTTTGTCACATTTAACCATATTGAAATTGTGGTATTTATTATCAAATCTGCATTACCATCAAGAAGAAAAACTCTTTGAAACATGCTTATACTAAGGGGCACCAAATGGGTTTTTCTCCTGCTCCTCATCTGAGCATTAGGCCTCAGATCAGCTACACTGGCTATGAAGGGGGTTGACTAGGACCTAGGAACAACTTGCAACCATTGCTAGAGGTACAACTGTAGAGGCTTAAAAATTTCCACCAAATATTTATTGTTTTATTTTAAAATTTTGTTCTTTCTAGTGTTTGAGGAAAAGTTCACGTCATCACGACATAGCCTGGGCTCTGCTCCAGGGTACAATTGACAAATAAGTTTCTACAAAATACTTTGTAAGTGTTGTTAAGTCCATGATTTGAAGGATCAGTTATGTTGTTTTTTCCACATTATTTTCACAGTACCTAGCACGTGTGACAACTGGTAAGAAATCATACGTGTGTAATGAATTGAACCCATTAACTTGTGTGAAGTTTTCATAAGGAATAAGGAATACAAGTCTAATAAAAATTATTAGTTAAGCTTTATGAAAATAATATTATAAAGAAAAATAATACTTTCATATAAGGTTTCAAAATTTCTACTAGTTATCATGGATTGCCAAAAATAAGTAGAATTTTTAATTAAATAAAAGAAATAAGCAGTTTCCATGAAAGGAGAAATGTGATTACTTTTGAAACTTTGAAAAATGTATGAAACATTGAGCTCTGATAGCACTGTAGTATAAAATGAATCTAGCAGAAAAAAAAGAAAACCCAGAAGAAGAAAAATCATGGGTCTATTTTATAACAAAATCAATAATAAAGAAAAATGTTTGCAAAAGCAAATAATTTTGGCAGTCAAGTCTATCCATAAAAAAATTTGAAAGAAGCATCAACTTTTCACATAAATATATATATGTACATAATTCACATGTTACAGATAAAATATGTAGTTGTTATAAAGAGATGAGTACTTAGTACCTGAAAACTTAGGTTTATACCGCATCTCTGACACTGCTTGATTCAATAATTTTTGACACATCATTCAAAAATCATCAGCTAGACTTTTCTCATGTATTAGAGTAAAGCAATTAATACAACTTCTATACAAGATTATACAGATACACACTTCTTTACACACACTACAAAATACTCTCAAATTTTATCATTTGCAGATTATTCAAAACTATAACCTACAAATGAGATAATAGATTTAAAGATTTATATACTAGAAATCATGTCATGGATATAATGTATCTTTGTTATATTGTTATCATGTAGGTATATTTTAGCCTCTACATTTTAAAGAATGAAGGTGAGGAATATTTAAAGAAGCAGTTCTGTACTATAGAACAGAAAGTTTTTTAATGGCTTCTGATCACACTTGTAATAAAATATAAAATCCCTACCTGATTTACAGATTCTTACATAATCAGAAACCAGCCTTCTCTCTTTTACAATTTATAATGTTTCTCTCTTGCTCACTAACCTCTAGCAAACTAGTTTTCTCCAAAGGGTCTTACTGATTATGATTGTTGTATTCCTACTTTAGGAGCTTGCTATTTCTTCTATCTTTACTGGTCACTTAGACATTAGGCCTTCCTTAAATACCTGTTATAAAGTAGTGTCCATTGATTCTATCAAATCACCACACTTTTATTCTTTTTAAAGTACTTGTCATGTCTTATATTTTCCTGTCCTTATTTATCTTATTTATTGTTAGCCTCCTCCCCCTAGAATTAATTTCCATGAGTACAGGAACCTTGCCTTTGTTCTTCATCACAGTATTTCTAATACCGAGAATGGTGTCTGGCAAAGGGCTGATTCTCAACATATGTGTGTTAAATTATCACAAAGAACTTCCAAGCTGAACACTTCTTTTGATGTTGGAGAACAGAGTTTCAGAGGTGTACTGTTTGCTCAAGGTGCACAGCCTTGATCTGGGTTCCATCACCTCTCTACCACATAAATTAGCACTAATTAACTCTCTTATTGCTTTTATTATCACAGTTCACAATTTTATGCTTGAATTTACCATGAGCAACATCAATCTACTATATTTCTGTGAAGTTGAGAAATATATCCAAGGCTCTAAGCAAGGAACAGTCATCCTGTCAAACAAAAAGAAATGCTGACAAGTTGATCTGGATCAATTATCCCCTTAAGTAACAGAAGTAAAAAGCATATGTATAAAATAAATTATTCCAATCAGAATTCTAAATGCACTTAAAACTCCAAATTGTCGAAGTGACATTGGAAAGAATTACGTCAAGAGGCTTACTGATGTTTATAATTCCGAAGTGTTCCTTCTAGTAGTTTCAATGTAGGCGTTAAAAAAGTGAGGAAAAAAAAAAAAAAAACAAAACTATGGTCACAGTTTCTGATGGATATTTCAAAACAATATAAAAGTCCATACGGTTGGCCTTCTGTATCCATGGATTCCTTATCCATGGATTCAATCAATTGTGGATCAAAAATATTTTTAAAAAAATTACGTTGTTGCTGATGTGTACTATGTAGTTAGGCTTATGATGGTTGTGTCTGTACTGAACATGGAGACATTTTTTCTTGTCATTATTCCCTAAATAATATAATAGAATAGTTATTTACATAGCGTTTACATTGTATTAGGTATTATAAGTAATCTAGAGATGATTTAAAGCATACAGCAGCATGTGCAAAGGTTATATGCAAATACTATGCCATTTTATATAAGGGACAAGAGCGTCTGTGGATTTTGGTATCCATAGGGGGTCCTGAAAGCCATGCCCTGTAGATACCAAGGGATGACTATACTAAAAAAAATTACTGACTAAAAAGGTTAATGAAAACAGTCATCTGTCATGTTAAGAAGAACCAAAAGCATAAGTAATTATCCACTTCCTTTGAGTATGAGAGAAAAAAAGGAAGGCTACCAACTGTTAAAAAATTTAACTTAAATCAAACATTTTCAGAACATTTAAGAGTTTATAAAACTATTTTCATTCTCAAATCTAACACAATCATTTGTAAAAATATTTTCAATTACCCTTTTATAAAAGGGTGTAGTCACTTCAGCTCTTAAAGAATTTGAAAGTTACCATGTCTGTCCTTATAATAAGAAAAAGCTGGAAAAACAAAGTCGATGACTTTTTTGGGGGCCCATCAGAGAACTAAAGTCTCAGGGAAAATAGCCACCATGAAATCTAGAGACAGGTATATCCACAAATATAAAACTCAAGATTTACTTATCTGGAGCAGAAGCCACTGGGGACCCTAACCTGGGAGGAACATTAGGAAAGTACATAATCAATAATGTTGACTAATTCTTGGGGGCTGAGTACAGACTAGTGCGCAATTGAGAAAATCCTTGGGCAACAGTCACATTGAGGCCCTACAATTTCATTAGCTTTTCCTGTAGGAACTCAACTAGGTTCTTACGGCCAGGATTCAAAATTTATCCTCCTTGTGTCTCTGGAAGTGGAAAAGAAAGAGTACCTACTGTGAAACCCTCTCAGATCCTTTTCGCTAGTAATGGTCTACCTCTTAGGTGGAGGATGTCACCAGTGGGCAATACTGAAACCTTATCTCAGCTGGGGTAAGGGAATTCCATCCCACTCTAGCCTGCTACAGCCTTTCTGACTCAACTAAGATAAAAAAAAAATCTATAATTAACATGGGGGAGAGATTGATGTAAATAGACTGGGAATGTTACAAATAAAGAGATCAATCAAAGGAAGAAAAAAAAGAAAGACTCCTTTGGAGGAAACAGAAAACACTTGTAAAGGCTACACTCCTGGAACAGGCTCAATGAGAGACAGTTACTTAATCAGAGGATCATAGAAAACTCTTCCTTCCTACACTTTACTACCACACCAACAGTGCTCCAGCATATCACAGCTGCAAGATATAGGCTCTCCCAAAGAAGCAGAATAAAGCAAAGCCCCAAAGCAGAGAGACTAGAATAAAGACACTAGAAAAATTTGAAGTCTCTGGTACCTATAACAAATATTGAACACACCCTTACTCTTAGTCAGATTAACATAAATCCTCATATTAAAGGACTGTTTACCAGTTCCTATTACCCAATACAACATGTTCACCTTTCAGTAAAAGTTTATAAAGTATGTCAAATGGCAAAAAAACCCACCAACAAACTCTAAAGAGACAAAGCAATCATCATAAAGATTCAGATATGACATAGATGCTGTAATTATGAGGCAAGGAATTTAAAATAACTATGATTGGCGTGTTAAGGCTCTAATAGGCAAAGTAGCCAGCATGTAAGACCAGATGGAAAATGTAAGCAGAAATATAGAAACTATAGGAAATAATAAAAATGAAATTCTTATAAATCAAAAACATGGTACCAGAAATAATGCTTTTGACAAGATCATCAGTAGAGTCAACAAAGTTGAGGAAAGAACTGGCGAATTCAAAGACATGTCAACAGAAACCTTATGAACTTAAAAAAAAAAAAAAACTGAAAAAAAAAAAAGATGAAGAAGTTAAACAGCCTTAACAATCTCATATAAAAGTCACTAACTCTTAACCTCAGTTCTGGAATATCCAAGTTCTACTACTGCTTTTACCTTTAGTCATCTACTCTAGTATGGTAAGAGTCATTATTTAACAAAAATAAACACAATGGATATAATATTTGAAATAATAATTTTCCTGAACGTTTAATAATTGTCCATAATTAAAAATGAATCTGTAGTTTCACCAGTATGATACAAATCAAATTAAAAAGTCATGGTACCTGCCCTTGAATTGGTTACAGTAAAGAAAGAAAAGGGATTACTGGGTGGCTGATGATGCTGTCTCTTGAGGTGCCTAACGAGGCAGTTTCTGAAATGTGTGTGTGTGCGGGGAATCCCTGAAAACTGAAACCAATTGTATCATTGCTAGAATGACCCTACCAGGAACAGGTAACAATACAAAAAGGTAAAGTCATCTTCTTTATATTCCAGCCTTTCAGTCTCCTAGAATGCCCTCTATGATAGAATCTACCAGGGATCCAATTGGCAAAGGAGAAATGGAACTTGCTGAGTCGTAATCCTCATCAGAAAGTAAAGAGTAGCTTTAAAACTAAGAGACAATAGCTTCAAAGCCAGTATAGTCCACCCATTTGGTGACTATTTAGCATCCACACACTCTCTTCTATTATATTTGACCTTCGAAACAAAACAAATGAACATGCTATTAACCAGAAACAACAACTCTTCATACAAACAAAAATGCTGTCATCCTCTTTCAAAGTCCAAACACTCATCATATCCATCCATCTCTTGGGTGGACAAGCATGGCATCCAACTCTAAATAATGATAATCGCTCTATAAAATCAGAACGGTCCACTTTTAGTAACCTAAGGATTAAATTGTAAAATTAAACATCAACAACAATCCTTAAATAAAATAACAAAAGAAAAAAAGAAGGAGAGAGAGAAGAAGGAGGGAAAGATAGTGGGGGAGAAAAAGAGGGAAGAAGATGAAGTCAAAAAAGAAGACTGTAAATGTATACAACTAAATATATAACAAAAAATACTCACAGCTAAAGTTCTCATTTCTGTAGCAAGTCACAAAGTCGTTGTTTATATTTACTTTTGCCTTTTCTGTTATCCATTGGCCCTAAGTCAGAACTTCAACTGGTCAGGGTTTTTACATCATAGATTACTCAATATTATGAATACTCAGTGGTTTTGACTTTTTATGCAACTTTTAATATTTCATATGGAAGTAGTAAAATGTCCCTAAGAGAATACCCTGCATTTCAAGTCTGATTTTTCCTTCTACAACATATTGAGTAGTTATGAGGAGATGCCTGTTCAATTAGATGGATTTTATTAATGAAAAAAAAATGCTTTTGAAGTTTTTGCATTCTTTTCTTGTTCTACAGTTACACAGTTGGGTTTTAAGATAACAAAGTTTTTTTTTAACCAATTAGTAACATGGTATGGGAGGAAAGAAAGTAGAAACCTTCCTCCTTTAACCATACACAAGAGCTTCTTTTCTTATAGTGATCAAAATGCTATTGTTTACATAGACAAAGATCATTTTATACCTTTTTTACTTCTATTTCAGAAAAGAGAGCCCAAAAATGCTGACATACTATTTTTATTTTATTTTTCTTCTTTTTTAAACATGCTTTCATATGACATAGAAAAAGATTGCAAAGAAGTAAAAAAGTGATCTTTATATGATTTCAGTGGCCTCTTGAGGCTTTTCAGAATTAAGGTCAATTTAAGAACCTGGCTGGTACGTATTATCTCCATTACCCATTGTTAAATAAGCCCACAATCTGCTTTCTTCTCCCCTTCACTGTCTCAGAGAGATTTCTAACCAGAAACAACAACTCTTCATACAAACAAAAATGCTGTCATCCTCTTTCAAAGTCCAAACACTCATCATATCCATCCATCTCTTTCTTCTCACAGTATTATGACTTTGAGGTCTTGAAAGGAGATGATTTACTTACTACCCTCCACCCCCAAGAAAATCACAACAGACTACTGTTGAAGCCAACCTCAGAGAACAAAGGTCCATCATGTTTTTGTGCTGGTTACCCCTACACCATGCAACAGTCAATCACCATAAACAAGATGAGTAGCACCCCCAAAGAGTGGCCAAGAAAATATGTGGGTAGAAAAATGAAGTAAAAACACATCTAAGAGCAGAAATTACATATGTACACACACACACACACATATGTATATGCATTGTTGACGTTCTATCTTCTAAATGCTTAGTAAGGCACTTTGCAAGATGTATGGATTTAATAAACAGTTGCTGATAAGAATTGAGTGGAAATACTGTAGAGTTAAGCCATTAAGTTAATTTTTTCTAATAACTTTTTTCCTTTATGTGTGGTAGTTAAGTGGGAAAAGAGAGCTGAGCTATAAATTCATGCAATTTTATGATATATAATATCCACACTTAAACTCACATATATTCGATCCCTTCGAACTGTACCTGGTATCAATTTACTTCATATTTTTGCATATTTGAAACAAGTCGTGTAAAAAAGGTTTATAGAAAACGTATACCTTTTATCTATGGTTAAATTTTCAAAATTATTTCACATATTTCAGTTTAGATTCATGATGAAGAAAACATTCAGACATCCATAAATTGAATTCTCACTTTGTATATGATTATCCATTTGCATTTTCTTGATTTTTTAAGAAAATGCAAATGGATAATCATATACAAAGTGAGAATTCATACATTTCCTATAAAGCCTTTTGATAGATGATAACAACTTTGAGTTGAGAACCCTGTAAATAAGGAAATGTGAAAGTAGTTCAGAAAGCAGATCAGTTGCTTGCTTTTTATTCTTTCTTAAATAACCTGACTAAAGACCCTCTTTCAAGAAATTTACTCCAATTAGTGAAAGAGAAAGTACACATTACTTATGTATCTTCGAGAGCTACTGTTGTTTTTCTCAAGGGAATATATTTGTTAAAATCATGAATACATACTCATGAGATATCTATAGCCCTACCAATTTCATGCCTGCCCAGCCAGGTGTTTCCCTTAATATCCACGTATAAATATTGATCCATCTTTTTGAATAGTCCAAAAACATTCAATAAATTGACTTAAAAAAAATAAAAAGAGTCCTTTAAACTAAGTTTGTTGAACAGTAATCATTGTTGCTTTTCAACAAATCTTTCTGGTCCTCATTCTAGGCCAAGAGTAGAATTGGGCTTTCCTGTCCCCATATAATTTTGGGTGAAACTGATGGAGCAAAAGTGACTTGTGTCACTCTTGGGCAGGAGCTTTAAGAATGAATGCATAAATATGTGATACTGTACTTTCCTTTTCCTAGATGCAGCCTCTTCTTGCCTGGGTCCTTTTTTACAAGTATAGAGAGCAGAACTTTCTGCCAGACTGTTTTGGGAACATGTACTTAATAGGAAGTTAATTTTGATTGTATTTAGCAGCAGAAATTTGGAGGCTGTTTTTTCCAAGACATAATCTGTAACCTAATATCTCCTAACATGCACAGGTAAAAATTCTGTTTTCTTTAGAAATGTTGACATGAAATATTTAGTTACCTTTTCTATACTGTACGTTCTATGTTTTGGTTAGAGAATGGGCATAAAAGATAAACAAAAAAAAAAAAAAAGAAAGGGACAAGGAGGTGGAGTAAGATGAGAAAAGGGAGAGATATTACAGAAAATATAGCAGTGTACTGTTTTAACAACTACAATAGAGTTAGAAAGAGTTTATGTGATCTACTGTAATTTTGATGACTGACAAAGCCTGATGTAATATTCATCCATAAACTCTAACCTCGTCTCATCCCCTAATGCTGTCTGAGATGGTTGTTGCCACTGTAGATGCTTCTTGAACATCTTAAAATTCTTCTGTCTTAAAGACAATGAGGAATTAGATTTAGAAATATCTTACTTTGTAACATCTATCTCAAGACTCCAAACCAAATATGATGTTTACAAGGTTACTAGACATATAGAATGCAGTGTCTTCTCAGGAGAAAAGAGCTTGGATGTTTAAATCAGTTTCCATTCTCATGAGAAAGAGAGGGAGAGAATTTGCTAGATTATAACAAATATTAAAGCAATGCCCAATAGGGGAATAAAAGTCAAATTTGAAAGAGACCTTTGCTGAAGTTGAATTCAGCCTAGATTTGATGGATTTAAGAAACAAGAAACTATCAATAAAATTACCCAAGGATTATAAAGAATTTTACATATGGTAATCACTTTAGCACAGCAGGACTCCACCAGCATAGTATCCTTCATCTTCTCCTCCATGAGATTTCTGTTTCTCAGACCTGCCACTGCTAAAAGGCCACAGAAATGGCTTTTCTTGCTTATCCTGTCTCTTAAATTAAATCACTGCCATTTGTTCACAGTGTGTCTAGTAAGTATATTTACTTTCTAGTTCTTTTCCTTAAGATATTGTTTTCAGTTCTCTAATTCACTAAATAGATGTTGTTATTGATTGAAATAAATGTTAAACAGTATTATTTTTAAGCTGAAAGGGATAAAAAAGGTTAAAAGAGCAGTCTCTTTTAACTGTGTTAAAACTATTTGAATACCAGCCTTACTTTGTATAAGGACTTAAACTTTTTAAAGTTTCAGTTCAATTACCTTTAAGATGATGAAAATAATAATGATGTTAATAGTATTTACCTCATATTTTTATCAGTAATAAATAAGATATTATGTATATAACTAGAATTGTTAATTGCTGTTAAATTTGAACTTCAAATCATATTTTAGAAGTACATCCAATATTGGCACACACTTATACTAAAAAAATAGTGAGACACGACTAATACAAATATACAAATATATAACAAATCTATCTATCTATACATATAAACATATTTATTGGTTTATCTGAATTCAAAATTAAGAAACATTAGCTGTATTTTTATTTGCTAAACTTGGAACCATATATATAACCTCAACACAGTTTGTAATAAATATTAGCAAAGTGATAACTACTATTGTTATCTTTACTATTAATATGTCAATCCCTTAGAGTGTTTCTAGAGTTTTACATTTTGAAATAAGTTTAATTCAGCATTACTAAAAACATAATCAACTACATTCTTCTAAGGCAAAATGAAATCTCATCTCTTCCCACCTGTCGCCCCAACAACAGGAGGTGGAGAGGGATAAGGATAACAGCACAGAAGTGTAGGTAGCATTTTTCCTTGGTTCTTCCTCATTGATGCAGTGAAGAATCACAGGTCGGTGAGATTTAGAAGAGATTTACTAAAAGTATATTTTAGAAAGACAAAGCATTCCCTAAGGAGGCACATGGTCCCAGTGAAGAGCTGTAACAGAGCGCTGTAACCACAATAAGGGGCCCACAAAGGGGTCCCAAAAAGGCCACACAAAAGGACTCATAAGTGGGAATGTCTGCATTACATTTGGGCTGTGTTTGGGTGGTTCCAAAGACATTCCTAGGTGACTGGCAAGTGAGGTCATTTTGATTGACACCTGGCTGCTATGTAACTCTGCCTAGAGCACATGTGCATACCCAGAATTCTACTACCATTGGGGTGTTTTTTGGTCTCTAGTCCGGGCCCCTATTCCTTTGTTCCCCTTGTTGCTCATGTCTGACTAGCTACCTAACACATCTTTTTCTCTACTTCTCTATTTTATCTATGTACTTCACTTAGTGGTTATTTTATTCATTTAATACTACCTGTGGCAGATCAGCTTCTAAGGTGGCCCCCATAACCCTGTCTCCTGACATTCATGTCCTTATATGATGCCCTACTCTTGAATGTGGTGAGACCCATGACTTGTTTCTAATCAACAGACTATGACAAAGATGACAGAATGTATGTGAGTATGTGTATGTGACTATGTGACTGTACTCCACAAGATTGTAATGCCCACCTTGCTGGAGTCCCTCTCCCTTTCTGTCTTTGAGGGACATGTTAAGGCTCTCTGCATTGCAGGGAACTGTAGGCCAATGATGGTCTACAATTAGCAGCCATGAACAAATGGAAGACCTCAATCTTAAAGCCATAAGAAACTGAATTCTATCAGGAACCTGAGTGCTTTTCCCCGGTTCTCCATTTAAGCAGCAGATGAGATTGTAGCCTTGTGAATTCTTAAGCAGAAAGCACAGCTAAACCATGCCCAAATTCCTAATCTACAGAAATTGTGAGATATTAAATATGTTTTGTTTTATGCCACTAAAGTTGTGGTAATTATTACTCAGCAGCAATATATAACTAATACACTATCTGCCATTTACCGTACTGCTTGACTAATTTGAAAGACTATACTTGAATGCCAACACCTGAATGCCTTGGTGATGTCTTGTACTAAACAAGAAATCAATTCTTCTTCTTTTTTTTCCCCCTCAGATAACATTTGAAATATATTATTACTGCTTTTAAGATTTTGTTTTTGTGTTCAAATATTATATTATCTCCTCTATAAAATAGGGATGCTAGTATATATTTTGCTGAGTGTTGTAAGATGTGGCAAATTATTTAACATTGCCTAGCAATCAATAAATTACAATATCTTCCTGTATCTTAACAGGATTTCCTTGAGGATAGGAACTTTGATATATTTGTCTTTATGTTGTCAGCTCATGGAGCATATTGAGTACTTAAAGTATACTACTTCAACAAAAATTATATCTGATTGGTTAACTTGGTAAGTTTTTAGAAAATTGTGTTTAGATTTTTTTAATAAAGAATTTCACAATTTTCTTAGTCATGCATCTCCTATCCTTGAATTCGTAAGAAATGTAAACTTATATATTAAGGCGGGATGTGGGGATTGCAAAGTACATTGCAAATTTTGTATCTTTGACCATTCTATAAATATATTTCAGTATATTTATATTAAATTGAACAAAAACATGTATGGCCTTATACAGTATATAAAGAAACTTCCCTTACATTGCTATTCACATGAATAAAAAATGAAATACATAACCATCATTTGTTTTTTTTTTATAAGCTTTAACCTAAGTGAAATACATCAATAGAAAGGAGATGGGTTAAAAGCAGCATGCTTTACTAATTCTCTTTCTTTTTATTGACTTATTTCATTTCAGCCATCGAACTCCTTAATAGCTAAATATGAATAAAATGAAGGGGCTAATAAGGATTAAATGACATGTATTGCAGAACGTCAAATATATAAAAGTTGCAGAGGCACCAACTACAATATGAATGACTACTATACAATAAAATAAAATTCAAAGTGGTATAAATCACTATTATTAAATATATCATTGATAATATGAATTAACATCATATTTTTCAATCCCTAGGTAAAAATCCATCTTTAATAGCCAAGCCTTTGACTATAATAAATGTTGTGATGGCACCATATTTTAACAGGTGGTTTGGAATAGTAATCCTTACGATGAAGTAGCTTATCTCTACTTCTTTCATCACTTATTCTTTTTCAAAATGAGCTAAAGTATTCATAACCATTCTGATTGGCCTTTTTTTCTCACTTTAATGCAATCATTAAATAGATTATATGTACTGTCATTCCAATTTTATTAGTTTCATTTTGTATGACATTGAATTTTTGGTTCAAATTCTTATATTGAAATCAGCAGCCTTATCATTTCATTTCATTCAAAAATAGAAAAACCATCATTTTACAGAGTTGGCAGCTTTTCTGCTTCAGAGGTTCTGTAATTTAGTTGGCTACTCTAATAGGGTTATATTTCATGTAAGCTGAATACACCCTTTATGCTTGTGTTACTCCTTAGAGAACTCACAGACAAAATAAAGTAGTTTATTGCATAAGAGATGGCAATTGCCTTGACTGTTAACCCCAATAACTTGCAAAGGCTATAGAGAAGCTTATAAAACACTTTGCAGTCAAGTTTAAAGTGGTATACAATGTTTGTTCAAGCTGAAGTACACATATATAAAGAAAAGTCTTATATTCTATCTCATAGTGAACAGACCTGTCATTTCAAAATCTAGTGTATTTTGTAAATGTATATAGGAAAGTGAAAAAGTTTGCCTAGGGTTGCCTAAGAGATTTTGGCTAGCATACTCAACTGTAGTGTATGTGAATAATATTTATTTACATAACACAATATGTATCAAATTTGAGTTCTAATTAGGAAGCAGATAAATTTTATACAAATTGTAAATTGCTCCTTAGTTTTAATGCAACTATATTAAAAATGCATAGATACATGCATTCATTATGTAACTAGAAAATCAGATAATTAATAAATATATTACTTATACTTGTTCAGCATAAAATAAGAAACCATTTAAACATAATTTTCTTTAGATTACTAACGTCCATTTAATTTCTGCTTTGCAAAGGTACATGTTATGTTCCAATTGCTTTACAAATAAATTGGAATTATATATATATTTTTAAAATTACAGTATTTTCTGAGTATAGTACATGGGGATAGTATTTACTTTTAGAGCTGTGTTAAAATAGCTCCAAAGCAAAATTTAAATAAGCTTTTAAACATTGGTTAATAAAATAAACCATTATCCAAAGTAGATTTAATTAGAAATAAGTATTTTGCAAATGAAAACTGTTAGCTACAAGAAAACAAAAAATTATGTGCTTTCAAATGTGCAGTCTATAGCATCATTTTTTTTTTAAATTTATAGATCAGGTTATACTCAAAGCAATAGAAACTGGGTAACCTGATAGCTTTCTCACTATCATTCTGATTCTCTTATGTTTAGAAGGCATGGAATCACTTATATAATAGAAACTTCATACATTTTTCTTTAGAAAAAAATTGAATTCAGCAATGAGCAAGATATAAAGGTACAGAAATGTGACATAAATACATACATACATACATACATACATACATACCTTTTACACTTCCCTAATGTATAATTCTCAAATCTAAATTGTTTCAAAAATCTGAATAAAATGTGACATAATAGCAAAGAGTGAGCAAGAAATCAAATGATAGTTGCCTCTAGGACATTTTAAAAAGAGCTTTGGTTTTTAAAAGCTGTTTTGTGAATAAAGGACAAGACTTTGACACCAAGAAAGATTTCGAGTTGGAATTTAAAGCTCAGCATAATGTAAATTTGCTCCTAGGTCTCTATCATAGATGAATGAGTGGACTATAAGAACCATTCAGTCATCAAGAAGTAACAACAACAACAACAACAACAAAACTGTCTGGTCCAGCCTTACCCCTCCATAAGATAAAAGCAAGTTCCTATGAAATATAATTTTCCTTTATGTGGCTTTGAAGATTTAATGTATACTATTGCTATTAATAGCAGAGGGATATCCCAAGCAAAAAAAAAAAATTCAATGTATATTAATATCCATTAAAAGGTAAGCTCCATAATGACAAGATTTTTTGATCTTGTGGTTATTGATATTTATTGGTATGTTCCCACAATATAAAACATTCTCTGTCACATGCAGGTGTTCAATAAATATTTAATGAGTAAATGAATGAATTTAGTCTTAGGAAAGAAATTAGAAAACCAAACATATTTTTAGAAGTATACGATCTCAATAAAACCTCTTATGATTCTCACAGAGAACGTACCAATACATTTGTTCAAATAAAAAAAAAAGAGAGATAATTTGCTAGTATTCAGGATTAAATTTTCTAAATGTCTGATAATAGAAGTATTAGATAACAATAAAATGAGCATGGTTGGAATACTTAAAGTTATGAAAGTTGAAATTAAAATGTAAGAAAAAATATCTAAACAAAAGGAAATTAGAAAATCCTTTCCACGAACTAAAAAATATTTTTTTTTGTAATTAAAACGTGAAAAAGCTCCTGTAATGGTCACAATACTACTGAGAACAAGGAGGCAAGCTTGACAAAAATCTTTAAAAACTTATCAGTAGGAAGGCATTGCAGATATAGGAAGTCGGTGAAAAATTAAAAGTCAACTTTAATTCAGGAAGAGACACATAAACAGCTTGAAAGTCATCACGTTCACTCTTACAAGAAAAAGTTAAAATATTAAAAATCAATGACTTTTATTAGACTATCGTATTATAGAAGTCACCTGTCAAATACCACCCTGAAATCTGTAGAAGGCAGGCAAATGAAGACTCATAGGTGAGACTGCTTACCTGTAACAGAAGCAACTGGAAACATACACCAATCAGAAGTTAACTAGCAATTGAACAAATTGCTGGAAGCTGACTGGGCACTACTAGACACTGAGAACTCCTGGAAGTCTTAATTTTTTTTTTTTCTTTTTTTTTGGCAGGGCTGGGGTGTGGGAGGTGAAATTTCCAGAAACCCTAGCATATTCTTACAGTGAACAGTAGACAAAGACCCTCTCTTGGTCCTGGCAGGAAAAGGAGCAGGGTAACCATTATGAAATATACCTGAGCATATCCATAAGAAAGCCTGCTATTCAAGGTAAGGCTCAAGCAGAGTTAACTCTCATCTAGGGGAGAATTCCTCCCACTCCTGCCCTCTCTAGAATTTCTGTTTTACCTAAGGTTGGGGGAAGGGGAGCTATAAACATGAAATTCACAACTCAGGGACACAAACTCACTAAAGGGATCAGATTCGTTCAGATTAAACGCTTCCTTTTCCACAGTTTACCATCATTAACAGGGCTCCAGAAATAAAAATTAATTACAGCTGAAAGAGCTGCAAGACACAGACTCTCTGAGAAGGGAGCTTTAGAAAAGACCAAAATATCAACAGGAGAGACAAAATTACCCTAGAAAATTTTAAACCTATGGTTCTTACAGCTACAACATACATTGAATATAGCCCAATTCCTAGTTAGATGAATGTAAATCCTCTCATTTAAGGGCTATTTACCTCAGTTCTCATTACCTAATACATTACGTTTAACTTTTAACAACAGCAATACAAAGAACACCTATAGGAAAATCTAAAAAGCAAGAAAAACAAAACAAACTAATGACAACAATAAAAATACAGCCCAAAGAGACAAAACAAGCTTCAGAAGCAGATACAGATATGACACAGACATTAGAATGATCAGATTGGGAATTTAAAATACTATAGCTAATAGGTTAAGGGCTTCAGAGGAAATTTTAGATAATATGCAAGAACAGACCAATATCATAAGCAGAGAGATAGAAACTCTAAGAATCAGAATAAAAAATAGTACTGTACAGAAGAAAGGAAAAATACTCCTGAAAGAGTGTTAATTTCCTTAGGCTGCCACACAAATTGCTTAATATATGGCTGTTTCAAACAGAATTTAAGGTCTCCAAAATTAAGATTCAGGAGGATGGGTCCCTTTTTGGCCACTGTGAAGAAACTTTCTCATGCCTCTCTCCTAGGTTCTGCTGGTTGTCAGTAATCTCTGATTTCTCTCTGCTTATAAACACATCTATTTAGTCTTTGCCTCAATTTTTGCATGGTCTTATTCTCTGTGTGTCCCTGTACATCTTTTTTTTCTCTCTCTTATAAGTATATTCTCACTGGATTTAGAGACCATTGTAATTCAATATGATCTTGTCTTCATTCTTACCTTAATTACATCTTCAAAAAAAAAAAAATCTTGTTTCTATATGAGATCATATTCTAAGTTTCCAGTCTGAAATAAGAATTACATTGGATTTCTCTTCAAAAAAGTATGCAAGAAGTGAATGGAGTGAAAAGTTTAAAGTGTTGGCAGAAAGAAATCACAAACAATTTTATATCCAGCAATATTATCCTTAAAAAAGTGGAGGAAAAAGCTTTCTAGGACAAAAACTGAGGTAACTCAGTAAAAGTAGACCTTTCATGCAAGAAATGTTAAAATAAGTTCTTCAAGGAAAAGGACATTTTGTAGGTAAGAAACTAGGATTTCCATGAAGTATAGGACAGCTTCAGGAAAGAAATAAACCAAGGTAAAAGAAAATATTTACTATTCTTAATTGCTCTGAAAAGATAAACATTTAAACCAAAAACAGTAACGATGTATTCTGGCATTATAGCACATGGCCAACTCTATTATAAGGTACCCACACAACACATGAAGCTGCAGTGTTCTTTGAAAATGAAACAGATTGGTTAAAAAATGCATACTGCAAATTCCAGGGTAACGACTACTTTTTAAAAAGCCATAAACGGCAGAAAAAGATTGAAAAAAAAAATGCAATGTACAAAAAGCAGCAACAAACATTGCCAGTATTAATCCACATATCTCGATTATCACTTTAAATATAAATGGTTTAATTAATAAATAAAAGATGTTCCATAGTAGATTAGAACACAATTTATCTTGTCTAGTGAACAGGCACTTTAAATATAAAGACTCGTGGGTTAAAAGTAAAAGATGGGAAAGATATACCATTATAACAATCAGAAGAAAATTGATACAAACATATTAGTTTTTGAAAAATCAGACTTTAAAATTGGAAGATTATCATGAGTAAGTGGAGCATTCCTTAATGGATTAGACGTCAATTATACAATGAACATAAAATGCTAAACATGTCTGTACTTACCGACAAAATATCAAAATATATGATTAAAAATTGATAGAACTACGAGGAGGAGACAAATCCACTGTTATAGTTCAACAGACCTTTACCAGTTACTGACAGACCCATCAGGCAGAACATTAGTAAGAATATAGTTGACCAGAACGACTCTATCAATCGACTTCATCTAACTGACATTTACAGAATATTTCATTTAATAACAGCAGAAAGCACAGTCTTCTCAAGCTCTTATGAAACCTTCACCATAGTCTAGGACCTGAAATGCATCTTATCAAACTTAAAAAAAAAAAAAATAGAAATAATACCAAGAACATTCCTAGACCACAATGGCATTAAAGTAGAAAAAAAAAAAAATAGCTGGATGATTTTGTATTTGGAAATTAAAAATCCATTTCTAAATAGGACATGAATAAAAGTCTGCAGGGAAATTAAAAAATACTTTCAACTAGGTAAAAATGAAAATATAATTTATCATGATTTGTACTTTGTAGCCAATAAACATTTGTTTAATAAAAACATCCCGTGGAAAAAGCATGGGTGGAAAATGCAATCATGTTACCTACAAATTACTAATGAATTGGTTCATATTGATTAGCTCTTTTTTTTTTTTTTTGAAATTATTAGGGTTAGAATATAAAAGCGCTAACTTTTGAGACAAAAATATTTTACTCATTTTTAAATTAATATTTTTTCTTTAAAAAATGTATAATAGAAAAAACAGTTTCTGTACCCCTAAAATTCTTAGGTGGAATATGTGTATTTTCTTATTAATTAAAAAATTTTTAAAAATTTTTAAAAAAACACTGCCACCACCACCACCAATACACACACACACACACACACACACACACACACACACACACACAGAGAAAAGTAGAAGACTGCAATGCTTTTTAACAACGTAACATAAGCTGCCATATTTTGCTATAGTAGAGCTTGAATTCCAGTCACGGTAAAATGAATTTATAAAGACTTCAACGCACATCAAAATGAGAAGCCCTTAGCTATCTTTCTGTTACTTTTATTATCAGTTATTATCATTATTAAATTTTATTATGTAAATACTTCCCTCAAGTTTGTTGCACTGTCTCTTTATATCAGAATAATTTTGCCATTTATAAACTATTCAAAATATCAATAAGCACTAACATCAGGTATAAGTTTTCTGGACCTTAAAATCTAAAATGAGATCATGAAACCTGATATAAATTTTTTCTTCTGCAAACTCTTTATTATTTGGAACAAAGATTATCCCAATTCATCCAATGTTTCAATTCATGTAAACAATTGAAATTATACAACATTTCTAAGACCTATTTTCAAAGTTTTAATTCTTCTAAGGTACTTTATATAAAAATTGCATAAGCTCTACACAGAAGTAAAATCATAAAAAAAATATAAACCTATTTACTTGATCCAGGTTTATTTTTAATATCCACAGTGTAAGCATTCTTATATCATGTTGACCAACTTATTTCTAATAATCTTTTCTACTAATCTAAAGCTGGAATAGATTTAATCATTTTTTATGTATTGATGAAGTCTAATTAAAAAATAGATTATAAAATATTAATAATAAATCTTTGCACTATTATTTAAAATAAATATTAACAGGCTCTTGAAAACATAATTTTGTATATGTTTCTCAAAGTGAGACAGAAGAAAATACCAAATGTATTTCAAAATCTCTACAGGATTAAAATAAGGAGAGATATTCTATGTAATGGATTAAGGACACAGAAGATTTGCTAATTTAACCCATAGAAAAACATACATATATATATATATATATATATACGCACACACACACATATATAATAGTTATATAATATATATTTAATATATACTTATGAATTATTGCACATGTACTTATTAATCATTAAACATATGTATATATATAAATATACATATATTCATAGAGAGATAATTTTCTTGCAATCCCATGCGACTTCAAAAAATTTAGTTAATTTTTAATTTATTAAATATTTAAAAAATATATTCAAAATCAGTATCCTATTATTAAAATAGGTGTGTAAATTATGAAGTGAATAAAACTTGTTATTGATGCAAATATTGTTGGCATAAGGTGGATAGTTTTAGCAAAATTTACATATTCACCTCAAGTAAGTTCCAAGCTGTGTCAACAAATATATATAAAGACAAAAAGAAGCTGCCACTCATTGAGAATGGTCATTATAAGTATTTCAGTAATGTTATGTGTGGCCTCTCTTGCTTACTGATAAATATCCTTATTGGAAATGGAGTCAATATAAAAATGAACTTTGATTATGGCTGATATCTATTGGAAGACAAATTGAATTTATATTGTGAAAAAATAGATACTATGGGTATAATAAAACCTTTAAAATGTGTTAAAGGCCAAAGTGAAAAAAAAAGTTCATTTGATGAGGCCATCAACTGTATCACTTTGATAAACACTAACAAGAGAAATCACAGTACAGACATATTGCTCTTTTGCCTTGATATTCCAAATGGAGAAAATCATTTTGTGCCAATAGGCACTGCAGAAACTTTACTCAGTTTCTTTGTCAATATAACAATTTGCATAAATTACCCACAATGCCTCACATAGTGATTTTGCTTTGAAAACAGATTTAATTGAGCCTTACTGAGCTACGATAATGTGTCTGTTTAAATTGAGCAAACCTAATTATCTCACATGAAAGTTATGCCACCTCTGGTGTGACAAAACTAATGCAATTAAAGTCAGCCAGATGTATTAACTGAGTATTGTAAACATGCAGTCTATCTGGTAAAGACTAGTTTATTATACTTCAGAGACTGGACAGTTCATAACATATCCACAACAACTACAATATACCTTGCTAATACAGTATTATCCTTGGTATACAGATCCATAAAACTCAGAACCAGAGGGCCACCATAAGTTTTGGGGATAAATATCTAAGTAAATTTAAAATGTTTTGTCTCATACATTTTTGATCTGTACTATGAAAACCCAATTTTCTGAAGAATTCATAAGATATGGATTTCAGTTCTTCATATTCTCCTTAAAAAACCATTAAATCAAAAGAAGCCATAATTTCTAGTTTCTAGTTCCCCAAGTAAGAAGCTGTTTTATCCTAACAACAGGTAAAAGCTAAACAGATGGGAAAATCAACAACCTTTCTAGGATCTGTAAAAGAAGAAAGGACACAGGGCAAAAGATTGGTGGGATAGACAGGTGTCCAGTCATAGAGAGACCGCAATTTTGTTAGACTTACCTCAAAGAAGCCAATCAGATTCTCACAGCAGGTATCTGAGAAAAATCCTCTTCTGCTTCTGGCAGGAAGAAAAGAAAAAGGAACCATTGTGAAATACACAGGTGTACTTTGTTCTTCTTAACAAGGGATGCCCTCAGGACAAACTACTTAACTAGGGCCTAACTACCTGGGGTCATACAGAGTTCAGCTCACTAGAAGGAAGGGAAATATCCATCCCCATTTCACTTTAACCATCTTGTCCCACCTAAAAGGGAAAGAAAAAAATATATTGAAAAACATTTGTAAAGTTCACAGTCCAGAGGCATAGGCTCTCTAAAAGGCTGAGACTGAATTACAGGACTATAGAACAGTTCCCCTCCCCCAACATTAATCTCTGCATTACTAAAGGCCTATTTGCATTTCCCTCTACTTGATTGACCATGTGCAGCTATCAAGAAAAAATTACAAGGCATACCGAAGGGTAAAAAACACAATTTGATGACACAGAGACAACACTAGAACTAGACATGGTAGGGATATTGGTATTATCAGACTGGGAATTTAAAACGACTATGATTAATATGCTAAGAGCTCTAATGAATAAAGCAAATAGTATGCAAGAAGAGATGGATAATGTAAGCAGAAAGATGGACATCCTAAGAAAGAATCAAGAAGAAATACTGAAGATTAAAAACACTGTACTCAAAATGAAGAATGTCTTTAATGTGCCTTTCAGTAGACAGGACAGCTGAAGGAAAGAAACAGAACTTCAGGATATGTCAGTAGAAACTCCCAAAACTGAAAAGCAAAGAGAACAAAGAATTGAAAGAAAGAATAGGATATCCAAAGACTATGGCTCAACTGCAAAAGATATAACATGAACATAATGAGACTATCAGAAGGAGATAAATAAATAAATAAAAGAAACAGAAGAAATATTTGAAACAAGAAATATTTTCCCCCAAATTGATGTCAGAAACAAAACCACAGAGTCAAGAAGCACAGAAAATGCCAAGTAAGATAAATACCTTAAAACTACACCTAGACATATCATTTTAAACTATGGAAAATAAAGGATAAAGAAAAGCTATTGAAAGAAGCCGGGGTGGGGGGGACCACCTTTTATATACAGGAATAAAGTTACATCTGACTTCTATTCCAAAATCATGCCAACAAGAAGAAAGTGGAGTGAATATTTAAAGTGTTGAGAGCAACACACACACACACACACACACACACACACACACACACACACACCCCCCAGCCTGGAATTCTATACCCTACAACATCATTTTCCTTCAAAGGTGGAAGAGAAATAAAGAGCATATTTGAATTTAGCAATGCCATCAAACAACTCTATGTAACTGACATCCATAGACTACTTTATCCTACGACAGTATATATTCTTCTTAAGCTCACATGGAACATTCACCAAAATAGACTACGTTCTGGACTATAAACACTCCTCTGCAAATTTAAAAGAAAGAAGTTATACGATGTCTGTTTTCAAATCTAATAGAATTAAACTAAAAAACAATAACAAAGATATTTTGGAAAAATCCATAATACATGGAGATTAAACTATATTATGCATAGTTCCAAATAACATGAGTCAAATAAATACCAAGAGAAAATTTTAAATATTTTGAATTAAATAGAGATGAAAACACAACTTATCAAAATATGTGAGATTCAATGAAAGCAGCCCTTAGAGAAAAATTTGTAACATTAAATGCAAATATTAGAAAAAATATATATTTCAAATAAATAGTAAATAAACTTAGAAGTTCCTACCTTGTCAAACTAGAAAAAGAAGAGAAAATCAAATGAAAATTAAGCAGAAGAAAAAAAATCATAAATTAGTACAGAAATCAATAAAATTGAAAACAGATAATGAATAGAGTATCAATATAATCAAAAGACCGACAAGATCAGTAAGTTTTTATCAGGGCTAAATAAGAAAAAGAAATACAATCCACATGTGTCATAGACCTAAATGTAAAACAGAAAACTATAAAACTAGAAAATAACATAGGAGAAAACATAGATGACCTTGGGTATGGTGATGACTTTTTAGATATAACACCAAAGGCATGAACCCCAAAAGAAATAAATGATAAGCTGAACTTCATTAAAATTAAAAACTGCTTCTCTGCAAAAGGCAATGTCAACAGAATGAGAAGACAAGCCATAGACTGGAAAAAAAAATATCCAAAAGACACACCTGATAAAAGACTGTTATCCAAAATATAGAAATAATCCTTAAAACTGAGAAATAGTTCAGAGATTTTGAAGACCTAAAAGTGAATTCATAACATAACTTTCACAAAATCCTATGTGAATGTTAAAGTAGTTATAATTAGTTCTAATCTGATGCCCTCTCAAGACAAAATGTCAACGAATCAATTATTGGGTGCTACATATGATCAATATTTGTTTCCACAGGGTTCATGATAAATGGATATACCTTATGATAAATAAATGAGGTAATTAATTTATAAATCAAATATAGTTGTATTATGTCCGCACAAAATAATCAATTTTGTCAGAAATGATAACATATATTCTTTCATGTGGATAATAATTACATATCTAGTCCATTTGGTTATTCAATCTATTAATATGAATAAAAATTATACTACTTACAAATAAAGATTGTCTTCCTCTATTCTACAGCAAAGTTAGTTTCAAGTCTTAATAAGTGGTGGCTTCTTAAAGATCTGTTTTAATGTGGAATGTGACATCATATCAAAAAGCTTTTATACTATTTCATTACATTTTATATTTTGAATGAGTCCGATACCTATGCATTTTGTACCTTGATGCTTTATTTGGAAAATATTGATATACTAAATTATGCAGGTAGTTCAAAGATTGAGACACTTCTTTTCAAATGCTATTAGCTATATATAAATAAATATAAATATAAATATATATATCCTTAAAATAATAGGCTCTCATTGTTCACTTTAGAGAAAATGTCTTCCTCATACCCTGTCTAAAAAATTACAGTTTGTCAGCCTTTCTTTTTTTAATTAAAATGGTGTTCCATGAATAAAGCAGCTACTCAGCTTACAACTTAAACAGTTACACAAGCGTTTTTCATCAAGACAAACGTGGTAGAATAAGAGGCTGTGAAGGTGTGTGGCACATATTTCCTATTTTGTTATGTAGGATATGAAACACATATGCAAGGGATGAATTTTAATTGATTAGTATTTTTAATGCTTCAATAAGGACATTTTAAAGTGAAGTCAGTTTTTTTTTTAATAGTAAGTGTGGAGCAGTGAAAAATAGAACTACTAGTACCACTGTAATTCCTTCTAAAGAGCTAGTATTTTTTATTCATTATTATTTTTGTATCATCACTGTAAATGTTAATCCAGAGAAGGTAAATAACACTATAATATTACCACGAGAATAGTTTCGACCCCATGAACCTCTTGAGAGTCTCTGAGAACCCAAATATTCTTCAGATTACACTTAAAGAAATCACTTCAATCAATGAGGGCAGCCACAATTAAACTCCTGAAATTCATTGCCTTAAGCAAATGCAGGCAAAAAATGGCCGGATCTTCAGTTTATAGGAGAATTGAGCTTTTTTTTTTTTTTTTTTTTTTAGCAACATTTCTACAATATTAATAGCAATGAATTAAACTAACATAATGTGGCTGGTCTTGGCCATCTATAAAATGAGTAGATCTCACTCACCTGCCAGAATCTTAAAAATTTATATAGAATCCTTAACTGGGTTAATTCAGAAGTTAAATCCAGATAGTCTCAACAATACCTTACTCTTTCAGAGCTACATCCTTGAAAAAGCCCCAGCTATGGAAATCATGAGCAGAACACCTTCCAAAGACTGGGAAAGGGTTATGAGCCTCTAATTATTTGTGTCCAGCTTGCAGGCTAACCAGCTGCCATATCCTCTCTATGATTTCCTCCAACAAATAAAACTCAGTACAGTTCACCCATTAATAACACTGGTGTTAGAGGCACAAGCCCAGTATACTCAAAAATACGTGTGTAGCATGACTCTACAGTCGGCTCTTTTCATCTGGGGAATTAACCAATGGAGGACTGAAAACGATACTTTAGCTCCCAATCCGTGGTGGGAAATCTGTGGTTGGGAATCTGCGGCTGGGAATCTGCAGCTGGGAATGTGAAAATAGTGCTTGATCTGTAGTTGGCTGAAGCTCTCTATGCGAAACCCTCAGGTACAAAGGGTTGTCTGTATTTACTGAAAAGTCTGTCGATAAGTGGACCTGCATAGTTTAAATCCGTGTTGTTCAAGGGTCAACTGTATTGTAAAACAGGTCAAGGTGTTTGAAATAAGATTGGAACTAGCGCCTGTGCTGGCACCTATTAGCATTAGTATCATCTTAGGTAAGTTGCTAAATTGCTCAGTCTGTATGATGGAAAATGGGCCATGGAAAAAGGTAAGTGATATTTATTAAACTGCAGTTTTTATTTAATTCCCCTACCATCCTTATGAGGTTGTGAATGGTGGAGCAGAGTTTAAATAAGATTTTTTAAGTGGCAGAGTGAAGCCTTGATCTGAAATTTCATCAGAGTGTTATTAGAATTTGCCTAAAATTCTATAATGGAAAAAAGCCGCAAATGGTAGAAAGCTACCGTGAAGTGCCATTTCTCTGCTGTGTATGTATTTCCACCTAAGATATACATATTCTTCAGTATTTTTTTACTTAGTTGAAGGTTTTTCTTACTAAGTAGTAGTCAGAGTTTCTCAGAAAATATCTCTCAGCTGAAATTATTGTTGTTGACATGTGCTCTTTGGTATGTTTTATAAGCACAGTTGCCTTTGATCACAGAAGACAACTGTATCATATTTATTTTCAAAGTGCTTCATTACCATTAATTATTTCATGGAGAGCTTTTCAGAAAGAAAAAAATGTCTCAAAAATGGCAATCTCTGCTCAGTTGCCTTTATGATCATTTACTAAGCCAACGCAAAACAAACCTAGAGTAAACTAAAAATAATTTTTATTTTTCACATTTTTATCTTTCTAATAATCATCAGAAAGTTTTATTACAACATTTTGGCATCAGAATATGTGGAGGAAAAAGAGGATTTTTTTCACAATATAATTTACATTCTTCTTCTACTCAACATATGAAATAGGTGGGGCTCTCTTGCACTATCTCAGCCATTTGTTTGCTCATTACCCTCCTTCAGCAGTTTGCAAATGTTTTCTTTCAGGGTCCCTTTATACTCTTAAAAATAATCAAAGACCCCAAAAAGCTTTCGTTTATATGGATTTGATATTTAGATGTTTACTGCATTGACAATCCATTAAAATTTGTAACATTTAATCATATATATTTAGTAATGTAAGGATATTAATAAAAAGAATATATGTTTTAAAAAAACACATTTTTATGAAAAATAAATGTACCTTCCAAAATATAATTTTACATTTTTAAAATAATGAATTTAGAATAATGACCATGTGTAATGTCTTTTGGCAAAGAAGTGAATTCTTATGGATGTCCTAAATACAAGTTGAAGCTGGATTTCTTTTTTCAGTATTTCAGTCTTTAAATCAGAAATAAGGTCAACTGACATTTTGTCCTAGGACACCATTGCTTATGAAAACTCCCTTCCCTCTAAATGTTTATGAACCTCCAGTTTCATAATCCTAAAATTATGCTAACATTATAGTTTACTGCTCATTATACTTCACTGTCTATGCAATAATATGCACAAAAAATATTTTTCTTGTAGACGTTTTTAGGGCCATGTGAACTGTAACCTTATTTCGGGTGTATCAGAAAACAAAACAGACAAGCAAAAAAACTCGTGAAACGGAGAGAATAAAGCTAAGTCATCAATTTTGAATACTTACATGACATATAAAGCACTAGATAAGTACCAAATGTACCTTATTTTAGTTAAACCAGAAAATAACTCTAGCAGTCAGTACTATCCACCTTTTT
Organism: Rousettus aegyptiacus; assembly: GCF_014176215.1. NCBI lineage: Eukaryota > Metazoa > Chordata > Mammalia > Chiroptera > Pteropodidae > Rousettus > Rousettus aegyptiacus. The sequence goes on from NW_023416295.1 coordinate 113,761,896, forward strand.
AAAAGGACAAAAGTCTTTAAGCTATTATTTCTGGAAAACTACTGTACTAAGACTGAAATATTGACCAAAGAATAATTTCAGCTAAAGGTAACCCAAAAATGAAAAACTGTACTCAGAAAGAAATGAGAAGAGATAAGGCCCATTAATATGCTTTGTTCAAGTAAAATATGCCTAAAATTTTGTTGAGAGATGGGCTTTGTTATTGAGAAGAGGAAACATTTTCTGAGGTAGGAACTTAGGAAAAGTTGGACCACTTGAAAACAAGAATGCTTTAGACTTCCATACATTTTCTTTCCTATCACTGCTGATTACAAAGATATTTGCATGTAAATAGAAGTTTTCTTCTGTGTAATCAGCAGACTGTTCCTTTAGTTTGATATGCATGCTCTAACCCTGGATTCTTTTTTCCTCAGTAATCAATTCAGCTTTCACAGATACTGGGCTATGACATCAGCAAATAATCTAAGATTAAAAACAGTCATGAGATCGAAAAGGGAAAAAACACTTTTTGTACAAATGTCTCAACAATCTGCAATAATGATACTCTGAAATATGAGAAATTCTGATAGTTTTATGAGGCTTAGTCTACCACAAAATGCATGGTCAGTATATTCATATTAATATGTGGATCTGAGGCCCTACACAAGCCAAATAACTGCACTATTAATCTCAATGAATAGTTTATTCAGATTTACCCATCCTCTTCAGACTACTTATGGAATTTAACTGTAGTCTCTTATGGAGTTTATCTCTGGAAAAATACATATGTGTCAAACTCCTGCTCTAGTAAACTAGTGATATAATTTATTTAGTATAATTTAAGAGTAGTTATTTTTTAATACCCCAAGGCATCTAGCTGAGTATCTGAGCCATAACAAGTGGTAAATAATTCCTTGCAGATTAAGTTAACAGAACAATGTAATATCAAACAGCTCAGTGGCTCAGTACAATTTAATGTGATACCTGTTTTTTTTTTTTTCTCACATATATACATCACTTTTTTTTCAATCTAAAGTAGAATTTTTCAGAAAAGCCAGAATGAGAGCATTAGCATTCAAAAGTAACCATTTAAGAAAAAAATTAGTACTATAAAATAATGATGATTGTTAGGTGAATAATATATGCTATTAAAAAAAGAAACAATTGTAGCCTCTTCCTATTTTTTAAGAAACCAAATTCTCATGTTTGAGCAACCTCAAAAACAAAATATTATTTTAAATTATCTCCCACCAATTTTAAATGACTAGCTCTGATTCTTTTACCTTTACTATTAATTCACATATCCAACTGCTTACTTGACATCTTGTGTATAATAGGCATTTCAAATGTAGGATATCTCCCTCAAAACAGAGAATTTTTGATGTGTACTCAAACTTATTACCCTCCTAAAACGTAAATACCACTGTAAACTCAGCTGCTTACCCCAAAAACATAAGAGCTGTCTTGATTCTTGTCTTTCATTTCTAATCCACCATAATATGCTATCAGTATATGAAAAATCTACATTCAAATATATCATAATTCTATCCATTTCTCTACCTTAATGGCCAGCCCTTTAGTCTAGTCATTGCATCTGTATCCTAACAGAGTTTTCTGGATTGAACTATTTCAAGTAGTCTTAGTTTTCTTTTTGTTCATTTGCATGTTATACATTTCATAAAATAAGTATTTAATCATTTTACTAATTGACATTAAAATAAATTTTGCCCCCCCCCAAAAAAAAAACATAGATGCATGACAGGAAAAGAGAGATTTGCAAATGCCCATGTGAGTAGTCATCATGTTTGCCTAGGGTTTATCACTAACTACGGACAAGTATTCTGAGTTTAAAATAAAACACTTTGAATACATAGTCTGTATCTAGGGGTATGAGGGAAGCAGCTTCTGTGGAGGTTTTAAAGTAACTTCTTTATACATTTTTTTTTTTTTATTAAATCCACTTATGTTGATTGCAGAGTAATTTACATGGAAAAAAGAAAATGAGTCATAGTCTTTATAAGTGCTCAAATTCATTTTTTAAAAAATCTTAATTGTCAGCGAAATTGGGTGTTTTCTGCAGCTGGCTCTTGGGCCTGTGATGAGATACAATGTAACCTAAAAAGAAACTATGGCTTTGAGATCAGACAAACTGGGGACAAATCTGACTACTATTGGATGTTGTGTCTCTCTCCTCACTTCTTTCCTGTTTCCTTCCTTTTCTTCTTCCATCCCTTCCTCTTCTCTTCCTACTTTGCTTCCTTTTAATAAGTACTGACCTAGCTCCTCATTATATGAAAAGTCCTATGCCAGGCAATGAGTATAAAGAGACCTCAAGGATTTCTAGTTTACTAGAGAAATCAGATAGGGTAATATTCAGCACGCCAAGATATAAATAAGATTGGCTCTGCTTACAAAATGTCAGGGAAAGCTTCAAAAGAAAAGGAAGCATTTGAGCTCAATTTGACCCATCAAAGGAGGTTATCTGCCTGAGATACATGACAGGATTTCATGAATATTCTTTTCTCAATTATTACTTTTTCTCTCTAAGTAACTTATTATCCTGGGAGATTTTCAATATTTCTTTCATGAGAATTGTTTCAAATTAAATCTAAGAAAACCGTGTTGTAGCAATTTAATTCAATATACATTCTTGCATCTACCGTTTTATGTAATGAGGGTATTATAAAAACTAATAACTGATGCCCTGCAATCAAAAAACTTATAGTCTCTCTTGTAAAAGAAGGAGGAAACATACAAGTAACTTTATTAGTTGTCAGACTGTAATAAATTCTATTACAAAATCATAAATGACACTATGGAAACACAGGAAAGACCAATTCCAACTGAAGGATCAAGGAAAGTTTTTCTAAAAAGATGATGGATTTAGTTCTTGATATATTGGTTGTACTTTTGTGAGTTCATATGTTGGGGAAAAACAAACAAACACGAACAAAAAAACAAAAAAACTTGTCAGGCCCTGAGTGAACATTGAATAAAGGCATGGAGTGAGCATAAACTAAATATATTGTTAGATACTTAGTAGTTAAGCAAAGCGAAAAGAAAGAATGAATTCAGTTTTATGGCGTCTGGAGCTTATGAAACCAGGAGAGGAATTCTTAAGAAAACAACAACAGCAACAAAATTACAAATACAAATTAGGTATAAATGTGAATGTTTATTTAGGAAGAGAATGAAGTTTTAACAAATTATACAGTTTTTGAAAAACTGGCGAATACCACTGTTAAAGACAAATTACATTGGACAATTTAAAAACAGCGAGGAATACTTTATTCCAGACTCTTGCAATAGAGAAGAGATTGAACTCAACTCTGCTGAAAAAGGGCAGGAGGATTTTTAAACTCTGGGATGAATTAGTGAAAAAGTACTGGAGGACATTAGTGGGGAGGTAGGTTAGTGTGATAGGCCAATGTGTTTGCTAATTGTTACTTATGGAAGTTAGGCACCTAGCATCCCACAGAATCAGGGATACAGGGGCTCTATCTTTCTTGATTTTTATATTCCAAAGAACTGGCTTCTATTTACCCAAGAGAAAGACATTACTGGATAAAGAAGATTTACATTGAAATAAACAGAGAAAGGATACAATTGCATGTTGTTTAAAGTAAATGCCCTAAGAAAAGGAAGGAAAGGGAGATTGAGGAATCCCTCCCCCACCTACCACTAGGGGATTCTCTTTCTAAAATATATGCTCTAAGAAAAGGAAGACCAGAAACAGTCTTGTCTGAAATTTACTCAAGCTGAGGGGAATGTTAATTCCACTTTAGCCATCACAAAATCATTAAATCCAGAAAAATAAATTAACTTTTATTTTAGTTAAATGCCTTACTCATGTGTATATTACCCCTGTTCCACAAGCACTAGCTGCATTATCTTTGATTATGTCTTCATCTGGCAACAATTGTGTGATATCATTTCTTATAGAAATAATTTAGCTTTCCCTCCAACAAGGTTGGATAATAAAAATTACTATTAATAGTTTAAGAACATTTACCTCAGATTTATAATTCATTTTTGGTAATGTCAAGGAAATTTTAGGATGGTTTCCAAATTTAAAGAAATTGCTGTCAAATTTCTTTCATATGTGAACTGTAAAATTTCAGAGAATTACAGGTTTCTTATGAATAACTCATATTCTGAACTGATAACATTCATTCAACAATTTGCCGACAATATTTTTGTCATAGTTATATGCAACATGAGTTTTATGTTATTTTTGTCAATGTCAGTATTTCATACCAAATGAACAAAAAGCTGGTGATAATTTGTGTAGTTTGATTAGATAAGGCCGACTCAGGTCAGTGGAAAAGCATGAGCAAGGCATGGTCTGGAAGAGTCCACTCTAGCAATTGTGTGATGAATAGTCTGAGCACATTTGCAGGACACTGATGAAGTATGATGAAAACTGGACAGACATAGTTGGTTCATGACAGATGCTGACAGTATGTTTATAAAGCTAAACAAACAACGAAAAACTCTTTTCCTTTGAAGGTAATAAGCTGAAGAGCTGAAAATCATCTGGCTATGTAGGGACAGTTTTCTTTTTTCCTTTAGAACATTAATAAATTGCCAAGTTGAAATGATAACTCTGGAAATTTATTTTAAAAGGACTAATTTTGTAACTGAAAAATTTCTTTAAAACACTCATTCTAGAGACATTATTACAAATATATGCAGGACAGGTAATATTCTTGCCTTGTGGAGCAAATAAAAGAAAATGAATCAAATAGAAGAAATAAAAAAAGAAAAGTTAATTGAAAGCTAATCTAAGGGTTAGTTTTAAACAGAAATCCATTACCATTTCTACAGCTGTGTCATTACATATGTATAGGGCAAAATTCTCAAGAACAGTATAAAACATAATGTGTATTACATGCTATCTGAAATAAGTTCCATTTCAGTGCTTGAATGAATAAAATGCTGCAAATGGAACACAGCTGGGAAAGATCCACAGAAAGACTTGAAATAATATAAAGAAAGGTCCTTCAGTGTCATTGAGGTAATTACTTTTCTCATAAAATAAATGCCATACTTTACTAGTAAAAGGAGAGGTTGACACTGTTTGTCTTGCTCATTGTTAAAACGTGATTTATCACAGTTTATTTATGAGAGCCTCATATTTTCTTGTCATATTTTGACCATGATTTATTCAGAAATTTTTTTTTCACTTTTCAATGCAAAAGTAGTATACAATCATACTAGTCTGTAAATGTATTAAAATTCTCAACCATAAACTTGGAAATAATTAAAGTTCAGCTTACTTTTTTTCTCTAATCAAACCACTCAAAGGGGAAATGAGAGGCTAAGAGCGAAATGTCTTCAAATTTGTATGAAGTCATACACTTTTAGAAAAAGAATGACAGTATTTTAACCATATTCAAATTCATTATGGTTTGAGTTATCATTTCTACATAGCTTATAATATAATTTTAGTATTATATGAAAAATTAAAGCCATTCTTTGCCAAACTGTGAATACATAAAATAAATTACATTTCTAATCAAATGAGGGAATAACTCAAATATGTAAAAGAAAGCTGACTTTAGGTTAATATGAACCCTTTGTGGTCACTGGCTGTTCTAGTCTTCAGGTATATTCTCTCACAGTTAGTTTGAGGTTTTTTAAAGATTATTCAGGAAGGATTTAGATCTGTTACTTTGTTTTACGGTGGATAGCTCATTTTCTTTTCAAGTGCACACAATCTAGAATACTAATAATGTTTTTAGCAAGTTAAGATGATTTAGAGTATAAAGTTAAAATCACATGTTATATAAAAAGATATCAAATGTAAATAAAATGTTTCCAACTTCTCAACAAGAAATACCATCAAGTAGTAACTGTTGGGTCTATACATTGATACAACACTTCTGGAGGGCCAATTTAGCTCCATATATTGACAACTAAAATGTGCTTACGTTGTATCCTAGCAATATCATTTACATGAATTTATCATAAAACAATAATTAGATGTACTTGCCAAATATTTGTGCAAGACTCTTCATCCCAACATTTTAAAGATATCAAAATATTGAATAAAACAAATGTTAAACAGTGATGTATCTGTCAAAATTTGGTGTTACTTGACAATAATTACAAATGGTTTTAGTAATATACATGAAAATATATCAATCATACTTAGAATATACTCTTTTATAAACTCTATAAGTAAATTATAAAATGTTGTTGCATTAACTCATTTTTTAACATTTTAAATATGCATAAAACATTTTTTAAAACATAAACCAAAAATTTCACCAATTTTTTATTTAATAGTAAAATAAATTTATTTCTAAGTACATAATTTGCATTAAAAATATTTGTGACTAAATGAATAAATCAATAAATAAAGATAAGTCAATAAGAATGTGTTCTCACTTATAATGTTAAACATTTTTATTGACATTTTTGCAATTGCAGTAAGTTCAGAAAAGAAAAAGGAAAATAAATATTAAAAAAGAGAACCTATAAATTTTCCAAATAATAATATTTTATACAGAGAAAATATATTAAAACTTTTAAACTGTTACATTTAAAGAATGTGGCTAGGATTAAATTTATGAAAATTCATAGCTTCGTATGTAATACAAATTATATACAAATATTACATTCAGTAGTAAAATAAAATGAATGGAAAAAATGCTTATATTCAAAATGGTAATGAAATAAAGAATGGAATGAAGGAAATACATCTAACAAGTTTAGTCTAGGGGTTATATAATTGGATACACATAATTTTCTTAAAATACATAAAAGAAGATGAACGAATTAAGCAGTTTTTTATTGCGATGGATGAGAAGACTTAATATTTAAATATATCAATTTTCAAACTATCAAAATATTTAAAACAATTCTAAAACTTTCCAATAATTTATTTTTGGATAAAAAAATTAGGTCAATATAAAAAAATCAAGTAAAAATAATAAAGATAAGTTAGAATAGAAAGATAATGAATGGAACTTTAAACAATTACATAGTAAATCGTATAGTAAATCTAAAGCCATTTTAAAAGCAGTATAAATGCAAGAGTAGGCAGATTAGTGAATAAAAAGAAAAAATAGAGATCCAAATAATATAAAATGTGGTTCGCATTTTTAATATCAGATAACAAATTATTAAGTAAATTGTGATGAGATAGCAATTTTTAAAGATGTATGGCTAAATTATTTCACACTTTATAACACTGGAAATTTCAGATGGATGCACAATTGGTATAAAAAAATAAAAGTGAAACCAAAACAACACTGGAAAAAATAAATAAATAAAATACATGCTATTGGAGTTAAGACAGACTATTTAACATAACAGAGGAGGTAAAAGATACTTTTTTTTGCACATCAAAATAAATTATTTAATAACAGTAAAAAAAACAACTTCAAAAGATAAAATACAAACAATGAACTAGAAAATATTTAAAAGATACATGGCATGATAACAGCGCTCTGGAGCTGACTCCCATTGGCTCACAAGTGTCAATTTTGCTTATCTTTTCCCAACTCTGCTTTCATAGTGATGTGAGGTTGATAGCTTGATGTCAGCCACAGTGAGATTGATTATACCACAGAAACTGGCAAACACTGCAAAGCAGGAGCCCCTCTCCCAAGCCTGTTGTTAAACCTTTAGTAGTATACTACTACATATACATTAATATAAACCTTCATAGCATGTGCTAGAGGTAGACAGGGAAAAACAAAACATGAAAGAGAAAAGAAGTCTGAATTATTAAATATTAAAACAATTATGCCATTATTATATAATGGAATTTATTTTTTTTAATTAGAAAGAAAGAACTAGCCTTTCTGTATTTTCTAAATATATATGACTTCTGTCACTACAATAAGAAGTAATACCTCATTTCAGTTTTAAAAAGTACATATTTGTTCTATCAGCTGTCTAACCAAATTCACCCTATATAAATTATTAGAGAAATAAGAAGACTATGTTTGTATATGCATATAAATCGATAGTAGCCATATTTAGAACAATGCACTATTAATGCAATCTGAATGTAATACAGTTAGGTATTTGTTGGTATGAAAAAAATGTTCATACTCTATGGTTAAGTAAAATTAAGGCCAATTAAATGTTTTCAGTTAAATATATTTGATTTATTATATGCTTTCATTGTACTTCCTTCCCCAAACTCTTGTAATGACCATGGGGAGATTTTAAAATATATATATATTATAAAACATTAACAGAGAAAATTATAGAGATAAGAAGCTGGAATACAGATCTACAAATAATTACTAAGATAGCCAATTATAAAATGCAAAAATATTGGCTGGTATTAGAGTAAACTCAAGAAAACTTATGAATTAGAAGAATGATGTAATAAACCAAGAAACAACAACAACAAAAAAATAAGATGATGGGAATGGATCTAGCACAGCAGAAAACGAAAAAAATTCCAGGGAAATAGTGAAAGAATATTGGAAGATGATAATTTGATGAGGAAGCAATCAGACTGGAGCAGAAAATAGTAGGGATACAGAGGGAGAGAGAGAGAGAAAGAGAGAGAAATAAAAATGGATTAATGTATTAGTTGAACATGCTGAGAAGAGTTTTACACTTCAATAAAAATAAATTAATGAGAGATCCTTAAAAATTTAAGCATATATTAGAAAACTGTTAACTTGAGAAGACAAAAAAAAGTGTACAAGAAATGAAAAATCCAATTACAATGCATTATATGGCTGAGTAGAAATTAATACAGAATACAAGACTATAAATGCTGAATATCGGTCTAGCCAAATCTGACTATGTTGATAGAATGGGCTAATGAGAACTGTATTTGTGTATAGTGTGTCTGTAAAGGGGAGGTAAGAAAGCTAAATCTTCCTGTTCCATGGTAGGATGCCACAAGATAGTATCCAAAATCAAAAAGTAAAATGTTCGTATAAGAAAGAAAACATATTATCAAGAACATAAAGAGCTGGCTTGGGGTGGAAGATGGGGGGATGGGGTGTCGATGGTAGACAACTGAAAGACCTGGATGCGGCTGCCCCTGTGAAATGAATGCAAGAGTGAGATGTGGAGGCTGCTGTTGATTCAAAGCCTTGAAGATCTAGTAGTCATGTAAAAGCAGTATTTATTAAACTTCGATAAAAGCTTAAAAAACTAAAGACTTTAAGTAATAAATATTTAGTAAATTTTACCATCATTGATTTGTTCAGATAATTGCCGAAACCTCTTAACTGTTGCCTGATTTTACTCTCTCCTTATTTGAGTTTATTTTCAAGAAGGATCCAGAGTGATTCTGTAAATATATGTTGGATCACAACTCTCCAATGGCTCCCAAGTTATTCAGTGTCAAGGTCAAGGAGTATAGAATGGTTTACAAGGATCCAGCCACTGGTTACATCTCTGACCTCATCTCTTACCACTTTTTCACTGGCTCCCTCTCCTCCAGTTACTCTGGAACACTTCTATTAAGAGCACAAAACACTTACACTTACACTTAGCACTTGTTCTTCCCCAGGTAGCTACAGAGCTTCTTCTCTCACTCCCTCAGTTTTATCCTCTCACCTTCTCAGTGAGGTCCCCTCTCATCCTTTTCCACCTTTTAGCCCTACCACCACTCTAGCACTCTTGTTATACCTTTCCTACTATATCTTTATACCACTTAGCTTCTAAAAAAGCAATACGTTTTATCTGTTCATTTTTGCCTTTCTCCTCCAGATAGCATGTAACCTTTACAAGAAGAGGGACTTTTTTTCATTGCTTTATTCTTAGTGGCCAAAACAATGCTTTATATATATATAACAGTTCACTAAATATTTATTTAAACAATGGATAATTACAAGATGTAGTTATAGCTATATGTAAGAATGAAGTTATTCAGCATTATATGAGTGGTTGTTCTTATTTCTTTGTTATAGAATTATAAGCATTTTTCTTATTTTCTTAACCTTATGTTCCAATTTATCTACAAAAAAATACATGCATTTGTAATAAAAGTTATATAAAATCAACATTAAAACAAATCTAAGCCACATGAGCAAATTCAGAAATGTCGAAGAGAGTGCATACTGACCAGGGGCTTAGGTTGAATGTGAAGAACAAATGCAGAGATTTTTTTTTTTTTTAATGTGAGTTAAAAACTATAATTCTAATTTTGTAAAGAAAGAAAGGAAAGGTTTCTAAAATTAGTCTAACAGTTTGCATTGTTTATCTTGCCTTTTGCTTGTTTTCTCTATTCACATACATAAATGAACATAATGGTAATGGTATTGTTGTTGTTTAGTTACCACTTACCGATCATTACCTGTTTGTCAAGTCCTTTCCTATTTTACGTATACTCTATCACTTAACCTCGTAACATGATATATGTTCTATTAATTTGTACATTTTATAGATACAAATTTTGATTTTTAGAAAGTCAAATTTGCTTCCAAATAAAACTATATTTTATTAGTTCTAATTACTATATCATAATTAAATTTTCTCATCCTGGAATCCAATTAGCTATATAATATGTTTCAACTTTACTATGTCTAGGTTGAAAGTCCTTTATTTTCCCACCAAACCTGCTTCCCTAGCTCCTCATTTTTCCCAAGTAAATCTCAATGTTATTGCTCAGGCAATAATCCTAGACTCACTTTTGATTCCTCTTTATTTTCACTCTCACAGCAATCCTGTTGACCCTACAGTCAAAATACATCCACTATCTAACCTCTTTTCAACAATCTGCTAAACCACCAGAGTCTACACCACCAGAATCTGTGGACTAAATTACATTCTGCTTAAAGAAGGTCATCAAGAGGATGTGACTGCTAATTGACCTGGGAACTGGATCTGCACAATTAGGTGTTCCTTGCCTCTTCTCCTGTCCTTGGAATGTATGTTCTGCCCACGATTCCTATAGCTAGAACTATTTTGAGGATGCAGCCTTGAGAAAATAAGGCATTGCTAGAACATCTGGACTGAATACATGACAACCCAGTTCAGGCCTCTATATAAACTTTTAAGATTCTGGCAGGCAAATGCAGAGATCTCATCTTGCAGCTATCCAAACGAGTCTCAAAAGTAAGTTCCCTTCCTTGCTTGCTTGCTTATTTATGTATTTATATATATATATTTATATATATAATTTTATATAAATATATATTTATATATATAAATTTATGTATTTATATATATATTTTTTTATTTTTCAAGATGCGAAACCAATCTATCACCACAATGCTCTCTCATGTGACTCTTTTGGAGCCTCAGCCACTTCCCTCCCATTTCTACTTCCTCCTTAACACCAGCAACCACTAATCTGTTCTCTGTTTTCATAATTTGGTTATTTCAAGAATGTTTTATAAATGGAATTATACAATATGTTACCTTTAGGATTTACTTTTTTGACTCAACATTAATTCTATGGAGATTCATCCAAGTTGTTGTGTGTATCCAATAGTTTGTCCTTTATATTGCTAAGTAGTAGTTCATGATATGAATGTACCATAAATTTGTTTAACCAGTCACTTATTGAAAAACACGAGTTGTTTTTGTTTTCAGATATGAACAAAGTTGCTATAAACAATTTTTTAAAGGTTTTATGTGATAAGTTTTCAATTCACTGAGATAAATAACTGAATGCGATGGTGGGTGGTGTGGTGGTTGCATATTTAATTTTATAAGAAATTGTCAAATGCTTTCCAGGATGGCTGTATCATTTACATTTCACCAGCACTATATAATTAATCTTGTCTTTCTTCATCATCGTCAGCATTTGGTGCTTCACTGTTTTTTATTTTAGCCATTCTAAGTGTATGTGTTATCTCACTGTGGTTCTAATTTACAGTTACTTATTGTCTAATGATGTGCTCTTTTTTTACCATCCTTATATTCTTTTTTGGTGAAATGTCTATATATATAATTTTTCTATTTTCTATTTTTTTTTTTTTACTGCTGATTTTTGAGAGTTCTTTATATATGCTAAATACTAGTCTTTTGTCAGTTATGTGGTTCACAAATAATGTCTCTGAGTCTGCAGCTTGTCTTTTTCATCCTCCTAGTAGGGTCTTTCATAGAACATTTTAAAACTTTTTCCCCTAGCTTTATTGAGATTTAATCGATATATGACATTGATAAGTTTAAGGTGTACAGTCTGATGATTTTTTACAGGTATACTTTGCATTTTTTAACTTTGATAAGGTCCAATAGATCTCTGTCTCTCTCTTTTTTCATTTTATGGATAATGCCTTTGGTGTTAACATCTAAGAGCTCATTGCTTAGCATCTGGTTATGAGGACTATATTTTAAAATTTATACAGTTTTTCATTTTACATTTCTATCTATGGTTCATTTTGAGTTATATTTTGTATATACTATGGGGTTAGGTTGCAGTTCACTTTTCAGGCATATGGGCCAATTGACCCAGCACTAAGCTATTCTTTCTCCATTGAATTGTCCTTGCTACTTGTCAAAACTCATGTGGCTATTTTTTTGGTTTGGGATCTAGTTCTGATCCATTGATCTCCATGTCTGTGATTTATCCCTTCATCTATACTATACTGTCTTAATTACTGGAACTATATAGTGAATTATAAAATTGGTTTATATGATTCCCTCAGTTTATTCTTTTTCAAAATTGATTCAGTTATTTTAGTTCCTTCTCCATCCTAAATAATTTTGAATTAGCTTTTCAATATCTAAAAAAAAGAATCTCAATGTAATTTTGACTGAATTTTTTTTTTAATCTCTAGATTAGTTTTGAGGAGAATTGACATTGTTAGTATATTTACTAACCAAATTTCTTATATTTACATAAGAATATATATACTAACAATGTCAATTCTTTCTTGCTTATTGAACCTCACACCTATCAATCTGGAGTGGCTTGCTTCTTTCTTTTGTCTCTCCCTGATCTCAGTGCGTGAGAGCCAGTTTCGCATTTTTTTTTTGTAAAAAAATTGGATAACAAAAATTTTCACGAAGCCATGTTAAATGAGAAGACGATACTTTAAACAATATTTCTAATTTTGCAATATATAAATGATATGGATGCACAGGTACATTATAAATATTTATGAATAATATGTACATAGAAAATAAATGTAAAATATAACTGCATATAAATTCTATATTTAATAAAAATTTTAAATGTTAAAATAACATTTTAAATATTATTATTGTTACTCCTGGAGAGATCAATTATAAGTATACTTTATTTTTTTCAATCTCCTTTTTGTACATCTCCAAAAAGTATAAGACTTGCTTTAATTTCTAAATTTGTATAATGTTCATGCACTATATTTCTTAACAGAAAAATAATATAAATCTAGTATATAAAGTTAGAAATTTTAGATCGAAGATGAAATATTCAATTTAGCAACCACGTATAAGTACAAAACGTATTATATTACCAGGTGTTTTACATATCATATATCTGTCTTAATTTTTTGGTCTTGGTGAAGCTAATAAAGTTGATAAATGGAGCAAAAACGATAATTTAGAACAAGAAGTTTTAAAATTTTGATTTTTACATTTTCTCCTCTCATTGTATTAGTACAATCCTGAAATTATAAATATCTCACAAAGGTAAAAATAAAACAAAGAAAATCTCTTTATACCTTTTAGAAATTGGAAATTATATATAAATGTTATATATAAATGATTTGAGAAATAAAAAAAAAGCCCATGATTTGAAAGAAAAAGGGCCGTAGTTGATTCTAAATGTTCTAATAGATAGCCACGGAATTTTTGACCAAGTTGACTAAGCCTCATTTTCATTATCAGTAAGTAAATTAGAAAATAAACCTCACTCTACCTATTGCATGTGGGTGTTGTGAGGAAGATATAAAATAATGTGTGAAAGTTACCTGGAAATTATGTGTTATACAAACATAAAAAATCATGTTTTGACAATGAAATTATGATCACAGGGAAGCAAAGAATATAATAAATTGATTACATTGAAAACTCGGAACAAATAATTAAGCAGTATATGAGGAAAGCCAAGCACAAAGTAAACCAATTTTCTTTTCTTTGTGGTTAACTAATATCTCATATTCATGTAAGACTAATAATTGTTAACAAATTAGTTAACTTCCTCCTACTGGCTTGAAAAACACAGGCCATTTGAACAAGGATTTTATTATATTTTAAATTATTTTTATTGTAGCATAATATATTATCAACTCAATATGAGTAGCCTGGAAATAAACAATATCTACTTAGTTTAGAAAGGATCTAAGGTGTACCCATACTTAGTCATTAGTCATAATTAATAAACTTCATTAAATGAATAATATACTAGTATGTTCAAACATAATATATGTATTTGGTGTAATTATAGTGAATATGACCAATGAAAAGAATGGTTAAAAAAAGTTCATAATAATGAGAGACAGTTAAGCAACATTTATCTCTGTCTCTTGGTAGAGCAAAATTGAAAAATTAATTACCATTATGTATTTTCTTTTGTCAACAAAAATCATGTGCGGCTCTAATTCACATGGAAACAGATTAGTAATGTAGAGGAAAGAACTTTTACTCTTCTGTTCTTGGTGCTACCTTCTCTTGCACTTGATCTTATTTTCTTGGATAACTTTTCTGGGCCTAACCTAACCCAAAACTCCTTTAGAGGCCCTGAAATGAATTTGGTAGGAGATCATTTATTCTCTATATCCTATTTCAGACTTAATAGCCCTAATAATTTTGAGGGACCTTAAGTAGTTTCTTTAATTTGTTCATGGTCGATCAGGCACAAATCTATATATGGCTCATTTTCTACATAATGAACAGGGTAAGATTAAGATATCTAAATACCCTAAGCATCAAAAATGTATGGATCTTTGTTTTGTGTAATATTAGAAAAATAACCTCCAAAATGAATTTTAAGAAATACCATATCATGTATTTCTTAGCATGTTTTGAAATAATAGCTATCAAATTCTTTTAAAGATTTTCTAATTTTTATGCCAATTCTTAACTGGCATGCAAGTAGGTGCTTATTGTCTCTAATGGGTAAGGCTACATAGGTTATATTAGTTAAGACTTGTTATGTTTGTCTCTCTATTAATTCCACCATGCATTTCTCACCCTCTCAACCAATGCATTTAAATGACCTTATACTGTAACAAAAATTATTTTTTCAAGTTTTGGATAGAATATGTAGAATCTAAATAGATACGTTTTCTCCCACAAACAAATCTTTTAAGACAGTCATTTTTGTCAAAATATTTATGTCCTTTTTGCACAATGTTAATAATTGGATCAGTATATTTTAATGTAGCTACAGAGAGATTTCAGATTCTGATTTAATACTTCCCATTTGTAGCCAAATTTATTTCTTATGTCATTTTTTTTTTTCTGAAAATGGAAAAGAAAGTATCTCTTAAACTTTATCTGTTTATTTTTAAGAATTATATTATGCCTCTTGCTTTCACGAGCCATATTAAGGGAAAAAGCACAATAGATTGTGACTGATGTTATTCTTTTAGCTATAGAGCCCACAAATCAAAATACCAAGAGTAAGATTTCCTGCTTTCAAAGCTTTAATTTTCTAAACAGGTTAAATCTTAGCTAATTAGTTATGTATATCTGGCTGGGACATGCTTTTTACCTTCCTTTACTGTGGACTACCCTGCATAGCATTCATCTGAGATATATATTCTGAAAGATTTTAACACCAAGGAGTTATTACATAGCTAATGTATTGAGTAGATTAAATGGGTACTGAGAAATATGTGCTATTACTTTTAATTTGTTCACTTTTCAACCAAAATAAAAAATGAGAAACAATTGTCTGCAAAATACTTCCTGTCTGTCCTAGAACTTATAAATTGAAAAAAAACTTAGAATCATTCTTATGTTTTCTCAAATTATGAATTAGTTATCAGCATGGTTTTGAATATCAAAAGCAAATTACTTTAATGTTTCCATTGGAAGCCATAATATTATGTTTCTATTGGAAGTTGTAATATTAAAATATTGATTATGAATATACCAACAATTATATTTTTTAAACAATAAGAAAAAATACAGCTAACAATTATTTATCTACTTTCAACACCTAATTTTACTGATTTCATAATTAATGGCTAATACTTATTGAGGTCCTATATGCTGGTCACATGTCATGTACTTTACCTTTGATCACTTTGCTTAATGTTTATAACAATTCAATAACCTGTCGGTAGGTTGTATTAGTATCTACGCTTTATAGATGAAGTGACTGAGACCTGTAAAGATAAAATAGTTTATTCAAGATCACCCAGATCAGAATAGGTTGGGTGTCTGTTCTAGAAGACCCTCTGTTAAATTCTTCTCACTATACCTCAATAATTCTTAACATACATAATTTCCTGAGTTGGAGAGAGAGATGTCAAATTGGTATGTTATTATAAAAGTTATAGCTCCCAGAAAGATTTACTGATTTTTCCAATATGGTAATCACAAGCTAATGTGTCTGTTGAACACATGAAATTGAAATGTTTTAAGTGTTTCAAGTGAACACTTGGAATTGAGATGTGCTTTAAGTTAAATACACACTAGATTTCAAAGATTTAGTGTGGAAAAAAAAGCAAAATATATCAGGATTATATTTAAAATTTGATTACATGTTAAAGTAAAAACATTTCAAATATTAGATTAAATAAAATGTATTAGTAAAGTTAATTTAATTAATATACTAGATATTCTGGTGAAGCAGAGTAAAATATATCAGGATTATATTTAAAATTTGATTACATGTAGAAGTAAAAATATTTTGAATGTATTAGATTAAATAAAATGTATTGGTAAAGTTAATTCATATACTAGATATTTTGGGGGCTGTTTTTTTACTATTAAGTTGTGTTAAAGAACAAAATTTGAAGATCTAATTGGCTTTATTAACCAATTCATGAATCAGGCAACATGCCTCCTAGCAACTAGAAGTGCACTCAGAGGGGCTGTAAAAAATGGAGGTTTTTTTATAGAAAGAAGCTGTTAACAAAAGAAAAGAATTATTTTTAGACCAGGACATCTTGATTTGATGGGAAGGCAGGGCATGGGGTTTTATCATGCAATTTCCTCTTCTTTCTAAGGGGAATAGAGAGGGCCCAGGAAACAGATTACCTCATCGGTGTTCACCAGAAAATTCCAGACTGGCTAAGATTATATTTCTGGGAAAGGTTGAAATAGCTATTAGGTCAGGTAATAAATCTAGGTTTGGTGCCATGGACTTTAGCACAAGTGACACCATTTTGGGCCTGTTATCTTTCTTTAACAGTTGGTTCATATATTTATTGTTGCTACATATACATTTGTTTTCTTATATACATTTTGGTTTGTTTCAAATATCTTAAATTTTTAAAGAGCTAAAAATATGCCTTCTATTTAATTTTTAATAATTCATCTGCTGGTTTGAAATATTGAAGACAGGCTGGCACATGGCTCTGTGATAAACTGGCCTATGGGTGGCAGTTACCTCCTCTTTTATTCTGGTGGTGGTGATCTCATGATTATATTTAGACAATCCCTTTTCTAAATAACTATGTGTAAGCAATCATAACAATCCTATTTTCTTTAACAGTGATTTGTTTATATATGGGCCAATGCTGCAGTATAATCTAAAAAAAATTTTTTTTTGAGAGAAAATCCACTGACAGGATTTTGGAAAATGTTCTCTCTCTCTCTCTCTCTCTCTCTGTACACACACACACACACACACACACACACACACACACGTCTCACAGTGCCTAGTATACACTTCCATAGCTAGTATGCATTTAGATAAGTTACGACAATTATTTTCTCTTAATGAAAGTGATTATTTTCTAATCTTTTAACAAAATGTTTGTGAAACTTTATTTTTCTTCATTCTTCCATCATTATAAATTATTATATATATATGTGTGTGTATGTGTGTATGTACGTATATATGTGTGTGTATGTGTATATATATGTGTGTACACACACACACACACATGCACACATATATATAAAATTATTGTGCCTGTATATATACATATGTGACTATGGGAGAAGAGTGGAATTCTTCATTGATTGCATACTTTGCTTGGATCTGATGCCTGGAGTTGTGATATTCTACTGCATCACAATGAGGATAGCTAAACTGACAAATAAAGAATGGAAGGAACCCAGGCTCTTGAAGTTATTTTCTTTCTTCTTCTTCGTTTACTAATATCTTAGCTATTTTCTTTATTCTTCATAAATTCATACATCATTATATATTTCCAAATTGAAGATGAAGATGAAGATGGAAGAGTTTTAGTTGGTGGTTAATATTATCTAAAAATGATAGGGTCAGAATTTACTGTAAATTATTGTTATTTTTTTCAATGTAAGATCATTCCATTCAAAGATTTTCATTATTCTTAATAATTAGATATATTATGGTTTCATCCTAAACATGCTGCAATTCCTGACAATTTAGAAATTCCAATGCATTGAAGATTATAACTTTTTATATTTCATTGTATCAGTTTCCTGATAATTATACATATTGTAATTTTTTATTGTGTTTCTCTGCCATTCAGTTTGGAATTTTTTTTCTTCATACAAATGTGCGTCTTATATCTATGCTTTTACCTAAATATTTATATGAGTAAAATAGAAATTTGATAGCTTAAAAATATATAATTCTTAAAACTCTAATTCAGAATTACATGATTCTAGGATTGAAAGATCATAGGTGATATTTACTCTAAAGTCCTCATTTTTATAATGAGTAAATTGTCACAGAGTAGACTATAGATCTTGTCGTAGCAACATTTGGATAAGAAGGTAGCTCTTGATATGTTCAACTTGAATAATTTTTTATAAAATAATGACATCCTATTTCAGATTTTTCAGACTATCACAAAGTCTAAGAGTACACATTCATATTTAAGGATTTGGTGGTTAAATGCGAACCCTTTCCTCAACACTAGCCAGCCAAACTTCTTTGGAACTCATAATCTAAATAACCTATCTGCTTCCATTAGATTAATTTCACAACAGTTCTCTTCTTTAGCTGGATTCCCCTCTTCCCACACAGGCAGTACTTCTGGCATGCTGAGGCAGGCTCCTTATTGTTTTGTACATTAGCATAGTTCCTAAGCCAGGCTCAAAAGATGGGAACAGTTTCTAGGGAAGATAGGTAGAGATATGATAATAAAGATAAATATAGATACTACCTATGATTGTACTTAGTAAATAATCAAACTAAAATGAAATAACTTTGACTCCTAACAGGAGTGGGCTGTTGACTGAGAAAAGTTTCTACTACAGATGGCATTGATATACTGCTTAAAATAATCACCTTAACGCACCCCCATTTAAAAGCTGAATTATTTGTTCCATTTCTTAAGTTTTGATATTTAGCCTCACACCCTTAATTATTCCCATCTTGGGATCATATTTTTTCTTCACATACAAAATATGTTAAACTTCTTTTACTTATTTGTTATTAACAAAGAGCTATTTTGGCTTCACAAAGTGAACTTATAACATGTACAATTCACATATACAATAAGGCTGATATAAGTAGTTTAAGAAGAAGAAACGAGTAACCTCCATTCCTCTGCTTTTATCAGAATTACGTGCACAGATAACCAGTTTGATTTAGGAAATCATGCATTTCCCAAAAGTCACAGCTCCAAGATATTCACTGTAGACACACTTCAAAAGGAACTTCAGCCTGAGGGCTTGCCACAAAACATAAAACAGCATTATAAATTGATCTCATTGTTTCTGTTCTTGTATAACATGTGGTCCACTCATACTACAAAATTTCTAAAGTCTCAAATTTAATATTGTCTTTATAATATTTTGATTTTATGATAAAGCTCAAACTCCACACTATTAAATCCAAGGGCTTCCATAATCTAACCCCTATTAATAAATTTAGCACCATTTCCAATTATTGCACTGTCTGGTTTCATCAACATGGGGTGGGAAGTAGCTGGTCTGAATAGGCCCTTAAGTTTCCTAGTTTTATCTTGAAAAAAAAATAATAACACCTTTTTTTTTTTTTCCTATAGAACACAGTTGTATTGATGTAAAAACTAAGAGTTCTGATTTTTTTTCCCTCTTTTAAATTGGCCTTGTAAACATTCTTTAACAAATAATTTTAAATCATATTGCCTATTCACTTTTCTCTATAACAGTAAGCAGAGATCGTGTTTGTTTTATTAATTTGTACATATCTGGTATCTAGACAGAACATGAGTAGACATATGAATATGTGTGGAAACAGTGCAATATATTTTCTGGAATCTAAGATTGCCTTGTTTTTTTTTAAGAGGACTACAATTATAGCTTTGATGAAAACAAAGCCTAAATACTACTACATAAAATATGTTTATAAATTAAAAAATGTATATTCTCTTTGGAAAAAAATTAAATATCTACATTGATAATTAAGAAAATATACTAAATAATGTGGCTAAAGTAAAAAATCCTAGTATGTGGAAAAAAGTGACAAGAAAATGTAAATCTTCTAACTTGTGTTCCAGAACTGAAAATATGATGCATCACT
Organism: Rousettus aegyptiacus; assembly: GCF_014176215.1. NCBI lineage: Eukaryota > Metazoa > Chordata > Mammalia > Chiroptera > Pteropodidae > Rousettus > Rousettus aegyptiacus. The sequence continues at coordinate 113,782,351 of NW_023416295.1, forward strand.
TATAAGTTTTATAAAGGTTTAAAACTCCATTTGCATCATCTTATTTTAATTTATAAACCAGATAAAGAAAAGTGAGGCTCAGAGGCCTACTTTATAAAGCTCGTGTACTTCTCTGAGTATATAGAAGTGAAACTGTGGTCTTCTTTGGTTTCGTTTCTGAATTCCCCAGTTGTTTTGATGAACAGACAAATTTATAATCAAAAGAAATGTATTCTTAACTTTTTAAACAAAACGATTTTTTAAAAAAAAAAAATGATACTCAGAGGTTTGAACCAAGAACTTCTGGAAATGAGTATTTTCTCTCCCAGACTGTGGGGCTGAAGACACTTTTCCACATTTTGCAAAAGTTTTATGAAGAAATTATTAGAGCCCAAGTACTCAAGCACCTCACAGTGCCCAGTACACAACTCCACAGCCAGTAAGCATTCAAATAAGGTATAACAATTACTTTCTCTTAATGAAAGTGATTGGTTTCTAATCTCCTAACAAAATGTTTGTTAAACCTTATTATCTTTCATTCTTCCGTCATGGTAAATTATTTTGTTTATATCATTATCAAGCTTTCAACATGTTTTCATACATTTGATCTCATCATTTTCTCTTCTCACAACACTCCTCTGTATTAGGCAGAAAAAAAAAAATCTTCTTATTCTAAATCTCAAGGCCCAGGTATTAAAATATAATGCTGAAGCATTTTTAAAAAGATTATAAAGGGCCCTTCAAAAAACAGCAGTGAATATTAATTTTAAAATTATCTAACAATTTGTATTTTGAAATTGTTTTCATCATTAAATTTTAAATAATATTAGATCTATTTTAGGTTGTAGGATATAATATATAATGAAGACATGATTACCTTTTTTTAAAAAAAGTTATCTTCAAAAATATTGGGTTGGTGTAGAAGTTAGATACAAGACAAACATTGGCCCAAACCCCAGCTACTTCACTTACTAGCTATATGATTAAGGGGATTTACTTAATTCTTAATTTTTATTTTTCATCCAAGGTGGTTAAAATAACTACAATATTATAAGAATTACATGAGAACAATCATGTAAGCTTTAGCACGTAACTCAACCCCTCAGCTATTATTCCTGTAGCTCTGGCATTGTTTTTTATCCTGTCAATGCTATACCATGGTCTTTTAACTTAACATGAATTTTGAAATAAAAAATAGTAGTTAAAATCTGAATATCTGAGTTCAGTTCCACACTTCAGTCTAGATTTTAAAGGTGGTGTGGCATATTAACTAATACTGTATATTTTAAAGTCAGAGCTTCTTGTTCAATTCTTGACATTTTTTACTTATAAGATGACTGAATAGAATAAATTAGTTAATCTGTCTATCAGTTTCTACATCTGTAAAACTAAGGTGATACAGAAATTAATTTATAAGACAGTGAGGCTTCAATACGTTAATCCATGTAAAATACTTAGGAGCCTGTCTAAATCCAGGTAGTCACTCATGTAAAAATTAGCTCTTATTATAGATATTTTTATACAGAAGGGAAGTAATATATTTTTGCTTGATGTCAAAATTTGATATTAGATGTAATGCTATAGCTTTGTCCTGCAGGGATGGAAGATATAAGAGAGAAAATTGGAGAACTGTTACAAAAAAATCTTTACGAAAAATTCTTTGTACATAAGTGGCTTTCTACACCACTGACAAATATTTCATAGATGCTTTTTTGCTTATGATGGCACAAGCCAAGTGAGACCAAATTGCTATAATTTTACTTTGTATTTGTATAGCTCCATAAAATTTAGGAATTTTACTCATATACCAAATTTATTTGATACAAAAAATATAGGATAAGTTTAGTTAAACTGGTTTACCAATTAAAAAACCTAAACTTTAAAAATATTAGTTTTATGAGGGTCAAACAAATAATAAGTGGAAGAGCTTGAATATAAACCCAGGTCTTCCAACATTCAGAATAGTAACATTTTTCTCTGTAATCTTAAAAAATATATATTTTATTTAGGGATAGATGTTAACTTACCTTTTATGATAGGAGTAAAATCTCAAAATAATGACTTCATGTAAGCCAAAACATCCCCCAAAACAAAATGTAAAAAAAAAAAAGAAAAAGATTTCCTAAAACAAGGCAACACAATGTCTCCACAAAAATTAAGCCATTTTCCCTGTGGCGTCTTTTTTGTTTGTTTGTTTTTCTCCTTAAGATAAAAAATGTGTATAACCAGAAAAATTTACTTGCGCTATGAAGACATAGGCTATGTGGCGCATTTAGTTCTGCCAGAAAACCTCGCATTCATGTAAGCCACTTAATTTACAAATTTACAAAGCAAGCTTTATTTGCTTGAGTCATGGATGAGCAATCTGGATTTTCACTTTTAAAGGAAATATACATGGCAATGTTGATGAATACTCTATGTCTGGATAAAAAATAAATCACAATATTTTAAATTATTCAAAAAACAAAGCTACAATGTACATTTATTGTTGACTTCCCATTTAAAATGAAACTTTCCTCTAAGTAATTATGTGTATACATGTCTGAGTGCATGTGTGGTGTGTTGTGTGGTATGTATCTTCTCTGGATATATATATATATATTCTCTCCAGGGGAAGTCAAACTATAGCCAACATATGGTGAAATTAATCAAGCATCTCATTTATTGCATCTGATTGAATTTTAATGGAGCTGATAATCTAGTTTGACAACTTGCTGAATTATTGTCAGATATATTATACAATTTCTTCTCATTATGCATGACAGATAGTTAAGTGTTATAAATTATGGGACACTGTAGGAGCTGGATGTATTATAAAAGCCAAGTGACAAGCACTTCAGAAGAGGGAGAAACTCTGTTATTGATAATTTACAAAAAACATTCACAGGCAATTTCACACAGCCTCTTTTATTCTAGTCAAAACAGCAGCCACTTACTTAAAAAACAAACATGAATAGATGATAGATAGGAGGGTATATGTGTGTATGTGTTATTTCTTAACATTATTTCTTAAATTTTACCCAGACTTGAAGACCTAGTTTCTAGCAGTTTTGTTCAACTATTCCAGCCCACAATTTATTAATACAATAAATATTTATTGATTGCTGGTCTGTTAAATTGTAGTATTTAATAAGTGGGAATTAGTAATTTTTTTCTTTTATTTCATCCATCCTTTTTCATTCTTTTATTTCCCCTTTGGCAACCATAAGCTTATTCTCTATATGTCCATAGGAGTCTGTTTCTGTTTTGTTTCGTTTTGCACTTATTTTCTATTTTCAGATTCCACATGTAAGTAAAATCATGTGGTATTTGTCTTTCTCTTTCCATGTTATTTTATTTAGCATAATACCCTTCAGATCCATCTATGTTGTTGCAAATGGCAATATTTTAATCTTTTTATGACAGAATAATATTCTATTGTGTATTTTATATGTATATACCAATCTCTTTACTCATATACCTATCAATGGACACCTAGGTTGCTTCCATTTCTTGGATACTGTAAATAATACCATAATGAACACAGTGGTGCATATATCTTTTTGAATTAGTGGTTTTTTGGATAGATGTCCAGAAGAAGAACTGCTAGGTTGTATGGGAGTTCTATTTTTAATTTTTTGAGGAATCTTCAGATTTTTCTGTAGTGGCTACACCAATTTACAATCTCACCAGTAGTGTACAAGGGTTCCCTTTTATCTATGTTCTCACCAACACTTGTTTGTTGATTTTTTGATAATAGCCATTCTGACAGGTGTGAGATGCTATCTTATTGTGTTTTTGATTTGCATTTTCCTGATAATTAGTGATGTTGAGCATATTTTATATGCCTGTCGGCTATCTGTATGTCCTCTTTGGAGAAATGTCAATTTAGATCCTCTGCCCATTTTTTAATTGGATGGGGTTTTTTTTGGTGTTAAGTTGTATGACTTTCTCATATATTTTGGATATTAACCCCTTACGAATGTATCATTGGTGAATATCTTCACCCATTCATTGGGGTGCCCTTTTCTTTTGTTAATAATTGCCTTCACTGTGAAAAAATTTAGTTTGGTTTAGTTCCATTGGTTTATTTTTTTTCTTTCATTGCCCTGCCCAAAGAGATATATTTAAAAGGTATTGCTAAGAGCAATATCAAAAATTTTACTGCCTATGTTTTCTTCTAGGACTTTCATGGTATTAGGTATTATATTTAAGTCTTTAATCCATTTTGAGTTTATTTTTGTATTGATATAAGAAAGTGGTCCAATTTCACTTTTTTTTTTTTGCATATATTTGTCCAGTTTTCCTAACATGACTTATTGAAGAGACTGTCTTTACCTCAATGAATAACCTTGCCTCCTTTGTCATAGATTAATTAACCATATAAGCAAGAATTTTTTTCTGGGCTCTCTATTCTATTCCATTGATTTATAGATTTGTTTTTATGCCAGTGATATGTTTTTATTTTTTATTATTAAAGGGAAGAATCAACCAATTAAGTGGTACCTCAAAGTAATTTACATGCTCAAACATTTTATTGTAGTTACAATGCTAATATATTGTAAACATTTATAATATATTGGTAAATGTTATAGTGATTAAATTATACATACATATAATTATATATTTATTATACATGTTTATTGTGTTATATATTAAATATTTATCAAATATATTTATATGTAATTTATAAGAATATAAAATAAATGTTATATATAAACATATTGGGAAATGTTACATAAAATAATTATAATTAATAATGTGTGACATAAATTGACAAATACTTATTAAAGAACATTCGAAGTAAAATGATGTAGCATTATCTCCAATGATAGCACTAACTAGAAATAGCTACAAATTTGTAGCTTTCGGTCTTTCTATAACAACTGCCTCATATGAATGAGACCATGATTTATATATTTTTATAGACATTTTATCTTGCTTTTTGACTTAACATTACATTGTAGATATTTTCCCATGCCATTAAAAAATTACCCATTAAACATAATTTAAGATTAAATAATGTGGACTTTCAGTTTCATATCTGACATGTAAAGAACTTGGAAGTTGTTACTTTCATCCTTATAGCAACAAAAAGCATGACAAACTAAATCGATGACCTTTCTTTGGCCTAACAGAGAACTGAGTTTCATGGCAAACTGCTATCCTGAAATCTGGAAAGACGGGTTTATACAGAGAGACACATCCAGGTTGGCTCACTTGGAACAAAAGCCTCTAGATCCTTACATGGATAATAACACTTAAATGGTAATATTGAGTAATTGCTAGAGATTCAAGGTGTACTGGTGTATGACTGAGGGAAATAGAGAAAAAAATAAAAAATAAGAATGTCCATAGGAATATTTGCAGTAATAATGGGAGAGAATATTCCAAAAATAATGACAGTCACCAAACCACCTTGAAGCCAGCAAGCTCAGAAAACACAAAAAAGGACAAACACCAATAGTATAAAACAAATAAGCAAACGAACAGAAAACCTCAGGCATATCATATCAAACTACAAGAATCCAAAGACAAAGAAAAAATCTTAAAAGAAACCAGAGGAAATAATAGTGTAACTATGGTCCGATCATGATGAGAATGCCAGTGGACTTCTTGTCAAAAACCATGTAAACAGAGAGCAGAGTGATATATTTAAAGTACTGAAGGAAAAACCCCTCAGACTTAAAATTATATATACAATAAATCATTCTTCAAAAGTTATTGAGAAGTATAGATGTTCTCTTATGAAAACAATACTGAGGAACAATCAGTAGCAGAAGAATTGTTAAAAGAAGTTCTTTGGACAGGAAGAAAAAAAGCTTGAATTTATACGAAGAAAAAATAGAGTGTCGTGAAAGGAATAAATGAAGGTAAATTCAATATTTTTCTTACTCCTAATTGGTATAAAAATAACTGTGAAAAGATAACAATATATTGGTTGATGATAACATATGTATAAGTAAAATGAATGACAGCAATGTCACAGGAATGGAAGTCAAGAATTGGAAATAATGTTATAGGTACCTGCATTACATGTAAAATTGTATACTGCTATTTAGAAATGTATAAACAAAAGCAAATTAATTAAAAAATAACAAAAATCAAGTGCGATGACTAGAAAAATGACAAAAATCTCAAGGGAAACAAAATATTTAGACAGAAAATTTATAACATTAAATACATGTATTAAAAAATAAATAAAATCTAACATTGATAACCTAAGCTCCCTTCTAGGAAACAAAAGAACACAATTTAAGCTTAAATCAAGCAGAAAAAAAAAGAAATAAAAATTTGAGCAGGAATCGATGAAACTAAAAAACAAAAGAAAAACAATTGAGAAAATTTGTAAAATCACGTGCTTATTTTTTAGGAAAGATTATAAAATTGACAAACCTATAACCATTTTAACAAGGAAGGAAGGAAGGAAGGAAGGAAGGAAGGAAGGAAGGAAGGAAGGAAGGAAGGAAGGAAGGAAGGAAGGAAGGAAGGAAAGGAGGGAGGGAGGGAGGGAGGGAAGGTGGGAGGAAGGGAGGGAGGGAGACTTGTATTGCCAATCTCAGAAACGAAAGAAGGGCCATCACTACTGATATCACGAACTTTAAAGGATACAAAAGGAATACAATGAACAACTCTCTAATAATAAATTTAGCAATGTAGGTAAAATGGATAAATTCCTCATAGGATACAAATCCTCAAAACTTATGCAAGGAAAAATGGGTAATACAAATAGTCATATTATCTGTTAAAGAAATTGAATCAAGAATTAGTAACTTTACAAAAAAACTAAAATGAAACAAAACAAAACAGGCTCAGATGGTTTGATTGGGAAATTCTCCCAAATTTCTAAATTTCTATGGAATAAATATTAATAATTCTCCCAAATAATTTCTTCCAGAAAATGGAAACAGAGGACATACTGTTACACTCGCTCTACAAAGCCAGTATTACTCTAATACCACCAAAACCATATAAAGCAAGAAAGGAAAACTACAATATGTGTACTGAACATTGATGCAAAATTTTTCAACAAATATTATCAAATTGAATCTACAAATATTTTTAAAAATTGTACACCATGATCAAGTGGGATTTTTTATTATATATGGAAGTTTATTTAAACAATGGAATATCGATTTATATAATCTATTATATTAGCAAACTAAAAGAAAAAATTATATAAATTGACACTAAAAAAGGGAAAAAGGAACATTGAGGAAGTCCTATAAATTTATGACAAAAATTTTTAGAGAATTAGGAATAGAGAGGAACTTTCTTACTTATCAAAGAAAATCTACAAAAAAACCTGTAGCTAACATGATACTTAATAGTGAGAGACAAAATACATTTTCCCTTAGGTTGGGAACAGGCAAGGATGTCCTTTCTTACTGCTTTTATTCAAAATCATACTAGAAACTACTAAGATTTCTTTTAGTATGTACATGAATAAATAAACTATAGCACATTAATGCAATGTTAGAGAAAAAAATGTTATCGAAACACTAAAAGACATGAATAAAACTTAGATTCATATTGCTAAGTGAAAGGAGCCAGTTTTAAAAGTGTACATAAAGCATGATTTCCTTATTTGACAATCTGGGAAAGTCAAAACTATAGAGACAGAAAATATAACGGTGGTTGCTGGAGAAAAGGACTGAGAGGGTAGGCATTGAACAGGTAAAACGCACAAAAGTTTTTAGGATGGTAAATTATTCTGTACAGTACTGTAATGCTAGATACATGACTCCATGTATTTATTAAAAACCATATAACCTTACAACACAGATTTTCAAAATTACTTAAGAAATCAGGAGCTCCCCAGATGGAAGACAGAATATATCAAAAGAATTAAACTGAATTTTAATGAGGCAAAGAAATGGTAAATAAATGCTATTCTCTCATTAATAACATTATATCCTAAGGAGATACAGGATAACAAATTTTAAACACACACTACATATGCACATCTATGTACACTATGATTATTAATTGGTGAATGATGGCAGTTGAATCTCTCACTGTCAAAGTGGAACTTTACAGATAAACAAGGGAAATTGTCTAAAATGATATATATATAGTTTGGATTAGAACTGGAAACATCAATATGAACTCCATTTTCCCTTAATACAAATACTGATAGTTACATACGGAATGATTTATATATGTATACATGTACACAGGTTAGTATAGAAACATATATTTCCTTGCTATCTCAACTGAGAGGGCTTAGAAATAAAGACAACCTGAGAGCAACAGGCACACCCAGCACAAAAAATTTATCTTCTTATACCTTTCTCCAATAAAAGTAATCAGGGCTTCTTGAGAAACTGGCAGAAAAACCCGAGATTAGCCTAGAGCATCTTATACCAAAAAACAAGGAAGTGCTCAAAAAACCCTACAATGTCAGATGGGCACACTAGCCAACCCAAGCTCCTAATAGCCAAGCTGGAAAAAAATATGAACAAAAAATAAAGTAATATTAAATTATAACACAAAATATACAATAAATATCAAAGAATCCATACAATGTATAAAATAGTTAAATACATAAATAAATGTGAGAAAATAGACAAATATTTCATATGAAAAAATTCTAAATAACTTATATAGATATTCACAATCAAGAAGGTATGGTATAACTTGTCTCCTTAAAATTGGGTTACAAGTAGTGACTTCTAAAAAATGCAGTATTAAAAGAGAAAAAGATTAACTTCAGTGGAGAAACTTGAGAGACATTATTACAACTAGCTGACTGAAGTTGACCTCAGCAGTAAAAACTCATGTTAATAATATGTACCCTTGATATGATGTGATAGAATGACACTTCAGCTTTGTGATCTTCCTTCACAAATACTCTAACTCCGTTCTTATCATGAGAAAGCCATAAGAGAAATCTCAATAGATGGGCATTCTAAAAAACACCTGGCAGGTATTCCTTAAACTGATAATGAAACCAAGGAAAAACGGAGTTATTATTACATCCAAGGGTGGTCAAAGCGGACGTGAGGACTAAACATAACGTGCTTTTCTGGGTGGGATCCTGGCTCAGAAGAAGGATATTGCATATAAAAAAAGGAACTTTAAACTATGGACTTGACTAATAAATATCAATAGTTTCAATTGTGGTAAATTTGCCATACTAATTTGAGATGTAAATAACAGGGGACACCGGTATAAGGTGTGTTAGAATCTTTGTGTTATCTTCGCCTTTTTGTGAATCTAAAATTATTCTTTAAAAAAAGGTTATTTAAATATATCAAATTATTTACATATGTTTTTACTGGATGCATATAGGGCTGTCTTCAGTTCCTTTTGTTCTGATTTTTTGTTTGTTTGTTTTGCTTAGTTTTGCATATAGCAAATTATCATCTATGCTAAGGTCTCTTTGAATGTTCCAGACACATTTCTTTTTGAAGGCCAACATTACTTTCACTAATATTTTAAATAGAATTTTAAAACATTTGATAAGGTAACTATTAGTATATTTTGGAAACATCATCTTTTTTATTAACCAGTCAAAAATAATTACATAAAGAGGAAGATGGCTATAGTATAATGTTGACTTGTTTTATCTATAGTGTGGTGTAAGACAGAAGTTTCTTCAAAGCAAAATTTATCTCATGATCCTTCAACATTAATAAGAAACATTTTAGAGAAGCTCCATGTAAAATTGTCCAGGTAGCCTGGGAGATGACAGAGAAATTGATTCTATATAAGCCTGAAAGTTAAACATTTATATGGATATGATTACTTAATTTAGTGTGTGTTTTTGTCTGAAGAATATATTTTTTCTGCTTATTTTTCTTCCTCTTCCACTCTTTTTAATTTGTGTAAATGGAATAGAAAGCATAAATTGTGCATACCTCAAAATATGTACGGTTTAGCAGGAGCTGTCAGAGAAAGAATTCTTTAGGATCATTCCAGGAAGAAAATGATGGAAATGCCAAAAGGGACAAAGGACGTTGAAATTCCATATAAAAACCACAATTTGACAGCTCTGCCTTCATGGAAATACAAAACTTTAGGGTTTCAAAATACATGTAGCTAACACTTCTTTTTTCCAGACAACCCCTCCATAATTTTTGAAAGTTATAAATTATCTTTAATTTTATGGATGAAGAGAAGGGAGAGGGAGATATAAAAGAATAAAAACATACATACCACAAACATAACAGGCAAAAAGACAAGAACCTTATTCTTGGTGGCAGGTAATGAATGTTTCTGCACCATTCTCTATGCATTGCATATGTCATAATTCTGATTACATTCTCTATGTAGATAGCTTTGTATATGTATAGTATTTTGGAAAGATCTGCACATGCAATGCTATTGTTATATATCTTGCTTTCTTTTTTCCATTTTATCATACATGATGGTGTTTTCCCATGGTGAATTTTATGCTATGATGAAAATTTTTGTCCTGTCCACATTCATTCCAAATTTTTTTCTCTTGCCTTCAAAGCACTTTTAGCTATAAATATTCAAATCTCTTTATTTGTCAATTGTGTTATTTTCTATTAACATTTAATGGTCACTTTGGCATATATTAATTCTTAATTTTGAATGTCATAAATGTGCCCTTTCATGCTTCTCATTTCTTGATTATTATCTTTTTTGTATCATTTGGTTTTGGTATGTTAATTTAAACTTCTGTGTTTTGATGATATATTTTTCAATCCAATTTTGTGTAAGTTTCCTCCCCTATAAAAAGAGGAATTCTATCCATTCATACTTTCTATAATCATTAATTTACTTAGTCACTTGTCTGCTATTTCTCTCAACATAATGCTTTCTACTTTCTTCTAAATTAATTGGATTTGTTTTCTTATTTTCTTTATATCTTTCTCCCTTGTAGTGTGGAAGTTCTACATCTGTTATATACTGAATTGTGCCCTCTTCTTCCAAATTCATATATCAAAACCCTAATCCCCATTACCTCAAAGCATAACTGCTTTGGAGATAGGGCCTTCAAAAAAGTTAAGATGAAGCTATTGGGGTGGGCCCTAATCCAATCAGACAGGATGTTCTTTATAATTAGAGATAGGGAGAGAGAGAGAGAGGGAGAGAGAGAGAGGGAGAGAGAGAGAGAGAGAGAGAGAGAGAGAGAGAGAGAGAGAGAGAGAGAGAGAGAGAGAGAGAGAGAGACTGAGACCAGGGTTGGGTACATACAGAGGAAATACAATGAGAAGGTGGCCATCTGTAAGTCAAAGAGAGGCCTCTGAGGAAACCAAAGCTGATATTGGACTTCTGGCTTCCTGAACTGTGAGAAAATAAATTTCTGTTGTTGAGGCCATCAAGTCTCTAGTGTTTTGTTACAGCAGCCCTAGCAAACTATTACAGACTCTGTTAAGGGTTGCTCCTGAAGCTCTTAAATATTTAGCATCCATATTTTAATCTAAATTATTTTTTTAATGTTAATAATTAAATGATGTCAGTAACTATTTACCAATAACAGGACAATGCCATTCAGAATTTTTATTTGTGTTAAAATTTATATCTGTATTATCAACTATTGTTGATATTCAAATATATTTTTAGAACTTTATTTCTTACCTTTCACTTAGTCAGATTCCTAAATCCAATATGTTTCCTCAGCTAATATCTCCTCTTTTCATGGTAATATTACTTTATTAAAGAAAATATATATAGCTAGTATAATTTTTCAGTCTTTGTTTTTATTTTTACACATAAGGTACCTTGCCTAGGTCCAGAATTTTAACTTAGAAATCTTATTCTTTATAATTATGTAAATTTTGATAAATTCTAAGTATTAGAAAGCAAAAAAAAAAAGATAATCTGGTCTTCACTGATAATATTATTTTGTAAAAAAGATAGTGTTTATGATTAATGACTCCATGCCAAATTTTATAAACTTTTCTGTTAGTATAAAGTTAAAAAGAAGAGTTTAATATTGCGATCTTCCCTTTAGAGTGTTTTTTTTTTTTCCCCCAACTGTTTGCCCATCTGAAGGACATGTGTACTTACATGAAGTATTTTCTTTTTAATCATGTCATTCCTTTATGTTTCAAAAAAGGCCTTTCCTAAGTAAATTAATGAGAATAAAATGAATTTTACTAAATGAAATATGACAAGAGTGATAATATATTGCTTCTTTAAGTTATGGTTGATAGATATAAGTATGCTGATTATATCATAATTAATTACAAAGTGAATAACGCTAAATACTAAATTTAATTTCGCAATTTAAATTATTGACTAATAAAATTAATGGAATTAGAAGACTTAATGGAGGCCATTTTAAATTTAAATAGCTCTACTAAAAATGGTTATAAATTTCAAAAATATAGCTAAAAGTATTCATTATTATAAGATTTTATAAATATCTCTATGAAAATATGTATTTCTTTTACTAGTGAATTATTTATTGAAATTTCTAAATTAGTGTAGGTTATAAAAAAAATGAGATACTTTTTTCCTTGGAATAATTTATCTAATGTTTCAAATAAATAAACATAATAATTTAACTTCTCCACTTACCACTAACCTCCTCCCCCTACACATATCTATCAAGTATTCAAAAAATCTAAAGGACTATTTTACTAAAATTTTAAAGTCTTATTTAAGCCAGTAATGGAAAGCAAGCCTACACCGAGGCAAAATTAATCATACTAATAGATGTGTATAAATTTTCTATAACTGTTAGAGGCGGAGAATCCCACCTGGCTCCTGGACCAATCGACATTCTTAATGAAGAACAGCTAAGCCATCAGATATGCAGGATGGAATTATTCTACATAAATGCACATACTAAAAAATGAGTGTTTTTATAGATGTGTTTTCAACCATGCAAGTAGCGTTAGAAACATCGAATCATGTTTCCTTTGGGAGAGTGCTTATACTTTAGAGTTAGGATTTAATAAACCTTATATACCTCATCTTATCTTACTGGACTATTACTGTAACACTGATCAGATCCACTCAGAATTAGATGCTAAATTAAATTTGTTCTTTGCCCTTTCGAAATAGGTATTTAAATGACAAAAGGCAATTGTTAGGAAGTGTGGAAAATTCAATCAAGAAATCTATAGTGAGGTTTTATATGCTTCAGTATTCTATTAAGGATGGAAATGCTTATAATTCCTGTGAGTGCCAACTTCCAGTTTCCATTTCATTATTTAAAAAAGGGATTTAATAACTGAGGAAACAGGAATAATGATAAAAATAAATGGATTCCGTTCTAAATTATATTAATACAAGTAAACAGATTTTTTTTCCTAACAAATATTATATTTCTCAGAAACTTTAAATGGAAGTAGTTGTTCTTCAATTTTGAATATTTTTAACTTCGACAAGAGAACTCTCGTGTAGAGAGACAATCTAGATAGGGAGCATCACTGGAAATCTTAAGGAAAAAGTGATCCAAGTATTGAAACATCCTAAGGCAATCTTCAGATTCCAACCTAATAACATGGGAATAAATAATTAAAAACACTTAATGACTGCCTTTATGGTTTCCTAGTCAACTACAGTGATCTCACACTTATTCTACACAGAGGAAATATTTAATTAACTCAAGTTCATAAAATTAATTGCCAGTTTCAAAGGCACCATGAATTTACTAGAGTTTCAACAGAATATTGAAACCCTGTTAAATGTCTGACATTAAGTATTTTCAATACCTCCTTAGTATCCTATGGCATGATAAAGATGATAGCTCATCTCAAATACAATACTCATTCTATTTTGACATGTAATAAAATGTACTGCATATATATATTTATCTAAGGAGAAAAATGAAGCAAATGTTTTGTATTTTGAAAAACTCTTTGTTTGAAATATGATATTATATAATCAATTATGCTGTGCAATAAAAATAATAAAAATAAAATGAAAAAACTTATTGTTACATCTATAAAATATAGGTCACCACAATTTTCTGCAGGTCCTAAACTACATATAGACACACACACATACACACACACACACACACACACACTCTCACATGCACATACTTACTGGAACAGTGTAGCACAGGTAAAGGCATGGACTCTGGCACAAGCTGGTTTGTGTTCCAATCCTATTTATGACATGTGCTTGCTGAATAATCTTAGTCCTTATCTCCAAGTGGATAGATAATAATCTATTCATAATTATTTTGTGAAAAAAATTGTTTTACAATTGTGAGTATACTTTTACTAAGAAAAAGTATTATACAATTATTTTCTAACATGCTTTTTCCATTTAATATACTCTAAATCAATTTTCCTACCAATATATAGACCTATGTCATTTTTTAAATATTGAGATATAATTGATATATAATATTATATTAACTTTATGCATACAAAATGATTATTTGATATATCATATGTTGTGAAGTGATTACCACAATAAGTTTAGTTAATATCATTCACCTCACATAGTTACAAACATTTTTTTTCTTGTGATGAGAACTAAGATTTTCTCTTTTAGCAACTTTCGAATATATGATAAGGTACTGTTAACTTGAGTCATCGAGCTGTGTTTTACATACTCAGAACTTATTTATCTAATAGCTGGAAGTTTGTGCCTTTGATCCACGTTATTTTAATGACATATATATCTATCATATGAGAATATCATGCTTTCGGTTCCAAATGTATTTTTGGTTCCTTTTGTTATTGATAAGTAATTTACTTCATTTAAGGAAGGTTTGGTTAGTTTGTTGTTGATTCTTTGATATTTTCTGAAATAGTGTACTCTAATAAACAGCTATTTTAACCAATATTGTATATGTGGTGGAAATAAATATTTTTAATGAACATAGAATATCTTTCTATTCATTTGTGTCTTCTTCACTTTCTCTCTTCGATGTCATAGTTTTCAGTGCACAGATCTTTAACTTTCTTCATTAACTTTACTCCTAAGTATTTTTAGTTTTTTGATGCTTTTGTAAATGGGATTGTATCCTTTATTTCTTTTTAAAATATTTTCTTGTTAGTGGATAGAAGTGTGACTGATTTTTAAAAATTTATTACTTATTTTAATTAGTTTCAAGTATACAGTACATTAGTTAGACATCTATATAGTTTATAAAACAATCCCTCCAATGGCTCTGTCCCTTCCCTGGCCCTCCACCTAGCCAACATAGCAATGCTAACTGATTTTTGTATGTTGATTTTGTAGCATGCAGCTGAATTCATTTATTAGTTCTAACACAGTTTTTTGGTCCAGTCTTTAGGATTTTCAATATATAAGATCATATCATCTGCAAACAGAGACAATTTTACTTCTTCCTTTCTGATTCGAATGTTTTTCATTGTATTTTTTTAATGCCTAATTTCTCTGGCTAGGACTTCTAGTATTATGTTAAGTAGGGTTATGATATTGGGTAGCTTTGTCTGTACCTGATCTGCCTTTGAAGTTTTCTACTGAATTCTTTAGTTCAGTTACTGTATTCTTCAGCTAGCTATGATATTTTTGCTTTTTTTATATATACAATTTCTATGTTTTTTGAACTTATTTTGTTCATGTATTTTTTCCCTAATTCTATTTAGTTTCCTCTGTATTATTGTAGTTCATAGAATTCCTTAAAGAGGGATTATTCTGAATTATTTGTCAGATAGTTAATAGATCTCCATTTCCTTAGGATCATTTATTAGAGATTTATTAGTTTCCTTTGGTAGTATCATGTTTACCTAATCTTACCTGATTTTCATGATCTTTGTATCCTTGTGTTGCTATCTGTGCATTTAGGTATGTGGTCTCCTCTTCCAGAATTCACACGTTCG
This sequence comes from Rousettus aegyptiacus, assembly GCF_014176215.1. Lineage (NCBI taxonomy): Eukaryota > Metazoa > Chordata > Mammalia > Chiroptera > Pteropodidae > Rousettus > Rousettus aegyptiacus. Next base: position 113,798,040 of record NW_023416295.1, read on the forward strand.
CTTTAGCAAAGAAAGATCTTCATCATTTAACTTACAACGAGGTTTCGGATGAATCAGCTGGTAATGACCAGGCGGGAGTGGACTGTTGTCAGATTCTCTGGTTAGACAAGGCCACAGCCCATGTTCTAAGGTCAGGGCAGGTCACTGTCTCGACTACATGATCAAGTGGGCCTGCTGGCTTAGCTCCATGTTCAAGTGGGGCTGCTGGCCATGCTCTACAGTCAGTTATGGGCACTAGCTGGGATTTACATTCAACTCTGGTCATGCAGGATTGCAAGCTGTGTTCCCTGGAAGGCTGGTGCTGCTAACTGGACTCCATAATTAGGCAGAAATTTAACTCAAATTCCTCAATTGCTCCGAGTCATTTGGGACCTCAGCCAGAGAGTGCCACTGGTTGAATTCTGCATTTAGGAAGGGTTACAGGCAGGGCTTCATGTTCTAATGGGGGCTTCAGGCTGTCCTCTGCTATTAGGGAAAAATGCAGTCTGTGCCCAGAATGTGGTGGGGCTACTGGCTGAACTCCACAATTGGATGATCTTTGCTACACTAATTGGACAAGATCACTGGCTGGGCTCTCTGTTTGGGTGGACCCCTCAGCTCTACAATGTAGTTATATGAGGATGGCAGCTGTTTCTCGTGGGTAGGGGAGCTGTCCATGCTCTCTGGTTAAGTGGGGCTGCAGGCTATGCTCTGTACTGTTGGGGTCACTGGTGTGACCCTCCTGGGCCAAGCCACAGGCTGTGCTCAGTAATCAGGCAAAGCCATGGTCTGGGCTCTGCTGTGGGGCAGGGCTATAGGCTGGGCTCTGTGGCTGGGCAGTACTGAAGTCTGGACTCTGATGCTGCTTGGGATCACTGTTCAAGCTCCCTGATCAGTTGGGGCCAGAAGCCATGCTCAACACATCGGTAGGGCTGCTGTATTGGCTCCCTGCCTCAGAAAGCTTTAGGATGGGTTTGCTGCTGCCTGGGTTCTCTGGCCAGTCTTCCTGATTAGGTGGTACTGCAGGCTATGCTCAACAGTTAGGCAAAACTCTGAATTTGCTTCCCCACCTGAATGGGCTGAAAGATATACTCCAGGGCTGCTTGGCATCTAAGGCCAAGCTTTTGGTTGAGCACATTTGGAGGCTGTTACTCGGAAGCTGGGTGGGGCTGCTGATTTGCCTTTCTACCTCGGTGGCCTGTAAGATGTGCTCTGAGGTTGCTGGGCATCTGTGGCCAGGCTTCCTGAAAGGAGTGAAACTGAAGAGTATGCTCAACAGTTGGGTAAGGCTCCAAATTTGCTCCCCTGCCTGGCTGGGGTCATGAAATATTTTACACAGCTAATGAGACATATCTGTCCATACATGCCCAGATCTGGGAACCAGTTACTGTAAGCCCTCTTCCTTTCTCCATCTCTACCTGATTACAGTCATCAAGCCGCATCGATTTCCTCAGTGATTCCCATGAAGAGAGACCCAAGGAGCTTCCCAAGAAGTATCCCACGATGCTAGTGAAGCTGGGTGTCCATGTTGGGCTCTTTCTTTCCCACTGGAAAACTGCAGGACCAAGAGGTCCCTCGAGGTGCGGAGCTATACTGGCCTGTGGGAGGGGGTGTGCAGTTGACATGAAACCCTACCCTTATGCTTCTTATGCAGTCCTTCTAGGTCTTTGTGGTCCAGTTATATGCTTCATTAAGCCTCACCTCTGGGATTTTCACAATGTTGTCTTGTCTGTGGATAGTTGTTAGCTGGTCTTCTCATGAGGTAGACTAATGTCAGAAACCATCTACTTTGTCATTTTAGTGATCAGAACGATTCATAACTGTTCTAAATTTCTACTCTGATAATTCCAACATTACTGACTTGTCTGTTTCTGATGCTTGCTCTCTCTTTAAAATGTTTTTTATTTTTTATTTTATTTTTTTTTTTTGGCATTTGGTATGGCTTGTTATCTTTTCTTGATAGCTGAACAGGAGCTGTCAGATAAAAGAAACTGCTATAAATAGACCTTTGTAAATATGGAGGTTAGGTATGGGGCAATGGGAAGTCTTCTGAAGTCCCATGATTAGATATGTCATTTAGTGACCATATGCCTCTGGATTGTGAACTTGACAAGTGTTCTCAGTTTTTTGTTTATTTATTTTTTTCTATATGTAAGTAGAACAGGATGGCTAGAGTGGACTAAAGTTGAATATTTCCTTTCTCTCATTTGCAAGACTGAATTTGGGTATTTTCCTTCCCTCAGGTCAGCTAGGCTCTGATAATAAACCATCAGATTACACTCTGGTTAACTCTGTTCACCTGTGGTCAGGCTTGTTAAGAACAGAATGCTGTGGTGTATTTCAAAATAGTTTCATTTCCCTTCCCCCTGTTGAAAGCAAAGGGGATTTTTCTCTGATATTTATTGTGAGAACTTAGTCAAGTTCCTGAAGGTAAATCTCACAAAATTGTAGGGACTCTTCTAATAATTGTGTTCCCCTGGAGTTTTCAACTCTCAGAGTTGTCTGTATTTGAGCCTCTAGTCATTTGTCAATTGCAAGCCTAGTTTTCCTATCCTGGCTCTGGTTCCTGCAGAGATGTCTATTTGCAAGTCTGTTCTGGTTAGGCTAGACTCTTTGTATTTGCTTGTTTCTCCTCTTGGAGGCAGCAGTCTTCCCTGTGTTCTCCCCTCTCTTATGGGTCCAAGAAGAATCATAGATTTTTTAGTCTGTTTAGCTTTTTTACTTGTTGGTAGGATGGAGTGACAGGTTCTAAGATCTTTATATGCAGCACTGGAAACCAGAAAGACCCATGCAATAACATTTGCACAACAGTAATATTTACTGATGTCTAATTGGCACATTGCCCACGCTCATTCTGCAGAGGCTCACTCTATTCTTTCTTTCTAAGATGCTTGCTCTTTATCTTTCATGAGCTTCCCAATCACTGCCCTCATCTCTATCACCTTTACGAAACGCCAGTATTGTTGCTGTCTCTACTCTTACCGTAACTCACTTCCACTGTTCTTACTTCTCTTTCCCTGGTGTTATTCCACTTATTTTACATATCTACATCTTTTGTGAAAAAACTGGTCTTTTGTGGAAATCAATCATGACATGACCAGATAAAATGGAGGTTAAGAAGTCAGCCTTTGGGATGAGTCAGAGAGAGGTTCTCATACTTCCACCATTGAGATGATTGATAACCATTATCAAATTACGTAACCTCTCTTACTCTATAAATTGTTATAATACAGCATTTACCTCATGGAGTTTTCAATGATACTGTATCTGTAAAGTACTAAGCAACTACCTTCTCTCAAGTGTAAACAATCAGTTCCTTGCTTCGGCTGCACCCAGCACCTAGTTTGATGTTTCTGACACTTTTCTCAAAATGTTCTTGTGCTCTATGTGTAAGTGTTGGCGAGTTCCCACCCTGTGATTCTATGGGGCAATTCTTGAGAAATGGGGCATGATGGGTATTACATGAGTTTTCCTTTAGCAATTTCTCCAGTGGATAACTCCTGACAAATTTCACAAGAGCTACTCCTAAATTCAAGGTAGAATTGGCACCATTCAACCCGAGTAGTCATCTTTTCAGTAGATTTATATCTTTCCATTTTACTACAATCTGTTTTCTCTAAACTCTCGCTTCTCCTTTTTGTGGAACACTCTAGATATATTGTATCAATATTATCTTTAGGTCTTTCTTATTTTGCAAGTGTGTATGTTGTTTCCTGTTGAGTTCTCAGGGGGGTTTCTTCTCTTTAGAGTTGAACTGTTGGGAAAAAGATATATTCAATAAGTCGTTCCAGAGGTCTGAGAATTCCAGGAGGCTAAATTGTAAACTAAGATTTTACTATCCAACCAAATGATAATAAAAATTTAATTCCAAGTGTCTGTTTTTGAAGGTTTATAATTCAGTGGATTACCTACCTTCGTTTCTGTTTCCCCCTCTGAATTCCTTCATATAGAATATAATTTTGTATTAAAGGATATATTGTCAATAGTCCCTATATATATATATATATAAAAAAAACACTAGTCATATTGTAAAGCAGTTTCAAAACATGCTCATAGCTGCTAGAATATATATTTATAAATGTACATGAAAGAGGCCAACATCCTAGAAACTAAGTAATAAGAGCTGTTTGTATACGTGCATGCAATTTGTGATTAAGGAGATATTAATAATTTAATGATATTATACAATTATTTTAAGCATAGGACTTAATTGTTTAAATTTGACTGAGATTGCCTTCATGAATAGAGTATAATCATTAAAATTAGTAATTATAATTCGAGAAGTGATAGTGACACATTATATAACACACAGAAAAATAACACATTACATGCCTGATTTTTTTAAATTAGGTGTTTTGTACGACTCAACTTATTTTTTAATTTAAAATAATAGCACAAAACAAATAATTTCATTCTGAGTAGCAAACAAAATTTCAATAATCCAGAGTCTCCTTTTAAAGTGAATTAATTTTTTTCTAATGATCTTTGCTTTGAGAAACAAAACAGGTATTTTTAAAAAGAGAGGCATTTGAATTGCAGTAATATTTAAAGATCTATGGTGCTCAAATATTTTAATTTATGATGAGTAACAGTTATTATTCTAAGAGCTTCTTATTATTCTAAGCTTGTAAAAATACTAGGTATACTGCATAAACAGGTTTTCCTCACTGAGGTATCAAATTGTCCTGTAGTTTCTCTTTGAAATATATCCTGGGCCAGATGTGCTCTGGAATTGTCCAAATTAATCAAGCTTTTTGAATGTGAAGATGAAAATGTTTTCATAATATATTCAAAGCATACATATTATGTATTAAAGATACTGAATAATCCTAGATTCCCAGCAAGTTTGCGATGACTGTTATGTTGCCTACTGATTAATACAATATAAAAGTAATGATTTTACTTCTTAATTTCCTAGCCCTCAACATCTAAGTAAATGTAATTATCATCTATCTGGTTGCTCAAAACAAAATCATTTGGCGTTTTTTGACCAAATTCTTGGAATTACAAAGCACTTTTCTCGTGAATCTTTGATGAGTGTTCTTTGGTTATTTGCTTTTCCTCACTCTCTGACCAAATCTATAGTTGAGTCTTATAAATTCTGGCTCCACAACATATTCATAGAATCGTTCTGACTTCAATCTATAATATAGTCTAAGCCACTCTCAGCTCTCACCTGAATGACTATAATATCCTCTTAACTTGCCTCGCTCCTTTCATTCTCAGTACCCCGGATAGGAACTAAAGTTATCTATTTAAATTTTAAGCCACACTTTGATCAGTTCTAATTTAGAATTTAATATGCTTCCATTTCAATTAGGATCTCTTAAAACTGTTATTTTTGTCTGATTTTGACATAATTTGACTGATTTTATCTCATGCCAGCCTACATCTTATTCACTGCATTACAATAGATACTAGCCTTTTTCTGTTCCTCGAACCTGGCTAATTTAGCCCACTTATTGATTCTTTCCTCTGATCTTCAAATAGATGGGTTCTTTTATTCATACATGTCCAGATCATTAGTATCTTTACAAATAAATGGCTCATTCTTTGCTACCTTCAACAAGAAAATGTCTGTTTTGCCTTCTTTGTTATACTTATTACTGCCTGAAAGAATTTAGTGTATCTCAATCAAATCTATGATGAATTCCTGGCACATAGAAGGCTCTCAAGAAAAGTTTGAATGAATAAGTCTAGTATATAATACAGTATTGCTTAACAAACCCTTTTATGGCACAAGAAAGAAAAAGGCCTAACAAGAGTAGATATTAGCAGTACTTATAAAACCACTTCTAAATATCTTATAAATCACAAGTCAATTCTTTTTCTCTTAATGTCCTGCTGAAATAAAATGTCTACAAAGATCAAAGCCCTATTAGATGTTAGTAATATAGTTAATTAACGTAATTAATAAATATGAGTAAGTTAACCAATATAATAAATGTAATGAAAGCAGATTATGTGAAAGGCACTATCCTAGTCCTTGAGCATAAAATAGCTTTCTCTTAATACATAGCAAATGAGTAAATTATTTTTTATCTCTTAGCATCAGAATTTTAATACTCCATGATGATTTTAATGGCTCATAATAGATTATTTTAATGGCTCACCAATTATTTTCTTTTTTTATTAAAATAAAAAGAAGGTGATATCTGGTTAATAATATAGTTACTATGTTTAGGTACAATTTCTTGTTGGAAAAAAAGTTTATCATTAATTAAATATATATAAATCTTTTAATTTTATTGTTATTTTCTTTTGTTTTTATTGTTACATTTCATGTATTGTCATGAATAAAGATTAACTTAGTTTATTAGCTAAAATTAAGAAATATTTTAAAGAAAAATTAATAATAATAGTGAATAACAAAAAACATTAAATAAAATGACAGTCACTAATGAAATTCCAATTGAGAAGGATTCCCTTCATCTTTAAGAAAACTCAAAATTTCAGATTTACCTAAACTTACCTCCTTTCTCCTCAGAATTATAGCATACACCTGGGTAATTTGGGTAAAATATCAGTATAATTTAACCTAAAAAATAATCATCATCATTGAAGTATAATATATGAATCAATTAATTTATTAATTTTCTCAACAAGTGTTTGTGAAATACATGCCACATTCCAGATATTAGGTTATATATATGGCACAATTATCAAGAGAGAGAAATAATGAGAGAATAGGCAGGGTTTCTTTTTTTAGCAACAGGGTGTGATATTTTTAAAAATTATTCTACTTATGTTATATTACTTTATTCACTTCAGCATTCTTACAAAGCCATAGATTTCTAGAAAGAAGCAGCCAAAACATTTCTTGTCTTTTAGTAAATTCAAGATTGTAGCTCTTTATGTGATCAGCCACCTAATTGCACCACTTTACAAAAGCATCTCCACAGAAAGAGTTCCATTTGAGGTATTTTTAGAATCTCTAATAGATTACTGTCCTCAAGGATTAGGTATTTAAACTGAGGGGGGAAAGTATTTGCAGTTTCTACACTCATTCCAGTTGGGTTGCCAAAATAATCATCTGAAATTATCATTTGAATCTTTGAATCTAAGCATGGCTTCATTGGTGTTATTTTGCATATTTTTCACATCACTATTACCAAAATTATTAGACACTTTGCCTGGTACAAAAAAACAGTAATGAATGACTTTGTTCTACTCTAATAATTTGTGATTGAGGAGAATAGGTGGACCTATACTGGTAATATCCTCACAGCTGCAAAGAGTTCTCTTTAGATCTCTTTGATTTCTACATGAGTGTTTGAATATATTAATTAAATTATAGCATTTTTGTCTGATTGACAACCATAATTGTAGTGTCCACAACACATTTATTTATGGGTAAAGAGCCTTACATGTACAACATAAGTACATTTATAATTTGCAAATAGAAGTTTACCAATAACAATTTGAAAACATATTGCTTCCTTATGATAATGATTACAAATCATTTTATCTATAAAATATAGGTATAACATTATAATTAAATATATCTTTAATGTGGTATTATTTTAATTAATACTTCAAAAGCTGAAAACTTTTATTAAATATATGAAATATTTTAAAATATGTGATATAATCTTAGATCTAGAAAAACAGTACAGATTTTTCTTTCTCCTTTTTCTCTTGCTAATAATAAACCTTGCAATATTCACTATAGATTTAAAAACAGATTTTTAGTCTTCTACTTGTGATGAGGATGTAGAAAGGCACAAGACACAAATGATTTCTTTTTAACAATAAGATTGGGAAGCTAAAACATCAGACATTTTTTCAACACATAAGAGAGTTAAAGAAGTAAAGATTTCAGAAAGTTACAAGTTTTCTTAGGATAGAAGATTCTCACAGCTGCATTCATCCATGGCAGAGAGATAGAAATTAAAGGGGCATGCAAGGTGCAAGAAGAAACCTGCTAAACTTTGAACAAACTTAACATTAGCATGATGACAATCTGCTATGAAAGATATGAGCCCTGAGCACTACAGACAGAAAGCTTGTCTGCATGACCCACCAATGCTTTCCCACTCATCTAGTTCATGAGGAGAATGTACAAAAAAATCTTAAGGTCACAGCAGGAGAAGTAAAGCATGAGGGCCTTGCCCCAGTGCAAGACAGCAGTCCTCCAAAGGTTAAAGGCATCTACAAAAAAAACTAAACAAACAAACAAAAAAAAACCCACTGCTAACACTGCATTTTTTTTTTCTTTTAAGATCAGAAACAATGCCAATAATTTCACTTTCACATCTTCTATACAACATATTTTTCTGGAAGCCCTAGCTGGTGAAAGAAGAATAAAATAAAACATATAAAGGCTAAAAAGGAAGTAGAAACTTTCTTTTTCAGAAAGTTTCATTTTAGCATATAGAAGCACAACTTATTTATTTTCTTATTATTTTATATTAATTTCAGGTATACGGTACATTGGTTAGATATTTATATAATTTATGAAGTGATCCTCCTCATTAGTCTAGTATCCATCTGGCACTACACATAACTATTACAATAATATTGACTATACACTCTATGCTATACTCTAAATCCCTGTGACTGTTTTGTAACTACTAATTTGTACTTCTTCATTTGTACAACTTAATTTATTTCTGTATGTTGATTTGTTACCCTGCAACTTTACTGAATTTGTTGATTAGTTGTAACAGTTTTGGGTGGAGCCTTTAGGATTTTCTATGTATAAGATCATATCATCTGCAAGCAGACAGTTTTTCTTCCTCCTTTCCAATTTGAATGCCTTTTATTTCTGTCTTGACTGATTGCTCTGGCTAAGTCTTATAGTACTATACTGAATAAGAGTGTCAAAAGTGGACACCCTTGTTTTGTTTCTGACCTTAGAGGAAAATCTTTCAACCTTTCACCATTGAGTATGGTGTTAGCTATGGTTTGTCACATATAGCCTTTTTTTTCGTTGGGGGTATGTTCCTCCTATACCCAATTTGTTGAGATGTTTTATGAAAAACATATAATCATTTCATCCCGGGGTTAGATCCTATTTGATCGCAGTGTGTGATCCTTTTAACATGTTGTTGAATTCTGTTTGCCAATTTTGTTGAGAATTTTGGCATCTATATTAATGAGAGATATTTGGCTGTAGTCTTCTTTTCACATAGTATTTTAACTGGCTTTGGTATCGGGGTAATTGTGGTCTCATCAAATGATTTTGGGAGTATTCTCTCATCTTCTATTTTTGGAAGAAATTGAGAAGAGTTTGTATTTGGTAGACTTCATCAGTGAAATCCTCTAGTTCTGGACTTTTCTTTGTTGGGAGATTTTCATTACTGATTTGCTCTCCTTATTCACTAGTGTTCTGCTCATATTTTCTTTCTTTCTTTTTTTTTGTTTCAAACTTGGTAAGTTGTATTTTTCTAGGAATCCATTCTTTCAGATTATCTATCTTGCTGTCGTATAAGTGTTCAGAGCAGTCTCTTACAATCCTGTGTTTCTGCTGCATCAGTTGTAATGTCTCTTCTTTCCTTTTTGATTTTATTTACTTGAGTCTTCTCAATTTTGTTAGTTTAGTTAGAGGTTTGTAAATTTTATTTATCTTTCAAAAAACCATCTTTTATTGTCATTGATCTTTTATATTGTTTTTCTGATCTCTATTTCATTTGTTTCTGCTCTGATCTTTATTTCTTTCTCTCTGCTAACTTTGAGTTGAATATGTTTCTCTTTTTCTACTTTCTTGAGGTGTAAAGTTATGTTGTTTACTCGAGTTTTTTTTTTTCTTATTATAGGCATATAATGCTATAAAACTTCCCTCCTGTAGTTACTTTTGCTTTATTCCATAGGTTTTGGTATGCTGTGTTTCCATTTTTATTTATTTCAAGATATCTTTTATTTTCCTTTTTTTTTTTCTTTGACCCATTGGTTGTTCAGGAGTGTGCTGTTTAATTTCCACATGTTTGTAAATTTTCCAGCTTTCCTCTAGTTATTAATTTCTAGTTTCATACCATTGTAGTTAGAAAAGACAGTTGTTATAATTTCAGTCTTCTTAAAATTTTTAAGATTTATTTTGTGGCCTATCTTGTTTTGTAATCTATCCTGGAGAATGTTCTATTCATGCTTGAGAAGAATGTGTAGTTAGTTTTTCTTGGATGGAATGTTCTATATATATTTTTGCTAAATACATTTGTGTAAAGTATGACTCAAGTCCAATATCTTTGTTGCTTTTCTATCTGAATAATCTATTATTGAAAATGGATATTGAAGTGCCCTAAAATTATTAAGTGTTGTCTATTTCTCTATTCCAATCTGTTATTATTTGCTTGTATATATATAGGTGCTCTAATGTCAGGTGATTATATTTGTAGCACTGTTATATATTCTTGATGAATTGACCCCTCTATCATTATATAATGGCCTTCTTTTCTCTTGGTACTATTTTCAGCTTAAAGTCTATTATGTCTGACATAAGTATAGATGTGCCTACTCTTTATTAGCCTCCAAAAGCATGAAATATCTTTTTCCATCCCATCATTTTGAGTCTATGTGTGCTCTTAAAGCTGAAATTAGCTTTTATAGGCAGCTTATGGTTATGCCTTGTTTTTTTTTTTTTTATTCATCCAGCCAATCTATGCCTTTCCATTGGAGAATTCAACCAATTTATGTTTAGAGTAACTATTGATAATTAAGGACTACTGATGCCTTATTGTTAATCAACTTCTGGCTGTGTTATAGTTTCATTTTCCTTTCTTCTTTTGTTGCCTTCCTTTGTGAAGTGGTGATTTTTCATAGTGGTATGCTCTGATTCCTTTCTATTTATCATTTGTGAACATATTATAGGATATTGCTCTGTGGGTACCACAACATTTACATGAAAAATCTTATATATTTAAGTGTTTATTTTACATTGATAACAACTTAACCTTGATTGCATAGAGAAACTCTACTTTTTTATTCCCCTCTATTTATGTTTTAATGTCAAACTATAGCTTTTTATTATATACTCATTAAAAATTTTTGGTAGCTCTAGTTATTTTTAATATTCACATACATTAACTTTTATACTATAGTTTAGTATTAAAACAACTCTATATTACTGTATTAGAGTATTCTGAATATATTTGTATATTCATCTTTACCCATTGTTGTATATTTTTGTTTTTATGTTACTAATTAGCATTCCTTCATTTCAGCTTAAATAATTCTTCTTAGAATGGCTTGTAAGGCAGGTCTAGTTGTGATGAATTCTCTTAGCTTTTGTTTATCTGGGGGGAAAAAAATCTTTATTTCTCCTTATTTTCGAAGGATAACTTTGCCCAATAGAATGTTCTTGGTTGGTAGTTTTTCTTTCATCACTTTGAATATATCTTCCGCTCTCTCCTGGTCTATGAAGTTTTCATTGAGAAATGTACCGTTAATATGATTTGGATTCCTTTGTAGGTTACGACCTTCTTTTCTCTTGCTACTTTTAGGATTCTTTGTTTTTGCTTTTGATAGTTTATTATTTCTTGGGGAAGATAATTTTGGATTGAAATAATTGGATTGAAATAATAATAGCATTATGACCTATTAGCTTCGTGAAGTTAGATATCTGGATCTCTACCTAGGTTTGAAAACTTCTCAACTATTACTTTTTTAAAATATGCTCTTTTTCTTGCTCCCTCTCTTTTTCTGAAACTTTAATAATTCATACGTTGGTTATTTTCATGGTATCCTATTGATCATGTAGACTTTCTCCACTCTTTTTCATTTCTTAAGAATTCTCTTTTAACTAATTTCAAAGTTCCTGTGTTCCAACTCAAATATTTTTTTTTCTGTTTAGTCTATTCTATTGTTGTTGCTCTATATTGTTATGTTATTTCTTTCATTGAATAATACATCTCTAGAATTTATATTTGGTTATTGATTATGATTATCTCTCTGTTAATTTTTGTTTGTTTGTTCATGTATTATTTCTTTGTTTTTGTTGAATTGTCTTTCTGTGTTTTCTTCTAGTTAATTGAGTTTCCTTAAAACAGGTATTTTAGATTCTTTACCAGGTAAATTGTAGATTCATGTCTTTGGGTTCTGTTACTAGAAGATTATTATGATCTTTTGGCAATATAATGTTTTCCTGATTTTTTAAAAAATATTCCTTAGAATTTTGCATTGCTACCTTTGCATTTAAAATAGCAGTTACCTTCTCCAATCCTTACTAACTGCCTTTGGGAAAGAAATAATTGGTCAGTCCTGTTAGGCTTTCTTAGACCTTACATGAATATATCTATTCCATGTTTCTTGCTTCCTTTTGGAAAACAATTATTAAGCTTGTATGTCTTCTTTCAATACTCCACTACATCAGGCCAGCTATTCATATCTTCTCTTTTTCTTTTTTTCCCCTACAGCTCAAGTTATTGTTTCTTCTTCACCCACAGACACTGGCCTGCTTTTTGCTTGTGTTTCTCAGTTATCTGCTAAAGCTTACTCTTACTGTAAATATTCAAAGAAAGGATGGACTTGTAGGCAAATTAAAGAGAGGATTCAAATGTAAGAAGCCTCCAGGAAATGAAAGGTCCATTTTAGTACCAAGAATCTATATTCCCTGATTTCTTACAAGTATTTGGAATAGAAAAATTCTAATAAACTTTTTGGTTATAACTCATTAGAAACACAGAGGTAATTCTCTCTTTAAAACCAACCTAATTACTTATTTCTTCTGGCAAATGAGTTTTAAGTTTATGAAGATCTTGCAATAAACATGTATTTTTTTTTTCAGTCAATACTACTTTTTAGCAAATGCTAGTAAGCTTGACTAGTCAATTCTCTCTTCTGTAGGAGTAACTAACTAATTGGAAAATGCCTTTACCTGCTATTACATTTGACTAATTAGTTCACATAATACTCATGTGTGGTAGGAAAGTAAATAACTTACTTCTTATTTTACAAATTAGGAAACAGATACAAATGTTAGACCATTTTCCTGATGCCATTCAGAAAATTAATAGAAGCAATATTTAAACTAAATGTTTGAATTCTTTCACTAACTTTATATTTACTCGTGTTTAAGTCTATCTGTTTTCAACACATAAAAGCTAAAAGTCAAGGAAGTATTTTTTTTTGTACAAAAAAAAGTATTTTGTATTTACACTAATAATTAGGATACTCAAAAATTATTCGACCAAAAAAAGTATTCTCATGTTTATACATTTAAATAAATGTTCATTTTTCTTATCTAATTTCTGAATCAACAGAAATATGAAGGTAAGGTGACATTATAGTTTTTATTGTAAGGTATATTCAAAGCACTAGATTTAGAATTGAGTACAGGAGACTGGTTTCTGGTCCTTCCTCTGCCAGTCTCTAAGGCTTTTGAATTAGTCAGTTATTTAATCATACAGAGTTTTAATTTTATCATTTCAAAAAAATGAAAATGAGAATTGGCTTGTTTATTTTATTATTGTGAGATTACTCAAGACAATTTTTATGCTTTTATGTGTTAGAAAATGGATAGATTTATGCTTTTCAGTAATTTAGCAAGAATTTTTAAGAAGAAAATATTATATTTTTAAATTATTGGTAAAAAAATCAATTTCTATACTCATTCTGCTTTGTGTATTTATATGAACTATTTTAAACTCTTAATGGATCTATTTTTAAATATATTTATGGAAAGCCAAAATGTTTTTAAAGGGTCAAACATATAACTGAATATATATGAAAAGGCTAATCTAGACATATGATTTTTTCCAGAATATTTAAAATATAATAAAGCGGCTAGATAGTAATAGCCAAAGTTTACTGATAACTTACTCCTTTAAGGCACTTTTATCTATCATCTTATTCAATATTTTCCCCATCACTTTCAGTATGTGATATTATTTTCTACATTGTACAAATAAGGATATTAAGGCAAGGGAGTTTTCTTTTTCTCTGTTTTTTTTTTTTTAATTAATTATTTTTTTATGGTGACATTGGTTAACAAAATCCAATAAGTTTCGGCTGTACATTTTAACAGTAAGGCATATCTATCTATCTATCTATCTATCTATCTATCTATCTATCTATCTACATTGTGTGTTTACCTCTCATAGTTAGATTTCTTTCTGTCACTACTTATTTGATCCCCCTTACCCTATCTACCTCTCCCAGCCCCCTTCCCATTTACCCTCTGGTAACCACTAGTCTATTGTCCATGTCCGTGAGTCTTTGTTTGTTTGCCCTGTTCATTTGTTGCTTTTAGGTTTATATCCCACATATCAGTGATATCATGTGATTTTCAACTTTTTCTGTTTGGACAATTTTGCTTAGCATGATTATCTCCAGGTCCATCCATGTCATTGCAAGTGCAGTATTTCATCTCTTCTTATGGCTAAGTAATATTCCATTGTATATATGTACCACAGTTTGTTTATCCAATCATCTATCGTAGGACACTTCAGTTGCTTCCATGTTGTGGCCACAATGAATAATGCTGTTATGAACATTGGTGTGTAAATATCTTTTTGCATATGAGTTTTCAAGTCTTTGGAGGGTAAATGCCCAGTAGAGGGATTGCTGGATCATATAGTAGATCAATTCTTAGTTTTTGAGGAACCTCCATATTGTTTTCCATAGTGGCTGTACCAATTTGCAGTCCCACCAGAAGTGTATGAGGGTTCCTTTTCCTCCACATCCTCTCCAACATTTATTATTGTTGATTATACATATTCTGACAGGTGCGAGATGGTATCTCATTGTGGTTTTGATTTGCATTTCCCTAATAGCTAGTGATGAGCATCTTTTCATATACCTGTTTAAGGCAAGGGATTTTAATACCAAGTTTTAATCTTCTGATTCACTACTTAGTAGCTGAGTGATATAAGCGAATTGTTTGCATCTTAGATCCTCATTTGTATGGTTGAGGTAATAATTCCCATTGCATAAAAATTTTTAAAATTACTTAACACATATAAAGTATTGACATCTTTTTTTTTTTGCAACAATAAGCTATCAACTAATATTAACGACTAATACAGTCTACTGTGTGTAAATTAGTGTCTTTTTAATGACATGTATTCTCTATACTCTAAATTTACCATGACCCAGAGAAGCTTATTTTATTTCATATTGTTGGAATACTTGTCAAATATCAATTTCTCACTCTTCCTTAAAAACAGAACCCCAAACGTGCTCAGTGCAGAAATATTCTGAGCCCAAATACTGTCACCTTTCTCAAACTCCCTTAGCTAAGGCAATCACATGACTCATTTCTAGCCAATGTAATGCAAGATGAAGATATCTAAAAAGACTTTCTTCCATTCTGGGTTCAATATTTATTTGTCTCTTTTTTCTATTCTCTTTCTGCCTGTAATACCAATGTATGATTTACAGCAGCAAGAACCATCTAGGGACTATGAAGGATTAAAAATGAGAATAAAAGTTAGTACATTAATGTTAGTGGAATAATGATATGAAAAGATTATAGGGCCCCAATTACATCGTTGAGTCATACAGTATGACTGACTACTGGATTATGTCTCTCTTAATTTGGTTTTGATGATTCAAATAAACTTTCAGATTCTACTATTTCTGGTTGAACACATTAGTAACTGATTCACTGGGTATGCTGACTAATGAATTAGGAGTCATCAAGCTATATGAATAAATTTTTTCTTTTCCTTAACAGATTCTCACAGATAAATCTTCAATCAGATTAAATTTAAAAATAATGATCGGTGGTATAATTTGGGAGCAGTTCAAGTAATTAATAGACTGTGGGTACATGATTAGTAATTAAACTATTCAAGAGAAGTTATTCCAATCTGGAGAAGTTCCCATTTGGAAATTAACATTGTCATCTGCTACAAATAGAAGCATATGATCCCTTAAAAAAAAAAATCTTTATTTAATAAAGTTTTTTAATTCCATGAGCATCATGTGACATGTTACATGGGTTTATACCTACTTGACCTCTTTGCCAGTTCTAAGACAATATTATCCTTATAGCCAAAGTCACTCACTTTGAAACTTTAAAAATTAATTTTAAGAAGAATAGGGTTTCTGAATCAGTTTTGTTTAGAGAAAAAGTCATTGTTTTATTTTAAAGAGGATTTATTAATTAAAATTATAGTCTTCCAAGAAAGCTGTCCCTAAATCAGAATATTGAATACTCTATGATTTACTACTTCCTACAAGGTTGTAGGTATAAAGCAGCTCATCTTCCTCCCTTCAAAAGCAGAACACTTCCCCATATATTTTGGAGTTAAATTACTGCCTTCATATTTCCACTGTGGAAATATGTGTGTGTGTGTGAAGGTTAAAACTTTCTTTAACTCACCTCACCTCCCACCCCAGGCTCTTTACCAAAATGTTGACCAGAAAGATATTTTTCAATTGGCTTATTTTAAAATTATGAAACTAATGCAGTAATTGTTGTATACCCAACCAGATTTTTAAACATGCTAATACATTTGTTTCAGACTTTATTTTGTTAAAAGAAAGAAAGAAAGAAAGAAAGAAAGAAAGAAAGAAAGAAAGAAAGAAAGAAAGAAAGAAAGAAAGAAAGAAATGGTCGTAACATGTATACCCCATCTGAGCATATTCCATGTATCCATATTTGTTAATATCATAGTATCCTAAATTCAGATATGAAGTTTCTGAAGCAAAAAAGAAATATTATTTACTTACAGCAAAAATTGTACTGTTTCTTTTTGCCCTAATTCTCATAATACAATGACAGCCAGACATCATCCTATATGCAAGAAGGTCTACTATAGACAAAGAAACCTCAAAAAAAAAAAAAAAAATGAATCTTGTTGTTTACACAGGAAAGAGAGGCAGCTGTTACCCTCAGCTTCTGAAGAAATAACCTTAAAAATGTAAGAAGAAAAATCCTGGGTCTTCACATTTTGGAAAGTAAATAAACCTATTCAAGGAAAAAATAAGATCAGTGTCTCTAGGTTTAAAACCAAAAGATGTCTTTATGGTCCTGTGTCTCATCCTTCCTTGAAATGTAATGCATACTTCTCTCTAGAGCTCTCACCGTCTATTCAATTTTAAATTAACCTAAAAGCTTTGTCTCTTAATTTAGGTTTCAAGTTTCAGTAAGATTTTCTCAGAAAGCCCCCTAATGGTGCAGAAATGTATAAGATATTTTCTCTACAGCTTCATACTTCTCTCTCTCTCTCCTCCTGAGAAATAACTTCAGTTCTAAAAGTTATTAAATATCCTTCCAGTTATGTGTTTAGACTTAATACCAATAATAATAATAAAAAACTTGAGAGCAGTCTTAATCTATTTAGACTGCTATAATAAAATATTATAAACTGTGTGGCTTATAGACAACAAACACTTATTTGTTTGTTCTGGATGCTGAGAAGTCCAAGATCAAAACACTGGCAGACTCCATGTCGAGTGAGAGCAAGAATCCTGGTTCATAGACAGCACTTTCTTACTATGTCCTCACATAGTGGAAAGGGTGAGCCAGCTCTGTGAGGGCCTCTTTTTTTAAGGGCACTAATTCCGTTCATGAAGGCTGACTTCAGGACATAATCACCTCCCAAAAACCTCACCTACTAAAACCATCACCTTAGGGATTAAGATTTCAAACTATAAATTTGGAAAGGACCCCAACATTCAGACAATAGAAAATCTTTTCATTTCATCAAATTTATGTATCTATTCAACTGTTTCACATATACTAGCACTCAAACAGAATTGCTAAAGATTTGAAAGGGTTAAAGCAAGTTTTTCAAACAGTGAAAGGTCTAGGCTTATTTGATTGATACTTTAATTTTAACAGAGACTAAGCTCTAGCCTTTTGGGGAGAAGGGAAAGTGAAAAGTTAACTGGTGAGAGTAATAATTTGTTTGGGTACTTCATGATATCAAATATCTTTAGGTATACATGCATTCTAGAAGTTCTATCTTATAAAATTGCAATAAGTTTTGGAAGCTAAAGTTTTCTCATCAACCTCATCTTGCCTGTTCTTTTTCATCACTAGAAAGATGATTAAATGATAAGCACATTAATTAACTTATAGTTCCATGAACAGATGACCTCCCTTAGATAAATATTTCTCATCTCCCCTGTAACTCCCTAGGATAATGTGAAAGTATTTTTCCCTTCCCACCAAAAAAAATTTATGGGCGAAATGTTTATAACTGTACAGTAAACAGATGCTGAAATGGCTCCCAATAATCCTTACCTCTTGGTATTTATGCCCTTGTATAATACCTTGTATGGATTGGACCCTTTGACTTGCTTCTAATTAATAGAATACAGTAAAAGAGATATGATGCCACTAATATTAGTTTACAGAAGACTATGATTTCAGTCTTGCTCACACTTTATTCACTCTTGTTTGATTTGTTGGAGCAGCAGCCTTATTTTGAGTGGCCTCAGAGAAACCCACATGCAAATAACTGAAGGTGGCCTCAGATCAACAGCTTATAAGGAATTGAATTCTGTCAACAACCAGGTTAATGAGCTTGAAATTAGATTCTTTTCCAATTGAATCTTAAGATGACTGAGGACCTGGCTGACAGCATGGTTGCAGCAGCCTTGAGAGAACCTGAATCAAAGAACCTAATTAAACTGTACCTGGAAACCTGACCTGTAAAATCTGTGAAGTAAAGCCACTAATTCAGGGGGTAATTCGTTATATGGCAATAGATAACAAATGCCATTTTATACATTTTAATAGTATACAAATAGACCGTTGTATTGGGCGACACCATTAAATACACTAAGGATGTATAAGTGGCTTTGGGAGTTTGCTGTGTGTGGAGGCTATAATGATTTTAAAGAGCACATTGGAAAATGCTTAAGGTGTTCTGGAAAGACTATTAATAGAAATCTGGACTTCGAAGACTCAGCCCGTAAGTGCTCTCAGTGAGGTTAGAAACATGGTATTGAAACTGGAGAAGAAAGTATCCTTGTTATGTGGTAGCAGAAAAATAGCCGCACGGACATCTGCAGTTGTGTAGAAACCCGAACGTTGCCTAGTGAACTTCGTGATGTTGAAAAGATTTGCTCAAAGCAGAGTTAAAGGTGCTTTCTGATTTTTTTCTGGCCATTTATAGTAAAATGTAAGCGAAGAGAGAGAAGTTGAGGAGATCGACTACCTTTAAACAAATAAAAAACAGAATTTGATGATTTGAAAATTCCAGCCTCTCCAGAAAGGGAAACATGCTAAAATTAAGAAATTACATCTGTGCCCTGGCATTAAGATATAATCTAGAAATAAATTAAAGATGTGAATACACAACCTTTTATTAAGACCTTGGAATGATAAAAGGATCACAGTGTTATTCAGCCATACAAAGGGCTCTACAAAGTCAAGGGTTGCCTTACAGACACTTTCAGTCAAACAACAGGCCTACTAAGAAACTTAAGAGCATTGTTCTCAGCTATCTTAGCAGCATCCCAAAGTGGATAAGAGATTATGTAAAAGAGATTTATGGGTGTGGATTTTATCTAATGAAATAAACCCCAATGATATTCACAGAAGCACATCAAGTTTTTTCAGAAAACTGTATTTGCGGAAACACAGCCAGCTTGGACTGAAAGGGACGAAGAGAATACGAAATAGAAGAGGCTCTGGGACCCCTAAAATTCTTCTGGGAGAAAGGTGACTGAGCCACTAATAAGGGCATGGAAAAGAATGAATGACTTAAGGCAAGTAGAGGATCCCAGAGGATGGAGCCAAGAACTATAGAGAATTATTCACAGCCCTTGAAACCTAACCAGACTTTCAATATTTGGCCAGATGAATATCAGAGTTGCTATGGATCAGTGGGTTCCTTGTGTCTCCTATTTTCTACCTATTTTAAAGAGAAGTATCTATAGTGGTAGTTATCTTATGCCTGTTTCACCATTGTACGTTAAGTGTGGGAGATGAGAAAGAGAAATAATTTATGTTTTAATTTCTTTATTTTCACAGGTTTACAGATCTAGAGGAATTTTGCTCTAGTAGGGTATCACACCTGGATGTGGTATAGATAATGAAATTGTGGACTTTGACATGATGTAATGGGACAAAAATTTTGTGAAATTTGAGAAGCGAATGTCTTTTGCATGTAGAAGAAACCTGAATTACCGGGGATCAGTATATAAACTGTAGTAGGCAGTTTCTGCAATGCCTCCCAGCAAAACCCTTCTTCCTGGTAAAAATGCCATAATATGGTAAAGGTGATGAGATGTCACTTTCATGAATCAGATACAAAAGACTACGTCTTCTCTCTTGCTTCAACTCACTGTAGCTTGTTGCCTCATTCTCTCTCTGTCTCGCTGTCTCTCTCTGTCTCTCTCTCTCTCCCCCTCTCGCCCTCTCTTTCTCTATCTCTCATGATTGTTTTGACAAAGCCAGTTGCCACATCATGAATTGTTGAGGTCAGCCTCTGACCAATGGCCAGCAAGGAACTGAACCCCATGCTGGGCCCCAGGGCCAACTGTACCACAGTGGCATCTGGATTATTTCCAATTAAAATCATTTGAGAAGCAGCAGGGGCAGGAGGAGCTCTCTGTCTGTCTCTCTAAATGTGAGAAATCTCATGTGATAGGGCTCTCCCTGCTCCTGAAGGCTCAGAGAAAAAACCTTAGCGGAAGAGTTAAAAAAAATCCAAAGTCAAAATTACCTGTATAAACAAACCTTGTAATATTTTTACTGATTTACTCCCTAAACCAAACCTTGCTTAGATTCCTTCCTAATGAGCACTACTTTTCTTTGTCCTGTCAATTTCTCACAAATTTATTGTTTCTTTGTCTAAAAAGTAGAAAGAGGTGCCTAATTTGATCATTTCTTCGAGCCTCATTTTATGATCTGATCATCATATAGTGATTCTCCTGTGCACACACATTAAATTGTTTTTTTCTCCTGTTAATGTAACCCTGTGTCAATTTTATTTTTTATTATTAGTCCAGTTGTAAAACTAAAGAAGGATGGGTGGGTGAGTGAGCTCAAAAGCACATTGCAACCAGGTGAGTGCCTTGTTGTGAGAGCGCCTGAAAACATACTTTCCCCACTGAGCCAGAGGATCTCTCCAGCCCTTGGCAGACTACAAAAGCAGAGATTTGGATACTGTTTACGCAGAATGGATAAAAAAGGCCATTTGGATATTGGTGTAAGGAGCTGCCATAACAAACACTTAATATGTGGAAGTAGATTCTGAAGCAGAGAATCCACTTAAACTCTGCTGTATTAAAGTAGACTACTAAATTCACTGAATTTGGTGCAAAAGTTTTGCATATCTTCTGTCAGATTTATTCCTAAGCACTTCATACTTTTTGTTGCTATTTAAATGAGATAGTTATTTTACTTGTAAATTCTAATTTTTTTTTATTAGCTTAGAGCAATAGAATTGATTTCTATTTATTTTTATTTATATCAATAACTTTGCTTAAATAACATGTTAATTCTAGTATCCTTTTTCTATATTCTTTGGGTTTTCCACAATGACGATTCTGTTATCGTCAATTAAAGAAAGTTACGTTTTTCTCTCACTACCTTTTCTTGCCTACTGAACTAGCTAGAATATCATGTTGAATAGAAATGATAAGAGAGGGCTTCTTAATCTGGTTCCTGAATTCAGGGGGGAAACATTTAGTCTGTTACCATTGACTAAGATGTTAATCCTGGGGTTCTTGTTTTGCAAGAAGGGTAAAGGTCTGTATGCTCATCCCCATCTAAGTATCTCTCTGTAGTAACCAAAGTCATTTAAAAAAGTGGCAAGCAAAACAAGAAATAAAAAGTTATCTTTTATGATGATCTGGCATTAGGGTTTTCTTACCTTACAGATGCCTGAATTCTTTCCCCTTTGGTAAAATTTACTGCTCTGCAGATAGGAAAAGATAGAAGAAGCTCAACTACATATAGGAAGAAAATGAAATTCACCTCCCAGGTAGTTGAGCTTGGATTCATACACCAGACACTAAGGCTCTTGAGGAGGGGGGGTGGGTAGGAAGTCTTTCATTATTGTACAGGACACATTCTCACCCATGGCAAAGAACTGTAAAGAACCAGATTGTAAATATCATACATAGTATTAAGCTTTGCAGGCCAAGAAGCAAATAGAGGATATTGGGTAGGTACTTAGGTAACAAGAGAGAGAATACCTTCCCATCCTATTTACCTGGATGGATCCACAAAGATGAAGAGTGCCCTTTGCATTTAGATACCATCAACTGAAGTCATTTTCTGTAGAAGAGTAATGGGGCAATGAAAAGGGGCCTTGTGGGTTGGGAGTGGGGCAGGGAGGGTGGAAATTCAGGTTAATTTCTCCTCACTGATTCCCAGATCCTGGCAGACTGCCCTTCTGTCCCGGAGAGCCTCACCTTCTGAAATTGAGCCACTTAGCTAGAGATGAGGCATTTTCCTTAAATGTGGGCTTTAAGACCTCATCTCATGAGCAGAGTCTCCAGTGTATAGCTGGGCAGCCCCCATGGGTCCTGAGCAGCAGGGGGACACAACTGCTTGGCAAGTAGGCACTGGGAGAAGAAGGGGAAAATGGGTCAGTTGGCTCCTTTGAGGGGTGTTCAAGGGCCATGCAAAAATAAGTAATGGATTGCATTTGGCATAAGGTCTTTAGTTCGCAGATCTGTGATCTGTTCTGTTCCTATAATTTTTTATGCGAGGAAATGGAAACACAGGGAGTTCAAGCACCTCTATATCAAACAAATGATTCGACAAGACCCATTCACTTATTCAACATATACATCATTCATGAATTTGAGGTGTAATTCAATTGCTATTATCTGTCTCGATATGACAAATGCTTCGATCATTGTGATAGAAATTTCAGATTACTGAACTAACACAGTGATTCAGGAAAGAGAGCTATGATATTATTTCTTCTCTCTCTGGAAGACTGATTATTTCCATGGAAAGGAGAGGAAGAAAACAAATATATATTTAGTTACTCATTATTATTTTTCAGGCATTGAGACATTTCAGGTTCACAGTATTCTTTTGATATAGGTATTATTAATCCAATTTTACAAATGAGTTAACATATACACCAAAACCAAAAAAAAAAAAAAAAAGTTGTGGCTACTATGCAGTAGAAACGAGATTTGAACATGGAATGGACAACTAGTCAATTTCTAACCCGATATTTACCCAATAAATCAGTAGTTCTCGACCTTCTCAGTTTTGTTACATAATTTAAAATGCTATAGTTTTGGCTACTTATCAGTATTTTACTCTTCACTATTCTCTTGCTGTTTTAGTAGAATTTACTAAACATTGTTAGTGAAGGATCTTACATATTGGAGTAAACATGATTTTTTTGTATTGCTACTTCACCATGTCTTTTATTTCTTAGTTTCAATAAGTTCTACTACTATATTCACATCATGTGATCTGTGTAGTTTGATATGTGAAAAAAAAACTTGACCAATATTCCTAATGCATTTTCATAATTTGTTGAATTGGATAAAATAATTGAAACAATTTTATATATATATATATATTCACTGTAATTGAATGTATCCTCACAGTAGGACCTATCAAATTAGACATGACAACATAAAACTCTGAGTGAAAGTTTAAAGACCAAATCTCTAGCTACTGCTAAAATGTAGGAAACCATTTGGGGATTACCAATCATAGAAATAAGAGACAACAAAACATAATTTTATGATGAAAGTTTAGAGATCAGGAGAGATTCCTTGCCAGCTAATTTGGACACAGGATTAGATGTAATCTTAACCACCCATGCAAACATAGGTATATTTTACATAGCTTTCAGAGTTTTCTTTTTGAGAACTATACAATCTTAGTTCTGCATATTGATTCTCAGCAATGATGTTCACCATGATGTATGAACAAGGAAAGCATGAGATTACCCAAAGTTAGAAGTCTTTTGAATTTTATTTACTTTAATTTTTTAGTACTGTAGAGACTGAAGCATAGAATGTATTGAGTGGTTGTGTTAGGATTCATAGGTCTGCGATTGTAGCAATGTAATCACAGACATACGATATTATTTCTATCTATACTCAAGAATTGAAAAATAAATTTTCGGTAGTGGTCAACATTTTAAAAGCTATAAGGTACAGTATAGAGTCATCTTTTGGAAAATCATGAAGAAAACTAGAGCCGTATTATCTTAATGACAGAAATGTACCTACACATTACTTCCTGAATTGAATTCATAAGGTGAATTAAAATGTATTTTTTAAATGAAAAAAATAGTCTAAAGAAAATTAACATATAATATTGAATTGTGTGAAAATGTTTGGTAAGAATAGTTTTTTGTTAAGAAAAATATATCGTTGAATAATTTAAAACTTACTATGAAATAAAATAAAATTATACTGTTATTTTTAGAGGGCTTACTTTTTCTTCTGCTTCCTCTAACCTGCGAAAAAATAACATTGGATTCACTTGATGGCATTAAATAACAATAATTAATGTTTTTTTTCCTTTTTCTTAGTGGAAATGATCACTCCCAAAATAATCCCATTTATATTACATTTTTTGTGTTTACCCTAATACATGTTTTAAGATTACAAATTTAATAACCATATTATTTTATTTAGACATAGAAGAGTTATTAATATGGTTTTAATGTACATTTATGATTCTTTTAATTCTGAAAAAATCATTAATGTGAAAACATTTTAGGTTTAAATATCATAAATCAAACCAGAATCAACCTCATCTTTTTTCTTCAAATTTTAATGATATGTCTGTTGCCCAAAGCATATATTTCATAGCATGGTCTTTAAATACTTTACCATGTACTTTGTACATAGTCAGTCAATATAAATACTGACAGTTATTGATCATTTCTCAGAGGTTTTTTAAATCTTAAGTCACTCTAATAATATCCCCCATAAACTATGGATTGTTAACCATTACTCTTGTTGGGTACCATAGTTGTCATACTACAAAGTTGTATCATCTTTGCCATATGTGAAAAAATATCATCTTTATATAGAGTAAAGGACATAATTCCCATTTCAACTAACATCTATAGTCTACATTGCAATCAAGGCTCTCCCTCTCCCTCTTTTAAATAACTCCTAACAGTTGTATAATTTAACATTATGAGATGCATTTAATTGTTTATAGTAGATGATGAGCAAAGATCAAATGTGTAAAATTCTTAAAACTGTGAAAAAAAACTTGACCAATATTCCTAATGCATTTTCATAATTTGTCGAATTGGATAAAATAATTGAAAAATTTTATAAACTCTTTGTCAATATAAATTAAAGTCAGATAAAAAGATATTTACCTGCTTATTTGATTTACTCGGTCTTCAGTCATTTCCAGAAATTGAGAGTTATTCCAATTTCAAAAGTGTGGTTGATCTCATATCAATTACATGGATACTGCCTCCTTGATTAGTTTTGTAGAAACAAAAAAAATAAATAAATAAACAAATGAACGTATATTCTTAGGATTTTGTACTTCTGGGATGAGTTAGGCATACTTTGAAATAATATAATTTTTGACATTTTAGAACAGTCTATTATGAAAAACAATGAAAATAAGACATATTAAAGACTGATGTCAGTGCAAGTGAAAGAAGAAGAGGACAAAAAGTAGTTTTTATTCTTACATTACGAACTTTTCTTCTCCTTCTACTCCCTTTTTTCCCTCCTCTTTTTCACCTTCTCCTCTACTCTACTCTCCTTTTCCTTTATCCCCTCTCTTATTCATCTTTATCTTTGTCTTCATTATACTTCCTAGATAATACATTACTTTTGATACCGTCATGCCTAAAGTAATTCACATTTATCATCTGGGACTAATATAATAAATCATATGACTCCCTTAGATTGAATAACAGATGAAGACATTATTTAAAATTTTAACTTAAAAAAAAATAGCTAGACCCCAGTCAGGGAAAAAAAAAAAATCTTTTAAGTTTTTTCTAATCTTAATTTAGTAATTGTTCCAAGATCTAGAGTTTTCTTATGACCAGTGATAAACGTTGCTACATAATATGCTAAATTAGAATATGAAAGAACTGAAAACAAGTAAAGCTCAGTGGAGGGGAATTTTAATGAGATTTTGTTTAAGAAATATATTCAACAGTGTATAAGTTGAAATGTGAAGGACGAATTGTAATTGACTGGGCAAAGTGAGAGTAAGAAGAGGGAAGAGAAAGAGTTTTCCATGTAGGGTAAATAGCACTCATTTCTTCGTACATTCAGGCATGAATGCTTTCATTCAACAACCATCTATTTTGAATATTTACTGCAACCTATGCATTGTTCTAGGTATTAGGGATCCAAAGTTGGAGGAGAAATCATAAAAAGCCTCTGCCACCACAGAGCTTACAATCTTGTGGCAAAGACAGGCATTCATAAAAGATTCACAGTAAAACACGTATGTATAATTGTAGCTGTATCATGTATACTGCCATAAATGTGTACACATGGGAGAAATAATTTAAGTGGAAATGAGAGCTGACTAGGAAAATACTGTGGTTATGGTTGCAGTTGTATAGGCAGTGGAGAGTGGAGAGTGAGGCACTGTATATTCAAATGTCTTGTGGTAGAAGTGTAAGCCAGGGTCATACTTTCATTTCCAAAAAGATCAATGAATCTAAAATAAGGCAATATTATTGAAGAGGAACCTGTGTTGATTCAGAAGACTAGAGAAGAGATTATTGCAATGATTTAGTCATTTCACTGTCTTTAAAAGTTACATGAGTATAGATGAAGAGAAAGAAAATATTTTTAAAATATTCAAGTATTTAAAATCAATAAGAACTGGCCATTATATACCAAAGTCAAATATATACATACATTATAAGCCAGAAATTAGACTCATAGATAAATCTATCAGAAATATATGTGCACCAAAAATACAACATCGCTTAATAAAAAAGTATATAAAGAAAATACATATCCCAGTATCATAGAGAGCATTAATGAAAATAATCTTCAAAAAGATTCTGATAAAAATTGAACATCTCATAGAAATTGAAGAATTATTGATTGTGCCAGCTACCTATTGTACAAAGTTCTGGAATCAAGATAAAAGTAAATATGTTAATTCTTATTCATTCTCTCTCTCTCCTCTCATCTTTCTCTGCTTTCTCTCTCTTAAAATATTCTTTCTTTGCCTAATTCCAAGTATTTAAGAAGCAAAATTGCAAAAAAGAAAAAAAAATAGATAAAACACTTCTTACAAACAATTTTCTGAGGAAAATAAGAATCACATATACAACAAATAATAATAATAATAATAAAAAAATTCAAACATATAAGTACCATGACTGAAAAGTAGCGAAAATAGTAAAGAGGTGTAAAAGAATTAAATATACTTTAATGTTGGAATTATCAGATGCAAAATATCTAAAATTAAAAAAAATCTTTACCATATACAAAAAAAAATAAATGTTTTAAAAATATCTACTAGGAACTAAAAACTATAAAACGAATCTAACGTATTTGAGAAAAATAAGTAATCTTTCTAGAAAGAGATACCTATGTTATCTATTATCTATCTGTTTTTCTATCTAATAATTTAAATAAAAATCTCCATGAACACATTTAATATCAGATTAGACAGAACTCATAAAGAAGGAATTGGCAAACTGAAAGATGGGTCAGAAAAATGTTTAAAGAATGCAACACATAAAAATGAAAAATTGAAAATTAAAAAAAAAAAAAGGAGTAAAAGACTTGTGATAAGTTAAAGGTCTAACATACACCTAATTGGGTTTTCAAAAAGAAAGGAGAGAAAGAATGGGTAGAGGCTATATTCAAAGGGAATAAATGTCTGAAAGTTTTCTTGAGTTGATAAAATTAATCCACCATTGAAGATGACTAGCTAATTCCAAATGTGATACATACAAAAGACATACAGATTTCCAGTTTCTAATCCTACATATAAAGAGCTTGGAAGTCATCATTACATCCTAACTCTAAGTAAAAAGCTGAACAAACTGAGGAATCTTTTTTTTTCTTAGATTCAACAGAGAAGTGAGGTTCCAGAGCATACCACTGCCTCCAAAACTGAAGAAACTGGAGGATACTGAGAATCACAATTTACCTTAGCAGAAACTCACAAGTTGAAATCTACCTTGGAACCAATGTCTGAGTAGGAAAATTTGAATTCTAACTGATGAAATGCTGGAGGCTCAGTGTGACAAGTCTGAGAGTTAAAAACTTGAGGTGCTGATTAAGGTCCCATAATTTTGTGTTTTTTACCTTTTAGTGTTCAACCAGGTTTTTACAATGAATATCAGAGAAATATCCATTGTGCCTATTATATGAGGGAAGGGAAAATTAAACATTTTGAAATAACCAGAGCATTTTGTTCTCATGTGCTAAAGATAAAAATCAATATAACGGAAATGAAGAGGGCCTTTAATTGGCTTATTAGTAGACTGGACACAGCTGAGGAAGAAATCTCTGCACATGAAGCCATGTCAATAGAAACTTCCAAAACTGAAATGCAAATAGAAAAAAGATGGAGCGGGGGGAAAGGAAGATAATCCAAGAACTGTAGGACAACTATGAAAGATATATCACATGCATAATGTGAATACCAGAAGAGAGAAAGAAACAGAAGAAATATTTGAAGAAATAATGAATAACTATTTTCCCAAATTAATGGCACATACCAAACCACAGATCCAAGGCCAGAGAACATTAAGCAGGATAAATGCCAAAACAAAACAAAACAAAACAAAACAAAAACTACACTAGGCATATCATAGTCAAATTGCAGAATATCAAAGGATAAAGAAAAAATTCCGAAGGTAGTCAGAGTGTGTGTGTGGGAGTGGGCAGAAGTGGAAACAAATCCTTACCTTCAGAGGGATAAAGGTAAGATTACATTCAATTTATCTTCAGAAACCATGCAAGCAAGAGGAGAGGAGAGTGAAATACTTAAAGTGTTCAGAGAAGAAAACCCACAAAATTAGGAATCTGTCCTGCAAAATTATCTTTCAAAAGCAGAGAAATAAATACTTACTCTAACAAACAAATAGAATTGAGAGAATTAGTTACCAGTAGATCTGCCTTGAAAGAAATATTAAAAGAAGTTCCTCAGATGAAAAGAAAATAATATTAGTCAGAAACTCAGATCTCCATTAAGAAAAGATCATCAAAGAAGGAATAGAGAAGGTAAAATAAAAAATTAAATTTTTTATTCTTAATTAATATAGAAGATAATAACTTTTTAAAAATAATAGCAACAATATATTGGAAGTTTATAGCTTATGCATGAGTGAAATGAGTGCAGTAATGATATAGTGGATAGGAGAGAGTAATTGAGAATATTTTGTTATTATCACATACTTGAACTACCTGTGAAATGGTATGGTGTTATTTGAAAGGTATCTGATAAAAGCAGAAAATGAACAACCCGGTTAAAAATGGGCAAAAGATCTGAAAAAAACACTTTTTCAATGAAAGTACACAGATGGCAAATAAGCATATGAAAATAAGCTCTATATCATATGATATTAGGGAAATACAAATTAAAACAACAATGAAATACTACTACACATCCATCATAATGGCCATGATCTGGAACACTGAAAACACCAAATGCTGGCAAAAATGTGGAACTAAAGGAATTTTCATACTCTACTGGTGGGAATAAAAACTGGTATAGCCACTTTGAAAGACACCATTTTTGTTGTTGTAGCTTTTTTTTTTTTTTTTAATAAAACTCAACATACTCTTGCCATATGATCCAGTTATCCTTGGTATGTACCTAAAAAAGTTGAGCACTTCTGTCCATAAAAAAATCTGAACATGAATGTTTATAGGAGATTCATTCATAATTTCTGACACTTGGAAGCATCTAAGATGTCATTTCAGTAGATGGATGGATAAACCGAGGTCCGTTCATATAATGGAATATTTTTCAGTGTTAAAAAGATATGAGCTAGTGATTACCAGAAAGGAGGGAAGAAAGGAGAGGTAGACGAGGTAAAGGGGGTCAAATGTGTGGTAACAAAAAGAAATCTAACTATGGGAAGTGAACATACAGTGTAAATATATATATATATATCTGAGCTATCAGTCCTTACTGTTAAGAACTGAGCTATCAAACCATGAAAATATATGGAGGAATTCTTAAATGCATATTACTTAGTGAACAAAGGCAATCTGAAAAATCTATGTACTGCCTGATTCTAACTCTATGACATTCTGGAAAAAGCAAAACTATGGAGACAGGAAATAGAGCAGTGGTTGCCAGGGTTTAGGAGGAGGAAAGGATGAACAGGCAGAGCATTGAACATTTTTAGGATAGTGAAAGTGTTCTGTTTGGTACTGTAATGGTAGATACATGACATTAAATAGTTGTCAAAATCCATAGGATGTTCAACACCTAGAGTGAAGACCAATTGACTTTGTGTGATTTGTCAATGTAGGTTTTTCAATTTAACAAATATACTACTCTGGTGTTGGATGTTGATAGTGAAGGAGGCTGTGCATTTGCATGGGTATCAGAGGGCGGGGGGGAACTTTTTGTTCTTTCTGTTCAATTTTGCTCTGAACTTAAAACTACTCTGAAAAATAGTCTATGTAAAGAAAATTAGCATACATTTATGTACACTGCCACAAGTTTTTCCTTCTGTTTAGCTGAGTAGAACTGTTATCGTTTAATAGTTTATTGTTGTTATTGTTGTTGTTGTTTTTTGTGGAGGGAGGTTGTTCTTTGTTTTTTGTCTTGCTAGGCTGCTCCTTTCCTGGTTCTTTGGCTAAAGGGAGCAGGCTGGATTTTAAGCTTGTTTTATATGCGCCTACTGATGTGTCTAGGTTGCTGACTTCTTTAACTCCGTGTCTGGGATATATGAGGCAAAAAGAAAACCTATTTAGTCTTCTCACATTCGTATGTGTATATGAGTTTCCCTTTGTGCTTCCAAAATATATAATTTTTAAAAAATGTTTCCATGTACTAGCATAACTACAAGTATAAAATGAAAATATTATAAATTATAATAGCAACAAAATATAAGATATTAAGGAATATCATTGCACAAATCATACAACACTTCTATGGAGACAATATAAAATATCAGGTACAGACATGAAAGAAGTAAATAAATGAAAGGATAGATCATTTTCATTGATTGGATGATTAAAAATGGAGAGATGCCTATTATCCTAAAGCTGATTATCTCATTTAATCTCCTTAAAAATCCATACAAGATTTTCATGTCCTAGGGTTAAGAAAAGATTTCTTAACACATAAAATTGACTAGCATAAATGTAAAGATTGACCAATTCAACCTTATTAAGATTTTGTAATTGTCCACTATTAATAATATTATGATAATACAAGTAAGAAAATATATTGTAAAGCTTGTAAACACAAAGATCTAATATCTACTAGTATATGTAAAAAGTTCTACCAATTAATAAGAAAAAGACTTATAATTGGACAAAATACTTGAACTGAAACTTCACAAAAGAGAAATTCCCAACAAAATGCTGCTCAACAATATTAGTAATCAGGAAAGTGTAATTGAGCATTCTTAAAATCCCTGTAGAAAGACAAAATGTTAAATTTAGTTAATTGCCAAGTGTTTAAGAGAGTATGGTAGTAGTTAGAATTTTCTGGAAGTATATTTGGAGTCAGAGTCTAATGTTCAGGGTGCTTTTAAAGAAAAGAAGGGGAAGAAGCAATATTGGGAAATTGAAAAAGTCAAGCTGTGAAACCTCCCCAGAAGACAGTCTCCAGAGACACTGCAGAGTACTCTACAGTTAGAATGTCCCATCAGAGTTGCCCTTCATTAGAATGAAATGGCAAAGCTTTTACACCTCTCCTTGAATAAGGTATTGGACATGGTTCATCCCATAGAACAGTGACCACGGTGAGAAACCTCTGTGCAGTGGAGCCAAGCCCTGAAGGCTTGCTTCACAGCTGAAAGTTATGCAGTCAGTCCTGCCAGCCGCCGGGCCGAGTTCTCCTTTGAAGGACTATCTGTAAGGCTATCTCTGTGTTCACAATAAATGTAAACTCTCATGTATCACTGGAATTAGTTTTGCCAGTTGATACAACCACTTTGAAGAACAATTTGGAATTATATAAAAAGGTTGGAGATGTGCACTCCTGTAATTCAGCAATTCCCCTTCCAAGTATACTTGGTTCTAAAACCTTGGAGTATATCAGAACCAAACAGAAACCCTGTTAAAACAGATTGCTGGGACCCAAATTTAGAAGTTCTAATGTACTACATCCAAGGTAGAACTCACGAATATGAACTTGTAACAACTCCCCTGCTAGTCCAGGAATTACACTTTGAAGACTGCTGCTATATAGAAAATTTGTACCCATTCTGTGTGGCACCTTCCAGCCCCTGCCAAAAAACACACTCACATGCATACACCTGTATATCTTGGTATTATTTGTAAACCTGGAAGTGGCACGGAATGAACATATAAATTCTAGTATAATTATACAGTGGAATTCTATACAGTTATAAAAATGAAATAAACACAGCTACATGTAACAGATAAATATTAAAATGTTGAAAAAAAAATCTAAATTAGCAAGGAATGCATATTAGGGGGCAAATTGAGGAAGTAAATTATTAAGAAGTGAAGATAGTTACTGCAAATTTCACAGTGTTGGTTAATTCTGGGAAGAGGAAGGGATTTGTGTTGAAGAAGGCACTTATAGGAGCCTTCTGATACATTAACAATGTTCTATTTCTTGTCCTTAATAGTAGTACATAGATGTTCACATTATAATTATTCTTTAAATTATGTATACCTATTTACATGCTTTTCTATATGGATTATATATCTCATAATGAAATAGAAGTAAAATAAATGAACAGCATAGCAAATATCTATAATGAGACTTCTATTAATCTGTGGAGATTAACTCCAATACAAAAACGTTGTTATCTCCTATGGCAACTCTGGAATCTCATTAAGTTTATGACAGTTACTTAGGGAAATTGCTTCTCTCCCCTGAAGAGAATGTTAACTCCAGTCAGGTATTTCATGAATCTATGAGAACTTGTCTTGATTTCAAGAGTACTTTGGAAGTAGATAAAACTTTTACAAGGCTGTATAAATTCTCACAGCACACCATTCCCTTAGGAATTCGGCACCATTCCCTTAGGAATTAGATTAAGTAGATTGGTATATTTGTTGGTTATTTCAAAATAACTTCAAGTAATTGTCATTAAAATCATTACAACAAACTTCACTGCTGTAATGTTTTTTGGTGTGCTCGTTAGTTGTAGCCATTCGGAATTTGTGGTCTTGTGAACCCAAAGAATGAGGACTCTGGACACAAAGGGACTGTAGAGCGATAGGACTTATTGAAGCACAGAGTGACAGCAATCTTGTGAGAGGGATTACCCACAAGTGGGATGCCTCTCTTGAGGTGTTGTCCAGGCTTGAACAAAGAATTGAGCAAGACACCGAAGTACAGCAGAAAAGAATAGCTTTATTGGAAGGAAAAGTAAAGGAACAGTCCACTTCCAGACATGGAAGCAGGCCCGAGGAAGGGAAGGGTGGCTCAAAGGCTAAAGGGCTCAAGGGCCCAGTAACAAAGTCTTTGGAACTTTTATCCCTATTTGCTATGAATGGTTACTTTTCTTAGAGGAGTGGCTTTCTTGATGGACAACTAAGATGGACAGGACTCAGTGGTTAATCATTTATTTTCTGAGCATGTTCATTCCAAAAATTCAGTCTGTTATAATGATATTAATGAACTTTCAGGCATATGAATTATATTATAATGATGTTATAATGAGGTGCAGGTGAGTTGAAGGTCATTATGGTCTTCATTGTTCAGATGCAAGTGACTGACTTAAACTAGTACCTGGTTTTCTGCTTACTTGTTTCTTTGTATGAGTTAACTTTTGCCCCCCAAATGCCTTTTGGCTTGCTTAATTGTGGGTGGATTGAGATGGACCTTTTCTAGAATACAATGACCTCAATGTTGTGCAGGCAGACCCGACCCCCCTCCCATCCAACCTTCCTAACTCTTTTCTAAGTGCTATGACCCCCTTCTTATTAGCATGGATGTTGAGGGGCGGGAGGTCTCTTCTTCTGTATCTGCTTCCTGCTGAGGAGGGTTGTAGTCCCTGCCTATTGGGATTTCTCTCTCTCAGTCAGAACAAAGTCTTGGGTATTCCACCAAAATGCCACCTCTGTCCTTTGACAAGGTAAAAAGAAAAGACAAACTTGTTATTTAAATCACGTACTTATTAATTTTCTGTTATTGATTAGCATATTAAGTGAGTAAAGGAAATCAGCTTTGGTTAATATATTTATTAAAGAATAAAAAACCTTTGAGCTAAAGGTTCCCTCCTCTCTCATACTGGAAGGGCCTGCCTTGCTTAAAGTCTTCTCTGCTTACAATAGACCGATGATTCTTTTCAGTAGCCAGAGGACCTTAGTCACCAGTTTCAGGGTAATTACCTGGATTCGAGGGAGAGGACCTTTTTTTCCCAAAGAAAGAAAGAAAGGAAAAAGATTTAATTGTATATACTTAAAAAAATAATAAAAGTTCTGTAAGTACATTTTGTAAATGAATGCTATCACTACTCATTTGAATTTAGTAAAGTTCAAAGTTGCTTAATTTTAAAGAATGTCCTATAAAGGGTCCCACCTGCCTTTGTTAGTCATAATGATTGAGCTTGAATATGTTTTCATGATTTTCTTTTTCTTCCTCTTCTACCTTCTCTTCCTCCTCCTCCTCCTCCCTCCTCCTCCTTCTTTTTCTCTTCCTTCTTTTTCTTAAATTTCACAGTTCTATTTATTCATTCAGAAGCATGAAGGTTACTGTTGTACTATATGATCAAATGTGGAGAAAACTTTATGTAAAAAAGATACAGTGTAGTAAAAGAGACATCCAACATATTGACATAAACCATGGCAATGATAGGAGGTCATTTATCTAAAGTAAATAAATGTATATTCACTTATGAGCATTTTGCAACTTTGCAGGAGCTAATACTTTCTCCAGCATATCATGAATAAAATACCTGTCAGATCTATTATAATAAGTGCAAACAAGTCCTAGTACTTTATAAAGATTATCAACAACACATAAAGCATGTTCTGCATTTTTTTTTTGATGGCATAAAATTGTTAGAATGAGAATGACAGAGGGGTTTATTTACTTATTTCTGACAAGACCACATGCTTCATGTTGAACTACTCCCTATAGGAATTGCTACTGGCTGCTACATTCATTTGGATCTCTTTGCTTGACAAAAAAAAGCTAGGCTCCATTAAAGTATCATTTGCAATGGATTTACATCCTTCCTTAGGGATAAATCTAACCATTAGACATTATGCAAGAAGACTGACTTATATAAGACTACTGTTCTTCCAGTTCCAAGCTGCATTCAAAAATAGCCAAGGATAAAATAGAAATATTTGACACAGAAAGTGAGATAAATTAACTTTCACATGATCTTGAAAAGCCATTTCCAAATTCTAGTTAAAATGCTAGGGAATGTATGTGAAATTTATAAGATAATCTAAAGGCTATATTCTTATGTTAATATTGTTTGTATTCTTCACACGAGAAATTTGATGTTCTAGCATTAAATAGAAATTAAGAATAGCTTGAAAGTTTAAGAATCTATTGAAAGTCCTATGTTTAAGTTTATAGCTTTATATAAATATCTATACTATGAAATATGTTTAGTTAAGGGACCTTGCGACTTGCTAGCAAGGCTTTTTTTTTTCTTTAATATGGAAGGAAATTGTGGTATAAGTAATGTTGATTGTGGCAACCTCTAAAGATATTTTAGGGTGATATTACCTAACAGGAAATCATCACACATAGAAACCAACAGAGTATCACTGAAATAGGTGTATTTATGTAAAAAATAAGCTATATTTCTTTCTAACGCTAAGCATATTGTGAATATATGTCTCATATGTTTTGAGCAGAAGATTAGTTAAGTACAGATATATCTTGTTAAGACTTTAGTTAACCACTACTAACATAAAAAATGCTTGTTTATAATTTAAAATGAACAACAAAAATATGAATGATTTTGCAAAATTTTGAAATAAAAAGGAATATGTAATAAATAAATGATATTGTAGGATTAATACCAAATGTGTCAATGATCACAGTGAATCGAATGGTTAACAATTCTCAGTTTGGACAAAAAAGTAGAAGTTTTGGGGAAGGAGAAAGTTAAACAAAAGAGCACAAAAGATTGAAAGTGAATGAACAAAGATATAGTCATTTATGTATTTATATACATGCATACATAATTTATAAACTTTATAAAGTGCATTATGTTGAGTAATCAGTTAAAGCACACCACATTGATAAGTACAGAAAAATTAAAATTGACTGTCTTCTATTATTTTAGCAATCTGAAAAACTTCTTAAGTAATATGCCTTTAATGAACGTTATTATTGAGAAGTGAATATAACAGTAAAGAATTTTTGCATTTTTATCGCTCATACAGTTTTTCAATTATAAAATTTTTCTAAAAAAAAAGGGGAGGAATGAAAGAAAAATAACAAAATGTAAGAGATCGTAGGCGAACCCATTGGAGAATCATGGGATTCTGACATGTGAAAAAAAAACATATATGAGAGTACAACACAGTGCTTTTGTACTTCCATTCATTCTTGTATTTTCAGGGCAGATTAAGTTTAAGAGTTAGTAATATAATTATTTCTCTTACAGAAAGTGGAGACATTAATTCAATAATGTAACAAAAACAAAATTCTAAGGTCCTATAATAGGTCCTTCTGTTACAGAAATATAAAACAAATGCATCTGCAGTTTTCTGGACATAAACTCCAACCGATTCATTAGTCTGAAAATAGATGCTGCAGAACTAGAAGTTAGGAAAAGTTGTGCTTAGTAATGAAAATTGAGTGCATCATTAGCAGTGATAATTGTTTTTTATTAGTTTAAATTTCAAAACATGGATTTATAATTGAGAGTTCCTAAAAGTTCTGCTTTTAAGGACAGTTATTTTAGGAGATAAGAGGTCTCGTTATTTCAGCATTTATTCCTGTGAGATTATGAGGCCAGAATTATGCCAGAAGGGTCATGTAGAACACACATGCTTTTCACTTCACGTTTGAAACAAGACTTAGTTTTAACTAGACTAGTTTTGTTATAGTTTGTTTTGGGCTGGATTCATGGAATCTAACATGTTGTGATATTTAAGCTTAAATGACTCCAAGAACAACGCTGGAACTGGGGCAGGGGGGTGTCAAACACATTGTTCGATAAGACAAGATGTTTTCCTTGAAAACAATGAATAATTCTGCTATAGGTTATCCTTGGGACAAAAATGACAAACTCGTGACTGGGTGTTGAAAATTGGAGGCTCAACATTGAGGGTAAGGGGTATATATCTAGAGATGCTATTGGATAGGTTAAGCAGACTTATTACTTCTAATAGTAAGAAAATACATAGGGATTATAATATGAAATTTCAGAGAATGTGAGTTCTAATATAAACTCTGATAACAGCACTGTACTTGGTCTCCTCTGTTGTACCTATTCAGAAAGTAGCAGTTTACTGCATTGAATCAAATATTTTTAATGGCCCCTTAAAATTGCATTTACTATAGAATATTACATAATTTGGAATAAAATCTTTGAATTAATGGCCTAATGTAAATTGGCATAGGTGAGGGACATTACTATGGGAGGTGAGGGGTTATTTGCACTTTGAAGAAGGCATATTTTAGGGCTCTCAATCTTGTCAAAGTTATATTCAAACTCACAAAGGGTTTGAGTCTTTTAACCAACTTGTCTGGCCAGTGAGTACTGCAGAATACATTTTTCTATTTACTTTTAAATTTCCCAATCAAGTTCGACTTGCCTAGAATGAAAAATCAATATTGTCATGAAATTTTGATGTATATTGTGAGGAGTAAACCACAAAATCATTAGAATTTTATTTTTACGTAGTGATCATTTGCCTAATACTTGGTCGACTTTTTTATGTGGTATCTGACAGTTTCCATTCTCCTTCTTTCTGAGATCATTTATAAAATGGAATAAATCTCCTGGAGAAAAAGAGCAAGAAATGTACACACCACCAGCCTAATGCATCTCTCTAGTCAACATTTCATTTAGGTTATTTGAAGCTGAAATCTTGCTTCTGGAATTCAGACATCTGATATGTAATTATGGAGAAGCAGAGACATTGCTCACTCAGTTCACAGTAGTTAATATTGCCACACATATCTAGATAAATGATTGCTTTAAAATACTATTAAGAGAATGAATTGAAGCTGAAAACATAGAAAAGTCAAGCTCTGACAGTTTCTAAAGATAAATTTTTATTCATGAAATCAGTGATCTCTTATTCAGGTTAGTGATGGGAGATTTCTAATAGATTTCAGAAAATTTAACAGAAGGCACACTACAAGTTTTAAATTCCTGTTTAAAAACTTTCTAAATATTAATTTAATGTGTGTGTGTGTTTATAACACATTTAAAATTTTATTATCAAGTTTATTCTTGCTGTCATATAGAAATATAATTGATTGTTATATATAGACCTTGATACAGCAACCCTGTTAAATTTACTTATTAATTCTAATACTTTATACACGCATGCTAAAATTTTCCTTGTCCAAGTTATTATTTTGATATATAGAAATATGATTGATTATTTTTTTAACTTTTGATCCAGAAAATGTTTTCAATATACTTGTTAATACTAAGAATAATTTTCAAATAACAAGAATTAATTAATTATATTTCTTCCTTTCTTATTTTATGCCATTTATTCATTTAGTTTCTTTATTGTACTGGCTAAGAACTCTCACAAAATTTGCAATATATTCAATATATGTTCAATATATTGCAATATATTGCAAAATATGAAATATATTCAATATCTAGAGGTCATCCTTGTTTCATTGTGGCATACAGATGAAAAGCTATAAACACTCTATCATTAATCATGATGTTTACTGTAGGTTTTCATGGTTATCTTTATCAAAGTAAGGGAATATCCTTTTCTAAGTGTGTTCAGAGTTTTAATCATAAATGGCCATTGAATTTGATTCTGGTATTTTTCTGTGCATATTGACCAGATGATGTCTTATTATATCAATGTTTACTTAAAGTCAAAAATGAGATTGACTTTTTAAGTTTCTACTGTATAGTTATTTATAAAGGACATGTTAGGAAGTATCTCCTCTTTTATATTTTCTAAAATAGTTTGTGTAAGAGTGGAACTGTTGCTTTTTAAACATTTCTGTTTTAAAATTATTTCCTTTTTAAGTTACTTTTTTTTCTAAAGTGTTCCACTAGTAAATCCATTTGTCTGGAATGGACAACTCTGAATCAAGTGAGGAATTAAATAATGTGACATATACAGAACATTTCCGAATTATTAAGGATAAAAGCTAGATTAAGGAACTTGGCTTTGAATCTATACTTAAGGGACTTGGAAAGAGTTTTTCTCACCTACACTCCTCTGCCTAGAATTTGTTTCTTATTCACTCAGTCTCAGTATAGCTCATGTGATAATGCTGTAAAACAACCCCAAAGTCTTGGTGACTTAATTAACAGAGGATTTATTTCTTCTCCTCATAAGTGTGTGGGTTAGCTTGAGTGGTCCTGCTACAGGTTGCCAGTCAGATATAGTTCTGTTCTACTTACCTCTTATTCTAGAATTTGTGGCTATGCAGAGTATGCTGTTTTCATGGTAGAAGAAGAAGGGCAAGTAGAATCACATGATCCTTCCTAAGGTCTGCCACTTCTTTCCAGGGTTCCATTTGGTCAAAACAAATATACGGCCAAACAAAATATCAATGACATGGGGATAAACAATGGAAAAGATCTGGAGGGAAAGAACAAATGTGAGTAAACTTTCTTTTAAAATACCACATCTGGAACCATAGGCCTTCATCTACAAAGCTAACTGCTAATAGAGAACACAGCAAGATGTGGGTACTAAGCAAATAGGCAGAGATGAGAGGAGTACACATGAGATACAGAAGACTCATTTCTAGTTTTATTTTCCCAAACTGGTGAATCAAATATGCCAGTCTTCGTCCTCTAGGCAGGAGTTCATAAGGGAGCAAAAAGAGACCCGGAGTTTTATAAGAAAGAGAAGCTATAAAGAACTTATGGAAACATAAAGAATGGGATGACCAAGACATTTTACTATTTCCTAAGGTTGTCTGAACTTTAAGACAGATTTCTTTCTGACTATAGGCCCCTTATCTCTCTTTCATCAGAACATTTACTTTAGAAAACTTGTAATTGAAAATTTTTTCTCTGGTCCCTTTAAGGTGTAACTCTTCTCCCAGTCTCATTCCTATTTTGTAATCTGAGAATGCCTTCTTTAAGGACCTGGAAGTCATCCCTTTACTAGGGGATTATCCAGAAAGATAGTACCCCTATCTCCCAGTGTGAGGGCTAACTTTGGTGGATGACCATTAGCAAACACAGATAGCCTCATCACTTTTCCATTTTTTGTTTCAAGGGAATTGAGTTAAATTTCCATCTCCTATTACAACATTCTTAAATAAAATATGCCTTGCTTGTTTAACTCTCTCCATGCAATTTTTCTTTGACAGTGATTAAGGGTTATTCCTCTAACAGGAAGTCAGCAAACCTTAAAACAACTCCTCAGAGCTATGTGTGTCTGTGTGTTTACTTGATTGAATAAATTTTAATAAAGTTATTTCATAATAATTTTAGATCTATAGAAAAGTTGCAAAGATGGTACAGAAGGTTTTTGTATATTTAATCTAGTTCCCCCAATGTTATCATCTTAGGTTACCATGGTGCATTTATCAAAACTAAAAACTTAACATTTAGTACAATGTTATCAATTCAACTTTATACTTTATTCAGTTTTCACTATTTTTTCCTAAATGTCCTTATGCTGTTCTAGTATCCAAACTAGGATACCATGTATTTAGTCATATCTCCTTAGTCACTTCTGGAATGTAACTATTTCACAGTCTTTCTTCATTTTCATGGCCTTGACAGTTTTGAGATGTACCGGTCATGTATTTTTTTTGGAATGTTCTACAATTTAGGTTTATCTGGTGTTTTTCTCATGATTATATAGGGATTTTTTAAAAAAGAATATTACACAGAGGAAACATCTTTTTTTTTTCATAACATATCAGAGGATATCTGCTATCAACATGACTCATCACCAATAATGTTAATTTTGGTCACTTGGTTAAGATATTATCTTCCAGGGTTCTCCACTGTAAAATTACTTTTTTTTTCTTTTTATATTCTTCTTGGGAAGTGAATCACTAAAATCAAGTTAAAGGGGAGGAGGTGAGGGATTAAACTCCATCTCCTAGAGGAGAGAATATCTACATATACGACTTAAAATTCTTCTGTAAGAAAGACTTGCATCTTTTATTCCATTTATTCATTTATTCGATCATTTCTTTATATCAGTATGAACTCACAAATATTTTTCTGATTCCTTTTACTAGATAACACTCTTTAGAAGCCAAAATTTGGGTAGTAAGAAAAGTATATTTATTAATTTAAAATGTTCTAATTATTTCTCTGATGGTAATTAAATAATAATTCAAATGTAGATGAAAGGTTTCCATGCTTGGATCTTCTACTCTAGTGGATATGCAGTTGATTTTTAATATTTTAATTTATAATTTTACTTTTCTGTTTAAGGACCCCCAAGAATAAGAAGAAAACAAAAAATTAAAAACCTGAAATGTTAATTTTTCTCTGATATGGCTTACTGTTGTGATTGCTCCAGACAAAGCCCTCTTTAAGTTCCATAGGTACTCAGGAGTAGTCAATATGCCTTTTTTAATGTATATATTTAATTTCTGATAAATATTAAAAAAAGGATATGTGTAAGTGGTATTTTAATTTGATTTGTAGCATCCATAAATGTAATTATTTTATTGTTTTACTAACTTGGATTTATTTATAGATGTGGCATATTGGTCTTTATTTATTAGTAATTAAGGTTTCCCCTTTGTAAATTTCATGTTCCTAATGTTTTCCATTTTTTTCCCTTTCCTGTATTTTCTCTCTTGCTTTTTACTTTCCTTCCTTGTGCTCTCTCACTAAAGTGGAAGTTTCACAGTATTTCAGATATTAATCCCTTATTAATTTTATATATTGTAAAAATTTTTTTAACTGGTCATAATTAATTTGGTCTAGTATCTTCTTATAAATTGAAATCTTTATATAAATGTATTCAAAGCTATCAATGTTTATAGTTTTAAATATTGTCTCTTCTTTATACTGTCATTTTGTCATCTAAAAATTGATATTCATATACTCATAATTTATAATTTTTTATTGAATAAATTTAATTTCAAGATAATTTATAAATTTTTGTTGCTACTACATATAAATTTTAGATTTTTATTTCACATTTTGTAAATTAGTTATTGCTGGTATATATGAAAGCTATGGCTTTTTGAGCATTGAAATTGCTAAAATCTCTATTATTTCAAGCGTTTCATCTATTGATTTACTTGTTTTTGTATAATTGTATTATTTGTAAATAATTACACTGCTCTGTTCTATTCCATTTTTTACACATCGACTTCTATTTTTCATCTTAATATATTGGTCAGGATTCTACAACCATCGAACAGTAGTAGTAATGAAGGGCTTCTTTGTGCTTGTCTTTAGAAGGATTGCTTATAATTTACTGGATAGTTTTACATATAACTTTTAACTTAAGTTTGTTTTGTTATATTTATTTTTAAATAGTTTTTTAATAGATATTTTATCTTATCTAGTGTTTTTCAGCATCTATCAAAGTAATCTGATAATTTTTATTTTAGGTCATCAGGGTGAAGATACATTGTTAAATATTATTTAGGTGAAGTTTGTTAAGGTTTTTTAATTGTGTTCTTCATATATTCTATATATTTTAATAATGTCATCTGAATGGTATTATTCCACATACAGGTGCATTAAAATATGTGATTAGAAATGTTTATTTTTATATTTTTCTTTGAACTAATGTCACTTAATGATTTATATATTTTTTTCCATTTGTTGTCTTTCTTTGATAGTGTCAATACTCCTTAAACATCTTGTCTTTTTTTTTTTTCTCTTAAATGTATACTTCCTGGGACTATGAACAA
This sequence comes from Rousettus aegyptiacus, assembly GCF_014176215.1. Taxonomy (NCBI): domain Eukaryota; kingdom Metazoa; phylum Chordata; class Mammalia; order Chiroptera; family Pteropodidae; genus Rousettus; species Rousettus aegyptiacus. The sequence goes on from NW_023416295.1 coordinate 113,840,956, forward strand.
TTTTGGTTAGGAAGGTATACTAGATGTAGGGTTAGGTTGCAGTAAGGAGGAGAAGACCCATAGGGACCAGAAATACTAGCAAGTCATTTTTACTGCCCCTCCTCAACAACCTCCCAAGACTCTTGTTAAGCTATCTGCTTTCATTATATATAGATATATAGATCTCGATCTCTCTCTCTCTCTCTCTCTCTCTCTCTCTCTCTCTCTCTCTCTCTCTCTATATATATATATATATATATATATATATATAATTGGAGGAGGCAAAAATCTCACAAGATAATGTATAAATTCTTACCCAACCTATGCCTCCTCCATGCTTACTGACACTGCACTAAGCTGTCATTTTCCTCTCAAAATGGACTCTATTAGGATTTCTCACAGTGCTTTATTTTTAGTTATGAATCCAATCAAGATGCCTCTCCATCCTTTGTTAATCTTAGGGTTGATATTCAGAGTAAGGCAAACACTCATGCTAGTTTCTCATGTTGTCAGGAATTGGAAAGCAAATCTGTGTAATTTTAACAATAGCCCAAATGATTTTGATTTAAAGATGTTCTTTAAAATATCCATGATTGAATCTGGGCCTTAAAACCTGAAAATAAATAAAATTAGGGAGCAATTGGTGCACAGATGTTATTTACTATTAATTGAGGTGCAATGCATATGAGATAGTATGTTAAAAATACAGCTTCCAAGGCCTAACCAGGTCTGTTGAATCAGAAATTTTTAGAGAAAGGATGATAAGTTTAATTTTAAAATTATTAGAATTTTAAAATTATTAGTGATTCAGAATCAAGTTCAGGGATCTAAATTCTGAAAATAATTTAATATTTATATAAAAATTAATTGTAAGTTTGATTTGTATTTCGACCTATAAAAAGTCACTCCACTTTTAAATAAATGTGGTTTTATAGGCAAAACTTTAAAAATAATGGCATAAGAACTATTAAAACATGTTTGAAAGACTTGATTAACATCCTATATGCCTACACACTATATTTTTAAATGAAATATATTTTTATGACAACACTTATAAAAATATAGTCACAATAATTGGAAGATATAGAAAAGTAAAAATTTAAAATGTCTAAATTGAAAATATAGATTTATTAATATGTATAGATAAAGACAGACAGATATATATCCAATATATATATCTCAGTCTATTTTTCTTCTCTAATTACAAAATTATTACCAATGTTAATTTACGCTTGTTTTAGAGCTATAAAATCTGATACTCTTTTTTTTATGTAGCAAAAAAAGGCCATAATTTTGCTTTAGACAAAACTGTATTCATTATGATTTTATGTTTTTTAAATTTTCTCATCTAAGTAGTATAGACTTTACTAGCAATTTCTAGGGGAGAAAAAAAACCCTGTGAATTTTTCATGTCCACATATACGAAATGTGGATGGATTATTAGTCTTTTAAGGTTATTTTGAAAATCAAATTAGTTAACAGATATAAATATCTGAGAATATTTGCCTTGAGATACAAAAACTGGACACGTATATAATAACCTTGCAGCCTCTCTGTAGTCTATCTTATTCTGTTTATTTGTTTCTTTGTTCTAGTAGATAAAAAACTTGTCTGGACTCTTTGTTCCTCATGTTATATAGCTTCTAATGTCTTTGATTTGTTCTTATGAATTTGTGTGGCTTTTAATTGATCCTTCTCTCCTGTGTCTGCATAATTTGGTGGTCAGCCAGGGACTTGAGTTGACATTTTACCCATATTTTGGAGCTTTCCCTCTTTGTGCCTCTTTATTTCTACCACTTCCAGATTTCCAGCTGTTCTGCCAGTTTATGGCTATCTTCTGATATGTCAAGTCTGTGAGGGGTCACTGTTCTTTTCTCCAAAATGTGTTTTGTGTAAACTTGTGAAATGTACTCAGTTAAAAATGTAGGGGAAAAAATGTAGGGATCTCACAAGTTTTATCATCATAGCTTCCTTTCTTAACTATAAAAATTGGGAGGTGATACTTATATTTACCAGGTAAAATTAGGAAGTGGTACCACTGGACCCCATGGGCTCTCCCTTGTGTCTACATAATTTAGCTGCCATTTCTGGATTTGGGCAGAGTTCATATTTATATTTTGATCTCATTCCAATATTTCCTTCACAACATCAGTAAACGTGCAGCTTTTGTTGTTATTTTCTACCATCATAACCAGAAAGCCATAGGGTCATGATTTTTTTGAGTTGCAGCTTTATAAAAGTAAACTCTCCTTGGGCTTCTGTCTATGCTTGGATGTTTTTCAGTGCCTTTAAATGTTTTTTGAGAACAACTTATTCAGTTTTTATAATCATCATTTGTGGAAGGGTTCATACAACCATGTAACTTCAAATCCATTCTTATGCACACTTGGTATTTTCATTTTCTGAGCATTTAATGTTTTCAGAGTCAGCATACTCACCAGTTTAACTTTAACAGAGCTTATTATTATTTCTTTCATTCACATATATATATGTGTGTGTGTGTGTGTGTGTGCGTGTGTGTGTATATATGTATATATTCCGTTACATAGCAGACTCCCCAAAGTCAAAGCTTATAGATCTCTTTCTAAATTCATAGCATTAACGAAAATGCTTCGTTTGCAATAGATTTTTTTTAAATGCATGTTTACTGAATGATTAAAGAGAGGTGGTGTGGGTTTTTTTTTTTTTTTGCATTTAATTAGAGTTTCCATTTTATGACATTGTCCAATAATTTATATTTAGTTCCGCTTTTGTACTTTATTATTTTTATGTCACACTGCATGATATCAGAATTTGTAGAAAAGGCCACAATGTGAGTCTCAGTGTTTCAAATTACTTTTCATCCTAAGGAACCCGCATTAGTCCGTGAGATGCTCACTTTCATTTATAGCTACTCTCAAAGTTAGAAAGCAATTAATGTCAAATTTAATTAAACTCTAGAACTTTCCTTAAGTAATTATTTCCAGATTACAATGAAAGATACAGTGAAAGAATACTTTGAAGGAGATCTCTGGCTAAGGCAGGAAGACAAAGGCAAGATAGCAAATAACAGAACTATCACACAAATAAAGTATTGGCTTTACTATGTCTTCCAAAATCAGGAAAGCAAATAAAGATTTAGAGGACAGAGATAACTATAGAGAAAGAAACAGGGGGAGGGGGAAGGAATCTATAAAATTGTCAAAATTTGGAAATGATGCTTTACAAAGTACCTAACACAGTGTTTGACATAGATTCATCACAAAAGTGTGTTTATGTTATCTTTCATGTTAATTATAATGATGGTGTTAGTAGGATTTTCAGAAACACAAGATAAAAAGTTGAAGTGAATTGTATCACAAAGAGTAGAGTTAGAGAAATTGAGAAAATAGAGGAAAATGTGGAAAAAGGAATCGATATATGTTATTAGCCATAGTAAGAAGAATATCATGTTAATAAACCAATTTGGTATTTTGAGTTTCATATATTCTTAACCTGATGAGAATTCATCTTCAGCAAGACTAAGAATGGCCTGTAATAATGATGTATGGTGACAGGTGGGTACTAGATTTATTAGGGTGATCACTTGGTAAATTATATAAATGTCTAAATAGTATGTTGTATACCTGAAACTAATACAATCTTGTATGCTAACTATAATTGAAAAATAAAAAAAATGTTAAAAGACAAACAAACAAAACACAAAACAAACAAAAAAGACTAAGACTGGCTTGGTGGCCCATAAGTGATGAAAAACAGATTGAAAATTGAATATTAGTTACTAGATAATAGATGGTTCTCTTGATTTCTTAAGTTAATGGGCCTGTTTCCTACCACCTGAATCTGCTAATAGTTTATAGGCCTAGACTAGGACATTTTGAAAATTGGTCATGGAGAGATTAAGAAGTAGAGAGTAATGCAAAATATATCCAGCAATAGGGTTTAGAATTACAATAAATTACTAACTCGTTCTGGTGAACAATATGACAGAGATGATGTAGTATTAGTGTTTTCTAGCATCTCTTTTAGTGTTGGCCAATTTGTAGGTCTGCATTCTCTCACTGAAATCCATTCTGTATTCTGCCTCTATCTAACTGCCTTCCACCAGCCTTCCTCTAGGTGTGCAGTCATATCATATAATGAAATCTCGACTTTCACTAAGTCTTATAGTTTATTTAGTTCAATAGTTTGTCTGAACTATAGTTGAATCCTAAATAGTCTTTAAACATTGTACCTTCATCCTTAGTTCCTCCTTAGTACCTTAGTTCCTCCATCCTTTTATTCCACTTAGCTACATTTATGGCACTTAGGCACTGTTCTGACCATGATTTGCCAGTTACTGAAATTTTCAGTCTATGCTTAGAATTTTCTTTTAAGTTTTGCATTTTGGGCTTAGAGTAAGAAGAACCAGATGTTTTCTCCAGCCATAAAACATAGTTTGGCTCTTACATTATTATGTTGGATCTGGGAAGCCAGCAGTACTTTATTTCCATTACATAAGAATATGTTGGGGCATAATTTAGGGGAAGAAAATCTAGATTTGACAGCCTTTATAATAAACTTTTATTTTGTCTAACTTATTTTATTATTTTTCTGGAGCTGCTGTAATGAATTATTACAAACTGGGTGGCTTAAACAAACAAACAAAACAACAATGACAACAAAATCCAGAGATGTTATCACACTATTCTGGAGGCCAGAAATCCCAAAACAAGCTGTCAGCAGAACTTTGCTCTGTGAAAGGATCAAGGGAAGAATCTATTCTACATCTTCCTCTTAGCTTCTGGCGTTACCAGCAATTGCGATCCTTGGCATTCCTTGGCTTGTAGCTACTTAACTCTCTGCCTCCAAAATCACATGATTTTCTCGCTGTCTTACTGTGTCTTCACATAGCCAAATTCTTATAAAGACATCAGTTATAATGATTTAGAAGCTCACTCTACTCTGATATGATCTCATATTAACTAATTACATTTAAACCAATCTTATTTTCAAATAAGGTTACATTCTGAAGTATTGAGGATTAGGGCTTTAACATCTTTTTGGGAGAGGGATCAGCTCAACCTATAATACTTATTAATGTATTGACCAACAGGTAGAATTACACAGATATTTTTTCCCTCAGAATATTGAAGAGGAAGAATAACCGTCTAAATAAGAAGCATGTTGATGTTGAATAAAATTACTGTGTATCTAATATCCTAAAAAAATAAAAACCTAAAATCTATATAAGACACAGCTCGTTTTGGCTCATTATATGTGTAGCCCAAAAAATAAGTAGGGGTTAATGCTAACGTTTACCAGGATAAACTTAAGATGGAGGCTCTTGGCCAGTTTCCATTCACTAAATATTTTATATAAGTTAATCATCCTCTTTTGCTACATATTTTAAGTAATTTGACCATTCCTCTATAAAAAATCAAACTAGAAACCTAAAGTCCTAATTACAGATGACATCATAAGTCAAAATTCAGCATAGGCTCGATTCAATCTTTTATCTACATTCCTTAAGAAATTTGAATTTAAATGAATCTGTCACACAGGCAAATGATATGTTTAATTAACTTTTATAAATAAATCAATTGCTTTTCTCAGATGTAGAATATTTGGTTTGTCTTTACATCTTCAAATAGTTTTCTTTATACTTTTGTGTTATTATAGAGTGTATACTAGAAGAGCTCCTCATTTTCTGATTTTTAGAGCAAAATTTTTCTTGTTACTCTCCTGGTCTTACCCAACAGCGCATTTCTTGGAGACTCACTTAGAGTTAACTTTCATTCTCCAGTTACCTTTAAAATATCTGATAACAAAGGTGTATTTATTTATTTTTTATTACTGCAGCAGACATTTTTAGGGAGGAGGGTGTCTGGTCAACTGTTTTGTTTGTATGCTTCAATTTATTCCACCTAATGAGACATCTTAAGGCAGCAGTCATGTTGACAGTAAAAGTAATAGCTTTACAAAAGCAGTAACCTGTAGCCACATATTACACTTTTAGAAAATGGAAGCATTGGGTGAAGGCGCATCTTTTTATTGAGTGATCACCATCTATGGTGGAAGATATAGGTGAGAAAAGGACATTTCTAATCGAAGAACACTCAGATAAGAAGGGTCAATTAATCTTTGTCATTTGAAACTGAAGGTAGGAATTAACTTCTGTAAACTAGGGTGAAGGCAAAGTTCAAATAAAACTTGTATTATTAAAGTTCTTCATGACTTTCCTTTTTCAGCCTGTGCAAATTACTTTGCACTTGGGTCTGCTCGTGACTTAATACAGTTGCTAGCGCCTGGTTGGTTACCAATGCTAACAAATATTGAAAACCATAAATTATTTTAGCAGTGGCTATTATCTAAACCTGAGTGACTGGGTTGCATTTAGGTGAGTTCATCTTAGCTTGTTATCTTTTGGGAGTTTTCACCTAATGCTGCCGAGTAGGAAAGCTAAGTATAAAGTAAAACTCCAGTAAATCCTGACCTTCCTGCTTGCAGGCTTTGAATGTGTAAAAGGATTAAAGTGTAGCAGAACACATTACCAGCTCCAAAGCTTGATCTAAATATATCTTATGTTTATGTCAGAAGTAACCTTTGGGAACTGTTGATTCTTTGAAGATTGAAGAATTCTTAAAATTTATACTTTCCAGGCCTAATGGGCTCTAGTTCACATTTTGCTGTTTCCGTGCTGATACATACCTAGTATGTTTCTTATACAGATCCTGACTCTGATTTTAATAATCTATATTTAGTTCATATAAATAGCTACCAAAGTAGGAGATATATGGGGAGGAAAAAAGCAAAATATTTCAAAATTATATATGCCATGAATACAGAATTTTAAAATGATTTTCCACCATTTGGACACTATATTTTACAACAAAAAATGTGAAGAATATTTTGTGTGATCAAACAAAAGCATTAAACTGGTTGTAATGACTAAAAAGTTTCACCATGGAAAAAAACTCAGCAGAGATTTTCAATGCTTTTGAACAAAAATGCAGCCTCCAATAGATATTTTGTTATAAATTATATAAATAGGGTGTTCAGTAATTTATAATTGTTGCAAATAGAATCTACTTTAATAGGATTATACTTATAATTACATAGTATTTTACTGACATATTAGTGGGATGTTTAAATTCATGTCTAATAAAGAATTAGAAAATCAATATCATTGGCTCACTTACCTTTTAGATTTCAATCAATCCTATTTTTACACAAAAATTGCTACTTCAACAAAGATTTACTTCACATTAATATTTTCTCTCGTGTTCAGCATAATTTTGTTTTACTTGTAAATTTAAAGAATGTTCAGGAAAACAGAAGAGACAGTTTCAATATGTGATAAGTCCGAGTCAACATGGTGCCACTTACTGGTGGATCTCAATTTAGATTTGTTTTTTTGCTTAGCTTCATCAGTTTCCAGGAGCATGTTCCGAATAACAATGATAGCTCATGCAGCAATTGATTTTAGCTGTTTTGTTAAAACATGTTTTGAGCAGTAAGCTTACTTTTGCTAAATCATCTTGCAGACATACCTATTGAAACCCTTAATGAGAGGTTATACATAAAGTAGAAATAATGTTTCTTAGCTGACTAAAATTTTTAAGACAGCTTACCTCTTAGTCTTGTCTACTAAAGGCAAGGTCAACTCTTTCATGATAAACTACCTCACAAAATAAAAGTGATGTCCACATATTTTCTGTTCTGTTCTTTTTTTTTTTTTTTCCTTTTTCACATTTCTAATAGACACCTGTGTGAAGGGAAGAATTCTGACAACACACTTCGCATGCATGCATGTTTCTTGAGAACATTCCTCTCAACCTGATCAAAGATATTTTTCGAAACAAAATCTTGTGATGCATATGCTCCCTATTTGTCAGGAAACCATTTCTAGTATGTTTCCCCTAAGTGTCACAGAGATAATAGAATTCTGTGAAATTATGTGTTGCTCTCTTCCTGCCTAACACTAGCCTTGATTTTCAAAAAGCCTTTTCTCTAGAAAGAAAACAACCTCATTTTATATCACGACCCCGATCATTTCTTATTGTTCATAGTGAAAGTACACAATTAAAGTGCTTTTGCTGAGATCAACAAGCTGCTGTAAATCGACATAATTTATTCATTGTTTTCTATATTAAAAAGTAATTGGTAGATGGTACTACTTTGTATGGGACTGAAAATGTTAATGATTGACATGTGGTACATTTTTAATTGACATGGATCAGGAATTTCTAGTCCCTTTCCAGGAAATGTGGTGACTTTCCAGCATTTGGTATCTCCTCAGGTGAGAAAGTAGAAACTAACAGTGGTACAATATGTCAAAATATTTAGGTTAACTATAGTTATTGGGGGAGATAATTCCAAAAAGGGACAACTTGGCTGAGTCTTTTTATGCAAATATGGTTATAGTAGTAATTTTAGTTAGATATATTTTGTTATCATTCAGAAAAGTGAATGGCTATTTAATTTTACATATAAAATTATAGCATAGAAACGAATAGTGCTATAAATTTATTTTCCATTTTTAAGTTGAGACTATCTCATCCTACTTGCCAGTGCATGTTACTCCCCAAAAGATATTGTCTAGTGGGTTAGTGGTTTATCTTTTATCCTGTTAAGCTTCAGAGTTTATAAATAATAGCTTCCATTTCTTCCCTGGAGAGAGTGTTATACACTCATCACCATTAAGAAGTCATCATCATTAAGAAGTTTTTCGCTGACATTGCCCTAAATACTTGTTTTCGTTCTGCTACTCAGGGTCCTAATACTTTAAATAACGTCATTTTATACTTGGCTTTTACATCTTTCAACACTGGTATTCCATTTCCTAATTCTGGCTATAACTTGCTTTCTAGCATCTATATAGATTTTGTCTCTCCCATGCTAGAAATAAATACTAATGAAGATGCACTTGCTATTAAAAAGCAAAGAAAATCCTTTGAGCTGCTGAGTAAAGGTCTAAGTTTTATTCCCTTTGCTAATTGACTAAGAGCTGCTAGGCTAAAACGAAAGTCAGGGCAGACAAGTAAATTAAGAATGAAGTGGAAACTAACATTTAAACAATTGATACAGAAGAATGGGAAAGAAAAGGGACTTTGAAATAAAAAATAAACTCAGATGTTTCAAACATTATTTTGTGTAAACCTCTCTTTCTGATTTTCCTTTAGTATGAACAGAAACATGTCTTTTTTTATAGCTGGCTTTGCTCAAAAATTTAACAAAATAAATAATTTTAAATATATTAAAAATCATTGCACCTCAATATGTGATTTTTTAAAGTTCCAATTGGTCTTCCAAAACACAAATTTAGAATTGATGAATTTTCATTCATCAAGCAAGAATATTCTGACATTGTTAGAATGATATAGTTAAGAAGAAGATAGACTAAGTTAAACTCACGTTCCTAACTCTAAGGTGACAGTGGGTTATGGTTTCCCTAAGACAGTTCTAATTTATGCTTTTAAAAAAAAGGAAACAAACAAGTCAGGAAAACCTGATTCTATAGTTATCAGCCTCACTGAAATGGTTACTACAGATTAATTGTCGAAGAATCACTAGAAGAAAATTTGTGTAAAGTATAAGATAGATGCTAGATGGTATGAGAGAGAGAGAGAGAGAGAGAGAGAGAGAGAGAGAGAGAGAAAGTGTGTGTGAGAGAGAGAATTATAAAGGCTAAAGCCCCAAAGGGAAAGGATATTGAGTGGTGAGTATGAACAAGCCTTTGTCTTGTCAGTTCAGAATATGTTGGTGAAGCAGAGTTCAGGCCAACTGCCAAGTCTATGTCCTTTTGTTGAGTATAGAATAATAGAGTCACAAGTTCACCATGACAAAGTTTTTTTTTTTTTTCCTTTTCTCTGGAATCTGATCAGTTGTCTGAAAAATAGCTGCTATTCATTCAAGCTTAAGGTCACACCGAGAGGATGTACAAGTATCCCCAATTTATTCCTTAAATCAGAATGCAGTCCTGAGATCTTGTCTTATTTATCTTTTTCTAGAATTTTTCACTGTTTTAAGAAATCATTTTTTTTATAAATAGTCACATTAAAAGCCTAGAGGAGTTTTGCCTATGCTTACTTTATATTTCCAAACTTTGCCATGGCTGTTTAGAAACCATGAGATGCATGAGTAATGAATAGTTTTCTCTTTGTTAAATATGGTAGACCACAAGACCAGCAAAAACACAACTGTCTTTACTCAATTTTTTCCCCAAATACACCTGAACAAACACCTTTGTCCTAAATATAGTATTCATAGTTTTTCAAGAGCAGCAACCGTGAAATGCTAACCCCTTCCTACACGAGAAGTCTTCCATACATCTTCCCCTTGCCGCCCACTGGTGGTAACAACCACCTGTGCCCAGTGCGCCAATCTGTAAGATGCAGGAGGTTATAAGAGAATGGTACCAAGATGGGGGGAGGCACAGATTGTCCCTGGTGCAGGCAATAAGAAAATTAATTATACACAGAGATTTAAAAAACAATAATAAAGATGACCAAAATTTGCTCTGTTTTTCTGCACTTTATTGTCATCATGCTTCAACAATTCTAAACAGCAGCAATAAAATACTACACCCTGCCAGGACTGACCACTTTCTCTACTAACATCCTCTGCACCACTGAATATGATCTGCCTTCTTTAGGCAGTGAAGGAGAACATGAGACTAATAATTTAGGTAGACAAGAAATTTGCGCAGGAAATTAAGACTAAAAATTTATGCCAGGGACCAAATAACACAAATAGTCTGAATATTTATGTTACAGAGTTTTATGCATATATTGTACTATAAGTCTAATTTTTTTGATAACTGTTTTCTGCATTAATGAACTAAAAACAAAAACATATGTTTAATTAAAAAATACATGTACTATATGTCTGTTTTTTAAGATAGTTCATTTCATCCACAATAGGGAGCTTAGTGATATCACTGACTGAATAAATGCAGAAGAAACAAATCTGCTAAAGAAGCATCAGCATTTACTTTAAAAGTTAGTAGTTATTTTAAGAAGACTGGCTTTCTCCAAATATAATATTATACATATGCTGCTGCAGAAGCTGCATTTCCAGTAACATTCCATGAAACCAGACATTTTTATTTAAAGAAAGTAGCCCTTCTTCTAAATTATTTTTATTCATTTTCAAATATGTTTTCCTCTGCTTATATGACTATTAAGATGTTGACTACATTTACAAAAGAAAAATTTGCAAATAGATACTTTTTATTATATATATATATATGTAACATCAAATTCTTCAAAGAGAAATATAATTATGTTAATTTCAAAGAGTGGGGTTTTTTTTTGGTATATAATTGATTGAAATAAAGCGTTTTGAAAATTCTTTGTCATAAATGAAGCACCAGATATCACAGGGAAAGCTATTATAACTTCAAATTTAAAAGTTTAATGTTGAAGATAAAATTATGTATTGCAATAAAAATTAAAAGTATGATAAGGCAAAGCTTGTGTTTTTTTTTTTTAAATGTCCTGAAGACACCAAAGACAGAAATAATGTTTAATAGATTTTAATACAAACTTAGTTTATAATTATATTGTAAAATGCTGTTCTATAATATTCTAAAATCAAGATATAAACTGTAGCTGTATTTTAACACTGTTACTGAAATACAAATTCTTATTACAAAGCTGATGTTGAATGTTAAATGGTACTCCAACCTGGTAGTAATACCTTCTCTCTATGCTGTTCATTATTAATTGGATTTTGGAAATGTTTGAGCCTTTCAAAAGATATATTTTAAATCAGACTAAGTGTGCTAAAATTGTACTGGACTTTTTGAGAGTAAATTCTTAAAATTATAGCTCCACAATGTTCAATATCAATTTGAAATATTTAACTATGTTCTTCAAATGGAGCACTAAAAATGTCAGCATTTCAAGTTTTTAGTAAATTGTGATTATAGAAAACAATATGTGGAACAAGAAGACACTTAAATGTATCACTACGAAGACAGGGAGGAACTGAACAAGTTAAAGGAGAGTTTAGACATTCTACCAACTTTAAATTTGAAATTGTATATTTACACTTTGAAATATCTTAATGTGTTGGAAAGTTCTTTAATAGAGCTACGAATTTATTTGAAAATAATTGAAAATGTTCCTTGGAAAAGGATATTTAAACTGGAGGAGGACAAAATAGTAATATGTCACAGGATTAATATGTTGCTTTTATCTTGTATTATTCAGGATTATTTGCTTAGCTTGGAAATCATGCACATACATCTACATACCTCATATATTTGACATTTACATACACATATGCACATAGATATGCATACTTGCAAATGCGAATAAACACATTTATATATGCATCTGTATACTTGTACATTTACCCACATATAACATTTGTTCCATCTTTCTCACTTGATCTGATCTATCAAATAATCAAAATTATTAAAGATCTGGAAACACTACAACTTTGCATATGTCTCAAGCTTTTTCCAAAGTCTGTTTCCCCAAATCTTCCAAATGGAAACTTAATTAGATATTCTGCTGTTACTAAAAAAGGCACACATAAGATTATTTCAAGAATATTTCTTCTTCTGAAACTCTGAGCTTTATTTAAAATTGATTTGCACATGTTTATTATAAAGCATATTATGAAAATTCTTTAAACTTTACCATATCCAATTCTTCCATTCTCAAAACCAGTCATTTTTATCTTCACACTATCAGAAATTATCAAGTCTGTATTTAACCATGTTTGAAAAGTATACTTTACAAGATTATTATGTATTTTTTTTATGGCACATAAATATGATATTTCCATTATCTTGTCTGTTGACAGATACTTAACTCTGGTGATACTTAAATAGTTCAGTCTCTTATTAGAATTGTCAACTTTAGACATAATAGATCCATGCATTAGTAATGGGAAGACAAGAAAATCTCTAAGTGAGGTTCGTCTTTTCCCATACAAAATTGTTTTCATTATGAAAATGAAGGGTGATTTTATTCTCTCCCTGAAAAATTACCAAATGAGCAAATTATCCAACAAAATGTATCTTACCTTATTGCATCTATTTGTTAAAAACTTCTAATTAAGTTTGTTTTAAAAAATTCAAAACTAGTTTATGAATAATGAATTGAAAATTAGTATATATCAGTAATAAGATTAATCAGATATACTGATAAGGGACAAACAATCTATGAAAAAATGTTTGAGTTTTTTATAATTATATTGGAAAGTTACAAATAATTATAGATATATAATTGAAGGTTTGGACTCTCCAATTATTCACTTATTTACCACTTTAAACTTGTCCAAAGCTGTCAAAACAAAACAAAATAAAATAAAATGAGTCGTATAATCTTTGATGTTCAGAAAAGTGGTGAAAGTTTAGAAAAGTGTCAGAAACCTTTGATAAACATGTACCATGTGCCATGCATTATGCTAAACACTGAGAATATAAGTGTACACATAAAATATTCCTTGTTATGGTTTAGTTATCAGTTTCATTAAGAAAATAGATACACAAAAATGAAATATAACAGGAAAAGCACTAAAAACTAGACATAAATTTCTGTCTTACAAAACAATCATAGTTGAAGAAAATTTATTCTTTTCCAGAAAAGACCTAAGCTCTGCGTAGACTATCATCTTTGTATGATTGTATATGGAGGTGGAGGGAGAAACTGGAAAAGGTAATCCAAGTAACCCTTTAAACCATATTCAATAAAGAAGCCATTAAGCCAGGTAGCATGTAATAAAAAACAGTTTCATTTACTCAAAACCTACACGCTCTTGCTTTTGCAATGTATGATTTTTCTACTCCATGTTCTTTTCTGTCTCTGCCATTACTTCTACTTATATATGTACTTCACAGCTTTCACTCATTTTATTTTATATTTTGGAAAGGCAGTATGGAATGTGATTTGGGGACAAGTTGAAAATAATATAAGTTTTATACATGCTCTAATCACAAATGAATTTTTTTTTTTTTTGAGTACAATGAACATTTCTGAACTGAAACATGTGCTAGGTATGAATAGCAAAAAAAAAAAAAAAAAAAAATGAAGCAATTTATTAGATCACATACCAAAAAAAGTTTATTTGCATCATGCTTCATAAAATGTAAGAGTAACCCGAATTATGTATATTTTAATTGAAAGAATTCTTAATTAAGCTTACCAGAATGAGGGTCTTGATGAATTAGGCTATTTATATATTTAAAAATTATTGCTGAGTTATCAATACGCTTAATAGGTTCATCTGCTTTATTTTCCACATTAATATTATTAGCCACAGAGTCACTAGTGTTAGACTCCTGATGGTCACTGAGAAATGAATATTTTGATCCTCATTAGCATCAGTTATCTTTATAACACTTGAAACAAAGCATGAGTCATAATCAACTGAACTGAGCAGCATTTAAGCTTCTCGAACTTAGGTGTCTGTTATCTTACTTCAAGTAGTGATGAAGTAACAAACAACTGACTTAAAACTGGCAAAAACGAATGTCTGTTGTGGTACAATTGTGGCTCTACTTTCTTGTATCTTTATTTCAGACTCTTATTGAAGGTGCTGCCCCTACTGGGGACATGCTGTCTCCTGGAAGACTGACGAGCTTGAGAAGAAATCGACAGGGCAGCTCTTCCATTCATAATTAATTAGGTAAAGCCAGTCACATTAGCAAATGAAATTTTAAGTCTCCAATAAGCAATGGTCAGTAGGAAGAGGCAGTATATATTTTGACAACGGTAATTTTATCTCATGAGGCAAAGAGTAGAAAATGTCTGCATTGTCTTCGCATCTCTTAGTGACTTTTGATTAGTCTTTTCCATCTGGAAAAATTGTAATTTTTAACTAATTAAAATACTCTAAGCATTTACATTGGTTTATAATTAAATTATCCAACCTATTGTACTTTTGCAAATATTCTGAGAAAAATTAATTAAAATGAATAAACACTAATGAAGAATAAAATTTTTATTTCTCTTTTTACCAAAAAAAAAACTATCTACATTTCACTTCAAACCTTACTCCAGCTTTTATACTGAATAACAAATCAGATAACAAGTATTCAGCATACAAACTTCTACTCCCCCTTTCATAATCATGCATGACCACAGAAACCAATGTTAGCGTTCCTTTAAACACAATCTGAAAATGGCTTTTCAATTCTCTGAAGATAATGTTTTAAGTGGCCATGTCAACCATCTTGGGTTAGCATTCAAGATGAAGATTATTTACCTTTCCTGCTTATATCCTTATCATCAATTTAAAAATAATAATAATAAAATAAAATTCTCCTTTTCTTTAATAAAAAGTCTTTTCACAATTATTTCCATCACCTTCTCATTTTACTATGAATATCATTCTATTAACCCCCTACCACCACCAGCACCACCGCCACCACTACAGAGATTTCCATTTCCTCAAATTCATCCTTTTCTCTCAACCCACATTTAAAGCATAATCCCTCTTCCTTCTTCACCTAAGTTAAATTACTTGATTAATTACTTCATCCAGGCTCAAAATTGCAAGGGGACAGAGATGGGGTAGGTGATTGTTTTCCTATCCTTTTGTCTCCCTCCATGTAGGGTCTTCTACTAAACTAACATCTCTGGCCCTCTACTCTTCACACATTTTTACTTAGGCGAGGAGAGTGAATTATTGATTTTAAGAGAAGGAACTAGATATGCTTTCTTTAACCTCTTCCCTTTTAGGAGCCAGCTTATTGAAATAGCTCTTGCATAATTATCAGCTCTCTGTCACATGGAAAGAAATCTGCCCTTGAAAGGGAAGACCAGCAACTAGTTAATCAGCTGCACCTGTGACAGGCAAGTATATATAATTCAGGGATGAGGAATTAGCAATTTTGTTGGTTGCAGAAGCAAAACCATATTCTGTAATCACCTTTCAAGATTTTAGTTTTATTATTCATATTCCTGCACCTTACCCTAACTCACAATATCCACATCCTTCTTCCTGTCAGTGATTTGTTCTATAAACTTCAATTCCTTCTTTCATATTTCTGAGTTGCTTAGCATTTCTGGGAGAAATGACATCGTTCTTTGCATGGATGTAATTACGCCTCTATTCTTTTCACAAATTCTATCTCAGCAAGACAATCAACATTTAGTGGGCATGGCTAGGAGAGAAGGAGTTAAGAGCTGGAGCTCTAGGGTTAACGTTGTTTTGGCTCCTTTATCTCCAACATAGGACCCTTAGGGTCTTGAACATAGTACCTCAGATTCATTATATGTAAACCTCATATATTACAGCATTTACCTTGTGTTGTGGCAAAGATTGAAATAACACATACATAAAGCTCAAAACAGTGCCTGGAAATAAAGTCGATTATAAGCTTGGCAATTATTTTTGTGTGTCGTATTCTTTATCCAGTTAATCCAGGATACATGTCACATACATTCTCTAATCTTGTTTTGCTTCATATGTATAGTAAAGTTTTGTTTTGTTTTGTTTTTGAAGTGCTATCTTGACCTTAGTTTGAGACTCTGGCTAGAAGCTAGTCAATTCTTCTTGAGCAGCTGATTAAGTCCACATGCCAACCACTTCTCTTAGTGGCTCTCAAACTTCCAACAACTATACAACAATATCCTTAGTTGCCCCTATGGTTGGTACCGACAAACTAAGGGACATCTACACTCCAGATCCTGAGAACTTATTCAAAATAGCCAAACTGCAGGGAGCATTGAAATCATTAACTCCACCTCGCTTGTCGTATATGAGCTGCCCCTTACAGTTCCAGCTGGCCATTACCCTGTCCTCAGATTGTGTGGCCCCGTATGGCACCATTCTCTCATTCAGAGCTATAAGTAACAAAGAGTTTTACCTTTACTCTGTTATAGTGATGGTGTGTTGTACTCTCCCATTTAAAGAATCTTTAAATCTTAAAAAACAATAAGTTTTATCTACCTCAACAGAGTGCATTTTTCTATACTGCATGCCAAATGATGAACTGTCTAGTATAGACTTCTGTGAAGTCTCAGAAGAAAGGTGTTTCTAAAAAAAGGCTAACCTTGGCTCTGTGCTCTTGAGTGTGTCATCTTTTCTCTCCTAAGGGATCTGATCTACTGGTTAGTATGTTTTTTCCTGGGTCCTGAATCTGTTATACTTTAAAGTTTCTCTACAGTAAATAGCTTATTATACACTTCTTTATTTAAAGAGAAGAAAAAGTTCCCATTAATCATTATGTACTCTGACTAGTGACAACCTACCTCTATTCTTCTCTAGAAAGCTAAGATCCTTCAAATAATATTCTTCATAAGCTATACATTCTTTTTTCTTCACTTCATCTTTTACCCATTATACTGTGGCAATACTCCTGGCATTGAATTTGCCTTGACAAATATTACCACAGTTATCTGTGCTGCTAAATTAGTTAATGTGTTTTTTTTTTCTCCTGCAAAAATAGAACATTATCAAACACTTTTTGTTTGTTTGTTTGTTTGTTTGTTTGTTTACCTTGAAAAATATCGGATTGTCTTTTTCCCTTGCTCTCCTCTGGTTCTCCTTTTAACTATTTAGCATTCCTTTCCAAGATGCTAGTGTAAAATTTATTTCAGACTATCTTTCAATTTTGAGTACCCCCAGTGTCTGACTTTCTTCTCACTTCTCTATGTTTTCTTTGGGAAACTCATGTAATCTGAAGATGTTAACTCCCATATAGGTGATGATACCTCTCAAATTTCTATTGGTCATTCAAGCCTCTTTGCTGGACTTTCCAGTGAATGTACAACAGACACATATATGTCAACATGCTGAAATTAGATATATTAAATTTCTCTCCAAATTATTATTCTTTTCAAATTTCTGTATTTAGACAATGGAATGACTTCACCCTCAGCCCACATCTCTCAAGCGACAAAGTTTCATCATCTTTACTTTATTCCCATTTCCTGCTGTACATGTTCACTCTTCCTCATTTTCATCGCCCTTTGTTTTGGTTGAGGTCATCGTGTAATACCAAGTCTGTATTAATTAAGCTAATATCTATGAATGGATTTTTCATCAAGAAAATAAAATTCAAATAGTGACGTACCATCTAAAAGACATTTTGGAGCCATTTTAAAAAATAATTTTACCTCACAATGCTGTCCTAATCCCCGATGCTACTCTCAAAACACATTCCGAATGAATATTGCTGTGATTTCACATTTTTGTCATTGTTCTTAATGCTCTTTCCATTGCATTCATCTTCCTTCAATGTTCATCTGAAAATGTTTTAACTTGTGGACTAAGAAAAATATTTTAGAGTTTAATTAAGGCACCCTGATACAATTCTCCCAATTTAGAATGTGTTGCTCCTTTGAGTTTTTATTTATTCTCAACAGTGTATTCTCATAATATCTAAACATACATTACTAATCAAATTTCGCATTACATGATTTTCTCTGAAAAAAAGATAGTGAAGACATTTATAACTTACAAAATTGAAATGAACACCAAGGTAATGAGAAAACAAAACAAAGTAAAATACTCTAATAACAAAACCCAGCCTCCACCAAAATACATATTTTTTGAAAAATATAGGAAGTAGCCAAAGAGGAAAAAAATAATGATATTGGATCCTTATCTTTCACCATATACCAAAAAAAAAAAACCCTCAAAATGAACTAGATATTTGAGTGTAAGATCTGAAATTTTAAAACACCTAGAAAAAAAACATGAAAAAAAGCTCTCGAAATTGGTCTTGAATGTGACATTAAAGGTATATGCAAAATAGTAAAAATAGAAAAGTGAGACTACATCAAAACAAAAAATTTCTGCAAAGAAAAAGAAGTAATCAACAGAAAGAAAATACTATGTAAGCCATCTATTTAATAAGGGGTTAATTTCCAAGATCTATCTATCTATCTATCTATCTATCTATCTATCTATCTATATATATATATATATATAACTCATAAAATTTAATAGCAAAAAAAGAAGACAAAACAGATAACCAGATTAAAAATCAGGCTAAGAATTTGAATAGATATTTCTCCAAAGAAGTACAAATGGCCAACAGATATATGAAAAGGCACTCAACATCACTAATCAGGGAAATGCAAATCAAACCCACAGTAAGATATCACCTCACATTTGTTAGGATGGTTATCAGAAAGAAAAAAGAAAAAAAGAAAAAAAGAAAACGATAATAGTGTTGGTGAGTTTCTGCGCAATCGGAACTGTTATATACTGCTGGTAAAAATGTAAAATGCTATTGTCTCTATGAAAAATAATACAGAGGTTCATTAAAAATTTAAGTAGAACTACTATATGATCTAGCATTTCCACTTCTAGGTAAACATTAGAAAGAAATAAAATCACTAACTAGAAGAGATATCTGCATGCTCATGTTCATTGCAGCATTATTCATAGTAGTTAAGACAATAATCAATGTCCACTGATAGATGAATGGATAAAGAAAAAGTTTATATATATATACATATATATACATATATATATATGTGTGTGTGTATATATATATATGCAATAGAATATTATTCACCCTTATTAAAGAAGGGAATCCTACCATTTGTGACAACATGGATGCACCTGGAAGACATCATATGAGTGAAATAAACCAGCCACAGAATAAATTACTACATAATCCCTGTTATATGAGGCATCTAAAAGTATAGAAGTAGACAACAGAATGAAGGTTATGTTGGGAGCCATTACCAGGCACTGAAGCAGCTGCTAAATCTGCTTAAACAATGGTTTTAGGAAGCATGGTTTTAAGTTAAACATTACTGACCCTGGTGAGGAGATTTGCCTCCTAAAGAAATCCTTTTAAGATAGTGGAATGTTTTACAGCCCAGAAAGCAAGGATGTTTTGTACCCTGAGGGAAGGATGTATAAGAACTTATGTAAATGTCAGCATTCCTATGGTAATGTACTCTGTGCTTAGGTATAAATAGACTGGGTTAATAAAACTGGAGGCTACTGCATTGACTGTATGCCCTCCCGAAGAACTTTCCTGTCTTCTCTTTTTTTCCTTAGGCTTCACCCCCCTCTTTTGGGTGCTGTTCGACTTTAGCTGGCTGGCTCCGGCAAGGTTTCTAGAAGATGGAGGGAGGGACGATATGGGGAGTTGTTCAATGGGTGTAAACTTACATTTAAACAAGATGAGTAAGTTCCAGATATCTGGGGTAAAACATAGTGCCTCTACTTAACAATAGGTATTACATATTTAAAAACTGTTAGGAGGATAAATCTCAAAATACATATTCTTTAAAAAAAAAAGAAAGAAAACACTTTTGGAGATGATGGTTAAGTTTGTAACTTGGATTCTGGTGATAAGGATAACAAAAGTGTATACATATATCTAAACTCAGGAAATTAAATACATGAATTATGTGCAGTTTTTACATACCAATTATATCTCAATAAAACTGAGGGTGAAAAAGAATTTACCAAAAAGTTATTAAACCTGTACGTTCTTTTCTTACTCCAAATTTATGCATTTGCATCACCAGCTATCAGAGAATAAGGAAAACGTCAGCAGCTATGGTTCATATTTTGAAGAGCATATCATTACCACAGTTAATAATGACCAAATACCTAGAGGTATATAATTACAGTTGGTTAAGACTATAACATAGAAATTCATCTCTGAAATAAATAGAGGTAATATTAAAGAAATATGTCTCAATCAGTGAGATCAGAACTTACACTTACTATAAAAATTCTCATATCCAGAAAGGGTAACATATATAATAATAATGCTTAATTAGGACATTTTTTCCTATTCAAGTGTATTATAGGCTCAGAAGTCTGATATTCTATAAGAAATTCCTAATTAAAATTTGATTTTAATGTACATCTTACTTGCTAAGAAAGCTTCCGTTAATACATTATGAAGGAGATAAGATGAAACCCTTTGTAAGGGTATACGTTGACCATTCTTGGTTAACTCAAGCTTCACTTATCACCAACGGCGTATCTTGAGTTAGTTAAGCAACCTCTAGGGGGCACATCTGCATGTCATTTGATAACAGCACCTTCCTCAAAAGATGACTAAATGAATTAATTCCTGTAAATCTTTGAAAGAGAATCTGACATATTGAGCGCTCTATAAATAATTGTTCATTCAAAACACAACTTTCCTTTTTTGTGTCTTTTGTTTGTTTTTGCATATTTGTTCATCTGATTTTTTTCTGTGTATATTTATATGATTTTTAATATAATATTCCATGTACTACAGAAGACTTATTTTATTTTCCTAATTCTTTATTAGTTCACAACTTTTACATTTTATATTACAGTTAGCAACTGACTTGAAATCTCAAATACCTCTCCTAAGTCGTTAGCACTTCTGCAAGTAAGCACATGATTTACATCATGCAAACTCTAAAGTGCATCAAAATATGTCATTATATATAATATTATTATTACTAAAGATTTTTCAATAAAAATTTCTGCCTCAAAGTGAATAGACTAGCACTGAATAACCCCAAAATAATGTATTATAATGATATAAATGGAGGTAATCAAGTTAAACTAAGCTATACTAACAAACTAAACTAACCAATTATTTGAATCTATGCATTTTAATAAAGTATGGATAAGAAAACATAAAAAAATTCTTATATATCATATCTTAAATATAACTGAAATATTTTTAAAAGAATCCTTTGATAAATCCTCCCTTACCTCTCCTACTCTTTCAATATAATATGCATATAAATTTATGTTTAAATAGTGATTGAGAACATAATCAACCAATGCTTATACTTTGTGATAATAATATAAAAATTCATTGTTGTGTCTAAAATTGGACTATGTGAAGGAATTCTTTCTAAATTTAGATATGCATTGTGGTTATAACAGGCAAGGTTACACTCTGCTCATTGCTAAATTTTTCAGTGGTAGCAAGAATAGTTTGTATTTAATTTAAAAGACTTGTTCTGAACTCCTTCATTACTCTCATTCAGAAGCCTCATTTTAAGAAATAATGGGTAAATTTTCAATACTGTTTGTTGTTTTATAGGTTTTTTCCTTCATTAACAATGTAGAGTCCACTAACAACAACAACAAAATTATCTATGAAAATTCATTTTAAAAGAAAAAGTTCATAATTGATCTCCAATAAAACACAAGAAAATACAGAAATTCTAAGGGATTATTTAGAAACATTTCAGCTGCATTGACTATTTTTAGCTCAATTTTCTGATATACTTAGAAGAAATTTTTATGTTAGGGGAGTTAAAATTCATAGCTGAATTTATTATGTCTATTAGCTGAACTTTGGTGCCTATCACTCCATGTAGAATAGTATATATTTGGTTCTGTTCTACCACTATTGGCGATAATATTTTACTATATTTTAATGGAAAATAAGAAGTAATTTTAAGTAGCAGTTCTCCTTGTCTTGGTTAATATCCAGAGACCTAGAAGATGCAAAGGTAGTTAGATACAGACATATGCTACTTTAGGAAAGTAAATAATTTTCTTAAATTTAAATACAAATTAGGAAATTATAGAAGCTCTGAAAGTTCAGAGAAAGAATTAAATTTTTGTTGAAAGAGCTCAAGGATGATTACATTATGAAGGATGCATTTTGGTAGACCTTAAAAGGATGGGTCAACTGGATAGCTAGAAATAGGGATTAAAGCAATTTAAATAGACTAATTTGTTCATCAGAATGGAAGCAGGACATTGTGAAATGTGTTGATTTAGACTGACTAATGTTTGATTATGAGCGGAATATGTATACACGAAAAAGAAAATGGGATTAGAATGGAATATTGGACCAATAGACTAATGAGTTTGAGTACAATTTATGAGGCAGTGGGAGCCTTTGTGTTATTTCGAGCAGGTAAGTAAATGTTCAAAGGAAAAAAAATTAAAAAGGTAGTACATGAATTTGGAATTGAGTATGTCTGTGTTTCAATCGTAACTGTGTAAATGGAAGAGACCAAGCCTCAGTTTCCTTGTCTGTGAAATTAACTAGTAAATTATATTTTTTAAGATTGTTGTAAAAAGTGAAGTAATGTGTGTGAAGCACCAAAGTGCAATGCTGAATAGATATTAAGTGCCAATCAATAGTAATTAACCTAACAAGAAGCACTGTGGAGAACAGATTAGTCTCTACAGAGACTTCACACAGAAAAAAATATAATTATTCACCAACATTAACTACAGTTAATAATTCTGATTAAGATTATTGCAGTAGGATTGGTAAGTAGGATATGATAGAAGGAATAGCGTAGACTATAAATGGAAACTGTCTAGAAGATAAGATGTCTATAGAAATAATGAAGAGAGGAACAGAAGATGTTACCAATATTTTGAAGTTTCTTGTGTGAAAAAAGTTTCTGTCACTCAAAGATAAGTAATTAAAAAAGAGAAACAGACTTAGTTTGGAACCTGCTTATCTTGAGGTTGATTTTATGTCAGTGAGAGGCTCAGGTAACAGTTCTGGTATTGAAGCTTAGAAGAGAGAGCAGAGCTCAAGATGAATTTAGAGCAGCAGTTGTGAGGAAAAACCTGTACAACAATTAGAAATCGGTGGTTATAAATAAAATTCTATTTTGTGCTTTTTTTAACCTTTTAAAAAGTCTCATAAGCCTCCATTTTATTTCCTTAAAAAACGTAGTAATTTCTTTCAGATTGTTATTGCAAAAATGAACACTATATGGCATATTGAATGCTTTGTAATCTATAGTGAAATATGCAAATAAAAACCTTCAATAATTATTGAACTCTGAGGGTGAACACACATAAACAAAAATAAAGGACTCGGGGCACAAAAAGCATAAGTAGTAATGAAAGTCCTCCTAGCTTGGAAGTGGTAAAGCTGAGCTTCTTAGGTAGGTCAAGCTCCAGAGGACATGTACTAAATTATTACTATGTTTTTACTTTTAAATTATCAGCTGTTAAGTTAAAAACTTCTTCATTAAAGAGAACATATTTTACCTAAATGTATCTTTGTAACACTAACACTTAGGATTTATTTTCATTTTAATAGCACAGTAAATGTTTGATGAAGTCATTATTGGAGATGATATATAAAGCCATATAAAAGAATAAAGTGTGTCAAATGAGTGCATATAGAGAATGGAAGAGAAGAGAAGAAAAAAGAGAGGAGAAGGGAGAAGAGAGGAAGGAGATGGGAGGGGAGGAAATTAGGATTAACATTTTAAAAATAGAAACATATGGTGTCTAGGAAGTAAAAAATAAATCAGAGAAGCAAATAGAGACTGGGTGAGAAAAGAGGATTAAGAATCAGAAAATTGGATTCAGGGAATGTAAAGAAGCAAAAATCTTCAAAAAAAGCAAAGAAGTCAAAATGTTAAGCTCTGTGGGGGTTCTTAAATGGAGAGGCTCAACCAATATAACTTTTGAACCAAAGTCTGTACTCGTAAGAATCTGTCTTTTCCCCTGTTCTCCATGTGAGGGAAATCTACCTAAGTAATACTCTTGGGCTCCTTTTCTACTCCTCATTCACTTTTTTTTTTGTTTTTTTTTCTCCGCAATGAAAAGAAGAATGATTTATCTGATTTGGAATTTGGGGAAAGAAACTGAAGATACTCAGTCTATCCTTTTCCTGTCTGTTTTTCTACGCTAAGTAATGCAGCTGTTCCCATAAGGAAAGCCTTCAGTTGTCCATCTGCATCAGTAGTTCTATATATTTAAGAGGTTAAATATAATCAGGTCCATTCAGACAGCCTCTCCTTGGCCATGGTTTCCACTGTTTAATCTCTGTTTGACCCTGGTGCTTATGTCTAATTGATCCTAACTCAGACATTTTACTGGGTCCTTTCAAACTCCAATAGTGTTGTTCTTAATTCTTACTCCAGTTGGCGGTCACAGTTGGGGTCCACTGTTTGCTGGCTAGATATCTGAGCTCCCACCAAGTATCTGCTAGCCTTCATCCCCAAGGATGCTGTTATTTACCTAATCTCTTATTTCTGACGTTGTGACAGTAACACATGTACCTCTCTAAAAGTCGCTGATCCAAGTTAAAGTAGTTAGTTGAGTAAACCAGGTCATGTCTTAAGTCTCAACTATCCCCTATGATAGAGTTTCATAATTTGTGGGGAACTACCTAGGCCTAAAAGTATCCACAGGGCCAGGTTAAAATGAGCAATATCTTACCCATGTAGTTAGTGGGACTAGAGCTGTAAAGGAATTTAGTGCCTGAAGTCTCAAATGGAAATGACAAGTTAGAAAACTGCAGAAGCGAATCCTGAAATAAAGCAGATAGTAACATGTTTGGTGTCCATTAAAAAAAAAAAAAAAAAAAGACAATCAGATTGTAAAAGAGGGGATAAGGTCTGTGAATACCTTTGTCATTTTCAAAACTTAATTTATTGTATAAACTGCATGAAGAGGCATGTAGTCTGAGATTAAAGGTTTCAGCTCATTCTCCATTGCTCATACATTCTCCAAAGCATACTCAAATGTATCAAGATAATTAGGAGACATTTGAGAAATTAGTGTATTAGAAAAATTGGCAGAGGAGAGAGTTGGAAGTAAGAAATCAGGGACAAAATATGGATTATTTCTTCCTAAACTTGAATGTTAATAGAGAAAAAAGATGAGTTAGATTGAGAGATTTATATTTTAGGAAATATGACACACATACAGAATGATGAACTAATTTTATATAAACAGCTCAATGAATTATTTGAATAAATACTATCAGATCAAGTAATGTAACATTTCCAGACCCCAGAAATCCCTTTATATTCTCTTTTAATCACTATCTCCTCATTCTTTCCCAAAAGTAACAACTATTCTTACTTCTATAAAAAATTGTTTAGTTAAATCTGTTTTTAATGATAAATGTAAATGAAATTATAAGTGTACTCTTTTGGGTCTGGCTACTCTAGCTTAACATTATTTAACAGTGTTTGTTTTGCTCTAGTTCAATATTTACCACTGCCACATAGCATGCATCTTCAAAAAATAAGATCCTCTTCATATACAACCAAAATATCCTTATCACATATCTAGTAAAATTAACAATAATTCTATAATATCATTTAATATCAGTTCACATTCAAATCTCCCATATTTCCTACAAATGTAAGTTTTGGAATTTCTCAAATAAGAATCTTAAAGTTCATGCGTTCAATTTTTGCTTTAATATACAAGATTTTTTGACTGAGAATATAATTCTGGGTTAAAAGTTCATTTTTTCATTAAGTACTTTAAAGATATAAAATCACTGTCTTCTGATCACCACAGTTTCTGGTGATAAATGAGAAGTCATTTGTATCGTTGTTCCCTATATATTACGTGTCATTATTCTCTGCTTTCAAGGTTGTCCTTTTATCTTTCTCATCAATATAACTATAATGTGCATAGGTATGATGCTTTTTTATTTTATCCATTTGGGAGTTTACTGAGCTTTTTAAATCTGTAAATTATATTCCTCATAAAACTAAGGAATCTATTGGTTATTATTTCTTCAAATGTCATTTTGCGCCATTCCCCCCCACCCCAGGGCTCCAAATTATACAAATTTTTAATATTGCCCCTCATGTCTATACACATTTGTTCAATTAAAAATATTTTCCCCCTTTTCTTCATATCAGATAATTTGCATAGATCTATCTTTAAGTTCATTGGCTCTTATGTTATCTCCATTCTACTTTGAAACGTCCTGTAAGTTAGTTTAAATTTTTGTACATTTTAGTATTAAAAATTCTACTGTGTTCTTTTTTTATAGTTTCTATTTTTCTAACTAGTTTTCCTATCTTCTCATTTATTCTAATCATATTTTCCTTAATGTTATTTAGTACAGTATACTATCTACTTAAGTCATAATCTGCCAATTCCAACATATGAGTCATCTCAGAATTGATTTGCTTTTCCCAAGAAATTGGGTCATGCTTTTTTGATTTTTCACACAAGTAATTTTAGATTGTTTCTTGGAAGTTTTGAATACTTTAGTGGCAATTCTGAATTCTGATATGTTTTCTGATGGGCATTACATTTTTTTTTTTTAGCAGTTAATTGTCTTGGCAAACACTATGATTAAGATCAAATCTTATTTTTACATTGTTATCTTTGTCTTTTGCTGAGTTTCTTGGAGTCTGACCTGAGCATGCATGTTTCAGGGGATTAGTCAGATATTAAGTTTTATACATAGAAATCTCCCTGCCCCACCATCCCCGCCCAGGCATCCTAGCACTCTCGCTTCAAAACTTTACCCTCTGGCTCTTTAGGCCAGAAAGACTGAAGTTTTTCTGTTAGATTCAGCTACTCCATATAGTACTGACTGCAAACTTGCTCTCAGACCAAAAGCCATAAAAATGGGGAACTCATATCATGTCCATTCCTTTGTATGAGTTTTCTATTATTACATATCATATCGCCATAAATTTAGTACTTAAAGAACAGATATTTATTATGTCATAGATGGATCAGTAGTCTGAGTATAGCATCTCCTGGGTCTACTGTTCAGAGTATCACAAACCTGTAAAACAAGGTTTCGGCCAAGGAGTATTTTCTTCTGGAGTGTGGAGTCTTCTTTCAAAAATGTTGGAGTTATTGGTCAAATTTAGTTCCTAGAAGTTATAAGAGTCAGGGCCTTGGTTCTTAGAAGACACTGTGATTCATAGCCAGTTAATAACATGGTTCTCTGCTTCTTTAAGGCGAGCAGGAGAGTATCTCTTTCTCTAAAAATCTAGTTCTTTTTAAAGGAATTTTACCTGATGAAGCCAGACTCAGGTCAATTCTTGCTTGATTAGTTCAAAATCAATAGATTTAGTTAGAACTTTCATTACAGCTGCAAAATCCCTTCACCCTTGCCGTATAATATAACCTTATCATAGGAGGGGCATCCCATTATATTTAATGTTTTAATTTGCAATGAGGGTCTATCTATCATGACTTACTTAGTAATCCTAGAGGCAAAATTTTCTTTCATGAGTATATCCCATAGAATCATCATCTTCCCTTTTTTTATAGTTAAGACATCCCAAATTTAACCAGTTTGGGCTCCTTTAATATGAACTTTTGGGGTTACTTTTTGAGGAAGAAGGTCACATAAACAACTTTATTAGTCACTGACGATTTTTCCACTTTCTTATACAACACAATGGCCTAAGCTCACCTTACACATTAACTACCCTAGAACTAGGAAGACATGTTTCCACGGATACCTATTGCTGTTTTGATCGATGATATTTAGAAATCAAGATCTGCCAGCCACTGAATGTCACTGCTTCCAGGTTCTTACAGTGTTTGTAAAAAATGCTAACTCATGTTGATGTTTTAAAATCAAATTTAATATTATAGGGATTTCTTCTTTTATCATTTATTACTCTTAATTAAAAAAAATCTCTGTTTTTATACTGAAAATCTTAATTCCTAACAGCTTTGATATACTTACTACTTACTTATTTTTTCATTCTTCAATATGTAGTTTCAGACCTCTAAAATCAATATTTCTACTACATATACATTCTCTGAGTGAAAATTAAAATTTCTTTAAGATGTTTTTATCATTATTAAAAACAAAGTGAAACAAAGCAAGCAAAGTAAGATGAAATGTATCCTGAATACTGTACTTCAAAATCAATTGAATTGACTCTTTTATCTGTATAGATGTAATATTAATTTTGTAATTGTTTAATTTCATTGTTTCTTTTGTTTTTTAATTTGATTTGATTTTAAAACATTTAACATATTTACATCTTTCAAAGTTAACAAAGATATTAAGAGTTCTTGTCAAAGAAGGCTTTCACCATTCCTAATCTCCCCCCTATGTGGGAACTGCTTTTCAAACTTGAATTTAATAATACATCCAGGAAATTAATCTATTTTGTACATGAGAACCTTTCTTATATTTTTAGTGGGTAGTAGGCCATTGTGCTACAAGTTACTAAAACAATGTCCTGAGGTATATTTGGACTGCTATTAATATTTTATTAATCTAAATAATATTTTAATAACTTTATTTAATCATACTTACGAAGGTGAATTTTCAGGAAAGATTTATATAAATAAGATTATTGAATTATAAGGTAAATGCACTTAGAATATTGTTGGATAGCACTGACATTTTTTCGACATGGGTTTTAAATTTCCATTAGCTGTATACAAAAGGGTTTATTTCTTCAGAACTCCTCAGATTGTATTGTCAAACTTGGATTTTTGCCATTTTGACAGGTGAGAAATAGTTTTACAATGTAGCTTAATATGCATTTCTCTTGTTATGTTTGTGTAAGCATTTTTTGTATGTACTGGTTACCTTCATTTTTTAATAAAATCTATCATCATCATTACTTTTAACTTCTTTTTAGCAAATTTTCTATATTTTTGCAAGCTCTTTCATATTTGTGTTGTTAGGCCTCTTAATATGAGTCAATATCTTCATTTATTTTGCCATGTTTTTCCACTTATGTTTATTTCCACACATGAAACTTTTTTTAACCACATATTTAAATCATGAACACTGCTAAAGTTTTATGGATTTTTATAAAAAAAGGACCTAATTTCTTTTAACAAATCTGAATTATGATATTGTTTAATCTTGACACATTTACTAATTTTCTTTTAACAGTTCGGATTTTTCTGTCTAAACCATGTTGCTAAAAATAGAATCATTCATCTCATAAATATTTGTTTATTATACAAGGAGCTTAAATTAAATGAATTTCTCCATAAATAACATGCTAGCATCTTCAAAATTAATTTATAAAGTAATAAATAAAAACAACTCTGAAAAATGCTGAGATACTTTACACGTAGAAAAGAATTCAAATCAATTGTTCTGAAGCCACACCAGACGGCCAAACCTGCTTGATGCTGTTTCTTCCCCTCTTTAGTTTTAGTAACATAATCATGATTTTGTTTGAAACAGAACAGCTTGACCTAAAAATACTGTATTCTTTTCTGGCTCTCTTGTGGCTGTGCCACACAACAAAGGTTTTACCTGGAACACAGAAGTAATGATGGGCACTTGTTCAAGCATCTTTAATTACGAACTATAATTTAGGATGGAATCCACACACTTGGGAAGTGCAGCAGAAAGTAAAATCTATACTGGCAATAGAAAATAAAAGGATTGTGTAGTCATCGCACCAGCCTCCACTGCCCCTATCTCTGGACTTCTAGATGGAAGAAAAATATTTTTCTATATTGTTAATCAATTATTTTTTTTTAAGTTTTTTATTGTGCAGAGCAATTCATGGTAAATGAATGATTCAAATATCATAACGAAAAGCTTAGGATTTTTTTAAATAGTCTGAAATAGAACAAAATGTATGTAAATGAGTCAGAAATTTGTTTTTAAGAATGATCTCCTTCAAAACTTAAATATGAAATAGATGTTAGCAACCACTGAATTATATAATAAAAAGAAATTTGAAAGATTGATTTCATTTCTCTTTTAGATTAAAACTAAAGCTAGATCCTTATACATTTTGACAATTTGTTCAACTCATTCCTTCTTATTTTTTTGCAAAAAATTTACTCTGAAGTCTTCCTTTTGTTTTGATGATTGCTTTGTACATAATTTTTGGAAACTTGGAGATATAATCTGAATTCACTGATTTAAGAATCTCTATTTCTATCGGTACAAATCAAAACCAGTTTTTCCTATTTCATAACATGATCAGTAAAATCCTGCTTTTATAAACCTGTCTAAATGTTTCATTTTCCTTTTAGAAAAATTCTAACTTTCTATTCTCTACATTCTTGATGCCCAGTCTGTACCGCACATGGTATCTAGAGATAATTCTTTTAAAAAAATCATATTATACATGTACATATTTAAAATATGATTTAATTATACCATCACAATTCTATGCAGTATTTATAAATATAAATTATATATTAACTAGACATATGAAATTATATAATTTGGGTTGATCGATACATAACATTTATTACTGACAACAAGGAACTCATGTGCGTCAAAATACTCTTCGACACGATTGATGTTTCTTCTTGTGATCAACCTTGATTAATGGCTGTTTTAATGTCATCAGTTTATTCTAATTCACTGTCAGTATTTTTCTGAAGACCACATGGTCGTAATCTGCAGAGTGAGTTGTCTTTTTGTCTTTTTACTACAACATATTCTAACCCCAAATATTTGTCTAATTATCTGGTATCTGACAATTCCAAAAGAGGTTAGTTTTCAATAAATTTTTCTAGCCTAACACATAGAAACAGATATTCTTATAGGAGTTTTGGTCCCTTTACGTGAAGAATTTTGCCAATTACTAATATACATATGCA
The DNA here is from genome assembly GCF_014176215.1 of Rousettus aegyptiacus. NCBI lineage: Eukaryota > Metazoa > Chordata > Mammalia > Chiroptera > Pteropodidae > Rousettus > Rousettus aegyptiacus. The sequence continues at coordinate 113,872,081 of NW_023416295.1, forward strand.
TATCAACTACTTTATTCTATCATATTTTGTTTTAGAACTATAAGTTTGATTATTAAATACTACGCTAATAAAAATTTCCATTTGAAATTATTATCATGTACAAAAAAACACTTTTCATTATACAACATGAATTTTCTGGGTAACTTTTTCAGCTCCCAAGCTATGGTATCAAGTCAAAATTTTAAAATGACACCGGAGTGGGGAGAAAAACAAAAAAATTTTTAAAAAATCTAATCCTTAACCTTAGAGAATAACTTTTGCATTCCCTTTTATTTTGGCTAGCTTTCATATATGTTCCCTCCTTTATTTTATATGAGCAAGCTAGATTCCAGCCAGGCTTTTTCAAAAAAATTGTGATTTAAAAATACCAATTAATAATTACACTGTCATTTAATTATCTGGAAACAATAGCAATCATTATATTAAAAATATGAATTATCTTGAACATAATAAAAGTCTATTTTAAGTTTTTGTAGTTTTAGTCCAAATATTTTCCTTGGCTAGAATTTTGAATGATGTTTCTTCTGAACAGTAATAATTAATTCAATTATCTCCCCACACATTTGCAGAAATCCCAGATTCCCAAAGCCAAGTTTACTTGCTAACAAGTACATATATTCAAAACACATACTTTAAACCAGAGTTATTAATAGCTTGACAAAAACTAATTTATAATCAGCACAATCAATATTAAATTAAATCAACTTTTCAAGTTTTTTTTTCATATAACCTGCCTATTTTTAAATTTCTCTATTGATATTACCTGTCAATGCAATTTTCTAAATTTTATTATCACCCCCACCCCAATATACACTTGTAATAAAACTTTTATCTTCCATTAAATTTTGTGTTGTGAAGTCATAGAGATTTCTTCTGTTTTTTTTTTTTTTCTTTTTCTTTTTTCTTTAGAATAAAAGCATTTGTAAAAGCTCCGGGCCATTTTCTTTGCTGCCCTCTTGAGTCTCCACTTCACTTCCACTTTCAGAGTTGGAGGGATGCTAGCCCTGAACCTCTGAAGCAGAGCCAGAGCTTATGATGCTACGGCTTAGAAATCATCTCTCTAGCGTGATTAAAGACACTACCTTTTCAGAAATACTTGTTTTATCGTCATAATGTATTGAAAGAAATAGTATCTATTTCTTAGACATCATTGCTTTTATACCATGCATAATCATTCTATATCCCTCAGATTTACAAAGAGAAGTAGAATTTTTTTTTTCTCATTTTGTCTTCCCATGCCGCTTACATTATTGCAATAGGTCCCACTTCAGCTGGAATAGCAATTTTTTTATTTACAACAAATTCTGAGATTGCCTGGGAGAAATTTGCAGGGATGATTTGTTAGATCTCCATACTTGTTACTCTTATCTAATCTCTCCAAGTGTACCTATTATCCTAGTCATTGCCATAGTCACACCTTGCGGAAGGAGCATTCGTGTAGACTCCCCAGCTTCTGTGCTTTCATTTTCTTATTTGAAAATCAATACTTTTTCTTGCTCCCCTTAGGGTAGCACATCTTTTCAGTTTTAACATGCCTGAGACTTGTCTTTTGATATACAACCCTTGTCTTTGATATGTTGTATGTTGACAAATCAGCCCATTTTAGTTACATCTGCTCACTTTTCACCAGTTAGCATTTCCCTGTGTTTCTAGGGACCTACTCAGTGTCTGCTACTCTACCAAAATGTAGTCTCACGTATCCCTTCCAAATTTTTCTTCTGTGTAGTGACAGAATGAAATAGAAATGGTGAGGAAAATTAATGCAAAAAAAAAAAAAAAAGTTTAGGGTGCTTATCTATACTAACCAAGAACACATTGACATGAATCACAGATCTACAGTACAGATGAAATTTCTGAAGAAACTTTTTTTTTATGCACAGCTTGAGATCTTATGCATAATATTTCTTTGTTGAAAATATCTCCCCAAACTCCTTCTCAGATCTTTTCCCAAGTGCAGTTTGTCTGATATGTTTCTCTGCATTTGGTTTTATCTCTTACTAATTCATATGCAGCTCTTTTTATTTTTATGTATCTCTCTTTTCATTCTAATATTAACATGAGAATATTGTATAACTGAGAATCACAGATTAGTACTTCAGTGGTTGCAGAGATCGCCATTCTACATAGTGAAACCCCGGTCCACTCTTGGCTTTTTTTACACTTGCAATGGCAAGAGTGGCATCTCACTATGGCCTTTTCCTATATTAAAATCATAAATTATTTTGAAAACTTGTCATTTTGACAATCACAAGTCTTCTTTTAAAAATATGATATATATGTTTTACACTTTGTGGGTCTTTTTGTAACTTAAATTTACTTTTAAGTTTACATTAAAATATATTAGAGAATTAGTCATTGCAAATAGGTTGTTTTTATTCCAATTGCTAATTAATTATAGCTACTATATTGGAATACATAATAAATTTATTCATTTTCATATTATTTCTATGTAGTCTCCTTGTCAATTCTAGTATTGTGTTTATCCTTCTTCGGATTTTCTAGGTGAAAAATATAGGATTTATAAATAATGATACATTCATTTCTTAATTCAATCTTTATATATATTTAATTTATTTGCTTCTGTTGCATAGATAATGACTGAATAATAAGTGATAGCTCTGTTTCTAGTAGATAGCATTTATAATGTTAAGACAGATCTTTCTTATTTGTTTAAGAAACTTCTTACTAAAAATGGCATTTAATTTTATCTTTTTTTTTACTACATGTATGTTTAAGTTTCTAGATATAGGAAATTGCATAAATATATTTTCAAAGTCAGCAAAATATCTGGACATAGATGATTATTTGTATAGTGAACAATACAAAATGAAATTGAAATAGTTTTATTTTCAATTACATCAAGAAAATATTACTTAGAAATATTTAACAAAAAGTGCAAGAAAATTATAAAACTTCAATGATGAAAATTAGTAAAGGTCAAAATATATGGACAGTCCATGTTTTAAATCATGTACTAAAGATAGTAATTCCTTTCAAATTAATCTGTAGATTCAAAACAATATCTATCGAAATTCCAGCTAGGTTTTTGAAAAAAAAAATGGGAAGCAGATCCAAAAATTTATATGGAAATACAAAACATTTAATAGCCAAAAAATTTTTAAAAGATGAGCAAGTATACAATGGTTCCACATGTAAAAGCTTGAAAGATGCCACTTTGTCTTTACAAGTAAAAATGCCAAACAGACTGAAAAGTCAATAATTACTGCATCCATAATAGAAGAAAGGACACAGGGCGAACTGCTGCCCCCAGGGTTGGAGAGATGGTAGTAATAAGAGTCATGGCTTACTGGCTAGTGGCTTATTGATTTATTGATCCTTTCAAAGCAAGCTTTTGGCTTCATTGCTTTTCTCTATTGGTTTATTATAATCTACATAATAATAAATCTGTCATCTGCCCTAATATTTATTTTTTTCTTTTCTTCTGCTTGCTTCGCTTTTAATTTGATTTTCTTCTTTTAGTTTCCTAAAAGAGAAACTTACATTTTTGATTTTTGAATTTTCTTTTTTTCTAATATATACTTACAATGCTATGTATTTCCTCTGAGTACTGCTTTCCCTGGATCCAACAAATTTTATAAGTTGTATTTTCATTTTTATTTAGTTCAAAATATTTTAAGATTTCTCTTGAGGGTTCTTCTTTGGCCCATGTGTTATTTGTAAGTGTTTGTTTAATCTTCATGTATTTGCAGATTTTTGAATTATATTTGTTATTGATTTCTGATTTAATTCCATTGTCCTCTAAAATAGACATGGTATGATTTCAGTTTTTTTAAATTTGTTAAGGTGATGTTTATGACCCAGAATGCTGTCTATCTTGATGAATGTTTCATGTAAGTTTGAGCAAAATGTGTATTCTGCTGTTGTTTTATGAAGTAGTCTATAGATGTCAATTATATTCAGTTGATTGATAGTACCATTGAGTTTAACTGTGTTTTTACTGATTTTCCACCAAATAGGTTTGTACATTTGTGATAAAGGAATGTTGAATTCTCTATGATTATGGATTCATCTATTTTTCTTTGCAATTCTATTAGCTTTTTGCCTCACATAATTTGATCCTCTGTTATTAAATATGCACATTAAAGACATATTTTTTTAGAGAATTGACTCTTTTATCTTTATATAATGACCTTTTTTTATCCTCAGTAACTTTCCTTGCTTTGCAATCTGATTTGTCTGATATTAATACAACTAATCCTGCTTTCTTTTCATTAGTGTTACTGTGGTATGTTTTCCTCCATTCAGTTACTTTTAATCTACATGCATCATATTTAAAATGAATTTTTTGTAGACAATGTATACTTGGATATTGTTTTTTGATCTACTCTGACAATCTCTGTCTTTTAATTGGTTTGTTTAGACCATTGGCATTCAGAGTGATTATTAATATAGTTGGATTAATATCTACCATATCTGTCACTGAGCTCATCAGGCAGTGATGGGGTAGCTGGGGAAAGAAGCTGAATAGTATCCTCAGAACAGGTCATCCTATGCATTTAATTATTAAAATCCTTCTCTGCTGAGGTCATCCTGTGGTGTTAAATGAAATGAGCCATAAACATCTTCAGGTTTTTCACCCATTTGAAGCAGTCTATCCATATATTTTCCACAGACTTCCATATAACCAATTTGCTAATCATATCCTTCCTAATCCCTTACCATCGGCCAAATCATTGGGCACTGCTCATGAATCAGTATGTAATTGCACATCTAACTATTTCTTCTTCCAAGAAAAAAAGAACAATTAGTGTGTTCCTTGAGATTTTTTCATGAGGAGAATTTTTTCCCACTTCATAGACATCCCCAGAAAGACCTCCAAAAGGGGCGCTTAAATTTCCCAAGTCATGGACTACATTTCCCACTGTAATTTCTGGCCCACAGAGTAGAGCTCACAGAGCTCTTCTGTAATGTCAGGGCTCGCCTCATAAACTTGTTTCTCAGTCATGCAAACGGTATGTCCCTGGATCCTCCCAAGGTAGAAGAGTAGGTCTTAAATGATAAATACACTCTAGTATTCCAAGATTCATAAGCCTTTGAATATTTTTCTCTGTATTGGATCAAGGGAGACTGGGCGTTTCCATGTCACTTATGGTGGGCCACTGTTTATTCATGTTTCAGCCATCCAACCAAACGACTGTGAGAGCCCTTTCTAACTCCTTCAATTATAACATTAAATACAGAATCTCTGCTTAGTGGACCTATAACAATAAATTCAGCCAGATTCATTTTTATGTACCTTTTACCATTGTCTCATACCCTTAATATCTATTCCCAACATAATTCTCTAGGTTTATGTCTGTATAAATTTGAAAATTCAAGTAGTTCTTTTGGAATATAACATACCTCCCCAGAAGTCACGCTCTGTTCTTCATTTTTAGGAGTTTGCTATGACGAGTCTAGTCATAGATCTAGAAGCAAAGAGAGCTGGTGAGGGTGAGTCCTGAGATGAATCAGCATTGTTTAACAAGGCAACTAACTGCCTCAAGGAGGTCATTATAGTTTCCTCAGGCAATGCAGGGTTACTCTTCTCAGACGAGAGTCAAACGTTACTTCTACTTGGGATAGAGAGGTTGCTTTTATTCGAGGTAAAGAGCTATTTCTACTGGCAAAAAATCATCAGAATTTAGGGACTCAATGTCCCTAGCTTTATTAGGGTCTTCCTACATGTCCCCATTCCAACTTTCAGGATCTCAATCTTTCCCAGTCATTGCTCTCACTTTAATAGTAGCCATCCCATGAAGCTATGAATTCAATTTGCATTGTAGTTCTCTAACTAGCAGGATGCTATTCTAGGTTTGGTTTTCATCAATGTGGCAACAGGAGCTAAAAGTCTCATTCAGGGCAAACATTGAAGATTTTAAGTCATTTATGTGATGCTTAATGGAATTGAAATTTGTGAGTTAACCTTTTTTTCCCCTCCACTTTGTCCAGTGACATTAGGGGCAACCAGTCAATATCTTTATACTCTTAAATTTAACAAAAATGTTTGAAAGTATCATACACATTGTTAACCAGATCCTTTCTTCTTAGAAGTGGTTGATTAGGAGTATCCAATGGAGATATCCTGTCATAAATTATCAGTGCTTTCTTTAATACTGGAAATAAAATAATTAGAGTATTTAAATCTAATCAGATTAAAGAGCCAATTCCATTAATCCCAGAACCAATTTAGAAGATATAGTAATAAGATTCTATTCCTCTAGAACCATTCTTGATATGGAAATGTGTGTGTGTGTGTGTGTGTGTGTGTGTGTGTGTGTGTGTGTGTGGAGAGAGAGAGAGAGAGAGAGAGAGAGAGAGAGAGAGAGAGAGAGAGAGAGATGCTAGGCTGAATAATCAGGAGAGCTGTTGGTACAGTTTCAGTTTAAAGGCCAGTAGACAGAGAACCAGGAAAGCCAATGCTTCAGCTCTAGTCCCAAGGCAGTCTGCTGGAGAATTTTCTCTTGCTCAGGTGATACCGAGCTTTTGATTCTATTCTGGTCTTCCACTGAGTGGATGAAGCCCACTCACCTTATTGAGGACCATCTGCTTACTTAGAGTTCACTGATTTAAATGTTAATTTTATCCAAAACCATCTTTTAAGTTGACATATAGAATTAATCATCACAGATGTAATAGTTGCTTTTATATATCTAACACTTGCCTCACCTCCTAAGAATTTCTTTATATTTGCTTCCTCGAGTATGCAGTATCCTTGCAACCACTCATATTTTGCAACAACTTTTGCCCCAATCTGTTTTTGTTGGGATTTTTTCCCTCAGTATAATTCCATATTCTTTCAATTCAGGGTAATTTCTTAATGTTGCTGATCATTTATAGAGATTTTATTCATCTTCCAGTAATGTTATGAAGTTATTTTTTAAATCTGTTTGGAAATTCCAAGAGGAAAAATGCATGAGATTTTAATCATTACCTTGACCCACTCTAGTTTATTTCTTGAAACACTCTTTGCTCTCAGAATTACATCGTGTTTTACTCTGCAGTTTTTCCTTATATACCTTTGACATGCTCTTTGTTTTTTTGTGGCACTTTTCCTTCTCAGAATTCTATACTTGACCTTTTACTATTTTTGTTTAACCAGATTTCTTAAGTAGGGGTGAGGTGAAGTATTGGTATCTTTAAATCAGCACCTGAGAGACTATCTGAAAGCTACTTGTCATTTGCTTTAGAACATGGACTATTTTTCTAGATTTTTTTTTATCTGAAAAGTGACTTGATATTAAAATGTCAGTAGCCTCCAAATCTGTACAACTAGCTTATCCTGGGAATTCACCACAGTTTAGGTTATCTGCAAATATAGGATGCAGTAAAGGAGAATTTGTGTGTGTCTGTGTGTGTGTGTGTGAGTATGTGTCCACATGCACCTGTATGTTTATTGCAAATGTTATAGCTACTCTCATTGGGAAAGAAGCAGTGTGTTCTGCCCAAATAAGACATGACTGACCTCCTTCCTTAAAAGAATGTCTCTGCTCACTAATGGCAAGCATATTGCCAAATATCCTTAGGTAGCAGGACTAACAATTGGAAAGCTGACCTGCAAGTTCTCTTATTACAAAATCAGGCTTTGTGAAACCGCTGGTCTCACTCGAACATTGCTATTTTCCCTTGACCATTCATACTTCTTTGGCACCAGGCTACACATGCCAGATAGTTTTTATATTGAATGCCAGTTTTCATTGTTTCACAATAACTGTACTAAGTGCTACACTGAAAAGGATTCTAAGGTCAAATATGTACTCTTTAAGAAAGAAAGTTATAATTAATTAGCAATATCAATCACGGGTAACAGGAGGAATAAGCAAAGAATGATTGCTAAATCTAAAACAAACTTTCAACAGATTCCCTGAAACCGGGAAATGTAGTGTCATACATTTATCCAGTGCCATTTCTCTTAATTCCTTCCATTAAAAATTATAAATCAATTTTAAAATAGTATTTTAATGTTTGATTCATTTAATTTTCTAAAACGTGTATAATCAAAACCAACATGCTTTTTCAGGATACAAAACTAATATGTTTTTTTCTTTTTACATTCCACATTTGAGATTTTTAGAGTGGTTAAGATTTGTTTCCTCTTTCTGAAATAATTATTTTACTACAGTAACTCAAAATTGCATAGAGTTTTCCATTCAAATATTTAAGCAATTTATAAAAATTTATACCATATACTTTAAATTAAAATACTGCTATTAGAATATTAAAATAGAGAACTGAGATAGAAATATATCTCACATAGTGCTATATCTGAATCTAAAAGTGTTTTAAACAGATTTACTTTTATGAAAATTGATAATGAATATTTAATTTCAGTCACATGTGCATTCCGATACAGTATTAAAGATACAGAATTTGCATATGAACTATTGCAGATATGCAATATATTAGAAAACTTTCATTTTGGTAACATTGTCAATATATTTTCTGCTAAAAAATAAGATTTGTTCAACATTAGATCATAAAAAGCAGTTGTATGACATTTTCCATCAAATTTTATAGTTAATTTATTCGCTTCAGTTTGGTTGAGGAGCTTCTAATAGAAGGTTGATAGATTTCTGGAACAGGTTACATGCATAGAGAGAAAAAATAGACAATGATAAAGGAAGACATGCTTCTATCTTATAATAATTTTTACTAACTATATTATATTCCAATGGAGGGCAGAAATAATACAGATAATCTGAGCCTGATTATTATAAGCATATTTTATTTTGCTTTTAAATATAGACAGTATGATAACACCACTAACATATCCATCCTAATTTTCACATTGACCTTTTTGATATTACCCTATACTAATCAAAGGGGGGAAAGGCCTGGAGTTATCATGAATCATAAAAAAAAAAATCCTAGAAAAGAAAACCTTTTATAATATTATAGTGATTTGACAATTAAAGTATCCAAATACACTGAGGCCTGGGGTATCAATACACAGAGAAACGTGATTCCTTTTACTTTGTCATCATACCACCTTCCAAAAATGTAAGGCAAATGATCACAGTTTTACAAGGCTTCCCTAATTTTTTTTCTACAACGCCCTAGTCAGATTTTTTTTTTTCATTTGAACATCTATTGCATTTACAATTTGTTTCAATCTAAAAATTATATGTGGGTTTACCTCAATACCTGGTTAGTCATGTAATTTAGTCTTACTTTCCTAGTCAGAGCCAAAGTTCCTCAGGAGTGTGTTAATTAACTAAGTAGGAATGGCTGTTAATTTTTTCCTGGACATTTCAGATGAGATTGGCCATCATTAGTGCTAGCTTAAATGCATTTTGACTTAGTTGGTCAATGTTAACTAAAGTAAGAGAGTAAGTCATAAATCTAATAGAAAACATGTCTGCCCTAAGAAAAAAAAATGTTTATTTACATTGGTCATGTTCTTCCTTTCTTGAATTAATGTATTTGAGAAATGAAATACAAGGCTGTTTGACTGACATAGATTCTACCAAAAAATATTATTATATTTTATTTCTTGTGGGATCACTGTTTATCATAAGGATAAATCAGATGAATAGACTAAAATATCTATTTATATAGTTGATAAATACTCTTACCGTCACTCTCTTGACAAATGACGATATCAATGAGTACGATCCATGTCAACCAACCCTGTTGTGTGAGAATCTCCATGTAAACATTTCCTTTATTCATTTTGCCATGATTTCTGAAGATGCTGTAATTCTCAACTTGAATATTATTTTTATTTAGGGAAAAATGTCACGAGCTATACTTAAATTCTTTCATTTGCTTCTGTTCCACATTCATATATTTCTAGAAATATGTGTCTCATGGTCACCTATTTTCCAGAGAAATTTGGACAAGAAGATTTAGTTTGCATCAGTAAAATTTAGATTGAATATTAAGAAATTTATAAAGTTTATGAGAGGAAATTATACTATAAATAAAAGATTTATTTTTTTGATATTCTGTGGAAATCAAGGTAATTTTTATTTATTGGTGGTTGCAAAAATATAAATGATTCCTTTTAAAGATGTTAGACAAAGAGATTGATACTTTTTAAAACTGGCCAATTCAATTTCTACAACAAAAAAGTATTCTTTTTTTCTCTTGAAAACTAAAATGACCAATACAATTTTAAGATTATAACTATAATTAAAGTTATAAGATTATAACTATGCTTATATGCCTTAAGTTTATAAATATAAGATCATAACTGTAATCAAAATCCTTAAAAATCAAATCTGGCAGTTTTATTTTTTTTCATGGTTTCAATGTAACTTTTTTTACATTTTAAAAGAAAAGAAATAATAAGTGTAAAAACTATCTCTTAGGATTTGGGCATAGAAAGACTATTATGTTTTCTCAACTGTATGCCTTATTCCTAGACCTTTTACTTCTTAAATTTTGACAAATAATTTGAGTTCGTTGTCATTCTTATCTAATCTACTTTTTAAATTATTCTTATTTTTTAATTTAGTTTCAAGTATACAGTACGTTGGTTAGACATCTATATAGTTTATAAAATGATCACTCCAGTTGCGCCCTCCCTCCCCTGACCCTCCACCTAGCCAACGTATTAATGCTAACTGCATTCCCTATGCCGTGCTCCCCATTCCCGTGAACATCCATCAACAACTAATAGGTACTTCTTTAACCCTTTGCCCCATTCTCTCAGGCCCCAAACCCCCCATCCCCTCTGTCTGACACCAAATTTTCCATTATATTTGTGAGTCTGTTTTTGGTTAGTTTTTTTTTTTTTTTTTTTTTTCCTTAGCTTCTGCATATAAGTGAAATCATATAGTGTTTATCTTTCTCTGTCTGAATTAAATACCTTCTAGGTCCATCAAAGAAATATCTTTTTCTATCCCCTTCCTTTTCATATGCAGGAGTCTTGTATTCTTCTCTTTTCAGCCACTCTATCTTTTGGTTAGAGCACTTAATTCTTTTCCATTTAAGGTACATATTGATAGAAATGTAGTTGTTACCATTCTTTATTCCTGTTTTCGATACATAATTTTTCTTCTTAAAGAAATCCCTCGAACATTTCCTGTAATACTGGCTTGGTGGTGATAAATTCCTTTAGCTTATTTTTGTCTGGAAAGCTCTTTATCTGTCCTTCACCTTTAAATAATAGCTTTGCTGGATAAATTATTCTTGGTTGTATATCCTGCATCTTCATCCTGTTGAATTTTTTTTTGCCAAGCCTTCCTGAATAATTTCTTTTGAGAAATCAGCTGCCAGTCTTATGGGTGTTTCCTTTTAGGTAATTATTTCTTTCTTTTTAATGCTTTTAATATTCTTTCTTTGTATTTAACTGTTGGCATTTTAATTTTGATATATCTTGGTGCAGGCCTCTTTGGATCCCTGATTTTTGGAATTCTCTGAGCTTCCTGGGGTTTTATGTCCATTTTTTTCACCAGGTTAGGGGAGTTTTCCATCATTATTTCTTTAAACAGCTGTTCAACATCTTGATTTTTTTCAATTATGACAATCAGATGAATATTTGGTTCCTTAATAGTGTCCCATATCCTTCTTAAGTAATTGTTATAGTCTTGGCATCTTTTTTCTTGCCATTCTGATTGAGTGTCCTGATTGGCTTTCCTGTCCTCTAGATAGGGCATTTGATCCTTTTCTTTATTTACTTTGTGTATTCCTTTGTTTATTCCATTTGATATACTTCTCATCTCAGATAATGTGTTCTTCATTTTAGACTGGTTCCCTTTTATAATTTCCATTTCCATTTTTATATTTCTTATATCTTTGTTAAAGTTCTTACCAAATTTATCTACACTCCTAAAAGTTCATTGAGCATCTTTATAATCAATGTTTTGAATTCTGCATCTGTTAGATTACTTGACTCCATCATATCTGGATCTCTATTCTCTTCCTTATGGTTTCTGCTTCTTTGTCTTCTCATTTTGGCTGTTTCTACTTAATAAGCAAAGTTCCTAAATCTCGCAGTCTTATTAGTGTGGATTTGTGAAGTAGGTGTCCAGTGGCACAGTCCTGAGTGGTTCAGCTGCAGGCCAAACTTAGCCCAAACCTCTCCCCCTCCAGGGCCTCCTGTTAAGATTCAGTAAGCAGTCTGTAGATTCTGTGCTTATAGTTAACTCAAAAGGCCACACCAAAAACCGAGACTTCCTTTAGTGTGAGTATCATCAGCAAGGAGCTGTCTCGTTTAGGATACATACACATGGATGTTGTTTGGGTGGGGCCGCAAGTTGGGGGAGGCAGGGTTTTAGGGAATTCTCTGTGCAAAGCAACCTCTGTTATCCAGTCTGATGACCTCAGGGCAATGACGGCGCTGTGTCTGCGCACTGGGAGGGAGAGGGTTCAATAGGGAACAATGGATACTGCCAGCACTTCTGTACAGAGCGAGTTTCACTCCGTACAGGTCAAGTCTCACTCTGTACAGGTCGAGGCCCTCACTCCGACAATATCTCCCTGTAAGTCCCTGGTGCCCCCTGCATGCAGTCGAATTGGCATGGGTGCTCAGAGGTCTGTCTCTATGAAAATCTACTTTGGGATATGGTCCCTTTAAGAAGCATCTTCCACTGCCTCTGCAGCAGCCTCCATCTCACTCAGCTGCTGGAGACCAGGCAGCTCTGTGCACTTGCCCCATCCTACCTTCTGCCATTGCAGGGTGCTTTCTTGGACTTCTCCCTAGTTGTGTGGTTTGTTCTTCTGGATCCAAGGTGATTTTTCTCTGCTGCTGCTCCTTGTTTCTGTCACAATTTTGGTTTAGTTGCGAGAGGGATGAACAGAGCTTCTATCTACTTTTTTGAGTTATATTTTATAAGCATACTTTATCCCATTTTGAAATTAAGTATTAAAAGTAAACATTTATAGCTATCTTAGCTCTTCTTATTTTTCAAAATATGCCCTGGTAACATGCATATAGACCATAATCTAATGTTATGGCAGTAACAAAGAATCAAATGGCAATTTCTATAGTGCTAATACTAGTCAAAATTCAGTAATTCTCAAAGAGCCAAAGTGATATTTAATAATATCTATGTATGTATGAATGCATGCATGTATTCATTTATCATCCTTTTCCTCCTTCTAATCTATCTTCTGCCACATTTCTATACTGCTATTTTTTTTGATGAATCCTACAAATAAAATTGACACAATATATGCTCATGAAAAAACTGTAACCTTTTGCTCTATTTTTAAAGTACACACAGTTCTTTATGCTGTAGTGTTCTTTAGCCCTTTTGAAGTAAACATAATAACTTGAATTCATATTGTGCCTATGAGGCACAAACACTGTGGGATACCAAAGATATTAATTGATTAATAGAATTGCATGAGTCATATGGTGATATACCCTTATTCAAGAGCGCAACTACTCTCTTTAAACTCTAGAGAGTCCTAGAAAATTTAGGATTTTAACTATACTGTTTAGATTTTATTGGTTTTCAACTGATGGACAGGCTAACCTAACAGCATAGCATAAAATATAATTTGTGATTTTGCTTCCTAAATTTACTTTTTGGTATGAAGAGCTCAGACTTCCACATAGCATGCTCGGTGTCATGAATTTTTCTTTTTCAATGCTATTGCTAGATTTGAATTATTTGCTTTATGTTTTATGTAGCTTTCATGATATAAAAACAAAAAGTAATTTCAAAATCAACCCAAATCTTCCTTATTATTCTATAGCATAAAAACTAATATAAAATATATTTTGGTAAACATAAATTATCTAATTTGATAATTCTATAATGTTACAGATAAACTTTAATTCCCTGTTTCCTTAATCATTCATGCATATGTCAGCATGGAATAATTAGCAAACTTTTATTTACCATGTTCCAATAGATTTCAGTAAAAGAAGATTTGCTTTAAATTACAGTTGTAAAGATGGGAAAAATCCTAATTCATCCTCATTAATAAAATGCCTTTTTTTTTTTACTTGCATGATTATAGGTTGTTTATTTTCCCTTAGAAGTGCTTAAAAAACAAGAATGAATGTTTTCAAAGTTATAACTTTTTGAAAGTCTGAAATGAGGTACCTATCGCACAAGCCAGAGGTGGTTACATGATGGTAACTGTGTATCATTTTACCTATCATATTTTCCCCTGCAATAAACCTAATTTTGCATGATTGATAATAGCTAAAATTTAGTGAACAATATAAATGGCATTTCACTAAAATTTTTACATATCATCTTATTTAATTTTCACTGCAATCATATGCAGTAAGATAAGTTTATAAATTAGGAATATAGAAGACAAGGAGGTAAAGCATTTTGTCTATGATCACCTAATAGTAAGTAGGTAGATAAATAAATGTTTTTGCTGTCCTGTCATGCCAAGACATCTGACAGCTTTAATCCTTCCAACTGTATGTCAATAGGGTTTCTCCAATCACTGTAAAAACCAAACTTCCTGAGCCTCATTAGATTCCACGAACTCCCCTTAGCAGGACCGACTACACTAAAAACCATTCATTGTCTGCAGAAAATAACTCAATATATTTCGAGGCTTTTATTTCTGTCTTCTCTCCTTAACTTGCCATTTTTAAGATTTGAGAGGTATATAGGGAAGTGAAACCAAAATAATAACTAATTCCCAACTAAATTAAGTAGCTCCTTCCTTAACTCTCCCAGGCAGTTATTTGTTCCTTCCTTTGAAATCCACACTGTATTTTTCACACTACTCTCATAACACTTGCCAAGCTGACAGTAAATAATTGACCTTTTTTGTATTTATGTTCCTTCATTAGAAAAGAAGTAAATTCATTCGATTTTTAATCTCTAAGGGCTGAAAATATTTTGGAATTATTTTAACTTCTTTTTAAACACATCTTTATTATGGTATGATTGATGCACATATAACACATAATAAACTGTACATTTTGATAAGTTTCACACCTGTAAATATCCAGGAAACTGTCACTACAATCCAGATGCTGAACAAATCCATCAGACCAAAAAGTTTGCTCATTTCCCCCTCTTGCCTCTTTACACTCCACTCATTCCAAGACAACGACCACTCACTTCTCGTCACTCTATATGGGTTTGCATTTTCTAAAAGAATATACAAAAGAAACTATAATTTCTATAATCTTTTTGTGTGGATTATTTTATTCAGCATAATTGTTTTGAGATTCGTCTCTCTTGTTTTATATATTACTAGCTCATTTTTTAAAAAATAAGTTGCTTTCCATTGTATAAATATAATATATTTTACTTATCCATTTCCTATTAGATGAATATTTGGGTGGTTTCCCCTATTTGGCTAGTTGGCTTGTATCCTGCAACCTTGCTAAATTGTGAAGTCAGCCTTAAATCATGCTGTTATGCTTTGAAGATAATGTTATTTTACTTTGCTCCTTTTTATATTTTTCTTTATTTTGTTTCTTTCACATTGTACTAAATATATATATATATTATAAAATATGGTTTAGATTAGAAGTGCATGAAAGTTTAATGTAGTGGAAAGAGCTCAAGCTTCTCCTATATAAATATGGAAATAGACAGGTTTATAAAACATAATATTTTCTCTCTTTTAGCTTTTACACAGTAACAGTGATGTTACTCTTATTTTTTAATGCCATAATAAAATATAGGTAATCCTTAAATATAGTAATAATCTGAATTTATAACAATCATTAGGTCAGAATTACTAGACTAGAAGATCCTTAAGGCATGGTCTGTTTTGTTTTCCATATGTTAAATTCAGCGATGCTCCATACATATTAGAAAGACAACATATTGTTAAACAAATCCATTTATAAATAACAAAATATTATTGTGTGTAAGCTGAAAAAGTGAATTTGCCTTACATATAAGGAATATACAAATACACTATTAGCAATATACAGAGAGCTGTTTATGTTTTTCCTATAATATAAACAATAAATCTTCATCATTAATTGGCTTCTAAATGTATTTGATGATGTAGGAATATGGAAGAATCTTGTGTGAAGTTAGGGAATATATTACATATGACAGTGAGAATAGAAATGTTTTCCTACTTTCCTATTGCTTTCTTTATGATCTCTTATCAACAAAGTTATATTGCTTTAATTAAACAGTGAATATTGGTGGCAATCTCTCGTGAACGCATACTAATATATGTCAAGTTTGGGGACCTTTGGTGTCCTTTTCTCACAATGCATGATAGAAGCACTTACCTTTTCAAAACCAGGCCAGACTTTGGCTACATAGAAGTGATTATTTAATCTTTATCTTTTATCTTTAATTTTATCTATTTCATCCATTTTATAACATCTAGCAATGTTTTGACATTTTAAAAATTAGTAATTAATAGTTGAATTGTGGAGACAAGATAAAGAACATTTTGCCTGATTTATTCTGTATTCAACATATTTTTAATGACAACTAACTCAATGTTCAAAATGATGTGACAATGGGGTTGGGATGAGGACACATGGACTCACTTTGTGTCTTACATATTCTTTTCTATTTTAAATGGGTTGAGGGATCTTTCAACCAGTCAATGAATTGCTTATTTTCAGTATCCCAAATATCATGTGAGTGTTAGCAAGGTTGTTCTGGCTAAAATATCAAAATTATATTAGATTAAAAGTCACAAAACTGTAATATTATATATTTTTCCTTATAATAGTTCAATTTGAGATATTTCCAAAATGCATTAAACTTAGATAATTACATGCTTATAAGTAAAATTAGATTGCTGAAGGATAGTTTTATTTAAAATTTAATGACATAAATGTATTTTCCATTGAAAACTGACTAGTTATATTAAGTATTATATAACTAAAAAGTTGTGTAATAGTGAAATACAATTTAGAAGACTATCTTTTTTACAGCTTTTATTCAGAAGAACCATTTGTTTAGAATTATGTTGTTTAAGCCCCTTCTAAATATTAAGTTGTTTTCTTCATGTTTTTTTCTTAACTGTTTATATGAATGCTCCTGGTCTTTTTATTTTTTTTCTCTGGAAGCAAAATATTTTTTACTCTCAATAATTATAGTTTAATGTTTTCCTCTAAATAAAATTTAATATACTGACACTTTATTGATTTCCTACTACGGCTTTTATAAAATTTTTTATATTATATATATTTTGATAAAATGTTTTATGTATTTGTATTTATTACTCACTAAAAGCTAATCATTATCAAAAAGTGTTCTATGGAGCAGAATAAAATCTGGCTAATTTATTCAGCAACAAATTTTTTTTTTTACTTTGTTAATAATCTTCGTAGAAATGCAATATATTTTATGAGTGTAGTCAGCAAAAACCTCGGAAATTAATTTTACTTAATGGTCTTAGAAAAAAATGTATTCTCAAATTTCTAATCATTGTCACACTCGAGAGTTAAAATAGTCATTTAGATTGATATTCAATTCAATTAACAAACATTTTTTTAAGTCTCTACCATGTATCAACTAACTGACTTATGTGATAGGAAGACGAGGAGAACAATACGTGGACAATAGACTACATTTTTCTACTAATACTTTTTAAAAAACATACTAAATCAAAACTTAAATTCACAGTATTGTTTTGAAATGATGTAATTTTCTCGAAAACAAAGTTCAAAATTATTTTGTAACAGTAGCCAGCTTTCTGTTCATCTTTGCTATACTCTATATTTCTAAAAAAGCAGTAGCATCTTTTCATATTGAATTTTCTAGAGAACTTGATATATTCAAATAAATGCTGCACTAGCTAGCAAGGTATAAATTAAGGTCTATCAGAGGCCAAGTCAAAATGAAATGTTGTAAGTAATGATTACAATAAACACACCTTTAATTATTTATTATGATTAAAAGTTCAGCATTGATATTTTTTTTTAAAAATTATTTTTTATTATTTATGCCAACAGCATCTGGTTTTCCTAGGTGGTCTCCCATCCAAGTACTAACCAGGCCTGACCCTGCTTACAAGATCAGACATTGGTCTTATTCAGGGTGGTATGGCCATAGACCATGGACTGTGGCTCTACTGAGACACAAATCCAGGACCTTCTATGTGTAAAGCAAACGTGCTAACTGCTACACTGTGGAACCACGACCTGGCATTGACATCTTAAACGCAGGGTCCAAGTGATCACAACTGTTGCTTTGTCAGTAGGAGTCACCTCAATCTGAATGTGTCTGTTATATGAAAGCCATGAAATGCTATCGATTAGACAATGAGGTATCCTCATTGACAGGGTGTTGTTGAACATGAATTGATTAAAATCATCTCTTTTCCTCAGATTTTAAAAATAAATATACAACTCCTAAGCAGTAGTCATTTAGCAATTAGCAATTCACTTAGCCAATTTACTATGATACCACTTTTTAAGGTAGTCTTTCAAGAGTTGTAAATTTCACTAATCAAAATATTATTAACCAAAGAATATATCATTTTAGGTTCGTGTGTATTAATTTGAATGCGTTAGATGATAATATGGAATTTCAATGGTTCGCAGCTCTGTTAAACTGGCAATACACCTCATTACATTGATTAAGTCATTTCTGACACCTACTCTGAAAAAAATCTTCCTAATCTTTCATCTTCTATGAGAGTTCAAGATTCTGAAGAAAGAAAACTGTTAGGCTATTAAATAAGTCAATATTCACATCAAACAAAAGGGTTCATTATCCCCAAAAGAGACCCAGATGAAGTAATACTCATGAGTCCCATCATGAGATGGTCGTGAATGAAGAAAGACTCTTCTGGAGTTATTAAAGTATAACATCTGAAGAAAGAGATTAAAATATTTAATTAAAATGCAGGTAGTACTTTGTGGATTAAATTTTATGGCTGGACACTGTTATGGCTTAAATCATGATCCCCGAAAGATATGTTGTTTTAGGTAATGAGAGTAGAAAAAGAAAAAAAAGAAAACTACCTCAGTATGTGACCTTATTAGAAAATAGGGTTGTTACAGATATAATTAGCTAAGATGAGGTCATACTGAAGTAGGGTAGGCTCTTAATCCAATATGACTGTATATGAAGAGAGAAAATAACAGGACAGGCACACTGGGAGAATGTCATGTGAACACAGAAGCAGAAATTGGAGTGATGTATCTATAAGCTAAAAAACACCTGGGGCAACCACAAATTGCAGAAGGCAAGAAAGGATCCTTCCTTATTGGCTTTGGAGGGAGCATAGCCCTGTTAACACCTTGATTTTGGATTTCTGTCCTCCAGAACTGTGAGATAATAAATTCCTCTCCTTTTAAATTGTCCTTTTAGTGATACTTTATTACAACAGCCCTTGGAAATGAATAGAGACACTGAGTAGATTCTACTTCAGGGAGACTTTCTTGTCCCAGTATGATGATGGAGGAATTGGTACCTTTAATTTTTATGCGTGGAATGGTTTGCCTTGAGCATTCTATCCACTTTTTCAGCAGAAGCTTTTCTTTAATGAGTCAGCTGGAGCAATACATGATTTACTGTCCCCAACTTTCGAATTTCCAACAATTAATAATCCCTATATACATTGAGGGATTTTACTATAAATCATGCCATATTCTGATTCTTACTTCATCTTTCTGTTATGTTGATTGTGTCGGCATTCCAGGTATCCAACCTCACCAACTAACCTTGTCTACAGGCTCAAAAGTTTCATGCTCCTTCTTCAACAGCACAGAGTGCTTTTCTTTAAAGGTCAGGAAAAAAACAGTTTTTTATACATAATTTACCAGAAAATAAACTCAATCAAAATTGATGATTAGTAGACCTACTCATTTCTGACATTCTGACATTCTAATTTGTCTGGGGTTCTAGCATATACGGAATTCAACTTAGTTCAAAATGAGTGTTTACTAGTCCTACTACAGTCACCTAGAAAACAGAATGACGCCTTTAGACTTTGGTAATGCTCACTTCAAGATCTCATAAATAACTTCTTCCAGATTCTATTAGATTAGTATATTCACAGTGTCACTGGTGGCATTATAATCACTCACATGGCCTTTAAAATTAAACAAATGTATTTATGACCTACAACATGCCACCTTCCATTATAAGCAAAACATTACTTTCTCCCTCAGAAAAAATAATCAAATGGATGAGGGACACAGAAACATAATTAAATACAAAGCAGGAATCAATGAGAACTCAGGAATAAGTAAAACACAAAGCTTATCAGGAATAAAGGGGAAAAGTACAGCTGAGGACTCATCTCGGTCTTGGAGGAAAGATTAGATTTTGACAGATAGAGATGGGTGCATAGAATTTTACATACAAAGCAAAGCATGAGAAAAGTCTTAGAAAAGTGGAATCGGAATAATAATGTGAATTGCTAAATTTATTTCATTCTTCCCAAACAGAATTCTATGTTAAACAAGTGATTATCTAATTTAATCTTCATAACAGTTCTTTAGGTAGGTCTGTTTTCCCTATAAACATGAGGCAATTGAAACCAAATACCTTGCTGAGGTTTATATGAACACAGTTTTAGAGTACAGAAAGAAGAGTGGCTTGACTAGATTTCTGATGGTGGAAAAAAAAATAAAAAGTCAAAAATAAAATAAATAAATAAATAAATAAATCAATAAATCGATTAATTAATTAATTAATTAAGAAGTAGTGTGTACGTCTTGTTGTGAAGGTAAAGACTTAACTTGATAAGTAATTGAATATCATTCAATAATTTTTGTACACGGCTATGACAAGACTCACGTTCTGCTGGTGAAAGATTAATCTGGTTTCTGTAGTTTGTGTTAAAGAAAGTAAAAATTTAAGATTAGAAGATCAGTTAGGGCACTGTATATATATATATGTGTGTGTGTATATATATATGTATATGTGTGTATATATAGTGTGTGTATATATATATGTGCGTGTGTATATACGTATATATATATTTTTTCCACTGTTACTGCCTAAGACAGACTAATATTTTTATCATTAACTATAGAAATAAACTTGTAACTGATCTAACTCCAGCCTCTTTTTTTCTTCAGTGTATACACCTCATTCTCACTAGAATGAACCTAATCAAACACACATACCATTATGTAACTTCTCTGTTTTAAAAGTTTCAATGGTTTTTCCTTGCATTCAGGAAAAAAAAAAAAAAAAAAAAAAAAGAACCATATCCTTCAATATAGCTTTGAGGCTCTTTATAATTTAAGTAGCTTCCCAGTCCTTTTCCTCACCTCTCTCCAATCTCCTCCTGTCACCATCTTTATATTTAAGCACACTAAACAACTGTTTCCAAATTTTGACTCTTTATATGTTCTATAACCCTACAATGTTCCTTCCCAAACTCTTTATCTAATAAGAGGTATTTATCTCTATATATCACTACAGATTCACTGCAGTCCCACTTCAGGGAGACATTACATTCTCTAAGCTTTCATTTAGCACGTCTGCATTTTACTATTATGACAATTGACATATTTTATTTAAATTATATGTTTGTATGCCTGTATTCTGAAATTACCTGAAAGCGAGGCACAAAATTGGTGCTGATAATTAAAGTTTGGAAAAATTTTTCTATCCATAAAAATATTCTGCTCAGCTTGTTTTATATGTTAGCCAGGGACAAAAAGAAGCAAAATTCCCAATCCCCTATGCATTTCTGAAAGAGGGTGACACTTCAGGTAACACATACTGATCAGCCAGATACTCATTAATAGTACAAATGAAACCAAATACATATAGCAACAAAGCAACTAGTCACTGGTTTAAAGAAAATAATTAAGAATATATGGTATTATGGTGGGGGCAGGGAAAAATAACATATGATATTATCATTATAGAACTTATTTAACCAGCATGACTTTCATAAGGCACAATCATTCTGATTTCTCAAACATCAGTTAGGACAAATCCTGCAGAAACTCTAGAGAAGTGGTTTATTTTGAGTAAGTTCCCATGGAATTAGGTTTGCCAGGTCAGGGTCAGGCTTAACTGGTTTAAAGAATTTAAGTGAGAGAACATTTACTTAGAGGAAAAGAAAATAATAGTTGATAGAAAGAGTGAAGGTTGTTATTAATTTGAGCTATATCAGGTATTGAGTCCAAAAGAAGTATATCCAGAACACAGCAGGTATCTTGGTTCAAGAAGGGACGGAGCAAAATAATAAAGGTAATTTTCCAAGATAAAAAGCAAGAGTAACAGTAAGTTGTGCTTCAAAAGTGCTCTTGTAGCATGAAGGTACATGTTGAAGCTTTATTAGAAAGAACAGTCCTTTGAAGCTGACATCCTGAAGTGCCACAGTGGAATGCTTTCTTATTTCTTAAATAGATAAAGAAATCGTGCATGTGCGCGCACACACACAGTGGTTATTTAAAATTATGTAAACTATATTAGAATTTAAAAATTCATGAAAGAGATACTGACAAATGATAATAAAATCCAGGATTTGTTTATTAAATAAGGCCTTGATAGTTGAGGTTATTACCTTATACATGAACAAAATTATCAAAGGCATTTACTCTGCTTATTTGTTATAGATGTATCGATTTCCAGTGTAAAAATGTAAACTAGTCTAGGGGTTTGGAAGTATTAATGCAGCTTCAAAAGCTGAACTATATACTTCCTTAACAACAGATTCAGGCTGGTATTACTTTTAAATAAGGAAACTTGTTTAAAAATGGTAGTACACACTTCACTCATTGAATACTTTTTTTTTTTCTGGAGGAATATATATTTGTCATAACATATAAACACATAATACACATTTTGGCAAATTTCCAGCATTTTTTCATATCAAGACCAAAAATACCACAAGAC
Source organism: Rousettus aegyptiacus (assembly GCF_014176215.1). Classification (NCBI taxonomy): domain Eukaryota; kingdom Metazoa; phylum Chordata; class Mammalia; order Chiroptera; family Pteropodidae; genus Rousettus; species Rousettus aegyptiacus. Next base: position 113,894,751 of record NW_023416295.1, read on the forward strand.
AAGGAAAATGGAGTAGAAAATATTTCATTTTTTAATTAAACTATAAGGATTCTTAGCCTACGAATATAAACAGCCCTTAATTTTTTCTTCTATATTCTACACACCACTTCATCTTCATCTTTATTATTTCCTATCACCTGTACATTGTATACGCCAATTATATTAAGCTCTAGTTCATTGTACAACATATTCTCCCTAAGCCTGGAAAGTACTTTCTCACTCCTCCACCTGTATAACTGCAATTTGCCCTTCAGAACTCGAATAGACTTCACAAACTCTGGAAAACCTTTTCCTTTCACCCACGGTTCAGGCAAATAGCTGTCTTGCATGTTCTTGTTTCTGTGCTTAGCCCTATAATTGCATTACACTGCCCTCTGGATTGTTTGCATATCAGGTGTATGATTCTCTCACTTGTCTGTGCACTGTCTAAGAGCCAAAAGAGTGTCCTCAGACAGGGAAAATTGTCTGGCATCGAACTCACTGTCATTAAAATGTGTTGAATAAATAAAGACTCCGAAATATATGTAGTTGGTTGAAATAAACACATTATGTAGGCTAAGGATAGAAAATAGACAACACCCTCCTCAAGTCACTCTCCTCAAACCCATTAGTATGCTGTTTAACTTGAAAGATAAAAGAATGTATTTTCAGGGTTGGGTGCTCTTCTTGGGTACTAGTATTCAGTCAAGAACAACTTCTTGTAGACTTTCCGTGCTTTGGCTTTTAAGTCTCTTGCTCATGCATCCCCATCTTTCTCTCTACTCTCCTGCCTGTACTGAGAACAACTTTTTATTTAGACCTAAGGATTCTTGCCTGAAGGGACTGGATCAGAAAATTATACAGAAAAAGTGGTTGGAAATTGCTTTCATTCAGAAAGTTTTTCAAGAGTTAGCTTCCTTAGATGTCAAGCATCCAAGACATGTCTTACCCAGTAGTTTAGTGAAAGAAAATATTTACGATAGGATTTAAATCTTTTTTATTAAGTACTCTTGATGATGAATTATTCAGTGTATCTTTGGCAAGTTTTTCTAAAAACCTTATTTTATCTGAACTACGTGGACCAGAAAAAGAAGAGTGTAAATGTTTATTTATCACTTACTATGTGCCAGGAACTTTTCAAACATATATTTCCCTAATATTTGTTAATACATTTACAACTTCCTCTTATTTAAATTTCTTCTATCATTTTTTTTTTTGTTTAGAACCTCTGCATTTTTTTTTCATTTAAATCATTACCAAACTTGAAGCTAGTAATTATCTCATTGTTTAATTAGAGTTCAAATGACTCATCTTTACAAACGTTAACACACTCTTTCTGTAAAGAGCTAGATAGCGAATGTTTTGTGCTTTGCAAGGCAAGACACAAAATGATTATATTTTAAGGTAATTATATAATGAAAGAAACATTTTCATAAATATTTATTGATGAAATAATAATAATAAGCAATTTTTATGATATAGGTCTATTAATAGAATGGATTGGGGTTCTATTACAGCTCAAAATGAGTGTTCCTCAGCATCAAGTCAATTATAATTGTTTGTGTATAAAAATTATTTTTAGCTGTGTTTTGTGCAATAACAGGCAGTGAGCAGAATTTGGCCTATCGGCTATTTAAACATGGTTCAGTGTCACAGAGTCTTTCAAAAGGGTCTTCCTGCCCATCTTTATAACTGTTCCCATGTTCTTTCATATCTCATCCTCTATGAAACCGATGATAAGGAAAAGATATACTTTCATGACGCTTGAAGTTTAAACACTTGTGGACTGGAGGGAGGTGGTAGGGGAAAGCCCTTTTGAGAAAAAAAAATAAGATTTCAAATAGACATGAAAGTGCATTTTTACTTCAAATGCATATATTAATCACAGAAAATTAAAAACAAATTTTTAAGGTTTTGTAAATAAGAGAAGGATTACCAAATCCTAAAATAAACTGACATCTATGTTATACCTTCATGTTTTGATTCAAGAAGGGTCTATATATTGGGTAATAAGGATCCTTGGAAGCCATTCCTATACCAAGATGACTGGTGATAACTTAGCAATATTTGATAATGATTGCAAATCACATAAATATTTCCTGTTAAGGCCAAACAGCATACGCCCCTACTCCAGTTCCCATTAGTCAAAGAACAAAAATGTCGATAATGTCCCCTCGAATTCCACCTGGCATGAGGAAAAGTGTCACACAAAAGATGTCAAAGTGGAGAGAGAAAGTGATCTTACCATTTATGTTCAAAACATTAATTTTGCAAAGGTTTAAAAATATAGGAGCACATAAACTTGTTGTTTTCTCTCTTGCATTCTTGGGAGGAGTCTATGCTAGTGAAGATCCCTGAATCTAAGGTTTTTAGCTCACGATAAATGCAACTCTCCTCTTATTTAATGATTCCAAAGCTGTTGCCATTTCATAAACATGCTATGTATTCCTTGCCATGACGTCTTTGTGTTTCTGTTTCTGTTTTTAATTTGAGTCTTCTTAAAAATTTCTACACTTTTAAGATTGAGTTTAACTATTTCATCTTGTAGAAATTTTAGGAATTATTCTTATGTTTTAGAAATTATTCTGATTATATCATTATGTGGCATTATTACCCTACTATACTATTCTATTTGCATATAGTTTTCACAGTTCCTGAAACATAACATCTACTCAGTAAATTTTTAATGTATGTATCATTGCATATTAAGTATAGAATCAAAGAGAAAAGGCACTTACCAAAAAAAAAAAAAAAACAATTGAGCTGATTATAAAATAGCCTATTCAATATCTTAATAGCATTGTTACCCATGCCTCTTTTTGAATTTTGATAGGAATAATTTGGTGTTTTGTTAATTTTTATAAAAAATGTTTCCTCTAAATATAAAAGTATGCGAAAAATCCTATTAAGATATAGGGAATATATTTCTTCTACTGAAGATTTTTAGAGAAAAATTCTTCTTAGGTTGGCAAGTTGAATCTTGTTCTTAAATCTAATTTACAATGCAGTCTACAACATACAAATGTGATGACTCTAATGTTATATTTTAAATAGTTCTATAATGTTTTTCTAATCAGTTTGAGAGACTTTCTACAATTTATGAATGTGATTTGGCAATTACAGAAAATAGTTAATCAAAACTGTTTCCAAATATATAACTTCATTGAAGTCATAAAAATTATTATTCTTGTACATAAATACATACAAAATGAGAGAACTATGTCTCTTGCAAGCCTTTGTCATTTGTTTTTCTTATTAATTTAAATTTTACTTTTACTAACTAGATTGAGACAGAGTGAAGTGAAGGCATTTAAACTTCTTCAAATTATAAATAACTTTCAATACATAATTTTGTTAATGGCTAGCATTTATTGATTAGTAAACAAAAGATGGTTTAGAGGTATTATTTGTATTTCTCGAAACGGTCTTGTCATAATGATCTCCATTTCAAAGACATGAAATTGAGATTTAGAAAGCTTACATAATTTGCCCAATTCACACGAATCATTATTAGAATTACACAAATTTTAAAACTCCAAATCTTACATATGTATTCATTAAAATGTGCTGTTTCCTTCAAGCTGACATCCCATGCATCAGACATTCATTGTGTGTGTATTTATATATGAGAACACAGGTAAAAATAAACACATTAATATGTGAGAAGTTTACAATTACTAAAGAGAATATTTGCTTTTTCCTCCGCTATATAGGTCAGGAGTCTAGGACATGAAAGAATCAAGAGCAAATATATTTCCATGTAAGTTAATTCATGAGAATACATTTTTTAATCTTTATCTTGTTATCTCATTGTAATCATATTTGGTGAAAGGGGGTCATGATCGTTAGGTCCTAGACAAATTTAAACTTTTGTAGGTTAGGTTGGCCTAACTATTGACTTAGAACAAAGAAGTTAACCTCTCAGATTCTCAATTCTTTTTTAATTTGTAAAATAGATAACAATATCTGGATTACAAGATAGTTTTTATACTAATAACAAGATATAAAACACCAAAATAGTTGTCTAGAATAATCCAAAGTAACTTCAGACTGGGATGAAAGTAGATTGCTTCTTCACATATCAAAAATAGAACGTTAATTCTCTCTTAAAGGCTTTATTTATCCTTAGATTGCATCTTCCCTAGCTAGGCAAAATCAATTACTGGTTTTGAGAAACACTGTAAAAATATAACTTAATAAGATATTCTACAAAGTTATTTTTGATAGTAAATATATATATCATTTGGCTCCATGCCATAAAAAGAAGAGCCAAGAGCTGAGACCCGAATGACTTCAAAGGAAGTACATATTTATTAGCTCAGCAATGTGCAGGACAAGATAAACAATGACCCTTTTCATTCTGTAAATAGAGACCGATAGCCACACAAGTATGAAATTCATCCATTTTTTAAAAATGTCATAGATGAAGATTTTAAGAGTGTTGATATAAAATACATAAATATCAATTTCACGGGAAAATATCAATATGTTTAAATAGCCTTGAGTGAACAAAATTAAGAATGTTAAATAAGTTAAAGTGACCTTTTCTATTATGCGTGAATTGCATATGTCATAAAGTTTCTGGTAAAAGAAACAGGTTTGCATTCCTAATAAAGTCTCTTCATGTGGATGAACTAAAATTCTTAGGGTTTCTTTTCAAAAGCCATATGTGTGGAACTTTTTTCTCTCTACACAAAGTTGACTTTTTGCATATTTAATTTACAAAAGATGTAATGATGAATCAACCATAAGCCTGATCTGATCATTACTGTTGGACCATGGTGTCTTTTTGACAGACTACCATACTTTCTCCTAAGAAATATTGGAATACAAATATTGAAGTTAATTATTTTTTTCTCATTTATAATTATGAAGGAAGAAAGATAATTGATAGATAAATACATAGATGGTAGACATAGATGATACCTGTATCATCTATGTACATACATATGTAGTAAGTCTTCAATTTAAATATTACACTTTATTCTTGATTTTGTTCTACATGTTTTTATGCTACAATACTTTTCTTTTTTAGAATTATTTTTAAATAAGACATTGATTCAATAAAATAAAAATTTGATTCAATAAAATAAGAACATATACTGCATATTTTCATTATTTTTATTATTAATTGGAATTTATCAATCAATAAAGTACAATCATTGATGCATTTTCTGTTTTATTGTTTATTCTTTTTGAGAGTTTTGTTTGTTTGTTTTGTTTTTGTTTTAGAAGAATCACTTTCCAGATTTTCAACTTTTGATTTTTTGAGATATAATTAACATTTAACATATTTGTTTCAGGTATACACCATAATGATTTGACATTTGTGTGCAAAATGATTACTGCAATAAGTCTAGTTACCAAACATCTCCATGTAGAGTTACAAAATATTTTTTTTCTTGTTATGAGCAATTTTAATATTTTTTCTCTTAGCAGCTTGCAAATATGCAATGCAATATTAGTAACCATAGTCACCACGCTGTATGTTACATGGCCATGATGTATTTATTTAATAACTGGAAGTTTGTACTTATTGACTTCCTTCACACATTTTGCCCACCTCCCAACCATTCCTCTCCTTGGGTAACCACCAGTCTTTTCTCTGTATCCCTTGGTTTTTCTGTTTTGTTTCATTTTTTAGATTCCACATGGAAGTGAGATCATATGGTATTTGTCTTTCTCTATCTAACATATTTTAATAGCATAATGTTGATGATTTTCTTTGCTGTGCAGAAGCTTTTTCATTTGATGTATTCCCATCTGTTAATTTTTACTTTTGTTGCTTTGGCTTTTGGTATCAGATCCAAAAGAATCATCACGAAGACCTATGTCAAGGATCTCACCACTATGTTTTCTTCTAGGGTTTTATGGTTTCAGGTTTTATATTTAAATCTTTAATCTATTTTGAGTTATTTTTTGTGTGCATTGTAAGATAATAGTCTGTTTCTTTCTTTTGCATGTGGCTGTTCAGTTTTTCTATCACCGGTTATTGAAGAGACTGTCCTTTCCTCAGTGTATATATTTAGCTACTTTGTTCTTTCTCAAGATTACTTTGGCTTTTCAGGGTGTTTTTTGTTGTTGTTGTTGTTGTTGTTGTTGTTTTTTGTTTTGTGGCCTCTATTAGAAAAAAAAAATGGATCTCTCAAATATATCAATTTAATTGTCGTAACACCTACATTTCCCACTCAGAACCCAGGCACTCATTCCTCCAGTTACCAGTTATGTTAACTACTAAGAGATTACAGTCAAATTAATTGGCTTGACCTAAGGGAGTTGCCTTGCCCAAGACCAAGCTCCCTTCCTGAGAGCAGCTTATACCCAATGACTGGTTCATATTGAGGTACAAAGGCCTGGCCCCTTTGTCTTGACTGAGAGCCACTCTGAAGATCCATTTCTGTTTCAGAGTCCCTGATAAAATCAGCAAAGGACTCTGTCGAAACTGTATCTTGCAAATAATTCACAGTTTACCTTTTTCCTCTACCAATGCACCTCTCTTCACATTGTTACAGATACTTTGCCAGAGAGAACTCCCCAATAATTGACTTGCACACGAATCTCATTCTCAGAGTCTATTTATGGGGCAAACTAACTTTAGACATGAGGACTACTTTGGAGATTACTCCAGCCATGGTATTAATGTCAATGAATATTACTCCCAGATAATGTCTAATAATATTCAGTTATAAAGATAAAAGCTATTCTTTTTGATAAAGAATGTTTTATGGTAATTTATATCATAACTGTTACCAAGGTGATAATGAATGTGAAATTGTAAATAAGGTCATAACAAATTTATAGTTTAATAAATAATGAGAAGATTTGTCAACTGCTTCTTATATCCACGTAATTATACATTATCTTCATTCACTGCTCATTACAAACTTCTGGTTACTTGCTCAGCATAATTGAATAGGGCAAGCATTCAAATCAAGATCTGTCTTATCCTAAAATTTTCTTATACTGTGAACTTTCTGCCCTAAGGGCTGCAAAACTAATTGAAACAGAATACGTAAATGCCTATTGGTAACACTTGTGGACCATGTGAGAAGAAATGGTGGGCAAGAAAAATAGGTGCAGCTGTATTGGAAGAGTAAGACCTAAGAGGAAGTCTTTCTTAAAAGTTAAAAAAAAAAAAAAAAGTAGCTTCATTCGAGTAATCTGCATTTGAGGAAAGCAGTACAGATATGATAAATGCTCCCAATATAAAACTGTTAGTGATTTTATGGCCTTAGCTAGGAGTTAAGGGAAACCATAAACAATACTCATAGCTAATGTTAATTAGTGCTATTTGTCTATAGTTGCTAAAAAATTATTTAAATTACCTTATTGTTAAAGAGTTTCCAACTGGGAAAGAAACACGTCGTTCAACAGAAAATGTTTCCAAGATTTTAAGAATGGGATCTGAAAGAGAAGAATTGTGATATTCTTCCAACCCAACCCAAACATACCAGAAATATTTTAAAGTGTCCTTAGTGACTGTCATCCATGACATAATTTTTTTTTTCAATTTAAGTGCTGTGCTGACATCCTTAAAAAATTGTGAGGTTACTAATCCATAGCATTATTATATTTAAAATAATAAAAAACAAAAGATTTTTTCTATGTAATTAATAGAAACTCAACTTTTCCATGAGCTTTTTTTGGAAGGGTTTTTATGTAAACAGAAAGAAGGAAAAGCTGAAGAGTGTTGTGGGTGAAGAGTATCCTGCGAGGTTTCTCTGTATTTGTGTTAACCAATCAAGCATGAACAAAATATCCTGCACTCTATTATGTTGTTTGTCATAAAAATGCTTCAGATTTAATTTCATAAAAGTACTTAAAAGAAATCCCTTTTAAGCATAAACACATAGCACTTCTGATAAACATGAGTGTCTGTCTATATTAGTCAAAATTGAAATGCACAAAAATATGAATCCCAGATATCAGGAAAATATTTTTACATGTAATATATTTTTTTGTAAAAGTCACAACAAAATCTGTAAGATTTTTAACCTATCTTTGAAATAAAGTCATGACTTGTCTTAAGACATATGCAAGTACAAGTGTGGCAATGAAGATATTCGTGGAGTGAATTATGCAGTAAATTGATCAAAATGTATTTCTGTATATATTAATAAAATAAAGTTTTGTTTTGGAGGCTTTGCTAAGGGGACTAAGTGATGAATAATTTAACAAGAAAATTAGTTCATAGGAAAGTAGAAAAAACTGACAAGAAAGGAATTTACCTCGGAATAGAACCTAGTTATTTTTTATAACACTCATGATATGTTAAGGGATGAAGCTCTCTAAGTCTACAAATGTTTCAGAGGGACGTAATTTTAGAAAATAGTTTCATTAGATATGATGCAGAAAATATGAAAATATCTGGGAAGAAGGCGAGCCTGAGAAATAATTTCCTGGAATGAATATATCCAGATCATAGAAGAGACTTTTGGTAGAGGTGAGGGGATAATTTATAGTTGGATTACAAAATGACCTAATACTCACAGTAAGATCAGAGGGAATCTTGACTACAAAAGGGAAAGTTCTAGACAAATGGATAATAGCTAGAATACTTAGCAATAGATATATGAGTGAGAGAGACTTCATAGCTAAGAGAGAAATGGAAATGAAAGAAGGTAGGCAGAGAATTGTCAGAAATTACTGTGTAAATCAGGATGAGAGATTAAATTCAACACTTTATCCTTTCAACCAACAATTATTTATTGAACATTTACTATATGTCAGGCACCATTATGTAGTAGGAACACAAACAAAATTCTTTACTCTCATGGAGATTACATTCTAGTAGAAGAGGCAAATAATAAAAAAGGATATATAAACAAGTATACATTTTATTGGAGCGTGATAAATGCTGACTAGTAAATTAAAGCATAGAAAGCAAATAGTGTCATGATAGAAACTGCGGTTTTAAATATGATGGCCAGAAAAGGCCTCACAGAATGTGACATTTGAGCAAAGTCCTAAAGGAATTGAGAGAGAACTATACAATTTTCTGTGGTAACAGCTTTTCAAACTTCTTAAGATTAAGCACACTTGGACAGGGTGACCTTAAAGAAATGAGCAAGGGGTAGAAGAGTAGGAGATATGGTGTGGACATAGGTAGTGGACATTTATGTTTTTGCAGGTCATGATGGAGATTTTGAATTTTAGTCATTCTGTAAAAACTAAGCAAAACATTAATGAATCTGTGATTCAGTACAAGCAGTGCTAGATTTGGCATCTGTCTTAAGGTCATTTTCTATTAAAAGATGCATGTTATGCCCCAGGCATAGTCAACATTCTGTCAGTTACAAATATTCACCACCTATCACTCAATAAATATTTGAGTATGTACCAAGACACAGTTAGCCCTTAATGACTCCTTAATAAGGAGTATTCATTCTCTAGTAATTCAATTCTAGACTTCCAGGAGTTATGATATAGTTGTCTACCTAGATTCTAACAGCAGCTCTGCCTCTGTGTTAACCATGTGACCTTTGGTACCAAGGGACTCAATTTGTAAAATGAAGGCAATAATAATCTAAATATAGTATTGAAGATTAAAACGATAGACACAGAAGAAACCCCATTTCTTTCATAGTTAATTTCAATTAATGTTATAATTATTACATTGTCACATTACCATTATTAAAGCATTAACAAATCAAATTGTCATAAATGGACACATATGCAGATAATATGTACACCATTTAGTTACCTCTCTTGCTACCAGCACATCTCTTTGATATCATGGCATATTTCTGAAATATCAAAAATAAAAACAAACTTGGGCTGAAAGTGAACTTTTGTTGATTCCAAGTTCCCTTGCACTTGAAAATAGACTTGCCCATATCTGTTAAAGATGAATTTCTTGCAAGCTCCTCTTCCACACATTTATTAATTCAAACAGAGTTCCTCTGGTTTTTGGCCTGTGTGCATCTTCATGTAAACAGAGCTACAGATGGTTATGACAAGTTCTTGTTTGTGCATATCAGAGGGCATGCTGTGTGGTAAATTGCACTCTTGTTTTTCTCGAGTAGATTTCAGTGAATTTTCTTCTTGTTTCAGTTTTCTTCATAACAGGGCATCGTATGGCCCATAGTGAACAAATGTACATCTAAACTAGCGTAGTCACAAAACAAGGTTCCAATAAAATAACATTTCTATTGTATCAAGTTTTAATAAGACTTGTAATTGGTTTTGTTTGACAAAACATATGGGTCAGTTAAAATAACATTGAAAGATTAGATGCAAGTCAGGAGGCTATAGTAAGTACTCAATATAGTGAAATTTAATGTTATCACAGAAGGAGAAGTGGAGATGGTATGTCAGTGATGTTGATGTGCATTCATTTGACCTAAACCTTAATATACGTTAAGCCAAAACAGAGAAACTAATCTCGTTTATAAAATTAAAATAATTCTGTTGCATAAGTGAAATGGTGAAATAATTTATACACAACTTTATGATGTTATTTTTGTTAAATAAACTATACAAATAGTACATTTTAAAATAGGTAAACTCAGAAGTCTCCACTGACTCCCATAAAGGCAAAATAACATCGGGTCACTCAGGTAAGTGTTATTAAAAGGGCTTAACTTTGGTTTTCACTACCAAGGAAAGGTATTAAAAGTTTCCATGTCAAACTCAACTCTTTCCCTATACTTATCTTATTTTAACACTTGTAATTCAAGGAAATTATGCCAAAGAAGACTTAAATTAGATCAGACCCAGAAAACATTGTACTCAACTTTATGGAGTAACAGAATGAAGATTTTATTCTCAGGAAACCATGCAGAGTGCATGGAATGGGGTATCTGAATTGAAAGTAATCCCCTTCTGTGATTCCAGTTGAATTCCTTAATGAACTTTAAACATATCTTCTAAGTTCATATACACATTAATCCTCAGAAAAGTGTCAATAAAAGAGCTACTCACATTTCACAATAATGCAGGATACCGAACTGTTTATTATTGTTTTCGCCTCTGTTTTAAGAAATAAGGATTGTGAAAACAAAACTAAAAAAAATTGACAGCAAAGATAAAAATTAGAATTTAGAATTTTTAACTTTAATTTTATATCCAGTCCAATAATCTGTAGCACTATTCACTGGAGAAATTGAACAAAAATCCATAATACATTCCACAACCTTATATGTATAACCATTATAACTTCAAAAAGAAAACTTGAAAAAAGTTTACAAATTTATCTTGATTTTTTTCTTCTACAATAAAGGCTCCAATTCTATCAAGTTTCAGGTTTATAACTTTAGCTGCTCTTGAGTAATAGGAGTGCAAATAGATGCTGGAGGGATTTCTGTCAGAGTGAGGAAATTAACTTTTTCATTCTCACATAACTAAAAGGAAAAAAAAAAACTACTAAATTGATTTGGCCAAACTCCCCAAAATATTGACCTTCAGGCTTCGAAGAAAAGAATAAAATTTCATCTCAAAAGAATATTTTTGATGAAGTTTCAAACTACTGAGATAGATATTTAAGCTCTAAAACACTTTGAACTTTAAATGTGTTTGCTATCACAAAGGTTAATATCTCAGATACTTCTTACTGTTTTTAGAAATGATGAAAATGAAAAAAACATAACTAATCTAAGCAAAAGTAACAGAAAATATGAGCTAACAGAAAATTTTTACAGTATAGGTTTTACTAGTATAACCTAATTAGTTTTAAGAAAAGTCATGAAACCAGGGGAAAGTGTGAATTTTTGGAATGAACAATCATTTTATTCAAGTAGAAATATATAATAAATGATTGGACCACTAGTCAGTTTTCATTTAGTAACTCAAAATCTCTTGTGTATCAGTCACTAATTGCAAAACACTGGAAAAGAAACAAAAATTTTTAAAGATGGATCATTTACTTCATAAGAGTTTTGCTGAGCAGAGATTTAGGGAATATAGATTAAAAATGAAATAACCACTGTTTTAAAAATTAAATAATCAAAATATTGTACTCACAGATTCAGTAATAATGAAATTTTAAAGGACTTAAAAGTCACTCAAGTTCAATGTTTTCTAATAATGTTATTAGTATTTTGTCTAGGACATTATTATATTCCCTTCTTTATGGTTTAGGAAACTCAGGCATTGCAAAGGTAAAAGAAATTGAAAGAAGTATGAAGTCATTCATTGGGAAGAACTATCCTGAACATAACAAATGTGTAATAAATAGTCCTGCTCCTCTTATTATTAAATGCTAGTAGCATCCTACCAGTTATAAAGAAAACAGCAAACAAAATAAATAAAATGTCAACCCTATGTTCAAATGTTCCTAAAAAACAGACCTCCCCAACTTGAAAACTGCTAAAGCTGGTCCAGATTTCTGCTTCCAGAGGTGAGATAACTGAAGTCCGGAAAACTGGACTTTTCTAAGCTATTTTAATCTCCCTACAATAGATTTGATTATACCATTTTGTTCAAATACTACATAGGTTAATTTTACTTCCGATTTTTTTCCCCCAAATTCTGTTATTATGATTAGGGTTAAATAGCCTTTACTCCATTTCTTTTTTTCAAATTTACCAGAGTATAAGAAATAAATAATAAACTATAAATAGTGAAAAATTAAGAAACTAAGAATTTATGATTTTTATATTAAGATTTCATGTCAAGCAGAATATAGAACAATTTAAATTGCATACTTTTCAAAAGATGCGAAGGATCATACAATTATTAGATATACTAAAAAGAAAAGAATAACTACTTACTAAAACCAATTGACATAATTTTGAATCATCAGTGAGTTTCAAGTACTCTGTGAAAGTAAAAGAATTAGCATTGAATTAAAAACAATTTCTAAAAATTTAGTATTGGTCTATACACAGAATTCAATGTGTTTTAATTATTCTTCTTTTCCCATGTCTCATTCCTTGGATTTCAGATTCCAGACTTTAAAATGTGAGAAACCTTGACTCTGACCAATGGACTCAAACCCATTCCCACTGAATTTTCAGGACCTGAACTTTGGTACCAGATCCAAAGATTACAACTTATCTGTTTTGTTAGATTCTCAAGATAACATCATCATCCTTTTAGCTTGTTTCTCCAATTTGATTATTTCAGGGATAAAACTGTATATATTTTTTTATTTTTCTTAATATTCAATTGCTACATATTGTTTATTTTCATTTTTCCTCCACAAACACTTACATAAAGCTATCCTACATTTTACGAAACTGATAAGGTCCTGCCTATTAAGAGAACTCTCTCTCTCCATGGCATCTGCCTGTCTCATAGATACTGAATATTTCATGATTCTTTCCTCAGATCTAAGCAATTATGAAGATGTGTACCTTCATTTTAAATCACTTAATTCCTCCCTTAGAAGCCTATCTTTTGTTTCTTGCCATAATGTTCAGATATTGCTTTCTGCTGCAATCTGGTGGCTATCCCTGACTTTCTTCTAGTACCAATAGCTGAATCCATTTTCCCTCATATCAGTTTCATCTTTTCTCAGCCTACTGCTACTCTACTGTGACAAACTTGTCTCCCTAGGTGTGCATCTCTTTGAGATCATTCTATTTAGAGTTCATTAGATATGTAACTTAATGTTGTTAACCAAATTTGGGAAGTTTTCCATACATTGTTTCTTCAAATATGACATCTGCCCTTTCTCTTCTAGTTATGGCACTCTCAATATTCATACATTGGTAAGTTTGATGGTGTTCCACAGGTCTCTGAGGCTCTGTACAATCTTCTTCATTCTTTTTCCTTATCTCCGAAACTGAATAATTATAATTAACATACCTCTAGGTTCACTGATTCTTTCTTTTACCTGCTCAAATCTACTGTTGAAAACCTATCTAGTGAATTTTTTATTTTATTTAGTGTACTTTTTAACTCCAGAATTTCCGTTTGGTTCCCTCTCTCTATCTCTCTCTTTTCTTTTAAATAATATCTACTGATTTATTGACATTTTTCTGTTTGGTGAAACATCATTCTTATACTTTCCTTGAATTATATATACATGGTTTCCTTGAGTTCTTTGGAAATATTATAATAACTAAAAAAATAAAATATTTGCCTAATAACTACAACATATTAGCTTCCTCTGCAGTTTCTAAAAGAGCTCCTTTTTTCTGTATCTGCATATACTGTGCATGTTTGCATTTTCCTGTTTCTTTCTGTGTCTCATTTTTTTGTTGTTGAAAACTTTTTACTTTTTAACAATATAATATGGCAACTTTGACAATCAGCTTTCCCTCCCTGCTATCCAGGGATTGTTTATGTTGCTGTTTGTTTTTGTTAATTTTATTATTTGTTTATCAAATGACTTTACTGAACTATGTCTGTAAAGCCTGTGTTCTTTGCCATGTGCTTCCAGTGAAGTCTATTCATAGTTATTTTAAGGGTCAGTTAAAGAGCGGATAAATATTTTCTTAATTGCCTTAAACCAATAAATCTTCCATCCTCTATATATGTGTGTTGGGGCATGCTTTCAATGCTCTGGGCAGTTAGTTTACAACTCTGTTTGAAAGCGTTCATTTTACACTTTTATGGATCCTCAAGTTCAGCTAGAAATGAGAAAGTAATGCCTTTTCAGTAATTTCCTGGGCATGTGTACAGGTCCAAACATGTGGGTAGTCTTATAGATCCCAGGAATATGCTAAAGCATTTCAAAGTTCCCTCTGAACACTTCATTTTCATATTTTCTTTTTTGGCCAGATTCTTATTACTCCAACTACTGTGACTGCTATAGGCAACTGCAGTGTTATACAATTGCCGCTGATTATTTTCAACAAACAACCTGGAGGTAGAATTTTTTTTCTTTTTTTTCAGTCTGTGATCTCTGAGTCAGGTTAAATGTAGGCTCACCCTGTGGATGGGGATTTTCCAGGGAAATTTCATACAGATCAAATAGTGACAACAATCTGGTGATGGGACATTTGTGGAGCTTCAAACACATTCTGCCACTTCCAATGGCTATTAGGTTATTGGTTTTTATAGCTACATGATTATCAGGTTGATAAGACAAGGTTAAGATATGATAAAGCTAATTATTATGGAGATGCAACTGCTTTTCTTGAATAAATACTCCTTGAATTTTTGCAAGCCTTTGGTTAATTTCCAGAATTGGGGAAAAGTTTATATTAACAGTTTTGTGCCAGTGTTTTGGTTATTGTGGGAGAACATATTTTTCGGATGTTATCACTCCACCATTCTAGAAGTTATTCTCCCAGACATAGTCTGACAATATGAAATATAAATGAAATGGACTCTTCTTTAAGAAAAGAAAATGTACATATTTGGCTTTTAAAATTAAACATCGATTGTTTTCCAAGAGACACATGTAAAATATAATTAAATCCAAAGTTTAAAACAAATGGAAGGACACGGATTAATTCATTTCAAAAAAAAAATCAAGTACACTTTTCATATCAAAGAAATTTAATTATTAGAATTAAAAGTGTATATAACAGTGACAATTTTATCATGATATAGTGTGTATCCACAGAGATATCTACTAAATAGCAGCATAAAATTTATAAAAAAATACTTTTAGAAAATTTGACAAAAATAAATCATCATGAGAGATAAAAATGCATGCTTATGTGTAAACAAACAGATAAATATATAAAAGAGATTTAAATCTTGCCTCTCACCTCCACCTTCCAAAAATGGAATCTTGAACCTAGATTGATAAGTAACTTGTTTAAAAATTATTACAAGTAATTTCAATATCATATGATAGTAAAAGCACATAAAAATGAAGTTATTTAATTGTATTTAATGCAAGTGACAGCTCTTGATCCAAAACTTTACAAAATGGACCACATAAAAAGAAAACTTATAAAACATAGGCACTAAGAACTGAAAGAGAACACACACACACACACACACGCACACACACACAAAAATAGAATAAAACAATAAAATTAAAAGGTACCATGAATGGTTTATTATGGAATGTACTAATGTACACATCTCAACAATAAATTATAAATGAAAAATATACATACTCAATTTAGTTTTAAAAAAAGGATTTGAAAACACGCCAATAGCTGATTAGTTATTAAAAATCAAAATTATAGTGCTATATGCTTAACACAAATATATATCTGCTTCCTTGACATTATGATTTCAATTCTCGGAATTAATCCTGATATATTTAAAATTAGGGAATACTTACATAGATTATAATAACTCCATGTGAGTTATTAAAATTCAACCAAACAATTATGCTACATTTACTTAAAATGGAAAATGCTAAGTAATGCTTTCAAAAAACAGAACACACAATTTTGATTGGTGTGGTTTCAATTTTGGAAGAAAATAGTGCTAGAAGAAAACCTTCTAAGTATAAGTTATATTTTGAGGATTTAATTATAGTGCTTTTCCTATTTTCAGTATTTTCCAATTTCTTTCTTGATTTTATTGTAATTAGAACGTAAAATAATTTTTAAAAGACTGGCTACAAAGTATATCTAGTATCTTACATTCAGTTGTTGCAACACTTGTTTTAACTTAGTAAGTAATTTCATTTCCACGTTATATGTATATTAGATACAAAATGAGAAAAACAGAAAAACATTTATCATCACTTTTTCTTGGTCTTTTTTGCTTTGTGTATATGCAAAAATTTTAAAGTAAAAAACCAAAAACTTATCTTAGGAACATAAGCACAGTTATGATGTGTGTATGTGTTTTTTTTTTTTTTTTATCATAACGTATCTACTTTCAAAATATCCCAATTTTCAGTTACAGATTTTGGTTTACTCTACAAGCAGAAGTGTCTATTGGAACAGCTGGGCACAGATGCCTTTTGCATCTGGCTTCTAAAAAAGTAATCCACAGAGCCCAGATTTCTAAAATAGCTTGCACGTGTATCAGAGTTTTAAAACTAGAATAGTTATCAAAAAAGAAACATTTTCAAATATTATATAGAGATTTTTAAATTATTTTATCATGTTTTTTCCCAGAAAAAAAATCACCGAAGCCATCATAAAATTATTTCTAATATTTAACAACTCTTAACTGTCAATAAATCAATCTTCCTATTGAACTTAAATTCTTTGTGTAGTGATTGAGATGGCTAAGAAGTGTTTTATCTTCCTTGGTTAGGATGTTCTGTATAAGCACCATTTAAATGCAGAATTTTGGCAAGAGTTATTTTGCTAAAATATAGAAGAATCATGGAAATACGTTGCTTTTATATTCAATGTATTTTTATAGACAATGCTATATACTACGCTAGATAGTAATCAGTGCTAAGAATAAAATTGAAGGAAGAGATTTAGGAAGTGTTCAGAGTGGTGAGATTTTAGATCGGGTAAGTAGAAAAGGCACATTAAGGAAGAGGAATAAAGGAGTGAAGCAAGTAAATTAATACACAGCAAATAATTTGAAGTAAAATAGAAAATTATAAATGAATAGAAAAAATAAAAGAGAAATCAACATTTGATAATAAAAACTGCAGGACACAAGTGTATAAATGTGTCCTACAAATCAGGAGATAATTAATTTAGACATTTCTACAACCACAAAGCAAAAATCTATAGTAAATACACAAAAGAGAATAAGAAAAGAATACAAGTATAGTATAGTATTAAAGAAATAATCAAATCACAAAGAAAAAGAGGAAAGGAAGAAAGGGGCAGAGAGGAACCGCAAAAATAGCCAGAAAGCAATTGATACAATTGATGAAACAGCAATAAGCACATACCTGTCAATAACAACTTTAAATATAAATAGACTAAATGCTCCAATCAAAAGATAAAGAGTGGCCAAACAAATTAAAAAAAAAAAAAACCCACCTATATTCTGCCTACAAGAGACTCACTTTAGATGTATGGACACACACAGACTAAAAGTGAAGGAATGAAAAAAGATATTCCATACAAATGGAAACCAAAGGAAAGCTGCAGTAGTAATACTTATAGCAAACAAAATAGCCTTTAAAACAAAGATTATAAAAAGAGACAAAGGGCATTACATAATTATAAAAGGGTCAGTCCAACAGGAACATATGACATTTTTAAATATGCATGCACTCAACATAGGAGCACCTAATATATAAAGCAAATATTAACAAACCTAAAGGAAGAAATAGGCAGCAATACAAAAATAGTAGGGGATTTTAATATTCCACTTAAATCAATGGATAGATAATCCAGACAGAAAGTCAATAAAGAAATATTGGCCTTAAGCAAACACATCGGATCAGATGGACTTAACATATATTTACAAAATATTCTGTTCAAAAGCAAGAGAATACACATTCTTCTCAAGTGTACATGGAACATTTTCCAAGATAGATCATATGTTAGGCCACAAAAACATGTCTTAATATTTTTAAGATGTTTAAAATCACATCAAACATCCTTTCAGAACACAATTATATGAAACTAGAAATTAATTACATAAAGAAAACTGGAAAATTCACAAATATGTGGAGATTAAATAACATGCTATTAAACAACCAATGGCTCAAAGAAGAGAGTTAAAAAGGTAATGAATATACCAAAATCCATGGAATGTAGCAAAAGCAGTTTTAAGATAAAAGTTCTTGGTGATAAATGCCTACCTCAAGAAAAAGAAATGTCTCTAATAAACTTAACTTTCCACCAAAAACTAGGTAAGAAGAACAAATGAAACTCAAAGTTAATAGAAGGAAGAAAATAAGGATCAGAGCAGAAATAAGTAAAACAGAGACTAAAAGACAAAAGACAAAAGAAAAGGTCGATAAAATGAGAGCTGGTTCTATGAAAAAATAAACAAAATTGACAAACCTTTAACTATACTCACCAAGAAAACAAAAGAGAGGACTCAGATAAAGTCAGAAATGAGAAAGATGTTACAACTGATACCATAGAAATACAAACAATTTTAAGAAACTACTATGGACCACCTAGAAAAAAATGGATACATTTTTAGAAACACACAATCTATGAACACTGAATCACGATGATATAGAAAATTTTAACAGAATTATGAGTCAGGGAATTGAATCAGTAATCAAAAACCTCCCAACAAACAAAAGTCCAGGACCAGATGGCTTCACTGGTGAATTCTACAAAACAGTCAAAGAATTTATATCAATACTTCTCAAATTTTTCAAAAAAAAGAGCAAAAAAATTCTCCCAAGCACATTTGATGAGACCCACATAACCCTGATATAAAACCAGAAAAGGATGGCATAAGAAAAGTATAGGTCAATACCCATGATAAACATAAATGGAAAACCCTCAACAACATATTAGCAAACTGAATTCATCAAGTGGAATTTATTCCAGGGATGCAAGTATGGTTCAACATTCAGAAATCAGTCAAAATTAATATACCATGTTAACAAAACTAAGTATAAAAATTATACTATCACCTCAGTAGATGCCGAGAAAGCTGTTGACAAAATTCGCCATCCATTTATGATGAAAGCTCTCAAAAAAGTGGGTAGAGAAGGAATGTACATCAACATAGTAAAAACTGTATATGACAAGCCCACAGCTAATGCTATACTCAGTGGTGAAAAGCTGAGAGCTTTTCTTCTCACATCGAGAACACTCTCGCCACTTTTATTCAGCATAGTATCAGAAGTCCTAGCTTTTCTGTTTTCCACACTAGTATATCATTTGTCCCAAGCTGTATAATAAGCACCTTGAAGGTAAGAGTTATATGTTGACATTTAGAATCCCCACAATACCTATTTGCAGTAAACCCTTTTCAAAATAGTATATATTCAATAAATAGAAACCTAGTCTACAAATGTAAAACTCTAAAAATCTCATCATACGTAATAAACAATGAACATTACTCTGTTTATAATCCTGACTTGATTTTTGCTATTGGTTATTAAGATTGCTAATTTATGCATTAATACAATGGAAAAAATAATCCCAAACTTGGTCATAGATTACCACTACCACCTTTATATACTGAACTTGGTACTATAAATCTTTCTGTTACTTACTGGTTGGGTTAAACATTTTTTTTTTTTAATGGGCAGCCGATGATGTTATTCATTGTTGGGGGTGCAAATTAGAAAGGAGAAGGATCCTTTACATTTTTTCTCTTATGAATAACAATCTTTTCTCTAAACAAGCACACCATTCTTGATTTCTCTGAAAATATAAATATTTTTCCACAACTCTTAAGAACTGTTGGAACAAACATATTTTTTCCTTGAAATGATATAGTTTGTTAGTCTAGACTCACTTTCTTCTATTTATGCATGCAGTATTTAGTCTGTCCTAAAATATTTTTGTAATTGTAAAGTATGTCAAAACTAGTAATAATCCAACTTACAAAGATAAAGCCTAATAAAGGACTACAGACTTTATTACTTTAAAATTATGGTTCCTTAATTTTTTTCAGTGTAAAATATACTCTCTAAGATTTTTATTATCAATACTATTTTATTATCAAAAAATTATTATCAATAATTCAATAATGATAACCTCTCTAAATTTTCTACATTCCACTTTGGAAAGCACAGATTGTAACATTTAGTTCTGGAAAGAAACTGACAGCTATTGAAATAATTTGTTCCATAAAATAGCATCACTGTTATTGAATATAAGAGGAAAAACTTGTATTTGTGCTTATTTTATTGAAATGATAATTTTAATAAATAACATTAATGTGAACTCTGGCTTTCTTGAACCACCATGTCATGACAGTACCTAAGTTACACAAGTACGCAAATGCCTAAAGAGACATTTCAAAGGTATTAATATAGTAACTAACTAAATGTATCTGGTTTAAAGGGCACAAATATATATTTAAAATAAGTAAAATGTCAACTCTAATAGAGATATAAATCAACATCAAAAAATCTGCTAAGGAAGTAAAAATATTTGAATACTTAACTGAAAGTTCAGATTTCCTAATTTTGTACTAAAGTGAATATATTTACACACAGAAAAGCTATTGCACTCAAATATCAGGAAATAGATTGGTATTAACGTTTAAAAACACCATTGCACTTATTAAAAAATTAAAATGTAGCAAAATAAAATAACTACAATAATCTGTTGAATTCACACATTGCCTATAAATATGAGTAGCAGTAGTTATACATGATTACAAAAGTAATATCTATATGAAATATAATTAATGCAATTTAATAATTTTATAGATTATTTCAAAGTCTATACTTACCCAAATAATCTGAAATATTTTCTATTTTACATAAATATATATAATTAAAATTAAAGCATTAAAATTTAGACCAATGTCAAAACACGCAAACATGTGAAGTCATAACACTCTTGACTTTCTTTGATAGAAAATAATGTTTTTATTGGCATTTTATCATTTTCAAGTCAATAATCCATCTGTTACCAAAAGTCTTAAAATTATACTGAAACACAAGATCCTTTTAAATTCCAAAATAGTAGACAAAGATGGCAACATTTGACACAGCAATTTCTCTTATGGTCATTCTATGAAACTGCAACTAACCCTAGTTGTCAAATATTTGCATTAGATGATAGGTGGCATTACCTATATGCAGATTATCTGCTACAATTCAGACATAAAATTCCTTATGGCAGGCAGAGAAGAATGTCACGGGTCACCTATTCTTGTTTAATAAATAGAGAAATGACAGCACAAAGTGTCTAGTCATTACAACTTTCTTTCTGAATCTTTAGATTTCAAGTCACAGAATTCACAAAAGTAATAAATACTGGACGGAGTTATAAACATCCTATTGTAGCCTTCAAAAGTCTGTAACTTTGCCCCTTTTTCTTCACCTGTAAACACTGAGATCTTACCGGCTTTTCTTTTAAGTGAAGCTATTTCATTTTTTCATCCTATATACTTGCTTTTTTCCCCTTATTTCTTCTATTTTTCTCCATTGTCCTAAAACTATTTTAAAATGTTTGCATTACTAGTGTCCAAAAAAAGCTGATCTGTCATTGTTTCTACTATATTGTTTATATAACACTATTTGACTTACTTATGAAAACATTCTCAATCATATCCCATCTTCATTGCTATAAACTGAATAAATTAATATCATTTTTCTAATATAAATGATAGAAAAAGGAGAAATGGTTTAGAAATGTATAACTTCTAAAAGCATTTTCTTTTCAATCATTCCCACAATAACCCAGTTCATAAGTAGAACAGAAAGTTTAATTCTCATTTTAAAAATGACTAACTTGATACCCAGAAAGATACAATCACTTTTTCAAATTTACCTCAGAAATTACAGTCACAGAGTAGTATTTGTTGTCTCCCTGATCCTAATCTTTATCTTCCCATTACTGAAGTAAAAATTGGCTTTGTTTTGTCTGTGTTTTGCTCTATTCGCTAATCATTCTGTAGAATAACTTAAGATAATGGTAACTATTACTTCTTTGTCAATTTTTCCAAGTTATGGTTAAGGTACCAGAACTGACTATTATATGAATGAGAATTCCTGAGGGGACAAGATGTGCAGAAAATTAGGAATTTAAAGACAAAAATTTATAGTTCTATGTACAACATAATACTTGCAAAACAGAGTTATCACTGTTTCAGGGGCTGCTTAGCTTTATACGTTCTTGGAATGGAGTTTCAGTTTTATTTCTCTATGCTATGCTATCTTCTAACACAAATTTTAGTATATCTTATTTGTACTGGTCTTATCGTTATACCTTTTGATGTTGACCTTGTGATTGTGTGAAGCATGACTTTTTTTTTTTTTTTTTTTAGATCAGTTGCCTGGTCTTTTTTTCTTTTTTTTTTTATTTGCTTAGAAAAAGCAAAACAATTTCTTACATTGCTTTTTATTAAAACTACTGATTGATAATTAATCGATTGGTTGATTTAAAATTCCTTATGGCTCAACTGATTTATAAGAATTGAAAAAAAGAAAAACAAGCCATAGACTTCTCAGATCTCACTTTAGCCAGTAACAAAAAATCAGTATAGGATTTCCTGTGTCTTTTTACAAAGCATGACTTAAAACATCCTGGGATTTTGTGAAACAGTAATGAACAGCAGTGCTAAAACAGTTACCTGAATTTCAAAAGAATTCACAGGGATGAGGTTCAAAAATCATTGTGCATCTTTTTTTATACTAATAACAGTCCGACACTTGACAGGTTGTATTTTCTGGAGATGCTTTTCATTTTCTCATATTAGAATACATATTTGGATATATGGCATTTTTGGAATCTCTAGAATAATATTAAGACCAATTTATTTACATAAGCAAAGAGAAGATATTGTCTGAGACTACACCAAGTGATGACAGATAGATAGATGATAGATGATAGATACATAGATAGATAATATTAAAAGGCCATAAGGAAGAAAAGAATGGGTAGTTAATTTGTTTCTAGCATGATATTTTAAAGAAAACATAGTGACTTTTCCTGAGAAGCAATAAAGGAATGATATTATTTTGCTCTAAGCAGATGCAGAGAAAGAAAAACTTCAAAAAATAAAAATAAAGCAAAGAAACATAGTTTAGACACAAGACAAAAGTTAAAAAAATAATTTTTAGTGTTTGACTTCTCTCACTCAAAGATGAACACCTGAGGAAATGAATGAAATGATCCAATCTAATTCAATAACTCATATGTGAATAAGCAGGACATCGCAGTGTTAGAAGCTACAATCAACTACTCATATTATGACTGAAGGAGCTAAGATCACCTAAGGGAAAGAACTGACTAAATCTAATTCTAATTTCCCAACTAT
This sequence comes from Rousettus aegyptiacus, assembly GCF_014176215.1. Taxonomy (NCBI): domain Eukaryota; kingdom Metazoa; phylum Chordata; class Mammalia; order Chiroptera; family Pteropodidae; genus Rousettus; species Rousettus aegyptiacus. The sequence continues at coordinate 113,918,364 of NW_023416295.1, forward strand.
GAATTTACTCTGTTGATATATAGAAAGGTTGAGTGAGCTACTATGAAAATAGCTGCATTAGAGGGAAAGGAATATTAAACTGTCTATTTCGATTAGATTATGCAAAGATGTGTGTTTTTAGGAAGGTCAACTAATCCTTCTAAATCAGTATCTCCCAAATAATAAAGTGACAGTAACAATATATAGTCAAAAATATTACATTAAGTAACACATCATATGTGAAGATTCTTCATAATTTATGAAGAACTCTGCAAATGTAAAGCATCTGTATATTTATTAGGAAAAAGACAGTCTTCTGATAGATCAGTGCAGATGCCAGTTCTTGGTCATTACCCATTCTTTGAGGGATAGAGGCACAGAAACTAGATTTATACCTGATATTCTACCGTGGAGGAATTGGGTTAGACTCTATGAATAAAGTGTTAATAACGCTCTTGCTATTTTGACCTGAAGCCTAGATGACTTGGAAAGGTAACTTCAGGGTCCTCTGTGTGTTAACACCTGATAGCAAGAAAACCTCTAAAGCTTAACCAAAAGGAGTTTCTCCCTAAGGCTGAGAATGTCCCTGCCCTAAACTTCTTATCCCTTCCCTCATTTGCTCTAGGCTCCATGCTACTTCCTAGTCTTTTAAAAATGGAGAATGGGAAAGGAATTTATTCTTAAGCAGGAAGAAGTTTGTTGTTTCTTACCAATTTCAAGGAAAGTAGGAAAGAGAAGAGTAGAGGCATAAGCTAAGAGTAAGTGTCAAATAGCCAAGAGAACATTTTTCTGTAACCCAATTTTTTTATTGCTAATTTCTGTACCTCTCTCCTTTGGACCTCCACCCTATAACACTATTGCCTAATTATAAATTCAAATTTCAATTGTCGTTTTTCACACCGAAGCTACCTCTTCTTGGCCAAGAGATGAATTATGAGATTGTGTTGGAAGGAAAAGAATAAACTATCTATCTAATATGCTATTAACGTTCACAAATATTTACAGAGAAGCAAGTTAAATATAATAAAGTTTGACATTTTGCTTCTCAAATCCTCTTTACCCACTTAAAAATTATTGGCCCATATCTTAAGCTGGAACCATATAGCCAAGAGTTAGGTGTTCATAGTAACCAAAAAAGGCGAGTGGGATGTACAGTATGGATAATTAGCTAAGACAAATTACTCCAGTTTTAAGAGGTCACTTCTCCAGTCCACTCTCTAAGAAATATTGAGTTTGCATGCTTGAATAATAAATCAAAACTAGTAGCAGCAAAGAATTTTCTCCCCTATGGAAAATAATAGAGTCATCTTAGAGTTCTTTTCAGACAGGGTGATGTTGGACAAGTTAAATAACCTTTTTGTAACTCATTTAAACTCTCTATAACCTTGAGCATAGTAGCAATTGCTAACTTACTCCTTCATTGAAATTGTAGATTTCAAGACCGATTTAATTAAATTGAATGATTACATTAAAAAAGTTAAAAAGTCACAGTTAGTGTTAGACTCCGAAAATAAAATATCGAATAAACCTATTGTCCCTACCATCATGGAACTTACTGTCTAATGCGAAAGATAAATTGATAGAAATAATCACACAATAACAGTTATATAATGACTATATAATGGTTATATAATCACCTGAGTGGACAAATAGGTGGCTTTTCTGGATTTGGTTGGACTCACTCACATGCTATGAAAGTTGCTGGTTGTAAGATGACCCAGGATGGCCTTGTTTGGGCCCACTGGGTAATGCTGCCTACATGTCTGTCGAAATCCAGTACAGCCCGGGCATATTCTTTTGGTGATGTCAGACACACAAGAGAGATCGAAGGAAAAATGAGCTTCCCTTTGATGCTCAGACTCATAACTTGCTCACCGCATCATCCTTTCTGCCTCACTGGCACAGCTAAGTAAATCACATGGCTGATGTCAGGATCAATGGATAAGGAAATTGACTCCATCTTTTTAGAAATTTCAAATTTATATTCACATGGCAAAGGGCTTTGAAAGAAGAAAGGTGTGAAGAATTTGGATCATTACTGTTATCAGTCCCCCATATACACACTGTGTATACATTATTATAAAGTTTGCTCTAAGGAAAACAATTACCATTGTCAAAATGGATACAGATTTAGATTGAGAGAAGTTTTGACAATATCATTATTACATTTGAATTATAAGCTATATTAATTTTTCATTGTTGTTGTTGTTCCAAATTACCACAAATTAACAGTTGAATACAGCATGAATGTATCATTTCAAAGTTTTGTAGGTCAGAAGTATAGTCAAGGTTTTGCCTAGCCTGATATCTTATTTGGAGGCTCTGGGAGAAAAATCTGTTTCCAAATTCATTCAGGTTTTCAGCAGAATTTAGTTCCATGCAGCAATAGGACTAATGTCCTTGTTTCTTTGCAGATTTTTAGTCTGGAGCTTCTCTCAGATCCTTTATGCCTCCTCTATCCCTTGTCAGTTTGTTCCCTTTGGCTTCAGAAAGAGCAATGAATGGCAAGTTGAATCCTTCTCTAACTTTTATTTCTGCCTTCTCTTACTCCAATTGGAGAAGGTTCTCTACTCTTAAAGGCTCATGTTGTCGTGGTTTGATCAAATCTAAGGCCCACAGAGCCAACTGAGGTGAACTATGAGCCTTTATTGGCCGGCAACTGACTCTCTACCATGCAGGGTTAGAAGAGATCAGTCCCGAGCTCCCAAAAGAGGCAGTTTATAAAGCCTAGAACCACGCCCTGGTTAATAAGTAAGCAGATTACCACATCGTGGTTAACATCAAAATAAGTAAACAGATTACAGAATCAGAAGTTGGCCATTAGCATATCTTTGAGCAGATTACCACACCTTGGTTAACATTAAACAAGCAAGCAGATTACAGAAGCAGAAATTGGCTCACTAGAAAATTTTCCACTCTTAACAATATGATTAGGCTGGGCCCACCAAGTTAATCCGAGATTATCTCCTTATTTTAAGGTGTATAAATTTAATTACATCTACAAAGCCCTGTTTTCCCAGTAATGTACTATATTCACAAGATCTAAGGATTAGGGTATGGATATCTTTAGTAAATCATTCTGTCTATCCCAAAGATTCATGTCCCTCCAAATCCGAAATATATTAATCTCATTCTAAACTCCTAAAGATTCCGTTACAGTATCAACTCAAATCCCAAATCCCATTTAAATCTCATCAACTCAGAAATTTCAAATGTCATCATTTAAATAATCTGATGAAACTAAATCATGAAGATGGAGTTCTTTGTAATCCATTAAACACAACTGCTGAGGCACAATTCCTCTCTGTTAACCTACAAAACTAAAGACATAAGTTATCTGCTCCCAATATAGAGCAGTAGGACATGGATAGATCACGGTTATAGAAATCCTCATTCAAAAAGTGGGAAAATGGAGAATAAAATGGAGTCAGCAGTCCAAAGCCTTTTTAAACTGAAGGGAAGCAAACTACATTAGATTTCAAGTGTTGGGAATAATTCTCCTTGGTTCTTGGCTCAGGCCTCTGACCTTGTTAAGGGTGGAAAATTTTCCAGTAAGCCAGCATTAAGGATTTTCTCTGATTCTGTTAACCAGGATGTGGTAATTGCTCAAAGATATGCTAACTGCCAACTTCTGATTCTGTAATCTGCTTACTTGTTTTGATGTTAGACAGGGTGTGGTAATCTATTTACTTGTTAACCAGGGTGTGATTCTAGGATTTATAAACTGCCTCTTTTGGGAGCTTGGGACTGATCTCTTCTAACCCTGCGTGGTAGAGAGTCAGTCGCTGGCCGGCTAATAAAGGCTCACAATTCATCTCAATTGGCTCTATGGGTCTTAGATTTGAGTGAACCACAGCAACCTCTCAGCTCCATCTTTGAAATCATTATTCCTTATTTATGAAAGTTAGAACATATCTAATGCTGAATACTTTTATTGGCCTGTTTACTGCTGGTAGAATTTTGGAGGCTACTGAAGGATTTACTGCAATAGATAGAAACCACATTCACAAGTCTTTTTGAGATAATCTTGTATTTATCTGTTTTTGGTTTCTGTTGAGATGGGATCCTATTTTGATTAAGGGAATATGTGTGTCACACCCTTGAACACTTGGACCTATTAACATTTGGATAGGCTGAGAATTTTTCAAATCATCATATTTCTATTTCTTTTAGTTGAACAGTTCTTCTCTTAATTTCTATCATTCCTCTGGCATTTTATTATAAAGAGCAAGAAGAAACTAGAATCCATCTTTAACACTTTACTTATTTATCTCCTCAGGTAAATATTCCAACTTCATTATTCACAAATTCCGATTCCCACATAATCTCAGGACATCATAATGCTAAGCTTTCTGACACTAAACAAAGGTATTGCTTTTCCAATTTCTAATAACATGTTCCTCAATTTTTTTTCAGTGCCCACCAGAAGCATCCTGCAAGTCTAGATTTCTATTAGGCTTTTTCTAAGACAATTTGTAGTTTCTTTTAACTCCCATTACTTCCTTCTGAATCCTGTGGATGAAAAAAGAGGTTCTGTAAAAAGTAACCTCAGAGGGTGACCTGATCATAAATTCCTAACTAGGTGGGTCATAGTGGGTAGTCACACTCCAGGCATATAACTTTTTTCGTAAAAGGCTTATCTTTGTCTTAAGCAAACCCTAACCATTATTTCTGTGCATCTAGGTTAACACACCTTTGAGATAAACTATAATCACCCTCAAGAGAAAATATATATATAATTTTAACCATTCTGTAGCCCAGTCCCCACTTCCATTGCTTCCTCTCACCTCCATGTACTCTTCTTTATATTCCTCCTTAATTTCGAATGCATAAAAGAAGTTGCAAAATGATTATTCTCCAGAGCATTTGAAATCTTGCACCCCTGCGTATGTCATCAATTTGGCTCAGATAAACTCATAACAATTCTCTACAGGTTTGAATATTTCTTATATCAACAATCCTCATTGATAAAGTCTTTAACATTCTTTTTTTTTTTTTAAGCAAAAGTCTCTTCAAGGTAATCTAGGCTTTTCCTAGATTTTTTTCAAAATTCTTCCAAACTGTGCATATTGCCCAAATCTGAAGCAATCTGACATTTCAGAAATTTGTTTTGACATACTCCTATTTCAGATACCAAAATCTTTATTTGTTTTTTATTTCTTCTATAACAACTATCTATAATTTATAGATTAAAACGACATTTTTTTATTTCAAATTCCAGATCCAGTATAACTTTTCTTAGTCCTCTACTTAGAGTCTTAAGAGTTCTAAATAAAAGTGTCAGCAGGGCTTGTATTTAGAAGCTATCGAGGTAATTCACTTCTTGGCTCATTTTGGCAGAATTCATTTCTGGATAGTTTTAAGACTAAAGTCCCTGTTTTCTTGCTAACTGCTTCCCAAAAGCCTCTCTTATCTTCTCAAAGTCACCTGTATCCCTTGTCATGTAGCCGCCTCTATTTTCAAAGCCAACACTAGCTGGTCAAGTCCTCCTAACACTTCAAAATTCTCTGATTTTTCCTGCTGCAACATATTTACATCTCTAGTGGGAGAAATTTCTCTATTTGTAAGGGCTTATCGATATTTGAATAGATTGGGTTCATCTGGATAATCTAGTATATTCTCTTGTGCTGGCTGGAAAATTACTGCTTGGCTATCACCCATGGGAACATAACATTCTAACAATAAACTTTTTGCTTCTGTATGCCCCTCCCCACTTGCCTGTAGATTGACAGTTAATAAAAAGAAGAAAAATAGACTTGTGTGTTCAAACAGAATGAAGAATGGTGTTTAGGGTTTAAAAATCCTGTACCTCCGCATTTTGGGACTGCTTAATTTGGGGTCTGCGTACCCCTGGCAGACCCAGCTGGCTGGCATGAAGAGTGTGTTTCCTATGACTCACTGATTTCTGGTGGTCTGTGTGTCTATCGGGGGCTGGTGGCTACAACACTCTCTATTTTAGGGTCTATAGCTTAATTACATCTGCAAAGTTGCTTTTTCCATGTAACGTAGCATAGTCACAGGATCTGGTGTAGGCATGTAGACATGACTAAGTGCAATGGTGATGGTGATCATTCTGCCTACCATACAGACCTTTTACGTCCTGATACAAAGCTAGGTGGGTTCTTTCTGCTCAAATTGAGCAATCAGTAAAATTCAAATGTAATCTTTCAAACACTTGGGAGAACTCAAAGAACATTCTTGATTCTCAGTAACAAATTAAAATGGGAATAACCTCTAAAATACTCAGAAGAAAAAAAACTATATTTTGATTATAGAAATTTTGTTTACTGTTATCCCTGGACTCAGAAAGCTAATGGAATAAAAGAAGTAATTTTCTAATCAATCTTTGTTATTAAGAAATTATTTAAGCTTTGGCAATGCTAAGGAACAAAATAATCAGCATTAGCTCAGTCTACTGGTCAATGGCAGATGAAGGTTAAAAACATGAGGCCCATAGATTGGTTTTGTATTTGACAATCCAGGTAGTAGTACTGCACTCTGAAGCACTGATGCCTATGGGTTCTGAGATGTGGGTAGGAGGGGAAGATAAAATAAAAAGTAATTGTTATGACTTGAGTGGTAAAGGTCAGTAGAAAGAGTTTCATTTCTAGTGCAGTATAGTAGTAATTACTCTAGCTACAAGACTATTAAAATGACCCCTTCAATGATGCCTTTTCTGGCAATGCTAATTACATCATCTCACCCAGCTTTAGAAGAAGAATCAGAATAATTGGTGTGGCATGATGAATTCAGGAGACTTCTTGACCTCATTTCAACTGCAGCAAATAAGCCCAGTAAGATGAAACATTTCTGTAGCACTGAGAATTTTTTCAGTACATGAACTCAGTCTGCTAGAATTCTGTATGACTTGCTGAGGAAGAACTGACTGAGAATTTATTTTTTATGTATGTATTTGAACATAAATCTACCTGGCATCTTAAACCATGGGGAAGATAGGAAATAAACACTTAACAGGTATTAAAACAGAGCTATAACTGCCAATGCACTCCTCAAGTATGTGAGAAAAACCATCTGGTTGTATCTTCAAAGAGTGCTTTCTCAAGAGTAATTTAGGTGAGAACAACTAAACAAAGTGGAAAGGATCTGTCACCTATTCTGTGAACAAGATGACTAGTTGTTCATCAGAAAACAAGCACATGCCTCTTCAAATGCAAAATTGGGCACATCAGAAAATGTAAAATTGGTATTGGGAAGGGGGGAGAGGGAATACAGAAGACTTTCATGTTTTTAAAAAACACAAAATGAATAGCTAATGAGTGACGAGATGAAGGTGGAATTCAAAAATTGTCAATTAAACAGCTGTTGCTTCAAACGTCTCCCTATCACAGAAAACTTTACTATTTCAATAAAATTTTCAGAAAGACTGTTACAGAAATATACACTGTGATAAAAATAAGCCACTGTATATTGTCATGTTAATGAACCATTTTAAAGGGAATACTTTTTTTTTTTAATAAACAACATCATGAAAAGCTCTAGAATAATATGTAGGCCATTTAATGGGAAAACTTCAAAACTAATATACTTGGCCTTTGACATACCAATTTCTTTATTTAGTTATGTAAACAATTTATATGATTACACTAGCTTGTAATATAAACCTTAAAATTCTAGCTTTTAGTATATACCTCCAGTCTTTAGTTCCCCTATACCTTCTGACATTTCCAGTCAGCTTCATAGAATACCTCATGATTCCACAATCTATTCTGTCTGGAAGGCCTTTCTCAGGCAATTGGTTTAAGACCTACATTAAATATTAACACCCACCCTCAAGACTTCTTCAATAATCTCAAACTAAATTAACCACTTGTATTTCTCTGCACCCTTAGCTTAATTTTATTGCCTCTCTTATGGATTTAATTCATGTTTTGAACGCAGTACAAAACAAATAGAAACGAACATTGTTTTGGGGGTTAGATAACTCATGGTTCAAATACTGGCTCCAACGCGTATTAACTTTATGACATGAAAAAGTCTTAGTTTTCCCCTATATAAAATTAAAAGATTAATGCTTATATTATAGGCAAATTTATAGCATTATAAATATGTAACTTCTATAATCCCCATCTCACCTTCCTGTGATTACAAAATAAACTCACACTCATTTTTTAAGCCCACACCTGTATTTTTATAGTAAATGTTTCCACTAGTCTATTTTCTAGAAATAAGTCCACTCAGTGTCTTATTTTGTTATTTACACTTGTTCCTAAGGGGTAAATGAATGAATGAATCACATATTTATTTCACATAAGTAGTAGGTGTTTTAGATTTTATAATTTGTGTATACTTCAAAACTAGTTGTCTAAAGACTAAGAGAGAGCAGAGTTTGAGTAGCAAAAGACAGACTGATGTGTATGCCATTTATCTTAAAAGGATAACTGTGCACTAGAATCGGTCACAGCCAAATGTTTTTAAATAATCATTAGGGAATCTTCAAGAAACACACTTTCTTTCCCTTCACGTTGGCTTCATACATTGATTGAAAGCACGTAGAGGGAATATTTTTCTCAGGTATACAAAAGATTTTTAAGACTACCTGACAGCTTAACAGAAAGAAGATAATATTTTATAAAATATAGATTGAGACTTTGTATTTCTGTTTTGTAACTTCATATCTCTTTCTTTTTACTAGTTTATTTTTTTGTGATCAAGTCAAACAGCATCTCACAAATCTCAAGATAGCTAAAAAGTACTTTCAGGATTAAGTTGTTACCAAATAGGAAAAAAAAAAAAAAAGGAGACAGGAGTTAGAGTGGGAAAATAAAATATAACTGAAAAAATGACTACAACCTTTACAACACATAATTAAATCATTATCTGTCATTTTATCAATTTTTTGTTCTCATTTGTCTCAAAATTACTTTTATTATAAGTTACTGACATTTGACATATTGCTTAGCTAACAGTTTTTTTGTTTGTTTTTTGTATTTTGTTTTTTATAACATTGGTTACTCTGGAAATACCTTTCAGCTTAATTATATCCTTTAATTCTCATATTTTATTTTCTTTGACTCAAAACTATGACAGACAAGTTTCTGTCATTTCTTGTATTACACTACAAATTTTGCATAGTTTTTTTTTATTTTCTGAAATCTTAATAAAACTCTCATTACTAATCACAAATTAATTGTCTCAGTTACCAAATAGTCTCATCGCCATTGCAAATAGTCACTTACCACTAATAGTTAAATTTAATGGCATATTTGTACTTATTTTCCAGAACTTCCTTGATATCTAGCCTTCTAGTTTGTCTCTCTCTCCCTCTCCCTCTCTCTCTCTCTCTCTCTCTCTCTCTCTCTCTCTCTCTCTTCAATGATTCAAACTCCAAGGAGAGTTGGAATTAGTGTTTTGCTGGTATTAGGTATTGTCAAACTTAAACTTCTATCCTCCAGCCATTACTGGCATCATTTATATCATTGTTTGTGAAGCACTAACCTAGAAGCTGTGGGGATTTACAAAGAACCAAGTACCCCACACTATTATCTCAGAGGACCTAAACATATGAGGAAAGAATAAGAAAAAAAGCAACATTAAAAAATACTTAGTTGTTATAATTGAATAAACAGAGATGATTGAGGGGGAAAAAAGCATAGAAATCTTTTCTAAATGAAGATAATAGTTTCCATTTATCCTGCTTTAGATAGTGATTTGGTAGGGGAAAAAAGTATTCCAGACACATAGATGAAGAGAAGTGGTATACTCATGAAAACTCACATGTGATAAAAAGAATATTTATTTACAAGAAATATAGGAAGAAGGGATCAATGATGAAATGTACTAATAGAAAATTTTGGTTATAGTTTGCCAACTAGTACATAATAAGCACTCATGTATTTGCTAGTTTTGTTAGATAATGGGGAGAGAGAAATTTTCAGATTTTGTCTCTAGAGAAAATGAGCAAATAGCTCCTGAGGTTGATTGCAGAACATGCTTTTTCTCCCTGAATCTATACACCTTGCAATATGTCTTTTCATCTCTTTCCATCAAGAAATGAAGGGAATTTCTCCACTCTTTAAATCAAGGCTTGTTTTATGACTTACTTTGACTAGTAGAATTTTGTTTCTGCCACTTTCATTCTCATTCTTGGAATCTTACTGACCTACCATGTGGACAAAGTCCTACTGGAAGGTAAGAGTCACAGGATTTACTGCTCCTCCTGCCCCAGTCACCAGCCAGCCAACACTCAGAAGAATATTTTCCTGGTTAAGTGGCTGCTGACCAGACTCTTGGCAGAGATTAGAAGAACTAGTCATTTTGAGTCCAGGCAAATTGCTGACCCACAGAAGAGTGAGCTGAATAAATAGTTATGATTTTCAATCTCTAAGTCGGCTGAGAATTTAATTCAAAATAAAATGATGGTGCATCAGCTGGTAAATTGTAAATGTAACAGTTTAAATGCTTTCTTTAAAAAACTATTTATTGTACTCCTGTCTTACATAGTGGAATCAGAGTAATAGAACATACATTCCTGATCTTGTGGAGCTTGTATTCTAGAAGGAGTGATGCACAGTAAACAAAGTAATATTTGTAACATGTCAGCTGTTGAGAAATGCTGTGACAAAAAAAAAACTAAGAAATGTCTCTAGCAATTACTGTGGAGAGATGGGGAGGAGATGTAGTTTTAGTTAAGATAGCATTTTAAGGTTGAGTAACTTCATGCATACATACAGATATAGAGGGAGGGTGGCAAGATGGGTCTCCAACTAAAATGTGATTCAAATGGTTCAGATATCGAGACTATTGACACTCCATATATTAAGAAAATTTGAGAGTAAGTTTATCATTCACACGATGATAAGAAAGAGAAGAGTGGGAAGAAGGTTAGGCTGGCATGATGAAGAGAAAGGAAACAGGTTTAACATTACGAGTTGGTAGGAGGTGGAACTAGAGAAAGTTCCCTTGTGCAGACTGAGGATTTGCAAGGTTTGAATTTTCCAAAAGAGGTGACATGCATGAGCTTTCTTGTCAGCCTGTCTAGAAATAGGATCAAAGAGGAATGAACATGAGTTTTCAAAGAAGTCAAAATCTTTTATTACAATGATCAGGAAAGGCTTTACTAAGAATGTGACATTTGAGAAGTTGTGAGGTGTGATATAACAAAGAATGTCTGATCTTTGTCTTAGCTTTCTGACTCAGAACTTCTAAAAGCCCTGTAATTTCCCAAGTGATAGGAATATATCCATTATGATTATAAGGTTTCTCATGTTGGGCCACGGAGAGCTTTAGAATAGGAGCTGGTCACTAGATCACTAGAAAGACCAACTATGTGATAAGAGGGCTGGGATTTGGGGCCATTCCAATGGCCAAGGAGGGAAGGGAGGGTGAAGTTTGATTTCAATCACAAGGTCAATGATTTCATTAACAAGCTGCTCAATGAAGCTCCAATAAAAATTCTAGACACTGAAGTTCAGTAGAGCTTCCTGGTTGGTGAACAAATTGATATAGTAGAAAAGGGATATAGCACTCTGAGTCCTTGGCGAGAAGGTATTGGAAACTCTGCAATTAAGGTGCTCCCAATCCTCACCCATACAAAGCACTTTTCTGAGTTCTGTGAGTCATTCTAGTGAATTATTGAATCTCATGGATCAGGAAAACCCCTGAATTTATAACCAGTTGGTTAGAAGTGTACATAGTCTGAGTACCCCCAAAGCATGTCGAGTATCTGAAATAAGGGTGGTCTGACAGAGAACTGAGCCCTTAACTTGTAGGTTCTGATGCTAACTCCAGATGGAAAGCATCAGAATTATAATGACATACACCCAGTTGGTGGTATGCGATTTGAATTTTTAATGGATTATGGTGGAATAATGTTGTATAGGAAGAAGGAAAAAGAGCTTCCCAAGCAAAGTAGATAAGGACATCAAAGACCTTGAGGTAGGAGTGTACCTGTTATGTTCCAGTAACAGCATCTACCTCATTGTTGCTAAAAATATGTGAGAAAACTAGATTACGACATAAGATTGGAGACATAAAGGGGGATTAGAACATATGGAACCTTGTGGGCTATAGTAACGGTTTTGTCTTTTACTTTAAGTAATAACAGAGTGTTTTGACTAGAGAAGGTATAATCTGACTTAAAAAAAAAGTAGAGAATTACTGCTTTTTGGGGGGGTGGGTAAATGGAAAGATAGAAACAGATGTCTATTAGAAAGCTATTTCAATAATAAGATGAAGGATAATAATGACTTGGCCAAAATTTAGCTGATATAATGAGAAGAGATAAATTCCAGATATATTTTAAAGGTAGAGGGGGAAAAAAAGATTTTGTGATGGATTGAATATGGAATATAAGGAAAGAGTGATGTTAAGAGTGCATCTTCTAATAAAGGCCAGTTGGAGTTGCCTGGTGACTTCATCTTTTGCAAAGGGCCTAAAAGATCTAGAGTACCACTTCAGGTCACCTATATCATATGTCTGGGCTATGCTACCTTTTGAGTGTCAATTCGTTAATTTAGTCTCATAAATGTTTTGTTTATTAACGCGACTCAAATTTAGCAACACAGGTAAATGACTCTTGTCCTAAAAATATGTATACACATAAGGAATTGTTTTAACACTCTGAACTATGTTTTCTAGGGAATATAGTATCGAATTAAGTTTGCTTTAGGATTATTAGAAAAATAATGTCATGAAACTATTCTATTAGTCTTGTGTTTCAATAAAAATGCCACTATGAAAAGAAATGCAGAGTTAAAAAATTATTTCACCATAGACATGATTTTTCACAATTATTTGATGACATTAAATGTACTCTGCCTATATTTTGGAAAAATTATCTTTATTGAAACTACACGCTTACATTCTAAAATACCTCAATAACGTACAAAATATCTAGGTAAATGTGCAATAAAAAATAGGAAAAATTTTTAGATTATAAAGTACTGTTCTAATATTTTGTTCAGTTTTTGATCATATTAACACTTGCAGTTTTTTAAATAATATTTTTTTATTTTTTAATTATAGGTGTCATACTATATTAGATTAGTTTCAAGTATACAACATAGTGATTAGACATCTATAGAACACACAAGGTGATCACCCTAATAAAATCTAGTATCCATCTAATACCATACATAGTTATTATAATATTGTCAGTTGTATTCCTTATGCTATACTTTGTATCTCCACAACTATTTTGTAACTACCATTTTGTATTCTTAATCTTTTCTCCTCTTTACCTACTCTCCCAACAACCCTCCCATCTAATAGCCCTCAAAATGTTCTCTATATTTATGAGTTTGTTTCTGTTATTGTTGTTTAGATTCCACATGTACATAAAATCATATGGCTTTTGTCTTTCTCTATCTGACTTATTTCACTCAGCACGATACCATCTAGGTCCATATAAAATACCTTTATTCCATCCCTTTACTTTTAGTCTGAATGTATCTTTTAATCTGAAGTGAGTCTCTTGTAAGGTGCATATGTAAGGATCTTGTTTTCTTATCCATTCAGCCACCCTATCTTTTGTTTGGAGCATTTAATTCTTTTTCATTTGAAGTACTCGTTGATAGATATGTCATTATCGCTATTCATTATTCATATTTTTGATATATATATATATATTTTCTTCTGCTTTTAAGCTTCTCCCTTCATATTTAAACTGGCATGTTAATTATGATGTGTCTTGGTGTGGGCCTCTTTGGGTTTATTTTGTTTGGAACTCCCTGTGCTTCCTGGGTTTATGTGTCTATTTTCAAGTTAGGAAAGTTTCCAATCATTATTTCTTAAAATAAGTTTTCAATTCCTTGCTCTCTCTCTTCCTCTTCTGGAGCCCCTATGATATGAATGTCATTGTGCTTGATATTGTCCCAGAGGCCCCTTAAACTAGTCTAAATTTTTTGGATTCTTTTTTCTTGTTGCCGTTCTGATTAGGTATCCTCCACTATCCCATTCTGTAAATTGCTGATTCAATCCTTCACTTCATCCACTCTGTTTATTTCCTCTAATATACTCTTCATTTCATATATTGTATTCTTCATTACTGATTGATTCCCTTTTATGTTTTCCATTCCATTTTTACATTTTCTATCACTTCATTAAAGTTCTCCCTGAATTCATTTACTCTTCCCCTTGAGCATCCTTATGTTTTAAACTCTGTGTCTGGGAGATTGCTTGTCTCCATTTTATTTTATTTTTCTGGAGCTCTGTTTTGTTCTTTCATGTGAGGCATGTTTCTTTGTCTCCCCATTTTGGCTGCCTTACTGTGTCTATTTCCATGTATTAGGTAAGGCCACTATGTCTGTCAGTTTTAGTAGAGTGGCTTTATGTAGTAGGTGTCCTATGGGTCCCAGTGGTAGTCTTCCTTGTTCAACTGAGCGAGGTGCTCAGGTGTGTTCCTTATGTGGGTTGTGTGTGCCTTTCTGATGTAGCTGAGCCTTGGTTGCTATCTGTACTTCGAAGGGAGGGATTGACCCTGGGGCTGATTGGTTGTGAGGACTCGCTAGTGAGGGATTCACTTTAGCAGGGCTCTGGTGTCTGCCCAGTCTGCGCTTTTGGCATGTCTCCTCAGATGTAGCCCTGGGTGGTGCTCCTACTCTATTGCTAGTCGAAACAGGCCACTAGAAGTGCTGGCCCAAGGGCCTCTTGGGAGAGCACAGCTGCAGACCAGGTTCAGCTGCAGTCTATGCACTTCCGGTAAAAGTCACCAAGCAATGCGCAGATGACTGCCACTTGTGTTGGGCTTATAGGCAGTGCCTCAAGAGGCTAAGCCAGGAACCGAGATCAGCTAGCACTAGAGCTGGGCTTGGGGCTGCTCAGCAAGAGGTACAGGGCATGTCGAGGCCAGATGTTGCTTTTTTGGGTTTTATAAGTCTTTGAGAGATTTTAGGAAAGTTTGCAACAGAAACCAAGACAGGCCATTTGTATGGAATAAACCACTGTAGGCAGCTTGGGTGGGCCTGCAAGTTGGGAGAGGCGGAGTCTCAGGGAATCGCCTGGGCGGAGTGACCTGTGTTAACCAGGTTAATGGAGACTCAAATATGGTGGCCACCTGTGTCCACATGCTGGGAATGGGGAGGGCTTAACAAAGGGACAATGAATACTGCCAGTATTTCTGTCTGACGGAAAGCTGCCCCTCTAGCCCTCGCCCTGAAATCAGACAATTCGATTCCTTTTTCTATGTCCCTGGTGCTCTTCAAGTAGCAGCCCCAGCACCTAAGCTCAGAGCAAATGAGTTCATCACCAAGAAAGCCTAGGCAAGTGCCCTTTAAGAGGAACTTCTATGACTCCCACTGGCCTCCATGTCACTAAGCCACAATCTCCACTGGTCTTCATAGTCATAGGTTGTGGGGACTTTTCTTCCCGGCAATGAAACCCTAAGCTGGGGAGCCCAATGTGTGGCCGGGACCTCTCACTCCTCCGGGGTGGGGATGGGGGCTCTGACGCCAAGATACCCCTCCTGATTCTCGGTCACCACACGCGGTTGTGGGACTGGATCTTTTCATGTCTCCACCCCTCCTACTAGCCTTGAGGTAACCTCTTATATATGTCCCCAGTAGTATGACTTCTGTTCAGCCAGACCTCAGGCAACTCCCAGTGATAGTTTCTCTAACTTGGTTATAATTTTGGTGTGGTCGCAAGAGGAGGCATGCACATCATCTATTACCTATACCACCTTGGCTGGTCTCTCAACAGTTGCAATTCTTTTATTACTTCTGTTTTAAAAGAAAGAAATTTATTTTGTAAATGACTCTGGATATTTTCTAATTCAGAAGTAATACCTGAACAATTGTTTTGATAAGCTTTTATTTGATGCTTAATTTGGTTTTATTGGACATAGTGCCCTAATCAACATCCTGTCTTGTTTTTGTTTTCTGATTTCGATTCAAAATAATCAGCTGTGCTGGTAAATATTGCTACAGACACAAATTTACTTCTACTATCTTCCTGCCCCTTCCCCCAAATACACACACACATACACAAATATACATGCATACACAATCAATAATAATTTAATGCCCACAGGGCTATTGTAGTGAAATAGGTTAATTCATCATGTCTACTGTAGTATTTTAAGGAGCATAAGCCAGTATAAAATTTTGTAGACCCTATTATTTTTTTGAGAATTGTACTCATGTCTATGTTTCTTTAGGAATGTTATCATAGTTATGAAGAGCATTATCAACTGAAGATTAAAAGAATAATAATTATAGTAGAAAATTTACGTGATTTACAATATGACAAATTTTCACATAAAATTCTTATTTCTGACTTTTAATTTGCTCTAATGTTATGTTAGTATTATTCTTTATTAACATAATTTTGACATTTTTCTTCCCTTTAACATACAAAAGTAATTGCCTCTTTCCTTATAGAAGGTTCATAACTAACAGCTCTAGACCTTTTTGTATCTTTCTTCACATAACATTTCTTAAATTGAAAAATGGCTTTGAACTTTTCTGGAAGAAAGCCTTTAGGCAATATGAAAGGGAAAGAAATAAAAGAAAAAAAAATGTCAACTTTATTTACCATTTGTGAAAAGTATAAAATTAGAAATAAAATAGCTATGTAGTTTTCGTACTAATAACAATTCCAAACGAAATGTATGAAACTAGAAATCAGAAAACGGGTTCACACAGTCTAGTTTTTCCCTTGTATATAATATTTTTTGCACAGGAATGTTAGATTAAATTAATTACTTTAGAAAATATATGGCAGCCCTTTGAAAACTCTAAAGTGCTACATAAATGTATTGTTTAATTTTTCAAATAATTATTAAGAAATTTATTTTAATACTTCTCTTTGATATTTCAAAAGCATGTTATACAATATTTAAGCAAAGCACTGGGCAAAGTCCTTTTGCAAATCCAAGATGAACAAAATGCCACTCTTTCCCACGAGTTATCCACACTCAAATGGAAAGACATCATATACAAAATTAATGTTAAAAGGAGTAGGATTAATTAAATGACATGTCAATTGCAAAGTTCTAAAGAGGGAAAGAATAGCAGTAATTAATTCAGAGCAGCACTAGTGAAGGTTTCATGAGATAGTTAATTTATGGGGTGTGGCATTATAAGTCCCTTTATTACAATGTCAAAAGTTTTAAGAGGCAAATGTAGGAAGTGTTTTTTTTAGGCAACATTTGGCTACTCAGGTGAAGATATTGACTAATACTATCAATATACCCAGAACTGTGAAGGATTTTGATTTTATACCACTTGGCAGCTAACTGGTTAGCTTGCTACAATTTCAAGGATGCTGGCAGAAGACCCTAGACTCCTGGCTAAGATACAAATTATTACTCATGACACAGCAGGCAGCATGTGCTTTATATTCTCACTGGTTCCTTTTACCCCCTGAGTCTCATGGTAGTAATGTGGAGTAATCCAGATGGATGCTGCACTTGAGGATTTGCCTTCTAGCTGAGAAACTCTGAGTTCAAAAAAACTCCCAAATAATAAGGTTGATGCTAGTAAATTTACCCAACCTGTGTCCCAGAGAAAGACATTATCTTTATTATCCTGGATAGTAAACAAATTTGCCCTTGCCCCAGAGGGAAACGCTGTCTCTATCATCCTAGGCTGTCAGCTATATAAACATCCTTGAAAATATATCTGGAATATAAGACAAAAACTGTTACAAGATGTGAAGAAATGTGAGGGGCAAATGGAAAATCATCATACGACAATACACACACACACACACACACACACACGCACACACACACACACACACACTACTTATAAGGAATAAACACAGAGTGAGATGAAGAATTCCAGACATTGCTACTTTTCCATTTTCAGTTACATACCTATTTTTAAAATTTATTTATTTAAATTAGTTTCAAGTATACAGTACATTGGTTAGACATCTAACCAATCGTCCCCCCAATTGTACTCTCCCCCCGACCCTCCACCTAGCCAACGTATTAATGCTAACTGCATTTCCTCTGCCATGCTCCCCATCCCCGTGCCCAACTATCAACTACTAATTTATATTTCTTTAACCCTTCATCTCATTCTCCCGGCCTTCCCCCCCCCCCACCTGTCCATCAACAAATTGTCCACCATATTTGTGATACAAACATATTTTTAACCCAAAGCTAGGGAGATTGAATTTGGTGAATACTGTGTAATGTCTTCTTTTTATTTTAATGCCAACTTATTTTTAAGTTCATGTCTTGCTACACTTAGTCTTTCCCTTACTGCATCTGGTCCCATTAATATGTAAATATTGGTTTTACTTAGATTTTGTCAGTTAAATTCAATAAAAAGTAAGTATGAGCTACTGTTTACATCTGTGGGTGGGATATTCAAATTTAGAAAGAAGAGGGGGCAATAATATAGGGAAATTTGGCACTAAGAAAATTAGAATGCATTCCCCTTTATGGAAAACAGCACTTCCTATAGGAAGTCTTCCATTTTGAAAAGAGAGACATTAGAGATCTGCGAAGCTCAGCTTTGTTCTTGTTGTTCTTACTACAAGTCTTGCCCTTCTGCAGCTATTCTCAAGATCTAAGAGATTTAAAAAATGGGGGGGGGGGGCGTGATGCTTAGGAAAGGTATATCCAAATCACACAGATCTCACAGGATTAACTACTCTGAATGCCCAAAGCTTCTTAGGAAAATTTTAAAGAAACTAGACTGCAAATAAGAAAACCCTCCTACAGTGAGGGGAAAAAAAATTAATCCTATAAAAAAAGATATGGAGTTAGACATTCCCCAGCTGGTATGGTAGTTCAATAGTAATATTAGGGACCAAGCCTCTTTCTGTCTTTCTACTTTACTTTTCTTAATATATGTGCCTTCATCTTCATGCTTACCACTCATGGCTGCTGGAATCTTGCTGCAGTGATGTTTAGTACAGTCATTCCAAAAGGGGAAAAAATGTGGGAAGCATATATCGGAAGATATAAAATTTTCTCAGATACCTTCAGCATCTATCTCATTGGCCAGAGCACTCTGCTATGGGATTTTAGCTGGCATGGTTCTGCAAAATAAAACTGAGGTTTTATAGGTAAAGAAAAATAGAAAATACATATTATATAGTCAAGTAGCAATGTCTGTCATGAATACATTTCCCGGACCCAGAATAGAGATTTCTCCTAAGAACAGTAAAAGAATAAACAAACAGCTATAAGTTAAGAATGGAGGTCATGTGAACAATTTTGAGACCAAAGGACAAGGGAAAACTCTTGCTCTTTCTTGCTTTAGGTTAGAAGGAACCAAACTGATTTTCTAGCATTCTTGCTCAGTAACATTTGCACCCATGTTCTCTGTTTTCATGCCCTATTTCTTAATAAACTACTACTTATGCTCATATTAAGCAAATCTTTCCACTTTTTGACCAGATCCCGTCTCCTTTCACTTTTCGACCACTTTGCTCTAGCAAGTTCTCCCTCTTGCTATATATTCTCTCTCCTGGGTTGTTTCTAACACCATGAAAATCTTATTTTATTATTTCTTTCATAAAAACAAAGAAGCAAACAAACAAATAACTTTGTTTAAATCCAATTTCTTGCCAAGTACTGCCTAGTTGCTTTGTATCTCAAGTGTCTATGCTCACCACTTCCAATTACATTTTTTTATTTTCTCTTAACTCACTTCCGCCAAGCGTTTGTGCTTTAACTCCAACAGAACTGCTCTTGTCAATAATATATCCAATGATATTCAGGTTGTTAAATCCAGTGAACAATTTCTAGTTCTATATTGATTTATCATCAATATTTGATACAATTGACCATTCTCTCATTTTCTATATGTATTCTTTATTTGCCTTTTAGAATACAACACTCCTGCTTTTCCTCTCACCTCACTGATCGCACCATTTTATTTCCTTTGCTGACTTTTACTCTTCTCATATCTGTATATGTCAATTCACAGGAAGAAAGCCCTTGATTACCTGAGTATCTCACTACTAAGTATTTAGACATTTTTTAAAGAAGGTATTTGTAGGCTGTAAAGAGATCCCTCACTTCACCCATGACAACAAATTAACATTTTGTAAACATTTTTATTTGGCTATCTGGCCCATTTTTTTCCAATTATTTTCCAGGCTTGGCCTCTTTCTACTTTTTCCAAAAATTTAATATTAAACATAAGGCCAGCCTACCACAGTTTCGTGTGGGCTCACATGTATCTAACATAAAATTGCTTTGGTGTCTCGTGCATTGGCTATGGAGTATATATTGGTGGCAAATAGAATCCTTTGTTTATAAATCAACATGAATATACAGCTTTTATATCTATCCCCTAGTGTGTTGCCATTAATTTTGAAAGATTGCATTCAGGTTTTTGATACCTACTTCAGTTTCCAACTTATTCTAGAACCGAGCCACAAAACTCAGCTTAGAGAGTTAGGTAATCTTTACACAAATATTTATTTTTATCATTTCTTTTACTGTAAGAAGACTCTATTTGTAATACTCCTAAAGTTAATTATAAAGGACCCTTCAGAATAGAAGATAGATTTTGATTCTGAGGATATTATTAGAATTTTATATGTTCCCTTGAATTTAGATTTGAACAGTTCCTCCAAAGGGCCCACACTTCTCTTTCCTTTATGTTTCCTTTACCTCATTTGCCTAGAAATAATTTCCTTTTGCCCATCTGGAGTTCACTCATGAACAGAGCCAAATAGAATTCTTCTTAGTCCTCTATCTTAAATCTGGTACATATGTAATGAATAAATATTAAATCATTGTTGCTTATAAAACCATGAAGTAAAGATACATGATTTTTAAAAAATAAACCCTCAAAAAGAAACATAAAACAACCAAAATTATAAATATCAGTCATTCAAGTATGATGCCAGGACTCATTTATTCTATACTAGCCAGATTCATTACTAATATTTTAAAGAGATAGTGAATAATTTCCATTGCCCCCACAACATCTTTCTCCCATTCCCATTTCCATCATCCTTGCTTCAGTTTGGGATCCATATGGATTTGTGGAAACTGACTCCTCTTTCGGATTCAGTGGTGGAATATGTGATCTCAGCTAAACCAATGTTATGGGCTGAATTATGTTGTTCTTCCCCCCACATTCTTATGTTAAAGTCTTAATCCCCAGTACTTCAGAATGTGACAATATTTGAAAATACAGTCTTTAAAGAGATAATAAAGTTAAAATAAGATATATGATAGGCCCTATGACCTGTGTTTTTATGAGAAAAGAAGATTAGGACACAGACTCACAAAGAGAAGACCATGAGAAGACACAGAGAGAAGATGGACATCAAAAAGCCAAAATAAGACTCCAGAACAAAACAACCTTCTTGAAATATTGACTTGAGCTTCAAGCTTATAGAAACAAGAAAGAATAAATTTCTTTGTTTAAGTTTCCCAGACTGTGGTATTTTGTTATTGAAATCCCAGGAAACTAATATAGTCAGGTATAGTTATTGGTTCAGGGGTGGGTAGGAAACCTAAGGTAGTCTAGAGCACATCTCAGGACTTTTTTTTTTTTTTTTTTTTTTTGCATATTATAAAGTAAACATTCCCTCTTTCTGAGAAGAATGAAGAGAGAAGTATTCCTAAATGCTGTTGGAATTCATGTTAGTATTACAAAGGAAACCTCCTCCCTGAAGATGAAACCAAGTTCAGAAAGGCAAAATGTTGACAGTTCATGCCAGTTCTGCCTGTGGATTTTTATGTGATCTGGTAAACTTTCTATGGTTGAAGCTTTTAAAATTAGTACTATTTGACCATTTCGATCATAAAAAAAAGGGTTACATTTATGTTGATCAACCTAACATATTGCTTAATCCAAAACTCTCTTAACTGAAGAGATAAGTACATGAAGTTTGATGCCTTTGAGAACTTTCGACTTGTTGAAGTAACTCTAAAACATACATTTAATTATAAAAGATAGTAATTACTCAAGGGATATATTGATACCAGTGGTGTCTCTGATGAAAGATTGCAAAAGAAATTCTGAATTTGGATATAGAGATATAAATAAAATTATAGATCAATGTGCAGGTGAATTTATTACATGATATAAAGTTCACTTTATATAGTTGACTCTTTGCCTTTTACTCTTTTAATCATTCAATCGCTAAACAAATATTTAGTAAACCTTTCCTATGTTTCAGGCACTGTGAAACACAGGTGTGGAGAGGTAAACAAAATGAAGAAAATCCCTGGGCAAAGTTGCTTTTTCCTTAGAGGAGCAAGACATTAAGCAAACAATTTCATCCATACATCCCTAAATACATCCATAAAATTCTTTGTAGCATTTAACCCTTTTCCACTTGACGAAACTCTCCTTAACCTAACTAATTAACGTAACTACTAGGGTGGGCATAGTACTCAGGCTGAGTAATCAGAGAACCCATGGCCTTGTCTATAAGGGTGGATGGACATGTGATCCCAACTATGGGAATAACAAGTCCTCTCCAAGTCTTTGCTGGGGGTAGTGATGAAAAAGTGCCCTCTTTTCTCAGTTCCTTTAGCTGTAATGAGGGTATATGCCTAGAGCTGCTGGCAACCATTTTGCACACTACTCAGAGAACTCTTAATGAAGAATAAAGTAAATGTAAAAGAGAGCAACAAATAGACTAAGTTATGATGGTCTTTTTGAGTTTCTACCCCAATTGTGACTGAAACAAGTTCATCCCTAGAACATTTAGCTATGTAAAATGATCTATTTTTTTAAATTTTTTTTTTAACTGAATGAACTTAGGTTTAAGTTACTTGGATCAAAACTATTGTTAATTAATACATCTGTTTCTTCACTCGGAGATCTGTACAACATCCTTCAAATTGTGAAATGCCTCTTCCCTCCTGGAAATCTTTATGTTCCAGCAGCATCCTACATTATCACTGAATATCTTTATCACTGAATATCTGAACTCGCATTGTAATTATCTTTTAATAAAATTTTATATTCTATTAGAATACAAGATCCTTGAAGAGAGCAAACTCATCTACCTTACTATATGTGGTATATAGTACATGCTAATATTTATAAAATGAATTAATAATTACTCAGAACATAAAATATATGATTACTGGCATATTAATTAGCTTAACATACTATAAAGTGAAGCATTAAAATTGAATTTAATAAGGAGATAAAAGGAAGCTTATTGTAGAATTATAAAAGGCAAGGAGATTTGATTATATAATAAATCTTCGTACGTGTATGGTTTTTTCAGTTTGCAAATTCCTCTCATAAATATTTTTTCCCATTTTATCCTCACGACAACTATGTGAAATAAGCAAAGCTAATATCTTCATTTTGTAGAATCAGAAACTGAGGCTTAGAGAGATTATGTGACTTATTCAAAGACATATCTATAGTAAGTAGCAGATCCAGGATCAGACACTGATATATTATATATTTATACAACACCTTCAATAGCAAAACTGGCTTGGTGATTTTGATTTCTTTTTCTGTAGTTTATTCTCCCATTGGTAGTCTGTGATGAATAATAATCTCTCCAAATAAATATGGGTAGCAAAGTCTTCTCAGCCAGGGTATTTCAGACTCATGTATAGCTGACACACACACACACACACACACACATATATATATGTATATGTATATACATATACATATATATGTGTATATATATATAAATACCCCTCCTATTTGTGGTATTTAGTCATATTTCTTGATTTGAAATAATTACAAAATTTCTGTAGAAGATATCTCAAATCTTATCCTCAAAATTTATGTATAGATGTATCATACAGAGTTAGAATGTGCCCTGATAGAAATTAAACAGAAAGGATCATGGTAACTTTGAGACAGAGAGAGGGAGAGAAAGAGATAGAGACACATAAAAATAGAGTATGACATTATGTATTTGAACCAGCAGTAGGGACTAAGGAGAAGTGAATAATTTCTCAAAGTACAAAAATGGACTTTGTACTTGACTACCTCTGATGCAGACCCTAACTTCCTTATGATCCCTTGGAAAGAAACTAGTGTGTAGCAAAATTTAAAGAACCCCAAACACTAGTGCTCCATGAGATTTTCTGGGGATCTCTCTGCTCTTTACCTTCTAGCAGATGAAGAGCAAGAGGAGCAGTGAAGATCATAATCAGCTCCTTACTACAATGTGGGTGTCCTGAAGAGAGTGGCGGATCAGTATGGATCACATGGGAGAACTTGGAATCTATAGCAGAAAATGAAATACCAAGTGGGTAACAAAAGGAAGATCAGCAGCTCCCAAGTGCGTGGGAGGTCCACACAGATTAGTGCCTATATTAGGATATTGAATCCGTCACCCAAACAGGAGTCAAAATAGCAACATTTTAAACAAGGTAACAGTTTATTTCCTATTTATGTAATGGCATAATAAGTCCAGGGCATGGATGGTGACTACACAGTATAATTAAAGAAAATCCTGTAATTTTGCCTTCTGTTCTTAGGAGGCAGCCTTCATATACGTGACTCAAATGGCTCATTTATTCTTCCACAATTTAACTAGGTCACGAGGCAAAGAGGAAAGAAAGTAGGAAAGGTATAAAGTATGCCTTGAAGTTTGCATTTATCATTTAGACTCACATACATTAGACAAATCTTCATTACATAGCCATACATAGTCTAAAGGAGAGCTAGGGAATGCAGTCTTTATTATGGACAGCCATATGGTTTTGCTAATAATTGAAGATTCTATTACTCTGAAAGTGAAGGAAAAACAGTAATTTAGGGATTTACTGGCAGTCTCTGCCACAATGTTGTTGTGCAGGCAGCTTAAGAAGAAGGTTGGCAGGAACAGATTTGTGCAGGTGGCATCAATGTGGGCGGACAGAACAGGAGAAGAGAAGCTAAGAAGAAGGGGATGAAAAACAGCTGGAACAAAGTCTGGCATAGGTTAGGTTCAATGCGCATAATGTGTAAAACAACTTTGCTCTTAGAAGAATCCCAGAAAGACATTAAAGGAAAATGCTTTTCTCTTTGATAAATGGAACTAATAAGCCATTGATCACAGAAACTTTGAGGTTTTTTTGTTTTGTTTTTCTTTGTTGTTGTTGTTGTTTGTTTGTTTTTTCTAGACTGGAAAAATTTTTTTTTATTACACCGAGGGCCTCCTTGGCAGCTGAGGTCATTAGGGCACTTTCAAGAAGGGTTCATGTAGGACATCACACAGCCAGTGGGCCTTCTGGGGACCCAGGGCCTGCCACAAAGCCAGATCTTCCTGAGATGGAGCTCTGTGCTGTTCCAGAGACTTAAAAGTAGTCAGGAGGGTCTGACTGTCTGTTTTGTTGGCTGACTTCACGGATATTAGACATTCATCCACCCTGGAGAGGAAGTCCTGCTCCAGCTTCTCCATCAGGAGGTCTGCCAGGCTTCTGCTTGTAGGCCTAGTAGGCCTCCAGGTACCTCCCAGCCTTCTCAGGGCTTCGGGCAAGGACCAGGGTGCAGTTGGCCAGGAATCACATTTTAGCCAGTTCCTTGAGGGCCTACTGAGTATCTTTCACATCCACCTAGATGAGCAGGCAGTGCAGGGCGAAGCTTTTCCCAAAGATCTGCAGCCGCTTGGGGATGTAATGGGTAGAGGCTGTGGTAGTGAAGGCTGTGGTAGCGGAGGCTGAGGAAGAGAGGGCACAGGTGCTTTGGTTCAGCACATAGTCGAGAACCACGTCACCAAACTCCCAGGGCACAAGGTGCACAAACTTTAGCACGAGATTGACCCTCACAATGATGCTGTTGGATTTTGTCTCTGGTTTGAGGGCCTGGTTGGGGATCTCTCCTGCCTGGGGTTCTGGCCCAATAGCATGTGTGGCTCCAGCCCCTACTATATGTCTGGAGATAGCATACTCTGCATAGGTCTGAGGGGCTGCCTGAGCTGAGGTCTCCATGGTGGGATAGCTCCGTGTGGATCTAAATGAGAGTTTGGCCCCAGCAGGAAAGACCTCATCTTCATCAAGTGGTATTAAGAAATTCCTTCCTTGTAGCCCAGCAGGCTTCCTCACTCTCTCTTCGTCCATCCCGAGGTTCTTTCGGGGCCTTCCAAAATCTCAGGGCTCCACAGATTCAAGTTGCAAATACCCAGCATCTTGAGTTCTACAGAGCCCCACCAGGATGGAGCATCAACGTGTGGTGGGTTGAGCCCCGTCCCTTTTATACTTTAAGTTTTAAAGTGACATATTAGAGATATATGTGTATTGGATTTGTGAAAGCATTTATAACATAGATTAATGATATTTATATGTAAGGGTAGTCACTTTATAATTGATAATTCATATTTTCAAATGGTCCTATTGGTAATGTGATGAGTAAATAGAATAATATCAAATATATATTAACCCTAGAATAAATATAGATTTAGAGATGAAAGAAAGAAAAGATTCATCTTAGACATCTAAATATGAATGAATCTTAGCAGAAAGAAAATTGATTCAAGACAAAGCTCAAAGAACAATTTTGAGATGGGATTTAAACTAACTTTTTAAAAAACAGAAACCTTAAGAAAACTGCGAATGAAAACTGTGGAAGGTTCAGTCATTGATTAACATCTTATATGTTCAGGAAAGCAGCTTTGAATTGACCTTTGGGTTATATCTGGTTCTCAGTTAGAAAAAGGTTCATTATTTTTCCAAATTTCCAGAAGTCAGAAACCATGCAAGAAAACAACTGGGTTCAGAAGTCAAAGAGTTTAAATAAGCCAAAAGGTGGTGTTAAGTTCATCAAACCAGATTTTGTACCTATACTGTTGCATTCATATCTAAAAATTTTTATGCTAGCATGATTCTTCATACCACAAATTTGCTATAATTTGTTAAGTGGGTGATACATTAAATTCCTCTATAAAGAAGAAAGATGAAGAAGAAAAGATGATACAAGTCTCCAACTCAAATTCAAATGGGGCGTCTGCTCAACATTCTTGAATTTTTTTATATATATATAAATTCAAGAATATAGTAAAATCATAATTCAAATCTAGTAGTTAAGATTCCATAATACACTCTGTTAACTCAAGAAAAAAAAAAATATATATATATATATATATATATATATATATATATAAAATCAATGGGCAATGTCAGTTAAGAGTTCCCTCTTTAAGAGTGCCCATAGAGGATTTCAGATGTGTCTCAGAATTTTGAAGTCCAGATTAGTCTTATTTCAATAACAACAGAATACTGTAAAAACCTTCTACTGTCAGGTATTTTCCATACAACATGGTAGTTAACAGAGTGTATTATGGAATCTTAACTACTAGATTTGAATTATGATTTTACTACTTGACTGGCATGTGATTTGAGGCAAGTTATTTAAATGTTTGGGGTCTTTTTTTTTCATTTTCAAAACATTTTAAAAGTAAACTTTTAAACGACCTTCAGAGGGTTGTTGAGATGATTTAATGAGATGACAAGTTAATTAACCATTTTTTGACTGTGTTATAAGAAATGAGTATATGCTTACATTATTTTTCTCATAAAAAAGGCCGATGGAGCTCTGTATGGTCAGACAGGATGAGAATTCTATGGAAAATAGAATCTGGAGTGAAAGACTTTCAAATACTCATTGCTGTCAATTAAAAGATTGTATTGCCTTTACATGGGACCCCTTTACCAGAAATTGTTCAGATCTATTTCTGCTCTGATTTGAAAATGAGTCCAGGAAGTTTGCAGTTTCAAATTTTGTCCCAATTTCCTACTAATACTCTTATCCTCTACTCCATGAAATTCTGAAGTTGTAGATGATATTTGAGAGTTGGAATTACTATTTTAAAACTGGTATACCTCTGATTCAGTGATTACGATCTCATTCTTTGACTTGAATATTTCCCCTTTACCTTTTATTTCTTTTTCCTTTCAGGAGGGGTGAGATTTATTCTTATAAAATATTTATTTCTAAAAAAAATAAACTGTGTATTAATTTCCTGAGACTGCTATAATAAAGCTTCTCAAATTGGTGCATAAAATAATATAAATTTATTCCCTTACAGTTTTTTGATAGCTGGAAGTCTATTTTCTTCCTTCCATTTGCTCTAAAGAAGAATTCATTCTTTGCTTCTTCTAGCTCCTAATGGTTATCCTGGCATTCTGGGCTTGTGGCTATATTCTTTTTATCTCTGTCTATGTCTTCACACTACTTTGGTTACCATTGAGGTAATCTGAAAACCATCACGCCCTAGTAATACCGAGGAGTACCTCGGTTCTCTTTCCATCAACACAGAAGAAAATTACAGCTCAGCAAGATTTAGGAAAAGTAAGATTTATTAAAAACACATTTTTAGAAAGAGACGGTCATGCCAAGTAAGGCTCAAGCCCCATGAAAGTTGGGAGGTAAAAAGACAAAAGACAGAGTATGCACCAAAGGAAGGGCAGGTTATATCTAAGGCTGTAACCTCGTAGAAGTGTGGAGGCCTGTATTATATTAGGGATGTGATGGTTGGTTATAAGGGCGTTCCTAGATGATTTGCATGTGAGGTCATTTTGATTGATATTTGTCTGTTATATAACTCTCTGTCTACTGTCAATGCAGTTACCCAGAATTCAGTCTATTATAATTTGATTCATGAACTTGCAGGCATAGGCATGATGTTATAATGATGGTATAATGAGGCCAAGGTGAAAAGTGGGTCAGAGTAGTCCTCACTGCACAAGTGTCTGTGGCTGGATTAAACCAGCTATAGGTTTATGGCCCTTCATTCCTTTGTTCCTCAGGATGCAGGGGTGATTTATGACTATAAAACGAATGTTCTAGGGAGGTCCTAAGGAAGGTCTCTGCTCTGGGTCTTCGTTTCTTTGTTTCCTGGTCACTCATGTCTGCCTAACTACCTAACACTTTGCCCTCTGTGTCTATGTTATTTCCCTTTGCTTCTCTGTTATAGTGTATTTGTGATAGCATTTAAATCTCACCCACGTAAGCCAGAGCAATCTCAAAATCTTAATTTAAGTAAAAACAGTCCTTCTTCCAAGTCAGTTAACATTTAAAAATTCCAGATATTAGGATTTGATATCTTTGGGTCGCCATTATTCAACTTACTACAAATCGTTTAACTGATATACTTTCCTTTGAGGCACTTTTCCTTCAGAGTTAGATACCTCATCTTCATATGGCACTTAGTGAGAACCATGCTTTTTGTTTGTTTTAGACTGTATGATTATTTGAAGTACGTATACTTTCGGGAGTAAGTGCTATAAAAGTGCAATCATCTTCCATTCACATACCTTATCTTTGTCTTTAAAATCAAAGTATCTGAGGAAATTGTTTCAAGTACTCAGTAGAACATCACATCCTACATGTCAGGTAAATCAACAAAAATTAATATCAATCTTCAGTTTAGTCCACACAGATTGAAAAATCATTAATTAAAAATTGTAGAATGTACAGAAAAACCACTTGTAGCTCAAAGGCTGATATTCTGATTTATGAAAACATTCATATTCATGAAAAAATAAACTGTTGATCTAGAAGGCACTTTGAGAGTACATTCCTCCTGGAGCTCATGATTGTATAAAGGAGAAAATGGACTCCTACCAGTGAGTTAGTGGTTCGAAAAAGTTGTGCACCCCATCGGAGGCATCCCTGGGGCTAGATGCCAGGTTTTTGGTTCCAAGGTCAGTGTCCCTTCCAACCCTTGCTGGAAAAGCTTGCTACTTCATTAGATCAACTTCTTGATTTCTAAAGTTGCCTGACACATAAAGGAATAAATCAGATTATTGCAAACTAGGTTAATTATTATGATATTTTAATAAAGAAAAAAATAAAAATAAACACAAGAAAATTCACTGGAAATTTTCATCTGAAAGCTGCAGAGAACACAAGAGAAAAAAAAAATACCTGTCTTTGAGCAGATGAAAAATATCTTAATATTTCCATTGTCATGGTAACAATGTACTGTCTTATCTATTTTTATCAAAATATATAAATGCAGGACTCCCTTACCAATAGATGAGGTACATAGCTCTTTAGGAAAAGTTAGTATAAAGGGCTGTAGGAAATATATTTTCATTCTGTCATCTTTTTTTTTTTTTAATCGGGTTAAAAAATGACAAGAACTAGAGCACTTTTTGTCATTGTTTAACCCAATTCAGGGGAAAAAATTAAATTGATTGCAAGAAAGTTCTATTGCTCTCTAGCTCTCATGAATACACCATTCCCAATTGATGCACAATACTGTTGTCACTTATTAGATTAACTAATTGTAACTTCATAAATCTGAGGCCAAGTGCCTGTGGAATTGGAGCTAACAGACAAAACCTGATGGGGATGAATACAAAAGAGACAGTCAATGCCTAGAAGTACTTTTCAAAACCTAAGGTGCACAGGAATCACCTGGGGATCTTGTTAAAATGCAGATCCTATTTCCTGAATTGTGAGTGGAATCTAAGATTCTGTCGTTCTAGCAAGTTCCTTATGTTATTTCAAGTCCAAGTTTCGATTATTTGTTTCTGGCCTTCTGTATTTTCATTTTTGTTCATCCACTGCTGTTTACATTCTGGGAGCAGAGGGGTAAGGAGTAGCCAGCTGCCTCCTCTCCACCTCTACCCCATCCCAAGTTTCAACTATTGGAGGAATTTCCACGAAGGGGTGAGAAGCTGCGCAGAAGTTTGAGCATAAAAACGAAATCTTTGTATGGTTAACTAATTGTGAGTCACAATTCCGCTGACGACCACGAGCATAAAAACGAAATCTTTGTACGGTTAACTCATTGTGAGTCACAATTCCTGACATTTATCTTTGTGCAAGTCAAAATCTTCAAGTCTAAGATGTCCTGAAGTTTCCTTTGGTTTGACTAAATTTTAAACTAACTGTAAAATTTCTTTCTGATTCGGGGCTTCTGACCTCCCTTTTTTTGTGGGGGAAGGTAAGAGCCTAATTTTGATTGGTATCAATTAGCAAACACAAAAAGGTTTAAAGAAGAGAAAAATATTTGCAAACTTCCTTGCCAAAGATGTTAACTTTCATTGCCTTAAAACTGAAAAATCTCATTTTCCCTATTGAGCCATGCTGCATGTTCCTTTCTCTAACACTGGACATTATTATTTTACTGGTCTCAAATTTTTTTTTTTTAATAAAAAGATCTTCAAAGCATCAGTTTCTGGCTCCCCTTTTATGTGTTCAAAACCTGTCAATTTGGTCTGATAGAAGAGAGTCACCTGGAAATTGTTCTCCCCAATTATAGATGCAATCGCCATTTTTTTTTCAAGTAAAAAACACGAGCTCTTTCAGTATTAATTTGTATAGGTCTGGGAGATGTCTGAAAACTCATATTCTAATTTTCAATGTAGCCATGATATTCTCCCATGTTTGCTTTATCAATCATCATAGCCAATATAACAAAATTATTTGCTTGATGTGCACACAGGATTACCTATTTATCTATCTGCCTAACTATGCATTTTTGCTGATATATCCATCTTACTATGTGTCAAGAAAGTAAACTTTATAATTGGAAAAAATTCCACTGATATAAATAAAATGGGAATTATAGTCTTTTACTTTGAAATCTATGTGATATTTTCGAGTTATCAAGAATTGTTTTTGCCCATCATGGTATTCAATATATTCTTGTATTTTATATTACATCACATAAACCTATTTGATAATTGCCTAAGTAAAATTATGAGTATTGAGTGTATGATATGAACCTGATACTTTTCTAAATACTTGACTGTAATTCTCACAATAACCTAAAATTAAGGCACTATTATTATAATCGCTTTACCTCTACATACCTGTATTTTAAGAAATGGCAGAGGACTAATTTGAATTAAAACAGTTTAAATTTATAGTAGTACTTCGGCTGTTACTCTTGGTTCTCAAATAACTGAAGAACAAACACTGTACTATTATGGCATACATGTAATACAATATCAATTATGACATATGTAGATACAATATATATATATATAACAGAAAACTAGAAATCTGTACTAAACTCTGTTAAACAAAATAAACAAACAAACAAAAACAAAACAACGACTTCCAAAGCTGAAAAATTTTTTAAAAGAATGGGGTTATTGGGCCATAAAGGACCAGGTCCTGGGATATGAAACCTAAACTACCAGCAGCAATGCTAGGTGGAAAATACAACATGTTTAGTGTCCTGGGGTTGACAGACTTTTTAAACGCATTAAATAGGGGGAAGAAAGATGTAAGTTTTTTTGAAAGAATTTACACTGGCTACAGATAAGAGGAGTGGAATAATGTACAGAGGGGCTAGTTCTGGGATAGATGCAGTGTCTATAAGGAAGATGTGGTTGCTCCTTTGGATTAGTGGTGGGCAACAGTCTGGAAAGTTCATGCATAAGTAGGAAGCAAAGGATCCTGGGGTTCACTGGCATCTAGCTTTCTTTTTTAGATAATTATGGAAATAATCACCTAGAAGTCAAAATTCCAACATACACTCAGGAATGTAAGCAATCTTTTGTTGGTTTTGCTCTGCAGTTGTTAACTTATTAGCCCCTTCTTGTCTCTTCTACCCTCTAGTCTACTATAATTTAATTTAGGACATCTCAGAATTTTCTCATCATCACTTCTCTCTCTCTCTCTCTCTCTCTCTCTCTCTTTCACACACACACACACACACACACACACACACACACACATATAGCATATACATATCCAATTCAGATATACATTTTTCTTGCTGAGATCATAAATCTCTTAGGGATAAAAAAATATTTTTCAACAAGTCAGTCAATAATTTTATGAAAACTATGATTTGGAGCTCTCATTTATATTACTTTCATTAATAATCAATTTACTTATATGACTTTTAGGAGATGATAGTGATGACATTTTAATTGAGATATTTGAAGCATTTAATAATGTTTTTATTAGAAATGATATTATCGTAAGAGAATGAAAAGACAAACCACAGTGTAAAATAAAACATTTACCAAACACATATCTAATAAAGAACAAAGGAGTTGAGAACAAACCTCTCTAGGATGTGCCACTTTGGCATATGATTTATTTTATTATTTTTTTTTTAAGTTTTTGAGCTGAAAGTGGCTGAGACCTGTGGGCTCGAGAGAAACTTTTACCTCTGCCTTAAAGAATTAAAATTGAGGCCTTGCTTGTAATGAGAGTTATTATCAAAAATAACTTTTTATGAACTCTTTATAGGGCAGGGAAAACTTCTAATTACTGAGTATTTCTCATCTTATCATCCTGTAAACAACTCTCCTCTCTTCTGAAGCCTTAGGTGCTTTACTTAATCCTTAGCTCACAATGTCATATGTACCTTATTTTACCCATCTCTGACCTTTCATGAATGTGGAATCTGTGACTCTCTCATGTATATAAGGTTACTACATATACATACCTGATTAAAGTTGGTTATTTTCTCTTGTTAATTTATCTCATGTCAATTTTATTATTAGACTAGTTGGAAGAACCTAGAAGGGTAAGAAAAATTTCTCCCCTTCCTATAAGGACGTGTATACAAAATGTACAAAGAACTCTTAAAAATCAACGGTACAAAAACAAACAACCCAGTTTTAAAAATGGGCAAAAGATCTGAACAGACACCGTACGAAGGCAGATGCACAGATGGCAAATAAGCATATGAAAAGACACTCAAAATTATGTCATCAGTGAATTGCAAATTAAAACAACAATGAGATACCACCAAACACCCATTGAATAGCTAAAATTAAAAACAAAAACAAATAAACAAACAAAAATCTGACAATACCAAATGCTTAAGTAGAGTAGATATGGAATAACAGAAACTCATTCATTGCTAATGCAAATGCTAAATGGCATGTCTACTTTGGAAGACATTTTGGAAGTTTTTTACAAAGCTTAATGTAGTCTTACTATGTGATTCAACAACCATGTTTCTAGGTATTTACCCAATTAAATTAAAAATGTGTGTCAATACAAAAACCTACATACAGGTGTTTATAGCAGTTCTATAAAAAAAATAGATGCAATCAAGGTGTTCTTCACTAGGTGAATGGATAAACAAATTGTAGTACATCTCTGTGGAATATTATTCCACAATTAAAAGAAATTAGCAAGTCACAAAATAACATGGAGAAAACTTACATGCATATTGCTAAACATTCTGGAAAGGACAAAACTTTAGAGGAAGTAAAAATCTCAGTGGTTGCCAGTGGTTCAAAGCAAGAATGGTAGGGATGAATAGGTAAAACACAAGAAACTTTAGGGTTAAACTATGTTGTACGATATTGTAATGGTGGATACATAACATTAAATATTTGTAAAACCAATTGCACAATATAACACAAAGAGTGAAACTTAATGTAAACTGTGGATTTAATAAATGCTAATGTACCGATATTGGTTCATTTAATATAACAAATGCACCATAATAATGCAGGCTGCTAATAAAGGAAACTGTTTTTGGGTGGGGGCTTATATGGGAACTCTCCGTACTATTTTCTCAATTATTCTATAAATCTGAAACTGTTCCAGAAAAATCAAGTCTATTTTTTTTTTTAAGAACAATAATATGAGTATTAACAACAACATTCTCACTATATATTCATTACAAGCTATGTATAATCTTTTTGGGGCCCAGTTATAAACTAATTCTGTATGAACAAGGTCAAATTCCCAATGAAAATTTAATAGTAAACATTCAACCATGGAAAAATCTGCCCTAACACAAATTAAATTAACTTAAAGCCAACAGTAATGCCAGGGGTAAATAGCAGAAAATTAAAATGCACATTCTGAATTATTTTACATTTTATTTTAAATGAATAAGACAGATTAAAATAGGATCTGCCTGCTAGACAAACTGATAATTTAAAAAAATTGAATAGCATTAGAATAGAATTTCATGGCTACAGTAAGTAAATAAAATAATAAAATAAAATAAAATATTTAATTTAAGAGCAGGATCTTCAGAGTCAGACAAATTTGTTTTCAAATTCTGGCTTCGTGTGACCCACTAGCTGAGTGACCAAGGGGTCTTTTACATTACATCTGAAATGGAGATAATAATGTTACCTCATCTATGTATCTGCAGTAGCTAAATAAGCTAATGCATATTAAAGCTTTAGGATGCTACCTGGCATGTACTAAATGCTCAATAATTTGTCATTTTATGTAGTACTGGTATTACTGACAAAATGTCTAATTTTTCAAATGAAAGTAATATCTGTGACTCCATTAGTTCTACTTCTGATGCATAGACTTTCATATCAGGTAGGGATTGTTAAAGCGATACTTTGATTTTAGAGGTGAGAAAATTAAGGATCATGTTTGAGCGCTTGCTATATCCAGGTAACTAGTTAGTAATTGTTGACTCTTAGTCATTTGTTTACTACATAGCCTTTTTATTTCTAAAAAGTTCTACTGAGAGGAATTTATTATTATTATTAATTAATTAATTAATTAATTTTGTGCCTCTCTTAAGTAAGGAGATTTTGATGGAACAATATTAGAATACGTTGAAGCAAGAGAACCTGGTTGCAGTTCTGATTTTGTCACGTGCCAAAAAAGCCTCCTTGCATGAAGGGTATCATGTTGAATCTTCAGTCTCTTCAAATGTTTATTGAGTGATACTATAGAAGTTAGTAGTAAGTGCATTTGATATAATTATTGGAAGGTTATAATAAAACATATTTAAAAATGGTATGAAAATCAAAAAATGCTATATAAATCTCAAAAATTATCATATCTATGACACTATTAGAGGGTGTTGAAAGCAGATCACTGTAAGAGGAATTCATTGGACTAATAATTATAGCCAACGTAAGTGCATTTTCATTTGAGAAGTCGGAGGTATTTTGTCTTGCTTTCATTTTTCCTTAGTGTGAGGAGCCATGGATAAGAATTAATTGTCATTTTAATTAAACAACATAGCAACTCACAAGGATATTGTCAGGATTAGTGTTTGACGGCCAGAGTTGAAAAAGTGTACCTTAAGTTCCTGGGAGTAATGCAATACACACTGATAAAAAATAAAAGTGTGCATTTTAAACATCTTTCTATTCTGTAGCTCAGTCTTGAAAACATTGATTTTAACTTCAACTTTTATAATAATAATAATAATAATAATAATATACCTTTACCTGAAATGAAGCTGTCAATGCAAAAAGAGGTCTTTAAAGTTCAAAGTCAGAACAAATATATATCCTGAAAGCTATAGGGTGAGTAGGTGTTTTATACTACCTAATAGAATGCTATTATGATTACCCTTCATTAATAAAATAGTAGGTAATATATCTGGGGAGTTATAGGCATTGTCCCTTTTAAAAATCTTGCTTTAAGTTCTGTAAATAGAATAAACAGTCTACATTTTAAATAGATGTCCCTCAAAATCTTTTGCCAACTTAATTTTTGTTGTACTATATTTAAACTGTATTCAAGTTGTGTTTCTTATTCATGACTGTAATAAGAAGCCCTTGCATCATTTGTTTAAAGAATGGTAAAAATAAAAGAAAACTAACTGGCTTCAATTATTTCCACACAAGACAAAAGAAGAATTTAAATTTATAAAAATTCTTGAGCAGATGGTGATTTTGGCAAAGGCATAACAGGTTGTTTCCGGGGACCCTGGAAAATGCACTGATATATTTTAAAATAATTTGCTGGGTATCTATAAGGAGTCTTGTGTATTCCTAAATATCTTAATTAATGGAGTTGAGCCTGATGACTTGTAAGTCAAAATGACAAGGTCCCAAATTGAGAGTAGGAGGGTGGGCAATAACAATTAGAAAACTAACATCTATTTATATTCAGATATTTCCACTTCCTAAGTATAAAGGTTAATAGACATGTCATGTTTAAAGTACTTTTATATTAATGAGTTGACTGAAACATGTCTACCTCATGTCAAGTGAAAGTTTGAGAAATAAAAACATAATGCAAATATAAACACTTTTTAGCTTGTTCTTGGTCTTCCATAAAGACAGCTTAAGAATGTAGGTGATAAGCCCAACAATTATCTAGTTAATTAAAAGCATAGAAAGAATAAAAATAAACAACCTTGCCTTTGGTGGCTATTCTTTTACACTAGATTAATTTTTGGTTTTCAAATCCAGACAAAAGAGTTATCTGATTTCTCTCATTATGCCTCACTCAGTGAAAAGTCCTAACCTCGAAACCAGTCCATGCTCATATTCAGCTAATTGTCTAAATTTCAGTAAAGATAACAGTGAGACACAGCTAGACTCAGAGCAAATTTGTAGTTGAACACTGTTCAACTGTGGCACTGGGACATGGTTCCCTTCACACATTTTCTTGCTGTTGAATCATTTCCTTCTCCTTTCTAAAATTCTCCCTCTATACAACTAAAAGTTAGTTTTCTGTTTTCAGTTGTGGATAATTTCCAGATTAATATTTTATCCAAATATAACTGATCTTACTAACATTCATTAATGACTATTTAAAAGAATGTATGCTCAGTGGAGTAAATAAATTCTCATGCAGTCTGTGAAGAATCACTTCAGCTAAATTTAAAACAGTAGTGAAAAGGTTGTCCTTAATCTTAATAGTGATTTATATATATCATATAGATAGATTTTATTATATATATATAATAAAGTTCATTTATTTAGCAGTCATTTAGACTCGTCTCCCACTGCACTTGCCAACATTTTATGCAAGTCAGTCCACAAATGTCAGCTTTCTTTGAGAGTGATAATGTATTCTCCCATGAGCCTAACATGAATATCCAAAGGCCTTACTGCCTTTCTGTTTCCCTCATTCAAATAAACCTAGCAATAAACATTCCTAAACTAGATAATCGATAAAGACTTGGTGATAAATAATACAGAGCCTGTATAAATTATGGCCAAAGAAAAATACTCTTGGAAATTCATAGATGTAGTAAGAGGTACCCATTGCAGCCCATTGCAGCATGCTGCAAAATTTACTATTGACTGCCTGTTATAAATTTGTCACTGAACAAGGAGAAATATGAATTCAAGCCTGTGGAACTATAGGCTCTGGATTCACTGTGAAAATAAAAACAATTCAAAACTTTTTACAACAATCTAAATAAAGTAGAAAAAATGTATACACTTATATGAAATATATGTTTTCCTATACACAAATCAAATTCTGAGGGAAACATTTACTAAGTATGAAGAAGGTTGTAATAACAAAGGACTCATAAAAAGGGCCTGGGTTTTGTAAGGCAAATATCAATATAACCAGCTTTTAAACTTTTGTTTTTATTTTGATTATCGTTTGCTCAATATAAAGTTTCCAAAACTTTCTCAAAGTATTATTTTAACAGCAATAATGTTCAAAATCATTTACCAGTTTCTAGACTAGAACTTAATGTAGATTTTAAAATATGTTTGGTGCTTTATTTTACCTGTGTTATATGTGAAGCTATTACCTGAAGAATATTGAAGGGGTTCAGAATAAATCTCTCTGAAATGTGCCATTTTGGCATAAAGATTATTTTGACCATAAAACAATTAAAACCCAGCAGATTCTGGAAAAGATCCTTTTCTCCCGGTCAACTGCCTAAATTTACATTGGGAAGGAGGTATGTACCAGGAAGAGAGCCCTTACCTGAGATTCCTTTTTACTCTAAGAAACACCTTCATAATGGCAAACTGTTGTTTTTCAAACATCTCCTCTGGGCTTCCTGCAAATGGCTTTCCTCCTCCTTTTTGTATCCCCAGATCTCTGCTCCTTTCCTTGACTAATTAGGTTATATAAGCTTCTGTTACGTGGTTGCCCTTTGGTTCGCATATTTTTATGGAGCCTCCCTATGTACAAAATTAAATTTGATTTTCTCCTGTTAATCTGTCTCATTCCAATTTAATACTTAGACCAATCAAAATAATTTAGAAGGGCAGAGAGAATTTTTCTCTCTCCTACAATATACACCCCAAATCTGGTACTCCTTATATAAGAGGGAAACTAAATAAAGATTTAAAGGGTCATAAAAAAATGTTTTAATAAATTATCCCCTGAAGGTTAATATAGCGTCAATATACTTATTAAACAAAGATGTGATGTTAGTTTTCTATCATTGCTGTAACAAATCACTACAAAATTAGTGGATTATCATAACATAACTTTACTATCTTACAGTCTTGTAGGTCAGAAACCAACAATGTTCTTACCAGGCTAAAATTAAGGTGTTGGCAGGAATGCATTCTTTCTGGAGGCTAGAGGGAAGAAACTGTTTCCTTGAATTTTTCGGCTTCTAGTGATGTCTTTTGTTCCTTGACTCATGACCTCTTCCTCTATCTTCAATTCTAGCGATGACATGTCAAATTGAACTACTCTAACCTTACTTTTGCCTCAGTCTTCCACTTTAGAAATCCTGTGATTCCTTTGGGCCCACCCCCAGATAATCCAGGATAATCTTCCTACTTTATGCTCAGCTGATTAGCAAACATAATTTCATCTCCAACCCAGATGATTTTTTGCCATGTAACACAATATATTTTTATGTTTTGGAATTAGGATGTGGATGTATTTGGGAGGTAATTATTCTGCTTACCACAGATATATACAGAGATTCACAATTGGTAATCGATGTAATTTTTGACATTGCATTCTTCAAAAACACCTACGTTCACAAACTCAATTTTCACCATAAATAAAGTCTAAAAGAACATACAGAAGCCTTATTTTTAGTCCACTTACAATGCTTTATTTGGTTAATAATTTTTCTTTCTCGTTCTTTGAAGGTTTCAGTAACAGAAAATGGGAGTGAGAGAATGCTATTATATGTGTATATTATGTGTGTATATTATGGCTATGTGTATATTTGGCTAAAAGTTACAGAGGATGCAGAAAAAAAATGGCATTGTACAATTGTCTTGAGCTGCACATTGCTTTTACAAATCCGTGAGTTGAGGATTTATGGATTCTATCTTTCCCTGGTTCTATTCTGCAGTGTGTACAGTATTACTCCCTTATCATTTTCTACCTGCTGCTTCTGTTTACTATGTGTGCCAGGTTTGGAGATCAGAGGTCTAGTACTTAAATAAATACAGAATAAATCAGCTTTTATTCTCACAGTGCTCTAGATCAAGTAGGTTTTAAAGAAATACAATTATGAAATAGCATGCCAATTAATGTATTTCATATGTAATACCCCTTATTTCTCTTTCCAGGGATACTGTCATATCAAAATATGTCAAGACAACATCTGATCATTCCCTTTATCAAATATATTCTCCATACTCTCTTAATATTTAAGATTATGCCTATCTACTTATGAGAATAAATAAGGCTGTAGTGTTCAAGCTGTGAATACTGACATATACCATACATTGCTTGATCCTGTTCTACTTGAAAATGTTATTTTAAATTAAAAATATATATTTCTAAATGTTTTTAAAATAGTTTTTGCAAATATTACTTTGAAAATACCATAAAAAGTCATTTTCAGCTACTTAGAATTAAATATAATAATTTAATCTAAGTAGATAAATATCTATTTCACTTGTTAAAGCATAGAGAAGAGTTTAAATCTTTTTCCCTTGATGGTTTGTAATATGGCGTATAGTAAGGCAGCATGAACTAAGATATCAAAACAGGAGTTTTAAATGGAAATCTAGAAAACAAGTCAAACTCAGGATCTGTCAATAACTGTATTTACACCAGAACAAGTAAATAATTTGATTTTTTTTAAAAAAAGACATCTAGCTATCTACCTAATTATTTATCTATAGTGAGGGAGGAAGAAAATTTTTCTTACCTTTTTAAGTTCTTCTGGCTAATCTGATAATTAAATCCACGTGAGACAGATTAACAGGAGAAAATAACCAAATTTAATTGTGTATGTATGTGTGCATACATGTATGTGTGCGTAAACCCCATGCATGTGAGAGGTTCAAAGACAGAAAGGTGAAAATCAGGTATAAATGACATTCTGAGAGAAAAATGAGGTAAAGGAGCTTGCAGCTTCAGAGAGGAAGAAGGTCATTAACAAAACAATAAGAGTAGGTATTTAGTAATTAAAAGTTTGCCCTGCTGATTTCAGAAGCTAAGCAGGATCGGGCGTGGTTAGTACTTGAATGGGAGACCACCTAGAAATACCAGGTGCTGTAGGCTTAAAAAAAAAAAAAAAAGTTTATCCTGACCTCCACTTAAAATTTTTTAAGGGAGAGGTAAGAGTTTCTCTTGAGCCTGCAGGGTCTTATCCACTATAAGGTTTGTCTACATGATTTGTCACAACTTTCATAAGATATAGTAAATCTACAATCTGATGTGTAAACATACTTTGGCCATTTTGCATTCATAAAGGTTAATTTAAGTATTTGTTATTATATTCTTTATACTAATTTTACTTGCTTAGTTGCCCATCTTCTTACTAGCCCAGATCTTACTGGTCTTCTTATTAGCCTGGAGTAGTATAATGTGAGACAAGTATATAGAAGAAAACTATCTCTGTTTTTACAAGTAGCACTAATGATATGAGTTGTAACATGTGGATAGAATAAAGCTTTATTTATCATTTTCAGCCAAATTTTAAGTACCGACAGTGTCAGGGAAATAACTATATAAACAGCAAGCAATCCCTCATATCCTTTTTTTGTGAGTTGTTGAAACATACCTGCTTAAGATAAAAACAAAAAACAAAAACAAATTTTACTAATTTTAAAGAAAACTGAATTGTAATCTATGTTATCCATGAAATAGCATCAGATCACACAGGTTTATTTCTATTAAATGATAAACCTTTTTACCCCAAGACAAAAGAGATAGTTTTATATGATAAGAAGGTTCAACAAGACTTCTGGCTGTAACTATTTTTGTCATCTATTAAACAGGTATTATTGTATATATCCATGTGCCTCTCCCTAGGTTACGGTTTTGCAGTCCTGAGAAACAATATAATTGCATGTGGAGTTTTCAGTAGCAAAATTTCTTGGTTTTCAACCTTAGAAATTTTTATTTAATAAATTTACTCACTTTTCGAGCATTTATTATGTGCCAGGCATTCTTTCAGGCATTTGAGAAATATGAAAGAACAAAATAATAATAATGTTTGTAGTATATATAGTCTAATAGAATAGAGGAATAATGAGTATATTAAATAAATATGTTTTAGAAAATGATATAAAGTAAAAGAATACTATGAAAAAAATCACATACAAGGGAATGACAGTTATTTTAATTTAAATCCTCTACTAGGTATGCCTCATTGAGAAGGTGACATTTGAAGAAAGCCTTGCAGATATCTTGAAGAAGAGTACAAAGTTACTAAATCAAGGGCTTGTCTACCAGGTATAAGAAAAACTAGGAGGTCAATGTGATTGGAACAGAATACATGAAGGTGAGATTAGTTAAAAAAAAAAAAAAAGAAGAAGAAAAAGGCAAATTGGGTTTTGGAGAAGCGTCCATGAATATGTATTTTAAGCAATAAAGACAATTCTGAAATACAACCAAGACTGAGAAGTACCCTCTATTATATGTTTTCTTAACCTTATCTAGTCACAATTATTAACTTCCATTTGCAAAGGGAGGGACTAATGTTACATGAAGATTAAAGGAATTTATCAAATGGCACAGAAATATTCTTTAAAAACTAAATATTCCTAAAGTTATATATTTAATATAGTGAGAGACAAATATGAACCATCTCTGAATGGTTCATATCAAAGACATTCGATGATACTGGACAACCGTATGGTTATGGAGGAAATGAGTGTAAAAGAAAAGTTGAGAAAAGTGTGATGCTACCTTAAAAATGTAACATTTGAAAAGTACATTCAGTAACCCTAGACATTTTCATATTTGTATTTAACCTAAGGTTCACTTGAGATTTTGATCCATCATTTAAGTAATTAGTAAATATGTAGTAAAGAAATGTGAATATGTAATATTGGTATTTTAAAAATCACGCCCTCTTTTAGAATTATATTTTTTTCAGATCTCCGATACAGGGTTTTATCACAAGTTACTAACATTATGGTTTTTATGACTGTTATTAAGTAATAGAATATATTTTTTTTATTTTTTAAGCATATATTTTTACTAATTTTTTTATTCCTATTTCTGATTTAGTCCTGACAATGTTAATTTCTAAAATAGAAGGGAAATGGATGACAAAAAAAAGAGAAAGAGGGAAGAAGGAAAGATGGCAACACAATAGTATTTATGGCTCTTTTTGAGGGCAGCCATCACATTTTTACAGTTTTATTTCCATATTTGAAAATGGTTATCCCAAATGTAAAATAGAAATTACATACTGAGTGTAAAAATATGCATGAGTTTTCCATTTTCAACTGACAATAAGTTATCTAGGTTATAAAGAAAAAGAAAAGCTAGAGTGTTTTTCCTGCAATGTCAAAGCAATCTGTTAAAGTGTTATTCATTCAGAAGATGAATAGAAAGACAAAGCATTCCAGTGACTTCTAAGTGGAAAACCAGAGTCGTGATGCTATAAAATTTCAATTAACCTTTTTTTTTTTTTTTTTTTGCTTCAAGTTTGAGTGTTCTATAATATAATTCTATCTGGAAAAAAACTAATGCAAAATAAAAACATAGAAAATAAATAAAGTTAAGGGTTTAAAAAAAGAGTCTATGTATTTCAGAAATTCTTCCAATTTCTAATACAGTAACTACCTGATACTTATTGTCTATTTCTATTGAGAGAAAAAGTACTTTTCAAGAAAAACTGTCTTGGTCACAACTAACCATCAAAAAGTCTTTTTGAAGCTAGCCTCTTCTTTTTCCTTCACCTTCTGAGGCAACATTGAATAAATTTAATTTTTAGAAATTAAAAACCTTCGAACAACTATGCATTTATAGTTAGTTCTATAAATTGTCTTTTTCCCATAATTATTATATCAAATTTATTTCACTGTTTGTCAAAAAGAAGTGCATCTTGTGTCATGGTCTCAAAAAAAAATTAACAAATCATCTTCTGAACATAAGGCATAGCAAGGAGCTATATAAAATTACTATATATAGAATTTTCTACTTCCTTCAATGTATTCTGACTTACATGGCTGATATCGAGGCTGTACCCCTAGGATGCTACAACAAAATTTAACTTTCAGTCATTCAGAAAAAGTATTATAGACAGTTTATTTTCCAGATAACTAAATATTAAAGTTCAGTGTTATTTTATAGATTCTTTTAACTCCATAAAGATCTCCGAGTGTTTAGATATTTGATATAGATTTTCCTTTTTTTTAAGATTATTCTTTATTATTATTATTATTATCATTGGTTGTAATATATTTTGAAGGTTTGAGTTCTTACAATCATAGATCACCTAAATATTTTATTGACATTGGTAAAATATTTCTCTTTTTTTAAGATGTTTTCTTGTAAATTGTTGTCATCATCACTTCCTTAGACTGTCTGATATAAAGAATTTCATTGAGTTACTAGTAAAAAGGTGATTTGGTCATTGTCTCTTGGTTTTTCAATGTTAAGGACTACTGTTTCCTTACTTTTGAAACCAGCTTCTTTTTTTTGCTTGTCAGTAAT
Source organism: Rousettus aegyptiacus (assembly GCF_014176215.1). Lineage (NCBI taxonomy): Eukaryota > Metazoa > Chordata > Mammalia > Chiroptera > Pteropodidae > Rousettus > Rousettus aegyptiacus. The sequence continues at coordinate 113,962,628 of NW_023416295.1, forward strand.
ATTTTCAAAGTATTGCTTTTTTTGTTTATTTTTAGAGAGAAGAAATTTTTTATAAGGCCATCTAGTCAGTACTTTATCATATTTGCTAATTTTAGAAAAATGAAGTTTCTGTAGTATCCATGTGTGCACATATTCACTTTGTTCACAAGTGTCTTACACTTTGGGTAAGTGTAAGTAGCTATCTTATAATGAAATTGTTATATATCTTACATTTCATGTGTTAGATTTTATACATAATAGGTTTACCAAATATGTTTTACTGTCTGTTATGCTTATTTTTCTTCATAGTGTTAATAAAGAAATATTAAAATCTTCTCATGATATTTTTTCTCTCCATCATATTTTAAACTAAAGCCTTTTTATTCATTCCAGTAAACCTGTTAATACACTCAAGCTTCTATAATTTTGTAAAATGTACGTAGTCCCCTTCAAAGGAATCATTATGTTAATTTCATAATTTTGAAAAAATCTATTTCTGTTTTTAGATACCATGAATATATGTACACATCCTCTTTTCTCTATCATTGTTTAAATCATTAACTCAAAGGAGAAATTGGTACATTAAAAATGTCCCTAAATCTTTATGTACTATCTTGGCTTCATGTCTTCAGTCGTTCAATAAATATTTTTTAACTGTTATATATATATATGGTAGGTACTGATCCTGCTTATATGGGTATAAAAATAGAATGTACTCACTACTTTGATATAATCTATTTATAATAGAGTTAAGGAAGTGTGTCTATACAGAAACCATAATGAGAAAGTGCAACATTATGCAATTTTTTTTTCAAGAAACAGAAGATGAAGGAGTGCCTATTTTGCCAAAGGAGTTAAAGAAAGCCTTTACAGAGGAGGTAAAATTTGAACTAAGTTATTCTTGGTGGATAACTATTTCAATGGTGGAAAAAAAAAAAAAAAAAAGAGGAATTAACTGTGCAAACAGAGGAAGCCAATAAGTCAAAAGGCGAAAATCATGGATCATTTGGAGAACCACATTTAGTACTATAAATTTGTCTGAGGTGTAGGGTTTCTGTGTGAGGCGGGAAGGACTTGCTCTTGTAAATACTGACAGAGGTCATAATATGAAGAGTTCTTGCATACTATGCTGAAATTTCACCTTATATTATAGGTGATAAAAATATCATTTTAAGCAAGGATGTGACATAAACACATTTTCATTTAGAAGAGGGTTCCCCCCCCCCTAGAATATGGAGAATGGATTTAATGTCTTAGACAGGAAGAAGATGGATTTAGTGTCTTAATTTACATACAAGTTGTAGAGTTATGGTTAAGAAGATGACCAAAAACAAAACTCGAGAGACAAACAGGGAAAAACAAAAAGGTATCTTTAATAAAAGAATTTCAAGAATAGAAAGTCATCAATAATATTAAATGTCACAGAAAGGTCAGAAAAAGTAAATAAAGGAAGGATTGGAAACATATTGGAAATGGAATAAAAATCCCAAAAGTGTAGTAGAGGTATAAATCAGACTAGAGAGATTTGATATCTGAATGAAAGGAAGCATTTTAGACAGGTGTCTAAATGAATCAAAGAATAAATGAATAGATGAATGAATGAATGAATAAAGTAAATCAATTGAAAAATTCATTCTAATAGTCTTTTTTCTTATCAATATTTAACACATTGATTCAGCAAATATCCATGCAAGACCTGCTTTAGACATTGGAATTGCAATATGAATAACAAAAAGTCAAGCTGTAAGGCCTTTAATAGTAGGATGGGCTAAAAGCCTTTTGATGTCTCTTTACTGTAGTTCTCTAACTAAAAACAATAGTTACATGGGTTAATGAATCTTTCTAAGAAAGAAACTAACAGGGAGTAACTGAGTTCCTAAAGTGACGCAATCCATTATCTCTCAGCACTGTGGCAATTACATTTTTATGCATTAAGAGTGGAAGAGCCATGTGTCTGAAGTTAAACTTTTATGCATCAATATTTACAGAATTGGAATAAATATCCATCAATGACATTATGTATACAAGAACATTCATCAAGAGTTAGAAGGAAAGGAATATCTGTGATTAATTGTTTATTCTTCAATTCCTCAAGTGGTAAAATAAATATACTTTAGTTTAGCTGCTGACACATTCAGAGGAAGGAGTAGGGTATTTGTTAGCTCCAATTGTGTATGTTACTAATTTCAAGAGCAAAATAAAAATCCATCAATGACATAACAAGTAATTGAAAATGCTCTGGAGGATTTGTCTAGAGATTTTATTTGCCCAAATTGCCTTCTTAGAACTTGTAAGTTACATAAAAAAAAAAAAAAAATCTGCCCTGATTTGTTGATACATCAAGTTCTGCAGGGAACTAGTTATGTGTCAAAGATTTGCACAACTGTTTATAAGACATATGACAACAAACCTAGTACAGGCCTAGTGCTATCAAGTTCTTTATAAGTAATTTTATAGAAAACTATCATCAGAAAATATTGATATTATATGTTAGAAGAGCCTTATTAATTAGATAACAAAGTATAGTTTGAATTTTTGTACAGGGTTTTCCCACTTTACTTATACACTATGATTAGAAAATATTTTATCTAGTTATTTTGCTCTCTAAATTTTTTCATTATATATGACATATATTACACTTGAAAGTGTACAGTTTCTCAAATAATTTTAATAGTACAAAGCTTTGTAGTATTTGCAGTATATTTCTGTAACACCTGCTGTCATGCTAACAGTTTTATATCAAAACTTTATTTTGCTTTACATAGAATAGAAATCTTTGAAATTCAAGTTGCTGAGTACTGAAAATGGACCAGACATAAGGTGTCTACCAATTGCCTAATCTGGAATAACTGAATGATATTAAATAAAAATAGGATCCTTTATTACTGCTCTGTATTGATACTGAATTAAATGTAAAATGACCTGATATCCAAGTTTCCATGTTATCTTCTTTTTAAAAATTTGGATAAGAGAAAAAGTATTTAACATATCCACTTGGATTAAAAAAACATAAATTTTTTACCACTGTGTCTCTTATCAAAAAATAGGAAACAAATTACCAAGTCAAACTATTACTCGCTCTTCACTTTAATACAACTGTGAAAATATTAATTTTTTATCTGCAATCTTTTATTAACAACAATTAGAACCAAAAGCCTAATTTCTTCTAGTGACTCTTTTTATCACATTTGCAAGATTTGGTAGGGAAGAAGATTTTTTTCATCAAGTAAAAAATTTCCATTTGTCTCTTTACTGTAGTTCTCTAACTAAAAACAATAGTTACTTGGGTTAATAATTCAAGTCAAAGCCATTAATGATTGAACGTTTTTAAATGTTGAAGTGAAGTTAGAATCTCTTCTTCCTTGCTTCCCATTTCCTCAGAAAACCATCAAGATTCCAGATTTAGAGCTATCCAATTAGGAGCATAACATACAGTCATGTACTGCTTAAAAATTGGTGATCTTCTGAGAAATGCATCGTTAGTCAATTTCATCATTGTGGGAAAATCTAGAACGCACTTACACAAACCTAGATGGTACAGCTTACTACTCACCTGTGTGGTATATAGCCTGTTGCTCCTAGGCTACAAGCCTGTTCAGCATGTTACTATAGAAAACAACAAAAGATTAAGTTAAACCCAAGAGAAAAGGATACCCTCAAGAGACACATGAATGAGACTACTGCCAGCATAATACGGCATACTGTTTTACAGCAAACTTCTTTTTTTATAAGTAAAAAGGGTATACTCTAAAATAACAATAAAAAGTATAAAATAGTAATACATAAACCAGTAACATAGTCATTTATTACCATTATCAAGTATTATGTACTGCACAAAATTACATGTGGTATACCTTTATATAGCTGGCACCACAGTATGTTTGCACCAGCATCACCGTAAATATGTGATGAGTATCTTTTCAAGGTAGACAAGGACATAATATAAGACCTAATATCACTTAATATCGAGAGCCATTTTGAGGCAAACAAGACTGTTAAGCAGGATGTTTTTGCAGAGTCAGCCGTGCAGTCTGGTGACTCAGGAAGAAGTGCACCTGGTGTGGGGGTGGGAAACGGAATGTTACAGAGTTTCTGTGATTGGTTGTTATTTAGAGGTGTTTTGCTGTTTACGCACTCAGTAGGGTATAAGTATGCGTTACAAAATAAACTCCAGGCGGCTGGGTATTGACTGGGGGCCTCCCGAATCTATCTCTTATCTCTGTCTTTTTCTCAATCCTCACTTCCCACCTTGGGTACTGTTGGACCTAGGCCGGCTGGCTCTGGCAACTTAACTATATATTTTTTTTCTAAAACTAAGTGTAAGATTAATGCCAGATTGATTAGGACAGTTTTAACAACTGTGGACATCAGCAGCATGTAGCAGATGTTAGATTACCTCCAGGCCTCTAATTTTAAGAATGCATATTAGATTTTTTTTTAAAAAAAGAAAATGTATTTTAAAATATCCCATTTAATCTCTTCTCCCACACAGGTTATATTATAGCTCAGACATGATGCATATTTCTTTTTAGTTGCTACTACTGTTGTTATTTAAATAGATTTTCTAAAAGATATTCCTTTTTAGAGAATTCTTTTCTTAGTGCTAGTATTTTAAAAAATATATATTTTATGCTTAAAAACACTCACTGCTTGCTCCAGTCTTTGAGTACATCTAACTTTATTGCACTATCAAAGAAAATGTTTTTACTATAGCAAAAGTCAACAGTCAGTATATATTTAAGAAAAGCAAGGCATAAAGTCTAATCCTGATTTTATTGATAGTTTGAGAAATAAAATGAACTCTTCTTAAAAAATAATATGGACTCTCTCTGACTTCCACTCTTCTTAACTAAAATTAAATTTCTTCTCAGATAAAATAAGCAATAATATAGACTTGTATATATATATATATATATATATATATATATATATATGATATAGTTGGAACAATAATACTCATTGAACAATTAATCTTATATTTTTTTGAAATAAGTTAAGTCTTGCAGTTTCTCAGAGAATTAAGAAGTTATTAAAATTTTTAATCTAAACTGAATGTGACCTTAACCATAGTTCAAAACAGCGAAAGGATTGAAATACTTAGAGCTTATATATGGGCGAAATCACTTCCCTAATAAATAGTTATGTCTGAAGACAGGATCAGGATTTTTGGACAGATACAGTGCTATGCTCTGAATGTTTATAACCCCCCTTATAAAGAAAAGGCCTAAGAGAGCTCCTTGTCCTTTTGTCTCACTATCACCTTGTGAAAATACAAGGAGAAATAAGGAACCTGGAAGAAGGCCCTCACCCAACTACACTAGCACCCAAATTCCAGATTTCCAGCCTCTAGAATTATGAAAAATAAATTTCTGTTGTTTATAAGCCATCACGTCTATGATGTTGTGTTATATCATCTTGAATAAACTATGACATAGGTGTATGGGTCAAAGAGTGAAATTTTATAATTCATCAAGTGGAGCAGGACATGTAGTTTCAGGATCGTGGTGAACTAGATTATCTAGAGAATCCTCTCACTGCAAAATGAATAAACCTGGATTTGAATGTTTCTAATACATTTCTCAGCAGTTAGGGATATAGAGACAAAGATCACCAACTAACCCTATCCCCTCATCTCATACACCCAATGGAAAAACATGATCCAAAACTTAGTCTTGAAACTTGGAGCTGGGACCAGTGAGAAAACCAGTAGAAATAGGGTTTTCCTTAGAGCAGATACAAATAACAACTATTTGGCAGAGATTGTAAACCTTGGACACACAACAGACAAGAGAGCTAAAACTCATGCCTTCATTAAGCCATAATTCTAAAGGCATTAAGAATGGTACAAGGTTGACAAAGGCCCCATAACCAGGGAGAATCAGTCACAAATATCTCAAATAAATATGAAGTGACAATCAAACAAAACAAAACAAAAACCCAAGGAAACCAATAATTGGAAGAATATAAAGTGTATATCGAGGAGTATGATTAAATTAATTATAGTAGTTATAAGATATGAACTGTAGTCTTGCCTCATGACATCAACCAGTATTTTACAATGTTTTTATTGGTGAGACATTGTGCTAATTGCTATATACAGTAATTATATTTTCCTTTCATTTTTGTAGAAGTGAATTATGAGGTTTAAATAGATTAGGTCATTTTTAGGCAAACAGTTCTGGTGACTCCAAAATTTTACTATAATTCACTTACATTATTACTGGGAGAAAATATCTGGAAAGAATATTTTAAAACATTAACTGTGGTTATATGAAGATGTTTGAATGCTAGGTAATTTTTAATTTTATCTTTACTGTAATATTTTTTAATCTAAAAAAATTAAAGGAGTACAAGCCTTATCTTTCACCATGCTTTATATTTCTTGAGAACAGAGTCCACGTTAGAAGTTTTTTTGTGAATCTCAGAAGGAACTAAAAATAAGATTAAATTCATATTATGCATTTGATAAATACTTTTTCAATGACACAACGTTGACAAAAAAATCTTTGTGACAAGACTAAATCAACTAACTGTACATTGGAGCAAGCAAAAATAGCCGATGGTTATGTGTTTAGGGACCTGGTTTAATTTTTATAATTGAATGATTTGTAATGATGCCTCACTGAAAATGCAAGTGAATATGAAAATCATTATACAAAAAATTATTAGGGCATCATCATCAATGTAATACAGTTAAATGTATAAACTAGGTAATTAGAAGTTATATAGCAACAGTTCGAAAAATATTTGTTAGGTATATATTATATATTCTGCTTTATGCTTTAACCAGAGAATGAAACAACGAATAAGTCATTGTCTTTGTTTTTAAGGAAATTTCAAGAAAAACAGGCATAAAAACTAAGGAGTTACAAGATTGTTTGAAAATGTGGTTATTAATTCTGTCTGCATTGAAAGGTCCAGAAAGGAGACGCTGAAAAGACTTGGCATTGGAGGTGATATTAAGAAGTGGAGGGACAAAAAAACTAGCTCTGTAACAAAAAATTACAAGCATTAATTATTAATGCAGAATGAACTGTTAAGAGGTAGAGGCATAAAACTATTACCTTGTAACAGTTTATAAAAAGAGTAACAAAACGATGCTTTCCTCTTTTTTTCTAAATTATCAAATAGCATGAATATAAAAGTAAAGAGGAAACTACCATTTATAATGCTAAAAAGTATCTCTATATCCCTGAATTACAATACATGAGGAAGGACCATTCTCATAAACAGAGAAGCAGGCAAGAACTGAGAGGATGCTCATGACTGAAAATCTCAGGCAAGGAAGCTACACAGTGTTCTTCAAGTAGAGGATCCATTATTTCAGAAGAAATGAAAACAATTCTGTTTGGATTTTTATTGGGAAACCGTCTAGACCCAGTTTTTTATCAAGGAGGAGCAGGGGAGGCTGGACTGTGTAAATAATCAGAAATACATTCCAAATGTCCAGAAAACAATCTTTTGGTAATATAGAGTGAAGAGAATGTTGCTTTTTAAGGAGTTTTTGACTTCGGAAATCTATTAGGCAAGAAAAAGCAAAGATGATAATAATAATAATAGTAATAATAATAAAAACAATATGCACAAAGCTTTGTGTCATAAAAAAGAGATTTCACAAAGTGTGGAACTTGGCCTAGGCCTAACCCAACAGGAACCTGTTACTAGCTGCTATATGTAGCAATCGACTTATTCAAAGATACATAATAATTGTAAGAAAGGAAAGAAGGAAGGAAGGAGAAGGAGGGAAGGAGAGAAGAAAGAAAGGAAGGGACAAACCAAGAAAGCCCCTAAGTAAAATTACTACCATGAGACATAAATAGACTTTTACACAGACATCAAGGGGAAGAAAGCACCACCTCAATCTCAAAGCAGAGATTCATGAATTTTGGAACTGTAAGGTATGACAATAGAAGGAAATTAAAAGTACATTTGAAAAATAAACATTTAGAAATGAAGTCTTCATTGGGAGCTGTACAAAGGAAACAAACATTGCTAAAAAGTAATAAGACATTGAGTTCAGAATTAAGAAAAGCAAACAAAATAAAATAGAAATCAAAGATTTGGAAAAAAATCAATAGATATGAAAGACTGATAAAAGAGATCCAAAATATGCATACTCTTTTTTTTTCATTTCCATTTTTTTAATTGAAATGATTTAAATTCTTCCCTATCTCCTCCCTTCCCACTACCCTCTAGTAACCACTAGTCCACTATCCATATCCATGAGTCTCTGTTTGTTTGTCCTGTTCATCTGCTGTTTTTAGGTTTATATCCCACATATCAGTGATATCATATGATTTTCAACTTTTTCTGTCTGGCTTATTTCACTTAGCATAATTATCTCGAGGTCCATCCATGTTGTCGCAAATGGCAGTATTTCACCTCTTCTTATGGCTGAGTAATATTCCATTGTATATAGGTACCACAGCTTCTTTAGTTAATTATCTATCATAGGAAACTTCGGTTGCTTCCATGTCCTGGTCACTATGAATAATGCTGCTATGAACATTGGTTTGTAAATATCTTTTTGGATATGGGTTTTCCAGTCTTTGGGGTAAACACCCAGTAGGGAGATTGCTGGATCATATGGTAGATCAATTTTAAGTTTTTTGCAGAACCTCCATACTGTTTTCCATAGTGGCTGTACCAATTTGTAGTCCCACCAGCAGTGTATGAAGGTTCCTATTTCTCCACGTCCTCTCCAACATTTGCTTTACTTTTCTTGTTGATTGTAGCTATTCTAACAGGTGTGAGATGATATCTCATCGTGCTTTTGATTTTCATTTTCCTAATAGCAAAGTTTAGCATCTTTACATATATTTGTTGGCCATTTGTATGTCTTCTAGAAAGAAGTGTCTGTTCAGGTCCTCTGCTTATTTTTTGATTGGATTGTTTGGTTCTATTTTGTTGTTTGTTGTTATTGAGTTGTATGAGTTCTTTGTATATTTTGGATATTAGGCCCTTATCTGAGATGTTGCTTGCAAATATATTTCCCCATTCAGATGGTTGTCTCTTGTTCTTTTGCTGAGCAGAAACTTTTTAGTTTGATGTAGTCCCATTCATTTATTTTATCCTTTATTTCCTTGCTTTTGAGGTCAAATTCATAAAATCCTCTTTAAGTCCAAGGTCCTTGAGTTTAGTACCTATGTTTTCTTCTATGCATTTTATTGTTTCAGGTCTTATATTCAGGTCCTTAATCTATTTTGAGTTAATTTTGGTGTGTGGTTATAGAGAACAGTATAGTTTCATTCTTTTGCAGGTAGCTTTCCAGTTTTCCCAGAACTATTTATTGAAGAGGCTTTCCTTTTTCCACTGTATGGTTTTGGCCTTTTTGTCAAAAATTATTTACCCATAAAAACCTGTGTTTATTTCTGGACTTTTGATTCTGTTCCACTTGTCTGTGTGTCTGTTTTTCTGCCAATACCATGCCATTTTTATTATTATCACTTTGTAGTATAATTTGAAGTAGAGCAGAGTGATGCCTTCAGACTCGTTCTTTTTTTTCAGGATAGCTTTGGCATTTGGAGGCCTTTTGTGCTTCCATACAAATCGGATGATTTTTTGTTCTGTTTCTTTAAAAAATGCTGGTTGAATTTTGATGGGGATTAAATTAAATCTGTATAATGCTTTAGGTAATAAGGTTATTTTAACTATGTTGATTCTTCCAATCTAAGAATACAGAATGTCTTTCCATTTCTTTCTATCGTCTTTGATTTATTTTAACAGGGTCTTGTAATTTTCATTATATAAGTCCTTCACATGTTCCATTAGATTTATTCCTAGGTGTATTATTCTTTTTGTTGCAATTGCAAAAAGAATTATTTTTTCTACTTCTTTTTCTGACACATCATTATTTGAATAAAGAAACACCACAGATTTTTTAACATTGATTTTGTATCCAGAAACTTTATGGTATTTGTTATTGTTTATAGTAGGCTTTTTGTGGAGTCTTTAGGGTTTTCCATAGAGAGAATCATGCCATCTGCAAATAGTGACAGTTTGAGTTCTGTGTTTCCTATTTGGATGCTTTTTATATCTTTCTCTTGTCTGATTGCACTCCAATGTTATATTGAATAACAGTGGCAATAGTGGACAGCCTTGCCTTGTTCCTGATCTTAGAGGGAAGGCTTTTACTTTTTCACCATTAAGTATAATGTTGACTGAGGGCTTGTCATAGATGGACTTTATTATGTTAAGGTACTTTCCTCCTAAGCCGATTTTGTTAAGTGTTTTGATCATAAATGTGTGCTATATCTTGTCAAAGGCTTTTTCTGTATCTATTGATGTGATCATATGATTCTTATGATTTAATTTGTTTATGTGACGTATCACATTAATCGATTTGTGTATGTTGAACCATCCCTGTGCCTCTGGGATAAAGCCCACTTGATACTGTTTTATAAAAATATGCATACTTTTTGTCTTTGAAAAAAAATTCCAACCTATAGAACTAAATATAATTTAAGAAAAATTTCCAGAGACTAATAAATATTTGAATCTATAATTTGAAATGGGAAACCACATTCTAAGGGGAAAAATATTTCATGGAGAATTATTAACACCCATATATAAAAAAAAGAAAGAAAGAAAGAATCGTTCAGGTATTTAAGTAAAAGGTCATATCAGCTACAAGCCTTGTCTTTCCCTACCACATAGAATTATTCAATACTTGACAACTGTGAGACAATGACTACCAAGTGCTAGAAGCAAAAGGACACTACACAGAAACTGCACATACTCAGCTAAATTTTGGTTCAATCGTAGAATTAAAAGAACAGTGGGTCTTAACTCAGCGAGCCCTTTTTGAAAAAAAAACTATAGCACTAACTTCAGCCAGCTAAAAAGCAAATTTGAAAATCATAGCAAAAGGACTACTGGAGAGCAGTGATTCCATTTAACTGCTTAACCAAGGCCGAAAAAGGTATGTATGAAACAAGTTAAAATTTCCTGTGACTGCTGTGATGTAAGGACTATAGGTCATACAGAGAGGCAACGTGTAGTTTTTCTGGCGTACACTTCAGGAGGGAAACAGCCAAAATCAGTTCCCAGGTAAAACACTGTGTACAAAAAGATGTCATCCCGCGCTGTCTTTTCCAAATTTCTAACCCACAGAATCTATGAACATAGTTGTTGCTTTATGCACTGGTATTGTAGTATTTGGCCACACAGCAATAGTAAATAGAAGAGCATTAACCTTTATTACTGAAAACTTCAACTTCGCAATCATTAAAAAAATAACATACACACATACTCACATAAGAAAATACAGACTATATTGTGAAATATTTAAAAGTGTAAATGATAATACATATCTGTGAAAATTCATGGGTAGTTTATTGTTATATGTAACATTCCTCAATAAAAATTAAAACATAACTAAAACTGGGTGACACAATTAAGAATATATAATTGTAAATGTGCAAAATTCACCTTGTACATCAGCTGTTATATCTGAACAATAACATGACAGTCAAATATTCAATATTCAAATATCTTTTAAACAAAGCTCATCTATATGAATAGCCATAAATCATTTTTTAAATAATTTAAAGTGCAGAACAGTGGGATTTGTAGTTCACTGTTTATCTTAAAGCAAAACAAACAAACAAAAAAACCCCACAAAAATATGTTTATATATGAGGTGTATCTTGAAAATATACACATAAATGTTAACACTAATTTTTTCTAGTTGGGAAAGTCACACAACTATTATAAATGATAGAGAGGTTTACTTATGAATGCATTTCTTTTTGTACCTTTGTGTTGTTTTAAGTATATTTGTTTCTTGTTCAAAGAAAAAATAAGCTATTTAAAAATAATTCAGGTTTATCTTGAAGAATATATTTAGTAAATTCTATAGAAGGAAATTAACTAATTAAACAATGAAAGAAGAGGATTACTTATTTAGCAAACAGTGAATAGATTATTCATTGGAAGTAAAATTTAATATGCAACCTATTTGATTCACTTTGGTTAGTCTCTTCCAAAGTATACTTATTAAATGTATTTTCCATGAGAAGACTTTTACTAGTTGCTATCTCAAAGGATGAAGCTAAAATTTTAACTCAGAGTTACTTCTGAATTAATTCTGTGAGTTTCTCCAACAACTGAAGTTAAAAAAAAATCTTAACCTTTCAAGAAACATCAATCTATCAAACAAATAATGTTATGAATGACTGTTCTGCTGACCGAAGTATCACAGATTCATATATAAACTAGGGCTATGCACCATTAATAAAGGTATTTCTTAAATAATTAAAACTGCTTTATCTTATGTCATTCGAAAAGATTTGTAATATAAAGTAATTCTTAATTTGGCAAGACACATTTTCAGGTATTTATGAATGCAAGCAAATAGTATAACATAACAAAATAATATGAATAATGAATTCATTTTGCTGATGTTCATAATATAAGAATTCAGAATATTAACTTCTTATGAATGAAGTAACCCTGAGACATTTCTTTTTATGATCACATAACATTGGGTAATCTATAATTCTTTCTGCCCATAACACACTAATCATTGCAGACTTATGACGTGGAAGATAATTTAGATAGCTTGCTCTTCAACTCACTGAGATAGAAAGTCATTTTTAAAACATCAATAATAAGATGCCATGTAAAACACTGGTTTCAGGCCCTTCATTAAATTTTTTGAATGGAAGAACAGAAAATGGAGATACCTAAAGAAGACAAATAGATACGAACTTTATATTTACTTTGAAATTTAACAAAGCTTAAGTTCACTGTTTTCTTTTAACTAGATTCATTTTCTTCATTTATTAACATATTTAGCTAAAGCCAAATAACTAATAAATATATTTGATGAGTTATGAGAAGATTAATTTTCTCCAGTAAGATCACAAAATATTTCTCCTACAAAAATGAAACCCTTCTTGTTGTTAAATGAAAATATTCCCTTTCATGGGAGACATTTTCTCATAAAAGACATGTTTCCTGTTAATTATTATTTCTAACATTTCCCATTATCCTAAGGTAAATATATATTAAATGTGAAGGAAGATGTGTTTTTGATTAATATTAATTAAATGATGAAGCCAAATTCCTTGTAGTATTATCTGTATATATGGCAGTACACAGTACATAATGATAGTGTCATCTATCTATACAGGCATTTTAAGTTTACCTGATTAATTCCAAACAATCTTATTTAAGAAAACTAGCACTGCCTTTTTTTTCTGTATTAAATGTGAATCTCTACTTTTATTTTTTTCTTTTTTCAAATACTCAGAAAATGTTGCATTTTCTCTTCCAAATTCTGAACGAGAGCTCTTTCTCCTAATGAACTTGTCAACCATCCTTTTTTTCACAACCTATCTCAAATTTTTCCAAATCTGATGCTATAATGGCTATAGTTACATAACTAGAAAAACTTTCTGACATAATATTTTATTTTAATGGTCTGACTTTTACATTTATGACTCACACCTATATTAGGCTCTTTAAAAGCACTTTTTTTCTTGATGCATTTCAATTATAGATCTCCATTGTGAACTCTAAGTTTGCAAAAAAAAATTATAATTTCAAGATATACCAATATAACACTATGTTGTTATTTTTTGGCAAGTCACCTATATGTCAGCCATTCTTTTTCATTAAAACTTTTTAGTTCCAATAGTAAGTCTGCAAAATAATACATCACATATGTATATATTTTCTATTATAAAGATAAAAATAAGTATTAAAAAAAATTATTAAGATGGATAAGAGGAAGTAAAGCTGAGACAAGGAAATGGAATGCTTTAAAATATATGGCTTTTTTGAGGCTGACATTTTAATAATACTTCTTTGGAGTTGCATTGTCCCCATTTTCTTTGCAATTCCCATAAAGAGAGATTATTATCCTAATTAGAGCTGTTAGATTTTAGAAGAGAAAAATGTGTGAGTAAGCTCTTTCTTTTTCTTCTCCCAAGGAAAATAAGTCTCCTAAGTTAGGAAGATAAAGTCAGTAAAGTTGTGCATAGAAAAGAGATGATTTTACTTCCCTTAGAAACCATTTGGGTCTCTAACACAAAACTCAAAATAACCTATATAACATGTTAAACCTATATAACATGTTATGTTTGAAAATTTCTTTGCCAACGCTCTTAGGAAACAATTTTCTATTGAGTTAGTCCTTAAGAATGGATGTATTTCCTAGTGCTCATTACATTTAAATATATGGACCATAGTGAGAAGCAAACAAAATTACTAGTATTCAAACCTAATGGATGGATATAAAATACTTACTTTAATTTTGAACTTTTAACTTCTCTTTTAATGCTCTAATGCAATTTACTATACATATTGTGCAAATATCTATACCACACCTGGCTGTTGTTTTCTCAAAATCTAATCCAGAGTATACTGAAAAGGGATTAAACCTATTTTAGATATTGACAGGTATTTTGATTGCCTTTTAAATTAACCTAAATTTTAATTGTTTGTACATTCCAAATAGTTGTTTTGAAATCTATTAGGAATAGTTTTTTCTTAAATACAGAAAACACATTTTTATGCTACCAACCTTAAGAGACACATTTTTTTTCTTCAGTTCAAGCACAAATTTAATCTCCCTTTGCCTCCCAAAATAGTCAACGTGGCTGAGAAAAACTGCAACTGAGATTTTTTACACACCCACAAACTTTGTTCTAGCAGGTTAATCACCAGAAATATAAGAAAAATTGACTCAAACTAAAAGTAAAATACATTGCCTAGTGAAATAACTGCAATTCAAATTAAAACAGACAAAACAAAATTTTTAAAAGTAAAAAAAAGTAATACAAAATATCAATTTTTTGGCCATCAAATATCTTTCTCTTTACATCATTTTTAGTAATCAATATTTTTTATTTATTCATTATTTAATTTATTATTTTGTCCAACTGTTAGATATTTAGGAGATAATAGATATTAGACATTGTATTTGGTATGCAAGGCAAATAAAGAGTTATGTGATGTTTCTCAAGAAGCCAACCATTTAGTACATTTCATTTATCAGATTTTGAACATTGAAATTTTAAAGATTAGTCTCGTATATGGTTAACACTCAAGTTGTTTGACCAAATAATATTTAACCATTCAAATGTGATAGTCTTTTATCTTTTGCATGATTAAAAACACATTTCTCACATTTGAAATAAAGGTTCACATTGCAAACATATGAACATGCATTTCGTTCTTTACAAAGCAGTTTAGCAAAGAAAGCCAATAGCTATAGACTTTGGCTTCTGGCACAAGCTTACTATATTATTGCATTCAATATACATTTGACACATATATATTAATCCAGTTTTCTTTCAGACACTCACCTGGGCCAAAGATGTTTATTTATGAATTTGGGGGGAAAAAATGTATCTTCTAAGAGATCCAAATTTAAACCTTTTAGGGAGCTCTATTTTAAGTGAAGGAACAAGCTTAATGAGATAATAATAATTTGATGTGAAAATTAGAATGAAGATGTATACAAAGTATCAGAACTTAAGTGTGCCTAAGTAGCCCTAAGGGAGTCACAGCAGGCTTCAGAGAGTACATGATGCTTGATGTGATTCTTAAAAGATAGCATGTGAATACGCCAAGTGGGTAGAGCAGTGCATTACTGGGAGAGAGATGGACACTGGTAAAGGCGTGGTTTAAAGCATTCTTCAGCACTTCCAATGATTGTATAAACACTTATTTCCCTGTATTATATCTCTTTAAGATAGCTACGAGGGTTTCTGTTTTTTTAAAAAACTAAAACTTAATAAATATAATATTCCAGACCCAGCACAAGCTAATCATAGATTTAAAGATATGGTATAAACAGAATAACATGTAGTTAATAACAATTAGAAGCCAAGGCTATGTATGAAGAAGCAGAAGTAAGCCTTAGAATATTACATAAAATCATGAAGGAACATGTACACTATAAATGATCACTTGGATTTTATCTTAAATGTTAGAATACCACTGGCATATTTTAAACCATTTAATAATGCACACAAAGATGTGTTTAAGAAATAAGCCTTTGGAGGTGGCATTGTGGATTTTCTAAAGAGAAGCAAACCTAGAGAGCTGATATGAAGACCAGCTATCTTATATATTCAGAAGGTCCAGAAGAGAGATTAGAAAGGTCTTACTGATGTCACTGATGGATTAGATTGTAGAAAGGAAGTACTTGAGACATATATCAGAATTACGGTAAATAAAGTGAATATGTGTAAGGAGGGAGAAGTAGGTCTCTAAAGACCGGCTCTACTTCCTTTCTGGCCTGGGTTACAGTGAAGATGGGTGCACACTATGGAGGGTAGAAGAAAGAATGGTGATTTACAAGGAAGGACAGAGGAAGTAGTGGGTGATTGGTGAGCAGCTGCAGGAGACAATGATGAGTTCAGGTTTGATAAAATGATTCAGTATTGAGTCATGTTTCCTCTCTTATCCACAATTTATCTTTTTTTTTTTTTTTTTGTCTCTCCAGTAAGGAAAAACAATGACTCTGTTATTTGAAAAGACATGATTATTCTAAAAAACCCTAAATTCACAATAAGAACTTTAATGTCTATGTTTTAGCTCTTCAAATAAGGAGTCACTTTCCTTACCATCTGTTTCGCCTGCTTATCTGTATGGAATTTTCCATTCCCTGTTTCTGCTACAAAGTTGAAAAACACTATTTTCATCAGGGACTCTGGAACTGATGTTAGGCCTTAGTGATGTTTTAAAATTATGGCTTAACATCCAAATGGAAGTAAAAGTTTTGAGGGCTATTGAACAGCAAATGTTCCCCATGAATCACATTACAAAACAGAGACCTGAGTTAAAGAATTTGAGGCAAACTTTCTGTGAAAATGCGGTGTTCAATTGCCCCCAAAAAGTCAAATTCTACACTTATTGTAAGATTTTCTAGTGCTTATACAATGAACTGCATAAAACAGGCAGTGACAGAGAATAAAATATTTTTTCGGATATATTTAACACTGCTTTTGAGATACAACAGTCCCCTCTTATCCACAGTTTCACTTTCTGTGTTTTTAGTTACCCACAGTCAACCACAGTTCAAAAATATTAAATGGAAAATTCCGGAAATAAATGATTTATAAGTTTTAAATTTTGTGCCATTCTGAGTAGCATGATGAAATCTTGTAAGATCTTGTCAGGCCCCACCCAAGAATAAATTATCACTTCGCCATGCAGTAGACACTCCCCACGGGTTAGTCATGTAGTAATAGCCATCTGTGTTGTCAGATTCACTGTTGTGGAATCATAGTGCTGCTGTTCAAGTAACTTTTATTTTAGTTAATAATAGCCCCAAAGTGCAAGAGTAGTGATGCTGGCAATTCGGCTATGCTAAAGTTATGACTTGACGATCCAGGATCACCCAAAGCAGATGATAGATTCTCTTTCTGAAGAATCATCAGGAGGTCAATGGTACCCTAATGCTAAGTCACAATGCCTACAACATGCACTTCATTTTCACTCATCAGGTAGGCTTTTTATCACCTCATATCATCACAGGAAGAAAAAGAGTGAGTATAGTACAAGAAGGTATTTTGAGAGAGAGCACATTCATATAAGATATATTACCACATATTGTAATTATTCTATTAGTAGTTGTTTTTAATCTCTTATTGTGCCTAATTTGTAAATTAAACTTTATCATTGGTATATATGTATAGAAAAAATATTGTATACATAAAGTTTGGTACTATCCCTAGTTTCAGGTATCTACTGGGGTCTTGGAATGTATGCCCCAAGGAAAAGGGGGACTAACTGTTGTGTGGATGTTCATCTCTTTTTCTATTTTCTTGGCTTCTTCAGTTTTAGATTACATTCAGACAGAGTTAAGGACAACTATGGGATGTTTCAAAGTAGAAGAATGTCATTAAAAAAAACACACACAAGATGTTTCTTTATAAAATATAACCAAGCAGCCATAAATTATGTCTCATTTTATACATGAAGAATAGTAAGGGGCTGCTGTTAAATTTCCATTTTAGAATATAGGATGTATTGAATTAAAAGAAGAGATACGAAATTCAATATTTGCTGGGAGTGATTTTTTTTTTCTTCTGCCTCTCTATCAGCTTATGGCTTTATTTTAAAGAGCTTCACCTTGTGTTTATAGAATCTTGATCTGCAGCGTAGCTTTATTAATGGAGAACTCAATATAAACATGCCAAATGTCCAGAAAGATTTTTGGCACAGAGATTATCAGAGAAGTGAGGTCATTCTAAAAGAGAAGATAAAACTCAATCAGTGTTCAACCAAACACATGAAAGCAACTATAGGTAGAAGGCATTACAGAAATATAATGTTACAGAAAAAGAAAGGTTATAGAAAGAAAAGTAAAAGAATTAGCTGAAAATATGGAACCAAGGATGAGCTTTAAAGAATATGTGATTTGGTATAAAATGTTTATATTATTTCTTTAATCACCTTCCTGTTATGTTGAAACTGTCTATGTTGAAAAAGTATATATAATTTTGCTAAATCAGACTATTATAGTATCATTTCCCTTTGAACAAATTTTGAGTAATCTGCTAGGTTATTATTGAGACGGATAATAGAAAATCATCAGTATCATAATCTAATGGGTTCTTAGTGTGTGTGTTTAATCAGAATATTTTAAAGTAATGTCCAGTTATTATAACAGATAACTTTCTTAATTTACTTCATAATTATATTAATATGAACAATATCTATGTTAATGGCTACATACACTTTAGCTTATTTTCATTATCAGAAATAAGTTAACATAAATGTCAGAATGTTTATTTTTTTCCCCATGAAGTAATGAAGGCAGTAAAGTGGAAGAATAACCTTAAATTTGTTTAATTATAAATATCTTTTGTCATTAAAAGTAGGCTTGAGAAATTTGAATTTTTTTCTAATGCACACAATTTATCTTGAATGACAAACCAGAACTTTATATTGCATTGCAAAATAAATGGAACCTGAGACCACGCATTATTGGAGAGGACTTATTCAAGTTATAGATGTAATAGGTCTGCAAATTACTTTGTGTCTTAGAGTAGATTAAAAGTAAAGCCATATGAAGAGGCCATTAGGGACTTTAAAAAATAATAAAGAAACTGTTTTTAAAATAATACAGAAAAGTGCACTAACCAGATGTGTACGGCTCGATTATAACAAATGAACACAACTGTGTGATTACCACCAAAGTTAGATATAGAACATTACCAGGAGCTCCCTTATGTGCCCACTTCCAATACCTGTCTTTCTGTTCTGCTTAAGATAATCACTTTTCTGACTTCTAACACAATACATTAGGTTAAATATTTTTGCTGTTTATAAAAATAAAACCATATCACATTTATTTCTTTTTTTAATCAGTATTTTTGTGCTAGCTTGTTTTTATTTGTGGACTAAATCCATGTTGCTACATTTACCAGTAGTTTGTTTATTTTCAGTGCTGCATATTAACTTTTTAAATGACTATATAAAGATTTATTTAATTTTTTTGTTGATAGACCTATGCTATGTATTCTATTTTGTTCCCCATTCCATATGTTGAAGCCTTAACCCCCAATGTAACTGTTTCTGGAGACAGAATCTTTAGGAGGAATTAAAGTCAAAGTCATTAAGGGTGGAAATCCAATCTGATAGAATTGTCGTCTCATAAAAAAGGGAAGAGATCTCTCTCTCTCTGTTTCTGTCTCTCTCTGTCAAGTGAGGGCACAGTGAGAAGATAGCAATCTGCAAGCAAGCAAGAGAACCCTCACCAGAAACTGAACCCTGATAGAAACTTGATCTCGAACTATTCAGTCTCCAGAACTCTGAGGAAAAAAAAAATTCTGTTAAGCCACCCATTTATGTTATTTTGTTCTGGAAGCCTGAACAAACCAAGTCAGAAATATAGATTGTTTCTAATTTGGGGCTATTCAAAACAATGACGTCATGGGCATTTTTGTATGTTTTGTGCTTTGAAGCACATATGTGTACATTTCCATTATGTATATATCACAGGGTATGTGTATGTTCAAATTTAATAGATAATAATATGTGTTTCAAAAAGGTTATAATTTTAAACACCCACCATCAGTGTATGACTGATAACAGTTCCAGTTGATCTACATTCTAATCAAAACTTGTTACTGGAAAGCTCTTTAATTTTAGTTATTTTGGTTTGTGTGTAGAAATGTCTTCATGACTTTAGAATTAGAGTACCTTTTCATGATTATTGGCTATTTGGAAGTAATTTTATATGATGTATCTATTCAATCTTTTAATATTTTTCCTACTGGACTGAAAGACCTTCTGGTAATATTTCAAATATTTTAAAGTAAGTACTAGCAGCCTCTGATATGTTTTTATGTGCACAGTGATGTTATGAAAAAAATAATTTGTGTGTTTATTTAAGAGATTACAAAGGCAAGTTATATCCTTAAAGTGGAGAAAATTATTTTTTATTATTTAGCAAAATGTCTAAAGTGAAGAATAGAGTTCTACCTCCATACACAGGAAGAATAGATGTTTGGCTTCACATCAAATATTTTCTATTAAAAAAGGAGAGCCCCCTCCCCCCACCTCAGGACTCATGTATTTCCACTTGCACAGTCAGTGTTGCCAAAGATTCATCCAATAATGCTTAGTAGTAGTCTCTTTTAATGGCATGACAGTTATCGACTCGATGAGAGATAAGGTCTTAAGGAGAACTCTTTCGTATATTTTATAACAAAATGGGAGTAAGATATGGCATATGCTCTAGTAAAGTTGATAAACATAAGTTAAGTATAAACATGTTAGTTGGAAATTTAGAAAGAAGTTTTACTTTTTTTTTCAAAAAGAAAAAAAAAAAACTTCTACTCTCAAAAATAGAGAGGAAGGGATTAATTCGATACCAAGCTTACTTGAGTTTTAGCCATATGATTCAATCAAAGCCGTGTTATAATCATATGGATGTTCTTGAAAATAAGATCTATTTTTTCTGAGCTCTCACTTTGAAAGATAAGATTATGGGTAGGAGTCTATGCAAAATTTTCAAAATGAATTATTCCTGTAGGCTGGAATTGAGAGTGACAAAGATTTTTCTGTTTCACTGAAGGCTGAAATTTACAAAAAAAATAAATACTTGAAAATATTTTGAAGGTACTTCTATCTGATGAACATAGATATTTTAAATATTTCCTCCTAAAATAGTCACAACAGAATAACATACATTGTAAGGGTGACTTAATTGGATTAAAAACACAGAAAATTATTTCACCCTATTTAGTTCAAAGAATTTTGAAGGTTGCTGAAATTCCTTGACCCAAGGTTGTCAATTTCTGACTATAGGAGCAGTTAGAGATCAGATTTTGTTTACCAAAATTTATCTTTGAGAATTAGAGTGTTTAGCATTAACTACAAACAAACAGAAAGCCGAAATTACTGCATTTCAAATGATTATTATTTATAACGCCAAGTCAAAGATCTCATTATAATTTTAACTGCAAATTCCAATATCCAAAATACGGAAATTCCCTCATTTATATTTATTTAAAACTACGGTCAATCATATTTTGAGTTCTAGCAAAACTTTATGGTTATAAATTAATGTTTTTCATGAAAAAGTGAGTCTTCATAATGATTATATTATATAAGAAGAAATTAATATCTATACAATGAAATAAATTGTATTATAATTGGCATTTATATTTTCATGCAAAAATGTAGATGAGAAAGTTCCATTACATTAATTACTTACATCCTCGATCCCTAAAAGAAGAAAAGAAATAAATCTAATATAAAAATATTTGAGATTTATTTAGTGAATGAACAAAATTTTATCTCTTAAACTACTGATAACAATTTAGAGACATATATTATTGCATAAGATTTTTAGGATTCTGTTTTATTCTTCTTATAAAAGATACTATGTTATAACTAAGTTCTTTGTTATTTAATCATGGAAAAATAATCGAAAGACTGTTTGATCCTAAATTATGTTACTAGGGCAAATAGTTTCACTTAGTTGTGGACTTAGATTTTTCTCAGCTTTTTTTTTTTTTTTTGATAGGAAAAGAAGTTGTAAGAAAAACTGTTGCACGAATTATAATACCTGTTTTATATACGTGTTTTCCAGTGTCAGTCACAAATCAAATTAGAGTTCAGATGAAGGTTGTTTTGGATGTTTTTCACTGTTCTTACTGCATTTTGTCTGAACCTTTCGTGTTTTCCTTGATAATTTGAGAACCTGGTTTTGTATATATTTTGAAATCTATCCCTCAAGTATAAGAACAAAAGTGAATGAGCTTCAAGTTTCTCTATAACTAGGTTTAAAGATGGTGAGGAATAAAAAACATAATCCACAAGACACTTGGTTGGAACACTTGGTTTCTGCTCTCCTAATCTTTTTTTTAAAAAAGAGATATCTAGAGCTCGGGCATTTTGGAATATAACAATAAATGTATAAATTCTCCATCCTATTTTTTCACCAATCTCAATATTTCTCGAACTTTTCCCACAGGCTCATGCTCAGTGAGCTGCCAAGCAAATGCTTCTTGAGAAAATGTGTGTGTGTGTGTGTGTGTGTGTGTGTGTGTGTGTGTGTGTGGATGTGTGTGAGGCTCTTTGCCTCTGGTCTGTTAAAGGCACAATTCCAGAGAGAATTAGGAGCAAGTCCTTGCTTGTTATGGGGAACTGCGGGCAGAGCTAATCATTTCAGGAAGTCTCTCAACGGCCTATACACACACACACACACACACACACACACACGTGTATACACACACATGCATATATATGTATATATATACATGTATATATATACATGTATTATATGTATATATATACATATATATGCATAGTAAAATATATCTTAAACAAATTGTGTCACAAAAGAAATTTCACATTTATAATGAAAAAGTTTTGTTTCAGTAACCGCAGCATTTATCTTTTTTAATTAAAATTGATTATCTTCTTTTTTTAAGGGAGGTTTTTAGGCATTTTCCTGTATTGATTTCTTGGTGAAGGTACTTAGTTCTACTAGATTTGGAGTCTTTCATACTGCTATTGATCGATAAATATATTGGGATGAAATCAGTCATCTCAACTTCTTTAGACAAGTATTTATCTACCAAATTATATAGGACAAGTCACCCTTAAATGATGTTGCAAATTGCAGTTTATTATATTCAGTAATATCCATTGGTCTCCTGGTACTAGCAATTAAGCTTTTCCTCATTTCCTTTTAAAATTTATCTTTTAACTGTAGATTCAGACTAATAAAAATAATTTGCATGTTTTAAAAAAATATTCTATGAATTATACTGCAATACACAGTGCTTTACTTATGATGAGAAAGTGGCATAAAAACGTGGAGTCAATGTTTTGAACATTTTTAACAAATGGAATGCTAAATGTTTAATAGTTTAACCTTTTCTATTTTCATAGTGCTGGGGAGAGAGATATTGTCTTAAAGATAATAATGGTAGCTAATATTTATTTATTGCTTATGGGAATATAGGAACTGCATGTTTTATTAAATGTATTGGGATGATGTTGACTAATAACATTATATAAGTTGCAAGTGTATTTGTAACACATTCTCTATATATTGCATTGTGTGCTCACCACTCAGTCTAGTCTCCTTCCATCATCATATATTTGACCTCTTACCCTCTTCACTTTCTCTCGTCCTTCTTCTCCTCTGGTAACCATCATTTGGTAACCACCATTCCGTTCTTTGTGTCTATGAGTTTGCTTGTTTGTTCGTTCTTCCTGTTTTATATCTCATACATGAGTGATACCATATGTCTTTTTCAGTCTGACTTATTTTACTTAGCATGATACACTCAAGATCTATCCATGTTGTTACAAATGGCAGCGTTTTATTCTTTCTTATGGCTGAGTAGTATTCATTGTATATATACATGTACCACATCATCTTTATTCTATCATCCATCAAAGGTGGCCGTTTCATATGAATTAGATGTGAGGCATGTGAAATAGAGAACTAGTTTGGAGATATCTAAATAGAAATGGAATAGGACCTTAACAAAGAGTATTAAAGATGAACCCTCAAGAACCAGGGGCTGAAAGGTGAGATATAAAAATTACAGTGAGAAAAATCATCATCCACATCACAGAACTGTATATGACATATCTCCATCTACAGAGAATTCCTTAGAGTATGCAAAATCTTACATATGAAGCTAATATGCTTTATACACCTTCCAAGCTCAAAGGGCTAAACACTATGAAATGCCATTCCAGTTAGATGTCTCTAGCCCCTTATCCTCCATACTTTCCTTTTTACAACTTTGAAAAAGAAAAAATAGCAACAAAAGAGGACAGAAACACAAGGCAAGAACAAAGAGAAGAAGCTAATTACACACCCTGTCTTCACCCCAGGATCTCTGTTAACTCACACCATAGTTAAAGGAGGAGAGAGATTTAAAGTGAAATTTAAACTTTGATTATTATATATAACCATATATGTTAATTTCTCATATGAGACTGTCTTTGTTCATTGAAGTGACTAGAGAAAATTTCATTATCTTAGTGTCCAGAAAATTCAAAAGTTCTGCTCAAAAATGCATCCAAATAATGAGACAACTAGCTTACAGGTTGAGTTTGGACAAGAAATATGGATAGAGAGAATAAAGTTGTTTTTCGTTACTATCCCATTTGACCTATCCCAGCATTATACGCATGGATCATCTATTATTTTTGTTAATCTTGTCATACTGATAGTTATTGTGTATGCTAATCATTCATTCAAAATACTAAGTAACTTTCTACTGTTACCAGGTGGTATACTGAGCCCTGGAAATATAAAATTAAGAGAGAAACAGGCATACACAAAATGTAAAGATATAACTATGACCTTGTTATAGCTTGCCTATAATATAGAAGTTTGATCTGTTCTAATTCAAGGCATCCCCACCAAAGAAGTATATAAGCTAAGAGCTGAGACTAAGAAAGTAAAAGTTGAGAATTTCGGGTACAAATGAAAGCATCTGTAAAGTTTATGTTGTGGTAAGAAATATGGGTAATCCAAGGAACTAGAGAAAGATCACTGCAGCCGAAGTAGAAAGAATAGTGGAGAATTGGGATCAGAAGTTAGGGAAGAAGGTAGAGGCTAAACCATTCAGTCTTTGTGGGCACAAGGCAGGAGCAGTCTTCTAAGAAAAAGGCACTGGGAAACTGTTGAAATGTAATATCAAACAGCTTAACATAAACCAGACCACGTTTCCTGTCTCACAAGTGAAATAACTGTCAAATATAGAGAACCAAAAATAAAATTAAGTCCAAAATCTTTTTTTGTTTGTCAGAGATTTCTTTTCTCTTTGACTATTAACTAGATTAAGGAGATGATCCCAAATTGTACTATGTTCAAAGACATTTCTAACCGCTTGACAGCTTCAGCAAACGTGACTCTGGACAATGGCAATTAGCAATGGAATTACCAATGTTATTATGAAAAAATATATACTGGTCCCTACATTATTTGTTATTGTCTAATTTTCACATACACGTTAGTAATATGAAAAATTAAGTAATACTTAGAATGACAGATTGCAAAGAGGAAAAAAGAAAAAAATGTGGCTATTCTTTTTTTTTTTTTTTTTTTTGTAACCATACTTTAAAAAATAACAGGCTGGAATTTATTGAAGTTTTGAGAGGGGAAATGAAACAATGTTATTTGCAGATCTTCAGAGATTTATCGAATGAGGAGGGAACTATTTGAAGAGCAAAAAATGATTGGTTGTCTGGAGAGCTGTTTACAGAGAATATACTCAGAGTTAAGGGATGCATGCATCATATACATCGATAGTTTAGAAGTTGCTAAAAATAGAATATTACTACTTTGCAACCTAAGATAATAGTTTAGATACATTACTTGTCAGTAGGAAAGAGCAAAATCTATTGTTCTCTAATGTGATCTTAAACCTACTAATTTTTGTTTAATCTATATAATCAGACTTTTAAACTTTATCCATTTATTTAAGGCATATCTAATCTGCACAAGTTTAGGGCATGTTAAATCATTAAGATGCCCATTTCTCACTGCTTAGAGAAAAATAAACTCATAGAAAGAAGATTCCTAGTGTACTGTAAGAAATAAATCAACAAACTCAATTAAATTCTCAAGACATGCAAAGCTCAATCAATCCATTGGTAATGACTTAACACCATTTCATGAATGTGATTCATTTCTCATAAAAATAAAAATTCTAATATATGTTTATATATATATATATAGTGCATAACCAAGTTGATTAGAGAGCTATTTTATAAATATCTAGTAAGTTAAAATAAAATGGCATTTCAAATTCTCAAACACTTATTGTTGTGGATCAAGTGATTGGATGCTAATGACTTTGAGAATGTATCTCTTCGGATAAGCCTCCTGTTATTTAGTGACACAGATATCTCCTGAGAATCTCACAGATATCACAAATTTTATTGCCTCCACAGTACTATTATCCGCTGAAAAAAACTTTATCTTATATAAAGGCATACCTTGTAATTCACATATTATAAAATTAACATGCAATGTACATATGCATATATAAATATGCAAATAATTCTATACTAATCTCTAAGTGTGCAATATGATAATGTTTTCAATAAGCTCTTATTAAATTAAATGGAATATTCATTATTAATCATTACATGGTTGGATTCTAACATACAATCTGACATATAGCTTAGGGAAAATAAGTCTATAAAGAGAATTCTGTAAAGAAGTTTACCTGTTTTTGCTCACATAAGATAACATAATTTTGATTATAAGTGGCAAAGGATCCATTCCACTGAGATCCTTGAATGAGGGCATTAAAATCCCAGACTTAATGAAAATGAAAAGAGGATATATCAAATCTGAGATAAAAACTATTGTAAAAGAATTATTCATCAAAATTCTAATATTCACTTTCAGTTCAACCTCATTGGAGATTTGATGGTTAGCACTATCCAACATGACTAAGAAAATAGTTTAGTGATGAATGCTTAGCTGTTCAAACTCTTTCAATACTTTTGGTCACATGGCATCTTTCCACATGTTCAATGTACTAACATATCACATTCCTGCTTATAGAGCCCTTATGTAGCTAAGTTCATTTTATATACTGAATTTTTACCCAACCAATTTATATACAAAATTTGCTTCCCACACACAAATTCTATAAAATGCTGATTGTCTATTTTATTTGTTAACTAAAGCAGCTGTCTAATCTTAGAGTTCTGAGTCTTTTTTTTTTTTTTTAATGTGTTGAGTCTAAGTTTTTTCTGCTTTTATTTTTGAACAACCTTGGTAGCATTTTCTTCATACACAGTCAAAACCAAAAATACGTTAAATATGATGAAGCTTTTATGTATAAGTAGACATTGCTGATTGTCCATAAAAATTGATTTTTCCTTTTTTTAATAATAAATATCCTTGAGGATTAGTTCAGCACACGGCCACCTCTCTGGAGTCTATAATATTTTGCTTAATGGGAAGTAAGTTCATGCCAGAGGCAATTCATGCCACTTCCAAGGTATGTCTCTAACGTGAAATGCGATATTCACTTCTCTGTCCTCTTCTCTTTCTGAGTTCACTGTATAGGCCTCCAGCATTTTTTTTTAATTATATTTTTTCTATATCTCAACCAATTGTATTTTTCCTCCATTTCAGTTCCACCACTTTTTTTCCCTTCTAACAGGTCATGCAGATAAAACATAAGAGACTATTTCTACTGTACTTCTTACCACTACATCTCATGAACTAATTATGGAATTGTTCTAATCTGAATTTTCTATGATTCTGAGACTTTAACCAAATCCATTCTTCTGATTTAGCCTGAGACATATCAAGATACCTTAGTAAGAATATTAAAGCATTATTATGTTCTGTTACATAAATTTCTATCATAAGTGTATTAATATTCTAGGGCTGCTATAATTAAACACTATAGACTGGGTGGCTAAAAATATATAAATTTATTTTATCGCAGTTCAGGAGGCTAGAAGTCCAAGATCAAGGTGTCTACAGGTTTAGTTTCTCCTGAGGACTTTCTCCTTGGCTTGCAATGACCAATGACTGCTGTCTTGCTGTGTTCTTTCCTCTGAGTACAAGCATTTCCAATATCTATCTGTGTATCCAAATTTCTTTTTAAAAGGACACCAGTCAGGTTAGATTAAGGTCCACTGCACTGCCTCATTTTAACTTAATTATCTCTTTAAAGGCTCTATCTCTAAATACAGTCACATTCTGAGGTAATGAGAGGGCTCCAACATATGAATTTTGGGGGGATACAATACAGCCCATAACAATAACCAATTATGGTCATTGTTTACAGCAAGATAAATCATCTTAGGCAAGCTTAAACAAATGTGAATTTAATAGAAAGTAATGGTAGGTACGAAGTGTTAATAAGAAAACTAGAGAAACTGTTTTGAAAGTAATTAGACCCAAGGGATCTCTGAAGAGCTAAAAAACAGAAAAATATTTTACCAGAAATACTCTAGTTAAGTATTACCACTGGGATTAATGAACATAAACCTTTTCTTTTTTTTCATTTTTGTATCAGTAGTCAAAAAGTGTATTTATTTGTATAAGCTTAGTTCACATTCTTATCGCTTGGCATTGCTGAGGTGTTAAAAGGTACAGATTCAGGTTTGAACAATGACAGAACAAATATCTGGGAGAATTCTTTGGTTCAGTAAATGACCTAAATTTCAAGGAAGATACATTGTCAGTGATTAAGAAGAAGAGAGATTTATTGAGGTATAAGGTGCGGCTAGGTATCTTTAAAAAATTGGGAAGGCTAAGGAAACAGTTTCAGGGACTAGATAACCAGAACTACAGTGAAAATTATGCTTTAAAATTAGTACAATGAATACATTGCTACCACCACCGATGACCCCTGAAAACACCCACTTATACTACTGATACTATACTATAGTAAGACTCTTGTACTATCAATCTGATGATCGCCACGGCTACTCTGGAAGCTGGATGCTGCCTACACAATAGTTTTCATGAATCATCAGAATGTACTTTCCCTGGTTCCTGGTTCTTGATCTTACCAGGTCATGAGTCAAAGTTCAGAGGCAGTTTTCTGATTGGCTGAATATACTACTGCCTAACGAGTTTTTTGTTATGTTTATCTTTTACAGAGGGAGGCAAAATGAATAGGCATTATGTCCCCCATGACTCATAGAGATATTTCCTAACTATAAGAAGAAAAATTATATGAGGGACAGTCAAAACATTAAAAATAACCAGGATATTATTCTAGAAATATTATACACAATGAAAGAGAGATGACCTCGCTAAAAGAAACCGATATTTTCTTAGAAAGAATGAATAAATACCGGCAGCTAAAAAGTCTCCATAACACATACAAAACAAATTTCAATTGGTGACAAGAGCAGTAAGTTAGAAAATGAGTCAAACAGAAATTCCCAGAAAGAACCTTCAATCTCTTGAAAGAAAGAAAGAGAGAAAGAAAGAAAGAAAGAAAGAAAGAAAGAAAGAAAGAAAGAAAGAAAGAAAGAAAGAAAGAAAGAGCGCGCGCAAGCGAGCGAGTGAGAGAGAGAGAGAAAGAGAGAGAGAGGAAGGAAGGAAGGAAGGAAGGAAGGAAGGAAGGAAGGAAGGAAGGAAGGAAGGAAGGAAGGAAGGAAGACATCAACACATTGTTGGCCTTAATTCATGTGTATGGAAATACCATTTTATTTCTTAATAAAATAATATTTTCACACTCAAATTTCTGGGAGACATCTACTTTTAGTATTTATAGACTATGTAATTCAGACCCAACTACCCATTAAAAACAATTATAAAACTTTGAAAAAATACTTTATGATTTCACCTAAAAGTATCAGAGAAGAGCACCAAAAAGGCAATGAAAGAATAGAAAATAAAGATCTAGAAAAGAGACTTAATGAGAGGTCAGCCTGGTATTTGCAGCCATCTTTTCCCTAGAGGCATCTTCTTTTTCATAAGAGGCGGCTGAGAAGCTCAATAGAGCAGATGATTTACCCGTGGGCTGTGAGGACAAAAATATGAGATCATGCCCTATCTAGAAAGTCCAGGCACTGGTAAAAATAAAGTCCAACACTCTGGTTTAAACTAAAGAAAGGCTAAACTTTAAGAGGAAAGATAAAACTGACATAGACATGCTTATACAGGAAATGGAATCCAGATTTGAATCATCTCAGTCTATAAAATTGGATTAAAGTGATCTGAGATCCCTGGAAACCCCAGATACTAGTGAAAATAAAAATGAATTATCCATATATGAAAGAAGATATTATCCAAATAACTTAACAAATGTTCTCATACAATATCTGACATAGTAAAAATAAACAGGTACATGATAAGAAGAACCAATTTAATAGAAAACCAAGGGAAATGGTATATACTAGAAACAGAGTTACAACAAATATAGATAATGGAGTTATCAGCACAGACTTTTAAAACGACTGTACTCAAAACATTCAAGGAAATAAAAAAATAATAAGATTTAAAATTTTGGCAAAGAACATGAAATTTTTAATAAGTACCAAATTACAATTTTAGAACTGATAAAATTACTGAAATTAAGAAGGCATTAGATGGGTTTAATTGCAGATTAGCTACAACTAGAAAGAAAATGGTTAAGCTATAAAATAGGTCACAAGAAAATATATAGAAAAGATCCTGGAATGCTAACAAAAGGATGGGAAGGAAAGGATGACAAACAAACACAGAAGAGACAAAAGACAGGGTACATAGTGAAAATATGTAAGCTACGTATAATAGATACCGAGAGGAAAAGGAGCAAAGGAATAATGCCAAAGGAATATTTGAAGAGAAAGCAACTGATAGTTTTCTAAAACTGACAAGTCATTAAGTCACAGTTTTAAGAAGTTCTAAATAACCAAATCAGGTTTATATAAAGAAAGAAAAACAAAAAAAAAGAAGAAACACAGACACATTATAGGATTACTGTTAAAAACAAAACAAAACAAATGACAAAAAGACAAGTCTTAAGAGAATACAGTACATTATTTACCACCAAATCACTGAGTACTTTCCAAGGGATTATAATTTCACTTACAACTGACTTCTTAGCATAAATAGTGTAAGCACAATGACAGTGGACTGGTATTTTCAAACTGTTGAGTGAATACAACTGCCATCTTAAAATTGTATGCCCAATCAAACAGCTTTCAAAAATGAAGTTGAAATAAAAATATTTATTGATAAAAATTTTGAGTATTTACCAAACCAAAGGAAAACTTTTAAGTCAGAGTATTTTCAAATAAGAATGATCCTAAATAAAAACTTCTGGATGCAAAAAAAGAATAATAAAATCCAAAGTACATATCTAAAATACAGTAGTAATGTATAATAAAATATCTAAGCTGGTTTATATATAATTAAAATTTACAACAATTAAAATTTACAACAATAATAGCATATATGTTAAGAGATGGTTAATGGAATCGAATTGCACTAAGTTGCAGCTAAAAATAAAACTAGTAATTCATATTAAATTTACATAAAGGACAAATGTTAAAATTTTAACTACTAAAATTTAATCAAAAGTACCAAGCTAGTTATTGTAAAGAAGGTAACAAAGGTGAGAAACAAAGAAGATAGAACATTTACTTAAGGAAAAAAAAAAATGAGGTCTTTTTAAATTTTCATGAGCCCAGCCCGGATTCTTAGGAGAACAAGATAAGGCAGTTTATAAAATTGACCTTGACAGTGAAATCCCCTCATTAATTTAATAGTTAACTCAAATTAACTATTAAAAAGAAAGTTAACATTTAAAAAGAAAGCTAATATTTCTGAAGTATTAAAAATATATTAATTCAAATTCAGGGGAAGAAATTAAATAGAATCCATTTATACCAAATTTTCATGTGTACTAAAGTTAGCCAGGATACACATATTTGCTTAAACCAGAAGAACAATTAGAGATGTAAAACTAAGTTGTAAGCATAAAACTGAAAAAAAAATTATCAATGATTTTTATAATCCAAGGATTCATTGTACGTACACATTAAAACAGAAACAACTGTGCAGATCAAAAAAGTAAGCACAGTAATTTAACTTAACTGCCCCAAGTTATTTGTACCCCGAAAGGCATAAATGCCAAAAGTAATGATAATTTAGCCCTTACCCTCTGCTCTCTGGGAAGTGAATGCCTTGCTGAGTGACTACCTGACAGGTTGCTGGATTTGTTGGTTCCTAGAGATGTCGTCTGTTCCCCCAGGCTTACTGCTGGTAAACAGGCACCAATAAATCTCCTTTTCCTGTTTTACCATCTCTTTTTATTACAGTGAAGTCTTACTTTTCCTTGGGTTTTCTATGATTACTTTTGAAAACCTTTTTTTCTCTGTTACACAGTTAAAGAGCACTTTTTTCCTTATCTTTGCCCGTATACTTCTCTTACATGCCATAGCACATTTTCTCCCACCAGTTCCATTCAGAATTTTAAAAATGCTCTTTTGTCCATCAAATATGACACTTAGGAACCTATAAATCTAAGGATATACCAAAAAATATTTAAAATACTATGCTGTTTACTTGGTCCTCCCATCTTCACCTATTTACCAAGGCTTTATTTAGCACAGAATTGGCAAGTATTGGGTTAATAAATTAATGAGACTTTGAGGGGAAAACAAATATTCAAGAGCTTATACATCCAAATATTTAATGATTCAAAGTTAAAGCATAAGGAGTTTGTGTATTTCAATTATGTTGCTATTACTCAAAATATTGTTGGAAATTTTATTTTATAATTTTTAGCGTCTATTTTGATTGAGCATGTAACTGGATCATTTTTCAAGTTACTCATTTCTGTCTTCCTCCTTCCCCTCCATCTCTTTTTTCTCAAGCAAATAGAATGCTTCGTTTCTTAGAGTAAGCAGATAGCAGAATCTAATTAGAAGGAGTCTTCAAGACTTCATTGCCCAAATGCTCTGGAAAGCAATATGGAAGTTCCTCACAAAATTAAAAATAGAACTATTCACAACAACCAAGTTGTGGACACTACTTAAATGTCCATTTACAGATGAACAAATAAAGAAAATGCGATACTTATACACAACAGTATGTATATATGATTCAGCCCTTAAAAGGGAAGAAATTCTGCAATATGAGACGGCATGGATGAAACTTGAGGTCCTTATGCTGAATGAAATAAGCACATCAGTAAAAGAGAAACGTTGAAGAATTCCACTTATCTTACATGAGGTAAGATAAAATAGTCAAATTCATAGAATTTGGTTGCCAACAAGTAATGGGAAGAGGAAAATGGGGAAATTCTAGTCAATAGGCATAAAGTTTTAAACAAGATGAATAGGTCCTACAGAGCTGCTGAAATATACCTGTGATCAGCAATAATATGTTTAAAAGTTTGTTAAGAGGTAGGCATCATGTTAAATTTTTTCATAATAAACTAAAAATAAATTACTCAGCTAATAAATAAAGGAAAAAAACTTTATTTTCATCTTCACCACCAAATCGATTGAAGAGAACAGAGTTTGAATAGAGACCAAAAATGGATCTTAAATTCCTCTGAGCTGAAAATGTAAGAGGTTTAATGATTTCGGAAGAAACAGCATTTGGTTCTTTGATTCCAAGATAAGGAGTAACACCTCGGAGAGAGAAAATGCCCCAATGGTGCACTAAGAGAGAAGATACCAAAGTCATACAATTTGCTGTGCCCAGACTTGAATGAAAACAGCAGAATGTGTAGACCTGAGAGAATGATGCCAGGAAACTGTTCATTTATCTCAGTGGTAACCACACCAAATAAGAAGAAGGCTCCCCCCACGTAACTTTGCACTTGGTGAAATCTCAAAACGTGGCACATCATTACAGGAAGAGAAAGTTTATGTATCATGAATTTTCAAATTTCTGTCAGTCTATTAGGACATAGGTTCTGAAACAAAATTAATATGACAAAATTAATATTGGAAACAAAAATATAAAATTTCTTGAGCGTAAGTTTATGAACTATGACTTATGACTACCACAAACCTAAAACATTTAGTTTTATTTCTAATCAAAAAAATGATTCATGTTTCTATTTAATTGAATAAGCTAATATTTAGAGTGGGGGCTGTACCTTTCAAAGGTCAGATATACTTCCAGAATAGCAATTAAGGACAGGTATGGTACATGGTTGCAGTACTGCCCTTGATTTATTAACATCTCCCTATATCCCTTCCCTGGAGTAGCCATTCCCATACAAACTCTGGGATTGGCTATGTGACTTGTTTTGGCTAATGAGACCTGGTAAACCTAGAAAACAAGCATCCTTGAAAAGTGCATATGTTTTGAGGTTTGTCCTCTCTCGCACCTTCTTTAAAACCCAGGACTGCCATGTGAAAAACGGCTGGGTTGCCCTACTGGAGAACATGAGACCATATTGAGCAGAGGAGTGCCAACCCATAAACGGCCTACCCACATCTGCTACAAATATAAATGTGGCCACCTTACATCATCCAGCCTAGTTTTTCCAGACAAGAAAAACTGCTGAAACTAGAAGAACCATCCAACCAACCCACAGGAGATGAGATAATACATTATAGCTGTTTCAAGCTACTACATTGTGGAGCAGTTTTTATGCAACAAAGCTAACTGATGAAATGTCCTATAGTTACTGGAAAGGACGATTAATTATCGATAGTGGTCCTCTTCATTCTTCAAGCATCTAGCTTTGGATAGCAAATTATGTGGCCACCATAATTGAAAAAACAAGAACCAGTATCCCAAGGTGGAGTCAGAAATTTGCTGTATGTGGAGTTTGAGAGTTCCCTGTATAAAATTCTTCTTTTCTTCATGAGTTAAGAAGTAATTAAGAGATGAGTACAGAAATTAAACAGATGAAAGTCAGCTTTGTCACTGGCAAATGCTACTTTAGAAAATGTAGTTTATGAACTTGAAAAACATGGGCTGGCTCATCCTTCACCTCAATATTAAATTTGCCCACTCTGTCAGAGATGAGTTGGAAAAACTACAGAATCACAGGGCTATAAAATTAAATTAAATTAAATTAAATTAAATTAAATTAAATTAATAATAAAATAATAAAGAGGGCATATGTGGCCCATGTTTATTGTTTGCCATTATCCAGTAACTAATTCTGAGCGGTGTGGTTCAATTAAAGAAAATAAAAATTATAAGAAAAAGTTCTCCATATATGCTTTCTAGTACATGGTGAACATTTTATTAAATTGCATGTTAGTTTTATCTACTGAAAAGAATATCTCCTTATAAGAACAGAAGCACTGGAAAATTCTCTAAAGTTATTAATGGAAAACCCACGCAGACAACCTTGTAATGGCAGGTCATATAGAAGCATCCTTCATGCTGCAATTGCTGCTCTACTTACTTTACTCTGACAACCTTTATTCTTGCTTACACAAGATTGACTAGCTTGGCTCTCTGCCTAGTCCATGCTCCTTTCTTGAACTCTGATGATCCTAAATTTTATTCTTGCCATAATCCAAAAAAATTGCAAAACACTATGAACATCAAGTCACTAGGACCCCAGGCTATCAATTTCCAAGTCTTTCTTATTAAAAATAATAATAATAATAATAATAATAATAAAGAAAAAGAGAGAGAAAGAAAGAAAGAAAGAAAGAAAGAAAGAAAGAAAGAACGAAAGAAACTTTCACTTGAATATCATATCCCTCAAGCTTCTGCGCTCTCTCTACTTAGTGTCATAATCAGCTTGTTTCTAATTTCCTTATCACATATGTCAGTCTATCTTCTAGCCTCTTCATTTGACCAAAATTGATCTGCCAAATTATCAGAGACTTCTGGATCAGTAAAACTAATGAATTCTTGTCATTCTTCATTTTTTTTTTCTATCTTTAAGTGGCACTCGATATTGTCGATACCTTCTTCCATCTTGAAGCCATCTCTGTGTTATAACTCAATGCCTGCCTTAGTTCCTTTGTATATCTGTAATATCTCATTTGCAGATTTATCCTTTTTTGCTACATCTTTAAATATTAAAATTTCTCGAGGTTCTGTTACAGGCCATTCCTCTTCTCACTTTGCTTATATAATCTTCTTCATGATAATAACATTGTACTGAGAACCACCAAATTTATATTTCTACTTTAGACCTCTCTTTTTAAGCTTCAAGTACCTATTAAATGAATACTTCCTAGACTATTTACTTGAAAGTTCTCAAAAGCAAATCAGACTCAGTGTATTCAAAATCGACTTTAAAGTAACACCCAAATCCTGCCTTTCTCCATTATTTCTAACTTAGTAAACAGAACCATTATCCACCTAGTTTTAAATCAGAAGCCCAAAAGTTATCCTTGATGTTTATCTTGTTCTATATTTTAAAATGAATATCTATTAAGTTTACTAACAACAACAAAAGAAACCATTTAACTTTGTTACCTTTTCTCTAGACTTGACTCCCACAACTATAATTCAATCCCAGTTACCAGAATATGCAAGTTATACTCATAAACACTAATAATATTGCATATTCCTACCTAATTATATTTTTTATTGTAATTTTAAATCTAAGTGATCATGGTAAGCAGAGTTCTAAGATGATCTCCTCAATTCCTGTAACCTAGTGTTTAGGTTTTCTATATAATGCCACCATTTGAGTGTGGGGACTTATTACTAGCCGATAGAATATAACAAACTGAAGGAATTTTCCAGAAGTAATCACATTTGGAGTTAATCAAGAGAAAGACATACATGGCCTGAGGTAATCACGTGCATCCCCTTAAAAGAGACACTTGATCAGGTGAAAGCCCTTAGAAGAAGTTAGAGACTCTTCTTTCAGGTTTGATGACTTGCAGGTTTGATGAGAAGTCGATCTGAAAAGGAGCTGTATGCAGCCTCTAGAAGCCAAGGTAGGCTTTCAGGCTACAGCCAGCAAAAAGCCAGGGTCTTTAGTGATGCGGCTACAAGGAAACAGATTTTGCTAACAACCTGAAGAAGTTTTCAGATAGATTCTATCATAGTCAAGCCTCTAAATGAAGCTGTAGCCTGAAAAAGAAAACCATCAATTACAGCTTTTATGAGACTCTGAGCAGCAGAGGACCCTTCTAAGCTGTGCCTGGACTCCTGAGCCACAGAAATGGTGAGATAATAAATGTGTGTTGACTTAAGTTGCTAAATTTGTGGTAATTTTGTGCAGCGATAGAAAAATATTATAGTGATTATTTTCATATCCATGAATTAGGCTGAGTAGTTCAGGCTTTGTTGCAGAATAAACAACCCTCAATTTCAAGAGCTAAAAAATCACAACTTTATTTCTTGCTCAAATTCAGAAGGCTACAGATTCTGGTACACATATGGTGATTTTGACCCTAGATATGAATAGATTCCATTTATTCATTACCATAAGATGAAAGGGTAACTATATGGATATAGAAATAAGTAGGATGGTAGTTCTGGTTGTTGAGAATAAGTTCTTTTCAGATCACTTACATTTCTCAGAGAAATTAATAGCGAGTAAAGAGAGTAAGCAGTGAATGCCTTGGTAAGCGCTGTAGGACTGACAAGAAGTTAGGAAGACTCACTAGAGCTTTGTGATGATACAGTAAAGTAAGGTCAGTCTACATGTTTTTGTTTGTTTGTTTGTTATTTTTTGCTAACCAAGTTCAGCTACTTGAGAGAAATTCATAGCGTAAGCAAATCATATGACTAACCATACTTGAGGTTATTACTGGAAAGAATGATAGGAGAAGACAAAGGACATGAGATGCGTGTAATGGAATGATTTTAATGAGGCAACCTGAAATTATTGAGTAAAAAAGAAAATCAAGAAAATAAAGAAGGTGACAGATGTGAAAATGTGGGGGATCAATGGATAGGAAGTGGTAGGGTTGAGAGACTGCCGGACTACAGAAATAAGAAATATTAAGCTGAAATTATAATAAGCAGTTCTCAGAGAGTAGGATACTTGAAACCAAGATTTTTAGAAGTGGTATAGTTGTTGATAATGACAAATTTGAAAATATAGCTATGGTAGCTGAGGGAACTGAGTAAAAGACAAAGTTCTTTCAAGCAAACAAGTCAACAGGATCAGGATACATCTTTCAGATACAAGGAATCATCATGGATGATGACAGGAGTAGTGGCTGAAAGAGGGTGATACAAGTGCTAAAACCTTAAGGAGATGTGGGGCAGTGACTACTAGGGTGAGAAAAAATTGCAACATGGTATATAACAATCCAATGACTTTGCAGATTTTAGAGCTTTTTTTAATTAAAAAAAAAAAAAAAAAAAAACTTAAGTTTTTACTTTGCCTGGCCCGAAAATGGCAATGGAGTTATAATATAGTCAACTATCTGGTGGTTCAGTTTCATGTGAGGTATGGTAGAAATAAAAGCCACTATGTGAGACAGTTGGAGGAGAATCCTGGAGTTCAGAGATCTAAGCAGAGGTATTCAGAGTTCAACCACTTCTCATAGCTACTGCTGCATTAGTCTTCCTGCCAAGGAAGGTAGACTCTTACCAGTAACACCACCCTACTTCAGGGCCATCACCTTTTCTTTAATATTTTAAAAGGTTCCTAATGACCCCCTTCCTCACTCCTAATCTCTACCATTCCTTCTCCCATACTGACCTGAAAAATTTCCACATTGAAAATCTTGGTTAATCATTCCTATGTAAAAAAAAAAAAAAAAAAAAAAAAAAAAAAAAAATTCAATCATTCCTTCAAAGGAAATGAAATTAATTTCCAATTTCTTACATTAACATTGATTAGTACTCCAGGCTTTTGATATTCGGACATGACCTCCTTCTCTGTCTTCACTCATTACTCACTCACCACTTTGCTCTAACATCATTATCTGAATGTCATAGTCTTCTATACCAAAGTGCCTTTTTACTTCTATTCTTCCTCCCGAGAATTTGAGTCACCTCTAACTCACAAGATAATTTCGTGTAATTAAAAAACAAAAAAAAACAGTGGCACCTTTACACTGATATAGCCCTTTCGAAACATGACTTGGTTAAGAAACATTTTGAGAATTAAGGAAAAGGAGAGACCCATGGGTGCTACAGAGACTGCTCTGGGTACATGAGGTCGGTGGAGCCCACTTTCTGTAGAGAACTCCAAAGCATCTATAAGAGTAAGAAAATTAGTCTATTTATTATCACCATTCATTAGCAATTCTAAATATTAACACTGAGAAAATACTATTCCCTAAAAAAAGTCTGTTTTTGACATTTTAAACAATCATGGCAATTACTCTTTAGTTTTAATTTTACACATATAAATTATATATTTATTTATGTATAATATGTAAATTTATATGTTATATATTTATATATGTGTTTTATATACACATATAACGTGTTCATGTGTGTATATCTAAGGGTCAGAGTTTAAAACATAAAATTTACTACGATATCCTTAGCAAGTGACCTATCTTTAGGCATTTATAAAATGAGGTTAATCATGTTCTTTGGAACATTTGTAGTGACTGTTAAATGAGGTAAAGTATGCAAAGCGTATAACAGGGCATTTAGAATACCATAAGTGATATAAATGTTTGTTGTTACCATGATAGCATAGGTTCACTAGTCCACATGGATATAGAAGTAGAAAAAAGCCTCTCTTTTTAAAAGGAAAAAAAAAAACTTGTCTTTCTAAAATAGGAGACATGTAAATTATTAACAGCAGAGTATGACTGAGGATTTGAATAAGGGTAAGTAGGTATGTGCAAGTACAGTAATACCTATAAAGGAAGAGTGATAATTTCTATCTAAGATGGGAGGTGGGAAAACTTTTAAAGAGGGTAACTCAAAAAGGTTATAAGAAGTGAGTACATATTTACAACCAACATCAGGAGAATAGATGTATGTTGATTCAAGTTTATCACTACACCAGAGTGTCTGGCTATGATGACATGTTACCATGTGGGTTGAAATAAGCACATGCTCTCGCAAGTCTTGTGTCCTCTAGCTGGGTCTTTCCACCAAAGAGAAAACTATATCATTAAATAATTTGCAATAGAAAATGCTTTATAGATGCCTGATAGCCCTACAAGAAGTGAGGAGGCTATTTTCTGACATTACGGTCAGAAAAAAAAATTAAAGGGGTACTAAATCAACAGCACTCTCAGGAAACATGTTGAAAACACGGGCTGTGTGTGATTAGAAGTCAAGAATACAGAAGGATGTCAGTACCAAAATATTAAATACTTTGTGTAATAAGCAATGTGATCTCAGAACTTTAAACTTTATCTCAGAGTTTTGGAGAAGCATTGATCAGTTTCAAACAATAAATGATGTGTACCATAAGAGTGAAAAAAATTATTTCTAGAGGTGTGGAGAGAGTTTATCAAGCTATTGAACTAAACAAAACAAAAACAAAACAAAACAAAAACAAAGGAAAGAAGGAATAAAAGGAAAAGAAGGAAAGAGAGAGAGGAAAGAAAGGAATAGAGAAATTAGGAGAAAATTGGTTAGAAATTTTAAAGTAATATGTTTGGTATACATTGTAGTACAGCTATCAGGAAGGACATCCAGGAAGAAATGGTAAGTAGTGAGTTTGATATGAAAGCTTAAATATCCAGTTGTATCCTTGATACAAAATGAGTACAAATTCAATAAAAGAAGAATAGGTACTAGTTTTAAGTTACAAAGGGAAAAGTAAAAAGCTGAAACTGAATATAGACTATTTGATTTGATATATAGGGGGCCATTTGGAAACTAAATTAAAATGGATTCAATAAAACAAGGCAAAACTAACCTAATGGTAGTAGGTTGAAGAATAAATAAAAAATTAAAATTTAGAGACACTAAGTATAAACTACTTTTTTAAGAAAATTAAGTAAAGTAGAAAAAAAATACAAAAGAATGAGAGTTCCAAAGGATAATTATGATCCCACCAGTTGGTATAGAACATGAGTTCGCAAAAGAAGAAACTCAACCTCTAACTACTCCTAAACCAAATTAGAAAATTGAAAGCATGGTGGCATCTCTCAATATTGAAAACACAAAAAACCATGGGGACAAGTGTGAGCATAACAGGGGCAAACTTTTGGCTCCTTAGTAAAATTTATAATGCCATTCTCACTGCTTGGAAAACATTATATTTGCTTAAAGCAATTTGTAATAAATTTAAGACCTGCTTTATGTCTAATCAAAAAATCCGATATAAATAACAAATAATAGTTATTTTAAAAATGTTATTTCCAGACTTCAAAGGAATTGTTACTAAATGTCCAGACTTCAAAGGAATTGTTACTAATAATAAAAAATCTAGTAACATTCTATTGATAAAAGCACTGAACAGCAAGTAATAAAGCAGGCTAGAGATGACTAAATCAAGTTGATGATTACACTGCTTTTTCTTAAAGTGCAAATAATATTTCGAGTCATTCTGTCATTCTGTCTAGTGATAGGATATGCTTATATTATGCAGCTTCTGTAAGATAAGTAAATATAATTATACTAGATAAAATTGTGCGTGCGTGTGTGTGTGTGTGTGTGTGTGTAAATGTGTGAAGGAGAATCAGGACCATATTACAAGCTTTATAATTCTGGGAAGATAATAGGTGCTTTAAATGGTCTGGAAATATTTGTTACTTTATTTCAAATTGATCTCAACCACTCGTAGAGCATTCAATGCTTAAATTTGTTCCATTTATAACAGAATAATAGTGAAGCAATTGAAGACTATGAGATAAAAACAATATAAGCCAAGTCTCCATAATGTAAGATAAAATAAGAAGAGCAGGGAAGTGGAGGTAAGGGAGAGGGGAGAGGGGAGAGGGGAGAGGGGAGAGGGGAGAGGGGAGAGGGGAGAGGGGAGAGGGGAGAGAGCAAGCACGTGCCAGAGAAAGAGAAAACACCAGAGAAAGCGAGAGACAGAAAATGAGTGTTGAGAGTACTCATGACTTACTCATGAACTTCCATATTTTTTCATTTTATCTTGGATATTATAATTCACAAATCATATCATGATAGATAGTGATATCTACTATGAGCATATGAGTAGGAGGGTATGGCATATAACATACATACAGACGTATACAGGTTATTTTAGAACTCTGATCTTCAAAAGAAGTTATACGATATCCTCTCTGTGCCTCGATTTTATTACATGAACCACCAGAGGAATGGTATCAGGTCTGTATAATCCAAAGGATGTTGTAAGAATTGAATAAAAGTGTTTTTTTTTTTAAAAAAGAGCCCCAATTTATGTGATTAAATTAATATTAATAGAATGAGGAGGGAGAGAGAAGGGAAATGTTCTTTGCT
Organism: Rousettus aegyptiacus; assembly: GCF_014176215.1. NCBI lineage: Eukaryota > Metazoa > Chordata > Mammalia > Chiroptera > Pteropodidae > Rousettus > Rousettus aegyptiacus. The sequence goes on from NW_023416295.1 coordinate 114,004,779, forward strand.
ATTCAGAATTTAAAATTCCTGTGCTGCCTTTCTAAAACACTCACCTACAGAATATTGCCTGTTGGATTATGTGGTTGGTTACTCACACAAGTCACCTGAGAAAATTAAGATATTTCAAATTAGTCTTATTCTTATTTGCCATCATATACCACCCTTCTTTGAACCCTGTTGGATCCAGGCTTTCCTTGGCCAAATCAAATAAGTTCAGCGTTCAGTAAGAAAAACAATGTCTGTATTGGAGCTAATCTAAGAGAAACCTTTTCACTAGAATCATTGTATCTCACTGGCCAATGATTGGTTATGACAGATAACAAGGAAGAAATCACAAACTTTTTAGTAAGAAGTAAAGAGTATATAAACTACAGAGATGGTGGTTAAATGAGGCTTTCAAAGTGCTAAATTACTGAGTAATTTTGACAGTACTGAGAAGGCTGAGCTGTTCATCATTCATTTTTATATGTGACACTCAAGTTAACATGTGCACCTATTAACGTGGGTATAATTCACAATGTATTATCCTCTCCTGTTAATTAGAATGATGGATTATTAATTGCAGTGAGTTGAAAATGTGCTGATTAGAAATTATCCATGAAAAACTGTATATAAACAGTTTAATAAGAAATCACACAAATTATCAAATTATATTTTGATTAGTAATTTAAATTTGATTATTAAATGGAACTCAGTTTATGAAACTTTATCAAGTTCGATACATTTTCTTTTTTCTATGAGTATGGTTACTATGTTTTTCTAAACCTTTTACAAAAAGAAAAATGTGAATAAATAAGAAGCCAGAAAATGGGTCTAATTATAGTCAAAATGTATATCAGAAAATGTTTGACTATTACCTTAATCACATGCAAATGAAATATAATTAAAGCATTTTGGTAATACTAATTGACTACCATTATTTTATTCATCATAGAATAAAGAGAAAAAATGCATTTTTTCTTGTATTCTATTGTTAGATCATAACTTTATATCAAAAAGGATGCGAACCTTAAGGATCCACAGAAGTCACTTCAAGTGATAAAAAAAAAAACAAAATTCGTTTCCTAATAGATATTGGCTAAAATGTCAGATATGCTTCTGAGCCTGAAGCATATGAAATATTCTATAAATAAATAAATAAATACATAAATACATAATTTCTTATTTTTGAAATTGAAATATAATGGACATATAGCATGTTATAAATATAACATATTTGTTTCAGATGTACAACACAATGATTAGATATATGTATATATTGTGGAATGATTGCCACAAGTCTAGTTAACATCTATCACTACACATAGTGACAATTTCTTATCATGATGAGAACTTTTAAGATCTAATTCTTAGCGACTTTTAAGTACACAATACAGTATTATTAACTATAGTCACCATGCTTTACATTATAACATGGGTGGAAGTAGCCAAAGTACTTTTTTTGCTGATACTTAATTTTCAAGTTACTCAAAATATCTTTCCAAAATTAAATATGATATTTTTAAATCCGTGAAAATTTTTGTTTGTGTGACTTCTTTTATTACTTAAAAAAAGAAATTATAGAATCAAAATTGGAGCCATTTTCAAAAATAATACATTTAAAATAAACTTCCTCAATTGTAAGTAGGAAAATTATAAATGAAATCTAAAACTGCTAGAGAATAAAAGTAATAATTTTAAGACAAGTCGAAAAAGTATGACAGAAAGCAAACAGAACCCAAGACACCCAAAACTCATGGTTAATTCAATACATCTATTCCTGAAGTATTTGTTGACTTGCTCCTAAAAGGCATATAGCAAATGAGATTATAATGATGTTAGAGTGACAAAAATCTAGCACCATAAGTTATTTCTATTCTGCTCATATTTACATATTTTCTTCTCAAAGGTGCTTGTATTTACTCCTTTCCATTACAATACTAGATCTGCATGATTTCTCACATATACTATTATAACAATTTTTAAAAGAATATGTATGTTTAAATAATAGTTAAAATTTAATTATAATTCTACAATACCAATATCCATACTTAAAAAATTTAAGAATATAAATATAAAATATATATAATTACTATTTGATTTTTATTTCAAATAACATTATTTTTGACACCTTTGATGCTCTTATATAGATTTTAATGGCTTTCTGTAGTTGGCCAAGTGAGATTCAGTCCTCTACTTTCTCCTTCCTAATATTCATTCAACAATATGAATTAGTACCATTGAACTATATACTTAAAAATGGTTAAGATGATAAATTTTATGTTATATATTTTACCACTAAAAAAACTGGGGAAAAAAGCCATGATGTGGTTCTTTTTTAGATATACAATATGTTATTACCAATATATGGTCATCTACAATTATGTATAATGCATACAGTTACCAGGCTTACAGATTTGTTCCCAGTTGTTATACACGTTGCCTTCCAACTACTCACATCTTTCCTGGAGCATCTTTTCCTAGCCACAAAGGAAGTTATGAAATGCTCAACTTGGAAGTTATCTGTCTATCCACCCTCGGGAGAACTTTCTTACATGGTAATACTGAAGGCTGACTTCCTTGCCTCAAGTGGAAACGACTCTGATTCAGTTAGTGCTCCTGATGTTCTCATTGGATTTTGCTGAAAAAGTCTTTAGCTAAAAATAATACTCCTGCTTGGCTTTTCCCTATGGTTTACGCTTCTCCCTTTACTCCCTCTCTCCTGAAAGTTCTCTTAAATAAATAATTGCCCAAGTATCACCTCTGGTTCCTGGGAACCTAACCTAGACAGTAGCAAGAGTAGTATGTGTAAGTTATCAATAATAATAATAATAAAACTCTAAAATTTCAGTATCATCAAGTGAAAGAACATACAAAACCTCTATAATTTAACAGCTCTCATTTTCAGCGTAAAGATGATCTTAAATTTAAAATTTGACAATATGTCCAATGCTTTAGAAATACCTGTTGCATGTTCAAGTATAAAATTTTAAACTTTGGGAATATTGTCTAAAATATTGCAGATCTGGAAAAACAGATTGAAACCATTGATGAAATCTTTGATATTACAGAAGACATGTCCAGATGGATGGCATAGAAGATAACCATGGACCCGATGTTAACAAGGTATTAATTTTATTCTGAGTAGGTTGGCTGAAAATGTAAAAGAAACTAAAAAAGCCTTATGGACATATGGGAGCATCAGGGCATCTCAAAATGGCAAATGGTGTATGGCTGAAAGATGATTGCATAGTTATTTCCAATAACCTTTGCCAGAAAGTATTAAACAGAATACATCATGACCATTTGAGCTCATGAAATGGTGCAAATGAAGAGCATGGGCTACAGAAACTTGGCAAGCATCCAACAAAAAAAAATTAATGAAAAAGTATCTTCTTTACTGGTACGTCAGCTCATATTGCATGAAAATATGAAAGAGATACTAATGAGAAGAACAGCAGCTGTCAGACTTGGAAAGAGTTGACACATGGATAAAAAAATCATTTATTACTACTATTAGAGAATTTAAATTGTTATTTCATGATCTGGAACCATCAGCATAAAAAAAGGTGAGAATATAACATAATATAGCCAATATTTATATATCGACAAGTATAAAAATTTAGATGTATGATTTTTAACAAAATATACTATTTAGGTATATAAAAATTTTTCTCATTTCTTAATTTAATGTTAATTTATATAGAAAATTTAGATAATTTACTCAAAGAGTACTCATTGGGAAGAAATGTTTTCTAACTTTAAGTTCTCTAAATTAATTAATTGCATGTGTATTCATTAGGTTAAAGGATCTACCAGTGACAAGTTGATTACTGATAAATTATTGAAGATTACATAAAAAGTATTCAAAATTAACTGAAATAATTATTGTACTTTAAAAAAGATATGGACAAATGTTGAAAGTCTTAAACAAAGTAGAACAAATCAAATAATGAAACCTCGAAAATATCTATGATGAATTTGGCTGTGATTTCTTCAACAAGATGTCTAGAAAAGGGATTTATTCATTTTGCTTACCTTGTGTAAAAACTAGCAGCTATATGGTTTTGAAAAGTCTGCATTTTTCTTCTTAAGTAATCACATCTGATCTTTATATACATATCTGTGAATAGACTGGTTTATCTGCACATAAATAATAAGGAGCATTGTGTATGTTATATATTGATGTTTATATCACATATGTGGAATTACTTTGTTTATCAAGCTAAGATCTATGTTTACTTTTTACTGATTTATCATTAATAATTTTTTAATTTTAAATTAAGCACATAGTGATATTAAAACCCATTGTCATCACAATTCAGACCTATATACCATAGAATTTTAGACAATATTTATTAACTCATGTGACAATGATTCACTGTGCTTACCATACATTTTGAGACTATAAATACTATCATTAAAACTCGAATGCTTATAAATCTGAGCTTGTAAACCAGTGAAATAACAAATTAAAGGTACATAAAATACAATATGAACTTTAAGTAAAAAATACTATGCAATTCATTTGTGATTTCTTTTGTTACATACAAGTTTTTATAGAGATATTATGTTAGTTCCAAACTCTCTCAAAATCTACTAGTGCCAAGGATAGTTGCATTACAAATATCAAACAATAGAATCCATTCTAACAGTATTTAAATTGATTTTGATTTGAGTACCACATCTTACATCTAACTTCGGGTAAATTAGACAATCTTTTTTTCCTCAATGATAAGACATGAAATTTTTTCCTGCTGTAATCTCTCTCATAAGGCTGTGTGATAAATATAAATGCCTAAAGAACTATAAATATGAAAAATTTTATTAGTTTTGCTAAAAACTTACAAATTTTAGGAAGCAGTCTCAGCTAAACATATAATGATTTCAGTGATAATCATATTATAGCCATTGGAGAAAGAACTTGAAGCAGTAAAATCAATTTCTCTATGTCTCTTACAAAACTCAAGTTGAAAAACAAATGACCAAGGTGATGGACAAGCTTTGCCTTTATTTTTCTCTTCATTTTACTTTAATCTTTATCTCCTGGAGGATAGTTGCTATTTGAGACATGAAACAGAATGCTTTATTTCTAGTCATCTCAAAATTCTGGTACATTCTCATTAGAAATCATGTGGCACTAAAGTCCTAGCAAAAAAAGAAAAAAGAAAAGAAAGACAACAAAACATTGAAAGAAAAAAATCTATCACCTAAGCTACCATAAGAACGTAAACTTCATAAGGTCAGAGATGTTTAAATACTTCACTTATGTCTGCAATCACCAGAATGTAAAAAAGGTTGGCATACAGTAAAATGGAAAAATATTATTTGTTGCATAAATGAATCACTTTTTGTATTTGAATTATATTTAGGGAGTATCTAGAATAGGAATGATAGAGACAGAAAATATATATTAGAATTATAAGGAGTTAAGAGGAGGAGGGAATGGGAGTTATTGCTTAATTGGTACTGTTTCCACTTGGTGTCATAAAAAAAGTAGTAGTGGTTGTATAACATTGTAAGTATGATTAGAGTCATGGAATTATAAACGTAAAAATGACTAAAATGGCAAGTTTTATTATATATTTTATTATAATAAAACTATTTTTCAAAATTATGCAATTTGGAAAAATTCACCAATTTTAAAATAAGCAGATAAAATTATTCAGCAGACCCAAGAAAAAGTAAGCATTTATGATCCCATAATATCTATATCTTAAAATACACTATTAGTAATATCTGTTTTTCAAGTAAAATTTATGCAATGTAAAATAAACGTCTTAAATTGAAAATTGATTTTTGATAAATATGTGCATTCATTAAACCATCATCCCTGCCAAGATATAAAACATTATCACGGCCTCAGAAAAGTTTCCTCTTCCAACAGTGTGCTAAAGACAGCTTCTAAAAACTTTCAAGTAGAGATTGATAAATTTTCAGATATTTTGGTGAGCTAGTTATTAAACATGGGCATTATTAAAAAATAAATTATATGAATTTGCAACTAATAAATTATATTAAAAAGCAGTTAACATATCATTTAAAAAGATCTTAAATATTTTACATTTCATAATGATTTTGTGCTCAAGATTACTTTTCTGACTACTGCTTCTGTATGGTAGAAATACTATATTGTGTGTTGCTGTACATTTTTGATTGTGCCCAATGACTTTATGATGGTAGCTTGAAATAGGCAAGTTCAGTATTCACAAAATAGAAATCCAATTTTAAAAATTAGAACTTTTCCCCCACATATTCCTGCACATTACTGCTCACTGATCTAGCTACCTGCTGCCCCACTATTTTTCATTTCTAAACCATTTAGCTTAACTTTATTCATTCTTGAATTTCACATTGGTTATCATATTCTGTTTTGCACCTGGCTTCTTACATTCAACGTATTTTTTGAGATTTTGTCCACATTTCTGCATATATTATTAGCCTATTCTTTCTAATTGTTGGGTAGTGTTCCATAATAGGAATATACTACACTTTGTTTATCTAGGCTTTTTATGACAATATTTGTTATTTTTAATTTTGGGTTATTTTTAATTAAGATGCTACAAAGATTCTTGTATGGTCTTTGGTAGATACATTTTTTCTTAATTCTCTTAAATAAAAATCTAAAAGTAGAATTGATTAATTATAGATAGGTGTATATTTAACTTTTTAAGAAACTGTCAGTTTTGCAAAGGTGTGTACTATTTCACATACCCACCAGCAATGTATGAGAGTTCCAATAGCTCTATTTCTTCACTAACATTTAATGTTGTCAGTCTTTCAAGTTTTAATAATTCTGGAGGGTTTGAAATAATCTCATTGTGCTTTTCATTTGATAATAATGTCAAACATCTTTTCATGTGCTTATTAGCCATCCGTTTATCTTCATTTGTGAAGTATCTGTTCAGGTGTGTTGCCTAATTATTTTTAAATTAAATTGTATTTTTAAAATTTCTTTGTGTAAGTTCTTTATATTGTTTATTCGAGTCCTTTATCAAATGTATGTATTGTAAATACCTATTCTGTAGCTTTTTTTAAAGGTGTGTTTTGATGAGTAGAAGTTCTAATTATGAGGAATTCCATTTTTTGTATAATGTGCCTGTGTTTTATTTCATAGTATGTTTTGGTTCTCTCTGTGAAATCTTCTCATAACCCAAGGTTGTTAAGATAATACTTCTATGTTTTCCTCTAAAAGCTTTCTTGTTTTAAAATTTACACACGTCTATATCCCATCTTATATACATTTTTGCATAAAACTTGACATAATCGTTGAGGTTATTTGTTTTTAATGTGGCTATCCACCAATCTAAAAACACTTTTAAAAATATTCTTTCTTTATTAAATGGGCTTGATGTCTTTGTCAAAGATTAATTAAACTTATATGTGTGCCTGTACCTTCCACTTGTTCCATTAATTATTTTTTATCTATACTATCTTGATCACTGTTACTTTTTAGTAAAGAATATTAAGATTAGAAATCATGTGTTCTGATTCTTTAAACATTTTCACTTAAAATTATTTTTGTCTATTCATTTTAAATATCCACATACATTTTAGTCTCAGTTCATCAGTTATTACAAAAAAATCACGTATGAATTTTAACTTGAAATGAATTTTAATCTTTTTTAGATCAATTGAACTCTAAGCAATATTAAGTTGCTAAATTGATAAATATAATGCATCTTTCATTTCTTTAGGTCATCTTTAATTTTTTGTAGTAATCCTTTATACTTTACTATGTAGAAGTTTTATATAACTTTTGCTTAATTTGTTTATTATAAATTTGGATATATCTGTTAATGTATTTAATTTGTTTTTCTAATTACTAGCAATACATAAAAATATACTTATTTTTAATATATTGAATTGTGGTCTTGCTAAATTCACTGATTAGTTCTAGCAGTACTTCTTTAAATTCCTTTTGATTGCCTGTATAAACAATTACGTCATCTGAGAATAAAGGACATTTACTTCCTTTTCAATCTTTATGTGTACTATTCTTTTTACCCCTTTTTGCATTGATTAGGACATTTAATACAATACTGAAAAGAAATGGTGAAAGTAGATTTCTTTTCCTTATTTAGAAGATTTAACAAAAGATTGTTCAATATTTAACCTTATGATATTCTTCATTTTAATGAAGAACTTGCCTTCTCTTCAGTTTACTGAGAGTTTTTGTTATGAATCAATTAAGATGAACATACCTTTTTCTTTACTAAATTTCCTTTGTTAGAAGCTGATTTGCCTTGAATGGGTTCTGAATGTTGAAACCTGCATTTTTGAGTTAATCCCCATTTGGCTAGGATGTATTATGCTTTGTTTATAATGTTACAATCAATTTGCAAAGATTTTGTTAAGAATTTTTCTGTCTTTGTTCATGTGGGTACTGGTCTATAAATTAATATTCTTGTAACATCTTTGTCAGGTTTTGATATTGCTGTTATTCTTCCCTCTTAAAATGAATTGCGAAGTTTTATTTTTATCTTCTTATTTGGAAGATGTTTGTATATGATTGATGTAATTTCTTATTTAAATGTTTAACAGAATTCACTAGTGAAATTATGCTCTAGATTTTTATTTTTGAGACGTTTTGATGATGTGTTTAATAGATACAGAGACATTTAGACTTTTTATTTCTTCTTGTGTAAATTTTGATGAGTTGTATATTTTATAGAATATAAATATGTCATCAAATCCATTCATATAAAGTTATTTACGATAGTACCTTAATATCCTTTTAAATTCTTCAGGGCATATAATATATCTCATATTTCATTCTTGATTACAATATATTTTGGAGTTTACTTCTTTTTTTCTTCATCAGTGACACTACTGGTTTATTTTATTATATTCATCAAAGCTAAATTTTGAATTCTATTTTTTGTTTTCCATCTTACTGATTTTTGCTTTCATTTTTGTAATTACATCCATTTACATGTTTTTAACATTAATATGCTTATCTTTAGCTTTTAAGGTAGAAAATTGGATCTTATAGTTAGATGTGTTTTAATAGAGGTATGTATATATGTAAACCTATACATTTCTCCCTAAACACTGTTTTAGCTACATGCCACGCATTTTTATATGCTATTTTATATGCTGTTTTATTAATTAGAAATATTTTCTAATTTATCTTGCTATTTAGATCTTTTTTTCATTCATTCATTATTTAGAAGTATTTTGTTTTATTTACAAATATTTATGGAATTTCAAGATACACGTTGACATGAATTTATAATTAATTATAATCAGAAAATGTTTTGTAATACTTTAATCCTTTAAGTTCATTGAGATTATTTTTAATGAATAAGCATTGTTGTGGGTAATATTCTATAAATGCTGACTATTAGATAAAGTTGGTTGATACTGTTGTCACTAAATTTTTGTCTCAATATTCTATCAATTACTAGAAAGGATATAATTATCAATGTATTATTTAGTTGAATATCTGTACATCTAACTTTCTTCAGATTTTGCTTTATGTGTTTTAAAGCTTTCTTAAGCAGAAACAAAGAAAATTCAGCCTTTATTCATAACATTGTTCTGTTTGCAATGTGTTATTTTTTTCTCATTTCTGTCAAGATTTCTTGTTAATTTTGTGTTTCAGGTATTTTAATCAGTTTGGCTCTTTAAAAAATTTATCTTGGGTCTTGCAGAGATTTTTATAATTGTAATTTAATATTTTTTATCACATTTGGTGAAAGCTGTCCAAATTCTTCTACTCTTCTTTTCTCAATTCTACATTAAACATTTAATATTGCTCCCTGTCACTGAAATTCCTTTCATTTTTTAAGTCATTTTTTTCTAGTTCTTACCATTATATAGTTCCTATTAATTTATCTTCAAAATCAACCCATTTTTCTGCCTTCTCTTATTTCTGCTATTAAGCCTATTCAGTAATTTTATTTATCATGTCAGATAATTGTCTATGCACTTTTCAATTCTAGAATTTCTACTGGGTTTACTGCTGTTGAATTTTTAAATTATATTCAGTTAATTTAATCAAGTTTTAATTTAAGTCCTTGAACATATTTTTTACATTTTTTATTTTAAGACATTATCTGCTATTTCCATATCTTGGTTATCCCTTAGCTGTTTCTAGTGTCTTTTTTTTTCCCCCTGAATAGTTGGTCACAATACCTTGCTTATCAACACAATTTAAAAATATGTTTTTATACTGGACATTGTAAATAACACTTGTTCCTAGATTCTATTATCTTCTGATGAAGATTCATTTTTTGCTTAAGCAGATAGTTAAGTTACTGGCAATTCATCTTAAGGTGGATGTTTAGTTTTATACTTTATTAGGGCAGACTCTTCTAAAACTCAAGTTTTTTAATAAGGACCTCTAACTTGATAGGACTTAAACTCCCGACTCTGCCTGTCTCCTTTGAGCAGGAGCTGAAATCTTTTCTTAGTCTTTTTATCCTCCAATTTTTATTTTATATTGTTATTTTCCACTTGGATCTTTAGAATGTCCCACATGCCTGTGCATTTCAGAGGTAAGCTGTCACTAAAGGAGTTTATAGATACATTTGGGTGCAGGCCCTGTCTTGACTTCATTCTTTTGGAAATTTAATCTCAATTTACAGCCACTCTGGTTGCCTGAAATTCTGGTGTATGAATCCCTAAGGTGATAAGACTGCAACTTTTTGCTGGAGTTGTAGCCTCCATACTCACATTGGACTGGGCTCCCTGAAATCTCTTCCTGATTTGAATAGCTCTCTAGTGATTTTTTTTTTTTTTTTAAGCAAGGCTACCCTTGGTTGACCTCACATATTGCAAGAACTTTGTCAGCTTACAATCCCTCATTTTTTTATTTTTTATGCCTACAACAACTGGTCTTTCTAGGTGGTCTTCCCTCCAAGTACTAACCAGGCCCAACTCTGCTTAGCTCCCAAGATCAGATGGGATCAGGCTTGTTCAGGATGGCATGGCCATAGACTAATGAGTTTTTAAATTGTTTCCCCTACTACCAGAGTTTATAATTATCTTTGAGCTGGTTGTTCCAATAGATATTCTGACATTTTTGGAGCTAGAATTCACCAATTAATTTAAAAGGACAGTGTGTAGACATTGCTATATCATTCACTTACCACATTTCCAATTCAGATTTTTGCCAGACATTTAGACTTTGATAAACCACAGAAAACATATACTAAGGGTTAAGTTTCAAGAAAATATTCAAAAATAGTTTAGTAGTAATACATTCAATTACTATGTGACATATATATAGTTGAATTTACTGTGAATTCCTTTAAAAAAAAAGACCCCTAAAACATAACTAATATATATTTTAATGTTTCTTACTCTTTCAAATGTAATGTCTTGATATCTAAGTTTTTAAAAACTGAAAAAGGATGACAGTTGATTTTTAACTTATAGGATATTTATTACATACTATGTACTTTGTTCCTATGTTCACACCACATCCAGAAATGATCTTAGGAGAATGTGTTAACAGGAAACAAAATAAAAAATATATAAAAACAAAAATACCTCACCATAGATAGGTCTGCTAACTATAGTTTGGTTGTTAAACTTCAGTAACATCTGTAATTAGACTTAGAATATGTTACCCTTAAAATAACAAAGAAAAATATGAATCACAATTTAGCACCTTAAAAATATAGATAAGAAACATTTTCTTCCTTCTAATTAAGAAAGCAAATGGTTGAGGATAGATATTTTTTCATGCAGTGAGTATCTCATCAAATATCAACATTCTTCCTCTTTCAAAAGAAATATGAAAGGTAGTAAACTTAGTTAAGGAAAATTTCTTCTTAGTATTCTTCCAAGTTGGCTGATTACTCATACAGGCTTTCTTCTCGTTGCAAAATGGCTACAGGAGCTTCGAACCTGAAACTCTCATATATCTTTGCCATAATAAGAGAAAAAAATCCTTTCCCTACATTTCAAGCAAAGTCATTATTTCTAATTAACTTTTATTGGTTATGTGAGCATCTTTCTAGTTGTAGAAGTCAGAAGTATATGATGATCTGATTCTAAGGGTCACGGTTCCTTTCATGTAAAGCCTTTCTTGTCAAAAGGCATGTGAAACTTCACCCAAAACATGACTAAAAATGAGCATAGACATGATACTTTTTAACAGAAATATAAGGAAAATAGTTACTGGACCACAATCTAACTAATGTCCACTAAACAGTCAATTCTTGTCATCTAGGAAGATTTATCTCCAACCTGTTGCAGATATGATTTTAGTTGGAATGCAATTCTCCACAATAAATTCCATAAGTAAAAGTCTACCAAAATACAGGTTTCTGTTTAAAAAAAAAAAAAAAAAAAAGACAATAAGGCATTACCTCAGCTCTTACAGCCTATGAAGTAAGATAGAGACATTCTGTTAATAATAGGACTCAGATTTCATTACTCTTAAGCTATTTTCCTTCTTTTGTACATATTAAGCTTCTCACACTGTGCACAACAAAAGATTCCCACAACAATAAATGCGGGTAATAATATACAATTCTGTTCTGCATTCTGTCTCTTTGATGTGTGCAGGTTGGATAGGGGGATGGAAAAGCTCATGGTAGGGTTATTTCGAGATACCTTTGAGCCGCTTATTAACTGGTCCTTATTAGCAGCTTCTTATTCCAGCTTTCCCAGGCAGCTATGACATGTTTTGAAGATAATTCTTTTGTTCCATAAAACCATAATGCCTACTTTAAACTGCAATGAATTCAGAAAAAAAGAGAAGAAAAGGCCAATTAAATTATAAAAGACCTTTAAAGTCACTGCTGTAAGCTACTAGTTTTACACCTTAGACAATATTATATTATAGAGCCGTTAGTGAAAAATTGTTTTTTGCTTTGAAACAAGTCTGGCTGCAGTAATATGAGCTTCCATACAATGATAGGTGCCAGAAGTGTAAGCAATGCCAATAACCACTTTAGAGCTAAAAATGAACCCATAAATAAAATAATTTTAGAGAAGCCAGTATTTACTGAAAGTATCTTAACCAAAAGAAAGATCGAATGTTGATGTCAAATAATTTAATGACAATTTATTGTGTGCAATCAGTTCACCAAGCATTACGCAACACTATTTTTATTATTATTTATAAATGTAAGCCATTATATGATGATAACCATGCTTTAGTCATTGGTTTATAAGCATTGTATCTAATGACACCTTTACTTCTAAAAATGAAAAGAAAGTATTGTTACTGCTCCCATTTTACTATGAAGAAACTGAGACACGAAGTAACAATATCATCCACTATTGCAACAATGGTTATTACAAAATGTCCTGTTCATAGTGTAGCTTTGGTATCCAGGTTTTCAATCCCTAGGTTACCATAACTCCATTTATAGGGTAATATGTGTATTTCTGAATCTTGTTTTATAAACCTCCTTCTAAGTTTTCTTTCCTTAGATCTCTGAGGAAATGCTCTAACGTCTCCAATTAGCAATTCTCTTGAATGTGACCAGTCTTCTTACTAACACCTCCACAGAAATTTTAAATACTCTCCTTCCACATGCTGTGACTTGGCTCATAGGATTCTCAGACTACTGAAATATCTTTAATTCAACACATATTTAATGAGATACTATTTAATGATCCAGACACCCTGCAATTTCTAATAGCAAATCTATTCTAGTTTATTTTTTTGAAATTTGGTTCAACACTCACTTTCTCTGGGAAACAACATGTAAAATTCTTTATCCTTTCCTTACATTGACCATTCCTTACTCAATGTCTTTTTACTGCAATTTGCATTGAATATTATGAATGTCTACTGTTCCTAATGCATATACACAGAATCTTATGGTGAAATAAGCATTGGATTTAGAATAAAAAGATAAAAGCTAAAGTTAGGTAAACTGACCAAGTCATTTACTTTAACTGAGACAGTCTTTCTTGCTACAAAAATGTTAATAATAGCAATTATAATATTAATTTGTAGGATTTTTAGTAGAATGAAATATGTTGATACAGATAGAGATGCTTTACAAAACCAAATAGCGTCAGTATTTCAGTTTCTAGTCTTACCGTGGGCCCAAACCACACCCACATCACCCATAATACTTAACCAGACAATCTGTCCATAAATTGATATTTTAGCCTGCTAGACATTTTAGGACCATATTGTTAACTTTAACTAATGTGGTCTGTGAATAAATATCAGGTTATCTATGTCAGTCAGATCTTATGGAAGAAATTGTTTTGTTTGTTTGTTTTTTTTAAGTGACTAAATCCAGTTATTCAATGATTGCTGCTGCTACAACAGTTCCTTATAAACTTTCTCCTCATCCTCCTCTCTTAGTTCTCATTATCCATTTTCTTCACAGTTTATCAAGTTATAATTGTTGTGCATTAAATTTCACAAATTTAACATATAATTTGTGCAATTTAATGTGTATATATATATATATATATATATATATACACATACATCCAACGAATCATCAACACAGTCAAGATAATAAAAATAAAGATCACCCATAAGTTTCTTGATGCCTCTTTGCTATTTATTTCTCCCTACCCAGGTCTTCTGTTTCTAGGCAAACATTAATCTAATTTCTGTTACTGTAGATTTGTTTGCACATTCCAGAAGTTCATAAAAATTGAATCCATTCCAAACATATTCTTTTCGTCTGGTATTTTTTATTTAATAAAATTTTGAACATTTTTTATATTGTTACAGGTATCCTTAGTTAATTCATTTTTATTGTTGATTATAATTCCAATATATCAACATACCACAATTTATTTATCTATTCACCTATTGATGGCTAGAAGGGTTGTTTTCTAGTTTTTAGCTATTATAATTAAAGATTCTATACATATTTGTGTTCAAATCTTTGTGTGAAAATGTGTATTTAATTGTCTTGGATAAATACTTAGGAATGGAATAACTATGTTCTAAGATAAATATAAAAAACTGGTTTAAAAAACCATAAAACTTTTTTACAAAGTAATTATGACATTTTACATTCTCACTGACTGTATCAGAATTCAAATTGCTCCATATTCTTGCCAACACTTGGCATGATCAGCCATTTTAATTTTACCATTTTACTCAGCATTGAGAGCTATCTCATTGGAACTTATATCTTTCATCTCTTTAATAATGAAAAATGTTGAGCATAATAATTTATTATTGTCATATTTTTATTATCATGCTATTTACAGTAGGGCTCATATATCTAATTTTTCACAACATATATGAACCAATACTGGGGTGTATGTTAAAAAATAATTCAAGAAATAATTTTTAAATAAAAGATTGCATGAATATTTAAGAAATAGAATTTCCCTACGCTAAAACTATAATAAGAGAGTCCAATAATAATAATCTCTGGAACAAGCTGTACACAATCATTTCCTTATCTGAATAATTCCAATGCATACATTTATGGTAAAGTAGCTACATGAACAATGTTCCTGTGCGATATTTTCTGTGCCACATAAAACCACAGCAGGTTTCCTCCTAAGGGACAATGTGTTTACTTCCTAATAGATAATATAAAAAATTCAGAGAGACAGAGAAATAGGGAGATAGAGAGAAGAACCACAGTTATATTCCAGAAATTGGCTAATAACTTTGTGAGCAAAAGATTAGGAGTATTGACTGCTACATTCTCAAAACTCTTGGTCTCTGTAACTCAACTCTATCAGGGTAAACAATACCTGTGGCCACTGAGTCATTACACATTAACACCTGTTGCCAGGATTTGAAGATAGTGCATATTAAAGATGCGGAGAGACGTCCACCAGGCCTCTCTTCTGATCTGCTTCACAAGCTTGTCTTTCAGACCGTTAGTCTCCACCATTATAAAACATTCTCAGCAGCAGATCCAGAAATAGAAGATAGTTTGCTTAGAACTTTGGGTATGGTTAGTCTGATCTCCATCCCCTTTCATTCAGTTATTTAAAAATTACCATAGCAAGTACAAATTCCTTCTTGCTGCACATTTCCCACACTTCCATCCTACACTCCTCAACTGCACTTAATGCCTACACTGCTGTTAATAACTCACTACTATTATGTCTGCCATGCCATTAGAGGCCCTGTTCAGTTATGAACAACTTCTTGTCATCTGTAAACTCCTGACGTCCTCTCTGACCCCCAGCTAGACATCATCTCCATGTATCTTTTACTTAGAAGTACATTTCTCAAACTGCCTGTAGATTCATAGAAGATGTACACTGAAGCTAACAAAGGTTAATATTGGGGGCTATTTTGTACTGGTATCTTTCAAGGGCCCTAGAAATATGTTCATACCTTTTTGTAAATTTGCAGTAGTTAGATATTTGAGTACAATCAGTTAAGAGCACTTGCAGTTAAGATTTTTTTTTTGTATCTAATTTTATGTTTGTAAATTTGCATTCTTTGACTTAAAGAGGATATCCAAGATTTTACAAATTTTAAGTACCACAAAACCTGGACCCACCATTATTATTATATAAGAAAAAAATCTTTCTGTTTTGAAAATTGATGATAATAATTTTTGATCCAAGAATGTTTCCAACCTTGTCACCTAGGCCATTCTGAGCCACCTCAGAAAGTATATACCATTTAAAGGGAAGTTAATGTTAATTAACTTTAAACTTCACCTTAGTAAACCATGATTAGTAAGGTAATGTAGGAAAAAGTAACCTAGTACATTGCAAACAAAATACGATGAGTTTGGGATTAATTATGGCTCTATATTATCCCTTCTTCTGTTCCTTCTATTGATAAGGGTACATAAATGGAGGCAAATTATGTCATCCTGTTTTTTCCTGGGCAAAGGCAAGTGTACATTTGTCAATTTGCAATTCTTTTCCCATATACTGGAAGCTTTCTGTACTTCATGGGGTAGAAATTGATGTCTGATATCTGACAGGTTTATAAGATGTCACCAGGAGTTTGGTCTCTGAAGTTTGATTTTTATTTTAGGAGAGTTGAGAGTATGATTTGATCTAGAGCAAAGAATTTCATGTAATAAGTCAATTGCATTTTTAAAAGTATACTTTTTGTATCCCAGTGTGAAGAGAGATTTTCTATTTAAATATGTCATTGACAGCCTATATCATTAGTATATATAAGTTGGCACATAAAGACCTATGAGATAAATGTACAAACAATTTTCCATTATTTTGCTTTTAAATTAAGGTTCTATGTGCAGAATACATATAGGAAGTTATATTCTGCCCATAGAATCAATAAATACCAATTATTTTAAAAGTATGTTTATTAAATATTTGTCCTTTAGGAATACCTTAAATGTTTCTGACTGATTATTATAGTTCGAGCTTAATACATATAGAAAAAAAAACTGTTATAAACTGGGGGATACTAAAAGGAATCATAGCATAATTAAAAAAATTTTTAAAACCCACGTATCCTGCAGTATCATTTAATGTGTACATAGCATATTTGAAATAATTTGCTCATGCGTTCTTTTCTTCAGTTTTCATATAAATTAATTTGAAAAAATTTACATGCTCTCTCTCAATACCTTCCTGATTTTAACTCCAAAATGATAATCCCACTTTAAAACCTGCCATTGTTTTTTCACTTAGAAAAATTGCTAACTATTTTATGTTACCATTTAGAACTGAGTTATTTTTCCTAATTGTTTAATAATAATTAGTTGGAATATATAATGCCAGTAGTATGCAAATGATGGGGTTTATGTAGTGTAAGTAGATGTTGGTTATTAGCAAAAGGGTAAAAATTAAAGCTTGGGAATAACTGCAGCTTAAGTTAGTTTTTATCTGATTCGTAAAAAACTAACATTAATTACCATCATATTCTTATTATATTTCATCATGACAATATTTTTAAATTATCTTTTTATTTTCACCTGCTTCTTTATTTCTAGATAGATGCTAAGAGTTGTGCAGCAAAAGACCCAGAAATTTCTTGAGACTCTGTTATTTTGTTTATTCAGTTTATTTCATCCAATTCAAGCCATTCTATTCACAGCAATATTCCATATTTTAAAGATTTGTTATAACAAAATAGTGCTTTACATTTTCTTTTAGCTTTTTGCAAGCTTCGAGGTCTTCCGTGTATGTATAAGTTTACATTGTGTTCAGGAGACAAAAGTAAAGGAAATATTCAAACTTACTTTTAAATTGTGACCTATGCAATCAACATAGTAAATTCTTGGACTTATATCTTTTTTATATACCTTGCCCATTTATCTTGTATGATGACAATGTTGATACTGATCAACAAAGTGATTATGTTTATAAAGAGATGAATCATCTTTTATAACCAACGCTCGCAATATATTGGACTTGAATTGGCATTAGCACGTCATCTGAAAAACATGTGTTCAGAACTTAAACTGAGCGACTTTCAAAGTCAAACACTCAGAAGCTGCATGATGGGGTAGATCATAAATGCTAGAAATGTGGAAAGTTGGCTGGAGTAGGAACTCTGGTTAAGTAATCTCTCAGACACTTAATGATCTCCATTACTCTAATCATATTTATTTGTTCCTGAGATTATGTAAGTACAGATAAACATTGCTCTATAAATCCTATACATTTTTTATAATTGTTTATTAAGTTAATTTAATTGTTCAATGTGGGATGTAATACCTTAGAAAAAGCCTATTGTAAATTTATTTTCTGTTAAAAAATAATATCACTAAGTAAATAGATGCCTTCTAGTTTATTTTCTTAGTCTGCATTACTATGTCCTCGACTTCCTAAAAAATACACCTATTTATAATTTTGCCTAATTTAATTATTAATTTTTTTATTTACCTGATCATAATTTCTTATCACATATATTATAAGTTTTTAGAGAAAATTATGCATGGTCTAAAAATGTTAGATATAGATGCTTGGTTGGGAGATTTAAAAAGATATTTAAACCCAAGGAAAGTTATAAACAAGATCATGGTAATTTAATTTTTAAATTTAATATTGTAACATTAATATAAATTTATATTACCCACTTATTTTAATAAAATAGGCTGCTAATGTATACTTTTTAATAAAATTGTTTTTTAAATGAAAATTGCAGGCTCTTCTTTTATAGGAGAGGCAGTTCTATTATTTCTTGATCGCAACACGATATATGTTTAGAGCCTACATGCCCTTTACTCATTTTGCTTCCTCTTCCAGAAATGTCTTTTCATATAAACTCTGCATTTTTAAATTTTATAATTTTTTAAACAACCATCCTACCACACTCTCCTTTCTGATGTGTTCTTTAAAACCCTTAATCAAAATTAATTGATTTTTAATTTTCATAGTAATTTGTATCTCAATTTTAACTTATCTCATTTTTTTCCTCATAGTTACTCAATTCTATCTCAATCATTATTGATTTGAGGACAGAAGGTTTATTTGTTTGTATTTATGTCCCTAAGGAACTTAGAACATTGTAGACAATCAATAAATGAAATTTTATGCACATAAATAATTTTAAAATGATTCAATAATCAGAACCCAAAACCTTAATTTTTTTCTCACTTTTTTTTAATAAAGAATTTTTAATGGCTTTGTTAAAGTATAACTTACATACCATAAAATCCAACCATTTTAAGTGTAGTTTAATAATTTTAGTAAACTTATATACTGTGTAGCCATGGCTGCAATGCAGTTTAAATAAACTATCATACTCCCAATATCCCCTTGTGCTCTTTGCAATAAAACCCCACACCCACACCTAGTTCCTTGTAGACAATCATGTATTGGATTCTGTCTGTCTACTTTTGCCTTTCCCAGAAAACCCATAAAATAAAATCATAGAGTATGTAGTCTTTTGTATCTGGCTTCTTTCACACAGCATGATATTTTAAGATTGATCTATACTATTGTGTGTATTAATAGTTCCTTCTTTTTTGCTGAGTTATGAACTCACGTTAATGTACTACATATTGCTTATCAATCTAATGCCTGATGGATGTTTGAATTGCTTCCAAATTATTATTGCTATAAATAATGCTTCTAGTAATTTGTGTAGAAGAATTTAATGAATATATAGCTTCAATTTTCTACAGTAAACTGAAGAGTAGAATGGCTGTTATATAATTAAGTGTATTTAACTTTAAAAAATTGGCAAATTGTTCTTTTAAATGGCTACACCATTTTACATTCCCACCTGCAAAGCTTTAGTGTTCCAGTTTCTCCCAACATTTAGTATGCCAATCTTTTTCGTTTCTTTTTTCTTTCTTAAAATGAATTCGTGTGAAGTGTGTATCATTGTATGTCATTGTGATTTTAATATGTGATTAATTATGTTGAACATCTTTTCATATGCTTCTTGCTATTCAATTATATTTTGGGGAAAATTATCAATGAAAATATTTTGCTCATTTTAATGGGAATTTTTAATTGTGAGGAGATTTCAATTTTTCTTTATATACTTTGGATACTTAAGATATAGGTTTTGAATTTTTTTCTTCCAGTCTGTTGCCTATCTGTTCAGTATGTTTTAATTTTGATAAATATTTTTAGTCACTAAAAAAAAATGTGCTCTTTGTGTCATGCTTAAATAATCTTTGCCCATGGCGAGGTTACAAAGATCTTTTTCTTTTATGTTTGCCTCTAAAAAATTTATGCTTCCAGTTCTTCCATTTAAATCTATAATTTATTTTGACTTGATCTTTTTGTGTAGGGTAAGGGAGAGATTGATGTTGTCTTTTTGTTGCATATGAGTAAACCAATATAACTGTACCATGTTGAAAAGATTATTTTTTTCTTCATTTAATTAGCATAGTACTTTTATCCAAAATCAATCGACTGTATGTGTGAGGGACATTTTTGGACTCTTCTATTCCATTGAACTATACGTCTATCCTTATGTCAGTATTAAATTTTTTGCTTACTTTAGCTTTTATAAAAAACTGGGAAATCATGGAGTGAAGAAGGACATTTCTTTTTTCCAAGTCGTTTGATTACTTTAAGCTCTTTACATTTCTGTATAAGTTTTAAACTGAGCTTGTAAATTTCTACTAAAAAAAAAACGCTACTGAATTTCATTAGGGTTTGAATTAAATCTGTAGATTAATTTGTGAAGAATTTACTTTTTAACATATTGTATCTTCAAATTTATGAATATGGACACAATTATGTGTCTTCCTTAAATTTTGTTGATTTTTTTACTTTCCAGTATATAGGTCTTGCTCTTTTATTAAATATACTCCTAAATATATTATTCTCTTTTGATACTATTTTAAAATGGAATTATTTCTAAGTTCAAGATCATATTTATGATGTTAATATAAAGAAATACAATTGGTTTATGGGTTCGTATCTATCCTGCAACCTTGCTAAACTCGTTTATTTGTCCTAACAATGTTTTTATAGATTTGTTATAATTTTTGACATACAAGATTATTTTGTCTGCCAAGGGATATAGTTTTATTCTTCCTTAACTGTCATCACACTGAATATTTAATTCCTATGCCTATTTCTACTATTTTTGATAAGAAATCAGATATTAATGTTTCCATTTTTTTCTTTGCATATTAGTAATTTTTTCTTACTATTTGAAGAATTTTTCATTGTCTTTGAATCTCAGCAGTTTGATTATTAGATGTCCGAGTTTAAGTATGTAAGTTAGAGGTGTTTATTAACTATGAGAAATAATTTTTGGCCATCATTTTATTTTTTTCTTATGCTTTCTCTCTTTTCTCTTTTTCTGAGACACTCATTACATATATGTTAAGATGCATGAAATTGTTCCCAAGATCTCTGAAGTGCTATTCATTTCCTTTCAATCTTCGTTTTTCTTTCTTTTTTTTAATAATTTCCATTAATTTATCTTCAAGGTTATATTTATCTTCAAATCCATGAGTGAGATCATCTGTTAAAATATTTATTTTAGCTATTGTAATTCTCATCTATGAAATTTCTACATGTTTGTATGTGTACTTTCCATTTCATTCTTAAGAGTTCCTATTTGTAGTTTCATTGTTATATTTTCCTTTAAATAGTTGAACATATTTTCTTTAATTATTTTATTTATTTATAATAGATGCTTTGAAGTCTATTACTAAATCCAACATATGAACTGATGAGACCATTTTGAATTATGTTTTAAGAGTTGTTTTGTTTGTTTGTTATTTTTCCCCCTGATCGAGTGTCAATCACACTTTCCCCTTTCTTCGGGTATAGAGGAATTTTGCTTAAACCTGGACATTTTGGATGATATAAGAACTCTGGTTTCTGTTTTATTTTTGTGAGTGTTTTACTCTTTCTTTTAATATCTCGTAAGAACTTAAATGATGTAACCAGACTCCCTCATTGTGTGCATCTCTAGTTATCTCTGCTCAGCTTTTGTCTTTTTTATTTTTTATTTTTTAATGTGGGGAAGAAACAGTAGGACTAATACCTATATCTTCATAGTTTAGTGATCAGCCAATGATCACTAAATCACAATGAATGTTACGCTCATAAACTTCAAGTCTATAATGCTTCTGCCTTAGCAGTAATCTATGTGTGATTTGAGAGACACCTATAAAGTCAAAGGCAGTTCTCAAATCTCCCTAGGCTTCTATTGTTCAGGGTCTTCCCGGGTTTCTTCACATGTACTTAGTTTAGAAATTGAGAAATATTTGGAGAGCTCATATCAGCATTTCTATTTCTGTATTCCTGTTAAGTTTTGGGTGCTCTTTTGTACACTTGACCTGTAACCTGAAGACTGGAAAACTAAGGTTTCCCACTATTTATGAAACCAAGTCAGCCACAGTTAGCCAATAAAGCCACAGGTTTTTGCCACTTTCTACTGACCCTAAACCCCAAATGATATTTGCATCTCTTATTTCAAAGGTACTGAGTTTTGCTGTAAGCCACAAAAAGTTAGAAGTACAGTTGTTTTTTTTCTGATCAAGCTGGTGGAAAGCCCCCAAAAGAAAGCTACAGATTTGCCACCCTTCTTACCTGATAATGTTAGTTTTGTAGAACAATTATTTCTCAATTTGTGGTATGTGTTTAGTTGATTTTTAGTACTCTGAAATGATTATGTTTTCATTTTAACAATTTTTTCAGTTTTATACTTATTTTCTGCAGAAGAGGATCACCTAACCTCATACTACAATTATCAAAAGTTCTAACGGAGTTTTATTTTTAAAGGGTTCCTATTAAAAATCAATACAATCATTTAAAAATATAACAATAAAAATATGGAAGCTATCATTCCTTAGCACAGTACCACTGAATCAAAGTAGAGACTTAAACTGAAATAAAACCCAATAAATTTATAGGCATCATTGAATACCTACGTACCTGGGTTGTGTAAGCATATGTGAGCGAATCTAGTTTATGGCAGACAATAATATAAAAGTACATTATTTGAGGTAAAATAATTTACATGTATGATAATTTAAAGAAAATCTCATGATAAAACGATATAGAGACAACTGCAGGACAAGTGACTTATGTTAATCTGACGGAGAAAAGCTGAAAGTGAAATTTATGTGTTGAAAGCACACCACTTGTTACCTTGTGAAAAAAAAATTATTCTGCTAAAGCTGGAAAAAAAAAAACCCATAAGCTTCATCAAATTTAAAGACAAGTGCTGGATAAATTGACATATACTACAAAATTTATAAACCCACATCTCATACAAACTAATTTTTAAAGTTGAACAATGTCAAAAAATTCCTTGTACTTAAGCTAATGATGTTGTACGTAATGCTATATTGTGACATGAGCAGTTTTATTTGAACAAGGTATACAATGTTTTAAATGCATATAATATTGTCACTTAACATCTCTGTAGTACTAATATAATTCTCAGATTTAGTGCTTCTAATAGAACTAATCATTTAATATTATTTATATCTCATCTTTTCTGTGACTTAGAGCACAATAACCCACTAACTTCTCTACTCCAGTTTTGGAAAGTGCAATATAATTTTAGTTTTATCTATGTAGCTCAATCCAGAGTTTTATCTGTGACATAAGTATGGGCTTTGCAATTAAAAAAAAAATTACAATTTACCTATACTTAAAGTTTTATTGCAACATTTTTTTTTCTTTTTTCTTTTGGCATGAGAGCTTTCCAAGTTATTTTAGTATCTTGGCCTCAATGTCAAGAAATATGGGGTAAATAATGTTACCTTTTTAAAAATAGAAATAAAACAAATGTTTTTAACTTGGCCTATTTATAGATTATTGAATTTCTTTTTTGTTCCTTGATTGATAAAAATGAAGCTATACCCATGCACTTAATTTGAGAATAAATTAAATCAATCATTTGCCTGACTAAAATGAAAGAGAAAGATTTTTAAAACTTTCGTTTTAAATACTGTATCTCAGAATTTGAGACCCCAATGTAAAGGGAGCAATGTGAATAAATTTTGTTTATTGATTATTTTTTACTGTCTAAGATAAAAGGAAAAAATAGTTTCAAATATCTTTCAGAGGTATTATTACATAAATCTCTAATATTTAATTATCAGACAAGAGGGAGAATGAGATAGAGCTCAAAATACCTAAAAGACTGTTGCTGTTCCTATTGGAAACCGTCTGATATAATAAAGCCCCTGAGAGAAAACATCTGGCACTTAAAAGACTGCCCTTGGAAGTAGAATGGATGATTTGTTAAGAAGGTGGTTCCCTCAAATTCATTTCTTTCAAGTATCATAGTTGAACCTCTGTGCTGTGTATGACCAGTCACATAATTCTTGACTCTCATATGCTAGAATTTGTGTGAAGAAATTCACTTTGATATGAAGCCACCACTTCTGGGAATACCATTTTCAAATCTATTCTTGTAGACATGAATTTAAAGATATGATTGGGGAAATTTCGATCAATCGATTAGGAATAAATATAATTTTTTTGAACTGTCAACTAAGAAATTTGGAAGGTTGTATATGTGCCAATTGAAAAGAAAACTCAAAGAAGAAGCACCTCGTGGGAAATCTAAGTTGAAAATAGCTTGGGGGAACATAAGCAGGTTTAACAATATGTGAGTCAGTTTTAAAGATATAAAATCTAGAAAGTTTAAGACCTTGAATTATTTGCACCTTAATTTGATAGACAGATAAAGAATTCATCAGAGTTTTAGATTTAATTATTTTCTTAGTATATTTATATCATAGATATTCTGTTTAGAGAATTCACAAAAGAGAAAGATGAGATGAAATGTTGATTTCTCATCTTGTAAATGACATAGAAATCAAAGGAAAGTATATAACTAAAAATAGGAAGCCACATTCTGGAAATAAATGCAATTTCATGGAAATTTTCCCCATAATTTAACTTGTGGAAAAACTCATTAAATTTTTTGCTTACATATCAATGATCATATTTCTATCTTAAAATGAATTTTTCTAGTTTTATTAACAATGATCAATTGGGAAAAAATCAACTTTTAAAAATGTACATCTTGTATATCTTCATTTTGAATAATGAATCAGAATGAAGATGATAGGCAAGCAACGTCTACATTTTTTAGCTTGAAAACATAATGGTGGAAGATATCAGGGAGATATATTTGCTGTATTTCTGTATAAATTTTGCATCTACAGTGGTGACAGCAGGTATTAACAGCTGGCTGAGGTAATGTAACACCTGCTAATAAGCTGCAGTGCCTGGAAAGGCTCTGGAACAGTTATCAAAGAATTATATAAACTGGTTTTTGATTTCATTCTTTTTAGTCAAGTTCAGAATGTTCTGTAAATCTGCAATTGGCACACTGACATTTGAATGGTGAATATTTGTTTTATCCCAGTAAAGATTTGCACACGGGAAAGGAAATTTACATTAAGATTTAGCTTTTAGGTTTGCAAAATCTCAATATTACAAATGACAGTTAAAATGCATGTTTCGTGAAAGCAAAATTGACTAAATGAGCATGTTGTTATTTAACTCATTAGTCCACAATATCTTAATATTTTTACACTTGTTTTTGCAGCCCATAGTTATCACTGTGAAAAGAAATGAGGCAAGGAAAAAAGGAATAGAATTTTTAAGTGTTCCAATTATAACTAGTGTAGGCCAGATGAGGTAAAATTTTTTAAAGTAACAAAGTCATCGATGTGATTATAAATCAGATACTTGTCACCATATTACCTTCCCACATATGTCTTCATGTTTGAGATGCACTCTAACTCACCTAGTGAAAGGACACCTTAGTTTGAAATCCTACCTTACCTTTCTATGTATTTGTATAGCAGATCTTTAAGGATCTGACTTATTTCTCCATATTGGATTATAAATTTGCTTCTTTAACAACATAGACCCTTTTTAATATCTGACAAAATGAATTTTTGTTCTATGTTGTTTTTTCAAAGAACTATTTTGACCAAATTTTAAAAATATATTATTATCGTATATATATATTAATTATTCATATGGTATTCATATAATTATGTATAATAACATATATATCATTATATAATGCATTATATAGTATATATTTAATGTATTATTAGAGTACACAAATGAAATAGTTTTGGGGCACTCTTAATTTGAAAGTTACTCTGAGGAGAAAAAAATATGAATAAGTAAACATAACTGATTTCCCAAGAGTAATCTGGTATAAAATAAAGAGACATGTTTGCAATTAATTATAATAAAAAAAAAGAATGACATAATTAACATCATAGAAATTCAATGATTGCTATGAGAATGCCTTGAAGGAAATAAACTGAACATTCTTTAAAAAGAATCATAACATCAATAATTTTTATCAATTTTTAACAAATTTGCTGCAAAGATTAAGACTATGAAATACAAAATGTTAACCACAAGTGATGACAACTGCAGTGTTTAGATGTCATGGTTTGTATTTAAAAATATTTTTAAATATATTGTTGAAAATAGGACTTATTTTAGTGTGTGTAGTCTCAAAACTTTGGGAACAGAGGTAGAAATATTTTTAAATTATAGTTTTCATTGATTTAGGTTTAATAAAGAATCCAGAGTACTGCAAAAATGTGAGTTTTTTGAAAGATGGATATTCTTTATGAGTTTATGGTGACAAGAAATTTGTACCTTTATTGTTCTCTACTTAAATAGGGAATGTGTCAATTTTAATTTTACATATCCAGGTAGAAAAGGGAGAGAACCAGACTTATGATTGATAACCCTTTCTAACCTTCCTCCAAGGTAATAGTTTTCAATATCTCCATCATGAACCCTATCACAATCCTGTGAAAACTATGGACTGTGTCCACATGGAGAAAAAAGTTCACTCAAACACAGATTTTGCATTCAATTTCAGAGGATTCAAAGACCCCAAAAGCCCATTCTCAGACTCTAGATTGAGAACACCTAATCTAGACACTTCCAGCTTCAAGTAGCTTTTACTATAGACAGTGCTAGCTGCTCATTTACTAAAATATGTTTAATAATGCTTCTCGACGTTTAAATCTGAGAAAAAAAGACATTTAACTAAGAAATCAACTGTATAAATCACTGATTATTACTTAGTTTAAAAACTAGAGGAAAGTACAGTCTACAAAACAACAGTGAAAATTATTTTCTTATTTAAAAAAGCTAGAACTATTTTTACTAATATTCTTTAATTTTTGAGTAAGCATGTGATAACTTTTTTTTCCAGAACTATGGGGAAACCTCATTATTATTGTTACATTCTATTGTAGTTTTGTGAGCTGGAAGCAAGAATGCCTTGCAAGAATGCAATTCATTTGGATTTTTGATATTTAAATGCTCATTGGATTACATGTGGAGAAATTATATTTTTAAAAAAGTTCTCTATGTGTGTCTCACCCTCTACCATTTACCTTATACTTTATTAGTATTGAAAATGGATTTTTTGAGAGAACTATATATTGTTCTATAATCAAAATTTGAAATACTTATATGATACATCTATACATTTTGTTTTTCTTTTATTTGCTTAAATTGATTGATAGAAGATTCAGAATTTTTATTGGTCTTGGTACTCAAACTCTCATAGAAAAGCCAGTGTTCAAATAAACTATGTGGGATTGCCAATAATCCCAAACTTCCTGCTCAATCCTCTTGGAGGTAAAAAGCCTTGTGCAAGCATGCTCATCATCTCAATAGCTGCTGTCGCTTTTCAATAGATTGTTACTTCAGTCTTCAACCCTTCATGAATGAAATTGTCCCAAATAAGTCTCTATTCATAGGTCAGAGTTTATAAACTTTGACACTATTGGCATTTTGGGCCAGATAATTCTTTATTGTCAGGAGCTGTCCTGTGAATTGTAGAATGTTTGAAGCACCTCTGGCCTCTCTCCACTAGATGCCAGTAGCATTCCCTTCCGTTGTGACATCCAAAAATGACCCCAGATAATGTCAAACGTTTCTTGGAGGCAAAACAAAACAAAACAACAACAAAAACAAACAAACAAACAAAAAACACCCCCTACACACTGAGAACCACTTCTCCAGGTAACTTCTCATCTAGAGATTTTGGCTTTCTCTGATACATCTGGTTTATCTTCTGATTTACAAAATCTGAAACTCAGAATTAGTCTTGCCTGATAAGTGTATCTTGAGATAAAATTTGTTGTGATGCTTTGAAGGTTAACCACTTACCTGAAATATACCTGAGACTCATCATCACTTCTTCTCGAAGTCCTCAGTTATGACTCTGTAGATATCACTCAGGCCCTCCCAATATTCAGTCAGAAGTTATGAATTATGTCATTTATAAAATATATTTTTTGGAAGTCAAATAAAATTCTTTCTCTCAGCAATATTGACCTCTGAAGAAAAATGCCTAAAGACAAATTCTTAGAGAGATCTTCAAGTGGTGATGTTTGTATGGTTTCTTCCATTTTTATATGCCATCTCTCTCTATTTTTTTTTTTTACCAATAATTATAGAGCAAACTGTGATTGGATGAACTGAAATGCAGAAAACATGGTACTACATGTACATGTTAATAATACTATTTCTTTGTCAGTTGAGCATATTCTATCCCAGTCTTCTTCATTCCCTTCTGTTTAGCCAATTAGTAAGAAGTTACCAAGGTGACTGCTATAAACAATGGCACCTCAATCTTTTAAAGCCTTAGAGATTTTCCCTCATAAACTCAACTGTGTGCAAATGAAGTTCCTATAAAATAGCGAGGACAGTAAACGTTGACCATTATTTTTTGTTTACTAATTCCTTTCTTACTAAATCTAGTTTGAAATGACCAGCAAACAGGGTCTAAAAATCATTCGAAAGGTCCATTTTCTAATAGTTTTCTTCTTTATACATCACCTTAACTTAGAAGCTTTATCATTCCAAAGTTATAAAATCTTTTATTTTGCATTTAACAGAGTTTGTGCCTCTGCTATCAGTTGCAAACTTGGCAATTTTTAAGTATTAAAGGTTAACATGCCTTACTTATCCTTATAGGACATGGGAGAAGAGAAAGCTATAAAGAGATCATTACTGCTTCTCTAGGAGTAAAGAAATCCTACTCATATGGATTTTCTTCATATTTCCCATCAATAGATGATAGATAGATAGATAGAGATGGACAGGTAGTTGATAGAATAGATTAGATGATAGATGATAGATAGGTAGATGATAGATAAGAGAGAGGTGATAGATGACAGATAGATGATAGATAGGCATGTATATGCACATACACAAACACACACAACTTCTCAAGGGATTTAAATCCATTTGGCATAAGTGTAAATGAATACTTGTATATTTTAGAATGTGCCCTTATTTAAAAGAAAGTTAAAGTTTTTAGCACTACATATGTGAATGGCAGCTATGAGTTTGATACAACCATAGATTATATGTTTTAGAATATAAGCCATTGTGTCAATAGAGAGGATAAAGCATAAGAGCAACCAAAGAAATAAGACTCCCGAAGATATTATTCAAACCTCAATTAAATTTAAAGTATTTATATGCATATATAAATACTTTAGTAAGTACCGATAGCAAGAAGCATAAAGTCGATGGAAGAGTCTCTCCTACTCTTCCTTATAAACTTGTCCACAGCTCCACTGGCCAACGCTTCTACTGAATGTATGTTCTTAGCTCACTCTCAAACTTGCAAGAACTCCTCCTGTTCATTTAAAATCTCATTGACAACCAATTGTTTTCTTTTCTCTGTGGAGCCAACCTTTTAAATTTCAATGTACTCCTGTAAAGTGCACTTACCTGGCAATGTGTATTTGCTCATACAATCTCACTTTTGGTGTTCAGTTCACTCATCCTCCAAATGTGGTTATGTCAAAACATGTGCATGGCATATTTTCTTCACTCAAATTGCTAATTAAAGGGTAATGGGCGAGACAGCTAGAGTGACTGAAAAAAAATTTCTAAATACAGATGCCTATAAAGTGTGTTTAAAATACTAGAATAATCTTACCTATAAATCAGAAGTATGCAAAGGACCTAGATTAGCATGAGGTAAGTAGAAAAATTAGTAATGTAAAATGTCCTGATTCTGAGGACATTCTCTATTTAGTCCAGTAATATTTATTAAGCAGCTACTGGGCAATGCACTGATGTTTCATTGATGAATAATATGAGGTTTACAAATAAGTAAGAAATTAAATGTAATGAGATAATGAAATATAAAGTGTGAAATGCAAGCATATAGGAAGAACAGCTAGAATCAAAATAGTTTCTATTTAAAAGACACAGGTGAAGCCATTTGTAACAAATACAATTTATACTCTGCACGTTAACATCTCCACTTAAATGTCTGCTGTCCAACATGTAAATAGTATCTGAATCCCTTTGTCAGGATTTTTTCATGAGAGGAAGAAAATCCCTGTGGCAATACCCTGACAGGCTAGGAATATCAAGGAATTAACAAGATTCTCCTCCATTCCCCAAGAAGCAACTCTCAATCAATAACAAACAGGAGTTAAAGACCCCAACTCATTTGCCTTTCCTATGGAATAACTCTGAGATGAGTGTTTTATATAATTTCCCAATGTCTTCTGCATATTTAAGCTCTAGTCACTGACAACGGCTGCTCACTCGGTAATATCCTCTTTACACGTTGCCTTCCCTTGTCTCACTTATCACTTTCCTTCGGTGCTTCTTGCACACCCCACATAAGCCACTTTCCATTAAATGATCATATTAAGGTCTGCTCCTGGGGAACATAAATTAAAGCACCTTCTAACCTTACAACTTTAAAAGCAGAAAAATCCCTATTTTTAATGAGCATTTACAGATATAAAACCATACTAGATATTTACATGATGTAAAGTTAACCAACTCTCTCTTTGTTTTGTTTTATGAGTTTATTGATAGTTCCTTTTACTACTGTGGGACAATAAAACTCTGAGTCAAGAAGGTGTTATCCCTTTCGGAAGTAGAAACAGACAAAAAAAAGTATTTGGGCCAAATTGGTTCATTTTTAGGAATAATTTAAAAACTAGCTAGAATTTTGACCTAATTGTGAAAATTCCCCCTTAGAAAAAAAGAAGAGGTTTTTTGATTTGAAGATTTTTAAAATAAGGACTTTAATTTCCTTCCTTTTAGCTAAATCGCCATCTCCCAGTGATTTTCAGTGATGGTTAAGTAATACCAAGATTATCTCTGATTATCTCAAAGAATATTACAAAAGCATTTGGTAGGAGAGAAAACAACATATTTTCAAGTACCTTTCTAATATTCGGTTGCAATAAAGATGTTTGAACAAGGAAAAAGGAAAGGAAACTTAGAAGTCTTATACTCCTTTACTTACTCTACACACCCTCAACCAATGTTTGAAAACCTTAGTGACTTTGATTATAGTGTTTCAGTCTATTTTATTGCCAGATAGACAATACTAAAATGTCTACAATCTGTTCCACTCCTTCCCCCAATGAACCATATTAACTGTGTATCTTTTTTTTTTTTTTTTTTTTTTTCTGGCATTATAAGCTATCCAACCCTGAACCACCTAAGGTTTTGGAGGAAGTTTATGAAACTAATAATGAGAATTATAGACATTAGTATCAAACATGTATTTTTTTTTTATTTCAGCATATCAAGAAGATAATAATATATTCTTTATCACTAATGAAAATCTTCCTTCAGAAAGGACTACAATTCCTAATTGAGCTGAGGATTGTGCAATTTGCCAAAATATAATTTTGAGATTTTTCTCAAGTATACTTAGAATTGCCGAAATGCACATATGAAACTCATACACATACATGGCTGTAGTACTTCCTTATGCACATTGAAGTGGCATACAGAAAAACAGCGAAAAGATAGGAATTGCATTGCCAATTGAAAAATTCATAAGTAGAGTGGAAAAGGAATCTAGCTGGAAAGATATGACCCAGCTTTACAGGTGGATCTTTTTTGAGATCACTGAAATGATTTTCTACAGTGTTAAGGAATTTCTATTATTAACCTATGGCACATGGGTACTGAATGCCCAAGTAATAACAAGAGCAACAGCAACAACGAAAATAAAAATGGCTAGCATTTATTGAACTCTAAATATGTGCCAATGAGTCTTCCAAGTCCTGTATCTCTATATATGTATTAATATATTTCATCCTCGCAATGGAGATTCATACATTTACTGCATTATGTGTGGGGAAACTGAGAAAAAAAGGATTCATTCATTTGCTAAGGGTCACACAGCTATTAGTGGCAAAGCTAAGATTAGAACTAAGGAAGTACGAATTATAACTATTATTCCGTTCTAAATGTAGTTCAATTACAATAGTGATTTCACTAGCATAAAAATTATAACAAAAAGTTTTTCCAATAAGGCAGAAAATTGAGCAATGTCCTGAGCCCCTTATCCCTTTTCTCTGGACTGACAAAAATGTGAACAGAATAATGCAAACATTTAGAATTACTTTGGAAGAAAGGAAATTAGGTTTGCTTGAGAGAATGTTACCTTGTCAGCATATTGTAGACATAGAACCTCCAGAGGACTGGGATGTACAAAAACATTCCACCTTTGGCTTTAAAAGATAAGATTTTCAAATAGATGTTCGAACACATAGTAAATGCATGTTTCTCAGATTTGATCTTATTCATTAATGATGAAACAAAGATACTGTTAGGAAACTTGTTCTTGTATGAATTATCAGAGGTAAGAAACCTAAGATCACAAATCTGACTGGATTCAAATTATGACAGAAATTGGAAACATCTCTTGAGGTATACAAAAAAGTTTTTATTAAAATTAATAAGTCTTATGCCAATGTTGAAAGAACTGGGTTTGTGTCTGTTAGAGCTGTACCAAGTTGATCTATACTTTCTCAATTGTTGAAATAATATCAGTTACCACGGTTAAATCAGTGGTACAGTTAATAACATGGAAACGTGTCCCCTGACACATCCCTACTGACATTTGTGGACCAGCTGTGCCACAGCCAATTCATTTACTTGATTCTGATTTGGTCTAAGTGCCAAACTTATAATCAAAGGGAAATACAAAAATAAAAATAAAATATTGACAGTATTGCTGTATCGCCACACTAAATTTTTTCCTTAAGGAAAAAAAAATGTGTTGTCAAACTGTTTTTCTTTTTTATCTTCAAAGGAAGACATTGAAATAGATCTTCCACTGAGGCAAAGATATGAGAACAAAGCAGGAGAACAAATGAAAGGGTGCCACAGAGAGTGCTGTGTTCAGTAACCAACACTGTCAATCAATATGGACTTGTTACTTTAATGAATTCTCAAGTGTCGTTATTAAGAGAAACGAGTGTCTGTTATTTCAGAATGTAAAATGAATTAATTTCTATCCAAGAGACCTCTGACAACTCACACTTTTAGTTCTATCATTATTATGTACATCGATGTCAGAATAAGGTATATTCTCTCTTTGGGAAATGTTCAAATGCAGATACATCTAGTAAGCTTCCTTTAGGCTGGCAAATAAAGTCCATATTTACTAGAAACACTTTTTGATTTCTGATTCATGCTTTACATACTCATTGGTGATCAATCTCACTTAATCTGACTAAAGATAATCCTAATGGTCTTGGGTGAAATAAATCAAGAATAAGAAAGGCAAAGGTACAATGTAACAGAAAGGTATGAGTTTTGCTATTCGGGAAACTAGAATTTCTCTGGGTATTGTGCTAGTTATTTAACCATGGCTTAAGTTTACTCAACTAGAAAATGGAGGTAATATTATTTATCTTATGAGTAGATATTGTAATGATTAGATGACATTCATACATGACAGCTGTGTACACTCAACGTTGCTTTTTAGCATATCCACACTATACTTTCACCTTTAAAAGACTTGGAGATTGCAAAATTGATGATTATCCAATAAGCAAATAATAATATAGAGCTTTTTATTGTCTCTATAGAATATGTTGGCTTACCATTCTAAAATAATTTGGATCTTTGTGAATTCAATACTATTGTTTTCCACTGACCTAAGAGGGAAATGTGTTAAGCAGGGCTCCTCATTCTAGAACAAAGGAACATACAATAGCATATATTCAAACAAATCTCTGTTGATTCAGAAAGATGGATGAGTGAATGAATGAAAGACTGCAAAGGGGTCTTGAGGATTGTTATGAATCCATTATTTCATTCTAGATGGAAAGAATTCTTTATGAAAAATCATCAATTTAAGAATTCTCATTTCAATAGTTAAGATTTCACAAATTAATAGAATTTAAAAAATAGATGTTTTAACTTGCCTTCAACATAAACAAAGCTGTATAATGTTTCCTACAAATTAGTATTGCAGTTTTTCAAAGTAAAAATGAAAGCTCAATTAGGAAAAAACAACCTGATCTAATTAAATCTACCTAAAAAACAAAGAATAGCTTTGTTTGCATATCAAGTTCAAGGGAAAGTAGAATGGCTTATCAGGCAGTTGATCTTCATAGAAAGACAATTTCAAAAACCTTCTAAGTTTATGACTGCTCTAAAAATCATTTTGAATGAATAATTACACATATAACATATTATTGAAATGTATTTGTAAAACCTGTATAATTTTATTAACCCATGTCACCCCAGTAAATTTAATAAAAATAAATAAAATTAAAATAACACTACCCTTTTATAAAGAAAATTCTACAGGAGAAAATAAGATTTTGAGTCTCACGTCTCAACATTGCTTTCATACTACCAGCTGTCTTGCATTTGGTAGTGCCCAGAATTCCTGAGAGATTTTCTCTGTTTTCCTACCTTGCTTCCCCACCCCACTTTCAGCACATTATTCTCAAACATTTGGTGAAGTCCTAGGTGTAGGAAATGACAGTTAATGTCATCTTTCTCTGTATCTGGAGTCCTTGGAATTTTAATACATGAGAGAGGCCACAGTCAGTCAATAAATGTTAAAGTTTGGGCTATTTTTCCCTATTCCATTCTATGGTAAATTTTTCCCCTTCAGAGAATGCAAGTAGTCATGATTTCTCTCTCTTAAAAATGGTTTGTACATTCTTTCATATGGATTTCTTGTTGTCCTCAGTTTTCTGACATATTCAAGAGAAATATGATGCTGTAGCTTTTCTAGCTTATCATCTGTATTGGGATGTGATCAATGATTTCTTGCAACACTCTACATCCTAATCTTACTTTCTCCTTTAAAGCTTATTTTCACTGAAAATAGAATCCAACTATAACAGATATTATCTTTCCCACTTTAACAAGGTATCCCATTGTCTTCTAGCTTTCATCATTTATTTGACAAATCATCTGTTAGTGTTATTTTTGCTTTGTTGAAAGTAATGTCTCTTTTTTTCTTCTGGCTGGTTACAAGATTTTCTTTTTCTTTCTTTCTTTTTTTGGTAGTTTTATGATGATGTATCTAGATGTGATTTTCTCTTCTTTTTCATGGTACACATGGTTTATAGGTCTTCTTGAATCTTAAGGTCTGTGTCTTTCAACATTTTTGGACCCTTTCTTCCAGGATTCTTTTCACTATGAAATAAAGACTGTATTATATATTTTAACTGTTTCCCATATGATTCAAACTATTTATGTATTTGTATATTTTAGATTTTCAGATTTAGCACAAATATTGCTATCTTTCATAGTACCAATCTAGTCTTGTCCTATATATCTGAGTTCCCAACCACCAGGCCAAGAACTGATACCAGTCCATGGCCAGTTAGAAACAAGGCCACACAGTAAAACATGAGTGGTTGGTGAGCGAAGCTCCATCTGTATTTGCAGTAGCTCCCCAGCACTCGCATCACTGCCTCAGCTCCACCTCAGATCATCAGGCATTACATTCTCATTGGAGCACTTGTCCCTGGCACCAAAAAGATTGGGGACCGCTGCTGTATTAGGTTTCCATTTAGTAATTTTAGTTACTATATTGGACAGATCTAGAATTTCCATTCGATTTTCTTAGATTCAAGTTATCTCTCCCTCCATTTATTTCTCTAGCTTCTTAAATATATAATCATAGTTTTATTTTAAAGAACTTGTCTGCTAACTTTCTTATCAGGATTAATTTAGGATCTTTATTTGTTAGTATCTTTATATGTCATATGGTCATATACTCCTGTCTCTATGCAGTGCAAGTCACTGGTATTAAAATGAAAAAGGTATGTTCTTCCCCTAGAGAGTGTTCCTTCCATACCAATCCATAATGGGGGCTCATTTCTTTAGTTCAATCTAGAACTAAAATAAAATAAACCTTGCTAGGAGTTCTGAACATTTTTCATGTGCCTTGATTTGCCCACTACTTTGCTTCATGTCTTCTCCACTTAATTTTTATCCTCCTATTTGAAATTTATAAAAATATTCTTGGGATACTTTGCATTCTTTCATTACAGGTCACAAAACCCAATTCTAACTAACTTAAAAATATGAAATTTCTTGTAGGCTAAATGACAGACGAAAGATCAGGCTCACGATGAAAAATAGGCAATATCTCATGAATTAGGGTGGGACTGGACGGATGAAATTAGCAACTACTAAACCATCTTATTCAAGTGTCTTTATATAAGTTACCTAAAATATAGTTCCTTATTTTTTCATCTTTGTTACCTTTATATAAGATAACAATTCCTGGTGGAAAAAAAAAAAAGCCAAATTCATCCATTTGTTTATTTATTTATTTATTTTTAATGAACTTTTTAATGATGACATTGGTTTCAGCTGTGCGCTTTAACGATAAGGTATACATATGTATATACACATATATGTATAGATATATGTGTATATACATATGTATAGATATCTATACATATATGTGTATATACATATGTATAGATATATGTGTATATACACACACACACACCTCCCATAATTAGATTTCTTTCTGTCACCACATATTTGATCCCCTTTACCTTGTCTACCTTCCCCCTTCCCCCACCCCCTACCCACCAGTAACCACTAGTCTATAGTCCATGTCTCTGTTTGTTTGCTCTGTTCGTTTGTTGCTTTTAGATTTATATCTCACATATAAGTGATATCATGTGATTTTCAACTTTTTCTGTCTTATTTCGCTTAGTATGATTATCTCAAGGTCCATCCATGTTGTCGCAAATGGCAGTATTTCATCTCTTCTTATGGCTGAGTAATATTCCATTATATATATGTACCACAGCTTCTTTATCCAATCATCTATCGTAGGACACTTCTGTTAAAAGCGCAATTCTTTTAGATGGTATATGTCAACAACAGTAGGGAAATGTAAAACCTCTGAAAATATATATAAAAGACACATAAATTTAGTTTCTATTTGACTAAGAAAAGGTTCCTTATAACTAAGTTAAAAAGCTTACAAATACAACATTTCCTGTTATTATCTCATTATACAAATGTTATTATACATGCAGAGTGATTGTAAATTCAAAGCATTAAAACAAAATGAAATGCTTATTGCTATGTTAAGCCAATATAGGTACCCAGCTTTATTTTCAGAATGGTTAGTTATTTTTAGGATTTCTAGTATTTCTAGGATCCAAATTTTACAGCTCTGATGCATGCAAGAAGTTTTATATGTAACATTAGAGATATTGAATTAAAAAGATGTATAGTTCTTTATATGGTACTTTAAAAATGATAATGTAAACATGTCATACTAATATTTAGAAATATAAATTAACCTTTACTTTTTGCAGTATGATTCAAGGAATATTATTGCTGGAAGGGACACTAGAGATCAAATAACCTTAACATGTCATTTCACATTAATTATTGTGCATAAAAGTGCTGAGTCTGCATGAACTGTGTGTGGAATTGGTTCACTTCTGGTTTTACAGATTTTGAGATTGCTGGGCCTTAGGTCACAGCGAATGACCTCTTTATTTAATCAGATCATTTCTCACTTAGTAAAATAAATAGCAAATGTATTAACAGGCCTAATATGTATGTGGTTTTTTTTTTTAATGTGGTCTATAAAGAAAGCATTTGAGCATTATCATTAGAAGTTAGTTTACTAATAGTCATATTCATTGATACTCATACCATGTTGCCTGATATCATGACAAATAAAAAGCATATAAAATAGTAATAATTAATATGAGCTTTTACATAGAAAATAATAATATTAAACATATAAATAATAAAACTGAATAATCAGTACACCATGGTCACCAAACTTAGTAATAAAGAGTTTCTCTACTGGCATAGCTATTAGAATTTATCATTAACATAACAGCAATCATGATGCAAAATATCAAGGTACTTGTCCAAGATAACACAGCTGATTAAATGGCAAATGTAGGAAGGGCATTCCCATCTCCAAGCACTGCTTTTTTCCAAAAATTTTTCTCATAGGAAGGATGCTTTTTAGCAAGGAACATACACATAGTTTCTTCCTATTGTTGATGTGTTCAGAAGCAGCTCTTTATCCCTGTTCTTGAAGAGTCTACAGTCTAGCTGGAAGGTGGCATATAAATGTGAAATGCATTAAAATTATTAAATGTAACGTCTTCATAAGTAAAAATTAACATACTAAAAAGTGATGGCATAAGAAATGTTAAGTTATGCAGAGTTAATCAAGTACTTTGTAGAAAAGGCAAATTTGAAATACGGTTTTGAAGATGATGAAGATGAACGAGTAGAAATATTAGGAGGAAAATCCCGTGATTAAAAACACAAAGGGACGAATGAATGTTAAAGAGCTTAGTAAAATTATTTCAGAGATGAGTATAGACAAGTGGTGAAGCAGTCATTAGAAAGCTAGAAAGCTGTTCAGAAGGCCATGTATTTTGATAGAATAGGAAATACTAAAGACAAGCTGTAGTTTCTATAGTAGGAATATTACACAATGAAAGTGGATCTGAAAAGAGTATTTTGGTAATAATGAATACTATAATTTTAAAAATTCTAGCATTTGTATAGTGTACAGCATGTTTCTATATTGTTTTCTTATTTCCCTTCACAACTATCATTTCATGGCATCGAGTGCTAATAGCCCTCTTGCATTTATTTCCCCTTTATTCCTTTTAATAACAGAACTCCTAAATTTTAGTTATGACTTGAGATCCCAGCAAGATATATTTCTTAGCCTCTTTTAGTGTAAATGCATCTATATACTCATTCCGGCCAGTGATATACGCAAGGAAATTACAGGAGCAACTTTTGGATTATCACCTTAAATATAAAACCTCCAAGCCTGGATTTCTTCATTCACCTTCTTCTGGTCTGGAATGTGGATAGAGATGTTAACCAACATTGATGATATGATCAAGGATGGAATGCACAGATAATAGAACAAGATGAAAGAAACTTAGATCCCTAAATGTTTTCTTGGAGCGGATTATTTATGCCAGCTCTGGAAAATTCATTTCTGTATTGTTTTATGTGAGGTAAACTCCTATGTGGGGGTCTCTTGTTTCAGCAATACAGCCTAAAAGCTAATGCAGAAATTGTTATCTAAAAGTAGGTCTTTGCAACAAGAAAAATTTAAAATATCTGACATCGTCTTGGTTTGTGGACAACAAGTAGGTAAAAGGATATACTATATGCTGATATACTTGTCACACCTGTCCTGAGGAAAAACATTTGGCGAACTATAACTTCTAATAATTGGAAGTCACAACAAATGACTTTGAGCTTCTAGCTGTAGGGGAAGAGGATGGAAAACACAGAATTCTGACTGTTTTCCTACTTCAGCAAAATTCTATAAGAAAAAAGATAAGTCCAAACAAGAATCTGCCAGTGTATAAGCAAAAGCGGAAGCGAGGAAGTCTCTGCCTGTGGCCTATAATCTAAATTACTAGGAATCAGGAACTCAGAGAGTTGGAAAAGTCAGTATTTCTATATCCTAAACAGCAAGAGATAAGATTGTCAATTAAGAATTTTGCCTGGTCAGACACAGTCAGCCCAGAGTCAAAAATAAGATTTAGGGTACATCCTCCCAATCAAACCTATTGTTTCATTTGATAAACACCCTTGAATTGAGAGAGCCAGAGATGGGAAACACAAAGGTGCTGATAATGGTTGCCCAATGTAATGTAATTAATATTCTCTCACTGAAAACAGAAGGAAGTCAATAAATATGAAGGTGGAGGGGAATGAGAAAAGATACTTTATGAGCACTGATGATCTGTGAAGACAATGGCAAACTCTTAGTTTATTTTTTATTAAAAGCATGTAACCAGAGTGAGATATTAGAGAATACGAATAGTTTTTTTGTTTGTTTGTTTGTTTTTTGTTTCTAAAAATCATGCTCTATTGATTGAACTTATTTTGCCACATGTGCTCTAGAAATTATCTTCATCGGTACCATGTGAAGTGCTGTGCTTGGTAAAATGTACATCTTTGGTCTCGCCTAACATTTAATGAATCATTTCTCAGCTGGTGGGCTGCTAAAACTTATTTTTAACAAATGTCCAGTTGATTGTTATGAATACTAAAACTTGAAAACAACTATCCTACTTTATTAAAATAAGTTAATATTGAATGTGAGAAATATATCTGTTTTGTTTTTCTGTGTGTGACAATAAGCACAGTGTCAATGACAAGCAGGTACTAACTGTACATATTTGATGAGAATTAAAATAAAAATAATAGTTCTTTTAAAGTGTTTATTATTAACACGGGCTTCTATTAATGCAGAGATTATCAAATAACAGTATGACTATATCTATTTTATCAGCAGATAACTAAAATTACTTTTGCCTTTGTTGTTTTGCTTACTTAAAATATAAATATTTTGGCAAAACAATGAACAACTTTGAAACTTATGATGAAAAATACCTGGTAGGACGACAGAGAGACAGAGAGAAATTGTATAGCCCTATCTTATAAGAAAAAGTAATCTAATTATCAAGTTAATGGTAAAGATTATTTATATATAGCTACAAATGAGTCTTTTAAAAAACTTTAACCCTCTTTTTCCTATAATGACGTGAAAGTTAGCCACTATGACTTCAGTAATGATGACTTAGGAATCTTTTTGTTAAAAGCGAAGTTATATCTAAATTCAAATAATATTTTATATGAAGAATCAAGTTACAAAAGAACATGTATATGAAATCTGTCTTTGAAGAATCAATACTAGACGTAGTAAATACTGAAATAATCTTTACTGTTAGCTCTCTATTAATCTTTCATGGTAATTTTTGCCTGAGCTAATTTTTAATTGCATTAGCATACTCTTATGCAATATGTATACTAACCTACACAGTTAACTCACTTACTAAATCAATATTACTTGAGATAGAAATATAACTTTTTTAAGAAACAAGACTGTATCATATTATAATTAAATATTCAAATGTCATTCAGGTCATTTCCTTGGTGAAATAACATATGATAGCTCTATTATATACTTAATGGACCTACTAAGAGAATGACCATATGTCTTAGATCAGTTCTGCATCCTCAGCTTTGGTATAATTGCCATGCTCATTAAACAGTTCATTTAAAACAAATTATTACACTGTTATTTCTCATTGTAACCAAAGTAAAGCATTTAACACATTTTAGCATTATAAAGAATTAGCTGAAACTTATATTCAAGTAACCACATATTTTAAATATATATTTACATTAATCTCATAGCAACTCTACTAATGAATTTGATCTGGAAAAATGGCACTATCCAATTCCTTTGAAGGCTTATTTGAGCTACTCCATATCATTACAAGCTCTGAACTCCCACAGTATCCAAAAAGGTTTTTCTTAAAGAGAAGCAAGTATCCTAAGCAAACCTTATAAGGACATAGAAAAAGTTACTTTATAAGCAAATGCATGATCAACTATAGCCAGTTGACAATGTTAGTTTCTATGGAAACGACAGTATGACTGTATGTTAATGACTTCCCTTTCTTCTTGGAAAACACTGCAGGAAGAATAGTAGTGTTATATTAATTACCAAGAAAAAAGGTGGGAGAGGAACAGAGGAAAAGGAGAGAGATAAATTTAAGTTAATTAAGTGAATAGGTAAAAGATAAACAAACAAGAATATGATGAAACATTTGAAAAAAATGTAGATTTTTTTTTTCTGAAGACAAGAAAAAAGAATCAGGCTGGGTTGGTTAGAACCTAAAATTGAGCAGTGACATTATCTACAGTGCAAGTGTTCTGGAGACTGGCAGCTGTGGATGATATTACACACCACACTAAGTGGGCTGCCTACTTTGAGTCATCTTTTTGAGAACGGTAAAGGGAGAAAAATTTGATTTTACATCCAAGATCTATTTTTATTTACATCTGTGACCATTCCTATATTTTTGATAAGACTATTATTTAATGTGAGAATTAAATTTAAAATAATTTAAAATAATTTTGAAAACCTGAAATAAAATGCTTTCCTTAATACATATACAAGATTCCTGACAACTTATTTTTTCACTCTCTAAATTCAGGTTTTAGATTTTTTTTTTTAAAATCACAACTTGGAAAACAATATTTACAAAATGTTGTAAATCCTACCATATGTCCAAAAACATCTTCTCCTAATTTTTAGTATATTTCCAAATGTGAGATCATCCTAAAATTTGTAAATAGTTGTAAAATTAAAAATGTAATGGTGTGATGCAGAAACAACCTATACTATTTACGGCATATAGCTGTTCACCTCTGAAGTGATGTTAACTTCAGAGCCTTTACACATTCTAAAAAATTTTTTGAAACTACTCTCTGTGTATCTCAACATATAAAGTAATATGTAGTTTTATTAAACATGAACACATATGTCTTTAAATTTAATTAATTGTTTTCAGTATGTTACCCAAATTTGCAGACATTTTTTTGTTCCTACACTATGATAAAAATTTAAAAATTGTAAAGATCTTGCAATTTGATTGCTCTGAGATCTTCAGAAAATGTTATACAAATGGTAATTTAAAAAATCTTTTTATCATTTAAAACATTTTAAAACAATGGTACACTCACAAGACTTCAAAAAAAAAGTATTCTAAATATGTTTTCAAAACAAAACAAAATTTAAAAAATGTCCCCACCACAGAATTTTAAAAATATCTAAAAATCACAATCTCATGTGAGTTGTCACTACATTCCAAATGTAGGTATTGCTACATTCAAGATAACAAGATGCTCACAGAGGGAATCTGACTACTCTCACTGACTCATCTCCACACTTTTAGTTTAATAAGAACTACTCTGCTCACTCACAATCGTACTTTTTATTAATGACATTTGCTTAGCTCTTGGTATGAAATTGCTAACCACATCAGTATGCTGTACTTGAATTAGGGGAAAAAGAGCTTCTATGCTGGTTTCATGACCTATTTCTTGGACTATCTAGGGGCATTTGTTCTAGTCCAATGTGATTCATCAGCCATGTCATAGATCTGAAGATTGGCCCATTTCAGGCTTGATAAGGAATACAAAAAAGCGGACACATGAACAGTCCATTACCTAGTTCTTTATAAACATATATTTGTGGTTCCTGAGTTTTGTTTCACTTTTTCAGCATCAAAAATCCCTGTAATTCTCAGCACCTAGCCACAGTCTTAGTATAAAGTCATTAGTTTCCCAGTGTTGTAAGCCAATGAGATATCTGAGGTCGCAAAGTAATAATCATTATCATTTTACTATATACATTAAAATCTTTATGTAGTATTTAAGATGGAATAAAACATTTCTAGCATAACATATACTTGTAGTTCTGAGATATTTACTTAATATGAGGACCAATATCAAACCTAAAATAGTTGTTTTTTTTTTTTTAACATTTGTTTCACTTTGTTAAGGTATGTTCCCAAAACATTGGACCTCTATACCAATTTTTTTTTCAATGAACACTATAATTCTGGAATTATAGCAACTGTTAGAGAATGGTAATGTTGAAAATAAAACATTTGTTTTTAAACCCTGCAATTGTGTGAGAAAAAATACCTGGAAATAGACGCAATGTATATGAACCAAGACAATCATTAACAGCAACAAAAAATGGGTGAAATGTTTTAAATCTAAAACTCAGAACAAAACAAAACACTGTTTTTTCATACCAATAGAAAATTGGTTCTTGAAAGTCACCTAGGTGACTTAATCCTGTTTATTAATAGCAAACAGAGCATAGTTAAAATTTAATTCATCTGAGAGAGAGTTTGACAGAAATGTCTGTATGCATTTTGGAGAAAGCAACCTTCAAAAAATAATAAAATATAAAATTCACTAGGTTCATTTTAGTTGATCTACCTGGATAATTTCCTGGTTTTATTTTTCTGAAGGCATGACTATCACAAACTGAAGCATGTATATAATAGATTATCCAAAATTTTACTTGCAGTTTGTGTACTTTCAGAAATCCAAGAAATGGTAATTCTAGATTGTAGAAGTTAAACACATTTATATTACTAGATTGTAGTTCATAAGGCAGTTGGAACGCTTGGTATGTACTATATTTCTATCATTTGCACCACCAAACAGATTCCAGTAATATGGACAGGTGCATGTAAGCTCTGCATAGCTCTGTTGGATGAGAGTCAGAAAAAAATTGTTCAACTTATTGAACAAGTATATTCGAAGCAATAATATCTCTTTCATTTCTTTCCATAGGTCTATATGTAAAAAAGCTTGAAGAGAATGAAAACTGTCCTTACCAATATTTGAGGCTATCCCTAAAGTTTGTGCAGTCCAGA
This sequence comes from Rousettus aegyptiacus, assembly GCF_014176215.1. NCBI lineage: Eukaryota > Metazoa > Chordata > Mammalia > Chiroptera > Pteropodidae > Rousettus > Rousettus aegyptiacus. The sequence continues at coordinate 114,049,577 of NW_023416295.1, forward strand.
ACAAAAATGAAAATGGAGGATCACAAATTGTAAGTGTACATGTTAGCAAATTACAAATCAAGCTGAAAAACTTTTTAAAAAAATGTCTTATCTTATTGCTTTGACGCATATACCTTTTTAATGCTCTGGAAACCCAGGCTTGAATTCTTGTGCCAGAATCAGCCCTTCCAGAAAAAGGCAACTCTGGGCTTGTATCCACATTATATTCCACCTTCCATTCTCTATATTTTCTTCCTCTTCACTAGCAACTGCCCCTCCCCCTTTTTTTTCACCACAAATCACCTCATGATCATGCACTGGACACTCCAGGTCTCAGGTGCACTCTTCATCCATAGCCTCTGCAAAGAGCTACAGGCCCACCCTTGGATTCAGGGGAGTGCACACCAGGAAATGGTCCACCTCTACAGGTTTAGATGTAAGACTGAGACCTGTGTAGGTTGTAAATCAGGTTCAAGGATGTTAACGCAGGGAATTCTGAGGTTCTAATACCCAAAATAAAGCCTGAGGGTAAAAACGGATATTACAAATGAAGTCTTGTCCCTGCTCTTCCTTACCCACAGAGAAACCCATAGTTAGAGGGAACCAGGATAGGACCCTCTAAAATGAAGGTACAGAGCATGGACCCCATTCCTCTAGTTTAAGGCAGAAAAGTTTACCTGCTTTAAAAAAAATGTCTTTGGGATATTTGAATCCTGAAATTATAGAATATTACTGAGTAGAGATCATTTTTTATCATTTAAAAAAAATGAAGACCATTTTTACAGTAATTTTAGGTTCACAGCAAAATTGAAGGAAGATATTTCTCATATATTCCCAGCCTGCACACATGCATAACATCCCCCTTATCAACATCTCACACCAGACTAGACATTTGTTACAATTGATAAACCTACTTTGACACATCACAGTCACCCAAAGTCAGCAGTTTGCACTTTAAGATATTTATTACACATTCTATGGGTTTGGATAAATGTATAATATGTAAATATATCATTTTAGTATCTTACTTAGTCCTTTCGCCATCCTAAAAATTCTCTGTGCTCAACCTATTAATCCCTACCCTTATCAACCACTGGTAAACACTGATCTTTTCACTCTCTCCATAGTTTTACCTTTTCTAAAAGGTTATATAGTTGCAAAAATATAATATATAGCCTTTCATATTGGCTTATTTCATGTAGTAATATTCATTTCAGTTTCTTCCATGTCTTTTCATGGCTTGATAGCTAATTTCTTTTTAGTGCTGAATAATATTGCATTTTTGGATGTGCCCTGGTTTATTTATCCATTCACCTTCTGAAAGCCATCTTGATTGCTTCTAAGTTTTGGGTATTATAAATCAGGTTACTATAAACATTGTGTGCAGGTTTTTGCATGGACGTACATTTTTAAATCTTTTGGGTAAATGCCAAGGAATATGATTGCTGAATTGAATAGTAGGAGTATATTTAGGTTTGTAAGAAATCATCAATATGTCTTCAAAAGTGACGATGCCATTTTGCATTCCTGCCACCAGTGAGCAAGAGTCCCTTCTCTTCCAAATATCTTTGCCAGCATTTGATGTTCTCAGTGTTTTTCTCTTACTTCATGGGTGGCTTATCTTCTCATTGCTTTGACAGTGACTTTCACAGAGCAAAAGGTTTTAATTTTAAGAACATCCAGTTTATCAATTATTTCTTTCATGGATTGTACCTTTAGCATTGTACCTAAAAAGTCCTTGCCATACCCAAAGTCATCTAGGTATCTTTATGTTATATTCTAGCAGTATGTGGGGTAAACACCTGACAGATTTTTTTTTTTATTTCTTTGTTTTTATAATGAAAGTGCCTGGCATTCAGCTTTTGATTGCAAAAGCAGCCAGTTATCTGGAATTAACATATTGCCAGCCATAGGACCAGATAGAGCCAGGCTTTCATTTTAAACTTCTGAAATTTCCTTTATTTTAGTAATCTCTGGTTGACTTAAATAACTGACCATTTGGCTGCTCATTTATCCCTTTCTATGCTTTAAATCCTGTTCTGATGTTTTAAATTCACCAATCAAGAGTGAGCCACCAAAATCCTAGGCCCCCCTTCCTTTACCCCAATAAAAGAGGAATTCCAAATCTGTGCTCTCACATGCATTCACAAGATCTCTCTCTCTCTCTCTCTCTCTCTCTCTCTCTCTCTCTCTCTCTCTCTCTCTCTCTCTCTGTGTGTGTGTGTGTGTGTGTGTGTGTGTGTGTGTGTGTGTGTGTGTGTCTGTCTTCTTCCCTCCACCACTGGGTGTGTGTCCCAGGCTTTTCATGATGTACCCTCCGAGACCCGTAAATAATAAATCTTGGTTTTATTTCAAATTCCCCTAATTGTTATTGTTAAGTGCATTTTGCAATCCTTGTAAGAACTGCAAGGGCCAGTCTATCCACAACATTGGTTTCTGTGGCAGCTCCCCAGGGGCCCAGGTAAGTACCGCCAGGCATTTCTAGCCTACAGCATCACCATTAACATGCTGAGACCTGTACAAACAGAGCTTTATAGTTTGGCATTTTACATTTATGTCTGTGTTTCATTTTGAGTTCAATTTTATAATAGGTATAAGGTCTGTGTCTAAATTCATTTTTTTTGCATGTGGATGTCAGTTGTTCTTGGAAAATTTGTTGAAGAGACTATCTTTATTGTATTGTCTTTATTCCTTTGCCAAAGCTATGTTTACCCTGGCTAGGCTCTCTAATCTCCTCCATGGATCTATTTGCCTATTTTTTTTTGCCAATACCATACTCTCTTATTATCATAGCTTTGTAGTAAATCTTGAAGTAGGTAGTATCACACTTCCAACTTTGTTCTTCTACTTCATTATTGTGTTGGCTGGTCTAGAATTTTTTGTCTCTCCTTGAAAACTTTAGAATCCATTTGCCAATATGCACAAAATAACTTGCTGGGATTTTGGTTGAAATTTCTTGAATATGTGGATCATGTTAAGAAGAAACAGTGCCACATACTTGAAATGCATAATTTTAGCTTTTTCTTATAAAAAATATACCAACTATACTTAATTTTTTTAAAAAAAGAAAAATAGATATATTTTAATTAAATTTAATATTTTCCTGTTATGCCACACCAATATTTTATCCATTTAGCTCTACTTGAACCATGATTCTAGTTACTATAAAAAGTATTAGATCAGAGTTTATCTTTACCATTTGATAAAGCTTCTTATTTGGCTATTTAATTATGCATATCAAATAAACTAATTGTTTAAGTTTAGGATGATATGGCTATGAAAAAATTTTACAAAGTCATGTTTTTTTCCTAAACAATTTCTAGTGGAAAAGTGTACATCTGTACGTATTATAAAATGGTTTTTGCTAGACTTCTAATTTTACATAATGCACCTAAACAAATACCTTCTACCCTGACAATGGTATAATATATGCAGAAGCTTTATTAATAAAGCATCAAAATATATGAGTGTTGAAAATATATGCAGGGTACTATAAATATCTATTAGACCAAAGAATCAGATTTGTGTGTGTGTGTATATGTGTGTGTGTGTCAAAAAGTTCTTATATATAATCTATTTCACATTTTCTTATTTTGCAATCAAGTTTTGAAACTAATTCCTAGAAAAATAATATCTGGGCCATGTAGCACTGTTTAGCCAATATTTTATGTTCTTAATGAAACATTTAGTAAAAATAATTTTAAACATTGTTAATTATATCTAATTGTTTCTGCATAATGTAAAGGAGAAAATTATGAAGACACTTAGACTAAAAAACTCATTAGAGATTAGAGAGGGAAATTTTGTTAAACCATATTCTCCATCCTGGAGCAAAGTACCTTTAACACATATTTTTCATTAGTTAATATAAGAAATAGTGTAGTTAAAATGACTATTTTTAATAATCTTGTATTTTAATCCTAACTCTCCTATTTATTGGTTCTCAGTCACTATTTTATAAACAGATTATTATGTCTTCCATTTTATACCTGAAAAATTGAGAAATAAAACAATTTTGTACTTTTGTTAATAACAAGTATAGAATATAGATCAACCCAATGAGATACTGATTGGTAAATGATATGGGTTGGGGTGGAGTGGTGTGGCTCTACTCTACCAATTTCTGTGCTATAAATTATTTTCGGCATAGCCCATTTTTAAACTACCAATCTGCTGCCAAATAACTGGTAAAATTCTCGAAAATTTAACAATCAATCCTAGGGATCAGCATGAGTCATTCCTACAATACTACATGACTGATCCAAGCCTCTCATAATGTAGGTGATTTCATCTGTAATGCTAAAATATGTTCAGATAATATGTTATTCATTTGTGGATTGCTCTAAAATATGTATGATAAAATATTTTCTAATGTGTATGATGTACTAATCTTATTCACCAATAACTTTTATTAATAATTATATAAATTGATTCCTTACACTAGCTTGTTCCAAAACCAAAATTTCAAAAATAATATATGAACTCATGTTTATTCTATGAATTTTAAACATCAAAATTTAAAAATTTAAGGAAATCTAAAAATTTAAAAATCTAAATCTAAAAATTTAAGGAAAAAAGAGAATAAATGATTAGTCTATGTTAAGGAAATAGTCATTTCTTTAATAGCCTGTGAAAATTTTGTTGGACCTTTAAATAGAGTTGTGAAATAATTGTCTTAAAACTCATCTGATTTTGGATTTTCAGATTGAAAGTAAAAGTGTGTTAGCTTCTCTGTTAGGATTAGCAAATGCGGCATTGCTTTTCCATTAGGATTAGCTGTCAACTATCAGCAGTAATGCTAGAAAACTCATGGCTTTATTCTGAGCAAGCCTAGAAGATGATTCAAGGAAGTTACTATCAGGTTCTATCCAGGATTGCAGAGCCAGAAAACTTCACAAGGAAGCAAAAACCTTCTTTGGGAGTTTGGCATGAACAAGTGCACATTACACTTCCAGTGAGTTTATTTTGATCTAACTTATTTCATTTAATGAAACACTCTAAGGTTTTTCATTTTCTTTTATCTAAATTTGGCTCCTTTGCAGACAGAAACATCTAAAGTAGCATTGGTTGTCTTTGCAAACACAAAGAGAATCCCTTAAAACAAAGATGTCATTTATGTTTTGCCTTCTGAGATTTGAAATACTGTATCTGCTTAAAATATTCACCATGTGACTCAGGAAGGAAATATTCTAGTATATTAAATTACATATAAATATTTGTGTAAATAAATAGATATGTTAATTTATATGTCTATATGTATATAAATAAATACATATACCAGAGTATGTATAGACATTAGAATATATTTTCCATGGCTATTTCTTATTTAGCAAACATTTACTGAACATTTATAATTTTTAAAACATTGTGCTCAGAGCTGGGAAAAAAGTGAATAAAACATTCAGGAACGAAGGGATTTTATTTTCTAGTAGAGAAGACTGGCACATACGTGGGAAATGAGATTGATATATAAGACGAGGCAGAGAAATGGACGAACACTGAGTATAAAATGGCCAAACTAGAACCTAATTTATTTAACATTCTAACAGCATATTATTTGTGGGTAGACAATTCTATTAGGTCCCATAAGAGTAAAATGGAAAATTTATGCTCACATCTTTTTCTAAGCAGACCTTTGTTACCAGACATAGGAAGGATGTAATATCATCAGTTATTATAGCTGAAGAGAGATGTTTTTAAGGAAAATTTTCTAATATTTATCAATTCTTAAAATGTACATATCTTTAATATAGCAAATTCACTTCCTGGAACCCTCCTCCCACAACCAGGATAAATAGCATGTTTTTCCTCCTGAGAACACTCAGTATTTTACCATATGATAAAATTATAAACCACCTAACTTTTCAAAGAGATAATTTAAGTGGCACATGTTGCAACCATACAATAAAATTAACTGGAACAAATAACAATAATTTTGTTTAAAAACGTACTTAGTATTATGAAAGAAAATGTTCAATAGGTTATAAATATAGGACTGTGTCTGACAGCTCTCTATTCAAGAATATTTTGCTCTTCTAAGAATGCTTTAGAGATAATATGCATTTATAAAGAATTTGTTTAAATTTGAACCAAAGTACTACCTTCTGATTTTATTTCATTTTTGATGGATATTAACTGCCACATACATGCATTGGTTGTTTGTTAATATCTCATACACAAAATTTCAATATACGTATATTTATTTTTGTAGTCAATTGGATCCCATGGTGAAGTGGGTTATATGTAATTTCAAAATCAAATCATAACTGCACATAGGAAGTACTTGCCAAATCATAGTTATTATCCTCTAACATGACCATGTGTGAGGGAAATGAGAACACTCTCTAAATTCAGACAAAATCTCCACTATAGTAAGCAGAATATTTAGAGCTAGGCACTGTAGAAAAAAAAAGTAGCCTTAGGTGAGGAATGTATCACATCTCCTGTTTAGATTCTTACAATTTCTAAGTACTGAAATAGCTATAATCTAAGCTGTGACTAACCTCTTTTATTCTCCTAAAACAAACAAAAATCTCTTTAAAATGTTTCCTTCAATTTTGAACCTTTTTATGCTCTCAAAGGCTTTTCTTTTCTTTTGGTTGTTTCTGTAAGTGCCTAAAGTCTTTGAGTTGCTTCCCTTAGAGGGGAATATTAAGCAGCAATACTTAGCAACATAATAGATAAGAGCATTATTATTTGTTGCCTTAGATGATATTTGCAAGATATGCAAAGCATTTTTTGTTTGTTTGTTGATATATATTTCCATAGCCCTAGAGCCTCTCTTTATACAAAATAGCCCTCTGGCTTTCATCCTACTACAGATCAGACTTTACTCAAATGTCGTAAATTCTTTACTGCATGCCACACAAATATGTTTATCAGGCATAGGCATAAAATAGTGTCAGAAAGAAAATATCTGGTGATGTTGATAAGTTTATTTGTTACTCTTTAATTATGTATGTAGTTTTCAAAGCCTATCCAATCACACACTTAATTTAAGAACATAGTTGACCCAGCTTGCTTTAACAGAAAAGCCCTAAATTACAGGTGCAAAATAAATTAGTCAATGAAATTTACCTGCATTTGTATTTTGTGCCTTTAAATATTGAGTTTGATCCACATACTCTACAAATTTGACTACTAAAGTTGAGTACCGCTGATCTAACATCAAAGTAAGGTATTTGCTATCATTATTGAAAATATCCTTCTGAAGCTTTCTAAAATGTTACATTCAGGGCAAAAAAAAAAATTATTTCAATAGCTCCTGGCCATGGTTAGAAGTTTTTCTTTCCTTTTATATATTTTTATCAACCAAACTATTTCATTACATATAAGAAGGAAAAGATAAAATTCAAGGGTGACCCACTTTGCACCTGCTAGCAGGGGAACGAGGGATGGGGCAGAGACAGCCAAGAGTTAGCAGGTTCCTTTCAAACCAATAGAACCTGAACTAGCTTCTTACATTTAATCCAATTTCTTCGTACCAGTTTTCTCTAGGAAGGTATCTCTAATGATGCATTTAAAACAGAACAATAACTTTATCAAATAATTACCTCTAATTAGAAGGTTTTTTAGTATACATTGTTTCCCATTCCTCCCTTCAATAACTTCTGTATTTCTAGTTCATCTTTTAGGTGACCCCATTAGCGGCATAACTGAGAATTCACAGTTAGGAATCTTGTTCAGCCAAATTAATTAAGTGCCATTTTCCTTCTGGGAGGAAATTAGCTGTTTCAATAAATATATTAATTGAGTGTTTGTTTCTGTTTATTGTAATCATACACAGAATCCCTTGGCACAGCTATGCCTTATACCAAAACCCTCTTTTAAATATTTCTTTCAGATTTTTCAGTTAACTTTTGAAGACACCTAAAATTTTATCATCCGTGAAAAATAATGTGTGATACACTTCTCCAGATCTACTATAGGTTTACCAGCTTTATATTACTTTTTGACATTGAAGTACTTTCAGGAAAATGTTGATCTCAGGTTGGTTCCATATGCAGCTATTCATACGAAGCAGGACTCAGATCAATTTTTTTTAGTTCCTGAAGTCTGGTGGTCAACATTCCTGCAATGAATCCACTATGAGCCCTCAGGGGAGGCCATGTCAGAGGTACTGCACTGAAGAAATAGGTTGTGCAGAGATGGATATGGCATGATCCTTGCCCTCAGTAGAAATACACAACAAATAACACAAAATAGACGTGAAAGGTACATTAAGAGGGGAAGAAAAATGCTTCACAGGAGCACCACTAAATATTATAAATTTGGGCAGGTATGTAAGAGGGAAAGTGTGGTAACTGCACTCAAAATACAGTGAAGGATGAGAAATTTTATGGCATGTTAAAGAAATGACTAAAATCTGGTTTGGCTAAAATGCCTTCTCTGGGCACCTAATGTGAAGAGTGAATTTGAACCCCGATCATGGAAATATTTTTATTCCTATCTGGGAGGTTTGGGTTTTAAAATGCAATGAGAGTCTTATAAGATTTTAGAGAGGGAAAGAGATATGTTCAGAATTGTGAATTGAAATATCAGCTAACAAATCAAAGGATAGTTTTCTAAATAATGGCCATATTTTTATCACTCACCCATCCTTCATTCATTGCATTAAACATTCAAAAAAACATTTGTTAGTGGCCTATTCCTCTATGAGTAGTAATGTATCAGTTACCTAATCTAACAGTTATATTGTATTTGTTATTGTGGTATACAAAGATGAATCAGATGTGATACTATTATTATTCATAGTTCAGAAGACAATAACAAAATGCATAAATAACTACAGAGTCAATTTCAAGAGAGAGGATTAAGGAAAACTCATGAAATAATATTGGATTAAAAAAAGACATTATTATAAGATTAATTTTATAGGTCATTTTAAGAAGACATAGATAAAAATTGTTTGATTTGAGGAGTCTGCATTAATCTACTACCCCTATAGTACCTGCTAAAAAGCTACAAATGTTCTTTTTTTTTACTTTTAGAGAAGATTCCCATTAAATTATTTCAGAGTACTTTAGCTGTGTTTGAGCTGTTTGAATGCAGTTTGTAATGGGTCATGAAAGGAATAGTTCATCAATGTGCTACTTATTTTTATAACACCTTAGTGTAAATTAGTTTTTTGGATGACTTTTATTTTTCCATAAAAGTAATTTAAGAAAAAAATGGAATTTTGATAGCATAAAGTTGTCAAGAGATCATGTAAATCAAAGAGTCAGGATCAGAAAAATGATAAAGTGAGTGACCATAAAAGGCTAGTGGGAAGCAGCTTGAAGGCAATAGAAAACACTAGTCATGGACCAGGTATGTGAAACTTAGGAGAAAAGGTCATTGAAGGGAGAAAGAAGAAGGTCCTGAAATTAAACAAAGTCAATCTCACTATTTTGCTTACCACTGGTCCTACTCAGAACTAATACCCACTGTGCATGTACCAGTTCAATTGTTTATTGTGAGCATCTATTCTGAGTTGTCAGTGTTCATGTGGTATCTATTGCTAAATATTCTGGTACTACTTCAAATTCACCTAGTACCTGTGATAAACATCGGTACCTCCTGATAAATATTCTGGTTCTAGTCCAAACTGATATTTAAACTAAATTCTTCATAGAAATCCTAAACCTTTTTAAAGAACTACTGTCAGTCTAATTGTCACAATTTTTTTTCTCCTTAAAACTCTCATTTGGTTTGAGGGAATTACACAGTGAAGTTCACTACAGTAACTAGCTTTAGAATTTCTTAGTCCATTCAATCTTTTCTTCTCAGAGCTTGACTCATTTCCTTGTTTCACAGTTCACTGAAGCTCTTGTGGTCAGTGAGCCCAACCACTGACCACATTTGGGGTTGACTTTGTGAATCTCACACATTTAGAATAGATGATAGGGATAAGTAGAATCTGGGAACAAAGGTCTCACACTGAATAGACATGTGACGCCAAAAAGCAGATTTGACAAAAATGGAAGGAGACAGCTTGGATGTGAAAGCTATGATAAATATAGCTCATCCCGTGACTTTACAAAGACAATATTCAGTTTCTGTTGCTATACAAATATGTTGATGTATGTTTTCAGAATATCATATTTTTAACAAATTAGTACATATCAGCATAATTTTAAATATATTTGTTTTCTTGAATGTGTTTATTTTGAGTTAATTTTTTTCAAAACTCATCACCCTTGCCCTCTTCTATGCCTTTCAAACTTTAATGTCCATCTCTTTCATAAGCCTATTTTTCTCCTTTCATTTCTCTGACTTGTGTATTTTCCAATCGTGCTTCTTTGGTTTTGTATTTTATACTTAGCACTTATTTAAGGCTTTTAATCTTCAAAGCTCCTGAGAACATTACCTAATTAATCCTCCCCACAGTCTTATAAAGAAAATCATTATTAGAATTTCTACTTTTACAAGCGAGAAAAAATAAGGTGAAGGTTAAATGACTTACCCAAAATACAAAAAAGCGAGTTACAACCTACACCAAGATGCCTGTCCTCCATTGGGTTGCTCCTGAGTCTTCCTTTCGGTATCTTCTTTCTGGTGTTTTCTTATGTAATTTATTTACTTTGGTGTCATAAACTTTGCTTATTTATATTTCAATTGTCACAAAGAACAGTAGATTTATTTACTTATTTTAATAATAGGTTTTCTGTTAATTATTACATACTTTTTGTTTTCTCAATACTTATTTTTGACTTACCCTATTTTGTGTTTGCTTGTATTTTTACAAGTATTTTAGAACCTCTTTTATATTCTTTTCAATCTATTTGCAACTTTAATACAAGACTTAACTAGCTAATTTAATTATAATGGAAAAAAGCAACATCTTAATAATCCTAAATTCACATTAAATACTAACTTTTTCATTTGTTTTATATAAATTGGTCAAATAAATTTATGCATCTGAATAATGATATCTTGACTTATATATCAGAAAATAGAATATGTATTTAACTGGACTACTGTAGAATGAAATAGATAACATATATAAAGTGCCTAGCATAGTACATGATGCAACTGTTTCAATTCTTCTTTTAATAATTTCTAACTTTTACAAATAAGGTATATTTTATATACATTAAAAAGTTAAGGTCTTAAGTGTACAATTTTATGATTTTTGAAAAATTTATACATCAGTTTACCATTATCTGACTCAAGATCTAAGACTTTCTATCATCCTTGAAAGTTTCCTAATGGCTGTTTTCAGTCAATACCTCCCCTCAAGGTAATAAGTGGCCTGATTATCATTATCCATTAGTCTTGGCTATTCTAGAACTTCATATAAATGGAATCCTTCAGTATGTATGCTTTTCTTTCAGTCTTCTCTCATCCATCATGTGTTTTGAGATCCATCAATGTCATTGAATATTGAATCTACAGTTTTGACTTTAGTTTGTACTTCTGATTCTCCTGATAATGGACATTTATGCTGTTTCTAATTGAGAGCTACTATGAATAAAGCTTCTATGTATATTCTTGTGAAAGACTTTGTGTGATTAATATTTATCACAGAATAGAATTGCTAAGTCATGAATTTTGACTTTAGAAGGCTCCACCAGTTTTCCTTAGTGATTGTATCATTTTATACTGCCCCCAGAAATGTATGAAAGTTTTATTGCTACACATTCTTTATAACACTTGGCACTGACTGTATTTTAAATTTTAGTCATTCCATTGGGTGTGTAGTGCTATTTCATTATGAATTGATTTTGCATTTTGTTGCTGCCTAATGATATTGAGCAAATATTGGCACAATTCTTATACTGCAAGAACACTGTCATTTCTTCTCTGAGCAACACTTTTATTCTTCAGTAGATTTTTATTCATATTTTGAGTAAGTAATAGATTAGAATTTTTCATTTACTTTTATAATTTTAACTTCGTAGAAGTTATCGCAATAAAGATTGTTCTTCAGAAAAAAGCAAGTAAAAAATATATGGCTAATCCTATTTTAATTCTCAATATTTAAAAAAAAAAAGAAAGAAAGAAAAAGAAAAGAAACCTGATAAGACCCATCAATTGTCCCAAAAACAATTGTTGAATTTTCGTCTAATGACAGAAAAATCTTTGAATTTTCTAGAGTTTAGTGAAAAAGTGTTGTGTTGTATGAATTGAAAAATAGTGCTGAAAAATTATAAGAGAACAGTGTTGTCTTTAAAGTTATGGAGGAAGTTGGAGGGCAAGGTATTGGAAATGGGGGAAACAATATTTTTATGTTTGTTAAAAGTAGACATGAAATAAGTAGTTTGAGAAACAATGGTAGAGAATGGCAATACAAACTTGTGTCTGCTTATCAAAATGTGATGCATCAGAAGACAGGCATCCAGAGAGTAAGAGAAAAAAAGGTTAGAAACCATTTACCTAGAGTTCAAGTTCCTCTTCAGAATAAATCATCAGAATTTCTGATATATTTTCTTTCATTGTCCATTACCTAGCACATTTTTTTTTTCTGAATAGTGCATATTCAAAATAAATAACTATTGTTTTATTGGCTGTCACTGCAAAATAAAGCATTCTTCAGATGCTTTTTCTTTAACATAGTTACTACGACCTTTCTTTTCCACTTGTTACTTACCAACCATTCACTTTAGAAAGTACTGAATTATAGGCATTTTTAAAAATAGGATATATATAATTTCCTAAAGAGAAGTTTTATACATAGCATGTAGCTAGTTGCATTTAAGTTTTTTAGTCTAGTAATAGCATAATGAACCAATCTGCCCATTTCAGCTAACTAGTGAACCAAGTCAGCTATTGATGATACTATTGATTCCTCAATTAGCAGACTAAAAGAATGAAAAAAAATGTCCACAGGCCAATTAGTGTTTTTAACCTATAACTTGAGAGGTGTACATCTTACAACCTATTTACACATCTATAATATATAAATAATAGATGAAATAGATAGATAGATGATAGATGATAGATAGAAAGAAAGATTGATGATGATGATGATGATAGAGAGAAAGAGAGAGAGAGATGAGAGAGAGAGAGAGAGAGAGAGAGAGAGAGAGAGAGAGAGAGAGAGATAAAAGATAGATAGACAGACGAACAGAGAAAATTAGAAAGAACAAAATGAAAAGAAAATCTCCCAGTAGGGACTGTTGTCCTTTAGTAACTAAATTTGCACTCTCACAATTAATAATTTGAAAAGATTACATTCATTATTTTCTGTCATTTGAGTACTTATAACATTTCAGGACAGTGTGTTCAAACTTGAGTTAATAATAGGAAACTAACCAGAGATCATTCATACTTATATGTCTAACTTTTTCGTCCTGGCTTCAGAGTGGTTGGTGTGTGTGTATGTGTGTGTGTGTGTGTGTGTGTGTGTGTGTGTGTGTGTGTGTGTTGTTGTTTATAACAACAAAAAAGGAAATAGATGAAACCCTAGGACACAAACTTTGAAAAATTACAGCCATGGAAAGGACAGGTAATTCAGTTGTTGGTTAAGGGCAGATATTAGTAAATGTTTTAAAATATCACTGTCTCAACTAAAATTTCCTTAAAACAGACAACGAGATGGGAGGAGACAATGTGCAAGTGATATATTAAGAAAATGCTCCCAGGAGAAACCAGTAAGGGAGTGGGGAAAGTAAGACATACAAGGAGAAACCAAGCAACAGTATGATTCCAAATAATTCCGATTCAAGTCCCCAGGCTAACCCAGCAGGGGAGCCCTGAAGTGCAAATTATATCTCAGTTTGCCAACCTTTTAGGCAATGGAATTGAGCATTCAGACCCCTGCAGTAGTCAATCACTGGCTATGAGCTGCCTCAAGGGATGTAAATAAACTCTCAGCAATTTTTTATCTTTCTAGAATCTCCAAGGGTGGTAGTCTTCTGATATATCAATGGTCCTGAAATAAAAACACCAGAAAATAGAAAAGAGAAAAAGAGAAAATCTCAGTCCATGAAATTTTTCCTGCCCAAGGGCATTAGCATAAATTTTATGTTGTTTCATGCAGTTATGTTGGTCACAGGACAAAGAAATATGGAAACAAGAATGTGTGTAGGGCAAGGCAAATGTTCCACTATCCATTCTGACAAATAGATAAGCTAAGAGTGAGAAAGTGTGGAAAAATAAGAACATTCCCTGTTTTGAGGTTTAGCAAGGAAAAAAAAAAAGAGGCCCTTTAGTCTCAAGGTTGAAGCTCTTGGTTTTCCCAAAGAAATAAAAAAAAGTTATTGATCCTGTGAGTTTTTCAGGGGAAAAAAAGAATTGTAAACTTTTACAAAGCCATTAGAAGCAAAGCACAAAGAAGCTGAAGACAGATGCATAGAACCTATAAAAAGGATCCAAAAACGTTAGGCAGGGCACTAACAGTGCTCAATATAGCTCAAATCTGGAATGAAACAGACTAAGCAGTTCAATGGGCATCCTGAGGTGCTGGATAAGGGCTGACAAAATCTGCTAAAGAGAAGCTCTTCTATTCTACAAGACTACCTCAGAGAAGGAGAAATAACTTCATTGTTCACCGTTTATCTCTGTGCTTCTTGGGAGAAAAACAGAAAGAAAAAAAAAGTTGAATAATCGTTAAGATAAAATGATAATTACCCCAATAACAGAAACTTTATGGAACTTAAGACAAAAAAGAAAATGCTGAAATGAAGGAACCACAGAAGCTCAGTTGAAGCTGCCTCTCCCACCAGGCATGTGGACTGCTAATAATCTGGTGAAAACTTCATGGTCACAGAGATGTGATGAAATTTAGAAGCAACAGCTATGAGAGATAGAAGCAATGAAGGAATATACCACCAACTTGAAATGTCAACTCTATATTGATATAATCTCAAATAAAATACTAATTTTTTTTTTACGGTTTTATTGAAATATAATAGACAGTTGCTCATATTTACATTGTACAATTCAATGAGTTTTTTACCATTATAGTTGACATACAATAATATGTTAGTTTCAGTTGTACACCATAGTACTTAGAGATCTGTATAACTCACAATGTGATCACTCCACTAAAGCTAGTACTCCTCTCCTCCTTACATATTCATTACAAAATTATTAACTATTTTCCTTATGCTACACTTTGTATATCCATGTCTATTTTGTAACTATCCATTTGTATTTCTTAATCCCTTTGCCCTTTTTTTGCTGTCCTCCCCTAACCAACCTCCCATCTAGTAGCCCTCAAAATATCTCTCTGTATCTATATGAGTTTATTTCCATTTTTGTTGTTTATTTTGTTCTTTAAATTCCACATGTTTGTGAAATCATGTGATATATGTCTTTCTTTGACTTATTTCATTCAGCACAATACCCTCTTAGTCCATCAAAGCAATATCTTTTTTCATTCCTTCCTTTTAATCAGTGTCTTTTATTCTGAGTCTCTTGCAAGCAGCATATGTAGGAGTCTCATTTTCTTATACATTCAGCCACTCTATCTTGGTTGAAACACTAGTTATTTTCCATTTGAGGTATTTATTGATAGGAATGCAGTTATTACCATTTTTTATTCATGTTTTAAAACATGTTTTTTTCTTCTTAAAGAAGTTTCTTCATCATTTCCTTAGCTTATTTTTGTCTAGGAAGCTCTTTATTTGTCCTTCAACTCTAAATGATAGCTTTGTTGGATAAAGTATACTTGGTTGTAGATCCTGGGTTTTCATCACATTGAATATTTTATGCCAAGCCCTTCTGTCCTGCATAGTTTCTTTTGAGAAATCAGCTGTCACTCCTATGAGTGCTCCCTTGTAGGTAACTAACTGCTTTTCTCTTGTTGCTTTTAAGATTCTCTCTTTGTATTTAACCTTACGCATTTTAATTATAAAGTGTCTAGCTTGGGCCTCTTTGGGTTCATCTTTTTTTGCACTCTCTGAGCTTCCTGGGGTTGTATGTCCATTTCCTTCACCAGGTTAGAGAAGTTTTCCATCATTGTTTCTTCAAATAGTCCTTTGACTTTTTGTTTGCCTTCAGGTGTCCCTATGACACAGATATTTTTACATTTAATCGTTTCCCAGAGGCTCCTTAAATCATATTATAGTCTTGGCTCCTTTTTTTCTTGCCATTCTGACTGAGCATCCTTGGCTTCCCCATCGTCTATATAAGTGAGTCAATCCTCTTCTTCCTTCACTCTGTTGATTCCCTCTAATATACTCTTCATCTCAAATAATGTGTTCTTCACTTCTGACTGGTTTCCTTTTATAATTTTCATTTCCGTTTTTATGTTTTTAATCTCATTGTTAAAGTTCTCATTAAATTCATCTATACTTCCCAAAAGTTCATTAAGTGTCTTTATAACCAGTGTTTTGAACTCTGCACCTGTTATATTGCTTGACTCCATTATTCCTGAATCTCTGTTCTAGTCTCTCATATAATTTCTACTTCTTTGTTTTCCTATTTTGGCTGCCTTTCTGAGTCTGTTTCTATGTACTAAGCAAATTTCCTAAGTCTCCTGGTGTTGTTAGTGTGGCTTTGTGTAGTAGGTGTCCAGTGGTACAGTCCTGACATGGGTTAAGCTTCAGGCCACCTTTAGCCCCAGTCTATGCATCTCCATGGCCACCTGTAAGATTCAGCATGTAATCTACAGATATTGTACTTATAGTTGCCTCAAAAGGCCACACCAGAAACCAAGACCAGTTGGATATAGCAGGCACTTCTTCCCAGGACAGAACCTCACCTCTGGCCCTCACTGTGGCAACTCGGTGTATTCCTGTAAGTCCCATGCAGCTGACTCAGTGCTGGTGCTCAGAACAAGCAGGTATGTCACCATAAAAATCTTCTCATGGGCACAGCCCCTTCAAGAGGCATCTGCAGTTGCCAGCTGTCACTGCCATAGTCTCTGTCTCAGTCAGCCACTAGGGACTGGGCATCCTTGTATCTTCTACCATTGCAGGTTGATTAATTATTTCTCTCCCAAGCTGTAGTGCTTCTGTTCATCTAGATTCCAGGAAACTTTGTTTGCTATTTGCTCCATATTTCTGTCACAAATTTGATTTGATCGCAAGAGGGATGAAAAAAGCCTCTATCATCTACGTCATTTCTTCCTAAAATGTTTTTCTTAATTCAACAAAATTAAATTGAATCGCATTTGAAAATTAAACATATGAAATCAGCCAGGACATCAAAATCATCATCAGTCATGGCTAGATTCATGACCTTGATAGACCTCATATAAACTATTATTTTTCTCCATTTTTATATATGTTTTTGTATACATTTCTTTAATTCTTGTTCTCATTAGCTGCCTCCTCTGTTTAAAAAAGATAATCTTAATCAGTTCCAGCAAAAGTTATTCAAATTGCTCCTGATTACTGCAAAATAAACTTTTTAAACACCAATATATCATATCTCAGAGAAGACTGATTGACCCTAGTTCATTCCCCAGCCCATCTGGAAAGAAATCATGACCAAGCATTTAAATGTTCTAAGTGGCTTCCTGGATCACTATTCATCTTTGTGTTGAAGATGGGTATACCATAAGTGACATCCCTAATGATGAAAGGATAGTAATATTCTTATTGACTTACTTGGATCACCACTCACAATTGTGGTAAATATGAGATCCTATAAATGGCCTTTCAATATGGTGTTGTGGTGACAAGTTTCCCAGAGGCAAGAATATTAGATAAATAAAGAATATACACTATCTTGTTGAAATTAGAGAGCCTTTGATGATAAGGAATGCTATTATTTATGTAACACTGAGAAAGAAAGGATGCTGCTTGTGAAACTATGTTCTAACATTTTCTTATCGCATACTTTATTTTTCATCTATTGAGATTATTTAGAAGTAGTAATGTTAATGCTTTTGTTTACATTAAAAAGAAAATATAAGTAAAATATATTGGTTATAGTGTCATTAAAATATTTTCAAATTCAGTGTCCAGCTCTTCTGAAATTCTTCGACTGTGTGTGTGTGTATGTGTGTGTATGTATTTCCCCCCACGTCATCCGTTCTGCTAACTGGAGTTTTACTATTGCAGCATTTCTTAAAAGAGTGCTCCCCATGTATATCTGGATTTTCTTCCAAGCTAGTTACACTCATTCTGCTAGTTTGATGCAATGTACAGTGAAAGAGTGTATTATCACTCCTATTTGAACAATAACAATTGTAAGCTTAATCCTCAATTCAGAAATGTTTAAAAAATGACAAAATTTCAATCTTTTATCCATATGTATATATTAAACCAATTAAATATGTGTAGTATTAGTGACTGTTCTTTGATTATCTTGATATATTTTGTTTCAGAGAATATTTAAAATACATATGTGTGTATATCTCCTATTAATATTCTCCATTAAATTTATTTTCTCACAGGTTTCTTTTATCTCTAAGGCTTTCAGGAATCTAATTCTATAAGTTGGGTAGAGACTATTTATGTGGCAAATAATTTTGAACTAACACAATCTATAAGAACATAAGATAATAAATGATCAGACTTCAGCATTTCACTTCCAAAACATTTAGCTACAGTAAATATAGTTACATCTTCTTCAACATGAATTCTGAAAAATTGTTTGATATTCTGAAGTAGGCAGAATAATGTCCCCTGAAATATGTCCACATCCTAATTCCTGGAACCCGTAGATGTATTATGGTACATGGCACAGGGGAATTAAGATTGCAGATAAAAATAAGGTTCTTAGTCAGCTGAACTTGAGGTGTAGAAATTCTCCTTGATTATCAGAATGTATCCCTATCTAATTACAAGGGTCCTTATAAGTGAAAGAAGGAGACAGGAGAGTCAATGTGAGAATGATGTAGTGTAAAAAGTACTCATTGGCCATTGCTGGCTTTGATGTTGCAAAAAGACCACTTGCCAAGGAATGTACTAGCCTTTAGAAGGTGGAATAGATAAGAAAACAGATTCTTCCCTAGAGCTTCTAGAAAGCATACAGCCCTGCCTACACCTTAATTTTATACTGGAGAGGCCAATTCAGATTTCTTACTTCCAGAATTATAAGGTAATAAATTTATGTTGTTGAAAGCCACTGAGTCTGTGGTAATTTGTTACAGCAGGAATAGAAAACTAACATTTTCCTGGCTAATTATTCCTATTTTCAAAGAGAATGATAAGAATAATTAGTAGACTTATGTAGAGTCATAAAACCAAGATTTTTTTCCCCACAATTTCATGTTTTTAGAGAAATATCTAAATGTAACAAAAACTAGTAAGCATGCCTTGATTCTTCTTCTAAGTGTTTAAAGTAAAAAAAAAAAAATGCCCATCTTAATCTTGGGCTAGCGAGCCTCATTATTATGATTGAAAGGGAAGAAAACACTCAAATCTTCCAGAGAGTGTCCTTGATTGGATAAATCACAGGTTGGTTAATCTGTCAGGCTACCTTTCCAGAGAAGCAAGGATCTTATTACCAAGAATCTGTTCAGCAAGAACCATTGCCAGTAATCAAATACAAGAGACTTTCTGACAGTGGTAATTAATAATAAGGATTTATTTATTGGCCTGTAAATTGCCAGAGTACGTGTTTCCCATTGCAATTGTGTCTTTTAAATGAACAAACACAAAAACAACTCATCACAAAGGATGTCATCAAACATCATAAAGTTTGTAATAATTTGTTGAGATGGATTTCCACTATTCTTAAAAAATAAATTTAGCTCGTGTCCTCTAGCTTACAAAAATGAAATGATATGAGGCTAGAGATACAGAAATTTGGCATTTTTTCTCAAAAACTTTTATATCATGTCAAAGGTGCTGGGACTATACTAAGCAACAAAAATAGTAATTTAACACGAGAAAGCAATATTCTCACTAGAAATTAACATCTACTTCACTTCTCATTAGCAATTCTGTCTCATCACGATGATATGTGATACTTTCAGACTTAAAAATAATGTGAAACCAGCCATCATGAAACTATGTACTCTAAAATGTTCAATGAACAATTGCAGCAATAAATGACAATACAGTTCGCAGAAATGGGCCAAGAGTTAGAGGCTTGAGGAGTGGGTACAGGGAATATGTATATGCTTCTTAGCAGCTATTTCTATGGTTATCTAAAACACAAGCCCTGCCTACCTACCTTTCTTCCCTTCCCTGTGTCCTCTCTCATTAAACACGTTTTACTCAGCAGCAAAGATTAATAAAGCAGAACCTTTCGATGAACTCTAGATTTCTGTGAATGCCTTTAGTATTTTCTCACTAGGCAGTTACTATAACAATTGTAGAGTTGGAGTGAGCAATCTCAGACTGGCTAAAATAGGTAATTATTTCTTTATTATTATTATTATTATAGTGGGTTAATTAAAGGAAATATAGGGCTATAACTTTCACAGATTTTCTATAAAATCATGTGGAAGATCACTTTGCTTTATCTTATCTAGAAATTCATTGGGTATATCATAATCTATTACAGCACAGGTAATAAGAGTTGTCTAGAAGGAAATTGTTTCATTAGTAAGCCTTTAAAATTTTGAAGGGGAAAAGATAAGCTGTTGTGCGGTGAAATAATCTGTATAACCCTGCAAAAAATAAGCACAAACATAATATATGAACACTAAATTATAGCTCAGATACACACACACACACACACACACACACACACACACATACACTTTATAGATACCAATTAGATGTGCGTTTGCACATTTTAAAATTGCTCCAGAAGTTAAATTTGGATTGTTGCTTTAATAGACACATGAAAACTCTATGCAACAATGTTATTGAGGAGAAACATGAGTTTATCACCCCTCCTAAGATAGCCTATTACTCAAAAATATTGATTTAATTATCAAAATTTTAACGTACGCAATCTTAGGTTTGCTTCCTAAATTCTTCACTCTATATTTAAGAAAACATTGCATTATTCCTTTGATGCACTGTGTTACTGACTGTCCCATGTTGACCTGCAGGATTTCTTAAGACCTGTCTAATATTCTTGAAACAACAGTTCTTGTATACACTGAAGTTTTTCTTCAGTCTCTTCCGACTACTACTATGCTTTACCAAAACCAATCTGACTTGTGTTCCCTTTTGCTAACACATTTTTCCATGTTAGGTGGAAAGCTATCTAATTCCACATCCTACTTCTGGTTTTAGTAGTGGTTGATAACAGCTTAATATTCCACCTTCTTCCTGGGAAATATGTATATAAATGTTATCAGAGCTCTACTAGATACATGATGATAACAGTAGAAGTCGAAGCAATAGTAAAAATAATAGCTAAAAGTTATGGAGCCCTCATTTCCAAGCACTCTGATAAGGATGTTACTCATCCATATTTCTCACATCTCCCTACAAAAGGTTCACTTTTATTCACTTCATAAGTCTGAACAGAAGAAATAACAGAGGCTCAGATAGTTTAAGCAATTTGTCAAAAATCATTGAGTTCAAGCAGATAGGACTCAGAATGAAAACCCAAGCTTCTGATTCCAGACCTTTAGAATTTAACCACCATGTTATACTTTCTCCCTGCTTTAACCCTAAGAGTGACCTTAATTGGATATATCTCTTACCTTGGCAGTCTGGTGATGGAGACTCCAAGACAGGATTATCTTTAACACAAAATCATAGCATGTATTACTTTGGGTATTATTGTCCTGTAGATTCCACTGGAACTCAATTTTCAATAACTTTTAACTTGTTAGTAAGAGCAAATATACCAAGATATTTGTTCAGGATCAGGATACATGAATATAGTTTCTGTTACTTTAAAATTAATTCAACCGATAATAGATAATCCACAATCAATGATCAACAGTGTTATTTGATTGCTAGCAGATTCTGATTTCCTAACATTTGTCCAGCTTTCTGATTTTTAAAAGAAGTTACCTTTCTATTTGTAAAGCAATATTTGGAAAAACATTTTGCAACTCAATTTCTCAGCTCTTCCTCCTGCTTGAAAGGCATATGTGAAATATTGGACTTGATTCTCATTATCACCTGTTAATTACCTACTGTGAAGAATGTGTTACCTGATAATGACACATTGTAAAATATTGATCAAAGCTTCCTTTGGCACACAGAGGTAACAGTGTGAACTTTTTTTTGTTTTCAGTGACTAGGTTGTTCGTGAAATCACCACTGCCTCTATATTAGAAAATGTGTGTGTGTGTGTGTGTGTATGTGTGTGTATTTTCATTAAGAATTGTTTTGTATATATAAAAGCATGAGAAAAAGATCGTCTTCAAATAGAATCACTAAAAATGAGAAGTAATTAAACAGTCATAGCCTGGGAAATGCAGTGCCACTTAATTATATTACCCAAAGATCAGCAGACCCTCTCTGCATGATATTCATACTTATTACATGTTGCATATATTTATGCCTAAATTAATATATATGTTAACAAGCTTGTGCCAAAAGACTGTTTTACTAGAGAACATATCCATATCCTGTGGGTATTTGACTCTGAAGCTGGTAACAACTATAAAAAATTTTCACTTTGCTTTTAAAATTAAAAAGATAGAATCCAATGAATTTGGATCAAATTGTAAAGACTTGTAGATGATTTTACTTGCCAATGCAACAATAAGACCATACATAACACTGGATTAATAGAGTTTAGAGTGATGAATCTTAGATTGTCTAAATTTTACTCTTAGGTTTAAAACAGGAAAGTAGTAAAACATGGTGGTTAAATTGTAAAGCTCTGGAATAAGAACTTTGAGTTTTCATTCTGCATCTTATGTGCTCAAATTCAATGATTTTTGACAAATTGCTTAAACTATCTGAGCCTCTGTTGTTTTGCCTTTTAAGACTGACAGTGAATAAAAGCAAACCTTTTGCAGGGAGATGTGAGAAATAAAGGTGAGCATAAAAGTAAACTCCTTAGAAGAGTGCTTTGCAAGGAGGGATCCCTAAATTTTAGTTATTATTTTTACGGTTATCTGTATTTATACTATAGTAATATATTGGGAAACAAAAAAAATATTGGTGTTTCTAAAGTTTATTATATTGTAGCCTTATGAATTGTCCAGTTACTAAAGATACATCTGTCTGAATAAGGATTTGTAGAAAGAAAAAAATAAACCAGAAAGAAATTGCTAAAATTTTTACTTTTTCTGAACTTTGAAATTACTCAGATATTGGAATAAGCTGCAATTCTCAAGCCAGAATAAATAATAGAGTTATCTCAGTGAAAAACAAAACAAAACAAAAGAAAAATTTCTCCATCCTCCCCCCCCCCGCCCCGCCCCCAGTGCCAGGCTGAGAATCACTGGATATTGGTACACTCTCACTATCACATGAATAAGCGTGTTTATTTCAGGACTGATCATACTAAAAATTATGTTTTCAACCTGGGGAGCTTTTAGAAAATGAAAATCTCCAGGCCTTTAAACAAACTGTGGAAGGTAAAATGCTGGTGAAATCTAGATATTTGTGTTTTTTAAATACTCCTCAGGTGTTTGTAGATGTGGGTTCTACAAAAAAAGTCTATGAATTCTATTTCTTTGCTTCTGTATTTATCTCTAAATTTAGTTCTTTTCTGGAAGGTAATTGGTTTTCAACTCATTTAAGACTAATGCAAGGAAGTGCTCTATCTTTCCTTATACCTTTTCTTATTTTTTCCCAGCCAGGGGTCAATTTCTGTCAGTAGCCTCTTTCCTTTAAGCTCTGTGACTACTACCAAGATTCAAATATCTAGATATATCAAACTCTCACCAGTCTAAAATAATCTAGATCAGTGATTCTCAATTGTTTTTATACTTTGACACGCATCAATATAGGAAGCTTGTTGAATTTCAGCTTGATTGCTTCCTCACCCTGGATTTATGATTCAGTAAGTTTGAGATAGTGACAGTTTGAATTTCTAACGAACTCCCAAGTGATGCTAATGCAACTGGTCCAAGGACCACACTTCAGGAACCACTGTTTTAGAGTATCAGAGTGTTTCCCTAAAAAAGAAGGAATACAACTTAGAATAATCTTATTAACTGAATCTTCAGATTCCTTAAGGCATTGTTTTACGTTGCAAATGGTGTGGATGCATAAACTTGTAATACTTAAAAATTGTAACAAGTCAAAGAAAAATATTGATTTCCATTTAGGCTTTAGATTTAATCAATGTAAGCATAAACCAAAATACATTATTTTTATATATTAAATGAGTATAATAAGTCATACCTGGTAATAGCAATAATAATTTTTTCATCTATTTTTTACATTATAAAATACTGTCAGTAGCATTATTTGAAATATTTTCAGTAACAATTGCTTAAAAACTAAATTCCTTGTATGGAATTTAAGTTCTTAGCACTTCAGAATAAATTAGTTTATATCAACATGTATGTAAGCATTCTTTGAACATCTCTTCTTTTAAAGATGCTGACCAAACCATTGATGTTATATCAATAATGTATTTTTAAAGTAAAGTATACAAATTATTGATATGTCAGGGCCTGCTTCAGTGCATTAATAAACTTGAAGTTTGGGGAGTGAAATCACCTTAGATAACAATTATTTCAAGAATTCTTCATTTGGAACCAAATTACTAGATTTGAGTCCTAGCCTTGTTGCCTACTTACTGCTTATCCTATGGCAATGTTTCAATCTCACTGAACTTCACTTTATTTTCTTATGAAAATGGTATTTTTGTCAATGGATGGATAAATTAACAAATGTGTTAACAAAATGTGGTATATTATTCAGCCTTAAAAAGGAAGAAAATCTTGTCACATGCTACGACATGAATTAACATTGAGGACATTGTGCTAAGTAAAATAAGCCAGTCACAAAAAGACAAATACTGTTTGAATCCACTTATATTAGTTATCTAAAGTGATCAAATTCATAGAAACAGAAAGTAGAATGGTAGTTACCAGGGAGAAGGTGGAGAGGAAAAATGGGAATTGTGGTTTAATGGGTATATAGCTTCAGATTTGCAAGATGAAAAACTTTTGGAGATATGTTTCACAACAATGTGAATATACTTAACACTACCTAACTGTACATTTAAAAATGGTTAGGATGATAAACTCTGTATAATGTGTTTTTACCACAATAAAAAAAAATGGTATCTTTGTAAGAAAAAGAATGTGTGCATATATATCAACATAATTATCACATAGTAGACATTCCATAGAACACTGTAATAAAGATTATAATAGGATAAATTAAAAGAATAATTTGTTTTCCAGTCAATATGTAGAAGAACTAGTTAGAGCTCTCTTGCTACTCAATCAGGTCAATAATATTTCTACTAAATCTTGAGAGAGTCAGGGATATAAAAAGTTTGGCATCCAAAATGAGAAGCCAGTATATTGAACATAGTAATGTGCACCCAAGTCCCCTATTAAAGGAGTATTGCTTCCACTGTCAGTCTCTCCATCGATCATCTCAGCAGCAAAGAGCTTCTACCAACAAGATTACACCTCCCCTGCACATGCCTACATCCAAAGAGTAAAAAAGTAAGAAGAATAAAGGTCTGGCCATGTAAGCCCAATGGAGAAAGATTCTGAAAGGTTATTTTAGCTTTGGAACTACTTGTGGAGGCAGCTAAGACTGTAATTGACCTTCTTGAAGTTCTGCTTCTCCCTTCGCCATCCCTGCTTTCTCCACTTACCTTCCACAGGAATCAATTCCAAGGACACTCCCTAAGATCATCACTAAACTTCATTGAGTCAGCTTTTTAAAGAACTCATCATCTAACACAAAGATGGTAACAGTAGCAAGAGTCTCAAGGAGGAGCAGCAAGAGCTTCATAAATTCTACATGTTGATTATAAACCATAAGATATATTCTATGCTAGATTGTTTTCATCTTACTTTACCTACAACATGACAACTAAATTATTATAACCTCATTTTGCCAATCGGAATGCAGAAGCCCAAAGATATTTATACATTCCCATTAGACAAATTTAAATTGGCTGAAAAGTAAAGGGAGAGAGAAGCATTAAGAAAGAATGAGCTATTAATTTACTAGGCAAAAACTTTTCTGGAATTTCACCTGTCTGCCTCCATGCTTGTTTTCTTTAACTCCATCTTTAAAAAAATGGCATGTGCTTCTTAGCTAATTGATGAGCTTTCTTTTGTACACATTCTGTCCTACAACTTTTTGCCACTATAGTAATAGATGTTGGCAATTTTCATTTTTTTTTTATTGAATGAACTATTCATTCAATATCTACAATATTCTGGATTTATTCTAAGTATGGCAGTTATGACAGAGAGAGAACAAGAAACACAGAGTTTCTGCTTTTATAGAGTTTGTATTCTCATAGTAGAAAATAAAAAAATGAACAAAAAGTACATAATAAGCAAAATGATTTTGGATGGGAATTGATACATGCTGTAATGAAAGTATATTAGGGGATCATAATGCAGATTAATGTTGGCAAAAATCATATTTTGGTGGCCACTTGACATCGTCTAGATCTTTTATCTCTACTTTTTAATCGAATTTGACTTCTTTCAGTCTCTTGTGTTGAGCATGGTTGTACTACCACAGGAGGAAGGAACGAGCTGTTCTCTTTGCCTGAGATGGCCTTCCTTCCCTTTCCTCCTTCAAATTGCAGGATAATCAATACTACCATAAAGAAGTTTAGCTTATCATAATGATCAGGTTATACTTTCTCTAACAGAAAACTTTGGCTATGATAACCTTGGTCATGACCATAGGTAACCTTTGTTTGAATGTTGACTTATTGCATGTTTCCTTGACTGGACTGAAAGGTACAAGAGTGAAATAATTGTAACCTTGTCTTTTTGTTCACTTTCATATTTCTAGTACCTAAGAGAGTGCCTGAAACGTAATAATAATTAAATCAATTATATGTCAGGAATGTGTCCACTGCTTGAGTTACAAAATAATAAACAAATAATTAAAATTGAGTCCCAGATCTCAATGAGCTTACAGTATAGAGTAAATGATCAACCACCAACATTTCAGCATAAACGGGATGCTCTATTAAGAGTTATAGTTTTAATATTTAATGTATTTTTTTTATAACTAATTCTGGATAATTAGATATTTTGCAATATCTTTATAGACATAAATACATGCTCTGCTTCATGGTATAGTTATTCAATTTAATTTTAAAAATATTTACACAACTATGATACCCATTAAATAGTACAATTTCACTGTGAAGTTTACACTTATCTTCTCTGTAGCTCATTAGTTATTTTTTCCAGTGGGGAAGGTAAATTAGGTAGCAGTGAGTCACACATTTAGGGACATGTAAATGTATCCTTAACATTTTAAGTGTTCTTATTGACAGAAAACACAAATAAGATTTTCTTTTTCTTTTTTTAAGTAAACGTGAATAAACATCATATTTCTGGATGCAAAACAAAAAGTAAAAATAAAAAATTCTGAAATTATTTGTTTTATGCATATTTATGTAGAAGCATAAAATAAAGAGGCTACCAAATACAGACATAACAAACCAATTCTATTTTAATCCATCCTGCTCCCCTTCAATCGTATAGCAACTAGATTTCTCAAAGATCATCTTAACTTATTCTAACTTATTCTAGATGCTACTTTTATAACTAAGATCCACCTTTAATTCATTCTGCACTATAAACACACACACATTTCAAAAGATAAATACTTTTTATGTTATCTCTCAGATTTTTTATTTTTTAATGTAGGCATCAGAAGTTATCTCCAAATCATTATAACTATAAATTGTCTTTCTGCAAGTGTCCAACCAAAAAAAACAAGGAAGCTTATAAAAGACATGATTTATTGGCATGGGGGCATAAAACTAATCTAGAAAACTTACGGTTTTTTTTTTAGATAAACCTCAGAAAATATAACATCTCCTGGAGTTATACAATATTAGAGCAGTAATTTTCCTTCAGAGAAATCTGGTGAGAGTATTGATTAATTGATTCAACCTAGTGGAACAGCTATTCAATGGCAGAACTATCGCAAAAATTCTGTGTTTAAATTTGTACCCTCTGCATTTTTACAAACATGATGGTGCTTCTACAACTATTTATTTCATTCTACTGCCCAAATCCCTGAAATATTTGGAAATTGTTTATCTTCTATACTTTAATGTAAAATAAAATTAGTAATTTTGAGATAGAGTAAAAGTTTCTTAGAGCCATAAAAAATACTATATTGAACAACTTTTTTCTAATGGGCAGTTTGCATTCTCTTCCATCTTCTCTAAACTAGCAGCACACACATAAGAATTTTTATATGACTATCATTTCATCTTCTAAGAATAAACTTCTAAAATTCTGATTCTTGTATTAAGGTAGCAGGTCTATTTACAATTTTCCCGATAGTTTACATAAAAATACTAAAATCACAAAGTCGACCAATCTATCTCTTTCATCTATCTATCTATCTATCTATCTATCTATCTATCTATCTATCATCTATCATCTATCATCTATCATCATCTTTTATCTAATTTTTGCTTTTCACTCAAAGACATATTCTTCATTGTCCTATTAATGCTTACATTAATAAGGAATATTGAAGACTTTGCATGTTTGGAACTAATACTTTAAAACCTTTTGATTAGTTTTTTACAACTTACAGAGATTAATACCTTGAAGCAACAAGGTAGTATGGTGTCTTAAACACTTCTCCATTGAGAAGTCATCTTTCAAAAACCTGTTATCCTCTCCACCAACCAGAGAAACCTGTTTGTGGCACTGAATTCAAGAGTGGAGGTGAATCAATGAAATAGATTTTTTTGTGTGTGGAATGCACTTTAAGTCCTATTTTCTAGACATTGGATCAGTTTAAGACATTGAGAATTTTAGATTTTCACTTGATAATATAATAGTTTAAAAATGCATCTTTTTTCATTGTAAATATCTAATTTAGGGTGCATTCACAATACAATGTGGGGAGAAGTAGACCCATTAATAATGTGCTAAAATCATTTTGTTACATGAATTTAGAGACAGTTTCAATAATTTTGTAAGTTTTCTATGTTTGTCACTTTTTAAAAAATGATGCTTGTTTAATTTGATTAATTACTTATAATAGTGAAAATCTAGAAGCAATGGCACATGTTTAGAAGATTATGAAATGCCCTCATATGTAAAATGTATCAAGTACAGATAGCCAAAAAAAAAAAAAAATCATCTTTATTACTAATGACCTGAGATAACCAAAGCTAATATTTTGCTTTATGGATCAAGATTTTTTCAAGTAATTATATATTTAATGAACAAGGAGTATTATGGTTTATGCTGCTTTGTAACAATCTTTTTCCTTTAAAAATTAATTGATATAGAGTTTGCAACACCAGAAGCGATTCCCAGTGTAAATTCTAGATTTGGGGAGCTAATGACCTTGAGGTGATAGTGATTGGCTTAGGGTCAATGTAGGTTCATCTGTTGTAACAAAGGCACTACTGAGGATCTTGATAGTGAGATAATGAATGAGTGGGGACAGGAAGTATACGGGAATTATCTGTACTTTTCACTCACTTTTTCTGTAAACCTAAAACTTCCTTCAAAAATAAAGTCTATATAAATATATATACATATGTTTATATATTTAATAGACAGATATCATCCTATATCCAATAAAGATATATTGCATAATTATTATAATAGTTATTGCATTTATTTAAACAAATTTACTTATTTTGCATACATATGTGAATCACTATATTGAATGTACCTATAGCTTTTTCCAGACATAGAACTGTTGAGTAAGGGAACTGCATATTCAAAGTTTTTATTAATATTGCTTCATTCCTTTCACAATGTTTAGTCTTAGTTCATTTTTGTCTCAATCCAAGACAGGCTATCTCATGGTTATTTTAATTAACACTATTATGATTATTTATGAGATCATCCTTTATATAATTTATCCATTTATTTATTCTTTCAACTAAAATTCTAGTTGTAATAAACAACTGGTGATATAGAAGATCCTGTATATCCAGCCACAAACAAAACAACATAAATGTTGCCCTGATCAATAGAGCTTATATTATAAAAAGGGAGAAACAATTAACAAAAAGAATAAGAAAAATATGTACTATGTAGTGATTGATAAGTGCAAAGGAGAAAAATGTAGCACAGAAAGGAAATGTTTAGATGTGTATGGTTGTTGAAATTTTACATAGGATGGGTATAAAAGATTCACAGAGAATATGACATCTGAATAGAGATTTAGAGGGTCTGGTAGCTTGATCCAGGAAAATAATGACAAAAGTGGTAAGAAGTGTTCATGTTTTAATATGCTTCAAGGTAGACCAATGAAATTTTTGATAAGTGCATAAGGCTATGAAGAGTGAAAGAGAAGAATCAAAGATAACACCAAGATCTTTGAGCCGAGCAACTGGAAGGATAGTCACCAATCATTTAATAAGAGAGAAGGTGGTAAGAGGATGAATGGGGGAAAAAATTGAATTTAGGCATATTACATTCTAATGCCTATTAAACATCAAATGGAAATGTCATCAAGTCAGTTAAATATATGAGTCTGAAATTCAGTGGGAGGTAGTCTGGACTGAAGATACACAGCAGTAGATCTTTAGTGCATCAACAGCAATTAAAACTATGAGCTTGTATAAAAACATAAAAGGAATGAACATAGACAAAAGTTAGAAGAGGGGCAAAAACAGAGTCCTAGGATGCCCCCCAACATTTAGAGGTTGGAGAAATACTGAAAGTCATTGAGAAATAGCAAAGTAAACTAGGACAGGCAAGAAAATGTGACATGGAAGAATTATAAAGATAGTGTTTTATGGATGAGGTGAACAATCAACTGGGTCAAATGCTGCCAGTAGGTCAAGTAAAATAACATTTGACAATTGGTCACTAGACTTAGTGTCATGGTGACACTGATGAACAGTTTCATTGGAACAAAGAAAGCAAAAGCCTCACCAGAATGAGTCAAAGAGATGAAAACAGTGAAGGAACTAGAGAATACTAGCATGCACAACTCTTTCTGGAAGATTTTCTCCTTTCAGAGTTCCAAAAACAATTAAAAGTTTATGATTTTTATTGTAAAAAAAAAAAAAACCCCGCATGAAGTAAAATTCCTCCTGAACCTTTTACTTCTTCAGTAGTTGCCCTCTCCCCAGGGGTTAATACTTCCTCTCAAAATTAATCTAATTAAACAAGAAAGTATTTTTCAAAATTAATGACTGAATTCCAAAACTAATAGATAAAATGTGAATTTTTATTTAATATATATATACACACACACACATATATATATATATATGGCTACTTTATGAAAGTATTCCTTTTGATTCTCTATTTTTAGGTATCTAATTTTATTCTCTATTAATGACAACTTTTTCTCATTGTAAGGATTAACACTTTTATTTTCGTTTTATGCATCATCTTTGTTAATAAGATAATGATGTTGGCAGCTGGCTTAAAATGATTAATTTAATCATTTTATAATACAATGAAGATGATGATGATAATGAGGATGATGACAGCTAACATTTATTGAGAAGCTCTAATAATATGTCATACATTAATCTAAGTATTTTACATACATTATCTAACTTCATCTTTTTAACAATCCAATGGCATAATGAAGACACTAAGAGTTTTAAAACTGACCAGATTTCATTCAGCCAATCATTGGTAGAGATGGAACTCAAAATTAAGTCCACGTAAATACACATAGTACATGATCTTGCTTAAATAGCTACTATGCTCTTTAGTTAATAATATTTTTAAAGACCTAAAATCTTAGAGTAGGGAATATACAAAAACAACTATATATTTTTAAATATACTAAAATGGCATGTACCAAAAAGTAAATAGTTCATTTTTTAAAATAAGAACAAAATTGGTTGAACTTTCCTTCCTGTCTTCACTATTTCTTTTTTGTTTCTATGTTTCTCTGTTTCATCTCTGTCTCACTTAAATTACACTTCCACAAAATAGAGTTGTAAACCTTTGAGACAGATGAAGTCTATAACCTCTGAGCTGAGTTCATTGCCTTGCCTGTGGGCCGTTGTGCATTTCACCACCACCTGTATTTTGATTACACTACATGGTCACTTAAAGTTGTGAGCTTGTTTTATTTTCTTTAAAAGTTGTCCTAGGTTTCTACTTTTGCAAATATTCAAGCTTCTGTGTAATCCTTTATCCTGTTAATTAACATGCTTTTCCATGAGACCAAAATTATATTTACATTATATCCCACAGTATTTTCTGGTTAGAAAGCAAAGGAAAGAGTAAAACCAGCCACCTTCCCAGC
The DNA here is from genome assembly GCF_014176215.1 of Rousettus aegyptiacus. Lineage (NCBI taxonomy): Eukaryota > Metazoa > Chordata > Mammalia > Chiroptera > Pteropodidae > Rousettus > Rousettus aegyptiacus. The sequence continues at coordinate 114,081,628 of NW_023416295.1, forward strand.
ACTCTGCTGGGTGATCAAAATAAATTATTTGAGCTTTGTATAATTTCTCTAATACACATTTCTTTTGATGACTATTGCTTACTTTTTAAACTAGTTTGTTCCCGAAACTTTGCATGTGGGAGGCAACATAGTATCATTCATAAGAGAGCAGAAGACTCAACCAAGCAGGGCTGGCCTTAAATACAAAGCAAACACAAAGTGAGCCAATTTACTTTCAAAGACAAAAATAGAAATCAACCAGGAAACACATCCAGTGATGAAGGAGTTGAGACAAAAGACCATAAATTTAGAAATTTGACAGAATTGAAGTGCAAACAAAGCCACGCCAATATCAGCTATGTGATTTTTTAAAAATTTCTTAAATTTTGAGTCAAACTTCTTCATGTTTAAAATGAAGACAATTCAACCTTGGTAATAATATTTTGATTAGGTATGAGTATTAAAGGCTAGCAAATATATCGCACATAGTGCATAGTAAACCATCATTATGTGGTATCTTTTAGCATTAACAAGTATACATAGTTGAAGTAAATTTTGAAGGCATACATGAAGTAATAGAATTGTGAGACTGGGGCATTGAATATGAGAAAGGCTGGGGTTGCAGTGGCAGCAGTGACAGAGGCAATGACCAAGGTCCAGCTGGCTCCAGCTCCATGAGATGCACTGGGTCCCTGTGGTACTTTATTGGCTGTGCTTCACCTCTCTTGGCTTGTTGCTCAAGCTTGGTTCTTTAGCTTTCCTATTGATTCTATCTACGGTTCACCAGAAACCCTTCCAAAAAAAAGTCCTTTCCTGCTTAATTTGTTTCTGTTATTTGTAACTGCAGACCATGAGTAGTATAGAAATTGGAGTGGTTTCTAAGAATAGAACTAAAGGAACATAGAGAAATCTAGATTTTGTTTTCTGGCAAATTTGGGGCTGAAGAGCATGAACATTCAATTAGCATGAAATGATAGAGACTTGCAATTGCACAGCATACAGTGGGGAACAAACTATCTAATCTATTTCTATGGTCACCTGAAATAAAATGTCCATTAAAAAACATCTTTGGGGTCTGAGAGGTAACTGCTATAAACCAGTATGAAGGACATGAGGAAAATAAATTGATCATTCTTATCAAACAGATAAAAGAGAATGACAAGATCAGATTTCTAAATTCTCAGCTCAAGTTAGAGATTGACGCAGAAGCCACTCCTAGATTCCTTTTAAAGGTGTCCAAGGAATCTTCAGTAAAAGAAGCTACCATTTATTCCAGGAGGTGTCAGATTATACAAGGAAATAATTACCTAGCCTCAGAAGATCATTTATGTGAAATTTAAGACATTCGTGGAGAAGGAGTCAAACACTTATAATTGAAAAAAGAAATATATAGGAGATTAAACAGACTCAGACTATCCTGAAACCCAAAACTGGCTTAAAGATTCTATGACAACCTTGGCTGATGGAGTTACCTTGAAAAGAGAAGCTATTTCTTCTAATCCACCCCTACTCTCCACTTTTCTGTGTCTCTAGCTGGTGACTCTAGATTCCAGCACCAGGAGCAGCATTATAAACAAACAAAAAACTTAGATGGAAAGTCTCGAAATTCTAAAATAATTGCATTTCTCTAATTTGACAGAATTTCATGGGATATATTTCAGGATGGATTCTGAGGGTGCTGTGTCAATGTAAGACTTTTTAAAAATAGTCTCGGATACAGACACATTTATTAATGTTTTTTCCACTATTGATAGTGAAATAGAACTAAAATTACAATGGTATAGAAATAAAAGGTCAGAGCTACCAGAGCCAGTGGTGGCAATGCCAGCACCAGTGACAAGAAGCATTGCTATTCTAAACCTTATGCTCCTACAGTGCTGTTATCTCTGCCTGTTCTTCTGTGTCCTTCCTGAACCCAGTTCTGAGCCTTCTCATTGATTCTGTGAGCTACCTTATATGTTTCATTTTGCCATGAGTTAACTAGTGTTTGTATCAGACTAGTACAGTAGATATAAACAATGTTAAGCTCTGTTTGTACTATCTATTTATTCTATCACATAAATATACCATTTTATTCTGAATAACAAAATTTCTAATATGGTAATCAGAATGCATTTTGAATTTGCTAGTATGTAACTTAACTCTAATAAATAGATTATGAAGTAGATATTACAAAGACATTCAGAAAAGAAAAAAATAATTCTGTTGTCATTATTAATCTCTCACCTCTCTTCGGTTATTATAGAATTAAATTCAGGATTTACTTCCATAGTTATAATTTTATTATTTAATAAAAGTTATTATTTATTATAATTTAATAATAATAGTCAAAGAGTTTCAGAATTAGTGCTCTATGATATAAATAAAAGACAATGCCTAACACTTCCATATAGTACTCAATATGTGGTTAGTAATTTGTTCAACCCTTAGTATCTTAGTTATCCATTAATGAAATGTATACTACAATCTGAACTTACTAGCTCTATGACTTTCGATAAATAATTTTCTTTCTGAGCTTTTTTTTGCTCACAGGCAAACTAAAGATAATTATATATCCTCTGAGGGTATTACAAATATAAAACTAGATAATGTCTAAAATAGACTTACATGTAGAAGATGTTCAACATACGCTAATTCTCTTTTTTAAATTATTGCATACATCAACTCCATCATATTAGTTACATACCTGTTAGTACAAATAGAGAATAGAACTAACACTTGAAAAATGCATTAGGCTAATGGGTTATATTGCTATAGTCTTTATATTTCAATTAGTTGATATTCACTTTACCTATTCACTAGATTAACTGACATATCATTTCCCCTAAAAATATACCAATTGATAACCATGGTATACTAACCACTTATGATTAATATCCTAGTGCACTTTTGCATTTTTTTCTTCTGACAATTTAATTTTCATGCTTACCAAGAGTCATTCATTTTTTTCTTTTTACATCTATGTTATGCACATTGCCTTATTATTATATTATGTAATTAGTTAATGAAATTAAACCAGGCCAATGAAATTAAACCAGGGAAATAAAACTGCAAAAAAATAAAAAATACTCAGGTTAAATTAAAATGAATGACTTTGAAAACTTTAAATAAAGTAATTTCTAAAAACTTATGCGGCCATACTTGGTGTGAGAAAAACAACCAAAAAGTATTGGGAAAAATATCACAAAATTTTAAAATAATCATATGTTTAAATTGCTTCTCAAGTACACTTAATTCTCTCATTTCATTTTGAGGAAGCAAATATTTGAAATTTTAGGCAAGGTATTATGCATATTGTTTATGCAAAAAAGATCATAAAGCTTCTGACTGGAACTCAGAGGAAGGGGTTTGGACTTACAAAATTGTCATTTATATGTTTGTTTTTAATTAGACATTTAATGCATGCATATATTTGTTAAGTCCCTGTGTAATCATCTTTTTTAAAAGATCCAGCAAATTTCTAGTCTCGAGTATGTCTGATAAAGTTTCTCCCAAACTTTCTTCATTGTAGTAGCTGGGCCATATATAAGCTCTCTCAGCATCAGAGGGAGGACACACTATCCATGTTATAGCATAGATAAGAGTTTGTCAAGTTTTGATATAATGTAGTGAGACAAATACAGACTTTGAACTAATATAGATCTAAATCTGACCTTTCAAGTTTTTACATAGATGAGATTCTGTTTTTTTGAGCTTCACATTTCTTCAGTTATAAAATGTTGGGTGCAAAAATCTTATAACGTTATCATGAAACTTAAAAAAGATAACTTGCAAAATTGATTAACAGTGGCAGTCATGTAGTAACAGGTCTTCAGTAAATTTTGTTTTATTCAAATTGACCTGTGTATTTGTTTAATTTTATCAGTTATTTGATTGAATATTATTTTTATAGCTTTCTTCATTGGAATATTTTTAAGTAATAATAATAACTTTCTTTTTAATGTAAAATATAAAGTTTCAGTACAAAAATGGAATACCGTATAAGGCCAGAAAAGCTGTCCTTTCTTCTCTTTCAGGGAAGATATGCATAATTGCATATGCTATATTAAATGTCAAATGACAATGTTCTATATTTGTTTATAAGAAATATTTTTAAACTATCACTCAAGAAATCTCACAAAAAGTACTTAAGCATTTTAAAGTAAAATAGAAACTTACTTTCACTTTGTATATGGCATCTTGACAATTTCTTAGTTCCAAATTCCAGCAAACATTTTTTTTTCTTTCTGACACTGAGGTGTTCCTTTAGCAACACTGCAGGGAAGAGAAAAATCTGTGATTTTTCTCTATTTTGCTGGTAATTATAAGCAGGAGGTAGTCACAGCTCAACTACTTTTTGTAGGTGTGTGCTTAGTTTGGGGAGGAGGTTTACTTGGAAGAGAAAAACTTGCTATTGTCTATGGAGTAAGAAAATACCACCCAGGACAAAACTAAAAGTTTTTCAATTAAGCCAAGTAATTAAATTTTGGAATATCTCTGGTAAACTTCCACTAAACAATCTAATTCATGAAACTCAATGATACTTAAAAAGGAAGAGTAAAAGTAATAAATAAAAATAAAACAGAACAAAAAATGTTCAGTGAATTCACCTATGGCAAATGTGTTCCAGAATCATAGAAATAAAAGTGTATTTTTCAAATTTTCACATCATAATATCTTCTAATCAAATTTACAATAGAATTATACTTATGAAAGCAATACAGTTAAATAGTTATATGCTTTCATAAATAAAATTATGTCTCTCTAAAGTGAAATGAATGGTCTTTACCCACTATGATATTTCATACCACTGGTAGAACACAAATCTTCACAAAATTATGTTATCTTTTCGAATAGTATTTTTGCAATTATAAAAATAAAACCAGTCATTGTTTCTCGATATTAAATTAAGTGACAAGAAAATATTGAAAACTTTATAAATCAGAAACAATGTTTTTTTTCTAGAGATTATGGACAATGGATTAGTTGTTACCAGAGGGTGGTGGGAGGGAGGAAGAGGTAGGAGATGGGGGAGGTGGGAATGTAAATCATTTCTTCAATTTAATTAATTAATCATTTTTTTAAAGAGCATCTTTGATAGAATTTATAAATAGTCTAATTTAACCCTCATAACAACTTGAAAAAGTAAAATAGTAAGCATCTCTTGTATTAAGGTGTGAATTAATGTAATGACTATTTTAAAACATTTTTTTCAAACCTAATTCCACACTGGAAAGGTCTCAGAGTATTTTTATCCTCATGTTTTTACTGATGTTTTTCTGTATCTTTTTACATTTACTTTTTGACTTGTTTTAGAAGGGAATATAATAGAGGCAAAAGGTTGTATACATATTTAATTTCCCTCCCTCTCCCATATATCTAATATTGTGTAGTTCTATACTATAAAATAAGATCAATATTGGCAATGATGAGAACTGTTCAACCAAAGAAAATCATGTTTGTTGTTACATACCAGTAATCACTGTCATGATGGAATGTAAGTGCCATCTGTGTGTATAAGAGGACATATGAGACCATTCAAATAAAAATACCTCCTAATCAAGAGAGATAGCTCTTCAAACACCCCATGCTTATGGACAATGCAATGTTAGAGGTTACAAACAATCTCTGGATATTTTTCTCCCAGACACATAATGGTCCCCAAAGATGCCCTATTATTTTTCTGTGTATCTCTCAGAAACAGGGAAGATGTGTCAGAGCCAGCAATACATGTAATACCAGTGTAAAATGGTAACTTACACTTTTACAGAGTTTTAGCAGAAAAATGAGGAGTGAGAAGAATAGAAATGATATTTATAATTTGTACAGTGCTGTGAAACATGCCTTTACAATTCGAAGTGACAAAAGAAAAAAAAGTTCAGGTAGAATGAAAATGAAAAACAAGTATAAAAGCATCAAACATGGCTATTGTAAATGTGATTTAGCAAAATGTTTTATTTATCTTGATAAAAAGATGAAATTTTCATGAGAACCTGCCACAGAGTTCCTAAACAAAGACAATTTTGGACCATGTGGGTGTGTAAGATTGACTTCTGAGAGTTCTATGTGAACTAAAAGAAATAGAGAAAAATGGTCATGTCCCCCCTATGAGGTCACTCTTCCCATCCTTTCTGTCTGAACTCTAACTGGAGACACATAGCTACAAGATTTTTAAACTTTTCCACTAGAGAGCTCTCTCAATTGGATTCACTCTACCTGGAAAGAATGTTTCAGTGTCTCATCACTGGAGCTGAACCCTACAGATGGTCCCTGCATGTCACTCGACATGTCATCACTGGGAAAAAAGGTATCATCATTGAGAAACAAGGTGTCTTCTCTCATAATACCAGTGAAAATCTCTGCCCTTTGTCCTTCATGACCTGCAAGGTCTGAAAGCCAAGAAGCTCCAAGGCAAGTTCTGAATCAGAACCATGGAACACATCTATGGGTAAGACAAGGTCTCCTCTAGTACTATCTCTTTTGTTCAGCAAAAATGGATTGACAGATTGGAGGAATTCATGCTCAACAGCCCAATTTGCTTTGATACTCTTGGCATCTAATTTTTTTTCTGTAAAGCCCACATTATTTGGTGTCAAAAAACCTGTACCTATACATTAACTTCAAGACTCACTGCTGTGTAACCTTAGCAAGCACTGATCCTGAAAGAAAGTAGTTGGTTTAGTGATATCTAATTTGGGCTCTGGATTCTTGGTGAGAACTTACAGTGAGAATTGAGGTCAGAGGAATATTTGGGTGGGGAGGGGGCATTTCCTGTTGGTCATAACCCATTTTGTCCTAGGGTTGTTTCTTTTTTAAACTTCTAACTCTAAAGCTGGGCAGTTAAGGGCTGTCACTATGTCTGTGAACCATCTCTGCCACTATTCTATATTTCTCTTGAATTTTTTTAGAGTATGACTTCGGAAAATTTTTCCGGTAAAGAAGATTTCAACAATATGAAAGAAGTTGCGCATAGGTAGGTAGGTGGGAACTTGAGGCATGAGAGGTGACGATACACTCATCTCAGCTTAGCCTTCGCTGGTATTGCCCTCATATTTATCTGGACATCCCTCTGCTCCAACTCACGAATTTGAAAGAAATCTTGGTCTGATGCATTAAAATCTATTACCATATATATTTTCAAGGAATTGCCAGAATTGAAAGTAGCAGAAAGAAGCAGTTACCGAGTAATTACCTGAACAAGAAATGTGCAATGTACATGTGAAAAAGAATAATTTTATTGAGGCATATTTTACATATCATAAAATTCACCCATTTCAAGTGAACAATTCAATGATTTTTTTTTTAGTAAATTTCCAAGTTGTGCATCAACATAAATCAATTCTAGAACATTTTTATCACCCAATAAGATCCCTCATGTGCATTTACTGTCAATCCCTGTCCCTTCTTCCTCCCCAGGTAACCACTAATCTATTTACTATAGCTATAGATTTTAAAGTCTAGGTTTGAACAGCATTTGATACCATGCTTAAATATTTTCAACAATGGAGATCATTAAGAAGGTAAAACAAAACAAGAAAATAATGTTTCTCATTATTTTTTAAAGAAAATTCTTTGATGTCTTGGGGATGAGAGATTAAAGATGAGAGCCTGAACATCAGGGGACTGGCTACCAGAGTGTTGCAATAATCCAACTGCAGATTATGAGGCAGAGAACCTGTGATTAGAGGGCCTTGTCAGGGCTCAGGCTATGCATATTCAGATCAGGCAGTTATCTCTGCAATGAGAGTTCTCTGTAATACCCTGAGCAGGAGAGGGGTTCCAAGAGAAGGTCCAGATTATTAGAAAACTTTTACTTCATGTGGTTGGTGGTCTTTGGAATGAGCAGTAGGTTAATAAAAAAGAAAAATTTTGTTTTTGTACGTCTTCTAGGGACTCTATTCATAACAGCATAAGGAGAAAATGAAAGAATCTCCATTTAAGTGTGATTTATAAATGGTTGCACACATCAGATAAAAGTGTAGCACTGCTGAAGAGTGCAATTAAATGTGGAGCTATGTGGGGAGGGAAAAGTCCAGGTAAAGTCCATCATTCTGTATATCTCAGAGAGCAAAACAGGCTAACCCCGCATGAATATTTCCTTTTCTCAGGAGTTGAGGTTGCTAAAAGTCATACCCATCCACAACTACTTCTGCCATAGACCTGTCCAGGGATTGAGACTTACTCATTTCCTTATATTAGAGCTGACCTTGTTAAATACCACTGTTAAACTGTTAATATGTTACTTAGATAAGGTATAGTATTAATCCATTAAAACCTATTAATCAGTAGCAAATTAGTTACATGTAACCAAGAAAAGAAGACACCTATGAGAAAATAGGAAACAGGACAAAAAAGTATGGATGGTACTATCCTGAGCAACAGTACTGCAAAGAATGCTGACCTGAGACAAGCAGAGAACTCAGAAAGAGAACTTTCTCAGTGATGGCATGTCCAGGTATACTAGGTACTTGGCATTTCTATTGTGTGTACATCATTTCTACCAAATAATATAAGCTTGTGTTCCTATGTAATCTAAATGAACTAAATTTGTCTTGGTGATTTTTTTTGTTTTTCTTCCATGATTTTCCTCACTTGTCAATCCATTGATTTATTCAAATTTATTGTGTTGAAAGGCCCTGTGAAGGCCACAGAGAAGTGTTAAATAATGACCAAGAGACATACAAAGGACACCGACAGTCGTTCTTCTTCCCCACTAGCAAAACCTAATTTTATTTGGGGTGCAAATAGATCCAAGTAGAAATTATTATTTCCTTGCAGCTAGAAGTGTTCACATAACATAATTTTGTCCAAGTGTATATAATTGGGAGTAATTATCTGCCAATTAAAAAAAACTCTAAGGACAAGTAACCAGCCAGCACACACTCATTTAGCTCTGCCATTCTGATTCTTCTTACCCAGAATATGGCTGTGACACTAGAAGTAGAGCAGCTATCTTATAACGTTGAGGTTATATGTATAAATTCATTGAAAAGATAAGGTATTTTAAAGCACTGTGGTTCACCTATTAGTCTTCTGTGAGGCAATTAAAACCTCATAGCAGAAAAAAATTACAAAATGATACTAGAGACTCATGGCAATGTTTAGGTGAGAAATAATGAGAATAAACTCATCTAAGGTTATACCTAGACATTTACATCCTTAAGAACTGGCAGTTTTATTGAGGATACTAGTGGCAAATACATAATTACACTTTTATAAGATATTCTGTAATAGCTATGCAGCCGTTGTGTTACAGGTCACTTATTTGACTTGAGTGAATGTGTCTCAAAGGAGTTACACCTTGAACAATGCCTTGAAGATTGAGAAGTTTTGCAAGCAGTCTTAGAGAGATCTGAAAGGGATTCCTGGCAAAGGGAAACCAGGCAGAGAGTCTGTGAAGAGGCAGAAAGTCTAATAGAAAGGATGAAGAGAAAGGGAAGTAACAGAAATCTTGTGTGCATATAACAAAATGGTGGGAAGTTGAGCTAAGTTAGAGGGCAAGGAAAGGATGCATAGAGCATGCCAAGTAGTGTGGACTTCATCGCATCAGCCAGGGTTAGTAACTGGCAGCAAGTAGTAGAATCCCTGTTTCATTGGGCAAATACGAAATTTTATAAATTTTACATTTAAATATGTTTAGGTATGGTGCGCTCTATATCCTTCCCATAGGCCCCACCACTTCCTTCATTGATAGGAACCACCTCACATAGTTACCTTAGATACCTGGCTTCTGAAAATATTTATGTTTTAGAGCAGAAAAAGTCCCTGAGGAGTATAGGAAAGAATGAATGCTGAACGGATTGTGTTGAGTACAGATGTGCAGGGCTAAGTGGAAATCACAGACTTCGAATGAAGAAAGGCTTGATTTCATAGACAAAAAAAAAAAAAAAAAATCTCAAGTGCCAGGAGAAAAAAATGAGAGAACTTAAAACTCTTTAATAAACTCCAGCAAAGATGAGAGAAAATGAGAAATGGCCCTATGCAACAGTGTAGGAAGGAAAACAGTAGCTGGGAGAAATAATTTTTTGCAATGAGTATTTAACAAATTAAATTTCACAAACAAGATTTTTATGTATAAGATATACAGCTCTCTAATTTCTTAAAATTTTGAATATATTGGTCTGCTGGTCAAAATGCTAAATACTGGATTAATAATTCAATCAGCAATAAACATTTAGTATGTATTTACCAAGTAAGACATAAATTCCTGCTTTTGAGAGATCTAATATATTTTTGCCTAACAGACTTTATAACATCTAAAACTCAACAAGTGAAAGCAACTCAGCATTTATTTATTATTACCAAAAGAAATAAGATGAATAAGAAAGAGGAAATAAAGTATAAAACATAACATAGAAAATAGTCAATTTATGAGGTAATATTAATAATTTATCAAGTTATACCAAAATGTATCATTTAACTCAAATAGTTTTAGCATCTTCAAGAATAAATGTAATCTATACAATACACAAATAGAAAGATATACATAATACGTCCTGTGAGCATTTGTACCATTGTGTAGTGACCTGCTTAAGTTAACACCTTGGGCTTTGCCTCCAGTCTAAAAAGTATAGTCAATTATTACTTGCTCAAATCTATACCAGCACATTTTAACTATACTAAATATACACTAAGGAGAGGTAAATATTATACTATTTCATTTTCATTCTCGGCGTCTAAAATCACAGCTATTTTCATAATTCAATTGTAGTTTTTAGTATGCTATAATGTACCTAAAAGTGAAAATTATGTACTTGTGACAGTGGTTAAGTTTCTTGACTCATTAAATTAGTAATATCAGGGTCTGAAGTAGATTTAAAATATCTTCTTATGTGTATTTAAATAGTATACTTTCACTTATTTTCCTTTTTCTCAGATCTTAGTTTTTCGAGGTGATACTTAAACACTAAAATTAAGCAAACATAACTGGGATTTTAAAGCCGCTGCCAACTATAGTGGAGACATACAGAGCAAATTTCATTCATGCAATTAACAATTGTCAATTTGTTCATTATTTGGACTAATTTCCCCTCCTACCTTGTGGTCCATAGCCAAAAAAAGCAATTTGAATTTTGTTAATTATTCACAAATTGTTGGGAGAAGAGGGGTGATAGCTGATGTAAAGTGTCAATGCTGTTTTTGCATTTCTTATCTTTCCAAACTAAAAATAGATAATATTTGCATAAGCAGCATCTTGTTGGGTAGCTGAGAGATTGCTATAATTTAAGATTTAGAATTGCTTGAAGGGTCAATATCATCCATTACCTTGTCAGGAATTTGACCCATATATATAATTCATAATAGTGATAATAATAATTATAAAAGTCACATTTATTTAATTAAGCACACAAAAGATGCCAAGTACTGTATTAAATAATTTAATCTTCAAAACAACCTTATACATGGTAAGAACTATTTATTATCTTTGTTTTATAGATTATAATAGCCACTATTTATTGAATTATAATTCTATGTTTAATTATAATTCTATGAAACGTACCAATGAAATAGCTACCATTTTCTGAAAGAGGCAACCCAGATTTAGAGTGAGAAAATGATTTTTCTAGCTTCCCACATGTAGTGAGGTTGGGGCCATGACTCATTGGTAATTTAAAAACTCATCTTCTTAAACACAGTGTGGTGATTCTCGAATGTATTAGTCACTGAAACTTGTATATCTAGATGCTTTAATAGATAATCGTCAGAATCTTATCAGATTAACAAAGTAAAAGTTACATTGTTTACTCATGTTATGGTTCAAGATCCATTGCAGTTAAAATGTCTGTCAGTAACAGAGGCCAAGAAATAAAATTTAGATGTGTGCCTGAAAGAGAAATGAAATAGATTTGGAAAAAATATGGCATTTTATCTGTTATGTCTTATTTAAAAATCTTGACTTTCCTGAGTAAAAGAAGGAACTATTGAATTACTTTAAGTATGGCTTGTATTAGTAAATTTCTATTTTACAGTTATGACCATAGTGATATTACAAAGAATAAGTCTATTCCTTGGTCTGTACATCCAATAAATCTGCAGATCCAGAGGAGGGGAAACTAATTAAGGAGACCAACTTCCATGAGAGATAACAAGAACAGGAGTTAATAATGGCTGTAGGAATTAAGAGATGTAGGTAAAGCTTCCAAGAGATATTTTGAGAAGAGAATCAAATGGACTTATTGAATATTGGGTATGAACAATTCAGGAGAACAAGGATCAAAGATACTTCTGAGGTTTTAAGCTTGGGACACAGCATGAGCGGCAGTAAAGAATATAATGTAGAAGTGATTTCTCTACATGTAGAGAACTGTTTCAAGTAGCAGTCTTTTGTCAACTATGCAGTCATATTAATTGTGCTGCATATAGGCTTGTTTGCATTGCTATGAAAAGCTCCTAACAGTAAAATCAAGAAAAAGTAAATGAGTTGTAAACTAATCTTGTTTATTTTGTTCAGTTATTCATTCAACAGATACATTTGGATTGTGAACTGTATGGTAAGCACTATGCTAAAAATTAGAGAAAATAAAAGCTCCAGTCTCTATGTTTAGAACACTCAGATCTAGTGGAAAATGATTGTTATTCAACCTAATTAGTGCTAAATAAAACCAAACTTGGGATATTATAGCAATTCCTAAATAGTGCATGAAAACTTAAAAAGGTAGCAAAGAGAGTCAAAGAAATATTCCTAATAGTTTGAATGAGGGATAAAAATCAGATAAGCAAAGAAAGAAGATATATCTAAGATGACAAGAACATGCACATAGGCTCAGAAGGAAAACAGGATAGTAGGAGGGTAAGTATGGCTTGAGTAGGGAGCTAAAAAGGGGATGGCAAGAAATAGGGCTTGTGAGGGAAAGTTGTTAGGCAGTGAAAGACTCTTACATGCCAGAATCTTTTCGAAGACATCAACATGAAAGTTAAAAAAGCATTGAAGGACTCTTAGCAGAAAAATGGCATGTTCATACTTATGCATTATAAATGGAACCCATCATGAGGCTTCCAGTGAATCTAGAAGAGAAGGGACAGTGACATGAAATGAAGCAATCGCGGTGAGGATGGAGAGGAAGGAGGAATTTAAGAAATGTTAAAGAAGCAAAATGAATAATGTTTTATCCCCAGTGAAATCAAAGGCTGAACAAGAGGGAAGAATAAGGATAATTCTCAGCTTTGTGACATAAATAACTAGGTATCTAATGATACTATGCAACAAGATGGAAAAAGAAAAAGATGAGCATGTCTTGGAAAGGAGGAAGAAAACAAACGTTTGCATATAAATATCTCTGAAGCATTTAAGTAGAGATGTCCAGCAGGAAGCTGTATGTAATTTTCTAAGTGTAATATAATATGATTTGAAGCTCGTGTATTATCTATTCCTATCCATACTTATAGCAGTGCTTTAATGAGGTCAAGTTAAGGGTCTCAATTTAATTTCTTCTTCTTGACTTAATTGGCAGTTTTCTGTCAATGATGAGTGAGACTAGTAAGAGAGAACAAAAGAGTAAATGCAAATACATTGGCATAACACATTGTTGGTCAGTAGTATCATTAAAAAAAGAAACCTAATTATAAATTGAAGAAAATGAAAACATATTTTTATATCTTATGCCTATTTGTAAAGGAGACTAATTTTAAAAGCTACAAATAAAATGAGACTTAACAAAAACCCACAAGGTACTTGTTAATAGTTTATGCTGACGCCCTTATATTTACAATTATAAACTATTGTCAAATGAGTCCAATCTTTATCCTCTTCCCAAGAGAAAAATCAAATAATGAATATAAAAAGCGAATGGCTGTCAAGTCACAATGACTGTTCCATGATACAAATTACAAAATGACAATGCGGTTATACAAAATTATGATCCTCATGAGATAAGATGAATACACATTCAACCAAAGAATTACATAATTGCAAAGTAGAGTCTGAAGCAGCTGGATTAAATAATGGGAATTCCTAAAAAGGAAATTATTTTAGAAAACATATCTTTCTGAAAACTTTGGTAGAAGTTAGTACAGTAAACATAATTCTATGGATTTCTTTAGAAATTTAAATTAAGCAATGTTGACCAAGAAAATCAAAAATGGAGCTCTCTGAAATATAATCTAGAAGAGAGTCAGTCAGTAGACTCCAGGCATATGAGATGGTAAGGTTACCAGTCATGTGAGCAGTTTAAATATTTCTGAATATTGCTATCGGTAATTTAATCTTGTGATCACTACTGGTCGCAGTGAGTGTGTGTTCCGGGATTTTCAACCTTATGCCAGCCTCTTGGAGAAAAACTCACACAAGAACCTTTCTTGTAAGAACACTGAAAACCTCCTCTGCCTGTCATAAAGTTGTACAAATATCATTAGGGGGGATTTTTTTTTTCTCTGTAAAACCAGTAATTTTAAATAACATGCCTTAGAATACTGCTTTTTTTACTCTTTGGTGTGTATAGACATAGTATATCTGTTTCTTTGCTCCTTTATGAAAATAGCTTGTCTGAGAAGACTTTTTCTTTAGAAATTATGACTATTTCAGTTCATAATTTGAGATCATATAATCTCTAAGTGAGCTCTTACGTTAGCACTTTAATCAGAAAATGTCTCTACTGAACAAAGTTTTGTTATTAATATGCAAATGAATGCTGTAGGCAGATGACACTTTTCCCCAAACCACATTCAATTAACATATCAATAACTTTAGGTGCTCCTAGTGTAATCAGAATTAGTGTTTTACATGACAAATTTTTTAACACTTCTTAGGTTGTGAGAATAAAAAATCTGAAGCTATCATTTATTACTATGATGCAAGTGCAAAGTGTGTAGATTGAAAGAATGAAAGAAAATGGCCAAAGATGACATAAATATAACAATAGTATAAATACTCTTATTCAGTTTTCAGAATCAATTGTGGAATTAAAGAATCACGTGATTACCTTAAAGAAGTGCTTTAGTATTAAAATTGTACCCATTTGTTACAATAGAATTATGTAACAAAGTTCTCGACTACTCTAACAAATGAAAATGAAACAACCAAAATAAAATCACAAAAGATCATATGATGAACTGCTCAAACCCTTCAAGTACTACCTAAAGCAAATTTATGTAGTAGAAGTATATTATGAGATTAAAGTTCAAAATTAAGAATTAGCCTGAAAATCTTGTCTATGGGCTCACTATATAAAGTATAAAAAGTTTTTCAGCCTCTACGCATATTGCTAGTCAGAGTTTCTGACTAAAGTATTATCTATTTGCCATCAGGAAGGTCAGAATCAATACGGAATAAATCACTTTCTACGTTTTATGAAATTTATTTATTCAGCAACCACTTGCTACCTATTGTATTATAGTCACTATTATAGGTTCTGGGGCTATAATGTGAAAAAAAAAGTGTCTTTATTACTCAGACATAGCTCTTTTATATATTAGATCTCATTTTAAAGAATGAAACTTATATTTTACAATAAACAATACTATTGTCATAGATGTAAAAACACTAGTTTTGTGGGGGTTTTTACTATTGTTTTTGAATTGCTCCATATGTTCTATTTCACAATTTCTTTGAGCATTCAAACATATCAGTTTCTAATAGAATTGTAAAGATTTGCATGTGTCAGCATATTTGCCAGTGTACTTACTATGTTCTGAGTAGCGTCGACTTTAACAATGCTTTCTCCTGGGAAAAAGGTTGGTACCACATTTTCCTGTTCTAACCTTCAGTATAAATCTAAATCATGCAAAAACATAAAAATTACTCTACTTAACATTTCTGGTACTCATAGTCAGCACTAATGTCATCAGTATTAAATGGATCCGTATAGCTTCTCCATAGTCAAAACCAAAGATTCATACTCATTTGAATTTACTTCTTACTTCAAACATTAGTTTGGGGCCAATCTGTTCCAGAACGATGTAGAGACATTTAAAAGAGGAAGTTAATCTCTTAATGAAATGTAACACTCTCCACACTCAATACACAATAACAATAAAATGTATCATTTTAAATATATAATACTCAGCCTAATACTTCACTAGTGATTGTGATGTTTTATTCGGGTATTGCTTTTGCCACACACATGACTGACATCTAAGATGCTGCCACACAACAGATCAGTAACATAACTTTTAACGGCTCCTGTTGGCATGAAACTATTTGCTCTAATTGCTTTTAGAGGAGTACCACCTATCCTTACACAAAAGACATTACTTTTCATGTGTGCATATTATTTTTAGCTCTAGCAAGTATTAGAAGAGTGTTTACTTTTACATAAGAAGGAATTAGAAAAGAGAGAAGGACAAAATCTCACGGATATGAGACATATAGTCCTATAACCACAGACAGTCATTTTGGCTTTTTAAAAAAAATTTTGATGATGGTGAAAGAAGGCATTTGTGATTTTTCAGAGTAAAATTAAATAAAATGTAAAAGCAAAGCAAACAAGCAAATATGCTATAATACTTTTCATCTAAAATATACCATCCCGTATCCCAATCTTAGGCCTAATCACATTTTTCTTTATCTTACCTATACATATTAAATGGAAACATTTTAGTTTTCATTTATTTGACCTTAAAACATTACTTGACTCTTGTTTAATTGCTTCATTTTTGAAGCATACTCCTCATTTGGCTCCATGACACCACTATTCCTTGGTTTTTCTTTTTCGTTTCTTTCTGCTTCTCCTGACCCTCTGCAGACTGACCTTCCTCCACCTAGGCCTTTCATAAAGACAGTTCATCAATATTTATTGATGCTCTTCTTTAGTAACTTTATTTCCAAAAGAGATCGCCCTCTAAGATTCAAATCTTAAAGTCCAATTCACTGATTATTATCTCTTTTTTGGGTGTGTCAAAAGCACCTTCAATCACATATTTTCAAAGCAGAGCTTTTTATCATGATCCAGGTCTGCCATTTCCTTTCCAACAAATGGCATCATCATGTATTCAATCTGTCAATTGAGAAAACTTACCATCGTTTCCACTAACTTCCTCTCACTCTATCCTTATAATCAAGACATTATTAACTCTTACTGATATTATCTTTTAAATATCTTCCAAATTCATCCACTTTTCTTTCTCACCACCTCTTTATGTCCAAAGAACTACTGTTTCTTATGAAGCATAGTACAGACACCTATATAAACAGACAGATTCTGTTTCTCCATATTGAATCAAAATCTTTTTCAAAGTTAATGTGATCATCCTACTTTTCTCTCTCTAATTCCCTTCTCCCTCACACACGCGTGTACACACACACACACACACACACACACACACAACCTTTTCCATAATGTGGTATATTAGATTTATATTTATAATTTTTTACTGCTTCTCCTTCCCCAGTGGAAGAGTAGAGTATATTTTCCATCCCTTAATTTTAGACGCAACCTTATGAGTTACTTTGGCCGAGAACTGAAGCTAGAAGTGAAAGCAATCTGGTTCTAAGCTAAGGTCATCAGAGGCCTTATGATTTTCCATCTGCCTTCTAGTACTTCTGCCATCACTAAACATAACCTGTCCAGGCTAGCCTATGGCCAAAAGGAGAATGAGAGATTAGGAACAAATTTGAACTGACTCTCTCAAGCCTACTTTTATGAGCTAAATTATCTTACCATTGCACAATGCTGAGATTTGTGTCCTTGTTTGTTATGAAAATCATTGAAGTCATTGCTAATTAATACGTACGGTTTCTCATTTTTCCAAATATGAAGTAAAATATCTTGAAAGAGTCCAAAAAAGACCCAGTGTAGTTTATCCTCCTATCTCATGTTCATCCTCATTTCACTCTAAGCTCCCTGTTTCTCCCTTTGCCCAGTCACAGTGGCCTTCTTCCAGTTTTGGAAAGTTCCCCCGAAGGTGCAAGTCCTCCCACCATAGGAACTTACACCTTGTTATGTCTCTCTCCTTTCCTTAGTTAGTTCCTTCTCATCCTTCAAAATGTCAGCTCAAGCACAATTACTATTCTCCTTTTATTTGTGAGATTTTGAAATTGGTTTCCACAACTAGATTTTAATGATAACAGAGATGTTTAAATGTTGAATGAAGTAATTAATGAAAGAGGTGATTCAAGCCTGTTGTGAGTCCACTTTCAGAGGTCCCATTACTTAAAAATTTTGACACTTGCTAGTCTAATAGTACCTACAAAGTTTTGTTTTGTTTTGTTTTTTTTTTTTTGAAAATAGTTGCAATGTATTAAAGCAAATTGTAAGTGGTATAAAACAAAATTGATACATACACTTGGTTATCTCTTTCTCTTCATAAGTCCAAACAAATCAAAATTATATATATATTTTTTATCGACCTCTCTTTAACACAACAAATTAATCAAGTTGAGAATCCATTCATCCTCTTGTTCTGTACTTTCTTGGTGCCCTCCCATAAAATGTTTGACTTTTTATGAAAAAAAAATACTAACTTCATCTCCAGCACCAACTTAAGCTTTTAACATTTTTCATTAAAAAATGTCAGATGTGTGTTATAAATTTATAGCTTTTATTTCCAGCTCCCAGCCTAGGAAATCAAACCATCTCCTATATCACTGAACTAAACTTAAAAATGGGTTCTCCACACCATACTAGCAGATTTGTGATTTAGAATCCTGGTGCAGAATTGTTCCATATTTAGGATACAATGAGTATTTTTGATTACTTTTATCTCACTCTCTTTTATACATCATTAGAGTGAGGATGTGTCTCCCTAACTAGAGTGTAAGCTCATCGTAAGGGTAAGAAGTTTGTTCTATTTATCTGTGTATCCAGCCCCCTTCACTTATATAATATAGCATAGTTTTAAACATATATTAAATAACTAATTTATATTTGCTTATATGTTAAAACTTATTAATTATAAGGAATTACCTTTTTCACACATATCATATTGGTTCCAGGACAAAATGATGGTATTGTCTTCATTGATTCTTTCCTTTCCAGAAAATTATTCTACCGCATTTAAAAATATCTCCTCATTTGAAGTCCATATCATGAATTTATACCTCTTTATCCATTTTTGTCATAGTTATCCTTCAATCTTCCACACACTCCTCACTTTTCTCAAGAAGATCTTAGTCACTTGTTTACTACTTTCCCCTTTACCCAAACTCTTGTTAACATCTGAGATATTACGTGAATTAATTCAACATTATCTCAGAGATGCTGTATTATTTCAAAGCACCATGTTTTCTGTTATTTCTATTCTTCCATTGAACTTGCATTGGTTTTGCATCTGCCCTCTATTTTCTGTGTTTGTCTCCAATCATTGTGGTCTATCATTCATCCCTAGTTTTATAATCCTTTCTATTAAATCTAACCACTTTGATCTAGCATGTCAATGTTTACTTCACAGCATGCAGGATAGTCTTAACTCTTTGAATTTTGTTTTCTTTTCTTTGTTCTTGCTTGCTAGTTTAAATTCCTGGATAACTTCAAATATCTGTATCAACTTTTATTTCTGGGATGCTATCATTGACAAAAGTAATGAAACTTATATTCTGGCCATCCCAATCTTGTTGTCTGTAAGTGCTTGGTATGGTCATGGAAGGCTGAGGATCTGGCAGAATAAATAGCATTTAAAGAAAAAATAAAAAGGAATTGTCAAATGCTCCTAGGGGTTGAATCAATCTTTAGATAATAGATAATATATGAAATTACTAGACAAAGGAAATGATATTGCTTAATCTGTCCTAGAGGTTAAAAAGATGTATCATGATAATGTAAAAACAAGTTATTACAATGTGAATGTCTGTTATGTAAGATCAACGGTATAGAGAAAATGAAGATGGTAAAAAAATAAACTATGTTGAGTAGAAGCTAAATTTTTTTAAAGGCTACCATAAAAGTATTCTTTAGTTGCGGTTCCCAAACCTGGATATTTATGATAATCATAATGAAACTTTTTTAAAATAATGAAACCAAGGCTTTACCCTTGAGTTCATAATTCTCTAGGTCTGCAGTGAGGTTGAGGAATCTCCGGTTTTCATAAACACCACTAATCACTGTGATATATATTCAGTTCTAAATATCATTGCCTTATAGGAAGCAAAATTAGGGTCACCTTTATCCTTCAATATATGGAGTTCTACTTCTCCACCACCCCCTTCTCATAATCAGTCATTTTAGAAAAAATCTCTGAGCTAAGAGCATTTTCCTACTTATTCTCATGGGTTGAAAAAGCAATCCTCTATGGACCACATTTTCCTCAGTCAGAGATGCTCTGCATTGTCTTGGCTGTCAATCATTCTTTCAGTTGTAATCGCCTATCAATTTTACTTCTTCTATAAAGCCAATTTTTTATGGCATTTATGATTTATGTAACAGGAACTGCTTTCCAGAGCCAAGCATCAGCTTTGAACACTGGTTACTGGACTAGGATCTATTTCAATGCCATGCTAGCAATAATTACCCTGAACACTGTTGAGAAGTAGTTTGAACAGCTCAAGGTTTCGTGGCAATTCTCCCCACACAATCATCAGACAAATTCAGCATGTTGGGTTTCTTTTGACAGAAGGGTGAACAAATGAACATATCTAAGTTCAAGAGAATTTGGTTTATAATTCAAATTATACTAAATATTATTCTATCAATTATTAAATGAAAATGAGAGATTTCCATGCATAGGACATCCATAATGATATAAAGTGATTATTTTCAATAATTAAAATATGACCTTAATATCACTTAAATAAAAATATGCAATCACCTTTGCAATGACATTTTAAACCTGAAGTCTTAAATAAATTAAATCTGACATTGATATTTTGGTCATTAATGACTTGAGGATACCATTTACTTAGACCCAGAAAGCAAGTTTCATTTCATAAAAAATGAGTTTTTGATGATCCCATCAACAAAATTAAAATGTCTGTTTGGTGGTCCTTGCCATACCAATACCAACAATTTTCCCTGTTTCCTTCCCCTAGTTTATCCAATAAGTGATAGAGAAAATTGATGTTCTTTTCTGCTTTAACATATCTTTAAAAACTAATATACTTATATTAGAAATGTGTGATTTTCAAGGTGAACAAATTTAAGAATCACTCAGTATCCTCACTTTTTTTTTTAAACCATCATGACTTCCAAAATTTTTGCTTCATTCTCTTATTAATTCCCTCCTAGGGCATACTCTTCTAATCTTGTCTTGAGAATTGTTTAATAAAAATATTTACAGAAACATCATCCTTTTCTTCTGCAAAGAGTTATTGCAATATAGATTTTTATGTAGTATTTCAATTTATATTGCCACACTTTACAAGGCCTGTTTTCTGGTCTTGAGGAGAGCTGGGTGGCTGGTAATCTAACCACTCTAATTTGAATTAAATTATGCCACTTTATCAAAACAATGGCCATGTAATTCAAACTTAGAGCTGAAAAAATGTCAATCATTGCAAACACATCTCAATAATGTTACAAGGCTTCCAAGGATATTGTCCAAAAAAATTTTATTAAAAATATCTGTCTTTTTCTGTTGTCCATACTTTGAAAATTGCTGAGAGGCTCTGACCCTACTACTTCAGTTGAACTCATTTTCCTATATCTCTAACTTATTGCTAGGCCCTCTGCTGTGCTGGAGTGGAAAGCAGTCCATCCTTCACTCTGGTCATTTTCCTGTGATAATCTGACTGAGTTTCCTTTGTTCTTTATACCATTTTGCCTTTCCACAATTCTCATCATGCAAGTCTGGAGAACCAGATGAGGTCAGAACCCCAGTGAGCAAAGAGAAAAGAAAGACTGAGAAAAACAATATTTTGACCCTTTTCACAAAAAAAGGGCATTACAGAAATAGTATGCTCAGTTGTCTTGAACTTGAAATGCTGAACATCTTCAAATAATGAAAGAATTGTTTAAAAATATAAATATATTTGATGAAATATAAAATATGTAAGTAAAAATATAAGTAATATTATGGTCATCTACAAATGTATTTTATTTTATGACATATGTTTCTCAACAAACTAATTTTATATGAAATATTTTACTTATATAATATAATATTAAAATACTATACATATATATGTGTATACATACACACACACACACATATATGTGTGTGTGTGTGTGTGTGTGTGTATATACATATATATATATGTATATATACATACTTTTGTTATTTTCTATATAGAAAATCCCCAAACAGGCTGAGCTTTAAAAGAAAACATCTAGTTAGTGGTTATATCTTAGTAATATTGGAACCACCAAGTGTCTTTTCATTCCGCCAGAGTGTTCTGAAATTCTTACATGGATTTAACCTCTGTTATTTGAAAATAGAATGCAATAAGCTATTGAAAGAAAGAGAGAAATGGGAGGAGGCGGGAAAGGGAAAGAGAGAAAAAGAGAGATCCATCTAAAGTTCTGCTGGGCATCAAGTTTATATTTTACCAAAATATTCAGAAGATTGCTGGTACTTAAAGAAATAGTATTCTTAAGTTTTATTTGAAAATTCAAAAGAAGAAAATGTAAAAACTGCAGGTAGGCCTAAAAATGTTAAGATCGTTAACAATCTCCTGATATTTCATAAAGCATGGTGATCTAATCCATTCATTTTTGTTTAACAAGCTTTTTGCTAGAAATGTGTAGATTTAAGAATTAAAGTGAAGTAATTATGTGGGAGAAAGGAATATAAATGGAAAGGAGTAAGAAAATATAGACAGCACTGATAGTCTAAGGCATGGTAATGATTCCAAGTTTAATTTTTATTTCTTTAAAGATAGTCTTCATCATACATTCTAAATAGCTTTGAATCAAAGCCACAAAGATCATTTAAGTATAAGAAAATGTCTTATATAGCATTTAAAATCATGTGATTATATTCTTACCCACTGATTAAGCCATCAGGTACCCAATCTGTAACTCCAGTAGCAAAGTACTGTGTGGTTAACTAGCAATTCTCTCTTGAAGTGATTCTTAGAGACTTGAAAAATTGGCATTGTGACTTAAGTCATTCCTACTAACCTATTCTATAGGTGTTACTTCTTTTATTTTATACAAAGCTTTTCTTGGACATATGCCTTGGGAAAGACTAATTAAAGTCACTGAATTAAATATGATTAGCCACATGAGGCAGAAAATAAATCTAGGAGAAAAATCATTTAACAGTTGTTGCATTTTTGTAATCAAATTCTTTCATAGATACTGAAAGAATGTATTTCACTAGATGTTATTCAGCAGAGGTAGTGTGATTTTCCTCACTTTATTTTCATGTATAATCACATATTTCAATGTTCAATAAATATTTTAAATAAAATTATGTATATTAAATATGAAAAATTCTAACTTGAGGCTTTATTCTAGCTAGTAGAATGTTCATAAGCAGTAAGATATATATTTGGTGGGTTGAGTAGCTTGCTTCAAATCACCTCAAGGTCATGATTGGAATTAATTTTAGGCTACAAAGATTGACAGGAGGGAAGAATGTAGCCAGACCGGGCTGTGATACCTATCTAATAGACCTAAAGCCAAAATACATATATTCCATTTATAAAAAGAATGTGACTACTACTTCCAAATAGTGAATTATAGTTCAGCAATCTTCCTCAAAAAGTATCTCTTTATGAATAGCATTACGTAAGAAATTAAAAGCTGGTAATCAAAATATGTGATTATCTGTAGTAATGATGTCCAAAACTAAATTTTATAGTCATTATTTGTGTCTTAAATAGTTTTTGGAATCTAGAATTATGATTTTCCTCATTTTTAAGAGGGGAGATTGCAATTAATGATATTTAAAGTGATTACCATTATTTAACTAAACTATGCTAGTAAAAGTGTATTTTCCACTTAGACAGACACACACACACACACACACACACACACACACGACTATATATTCAGAATCCTAGAGCTTTTGTACTAGTTATTACTAGAGTTAAATTTCAAAATCATTATGACCCTATTATTTTTCATTATACATTATTTTAAGTACTATTTATTCAGTTTCTATAATCTATTTTTTTTTCAAAGCAGACCCTTTCAAACTGCCCTCTTCTTGTGTTATGGATTTAGTTGTTTATTTTTATCTTTGAATGTGTCGAACGCTTATTTTAAAGCCTCTTGAAAATTGTTTTATTAGCACAAGCCTGTCATCACTTGTGAATCTCCAATGTAACTCACTCTCATGACTGTAATGCCATCAGGTAATTTGTAAGTTTTGTGAGTTCAGCCTCAGCAGACCAGCCTCTTGAATATTTCTACACAGCTGAAGTGATCCTATGATGTTATTTTGCAGATTTCCCTGTAAAGGCCTAAAGGAGTTCACTGATACAGGATCAGCTTTCAGTTAATCTTAAGGCTCGGGGTGGTGGCTGTATCACATGAATAGTCAAATATTCACTGGGCTCTCTTCCTATTCATTGTTCTAATGTTTTATTATTAAAAAATCATTTTTATTATAAAAAATTATCATTTTTACCAGCTCCCTTTTGAAACCCAAGGGTTTCCCAAATTGGACAATAAATTATAGGGTTCTTTACATACACAAGGCCTATAGCTTAACTCTCTGTACTGTATTAAAATTTCAGTGGCTAAAGTAGAGATTCTCAAATATTAGCATGTATTTTGTTAAAACACAGATCACTGGGCTCCACTTGCAGAGCTTGGGTTCAGAAGATCCTGGGTAAGGTTTAAGAATTCGCATTTCACAAATTTCCATGTCGATGGAAACTTAATAATAATAATATTGATGCTTTCAGTCTAGGAACACATTTTGAGAAAAACTGACCTAGGGATGGGTGTGTGTGTGTGTGTATGTGAGAGAGAGAGAGAGAGAGAGAGAGAGAGAGAGAGAGAGAGAGAGAGCGAGAGAGCGAGAGCGCGCGAGAGCACAAGAGAGCGCTATATACACATGTGGAATGTCGACCTTTGATTCTCTGTCAGTGAGATTTTCTGTCTGCAGGAACCGGAAATCCTTCGTGCTTCTTTGTCATCTCCGCTGTCTTCTTCTTCCTCCTCCTCCTCTTTTTTCTGCCTGTTTTGACATCTCAGCTATTAATTAGTTTATTTATTTATTTTCCTTTTACTCTTGTTTAATTTTCACTGGAAACTCAAGTACAGAGAAACAAGCTAATCATAGACCTCATTTCACACAGTATTACCATGGCCTGTATTTTATTCCCCCATCACATCCCTACTTCATTTCCTCCACACAAGAGAAAATTACTCTATTTGATATATAGTCTTTAAAATTCCTGTTTTTAAAAAATTTCTATAATAACAATATATATTATTATATATGTATGTATTATTTTATGTTATATGTATAATAATATTTGTTTAAAGCACTATTGGATTCATTTAGCTAAAATTGTATTTGGCACTTTCACCTCTATGTTTACAACTGGAAAAATTTAGTTTTTTTGTTTAGTTTTTAAAAAATTTTCCTTTGATCCTATTTAAATCAATATATTAGCCTCTCGTTCTCTTAAGAATGCAAAGTTTTTCATTTCTTTATGTTTTCCAGAATAAGTTTTATTATGTGGAATTATCAGAATCTGGAAATTCTGGCAAAAATCAGCTATAAAACTATGTAGACCTATTTTTTTTTTTTTTACAATGGTAAGGGAAGGTAAAAAATGTCTTTGATTACCTTTTAATTCTAATATTTAATGGATTTCTAATTCAAATCTCAATTTTGGAAAATTATATTTTTAACAAATACGTCTATTTTGTTTGGTAAATTACTGTATACATGCCCATACAAATAAATTTGTGTATACATTTTTAAATTTAAATTCCATATTTTTTGTCTCTGCTATTACTATAGTTATTTTCCTGTTTGCATTCATATTTCTGATTTTTGTACTCTTCTCATTGGTGTTGCTTTCCAAAATGGTATCTATTTCATTGGATTTTTGTTAATACCGTTTACTAATGAGTGTATATTGTTGCTGTCATTCTCTCTTTAAAATCTAATTTCTTAAAAAAATTTTTTCTATTTTTTTTTTGATATTTGCTTTTCTTCTACCCTTTTGTGTTTGCTAATCATTTTATTTCTTGTTATCTGATCAGTTAAATGATAACCACAAAACTTGACATACATTTTTTTAATTAGCTTGAAGTTTCCATATGAATTTTTTTTTTAACACAAAGCGTATTTAGGAATATTCTATTCAATCATGAACATATTAGATGTAATCGATTACCAATCCCACTGCACTTTTTAAATACAGTTTATTTTTAAAGCAGTTTTAGGTTTATAAGAATATTGAGGAGAAAGTACTGAGAGTTCCCAAATACCCTTCTACCTCCCCACAAGTTTCTCCTATATCCTGCATTAGTGAAGTACATTTGTTAGAATTGAGGAGCCAATATTGATACATTTTCATTAATGAAATCCACCGTTTACATTGAGTTTGACTCCGACTCTTTCTGTTGCACATGGATTCTATGGGTTTTGAAAAATATATAATGACATATATTCATCATTATAGTATCATACAGAATAGAGTTTAGTGCCCTAAACATCCACTGTATTTTACCTAACTATCCCACCCTTCCTTTATTAAGTTTTGTTTGGAAAACCTAGTCTATATAATGTTATTACCTTTATAGACCAGCACACAGTCAGTTTTGTATCCTCAGTAAAGAATAATTTGGAGGTATGTGTTGCGTGTACCTATTGTGTTATTTAAATCTTCATCTTACGTATTGTTTGTTTGATTTTTAACATTTCTGAGATGAGTACTTTAAAACCTCGAACTTTTGATCTATCCCTATAATTCTGCCTAAATCCCTATAGTTCTGGCTAAATTGGTGTATCCATGTTTATAACTGTTCAATCAATTTACTTCTTTAGCATTCCTTTTGGGGTACCCACTGTGTGTCGACCACTGTTTTAGGCACTGGGCACTCCACATTGAACAAAACTTAAAAATATCTGCTCTTAGGAAGCTTATTTCTTGGAGCTGCTGAGGAGAAAGGTAGAAAATAAATGAATATAACATAAGATATAACAATAAGTGCTATAGGAAAAATGTAGCAAATAGTAAGAAAAAAAGTTATAGGGAATGGGTATGAGAACTTTTTTAAACAAGTGATTTGACTAAGCATCTGAGCTAGATGAGACAGCAAGCAGTGGAGAGAGAGCATACTAGAAGAGAGCATACTCTGAAGAGAGAGCATACTAGACCAACGGGCCAACCTATACAGAGGTCCTGAAGCAATAGCTTAACTCTTAATCTTCAAGCATACTGTATATTCTTAATAGTCTTTTACCATATAACAACTCTTCATTCTTCATGACATTATTTACTTTCAATTATATTCTGTTTATAATTTCTGCCTATGATTGATAGTTTCTAGATATTTACTCCATATTCATTTTCTTTCCCTTTCTTATTAATGGAAACTCAAATTTATTCTGTACAACAATGTGTCTGGATATCAGTAATTACTATGATATATTAAAACATGCTCCTTCTCCCATAATATCAGGCTTTACACCTGGGACCTATAATTGTTATCTTATTTGGAAAAACTGTTTGCAAATGGGATCAAGTTAAGGTTCTTGAGATGGCAGATTATCCTGGATATCAGGGTAGGCCCTAAATGTCATGAACGCATCCTTATAAAAAGGAGGCTGAGAGGAATTTGACTCACTGATATGAGAAGGTGATAGGAAGACAGAGGCAAAGATTGGAATGACATAGCCACAAGCTACACTGACAGTCACCAGAAGCTGGAAGAAGAAGAAGAAAATGGATCTCCCTTAGAACCTCTGGAGAGAGTATGGCCTGCTAATATGTTAATTTTGAACTCTGGCTCCAGAACTATGAAGGAATAATTTTCTGTTATTTAAGCCATCCAGTTTTGGTAATTGTAGTTTTGGCAATAGGAAATAATTGCACTTACTGTCCTAAATATTTTTGCAGTTAAAAGTAGATGACTGAAACAGTCATAGATTGGGTCCTAAGCAGCGGTCTGCTGATGATTTCTGGGGAAAATATTATTTTTCTAACATAGATGGCACTTTCCTCTTTTCTTTTCTATCTTCATCCTTTCTGTAATATGTATACAGCTGGGTGTAAATTGGAGCAGCAGCTTCCTGAGTACTCCTCTTCTTAAGGATGCTTTATCTCCCTTGGCGTACTTTGCCAAATTCTCAGAATGTGAGTGGAAGAAAGGGGAAGATATTCTTTGGTTCTGGTAATCAGCCTGCAATTTTTTTTATTCTCTTTTCACCTCAACCATTTTTGGCATGATTTTGATGTTACTCCCATCAAAATCAGTTCTCTACTGTGGCTGTCATTTGTTTACCCTCAGTGGTGTGGGGACAGACAACAAGTGGAGAAAAATGAGCAGAGCTTTTTAGAAACCTGTCTCAGACTGCCTGCTCACCACCTACATCATAAAAGCTCACCCTAGCTACTATGAGCTAGCGTTTACTTTCTATACTAGATCACACCGCCATCTTATCTTCAGAGGGTTCTCGTACTTATTTGCTATAATTATTTAATTCTATTTACTTAAACTTCCTCTCTGGTATCTCCAGCCGTGCTGGCAGAGAGACCCAGCTCACTGTGTTGGCTTGTCATCTTTTCATGAATCAGAAGTCTCAGATATATATTTAAACTTTTTTTACCTATTGTTATGTTTTTCTGTGTATTTTTAAGCAAAAATAGATTGCCACATCTGTTCAATCTACCTTTTACCTTGAAGTTAAATTTTATAACTGTTTGTAAATTTAATTCTCATAAAATCCATTGTTATCTATGTTATCTGCCCATTTTTATGAACTCTGAGATTCAAAGAAGGTTAAGTTACTTTCTAAGGCTGGCATAAATAGTAGTTAAGTGTGTTAGGTTTGAATCCATATTTGTCATTTTTGAAAGCCCTTTAGGGACAATATTAATAATATATAGTAACATACAGTAACATATTAGTAACATATAGTAACATACACTTTCTTTTGTAACTCAGGGAGTCAGCTTTAGGTCTAGGACACACATTCACAAACAAATAAGACACACACGACAAATAAAAAAGAAAAATATAGCTAGATAAGTGACAATATTGATCGAAAGAAATTTAAAGAGTGTGTAGGATGAGGTGCAGTTTTCCTGCATGCAATTCACTTAAATATCTTTTAATTGGCTTTAACAAAATTTTATCTACTTGAGCAGACATAAAGCTGAATTTATTATTTGGTTCCTCTTGTTTTTTCTGAAATGTCTACTTCTCAGCACTTGTGTCTGAAAAGTCAACTAAGAGAGTGTCTGAGAATTTAACTCAATTCCGATACTACCTGGAGATAGCATAAGTTTCCATAGGACCACATTTCACTTCAGACGCTAAGCACATGCCCAGGTTATAACTGTACTTCT
Source organism: Rousettus aegyptiacus (assembly GCF_014176215.1). Lineage (NCBI taxonomy): Eukaryota > Metazoa > Chordata > Mammalia > Chiroptera > Pteropodidae > Rousettus > Rousettus aegyptiacus. The sequence goes on from NW_023416295.1 coordinate 114,110,876, forward strand.
GACGAACTAGCTATAAATCAGAAGATCCCGCAAACCCCTTCTTGGATTTGAATACATTTCTAGAATGGCTCGGGAAACTCATTTACTCACTAGACTACCAATTTGTTACAAAGAGATTAAAAGATATGAATGAACAGCCAGATGAAGAGATACACAAGGCAAGGTCCTCAACAAAAGAGCTTAGAGCTTGGGGCCAGAATGGTGGTACATGGAAGCATTTTGTTTCCCTAACATGGAAGTTCCCTGAACCACCCCCTTTTGGGTTTTTATGGAAGCTTCATTACCTAGGCATAATTGATTAAGTCATTGGCCACTGGCGATTGATTCAACCTCTAGCCCTCTCCCCTCCCTGAAATCAGGGAGTGGGACTCAAATTTCCAACCATCTCTATTCATGGTTGGTTCCCCTGGCAACTAGCCCCCATCCTTTCCAAGGCACCTCATTAACATAAACTCAGTTGTGGTGAAAAAGGGCTTGTTATGAAAAACAAGATACCCATTTCACATTTATGGCTCTCACATGTTTTCAGAAACTGATGACAAGAGGCTAAATATTATAACAAAAGATGCTACATTAATCTTGCCACTCAGAAAATTCCAAGGGATTTTGGAGCTATGAACCAGGAACCATAGGTAAAGACCAAATATATAAGAAAAATATATTTTGGTCTTCTGAATGACCAAATGTAAATATAAATTTCTTATAAATCACGATATCGCAGAAGTAATATTTTTTACTAAAGGTTGTTTGAAGCATAAGTGTATATTTTTAAATATATGAGAAAGATTTCCAAATTTAATACAGTAAACACAGAGATTAAGCCTGTGAGGACTCACCTTGAGATTTATGTGACTAGTCTAAAAAACTTCTGAAGTGAGGCTATGATTAATTTCTACATTTTATAGTAGCATTTCCTTGCATGTGTGGCAATCAAGTAGGAGTTCATAATAGGACTAACTTTAAGGATCTTAGTTGTTTGACCAAAACATCTGAAATATTTTTCAAGGCACTCTGCATTTTCTCAATAGCTACATTACAGAAATTATAAGAATATGTTCCGAAGAATGCAATTGCAGCTTTTACCAATATACTAAAGGAACAACAGGGAAATATCATCCCTCAAGTCACATAAAAATAAATGGAAACAATTTTGTTAAGAAGAAACAACAGGCCCCAAATGAAGTCACTGCTGATAAGCCCCACAACAGTAAACTAAGACTTAATTGAAATTTCAGCTTCTTCCAGAAATCTGACTTAAATCAGTCAATCTGGAATTACCTGGTCAGTACTAGTGACGTAATATGCCTGATAAACCCCTGCCCTTCCCCAAAGGAAGTTGATCTTGCCTAAAGCAATCTACTCTTTGCTAGAAAACATCTTTTTACCTATCCACTTCTGCCTTTAACAGCCTCCCATTTGTAGTGCTCCACAGAGCTCCTTTCTAGTTGCTCAATGAGATGCTGTCCGATTTATGAATCAATGAATAAAGTTAATTAGGCCTTCAAAATTACTCAGTTGATTTTTTTAAAACAATTTGAATTAACATATTACCAAATATTACAGTTCCTGAATAATGGGCTATAGGGTCAGCGACCTGGGTTTGAATATTTTTTTGTCACTTCAACCTGTATGACCTTGGACAAGTAACTAAACTTTATATCAGTGTTACCATATATAAAATGAGAGCTATTGTAACTTCATCATTAGGCTACTGTATAATTACTTTGTATTACTCTGGGTTCTCCAGGAAAATAAAACCGATAGAATCTATATATAGAATTAGATAAAGAGATAAAGATAGACACTGAGACGGAGATAGAGATAGTTATCCATACAGATATATCTATCTAACATCTATCAATGCATCTGTGTATCTATGTATCTATGTATCTATCTATCATCTATCTATCAATCAAGAGAAGAGAGATATTTATGAAATTGGCTCACACAATTATAGAAACTGGCACATATAAAATCTGTAGGGCAGGCCTTCAGGCTGCAGACTGGGGTAAGAGTTGATATTGCAGTCTTGAGTCTCAATTTTTTAGCTTGCAGTGCAGCAAGCTAAAAATTGAAGAGGATTTCTATGTTGCAGCTTTAAAAAGAATCCCTTCAGAGGGTGATGAGGGAGAATCTTTCTCATTCCCCAGCTTATGTTGTTTTGCTGGAAATCTTGAGCAATTATTTGCTTGTAGATCTCTGTCTTCATCTGCACATGGTGTTCTCTCTGTGTGCATGGCTCTGTATCTAAATTGTCTACCAGTTATGTTGGATTAGAGATGTAATGACCTTAACTAATTACATTTGCAACAACCCTATTTCCAAGGGCATTTTCTCAGGGCCTAGGAGTTAAGGCTGGAAAATATGAATTTGGGGCATTCACAATTCAACCTATAACATCCTTGTAAAAGAAATCACACAATAAATGATAGTTATTGTTTTCAAACATGATCAGATACTTACGGAAAACTGAATTTAGAATTCTTTAAGAAAAGAATATATAAATTATATTAAGAGCATGAGCTAACTCAAGAAAGGGTGTTTATTTGTCCTTTTATTTCTATAACATCAATAAATAAAAAGATAAGATAGGGTGCTTGCTGAAAGAGTATAGATTTAAAAGTAAGAAATTGCATTGACTCTACAAGTAGATATTGATAAATTGAAAGATTTGAAGAAATTCTGGACAAGAAAATATCTATGGATTTTGAAACTATTTTGGCTCTCCCTCAATCAATGAGTTCACAGATTTATAGTTTCACCCAGATGTTAATCTAATTTTGAAAGTCTTCAGGAGCATACTCTGAAGAATGTTAATTGAAAAGCCCATGAAGTGAAGGTATGAATTTCAAGATGCAGAGAAAAAACACCAAAGGGAAGGAAATGGGAGTAAATGTAAGTTTGTAAAAGGGTTGTACTTCTTGTAAGGGGATTCTAGTGTTAATGTTATTGATTATGGTAATTTCCAGCAAGAATTCCACTTTTTCCTACACTTAAGGAAAAAAGAAATCAAATAAATGCTGCATGATCAAATTTAGTCTCATTACATTTCATTCAAAACTATGTATTTTTCTTTTTGACTTTTATGTTTGAAAGTTTAACCAATCCCATGGTGCAAAAGAGTAGAAGTAGCTTTATTCTCTTGTCTTATTTGGAAGTCCATGCTTTGGTTAATTATACTTTTGCAACTCAGTTTTTCTGTTCTTTTTAAATACAAACTGAATTCAAGCTCTCATTACCATGTTAATGTATATTTGAATACTATTACTACTGTTTTCCCTACCTTCAGTTTACACCCACTTTTAATCCATATTTTATTACTCCCATATTACTCTCAAAAGCTGAGTTATGTTTTTACCTCCTGTGTATGGTAGAATGGAATAACTTTTCATTATCCATTCATACCACAAATTTCAATTTACCGTTCATTGTCTATGATAAATTGGCTGCTAAATGGTTGTGGTATTCACCCCTTTAGCTCCACACCTCTTCTAGGTGATTTTGTAGCTCCTTTTATCAAGATGTAAATACTTCTCCACCTTTATATTTATTCTGTCAAATGGAACATTCTGAAAGTGACAATTTCCAATTACAAACCCAGACTGCAGAAGACTGTGGATAATTCTGTCTTCCCTATACCCTTACACCACCATATGAATAGGCCTACTAGATGATAAGAAATGCCTGGCCCAGTCATCTCCATTGCCTCAGCTGACAGCTGATGTAGCGCTAAACTGTGAGCCCACCAGCCCCAACATAATTGTTGACCACCAGTGCATGAGTGAGTACAGCTGAGGTCAGCCAAGTCTGGCTCAGATCAACAGAGCTATCTAGATGAGACAAAGACTTACAGATAATAACAAAGGCTTATTATTTAAACCATCATGTTTCAGGGTAATTTGTTATGCATCAATAACTAAATAATACAAAGCCCTTCGGGATCTGAACTCAATATAACATCTCAATACTATCTAACACTTAGAATACTTTTCCATCTCAGTAATATCTGTTGAAATTCTATCCTTCAAGTCTGACTGCCAGAAATGCTGCCGCATTACTAGAACTGTTGTCTAACCATGAGATTTCCTATTAGATCCTTACCGATACTGAATGCTGTTTTTCATTATGTCCTCCAATATATTTTTCTGATGTTCCTCGTAATCTTCTTCATCTTAGATAACCTAAATATGTGTATTTCAAGAAGATAACATGATAACTTTGTAGATTTATTAAACTAGGTAGATATAGTACGAGTCCTAAAAGATTGAAGATATCCATAATATAAGTCTAGAGAATGAATTAAAGTAATAAAAGGATCCTCCTACATCCCCTTCAATGTACCTTAAAAAATAAAATTAAAAAATAAAATTAAATATTAAATTAAATTAAATTAAATTAAATTAAATTAAATTAAATTAAATTAAATACATTTTGGTAGAATTTTCAAGAGGATAAAGATTGAACCAAAGTCATGGATGATTTCCAGGAATGGGATCCAGTGCAATCAAGATTACTAACCAAGAGGTCTTTCTCTTCATATGACTAATGTTCACAAATGTTGACCCAATACAACAGAATGTATCAGTTATTCATCTACATGTAACTATGTTTCTAATGTTTAGAGTTTGCCTTTTTAAACTATTGATTTAATACAGTGGGTCTAAATAATTTGATCTTCAACAATTTATTTAGAATAAAGATGCATTTTGCAATACAACTTAAAGATCTGAGAAAAAATTTAATATTGAATATGGAACAATAACTGGGAAATTAATTTGATAATAATTGGAAACATTTAAAGTATAATAAAGCTTTTTAAATAGAAAAATTATATTATATTTTTAAGAAATTTTGATGTTATCACTAAAGGTATCATTTTAGAGGTGTTTTTATGAACTGGAAATAATCCTCATATTCATAAAGCTTGCTATATTTATTATAAACTGATAAAAATACAATGGCAACTGGTATATTTCTGAAAATCTGGAAGAGTGGATACTGTATAGACTTTTGAACTCATATCTCAGACCAGAGTTTGTTTCAATTGTGGTCTTGCTAACTAGCTATCTATCTTTAATTTAACAGCAGGACCTAGTTTAACTATTATAATGTTAAAATGTGATTCATATCTTGTTGGACTAGCTCTTCCTCCTTACTCTTTTTCCAATGTACTGCGATTTAAAATTATCTATACTCCTACCTGATAAATTATTATAGTTTTATTCTTCCAGATAAATTGACATTGCCTATGTCAACATGAATAAGATTTTTATTGGAATTTGTATTAAATTTAAATGTGGCAAATGTTATATGTTATATCTTTAATGTTATATCTTAAATTATTCAAGTTCTTTTTTATGTTTTACAGTAAAGGTTTATGATTTTATGCATATATTCCCACCCATATCCTTTGATGGCTATTTGGTGGCAGTTTATTTGAGGGCAGCTGCTGTATTTTGGCTTTGGTTATTGCTAGAATACAATATCATTTATTTTATTTCATTTTTAAATTTTATTTTGCTTTACTAGAATGGATGCTGTTTTGAGATTAAGCGCAGCAGATCTGAATACTTACATAATGACTAGTAGTCAAGACAAAATGTTATTTTCAAATTGCCTGCAGTTTCTTCCTCCGTAGCTTTAAAGGTAGAAGCTAGCTTGGTTTCTGAGGAACATTCTTCCTTCTTCTTAGGGTGACCATACTAGCAAGACTTTTTATTTATGCAAATTAAAAGAAGTACTGAATATGAGATTATGTTCAAAGACTGATGTTTCTTATCAAGCTATTAAGCATTCTGTTTAATAACAAATTAGATCTTCATTCAGGAAAGAGGAGTGTCTCTTACTAGTTATACATTTTTTTTCTTCACCCTTTTTTGTTTTGGAGAGGACTGGGTTTGGGGACACCCTGCTGGAAGTTGTGTTCTTAGAATCTGGGGATCTAAGAAAAGAGATTTTAAAAAACAAACCACTGTTCAGGCTAGATCCTAGGAGAAAGGGAGCTCCCAGGGAGGGTTCTAGCCAGTGGCCTAGAAAAGAAATGAAACCTGATTACCTGGTTTTTAAATTTCATTATATAGATTATAATGCCTTATGTTCTCCTCAAGGTTTTAATAAAATTTTAAAACAAGGTAGCCTTGTTTTAGCTGTAATTTGGGGAATTAAGATGATAATTTGAGGCATAATAGAGCAGAAAAGAGTGGCCACTGCTTGGAGAACTGCTTATGGAAAGACCAGAGCTGTTAAGTAGAGACTCTTTAGAGAATAGTCTGTGAGATATGTAAAGACACCCCTCCTGGAATACTGGCTGGTGAAGGAGACTCCCTCCAATATATATGACAGTTTCTAACACTATATTATTTGGATATTAAAGCAAAGGCTTATCCACACACACACCCACTATCACCTCTCACAGACACCTATCCCCAAATTGGAAGATTAGAGATATCATTATAAGTGTATTTGTCACATATCTAACTTTTAATAAACTTTCTTATTAAATCTAATATTTATCACTTGATTCTCTAGAGAGTTTAGATATATTATCGTGTCATCTGAAAGTTATATACTTTCACTTTTCAGAATTTTATCTCTTCTGTTTTATTTATTCATGCATTGGCCACAAATTCTAGAATCATATAAAATGATAAAGCAATTACAGACATCTTTGCTTTCTTTCTAGTTTTAATGAGTATAATTTTTTACGCATCAAGTTTCATGTTGGCTCTTGATTTAAAGTCAACATTTTATATAGTTTTAAGGAAATACTTCTGCTTTTTAAAATTTGGTAATATTAAGGATTACTAAATGACATTCAGGATCTTGAGGGGATATTTTTTGTTTGCCTTATGATAACGGATTTCTCATTTTAAAACTAATATTAAATTTCTAGGATAAATCAAAGGTATGTTAAGTGTGATGCTGACTGGTTTGATGGTAGTTTATTTAGAATGTCTATATTTACAATAATAAGTGACATTAGTCATTGATATTTTTGGTTCTAGTTTTGCAAACTTTTTATAAAGATTAGTATAGCTAGATAGAGAAATCCCTGTCCTTCTATATTTTCTTCATTCTCTGAAACATTATAAAGTAATAATCATGTATGAATGTATGAAAAAACTCACCTAAAGCATCCTCTGGGTGCATGATCTTCTTTAGAAGTAACATTCTCCAAGATTATTGATCCCTTTAGTTGAATCTAGAGTCTGCTTCAATTATTTCTATTTTCCAGAGAATACATCACATTTAATTTTCCAAATCAATAAACAAGGCATGTAATAAGAAGTTTAAAATAAGTTGAATTTACTCAAAATCAACTCAACTAGAAATATGGTAAATATAGAAATTTTAAAATATTTAAGTATAATTAATACTTGTTCACAAATTTATCTCTATTTTTTGTCTTTTAAAGCATATTTTCAAATATTAGCCTATTTTACTTTGAATCTTCATTCTATTTTTGTCTGTTTTCTGGTTAATAGTTTTTATTTTTATAATGTATTTCTTGCAGTTGTATTAATTATTTATTTCTTCTTTTATTGTTAGTTTCAAGTTTATGGTACATTGCTTAGACATTTATAGTTTATGAAATGATCCCTTTGATTACACCATCTTTCCTCTGGTTCTACATATAGCCATCATATTACTGCTGACTACATTCTCTATGCTGTGCTCCCCAGCCCCATGACCATCTACCAACTACGAATTTGTACTTCCTTAACTTTTTACTGCTTTCTCCCAGCCTCCCTACCCACCTCCCCTCTGGCCTTCACTAAATTGTCCTCTACATTTTTGAGTCTGTTTTCAATTAATGTGTTTTTTTTGTTCCTTAGATTCTGCATATAAGTGAAATCATATGGTATTTATCTTTCCGTGTCTAATTATTTCACTCAGCATAATAAATCTAGGTCCATCCATGTCATTGCAAATGGTAATATTTCATTTTTTATGGCTGAGTAATATTCCACTATGTGTATGAACTATCACTTAACCCATTCGTCTGTTGATGGACATTTAGGTTGCTTCCATATTTTTGCTATTGTAAATTGTGCTGCCATGAATATTAAGGTGCATAGATCTTTACGAGTTATTGTTTTGGTTTTCTTTGGATAAATACCCAGAAGTTCAATTCCTGGGTCAAAAGGTAGATTTATTTTTAATTTTTTGAAAGCCTCTAGACTGTTTTCCCTATTAGCCGTACCAACTTGCAATCCCACCAACAGTGTATAAGGGTTCCCTTTTCTCCTCATCCTCGCTAGCATTTGTTGTTCTTTGATTTATTGATGATAATCATTCTGACAGGTGTGAAGTGATATCTGATTTTGGTATTTCTCTGATGATTAGTAACCTTGAGCATCTTTTCATATGTCTATTGGCTACCTGTATTTCCTCTTTTGAGAAATATCTGTTCAGGTTTTCTGCCCATTTTTTAATTGAATTGTTTGTTTGTTTTTGTTGTTGTTGAGTTGCATGAGTTCTTTATGTATATTAGATATTAACCTCTTATCAGATGTATGATAAGTGAAAATCTTCGCTTTGCAAAAAGTTTTTAGTTAGTATAGTCTCATTTATTTTTTTCTTGTGTTTCCCCTGCTCAAGGAGATCTATCTGTAAAGAAATCACCAGTAGCAATATCAGAGTTTACTGCATATGTTTTTTCCTAGAAGTTTTATGGTTTAGGTTCAAGTCTTTAATCCATTTTGAATCTATTGTATGTACATGGTGTAAGAAGATGATCCAGTTTCACTTTTTTGCATGTTATCTGTCCAATTTACCAATCCCATTTATTGAAGAGACTGTCTTTACCCTATTGTATATACTTGCCTTCTTTGTCATATATTAAATGGGCTTATAGATATGAACTTATCCCTGGACTCTCTCTTCTCTTCCATTGATCAGTGTATCTTTTTTTATGCCAGCACCATGCTGCTTTGATTACAATAGCCTTGTAGTATGATATTAGGTAATGGCTAATAAGGATCTTTTATGATTCCATATAAATTTTAGAATTATTTATTCTACATGCCATTGGTATTTTGTTAGGAATTGCATTGAATCTATAAATTGCTTTGGGTAGTATGACCATTTAATGGTAGTAATTCTTCCTATCTATGAGCACGGTATATGCTTCCATTTATTTGAATCTTCTTCAATTTCTCTTTACCTCCTTGGTTAATTTGATTCCAAGATATTTCATTGTTTTTGATGCAATTATAAATGGAATCGTTTTCTTAATTTCTCTTTCAGAAAGTTCATTATTGATGTTTAAAAATGCAACTGACTTCATAATATTAATTTTGGATCTGCTGCTTTACTGAGTTCATTTATGAGTTCTAATAGTTTTTCATGGAATCTTTAGGGTTATCTAAATATAATGTCATGTCACCTGCAAATAGCGATAGTTTTGCGTCTTCCTTTCCAATTCAAATACCTTTTATTTCTCTTTCTTGTCTGATTAGTGCGGCTAGGACTTCCAATACTATGTTGAATAAAATTATGAAGTAGACATTCTTGTCTTGTTCTTGATCCTAAGTAAAATGCTTTTAGCTTTTCCCTACTGAGTATTTTAGCTGTAGGTTTGTCATATATAGTCTTTATTATTTTGAGCTATATTCCCTCTATTCCCAATGTGTTGAGTTTTTATCATAAATGGATGTTGAATTTTGTTGAATACTTTTTTCTGCATCTATTGATATGATAATATGATTTTTATCTTTCAATTTGTTAATATGGTGTATCATATTTATTGATTTGTGGATATTGTACCACTTGCATCCCAGGAATAAATCTAACTTGACCATGATGTATGGTATTTTTAACATATTGCTGAATTTGGTTTCTAATATTTTGTTGAAAATTTTTACTTCGATGTTCCTAAGAGATATCAGCCTAAAGTTTTCTTTTTCTTTTTGTAATGTCTTCGTCTGCTTTTGGAATCAAGGTAATGGTGGCCTCATAAAAGGAATTATGGAGCATTCTCTCTTCTTGAATTTTTTTAATAGTTTGAGAAGAATAGATGTTAATTCTTTGAATGTTCCGTAACATTCACCCATGAAGCCATCTGGTCCAGGACTTGTGTTTTTTGGGAGTTTTTATACTGATTTGATTTCATTGGTAGTAGTTGGTCAGTTCAGGTTTTCTATTTCTTCTTGACTCAGTCTTGGGACAATGTATGTTTCTAGGAATGTATCTATTTCTTCCAGATTTTTCAATTTGTTGCCATATAATATCTCATAGTATTTTCTTTTGATCCTTCGTATTTCTGTAAAGTTTGTAGTTTTTTCTCCTCTTTCATTTTTGATTTCATTAATTTGAATCTTTCTCTTTTTTCCTTGATGAATCTGGTTAAGGTTTTATCAATTTTGTTTATCCTTTCAAAGAACCAGCTCTTGGTTTCATTAATCTTTTGTATTGTTTTTCTAGACTCTATTTTGTTTATTTCTGCTCTGATCTTCATTATTTCTTTCCTTCTACTCACTCTGGACTTTGCTATTCTTTTCTAATTTTTTTAAGTATAGGGTTAAATTGTTTATCTAAGATTTTTCTTGTTTATTGAGGTAGGCCGATATTGCCATAAATTTCCCTCTTGGTACTGCTTTCTTCATGTCACATAGATTTTGAGTCACTGTGTTTTCATTTTCATTTGTCTCAAAGTATCTTTTGAATCTTCCTTGATTTCATTGTTAACCCATTCATTGTTTATTAGCATGTTATTTAACTTCTATGTGTTTGTGTATTTTCTAGTTTTCTCTTTTTTTTGTAGGTTTCTAGTTTCATTCCACTGTGATCAGAGAAGATGGTTGAGATTATTTCAATCATCTTAAACTTATTGATTATTATTTACTTCTTGATTTTTAATGTTTAAATCATGTCATTTTTCTTTATGAGATCATTTGTGAATGAACTCACTTTATGACTTTATTAGTGAATTCATGCTAATCTATTATTACATAATTGATTTGTCTTTCAACCAATTTTTAAAGAAAATATTCTGAGGAAAGTTTTTCAACTTTAAACTTTTGTAATCTTCTTGTTCCATGTAACATAATGTGAAGAACACAGAGATACTGTTCGAACAGACCCTAGAATATAGTAGCATCATATACATATTTTCATTATATCTAATACATGATCAATGTTTTCAAAATAGTAGATCCTTAAAATAAATTTACTTCATTTGTAATAAAATAGTTTGAGTACATATCTATTAGTTAACTTTATTTTTATATTATCTATGCGTTTCTCTATTCTGATTATTCGATTTGTCATACACTAAGGAATGTTTGCTAAAGCTTTCCCAATTAATTTGTTTCCTTGAATTTTTCTTTATATGTCAAAATATTTTCCTTATGTTATAACTCTTATTTGGCAATTATCACTCACATGTTCATTGTGGATTATAGTTCTGAATATAAATTTATTTTCTCACTTAATATTATACTTACTTGAATTCTATTTTGCAAAATATTAAGAGTTAAATCATGTTCCTACCTAAAATCATATGTTAAGTCCTAATCACCAGTACCTCAGAATGTGATCTTATTTAGAAATAAGATCATTCATTGACTCTATTCATTGACATAGACCTCTACTTCAATATGACTGATGTCCTTAAAAATGGGAAAGTTAGAAACAGTCATGCATGCACAGAGAGAATGCCATGAGAAGAAATACATGGAGATTGCCATTTACAAGTTGAAGAATAGCTAAGGCTACCAGTAGCTAGGAGAGAGAACTTGCACAGGTTTTGCCTTAAAATCTTCCAAGTATAACCCTGCTGACATCTTGATTTTAGACTTCTGGCCTTCAGAACTGTCAGACAATAACTATCTGTTTTCTAAGCTACCAAGTCTGTAGTACATTGTTGCTGCAGCCCTAGGAAACTACTAATATGATGGACACTAATTTTGTCATTATTAATTTTTTTCTTTTATTGTATTTTTAACTTCTTCGATATGTCATATTCTAGATTCTTTGCAACCTTACTACATGATGTAGATTTAGATGTTTCTTTTGTAAGTAGTATATAAATGTTTTCTTTAAGCTAAAAAATATGTACTTAAACAAAAATGCTTTAATTATCAAAAGTAAAAAGCAAAATTTTGATCCTCCATATTTATCAAAATTATTTCCCTTGCTCCTAATATATGTCCAATAATTTTCTCCTCTTTCTAATATTTGTTGACTTTTAAAAAGGAAAAAAAAATGCCTAAGATTATTATCATATTCATAGTACTTTACTTGAATTATATTTCTAAATTGCTTTTCTTATTTGCCTTCAATTTTATAACTATTAGTTACATCAATTATTCTTAACTAATTTTAAAATATATATTTGTATAGACATTTTTCCAGTATCTCTATCATAAGAGCTCCCCCTAGTTACACTATTAATTTTGACTCTTTCATGATTGGGTTAAAATTATCTTACATTACTTTTAGGAAGGCTATTTTCTGAGATTCTGCATAGTTTAAAATGTAATTACATTAGAATTGCATAGCTATAATGACTTTATTAAGTCTTGGCCATGGTTGTGGCTGATACTCAATGAGTTTCTCAGAAGTCGATGGGTTTACATATATCAATATAGCCTTGGCTTACTTTACATATATCAGTATAGCCTTGGCTTACTAAGAAGGGAGCAGACATGTTGAGAAACTCATTTTTTGCATAAATGTTTATTGAATTCTGACTCTATACTAGGCTGAAGATATAGTAAAAAAAATAGACAAGAATGATATTTGATAATAAATGGAAGAGAAAAATCTCACAGTAAAGGAGATAACTGTGGAAGGAGTTGTAATTTTAGAGAGGAAGTTCCTAATGAGGAGGTGATCTTTGATTAAAGAGTTTACAAGACAAGAAAACTCATGTGAAGATCTGAGAGGGGGCAGATCAGGTAGGTAGCAACATGCTTGGTGTGCTTCAGAACAGTAAGGAGACAGTGTGGCTGGAACAAAGAAAGGAAAGGTGATAGTGGTATAAAATAAGACCAGAAAGTTAAAGGAGAAGTAGAACTTGTAAGGTCTTACAAATCTGGGTGGGACATTAGCTTTTAATCTCCATTGGGTCAGAAAATATTAAAGAATTCTACAGTGAGAAGAAACATGACCGTGGTTTCATTTCTACTTTTTTGAGATTAGAATATAGGAAAACAAGTACAGAGGTAGATGATCAGTTAGAATGCTAATAGAATTTCTCAATGGAATTATTGAAAATATTTAATGGTGCTTTAGACCAGAATAGTAACTTTGAAGAGCGAGGTTGGTGGGAAGTTAACTGAGTGATTGGATATGGGGTGTGATAAACAGGGGAAGGCTAAGAATAAAACTAAAGTTTTTAGCCTAAATAACTGAAAGATGGAGTGGCATTTATCAAAATTAGGAAAATTGAAAGAAGAAATTAGAATATATATAGTTAGTATCATTTTGATATGTAAATTTTTGAATAATTTATAGATATTCAAATAGATTTGCAGATTATCACTTGGATTTTTGATTCTGAGGTTCAGAAGAAGCAAAATTTGACCTCATCAGGGGCATGGATATAAATTCAGAATTAAGAAAACTGATGACTAAGATTTGGGACACACTCAACATATAATAATAGGACAGATGGGAGAGTCAACAAAAAAGACTGGGAATAAAAGGCAAGTAAAGAAGAAAAAACTAGGAGGAAGTCCTAAAAGGCAAATGAAGAAAATAATTGAAGGAGTTGCATGTGGGCAACCATTAAATGCTGTTTCTAAGTCAAATAAGATGAGTTCTGAGAGTCAACATTAAATTTAGCAAAGTGGAGGTCACCGTTGACCATAACAGTAGAAGTTTTGTGGAGAAGTAGGAGAAAATAATTTCTTGATGAGAGTTCATGTGAGAATACAAGAAGAGAAATTGGAGGTAGTGAACAGGAACAAGTTCTACAGTGGGTTTTGCCTTAAGAGGTAACAGAGAAATAGATTCAAGAGAGATTTATTTCATTTCATTTCATTTTAAATATAGGAAAATAAATGGTATGAATATATGTTGATGAGAGATTTATTAGAGGAAATAATTGATGATGGTGGACATAAAGAGGAGAATTGCTAAAACAATGCTCTTGAGTGGTCATCAGATGTGAGAATAAAGGTCCACGCAGACTCATTATCAAGGAACACGGACACATCATCTAGAGAAAAGGGAAAAGAAAAAGAGCACAAGTACAGGTAGAAATTATGGTACATTTTTTCAATAAATTAGAAATCTTTAGATGAGGGTGAAGACAGAAGCTAGTGTTGTCTAGAAGGCTGTAAGCATAAATGGACTAGGGCAGCAGTTCTAAAAATGAGATACAGAGGCACTGGTGAGGAAGGTCCAAAGACTTTTTGCATTATTTCAAAGGTCCACCTTTTTTAAACTGCATAACAATGCGTGGTGAGATTTTCTTTATATACTACAACCCAAACAATGACACAGAAACAGATATGAGAATCCAATTGTCTTTCAGTAAGGCACACATTAGGAAGATATTTATATAAAAAAAAAAATCTTTCTAATGTTATTATGAAAATGATATCACTCATTAATAAATCAAAATAAAAATGTTTTCAAAAATAATTATTTCTCATAAAATGTTACCTAAGCTTGTATGTAATGGGTTTATTATTCTTATTTTTAAATGAATATTGTATAATACAACAAATTTCAGCAGATATAACACATTTTTAAAAAATTCTTTAATGTTCTCAATGATTTTTAAGAGAATTAAGAGATCTGAGATTAAGAAATTTGAAAACCACTGGACTAAGAAGACAAACATATTATTCAAAGACTACTCTCATCCTTTACATAGCTTTTATTGCTGGTCTGATTTTATGTGCCAAATACATAATGTCATCCATGTTTTTTAAGTAAACCCTCTATAGATTTGCCTGTCAACATACACTCTACCTCCATCACTTATATTCATAGAGCATACACTCATTTTTTAAATTTTCTCTTTCCTTTATTAGAATTAATTAATCCTTTGTCTTCTTGTAATAGGTGAATAATTAGTGACATTGCATGAGCTTCTGGAGATACTAACCTTAAGAATAGAAATTTACACCTTTGCAGAGAGGCAGAAACCCAGACAGGGTACTTAACCCCAAGCAATAAAGACTTTTTAAGCAGATTACTCTTTCTTTCAGATTTCTTATATTCGTGGACCTAAGTTTTTAAATTAGCATTACATTGATTAGTTACTGAATCATATTATTTAGTGTTACTATAGTAAAAAATGTGTTATATTTATAACAACTACTACTAATGACAGTAATTTATGGGCATCAACAATACATTGAATACTATAATAAAAAATATGTAGTTAGTTACTACCAAAATAGAAAGTCAAGTGGTTTCACAATAAATTTACAGTTAAATTTTGACTAGGCCGAACATAGTGAAGATGTGGTGAAATGAAGTATCAGACTGTTAATATTGCCAGAAAAAACTGTGAATGAGTTGAAAATGGGCAAAAATGATCACTGGGTGTCTTGTCCAGAGTGCTTTTCTGAGTTATCTCCAATTTTCATTGTCTTTTCAAGCTATTTATAGCTCCATAAATTATAGAAATGACAATAGTACAAATTATTCTTATCCATAGAAATATAAATAAATTATATAATGTTTGGTTGAGGTACAACTGACCATTGTCTTGTGGATACTGACAAGCTTATTAAATTAATTCCAGCTTTCTTGATTGTCTAAATATGTGTGTTCTTTGAATTCTTCTCTGAAGTGGTTTTAACATCTTATTCTCTTCTTCATTAATTAAGGACCTAAGTAAAATTGTTGACAAGTGTTTATTTTATATTTCTATGAGAGCCACGATATTATATATTTGAGAAAAATATTCTCTAATAACATGTTATTACAGGATAATTTTATATTTTTCTAATTGTTCAAAATATAGCATTTCATAAATAATACAGAAAAGATGAGTGGTTCTTTGACATTTACAGATCGTTATATTTCCCTGCCAACCATTTAAAGCTCAACCTACGAATGCACTTTGGGTGAAGGGGGATGTTGGTAGAAAGGGTAGGGTCAAAAAAGAAAATTTTAACAGCGAAGTATAGGAAAAGCATAAATTAAAAATAAAACTGCTTTTTAATAAAATAATTTAGATATATGAGAGCTTATTACATCACCTTTGTTTTTCTCATTTCACTGTGATGGACGTGTGAAAATTTTATCCGAGACCACCACTGGGCCAAGGACCAAATTTAGCAAAACTGAGATTTAACAAAATATTCAGGTGATCGAGACTTTTTCTGGCTTGCTTAACTTAACTATATGTATATAATTATATTATCAGTTTCACACTGCATTGTAATTATCATTCTCCTCTAGGAGACAGTGAATTTCAGGAGACTATTTGTTAGAGACAGCTAGCTGTCAAACAAAATCCCTTTTCCCCATCTTCCTCGGCAATAACCAGAGACTTGCCTGCCTATCTATATTATGTTTTGTCTCCTTTGCAATCTGACTTGCCATGTTTGTTAAATTTTTACAGATGGAAGTTAAGCAAATAAAAGTGTGCACTTCACTCAGGCCCCTTAAGAGAGTGGACGTGCCTCTCCGATGCTCTCTTGTTACTTCCCAAGGGCTGCAAACCAGATGTAGTGGTTACCTAACTGTGACAATGTAGATGGGGATGGTATAAAAAGATTCAAAGAATCTAGATATCTGAAAAATATGTGGAACAGATCTGTCAGCTTAGAATTGTTAGGGAGAATTAAGCTTCCATCCTCTTCAAACTCCTTTAAGTTTGTCCTCTGTATTTTAACACTCTAAATAATAAAAGATAAAACTAAATTTTAGTCATCTTAATATCTCAGTAGGATAGGATGGTAATTGGCACATCAAAAATACACAAAAAGTGCTTCTCAATAAATAAATAAATTTTAAGTCATAACTGCATGAGCAATACTGTGGCATGGTTATTTAAAAGGGATTCTCAATTATAAAAATTATTATAAAGATAACATTTGGCATAACATTTAGCATCTCGAGGCCTTGTTTTAAGTACTTTCTATATACTAAATAATATAATGATTGTAATCATCTTATGATTTAGAAATTATGATGATTATTATGTCCACTTACTATTGTGGAAATTGAGGCTAAAAAGTTAAGTGACTTTTCCAAGCTTGAACAGACATTTTGGTGGATACCAGATTTAAACCCCATTATATTAATATTAATTCATTCAGAGGATAATAGTTAGGCAGCATACTATATTTAAATAAGTGACTATTTGGTCTTAATGACAAGATTTGTGTGGAAGTTAGATCAATTCCAATGTCTGTTTCTCTCAAAGACTGCATTTTCAGAGACGAAGAAATTATCAAGATAATTTAGAGTACTTTCTTCTGGAAACATTTCTGATCATTTATTTACAAAAGTATGAAATCTGAGATTGAATACATGGCAGTCAAAACATATCAGTTGCTCTTATAGAGAAAATAACTGAATAAACATTTATTCTCTTATTTCCATAACTGAAGCATTCCAAACCATCAAAATGACTTCTCTAACCACTTAACACTTTGGACAATGCTATTTGTTCCTTTGAATCTTATTTGGAATACCTCATCCGATTTGTTTCTTAATAAAACAAAGCATGGCATTTTCACTAATTCATAAGGGAGATAAAGAGCAAACATCCATTACAGTCAGAGACTATCTATTTGGCATGGGTTATATTATATTATGTCCATACATTTGGAATACACTAGACATTTTCTTTTGCAAGTTTATTCTGTTTCACCTACTGACTAAAAACATTTTCCTTTTTCTCACTTGTACACAAAATGGTACCCCATACCTTGAAATAGCCTTTCATTATTTTTCCTGTATATTACCTTTATACACTACCTTTATAGTTGTAACATTCATTTGCATATATTAACTCTCCATACGAAAGCTTAGAAATGATTTCAGCATTTCCCATTTGCATTGCAGTTTCAGCCTGATTCAAGAGCCAGCTAGAATATCCCCAACCAGACAGGAATACAATGGAAAAGCATTACTCCTAACATTGCAGAGCTGAGGAAACTTCTAGGTTATTATTGGCTTTAATTATCACTGCCATAAGCTGTAATATTCTTTACTTTTGGTGAAGCAGCACTCCACAGAGTGTGAAATCCTTCCCTGCTTTTGAAAATACCAAGAAATGAACTGAATCACTTCCAATCTGCTGTAACAACTGAACACCCACTGATAAGTATAAGCAAGGGGCAAATTTGTCATCACCAATAGAAAATAAGCTTTTTGAAAGTGAGATTTGAGACATCTAGCCAGCTGCTTACTACCAGCAGTGATCAGCAAAACCAAATCCGTTTTCATTTTAAACTCACAGGCATTTTATTTTCCCTGATTGGTATTCAAGTTAATAAAAAAGAGGACAATCTTTTTTTTTTTTTTAATGTTTGTACTTTATCTATTGCTATAAAATTTAAATGCTAAAATATCAAGATAAATAGTTCTCATCATTATAACCATTAATTTCCAGTCTTATTCTCATCCACAATGTCTTTTTTTTATTATTATTATTCTTTCCTTCAGATGCTTCAAATATAAACCAGATCTGAGAGTTTTGAATAGGCTTTATTTAGTCTCTCTTCTGGAGGCCCAACCTACACAATCCCAATTTCTTTGCCTCTTAAGGTAAGGTTTATATAAATATACTCCTTAAAGACATACGCTATTCAGACTGAAATCAGTGTGTAGTGAGTCACTTCTCAATATTACATCAGGGTTTCAGCAAGTTCTTTGGTTTCCATACTAACACTACAGTAAATTTCCTCATTACTTCGTGCTCTGAATTGCAGATCTTAGGGGGAAAGGCTATTGAAAAAGGGAAACAGAAAGAAGGGAAACAACTATATGGAAGAGTTTTGAGATATTTGATAGATCCTCTTAGTCTTTATTTTAACTATCTAAATAATATGAGAGAATTTTATTATAAACTAAAAAAGTCCAAAGTATTTTTCTTAATTATTCTTATAATTATTTTATTTTCCAATTACAGTTGATATACAATATTATATTAGTTTCAGGTATACAACATAGTGCTTCGATATTATATACCTTACAAAGTGATTCCTCCGATATGTCTAGTACCCATCAGACATCATAGTAATTATGATATTATTGACTATATTCCCTCTGCTGTACTTTACATCCCCATGACCAATTTATTTTGTAACTGACAATTTGTACTTCTTAATTCTTTTCACCTTTTTAACCCATCTCCTCAATTTTAAGTTTAGTAAATTCACTTTCAAAATCCATTTAACATAAGCTATTTAGCCTAAAAATCATCAATGACGTAAGATATCAGATTTTCTCATTTGTATTAATTTATATTGAAATGATTAGAAATTTTCCTATGGTGTGGTATTTTTATTTCTAAGAGCTATGATTGACTTATTACTATATTAAAAATTCTGCATTTGTCTGCAACATAGCTGGTAGCCAATGATACGGCAAAAATGTATGAACACAAGACTGTCATTTACTGATGTTCACTGTTACATTTCCAGTGTGTGCCTGCAATTTTTAAATCTTGTAGTTCTTGAAATTATAGGTATGAAAACCACAAGCTAAATCAAATCAGAGAAAAACAATAACTGTGAAATCAGTTTCTTTTGGTTTGACTGTCTTGTTTCTACTGATGTTGAAAGTGGAAAAAAAAACTGTAGTGGGTTTATAAATGGTAGAGTATCCTAAGTCTTAAAAAAAGGAGATTTTTAAAGCTTTTCTCCTTAGAGAAAAAAAAAATTATTTTCGTCTTCTGAAGTTAGTGGACTTTATCATGGAGAATTTCAGCAATCAGAATCCTTATAGCAAACACTGCACATTTTAATTACATGGTCATTCACAAAGATCATTTTGATAATCATATATATTTCATATAATATCCTATTTCCTATTCTCTTATCTATGTTTTTAGAAACAATTGTTTAAACATAGCATAGGACATAGCATTAGTATTGCATACAGATGGTACCTGGATTTGTGGAGCTAAAAAAAAAAAATGTATGAGGAAAAGAGAAATAAAATCATAGCTAAATGACACCAAAGGGAACAATTTTGCTTTAAATAAGTACACTGGGTAAATGTGTAGAGTAGTTCCATACTTTAGACTGCATCCTTTCTATTTCTTAAAACAACAATTCAACCATATATTAGATCAAAACTTGAAACTCAATAGAAAGAAACACTTTAGAATAGGCTACCCTTTTGTCAGTCATATGAGCTGTGTTCTAACAATGATAGGTAGGTACCCTGTTGCCTACCATGTGAAACTGCATATGCAAAAATTTTCTGCGCTATGGCCTTTTAGGACACAAGGAGACTTACCATTTGTGTGATTATGATAAGAGCCAGAAGCCAATTTCCTTCAAACCATATTTTTGAAGCTAGAGAGCATTAGCCTGGAGCAGTCAAAATGGCAAGGCACTAAGTATATGAACGGAATGAACATCCAGCAAAGAAGTTTAAAGGAATACGACTATAATAAAAACTTATAAAAACTGCCTAGTGATTTAGTTGGTGAACTACCTTTAAGTTTTAAACACTTTGAGAGAGAGTGCTTGAATTATTGTTCCAATTCTATGGGTTTTGTTTTTGTTTTTGTTTTTGTTTTTGTTTTTGTTTTTAGAGAGAAATAAGAACATGACTAGACTGCATTTGCTCTTGAAATACTTTCAAATTTGGTCTGGGTGAAATAAAAGTGGCATGAAAATGTCAGCTGAGCCTTTGAAGATTTAGGGTATGCTACTCTGAGATTTAGGTGATGGTAGGTATCAGTAACCTAAGCAGTTCATTCTGCTCTCTGATTTCATCTTCAAGGGGATCTTTTTTACATATAACTTATAGAAAGAATCAAGAAAACTTCTCCTCCCAATAACCATGCTGTCAAAGATCAATTTAAGTGGAAATGCTTAAATAGGATTTCTAAGGGAAGAAATTTTTTAGGGAATCAGTTCAAAAATACAACTCAAGTTTAAATCCAAAATGTAATTCTTTTAGTTCTTCTGTAGTTCATTCATTCAATAAACATTTTGTTGCTATTGTGCTCTTCACTATAACTGGTATATTTAAACAAAGATGTTATTTTGATACTCTAACCACTTTTGGAGGTATAGCAAAAACTCTCCCCTTATTGTCATTATTGATTTACAGCAAAGATCAATAGAAATTACTAATAACACTAGATGGGATGTTTTACAAAAATATATTGTTATTTAGGGGCCCCTTCACCTTTTGGGTCCCTCAATAGCAAATTAACCTCAAGATTAAGAAAATAGTGAGATTTGAGGCATGAACAGTTAATGGATATGAAGACTATGTTTATATTCTGTCACTCAGGCTTGCATTAAAAATAGATGGAACAAAATACAGTAATATTTCAAAAGAGGATCTATAAAGCAAAGGAAGAAGGTGCCAAGTTGCTAAAAGAGTTATGTAGAGTTAACATGAAAAATGGCCATTTGTAGTTTGGTATATAAAAACTTTAGAACAAGTTAGTTTCTTCTTACTTTTTAAAATCCCATTCTCTGTGAGGTCCTCACCATCAGTCAAAGTTCTTCCTGAGTGCCATACTTCATGGAAGGGTACTCGGATGCACACAGTCTAGAATTGTATTTACGTAAGCTCCTGTAGTCATTTATTTGTTCCTCTTCCATAAAACTCTCACGGTCTACTGAGTACGGAAGCCATTTACACCTCTCCATGAGTTCCTGGAGAGTAGAAACCACATCTTGCCATTATTTTTATCCCCCATATCCTAGTACAGAGTTTGCACATTTATCAATTTCTCAATAATTTTTCAACTAATTAAAATGTTTTTTACTTATTCTTTTGTTTGAAAGTGAATACATTTGGAAAACAAAATAAATTCCATCCCTAAATAATCAAGGAAATGTGTTGTAAGAATTTTAAGTATCAGAATTAATGTTAAGCCTTCATCAACTAAAAAGAAAAATATTTCAACTCTGAAAATTAAACATTAATATTTTAAATAAAATATATCTAATTTTCCAGTAATATATTTAGAAAGCATATTTTAAAACATTTTCTTTTGTGCTTATTTTTAAATAGTAAATATTATCTTTTCTATATTACATGGCATACATGGTTCCACACCATTGGATACTCTCCGTAAATATCCTAGCAATAGTATAATACATCCTATTGCTGTTGCATAATTGACTTAACAGTTATGGTTTTTGTTAACATTAAGTTTTATTTTTCCAACAAGATGTTATGAATATTGCAATAATTATTGTTGTATTAAAAAGGTTAAAACATTATTTTAGTTTTTAAATGATTAGAAATAATACTTTCATTATTTACATGAGCAGCAATTGGTGTGATAACACTGAGGACCTAACAAGATACAAAAATCATGGCTAAGATAGCAGTATGCTTTATATATATATATATATATATATATATATATATATATATATACACATATATATGTGTGTATATATATATAGACATATTTGTATTTGCTGGTATTTTACCTGGAATTCAGATGAACATGGAATAATATCCGTAAAAGAAACACACCTTCAGCTAGCAGAAGAAGGGTATATGCTATAAGACTAAGAAACCTACATACACACCCTTTTCTACTCAGTATTTGAAGTGGAGTAGCAAGTTAGAAAACAATTTGCAAAGGTTAAGAACAATTCTCAATTAAAGTTGATATTAAACAATTACTCAATGTGGGAAAGCATTTAACAAGTTTTTAATAGGAAAATGAGTGTTTCAGATTGTGGACTAGGGCCAGATTTCTTAGGTTCACATTATCTTTCTTCCACTGATTAGTTGTGAGATTTGGGGCAAGTTATAAAACTGATCTGAACCTATTGTATCAACTCCAAAAAGGAAAAAAAAATATTGTACCTACCTCATGAGATTATTGTGTACATAAAATAAGCTAATAATTGGAGTATTAAGTTTGTACAACTCTAAGTATGTTATGTATAAGAATTTTATATATCTGTATTGTGTATGTAAGTATATCATATGTAATATAAAATAAGGAGATACAGTATAACATAGTGTTTAAAAGTGTAGACTGTGAAACCAAACTATCTTGGTTTGAATTCAGCTCTACAACTTTTTAGCTGAATAGGTTTGGACAAGTTAATTTCTCTGTGCCTTCATTTTCTCATCTATAAAATAGATAATAATACCTATACCTAATGTTTTTTTAAATAATATTAAATGAGTTAAAGTTTTTAAAGTGCCTAGAACAGTTTGTCACATCAAAAGTTCTGTATTCATTTGTTAAATTAAACTGATATTTGCTATTGCTATTTAAGTAACACCAGAATATTATCAATAAGGAAGACAAAGAGCAATATACAGAAATGGTGAATCTCTATCATTAATATTCTTCTTTTTTTAAGAACCCCAAAAACTTCAGAAATTAAAGAAGTAAGAGTATATGTAGATATACTGTTGAGCCTTGGACTTCTCTTTCTTTTTTTCTGTCACTTCCAATGCTGCAATAGCTAAAGATTACATACTTCAAACAAATGAGGAAATTGCCCAACATTTCAGAACAAAAACTAAAAGATAAATTCTGAAAGGTAAAGTATAATTACTCAACTGGAATTTGTCCAGCAATTTTGGGGTAAGCCAAGTATCACTGTCTACTACAAGAAATAGTATAGGAAAACTATTAATTCAGTGGTAGAAATGGAACTTAAACAAGGTGAGAAGATGGCACAGCCAGGAAATAATGGAAATACACACCAAGTAAGATATAAAGGAGAAAAAAAAATGATACAAAGTGAATTCCCAAAATTGGATATAAATTAATTTGTCTTAGAAAATGTGAAAAACAGAACATCGTGTTACAAAACCAATAAGTTGAGAGTTTTCTCTTTTTTTTTAACCAATACAAGTATTATTGAGACTTAAGTATCTCATAAACATGGAAGAGTCTATACTTTACTAAATGTAAACAGTTTTCTGTTAATTTAGCCCAGTATTTCCAAGCCTGGCCTTATTGACATTTTGAGCTGGATAATTCTTTTGCTGTGGAAGACTATCCTGTGTAATGTAGGATATTTACAACTTCCCTGGTCTATTCATTACATGCCAACTAGAAACACCCTAGTTGTGACAAATGAACATGTATCCGGACATTGCCAAATGTCCTACTACTTTGAGAACCACCAGATTAACCAATCAGAAAATAAAGTAGTCTCAGTTTTGAATGACAACTGAGCAATCATTCAGTTCAGCTCTTAACATATTGTCTCCTTATTACCTCCAATTTGTATTCATCTAGTTCCCACCTTGAACTGTATCTGTGATTAAGAATTCACTTTCTCACACTCAAATTTCACAGTCTATTGAACTAATAGTTCTTTCTTAGGTTCACTTTTTTGGAGAAGATTTTATGTTTATGTATTTCTATTTTATTTCTGCTACATTTTTTTTTTTATTTCCAGAGTTGGGGGGAATTTCTCCTTTTTCTTTCCTGAATATCCATGTGTGATGGCTTTTAGCCCCTTTCAAAGTGTGCCAATACAAGACACTTGTAAACAAATACTCCTGATTTCAGTGTGAGCTAGAGAAAATACACTCGGAAGTATGTTTGGTCTTTCATCTTCTTTTATCTAAACTTTGTATGGAAATTGAAATCGCATAATGCTTTTTAGAAGCCCTAAATTGAATTCACATAATCCTTTTTAGAAGCCCTACCAACTGTTAAGTCGTATTGAATTTGAAGACAAAGAAATACCTAAGTTATTTGCATTTGTTCTGCTACTATATTTATTGCATCTATCCTATGCTTTTGGGGCTCTTAAAAGAAAAGGGGTATATTAATTCCAGAGACAACCCACACTTTTACAATAACTAACAGTTTTCATTTATACTTCTCTACAGAGGAATGGTCAAAACATTTAACAGCAGGGAGGTCAGAAGCTCTGAACAATCAAAACAGATGCCTGACCAATGAAATTGGAAGTCTTCCATAAAATGCCTGGTAGAGCCTTATCTGTACAAAACAACTAAATGTCAGCTGACTCTTACAAGTAATTTTCAAAATTAATTTCAGGACTCTTCAAAATCCATTTATTTTCGCCTACTATCCCACTCTGTCCAAACTGTTTTGAATCCTGACCATTACCTAATGCAAACAATGCAAAATTACTCTTTTAATGGTAATGGATAAAAAGTTTAGTTGACTTTGCTCAGAATGATAAACCCTAAAGAAATGCAAATTAAATGCTGTCATTTTTATTAGTTAATATCACATCATCAGCTCCAAGCACATGAAAATGTATTATTATCTTTATTCTTCTAATTCCAAACAAGACTGAAAATGTGTTTTTTCCTAATGATTTTCCTAAAGCCCACTCTCATGCAGGGCTTTTCGGCAACCTTAATACTCTTCCTACTTTGACTATTCTTTCTCAGATATAAGCAGTCTTTGCCAGTTAGAGTTCATGCTTATCACATTTATTCCTCAACTGATTTTTTATTCTAAGTCAGTTCATAGTGTAATAAAATTTGAACAAATTATATGCCAGGCTTTTAAAATTGATCAACATCTTTTTTATAGACAAATTACCACATCTACTTGAGCAGCACAAATAATGAATTAACAATTAAGCATAAAAATTTATATGCTGAGTATTTTATTTTGTAATCTATAATGCTTTAAAACATTTTATTGCGTATCCTTCCAAAAAAATTTGAAGATTTGAAACAACTACCATAAGATACACTGAAAAAATTAGTAACACATAAATAGAAAACCAGATTGTGGATAAAAAAATTAAAAAGATGAATCAAATTTGCTAATCTGAAGGCCCATTACAACACATAAATATTTTGTTTTTCTTTGTATTTCTAATGTCCAGTTTAGTATCTGGTATCCAGAAATGGTAAATAAATACTTACTACATAAACAAATTAGCAAAATAGTTCTTCATACAAATAATGTTCATAGCATATCCAGTTTTTACTCTAAAATTTCATTACTTAAATATTTGTACTTTAGGAAATAAATCCTTAGGACTTTATTTAGGAAATATATTTCATAAAAAATAAACTTTTAAGAAAATTAATTCTTATTAATAAAGTATGGATTTGCAAAACAAAGTATTAATGAATGCTATTAATTTCTTTCAGTGATATTTAATATTATTAATTTTAATGCTTTGATTAGAATTACATACTCTTATAATTGAATAAAGAGTATTTTTTGCTATAGAAAATTTGGAGAATTTTTCTCCAGACACCAATTAAATAATCTCAGTAATCTGTGCATTTTGCCGGAGTTTAGAGAAATTAAACAGAGCTCACTTTATTACCTTACTACTAGCAAATTTTCTCTCTCTAGTGTTTAAGTTTAATCTATCAACACATAACAACCTCTATAGTTTTGTTCTCTGGAGAAACACAAAGTAAGTTCTTATCTACATTTGTCAAATTTAGTTTATGCTCAGAAACCCCAGGAGGTAGTACTGGCAGGGGGTGCATTTTAAAGATGTGTGTGTGTGTGTGTGCGTGTGTGTGTGTGTAAAGTTGTTTTGATTATACTGATCATCAAACAGCACTGGCAGCCATTGGTCCATGCTATCGATTTCATATCTTTTTTTTAAAAAAAATTTATTATTAGTTTCAAGTATGCAGTACATTGGTTAAACATTTACATAGATTATAAAACAATCCCCCTAATAGCTTTCTCTCCTCTAGCTCTCCATCTAGCCATTACATTAATGCTAACTTCTTTCCCTCTGCCGTGCTCCCCATCCCTGTGACCATCTATTAACTACTAATTTGTACTTCTTTAACCCTTCATTGCTTTTTTCCAGCCCTCCCCCTTTCCTCTGGCCATGGCCAGATTGTCCTCTATATTTGTGAGTCTGTTTTTGTTTCTTAGATTCTGCATATAAGTGGAATTATATGGTATTTATCTTTCTCTGTCTGACTTTTTTTATTCAGCAATTTCACGTCTTAATTGTGAGAGTAGTATATCACTTTAGAAGTGCATCTGGTATTGGCATTAGAAAATGGAAAAGAAGACTGTGCTCATGTTAAGGATGCATAGACCATTTTAAACAATATCTAAGACACAGACTTCAATTATGGGATTCTTTAAGAAATATATATCCTTTTTTTTTTTTCGTGTGTGTGTGTGTGTGTGTGTGTGTGTGTGGTAAATCTGGTGTGGAAATCTTGCTTTCTGCAGAATGAGAAGAGACTAAAGTGTCCTTTTTAGTAAAGCCAACTCAACACATATTGTTGAGATAAAACACTCTTCTTCAACAGATGGATTTTGATGACCTTATTAGAAACTCTGTGGGAAAGACCTTTCAGTGACTGAATCTATAGCTGGTTTCTGATGAAAACTTATTCAATAAATAAACCATTATGCAGCTGAATTGTAAAACTCCCGTGCCCTTCTGGAATTTCCTCTTTTGGAGTCTCATCTGAGCCAGTTTACACTAAATTTCCCACAACATAAGTGAAAAATTCAGGTTCACATCATAGTGAATATCAAAGAATATTCCTTACAACTAAGATGGATAATTAATAAATATGAGTCCTTCTTTCTCTGATACAACTGGCTTTATAAAAACAGGTAAATATTATACTTATATTCTTCATTTTTGTCTGAAAAATAAAGAAATTTTAAAAATGCATGGATTCATTAAACATATTTAAATATTTTTTTATCTTAGGCATTCTGATAGGTATGAGAGGATTTACAAATACGTAAATGTAGAGCCTCTAGACCCAAGAGAACTGTAGAAATCAAAAGTTATATTCATCGATATTTATAATTCAGTATAAAATGAAATATATGAAAAAAAGAGATGTAAAAACAACCAAAAAAGGCATAGAAGCCCTGAGGAGAAAGGTGTGATATTTCGCCTGAGGTTCCACGAAAGGTTTCTTCGTGCTACCACTGAAGAGTAAATAGCAGTATATCATGCAAAGTTGGGTGGTAGGGGTACTTTATGAAGAGAAACCTCTGAAAGAAAGAGATATAATAGAATAACATTTGTTTAGGGCTAGACAGTTTGGAAGTGAAGACTAGTGAGAGATTACAAATATTCCCGAGACAAAACATTAGGGGATCCATCAATGCATGGTAAATTTATTGTCTGGCTTTGGGAAACAGTTTACATTTTCCAGAGGTAAATATAAGTTTAAAAGCATTGAGATGTTGATTGTTAAAGAAAGAGGTTGTGTTAATAAATGACTAAGAATGGCTTCAAGATTTTTCAAACATGCCAGTGGCCTTCAGGTTTGTTTGTTTACCTGCGAAATCTTACCCAGAAATCTCATGTATCAACTAAATAAACGTGCAGCTGCTCTGGTTGAAAGGAAGAGGTGAGGAGTGGGATCCAGGGCCCCACAATATGAATCACCTGCTGTTTTTTTCATGCCCCACTGAGGAACTTTATGTTAACCTGGAATACAGATTAAAACTATGGGCAGGGTGAGTGGGAGTAGAGAGAAGCCATACACAGAAATCAGGTCAGCAAGAGGAGCAAGTTGAGGACAGAGGCTAATGAGTTTGCTGGCCACACTGAGGTGGCAAATTAACATTCCAGGGAGTGTGTCTAAGATGAAGCAGTTGTGGTTAGAGCTAAGGAGAGAAGTTGAGGTGAGGGCTATAATTTGAAAGGATTGCTGACATAGCAGTGTGAGATAACTTTGCCAGAAAAGATGCAGAAAGAGAAAACAAATGAGCAAGGACTGAGTCTTAGAGAATGCAGCAGTTCAAGGTGTGGAAAACAAACAAACAAAAAAGCCTGTAAAGGAACAGATTGAGAATAAGGAATGAAGCAGGTAAATGTGAGGTCGAAGATTCTGGAACAATAGCTGGTGATAGTTGTAGAAAATAAAGAATAGCATTTCGTTGCTTGGCTGATTGTGTTTCTTTGTAATTTTTTGATAAAGTACTTTCAAAATTTATAACAGTCTTTAAAATATGATATTAATAGGCACAAAATGTCCTGTTTAAAAAATAATAAATACATGTGTTTAGGAAACACAGTCTATGTGCTAGATTAATTCATGAATGAATAGAAATATTTTTTCTTATTTGAATTTGATTTAAAGGAGCCAAACTATATACCAATGAAGGCAAAGAGAAAAAAATTGAAAGCATAAAAAAAAGGCTATTACCATGTTGGTTCGTAATGCATTTATTGGAGTCAGAAACTTTTTCCCCTGTCAAAAGTATTATATGGTATATAAAAGGGAATAGGATAAATTTCTCAATGGCATTATATCTGAAAAAATTATGCAAAATATCTAGCAAAAATATATTTAAAGTAATTTCCAATGGAGGTCATGACTAAGAAGAGTAGAGATAAAAAGATTGAAGCCTGAGAAATGATACCAGATTGGAAGATCAGATCAATGCTGATCAGTAGGTCTGAATGATCCCTAAGAACCTCTAAGAGTTATAAGACTGTATAATTCTGATTATTTCCAAATATATATTTATATATTAACAATGTAGATATTTTATTTCTCCAGGTACAAATGTGCATGTGCATCTACCTCTACACATACACACACTTACAAATACTTTATTCTCTGTTTTAAATAGCATGTACATTAATCATCATTGCATTATGTATTTTCTGATAAAGTTTTATAAATTTTAAGTGCTTTTTTTGATGATACACTAAGCTAGAATAGCCCCAACACCGCAGATTGTAAGGAATACTTGGTAATTTATCTGCATTAGCTACCGATTTTAAAACTGTGTTGCTATTAACTTTTTGTATACTTGATAATAAAACACTGTGTCACCAGATTTATTAGGGTGGGAATGAGATATATGCCTCATATGGCACTTCTTAAATTTAAGTTAGTAGGTTTAAAAATGCACGTAAATATTTCTAATGTCAAGAGTAGAAATGTTTCTTTGCAATCAGTTCTCTGTTAGAGCCTTTGTCTAACAGTTGGAAATCATGCCATATGACTTTTTCCAGAATGTAGTTTTTGTGCTTCTCCTAATAGATATTGTGTTTATAAAGTAAGTCTTATTGTTCTGCATCATTTCATGTTGTCTTCAGTGAATACTTAAATTGTTTTTTTCTCACCACAGTCTACTCATATTAAAACTATTAGGACTAGGTTTTGCATTTAAATCTTTTCCCAAAACAAATTAATAGATAGAAGGAAATAAAGAGCAACTTTAGAAAAGAGAATAAAATTAACAAAGAGAAGCATATCCAAATAATTATATAGAAAATAAATATACATATTCATATCATAAAAGTTCTGTAAATAACTTACTTAAATGTAAAAATATAAGAATAAAAGGCAGTTTGATGTTACTGACCTAAATTAGTCCTAAATTATACTAATCAGTTAGAGTATTTAAAAGATATTTCAGACTAAAAGTGCTTTTAATTGGAACTTATTTCACTTTCCTCCATGGCAGCAATAAGCTTCCCCTGAGCCAAGAGTCTCATCTTATCTCAGCTCCATCAACCACATAAAGTATGTAAATGCACCTGGCATTCTGCCAGCTTCACTTAGGGATTTGGTTGCTTGGCTACTATAGGTGATAGTGTTTGTGATCTTGAACTTAATAGATTAAAAACCCATTTTAGAATTTTAGTTAATTGTCAAAATACAAGCAAATATAATCAAAGAATAAATTTAATTAGTATATACTGTATGATAAAAATGCACCAGCTATATCATCAAGTAGAGACATAACACAAGGTGTGTACCATTAAAAAGAAAAATGTATTACTACTAATGAAGTTCTCAAATTATATAGACTAAAAAATTAAAGATGTCAGAGATAATATTATATTAAAGGTTACACTTTTTCCTGATTTTTACTTTTAGTATATCCTATATGATGCTAATGGAGGTGAAACAGAAAAGACAATCAGAGAATCATGGGAAATGGTGAATTATTTTGTGCCCCATGCTTTTGCACATATTTCATCCATCAGCCTGTAATGTTCTTTCTTCATTCTCTGCCCTGTCTTTCCTATTCAGTCTTCAAAGTCTTCAATTATCACATTCTCTGAAAAACAATTTCCAATTGGCCCTAATAACTTCCACCAAAATAGCATTGACCTGCAACATAGCTGATTCTTGAACATAACTTTCTTACAACATCTATTGCATTATATCATAATTACCAATTTATCTTCCATTCTAAACAATCCCCTAAGAATAGGACAAGTGTCTTTATATAAAAAACATCTAACCAGGTTCTAGGAATTTGGTAGGGGCTCAGTAAATGCTTAGTGAATGATTAATACTGATTGTCACTAATTATTCACTGGATCTCATTTTCTCATCTGAACACAATATAACTGTCTTAGTGGCTATCTAAGGTGCTTAACTTGAAAATAAAGACCAATTACATCAAATTTTGACCTTAGTACCTCCCTTAACACTATTAATCACTTTAATTGAAAATTTTATCATTCTGCTGTGAAATCACTCCTCTTTTTTGTCTATAAAAAGGAATTCTTCTCTTGCTCTTTCAATATTGAATTCCATTATTCAAAAAAGTAAATAAATAAAAGCTTAGTTTGCAATAATTTCCTGATCTCTCCCCTCTATAATCCTCTCTTTGACATTTACATGTTTATCTGATTTCAATTGCCAATTCTTTATACATCATTTCAAAGCTTACATCTCTAGTCTTCAATATACATTGTCATTGCGAACTTCTCATTTTATAGAAGTTTTTTAATTCTGACCTGCTTTTGAATTCTCACTCTGAAATAGGAATAGTATTTAAAGTCCACCACAGAGTTGTGAGAATTAAATAAGATCGTACACATCAAGTACTTAGTATGGAGCCTGGTGCAAAATAAGAGTTCAAGAAAAAAATGTAAATGTCTACATAGGGTACATATTCACTAAATGTGTGTACCTTGTATGCACCTTGAAACCCATACTAGTTTTAGATGGAACCCATAGTTGTGAATGAAACTTAGTATTATTTGTAGTTGTGGGAATTGTGTTTGACAATAATCTTAGACAATCTTTGAACCTTTCTTAGTATTTCTTAAAAGGACTACTAGATTAATAGTTCAGCCCAAGTAATCTACTTAAAAAAAAAATGTCTATCAACTGACTTGTCTTATATAGGCTTACCTGAAGCCAGTTTTAAAAAGAAAGCATTTGTGTGACATGTTCTCAAGGGACATAATCTGTTAATAAATGTACTTTCTTAAACTGATAATAATTCAGGTAGCTTGAATTTCAGCCTAATAGTCTGAATTCAATGGAGAAAAACATGATTTTTCTTTTAATGTCTTGAAGATTAATAATTGATAGAAAATGCTATAATATCCAAAATCTATGGCAGAGTTTTTCTTTTAATTTTACTTAAGATTTATGTGGAGTGATTAAGATTTTTTAAGTGGAAGTTTATTAACCCATCATCCTTGTAAATATGAGTAGATAAAAATATCACCCTGAAAAAGACTTCCAAATCCTAGATCTTTTCTTTTTATTAAAAATTTGAAACTTTCATGAAAGAATTACAGTAAATTTATTATAACATATTATTTCACAAATATATTTCAATATATCATTTCAGAAATGCTGAGAGAACTTATAACTCTTAACCTGTTATGTCAGAACAAGCTAAACTTCCCCGAAATTTAAACATGAAAAACTATGTTTTGTCAAACACAAAATACAATAAAAACATCCCACAAAGTTGAGCACTAGGGAATAATGTCTATTCAGTTCAGGTTTCCACTTTCAGTTCTAAAAACATTCTACATCTCTCCCTACAACTATAGTATTTTTCCATGCTGTCAAACATAAAGGCAGATATAGTATAGCCTTAATGTTTCAGTACTTTTATAATAAAATATTTTATATTAGACATTTTCCCCACAACATCATTAAATTTGCTACAGAATTGCTATGGGCTTAATACAAATTTAGAAAGGAAAAGGAAAACATATTACTGCATGCACTGTTCCATCAACTGTCAACCATGAGCAAGAAAGCTAGTAGCAAAATGCCTTTTTCTTTTTGAACTAAGCTTGGTTCACTCAGAAAATACATTCTGACTCTCTTAATATTTTAAACCTTTATTTTCATATATTTATTAGAATGCTTATTTAAATTATATTATAAATTATGAAAACCTCATTAGGATAAAAAAAAAAAAGACTAAAGTTTGCCATCAAGTGTTCCAAAGAATAACAGTTAAAAGCGATGTTAATAGTTACTATTTAAAAAACAAACAAAAATAAAGGTTCATGTTCAAGAAAAGCTTCAGAAATGCTGGGTCAGACAAAATAAAATATGGAGAGCTCAAATATGCTAATTTGTGTTGTGAATCTCCAATGTATAAAAAACAGCATTTCTCAAAAAAAAAAAATTATGGAAATTTTTTTCGTTCTAGCTAGTTTCCATTTAATTATTCATGAATCAAATAATCATTTACTAAGTGTTTACTATGCTTTCTCTTTTTTCCATCTTATATTTTCGTATGGCAGGGAGACAGAAATAGGTATATAAATTGCGTTAAATATTGAGTAAAGGGTAGATGATATAATGGGGAAGGGAACTTTACAGTCACATAGGATCTCTATGGGGATGTGACATTTGAGTTCAGACTTGAATGACATTATTAACCCAACCATGAAAAAGTTAAGAAAGAAAACTCTAGCCAGAGGAAACAGAGGTGAGAAAGTGTTAAGCGTGTATTTCATTTTGCAGGTATAGAATGAAGGCTACTGTGGCTATAGCACAACCACACAGAGAGAGTAGTAAGATATGGGATTGGAGAAGAAGTCACGTAGGTCAATTAAGTGGCTGTAGGTCATGGTAAGATGCTTGAATTTTATTATAAACACAACACAAAGCAAACTATCAGTGATTGTAATGCAAGGGAAGAATGAATGAATGTAAGCTCTAGGAGGACAGAGAAATACAGCTAGCTACCTGGCCTATAAGAGTGCCTGGCCCATAGTATGGGTCTACAACTTTTGTTTAATTAAGATTCAGAAAGCGATGATTCTTAGCTAGAAAATATATATTTAGTATAATGCAAAACAGCAGTATTCAATTTGGCAAGGTTCATCTAGATATGAATAAGTCATATGAACAATTAAAATTTAGAGAGATATAGGAAATGATTTCAGTGAGAGCTCATTCTGAATACATTTGTATAGTTTATAAATGACTTTACTCCTGCATTTGTAAAATTATTAAGGGTCTATAGAGGTTTCTTTCATTTTTCAGATTTATTTCACTGCATTTTATTGGTGAATTAAATGGTATGGTGCACTTTTACATATTTGGAGAGTCTCAAAATTCTTAGGATATTTATCTTGTGGTTGACAAGGATCTGTTCTATTAGCTAATCTGAAAGCAAATGAGAGATTTTCAAGAACACAAACTATTCCTAAAACAGAATTTCTTGGGAAAGGTGTATTTTATTTTAAGTGAAACTTTTCTAAGCTACCTTAAGTTATAATAACATCCTTTATATCAACTACATAGTTTACTCTAAAATATTTATGTGGTAAATTTCATGCAGACAATTTACTATGTAAAAAGGTAATATATAGATAGAGAAAATATCTAATTGCACAGTAAAACCCTTCCATATTTGGTGTAAACATCTTTAGCTAAAATTACAACATAATCACATGTACATAAATGTTCAGTTAACTAGCAATTATAGTATAATAATTACCATGTTCATGATGAAAGTGATATATATAAAGATATTTTTAATGGTTTCAGAATCATGAATCTGCTTTTCTTATTAATTATAGCTAATTTCAAAGGTTGATTACAAGTACAATTTTAACTCCTAACTTCATATACTTAATGTTTTTTTAAGAAAAAAATATGATTTTTTTAACCATTAGGAAGTATAGATTTAGGAAGTAAATTTAAGCCTTTGGAAAGAGAAAATATTGATATTATTGCCTATGCATACTATAATTGAATAAAAAATAATTTTGGTATATAAAACCATCTCAACTGTGTTATCTTCTAACCGAAAGCATCTCTCTTTAAACAATTTTTAAATTAAAATTATATGATTCAATTTTTGACAATATTAGACTTAAATAACTTAATGATAAGACTAGTGCTGCTCCAAAATGAAGTTAGGAATATAAACCATGATTATCACTTTTAATTACCTAAATGTTTCATTTGAATAACTGAGATAAACTATAATATTGCTTTATTCACTAAATTCATAAAGACAATTATAGAATTGCAATCCTAGATAATTATTGAAATAAATGAAAAGCATGACATAATTTTAATTACAAAATATTTGAGTTCCATTTACACATTCTTAGAGTTTTACTTGGTAGCAAGCACAAGCTAGCGCTTTTACTTACTACTACTGTTGAGTATTTTTTATGACTAATCGTGTCCTTTGAATGCGGGAGACTCTTAACATTTACCCTGAATGTGGATGATGTAAAGTCTTGGAAATAGTAAAAATAATTGCTGCTCTAAAAGGTTATTGTAAAGATTAAATGAAAATAAAATGTACTGTGTGCGTTAATATGCTTTGCATATTTCGGAGGCTCCTTTATTATTATTATGAAATGAGACAATGGACTAAGAGGACCCAGGCCCTTCTGTTTCTCTAGTAGTTGCTTAGGTATTGCAGGAATATGCCTCCTTCAGAGTCCTTCAGTGATTCTTCTTATAGACTCATTCCTGTGAAGAAAGAAATTCTTGTGAAGTTGACAGTACCTACTCTCCAGTAGATAGCATCTATTCTTCATACACACATATATACAAATGCAATCACGCACATATATTTATATATTCATTATATATAAAAATAATAAAATTTGCCTGAGATCTTAAGAACACCAGTTCAAGACTCTGCCCTCTTCTGGAACCAGGGTGTAATAAGTAACCAGTATCACTCTTTCCATAGCCTTTGTGAGATACTCTCATGCCCCAAAGGCTGAGTTTCCCAAACTTCAGAGAACCAAAGAACTAAATTTGTATACCCAGATAAAAACTCCAGAGTAAAAACATGAACAAAAACAAAACTAGACTAAATGAAAATACATTATTCTTTCTATATAGGAACTACAAAGAAAAATTTAAATATACAAAATAAGTAATTGCCTTAAAGATCAATTACTGATAGAAATGGTGAAACACATTTACTGTATGTTTTTCAAAAAAATAGAAACAATTAGTCTATTTAAACAAACACATTCTAGAATGAATTTAATTGGAGAGAAGTAAAACTGGAGAGTGTGTGACTATAACTTCTTCTGAGAAGGCAGATTTCATGTAAAAGATGAGTATATAGGAGAATCCAGTAAATTAGGAATTTTGAAATTATAATCTTTTTTTAAAAACACAGCAGGGAAACTGGAAAGGGAATACGACTTTGGAAACCTATATGTAACATGGTAATATCTAAAAAATAAAGAAGTAAAGATCATCCTCCTGCCAGGGCAGATAAAACTAAACGCCTTGCCACAAATTACTAGTTACACAAAAATCCAAATTGAGTAAATAAAAACAATACTAAGTACCTTAATCAATGTTTTCCCACATTTAAAAAATTAAAAATATATTGAGGATTAACATTTTTTTGAAAACTTCCTTGGAAAAAATTATATTGAAAAAATAAATAGCTATATCTTTCACATTGTGAAAATTACAGTAAAATATTAACTACATTAATTCCAAAGGTTCAGTAGATTTTATCTTTCAGATAGACAAAAACTGCAGGTAGCGCAAATGGCTTCCATTTCCATATGGTCGATACATTCACTCCTGTTCATTAAGGAAAAGGAGGATAGATATCGGATTGTTTATAGATACTCAGAATATTTCAGCTGCATCTTGATTTCTCTCTATGAAAATGCCATCATAATCTTCAATTTGAAGAACATATTCAAAATAATTAATAATAGGTATGATACAAGCCCATATATTCAGAAAAAAAGCCATTTGTAGTT
Source organism: Rousettus aegyptiacus (assembly GCF_014176215.1). NCBI lineage: Eukaryota > Metazoa > Chordata > Mammalia > Chiroptera > Pteropodidae > Rousettus > Rousettus aegyptiacus. The sequence continues at coordinate 114,147,877 of NW_023416295.1, forward strand.
ATACAATATGGCTAAATAGATACTAATAGATACTAACTGGATATCAGCTTTTCTTCTACTAAAATTTAGAAGTAAACTATAGAAGTAAGTAGATTATGTCACTTTCGGAGGGTTCCGGGTTCATATATTTGACTTCCTCCTAGGTATCACAGCTTGATTTTTCCAAGATACCAACTCATACTAGGTTATATATGTGTTAAGCTTTGTGCACAAAGCTTAACACATATATAACCCAGAGAAATGTTTCCATCCCTGTGATCCTTATTTAGAGAATAACACCACAAACCAAGCTGATTAGAAAATTAACCTATTGCATATACCAGAAGCCAGTGAATCATTCTTATATTCCAAGGGAAGTAAGTAGGGAGGAGAAGCTATAGAAATTTTCAGGAGGCAGTTTGTTGAGGCTTTTAAACCATCTTAAAGATTTTTGAACTTTATTCTAAGCATAATGGATAGATAGCTCTGCGATTTTACTACAGTATAAGGTATGCTGGGATCTAGTTTTATACTCTGAATTTTTCAAAATTACTCAGTGTTGCTTCAGTATCCAAACATATTATTTTCAATGTTTCAGTATCCAAACATATTATTTTCAAACTGTTTTTCTCCAGATATGACAATTTGCATTTTTATATGATGAATTCCATTTTATACTATTTTGCACATATTTCTAACGTTTTTGTATAAAATTTGATTATGTACTCTCCACAGACTTTGAAATACCTTCATTTCAGCAATGACTAAAAATTTCATGAACTCTCATCTACCTATTCCTCTAGTTTTAAAATTATTAAATGACATAGGATGTACTATCTATTCCTTCAGTATGTTAGTTCCCATATGATTATTATTTTCAAGCAAGCTTTTCAACACATTAGATTTAAAGAAAATCATACTTGTCAGTGCATTTTTTCAGATAGATATGAACTACTTCGGTGACTATTTTCTTATGTATATATCATAGTATTTTTACATAATATATCAAAAGTATTTCACATGTGATTAATATTTTTTATAGGGTAATACTTTCAATGCATTTTAAAATCTTGCCTTGCTTGTTTTAAACGTAAGGCCAAGCAATATTATTTTCTATTTTCAAAATTTATTTAGAAGATGATGCAATAAACAATGATACCTTCATTTTCAATCACAATTTTGGTCAATAAGTATTTCCAGCTCAATTTTCTGTATATAGAAATATATATAAAACAAGTATCAGATGAAAAAATATCACTCAGTAATTCATTCTTTGATTTATTCATTCAGCAACTGTTTTAGTTGCCGATTATAACAGCTATGGTGAACAAAAATATTGAACCAGCCTGGAACTTGGTTTTGTAAGAGCTCATTAGCATTCTTTGTTTCATGTAAAAGTTGTTAGACAACAAAAATGAAATGATTTTTATTGTTTTATTGATTACTAAATTTGAAAAAGTCTGTCAAGAAAATTAAATTGAAATGTTTTTCAATTTTGTGAAATGAACAATTAAGTAAATATTTATAATTCTTATGTGAACTAAAGTATCGAACTATATATAAATAGTATTCAATGTAATTTTTAAAACTTCACCAATTGAAGAATGGGTAAAGTATATTAAGAGGAAATTCATGAAATAACAAATGCAAATTATTTAAAATAATATCATGTTTGTTTGTCATTATTGATGACAGGGTGATAGTTTGAATACAAAGTAGAATAAAGGTTTTTGACAAAAAAAAAATGGCAATAAATTTCAAAAGTCAAACTTTTGTATTTAGGAAAATACAAAAATGCACAAAAATATTTATGTAAAGTTAAATTAATTTTATTTAAAAAATATAAAACAATCTGTTAAATCTTTATAAACTAATTAAATAAAGTATTAAAGATAAATATTCATACAGCTGTTAAAAATTATGTTCCAAATTCTGCGTTCATGGATTGGAAGGATCAACATAGTTAAAATGACCTTAGTACCCAAAGCAATATATAGATTTAATGCAATTCCCATTCAAAATCCCAACAGCATTTTTTAAAGAAGTAAAACAAAAGTTATCAGATTTGTATGAAATCACAAGACACTCTATATAGCCAAAGCAATCCTGAGAAAAAAGAACAAGTCCAAAGGTATCGCTATACCTGACTTTAAATTTTACTACAAAGCAACAATAATCAAAACAACATGGTACTGGCAGAAATACAGACCAATGGAACAGAATTGAAGCCTTACATATATGGGTAAATGATTTTTGACAAAGGAGCCCAAACTATAGGATGGAGAAAAGAAACCATCTTCAATAAATGGTGCTGGGAAAATTGGAAAGCCTCATGCAAAAGAATGAAAGTAGATTGTTATCTGTCACCATACACTCAACTCACGTGAAATGGATAAAAGACCTAAATATAAGACCTGAAACAATAAATTGCAAAGAAGAAAACATTGGTACTAAATGCATGGATTTTGGATTTAAAGAAAATTTTATAAATTTGACCTTGACAGCAAGAGAAATAAAAACAAAAATAAATGAAGAAGTCTATATTAAACTGAAAAGCTTCTGAACAGCAAAAGAAACCATAAACAAGACAAAGAGGCAACCAACTGAGTGGGAGAAGATATATGCAAACAATACCTCTGATAAGGGGCTAATATCCAACATATGCGAGGAACACATACAACTCAACAATAAAAACAAACAATCCAATTTTTTTTTAAAAAAGGGTAGAAGACCTGAACAGACACTTCTCCCAAGAAAGCATACAAATGGCCAACGGACATGAAAAGATGCTCAATTTCACTAGCTATTAGGAAAATGCAAATCAAAATCATGAGGTACAACTTCACACCTATTAGAAAGCTATCATCAACAGGGCAAGTAATAACATGTGTTGGAGAGGTTGTGGGGGAAAAGGAACCCTCATACACTGCTGGAGGGAATGGAAATTAGTACAGCCACAGTGGAAAACAGTATGGAGTTTCCTCAAAAAATGAAAAATAAAATTAGCATATGATCCAGCAAACCTTATACTGGGTATTTACCCAAAACAATTGAAAGATTTATCCATAAAGATACGTGTACCCTGATGTTCATAGTAGCATTTCATTATTCATATTGGCCAAGACATGGAAACAATTGATGTGTCTTCTAATAGGTGATTGTATAAAGGAGATGTGGTCCATATATACAATAGAATATTACTCAGCTGTAAGAAAAAATGATATACTGCTATTTGTGACAACAGATGAATCTTGAAATTATTATGCTAAGTGACATAAGTCAGAAAAATTTGAGAACCATGTGATTTCACTCATATCTGGGATATAAAACTGAAAGCAACAAACAAACAAGACAAACATAGATTCAAGGACATGGACAAAAACTTAGTGGTTACCAAAGGAAAGGTGAAAGGAGGAGATAGATAAGGGCAAAGAGAATCAAATATAGGGTGATGGAAGAAAATTTATCTTTGGGTGATAAACACACATATTATTGAAGCATACACTTGAAATGTGTATAATTTTGTTAACCAATAAAGATAAAGGCAAATACTCATATAACTATCTTGTGAAAAAAGCACAAAAATAGTGTATTCCATGTAATTTCCATTTTATTGTATAGATATTTGTGTGTATGTGTACACAATGGTAATGATAGCAAAAAAAATAATAAAGGTAACTCTGAAAAGTATAGATATAGGTGATTTTTTTAACTATTAATAATAAAATTTAGAAAGCACATTATTACTTTTATAATAAGGAAATTTAATAGTAATATATGGCCCATACTGTAAATATTTAAGAACTATGTGGTACATACATTAAACTGAGGACTCAAAGACAAAAATGTATTTAGTCTTATAATAAAAGATCAAGAAGAGTTTTGGGATTCATAGATAGAACAATTATTTCCACTAAAAAATTCATCAACAAAGGTTTTCTGTATGGTGAAGATTTTTAAATGACTCTTATAAACATGACTAAGGTATACTATAATCCAAATTAATAAGACATTAACATGTGTATTTGGGGATAAAAGAAATAGTTATTTTTGTGAGGCCAGAGCCAAGCTTGCATGAAGGAAGCCATTGCAAGGAATCTGGAATTGTCCTAAAAAGTTAATAGCAACCTTTCATTGTAAAATAATAAAAATAAAATAAAATAAAATATGATACTATATCTTATTACCTAGGGTTAGATATAAGCTTATTCTCTTTTAGTCTCTCAAATTAACTACTCACTCAGTGATTAGGTATATGAGTCATTATACAATTTTCTTGTTGAAAAAGGAAAGTCATGTTCCATGATTATAAATAAAAATGAATAAATGTGCAAATTGCAAAGACATTTTGAGATTAATTTAATTTTGCTCTTGGCAAATGTTAAAGCTAAAAACACTTCACAACCTTTTCTCTAGAGCCCCCAATTTTTTTCCCAAGTATCTCAGATACTTTCTTTGAAGGATGTCAGTATAGACTGTTTCACGTGAAACTTCTCAATAGACACTTAACGCTAAGAAAGTATTTAAAAATTTTTTTTCTATAAGATTATAAATACATTTTCTTCCATCAACTTCAGTCAAAAGTTTTGACCATCTAATTTAAGGAAAGTTTGTAGTAACCACTTTTCAACTTGTATTATTTTTTATTAAAGTTGTACTAATATTCTAAACTACTTTATTCTTGCAATTTGACACAACTGAAAAGAAAATATATTCCCAAATCAAATGAGTTTCTGAATATTTTTTCAGGATAAAACACTGAGATTGTTTTTATAATACTATATATTTAGTGCCCACATTTCTGTTACATTAATTTATTAACATCCTGGACTTAAATAGCAGCACCTGACTGTTAAATTGATGTAGCAGACACCATTATTTGATATATCTGGACATATTTATAATATTTGAGTAATACATTGATAACTAAATCTGTTTTCTGGTGTGTTTTCTAAATTTAGAAGTTTACAGAAGAACTAACTCTAGAAGTCTTCGTAAACATTTTAGAATGAGATTGACTCACCTGTGACAGCTGGAAAAACCAATGTGATGGATTTTCATGATACTTACAGAAATCAGTGATAGGAATGAAATGAAAACAGCACAGAAGTTAGGAACCTGGCTCTGAAAGCTAAAGCCCTTCTTTGCCACTAAGAACTTTTGTGACTTAGGCAAATTATTGGATCTCTCTGTGCTAATGTTTCCTCATCACTAAAATGAGGGTTGCAATATAGTTTAACTCAAGAATTTTGAGAATTCAATGAAATTATAGCAGCTGAACACTAAGATATGTTCTTGACACTGAATAAATGTTCAAAATATAAGCTATTATTTTCTTTTAAATAGATGTATAAAAAATACAGAAAACACATCTAATTCCATTGTTTCAAAGGAGCACATATCTAAATGCTGAGTAATTTCTTATGAGACCTTATGGATATACTTATAGCTTTTTTTTTTCTTTATTGTTTCCTCTGGAGTTATTCAGAAATGCATTTCCTTTAAGCAAGTTCTAATGGCTGTCACTATGATTTAAAGCTTTCTACAGAATCTTTCACATAGGGTATAGCTGCCTAAATTACTTTGGACCTAATTTTAGATAAACTGCCATAGCAAGTGTTGAATAAATGCATGAGTAAGCAAAGTAAAGCAAAACAGATATTTAACATTTGTGACGTGTTATCTTTCTGAAGTTTCTGAATAAAAGTAGTTTAAGTTGGTTAATTAGGTCCCCCCCCACCACACACAAAAATTCATGTTCAGAAACATTATGTTACATTCATCATCTCTCCAAAAACTTGTCACTGAATTACCTCAGAGAGAGAGGGAGAGAGAGAAAAAGAGAGTTAGCTCAGATCAATTGCAGATACATTTCTCTCCAAGATACCATCTCACCTTTGAACACAATAATACTGAAGAATAAGGTGAACCTTCATATTAAAATACTTTTAGGCCAGCAAGGTTTTTCAGCAGAAAATCTCCATGATCTAAATCACATCTTCATAAAATTAAATTCTATTCTATCACCGTGATATAATTCTCATTATACATATTAGTTATTAAACTGGATGAATATCTTAAAAATAAAATGAATTTGATACAGTTAGTTTGACAAGGTGAAAATGGAAGGAATGGTAAAACTCTACAACCTTCAGTTGAATTTTAAATACAGGAGAATGTATAATGGGAATGAAAGTATGGACTACACATGAAGAGAGACCAATGGCCCTCCTCATTTATATCCTCTCCACCTACCATGTGTAATAAGCAAAAAAGTGTCCTTACAGAATCGTGACTAGAATTGTATAAGAAAATTTTAACAGTATTATCTTCAAAATCATTATTTGAATAACCTTTAATTAGTATATGTGAATAATTTCCTCTTCATCCACAGTGATTGGCTTTAAGCAGCTTTAACAGATAACTCAGACATTGTTCTCTGAAATTCCTGGTTAATACCCAATATTACAAGTGTTTCTAGTGAAACTGAATGCAAACTTTGAATGCAAATTGACCACAGGGTGAAATCCATAAAGTGCACCCAAATGCTAAATGAGATAAAAGAAAAAAATATCATAAGAAAATAGACAAATCAATAATACGATGAAAGGTGGCTAAATGTGAAAGTTATTATCAATAACATGCACCTAACTCACTTTTGAAATATCGAGTGAAGTTGAGAAAAAAAATACTTTATTAATTTAAAAAGCATAGTTCTCTTGTCTGGAAAATTGAATACTTGAAACTTTATGATATTCTCATAATTACAAAAAGCCTTTATTGATAGTCAAATCATTTAAAATTTTTCCTATGTCTGATTAGTTTAGATTCAACCAGAGAAGAGTTAGTTGACTTCAAGCATAGTGGATATTTTTCACACAATTTTGGGGAAATGTTCTGAGCCCTTGGAAACACAATGTCTGAAATATTGCATTCACCGACAAAGAACCAGCTTGGGTATTAAGCCATACCTACATGACAAAGTTAAAAAAGTTATTTTAAATTTGGAGCTCTGTCTCTCAACCACACATTCTCAGTACCAAACCATCAGAGCCAATTGCTGTTAGGCGATTGAGCTAATTCAAAATATTGCTCTTTGCCAGCACTGTGCTTAACAATTTGCTAAGATTTTATTCTTGCTCTACTTTGGCTATCCAGTCTTCTATCTCCAGGCCAGATGACTAGCTGCAACTTTAGCAGATGAGCTATGGATTTTCTACATAAGTGTGGATACCAGTTTCTTCTAAGATATTCTCCAATTCCAATTTCTGCTCTGTCACTTTTAATTTCATTCTTCCTGGCTCCTCTTTCACCTCTTAATTTTCTAAATCCATATGTATTCTACTATTCGAAAACAACTTTTTCTTTTTATACTCAATAGGCAGCATCTACCTACAGTCCCACAACAATTGCAGATGAGTTAAGGGTCATAGTTGTAGTTAGGATAAAACTTTTTTGTTATTCAGCCTCCTTGTTCCTTGTTCCTTGAGGCCTTGTTAGAAATCCAGGTTATATCCCACCCACATTTAGTGGACCAAAATCTTCTCTTTAACAAGATCCCCAGAAGATTCAAATATATGTAAAGATTTGCAAAACACTGAAGCTAGCACAGTTCTTTCAGCTGAGAAGGTAAGATAAGCCCCTTTCTTTATTCCAATACGCCAGTGTAGTTGGAAGCGGGTGGATAGAGTGAACATGAATAAGTCAGGAAGGCTATTATCTTTCCACCATTCTGGATGCAGAAGAAAAGCACTGCATGAGCACATGTCATTAAAGCACACTAACCATCAAACCATCCTGCTATCTAAAACAGAGGTCTCCAACACATATGCTGTTTTATCGCCCATAATCCATAGCATATTGTAATAATACAAAATATTTTTAAACAACTCCTTCCATTTTATATGGAATGTGTGTGATGTTTTTAGGACTGTCTTATTTTCAATGCTATGCACTTTTAACATGCACACAATATCTAGGGAGAAGCCTGTTCCAGAATGTAGTCTAGACACAGAGGCTGAAATTTTTAATTTTGCCCCCACCTGTACCATTGAATGCATCTACAAAGCAAAAGACAAGACAAATTTAAGGCTGAAAACTGCACAATAAGGATATAAAAACACTGTATAAAATGTGCGCAGGGCCTATCTATCATAATGAAATAAAAAGGCCATATTTCAAAATGTGGCACTCCATTTTAGTAAAGATGTACACTGCCATAATTAAATATTCTGTGCTCCTGATGCAACTTTCATAGGCATATAGTACATGTCTACACTGCGGTTTTGAAAGAGTAATATTATTTTTCACTATTGGTTTACAATGTACACTGTTATGTAATTTTCGCATTTATATAAAAATGCAATAAATATATTTCTGGTGGAATGCAATGAAAGAAATTTAAGTTGTAAGAGTACTAAAACTTAATCAACTTTTTAAATAGGTATATGCTTAGATTATTACATATAAGTTTAAACTTTATTAGTAACATATCTTTTCATTTTAGGTCCTTTAGAAACTTTCTAAGGACAATTATCATTAAAAATTAAAATTTTTTTGAACTCTATTGATATGAAAAATAAATAGTTGATAGTGTTTGCATACTTTTGGAATTTGATCTTTTCCCACTCTCTGGGTAGTACATTTCTATCATAATTCCCAGAGAAGAGTTGACTAAATATTTGGAATTATGACTGACTCCTCCCCCACAACATAAACCTAGAATAAAAATAGCATAGATCAATATTAACTTATAAAATGCATAGGTCCCTTAAAGATTTCTCTCTCTCTCTCTCTTTTTTTTTTTTGTTTAGCTTTGTTTTTAGAAAAAAAAAGTCCTCATTCTATATTTAAGTAATATTTATAAATTTTTTCAGAACTTCTTTAAACATTTGCACTATATAAAAATGGTTCCTAAATTTTTATATGCATTCTATATATTTCAAACTTGATAAATAAGCAGATTAAAAATGATAGTTAAAAACAAATATCTTCTAAATAGTTACTCAGCTAAATAGTTCCTCTATATTTCAAAATAGTGGTAAAATACAATTTCACATGATATGTGAGGTTATGAATCCTAAAGTTGTTTGTTTAGTGATACAAATTTAGACCAAAGACAAGAGGTCCTGATCCCAGATATAACTGATGATTTATTTTCTCCTATACTATCTTGCTCCTCAGCAATGAAATTTTTGGTTACGAGTTAATTACCACTATAAACTGATTAGTTCCTATCCCCCTAGAGGATGATGGTACTGTCAGACATGGTCCAAAATGATTATATTTATTTCTAATAACACTGACACTTGATGAATATGAAGGAAGTATTTTGTCTGTGATGTTTTAAGAACTAGAAAAGTGGAAGCTTAGAGTTGCCGAACAGTTAGTAAAGTATAATCTTCCTAGAGCAAGGACTAGCTGGAGCTTTACTTCTCTTTATAGCTAGTGAAAACAATCTAAGGTATGTCTTATGATGAAAACAACATAACAAGAGTGTTCATAAGGGAAAAGTTTCCATAAGGCCCTATCCATTGGTACTGTGGTGCCACGTACCAATCCTTCAGGTGCCTACATTTAAAAGTAGGAGACAACAGGACCTTTTATCTTAAACTTTCACCATAGAACAAAAATAGGACAGCAGGCCAGTGTTAAAGGAAATGCCTGGCTCAATTTCTCAAAATCCTTTGACAATAAGATGATGCCTTGACTTGTTTCCTAGCTTGAAACTCCTGGTTGCACATGAAGGTTGTGGGACCCAAGGGAGACAACACCTAAAAAAACAAAAATTGAGATTATATAAAATTTGATAGGTCTTTGTCCATTAATCCACATTGTTACATGCAAATCTTAGATATTTGACTTTTAAACACATTTCAGGCATATGTTAAGAACAATCTTGAAAATTTGCAAGAACCTAATATCTAGATTTGGGGAATCATAAACCAAATTAACTCCCATAATTTGTTCATACACATGCTTTTATTTCTACTCAATAGTAACAGATAAATTTCCCCCCAGTCTTTCTGAATAGTAACAGGATTGCAAACTAAAATTTATTTATTTTTCCCATATTTGTAAAATGCAGAATGCATGATCATTGTACATTTATTCAAATTATTTTCTCTGCAATAAGACATAATGTAGTAGTATTATGTAATTACTGCTGCAAAATCACATAGTACTAGAAAAGTACTGGATGGAAAATGTTCATGTCTTTCTACAATGATCAAACTGCCACAAGCAATATACACGTACCAGCCTCAGCACCTTACATTTTGACATGTTGATGGGTCCAAGGAGTAGCTGCTAAAACTCAATCCAGGTTTCAAGAAAGTTGAAGGGTTTCGTGTCAAGTGCAGTCAAATGCAAAGAGCTCTATGAGAGCAGAGTTAGGTCAGAAAAAAAAATGGTAAAGAAAAGTGAAGATCTGTATTAAGTACTATCCCAAGTACATACAGAGATATAATGATGGAAAAATGAAAAGTATGGCACAGGGCTAGTACAATGTTTGAAGTAATTTGACATAAAAATATACAGTTCCCCCCCCCTTTTGGGGGGACCATTTTTACTTATTATCTTTCTTTTGCTTGCATATCAGTAATTATTTTCATTTTTCATCCTCTTGTTATATTCTTTTACCTTCTTTTAGCCTTTAAATTACTTCCCTCCTCTCTCATGCCTAATCTTTCAGTCAGAAAGCAATTTCTATAGGCCCTGCTCAACCGCAAGAGTAAATACTTAGGGATAAAGGCACTGCTCTTCAAGAGCCCTCAGGAGTAGGATGAGAGCTGGGAAATTATTCTTACAAATGAAAGCTTTCCACAAATCACTTTATAAACTTATGATAATAAAGACAATATGCAGAAATCATTCTGAAAGAGAAAGAAAACTAAATGTTTTTATTAAAATTATAAGGAGGAGCCAAAATACAATATGGAATGCATTGAAACTACCAAGAAATAAAAAGTAAATATAATATTTGGGGAAAATATATATTCAAGTTATATAGGAAATTGTGAGTAAATTAAAGAGAAAAAATAGATACTGAGGAAAGGAAATACTGGAAAATCTAAAGGCTGAAAACACCACTAGAAAACAATAATAAATATTGCACTATCATATGAGAATGAGTACTTCTTAATAACCCCTAGAAACCTTATTTTATCTGAATAATTTACTTTAAGTAAAAATGAAGAATTTACTTCAAGAAGTGGACTTTGATTTCTTAGTTCTAAAACTTATGGAGATATTAAATGTGTCCCAGATGACACGAAAATAAAGGTAAAAATTACAGAACCACTACCCGATACTGAGCAGTATTCATAGTCACCCAGGAAGAAAACAAGCAGCATCAGAAGGTAAAAAAAATGAAAATGGGAAAGGAACCCAAAAGGACTGTCAGGAAATAGAATTTGATAAGGTGGCAAAAAAAGTCAGACTCTCTATTTCCAGTGATACAGTTGTAGGCGTAGCTATTTGGTATTAATCCTCAATTGTTCTACTCTTTGACAGTGTGATATGTGTAAGGATTTAGACAGAAAGGAATAAAATGTCTCCCTTACGGCTGAAGACTTGTTTTCATATGGCTGAGTTTTATGTGATTTGATGGCTCCAAAGACAGGTTTAGAATTATCGTAGTCATGTTCAGTACCTGACCTTTGCAAGACTTGCTAGTGGCTTAAAAACACAAAACACATTGTATTACATTCTTCTCTTACCTGTGCTGCCATCTGTCATGCTGACACTTGTTTGGAAAATAAAGTAATAAAAATACGAGGAGAATTTATATATATATATATGTATATATATATAATGTATACACATTATATATACACACATTTTATATATATATATAAAAACAACCATCACTTTTCAAACAATAGGGTTTCCCATATACCACATATTGTCTAATCAATGCTTTAGGTAGTATGTAGATCAATAAACATTTTTTACATTCTTTGTTTTAAGACCCTATTGGCTTATTTGGTACACTAGACTTATAAATCCCAACTATGTCAAGTTTTTCAACCTCTCTGAGCTTTAGATTAGCAATATATCATACAAAAAAATAGCTATACCTGTAGGTTTTATAATGATTAAATGAGATTCTTTAAGTACACAAAGTCCAGCACACTGTAAAGTAAAATGATTGGCAGCATTTGTCATTATTACTGCTATTGTTGTGGTTGATATTCTTAAATTTTGTCCCAGAGAGTGCAAATACATATGAATATGCATGTGCATTAATGCATATATTTAAAACTTTAAAGGAAAAAATTTAAATGTAATAATCTAAAAAAAAAAAATGTTATTTAGGGGAATAGGTATAATAGTACAATGAATTTAAAACTTCCCTAAGGTACTTACTTATCTTGTATGCAGCCTATAACTATGGACTTTTTATTGTGTTTGAATTTCATTAATTTGGAATTATTACTCTCATCCTTTCTTTACAAAAAGTGGAAGGGAAAAAGAAAATCTTCAAAATTCTTGCTCATGTCACATAATAAAGTAAAATATATAAATATATATAATTAAAATAAATTAAAATATATAAAATAAATTAAAATATATAGCAATTTATTTCTTGATTAAAAACCATTTTCACATACACGTACATTTCTTGCCTTGATCAAATATTATTTTTGTGATTCTTAGAAAACTCCTTTAACATTTAAGTCTTAATATTTTGATCTATAAAATTGTTCAAATAAGTTCTTTTTGATATTGTTTTTTTAACTCAAACTAGATAATTTATATTTAAAATATACTGTGTAATTTAAGGAAGTTCAATACAAATGCTACAGATTATCTGTAAAAAATAGTATGTGATACCTTAGACATAAACCTCTTCTATGAAGAATCATATTTATCCATAATTCATGAATTCTTTTTGTTTAAAAAAATCCATTAAAATTATACAATGTAAGTTCAGTTTCTGGATGAAGCTTTGCTATTCACTAAATATATTGTTGAGACATTTGCTGTCAGAGATTATCACAAGAGGAAGACCATGTGAGACAGAGCCACATTCCAGTATATACATTTCCCTCCATTTTCCATCTTTCAGGATGGTCTCTCTGCTCCCTCCATCTTCTCACCTTTGTTCAAGTCTTCTCAGATCATTTTCTGCACAATCATCTGCTCCTTTTCAGTTGCTTTAACAAAATATACCACCTAGAGAAGGCAAAAATTATCTTCAATTCGAGGCAAATTTTAACCTAATTTTACATTATCTGACCCTTATCTCCTGAGGGATGAATCAAGATGGCCCTTCACTACATGGAAAATCTTTCTACACAAGACAACTTAAAGATTTATTGTTTCCACATATTCTCCAAGTCATTATTTTACTACAGATAGTTTTACATTAAGTTGAAACTCATGCAATTACAAAAAGGAGCAACCTACATGTTTCACCTACTTCAAACTGTTCTTTACCCACTCAAATCATTTGAATTCTGAGTAGTTCAGAAATTGTTTTTCCCTTTTCTATGTAGAAACAGTCTGAACATTGTTTATTATTATTATTATTATTATTATTAAATAATTGTTCTTGTTTTTACCTGCATAGGACTGAGACATGAGTTTTATGCAGTTCTAAAATAAACAAGATCTCCTACATCTTACATTTCTGGGCACATAAAAATACCTTTCCCTATTTGAATAGTTTTAGTAACTACTACAACAAGAAACTTCTGTAAACTCCACTTGAACAACTTTGTCCAAAAAAAAAAAAAAAAAGACAAAGAAAAAGAAAGAAAAAAACTTCTATATTCAAGAAATAGATGCAAATCCTCAAGGAATAGTGATTCTCATAAACAAAATCATTTTACCTAGGAATTGGCAGCTGTTGACATTGTAATATCCTGCAAGCATGTTTGTATTTTTACATGACAATCATTATTAATATAAATGACTGCAAAATAATAATGAGTCGCCTCAGTGAAAAGATCTGGAATAATTACAAATAAGTAACACGTGAGTCTGAATTGCCAGCTTTAAAACAGAGGGTAATTCTGCTTAATAAAAATCACTTTTGAAAGATGCAGCAGATTATAGAACAGCTAATTATTATGAGAACCTATCCTAGTAAAAATGAGTATTTCAAAAACACCCAGCGGCATATACAATCATCAGCCAAAAATTGATTATTCACAGGTGGATTGCCCACACTGCAATCTCTAGGCACAGCAGATTTCCTTGCTCAGCTGCTTCACATCACCTCAGGCAAACTCTACAGAGTAGAATTTCTGCTGCTGTCAGACTGCCCTACCTTTGCAAGTTCTATAAGGTCTTGGATAGCCTAATCCTCATACCTCAACATTAAGAATTCCAATCAACCCCTCCTGGCCTTCCACTGCCTTTGCAGGCTCAGGTGGCTTTCCCAGGTCTACAGGTAAGTGCATACCTCCAAAACATTTGTACTTTGTCTTCCATTAGGAGTCTCAACTGTTCCCTAAAGAGGCCTGTACACAAATATAAATCTCTTTCTAATCCCTGCTCATTCCAGCTTTCCAGCACAGTATCTATTACAGGGGATTGGGAGAGTGTAAATTGACCCAAAGATCTTTCTGGTAATAAGCAATTCTTAGAGGCTAATTTGCGAAGGACCAGGAGACAAAAAAAGCAAAATCGAAAATCAAAAAGCCTTCATATCACTCCAATCAGCACCACGATAACATTGTAGGCATATGTACCTTTAAGGAGTTCTAATATTTACATAATCATCACATATTCAAAAATTTAGAATAGTAACAATTAAACATATAACTTTCAAATTACTGTAATATTTAAGGCCTCATTAAGCTAAGAAATATGCATATCTATGTTACTCCTGTATTTCTTTCTAATGGCTAACAAAATGCCTAGGGCAAAATAGAGCTCAACAAATAACTATTAATTGAATAAAGACTATTCATATAGAGGAATTATTTAGGGTGCTTTTGTTGACATCTTATAGGAAATTCTAATTTGACTTGGTGGAGAAAAAAAATCAACTGGTTGTTAGTAGTTAATAAAATATTTGAAATGATAAACACTCCCCAAAAATAATTCCCCTAAATCATTTTCTGTAATTTTTAAACTGATTGGAGTTTAATTTGATTCCCCAATTGGAATGAGAGATTAAAAAATTTGAAAACATTACAGCGAATTTCTTTTTTATAAAGCTAGGCTTCTTCTATGCCATCGCTAATAGGAATGCTATCCTCTCTATTTTAGTCCTTTCTTCCCTTTTTTTTGCTCCATTTATTCATTCAGTATTTACTGTGAGTCAACTTTATGCCAGGCGCTAAGCAAAAACAAAATACTCCCTATAGTCGAATTCTTGATATCATAAAAGCATCATATAGAGCAGCGGTCCTCAACTCTTTTGGCGTCAGAGATTGGTGCTCATATGAGAATCTCATGCCTGATGATCTGAGGTGGAGCTGAGACGGTGATGCTAGCACTGAGGAGTGGATGCAAATACTAATGAAGCTCCGCTCATTTGATTGTGGCTCTCCTCCTGCTGTGCAGCGGGGTTCCTAACAGGACCGGCATTGGTCCGTGGCCCAGGGTTTGGAGACCCCTGATATAGAGAACATTATCTTTTTGGACATCAGGGAAAGTGGTCCCGAGTAAGTGACATTTAAATTGAGATCCAAGAAATGCTGCTTTAGATTGGATTCATCAAAGTACAGATCCTGAGTTGAGTATTTTTGTGCAAGTGATTTATTAAGAGAGTGCTCACAAGAGTGGGAAAAGCAGGAAAGGAAAGGAGGCAAAAGTCAAACCAGTGTTTGGTTAGGCAGAGCAACACATAATGGTAGAATAAGAGCAATCCTTTAAAGAAAATATTAGATGTGACCTCTTAGATGCAAAAGTATATAGAAAGAAGTTGAGGAAGTACACAGAATTGGTAGAAAAAAAAAAAAAAGATCCTAGGATACTAGGATATCTGAGCTGAGCACTGTCTGTCTGCTACTGATGCTTGGAAGTAAACTTCATAAAGGTATTAAAGGGCAGTCCAGGCAGAAGGTCTGTGATAAAATAAACCATTCAATGAACTGAATAAAGCCCAGTGAAGAGAATATAGAGAGACAAAAGAAAGTCATACAAAGTGAGGCTTCAGGGATAAGATATGCTAGATGATCTTAGACCATGTAGGCTATATAAGCTAGAATAATACTAGCTACTCAAATATGCAAATCCCAAAATATCAGTGGCTTAACATAATGAAGTTTATTTTTCATTTACATGAAAGTCTAATATAATAATTGTGAATGGTAGATGGCTTTTTGCAGGGGGTGATTCAGTACCCAATCTGCTACTGTCTTGTGATTCTGCCATCCCTGCAATCTTAGAGCTGTCTGCATCTTTAGAAAGGAAGAGATAGAATTGAGAAACTCTAGTGACTTTCTAAAACCCTAAGCTAGAAAGGATAATTATTACTTCCATTCATATTCCGTTAGTGAGAACTAGAAAAACAAAGGAAAGAAAACTGAGAAATGTAATACTATGCTAGGTAATTGCCTTGACAAGTCTACACTATAAAAAAGAAAAAAACACAAATTTTGATAGACTGGTAAACATTTATGTCATTTCAATCAAGTTATGGATTTGAGCATTTATCATAAAATAATGGCAATATTCTTAAAGAAAAATATAAGAAACAGTAGGGAGTGATATAAATTACTTTAACTGACATATAAAGTATAAATTAGATACAGGAAATATGTATTTAAAAAATAAATTAAGTCAAGAGCTAATGACAAAATAGACTTTGGTGGCTGAACTGGAAATAAAAGAGATCATGAGATTCAAGAGTTTTTAGAAGATAAGACCTATAGGCTTTAGCAAGATAAATAGATCATAAAGAATAAAATAGTATCAAGAATAAGTTGTAGGGGTGGCTCCATAGTGTAGTGGTTAGCGCGTTTGCTTTGCATGTAGAAGGTCCTGGGTTCGTGCCCCAGGTGGAGCCACAGACCACACCCCAGATGCACCAGGCCCCAGGTGCACACAACAAGCATGTGGGAGGAGACACCCTGCCTTCAGAGATCCAGTTCTTAAGAGGAAATGGCAACATCAATGGGGCAGGGGTGGATGTGGGGGGAGGGGTTAATTAAAGAGGAAAAAATAAAGTGAAAAAAAAGAACGAATTGTAGGCTCTGACTTATACTACTATATGAATAATAGCTCTATTCACCGTCATTGGAAATATGAAAAGAGGACCATACTTTTAGGAGATGCACATGGATATTTCAATTTTGCAATGTAATTGTTAAGACTGTGGCATCTTTGCTACAACCTTATTGAAGAGTCATTTTTCACACCTTTGGTAAACTCTTATATTTAAAGATATTAATTAAAATGTTTCTGTTGGAATATTATAATGTCAAATAAATGACATTCATTTCTTTAATTTTCAAATTCAGAACCAGCTCATAGACTGGAGAGTCAGATAGATGGAAATCAAAAAAGTACTTCCATTACTGCTAAAACACTGGGAATATGACTTGAGCCTGGAGACGAGTTTTTTTTTTTTTTTTTTTGCTAATTCTTCATCCCAGAATTAAACTTAGCCACTCAGACACAGACAGAGTGTACAATCATAGACTTTTTACATGGTCTTATCCTATAAAATTTTGAAACATGAAAGAACAAATACCTTCTTTTCATATGTAGAGCTACACTGCCCAGTTTCTTTTCCCAAACTAAGATAAGTCAAATCCTACTTCTGTGTGGGGCTACAAGCAAGAAGAGGGGGTGAGAGTAAGAAGCCAGTCAAAGGCCAGAGCAGCACTGTTGCAACTCTCCCATATGGAAATACAGAGCCAAGTCTTAGTGTTCCACCTTAAAATCTCCATCAGGGCAGATCCCCAAGGTTGATTTTTTTCTCAACAGTAATTTAATATTACTAAATCCAATTTAATTTTTCTCTTAGCCCTTATTTCCATTTAAAACTATTTTACAAAGCTTTGCTTGTTTATATCTGTCCACTCCCTCTAAATTTTAAGCTCAAAGTGAATAGCAATTGTTTTGTCTTGTTTACATCTAATCCCCAGAATCTAGAATAGTGCCCAGAAAAAGGTAAATACTCAATAAAATATTTGCCAGACAAAATAAGATAGGCCTAGAACTCAGTAAGAGAGAGTATATATTGAAAACAGGAGATCTGTGGAAGAGGGTGATAATAATGGTTCACAGTAAGTCTTAACTCTCAGTATTTATACTCCCTAGCATTGTGATATCACCACCCCTCCTATCAAGAGATAGAGTATATTTCCACATCACGTTGGATTTGATGGGCATCGTGAATTGTTTTGAGCAACACGATTTGACTAAGATGACTTTGTGTAAGTTCCAGAGCCTAAACATATTGTAACTTCTACCTTTGCTTTCTTCAGATATAGACACTGTGTAAAGAAGTGTGAGTAAAACTACTGAATGATGATAGACCATGTGGAGATAAAAGTTCCAGAAACCCACCTATTTCTGCCAAGGCTCTGGACATGAGGGTGAAGTCATCTTTTACTCTATAAGTCCAGACTTGCCAGATGAATGAAAACACATGAGTGAGCCCAAAAGAACCAGGAGAAAGAATTATTCAACCAATATACAGACTCATGGGAAATGAGTTGTTCTATTAAGGCATAGAATTTGGGAGATGGTTTGCTTTATAAATAATTGAAACAAAGGTTTAGGACAAAGATTGAGATTCTCCAAAATTCAATTGCTAAACAGAGAAAAATTAGACTTCATGGGAAGATTAAAAAATACCTCAGGTGGGGAGATGGAAGAAAAATTAGGATATGTTCTGAAATGCCAAAAAGAGAGAGAGAGAGAGAGAGAGAGAGAGAATGCTTCAATGAAAAAGTTATCAATGTGTCAAACACTGCTGATGAATAAGGATAAGGCCAAAAAAATTACCATCAATTTAAGGGTAATGATCACTGATGACCTGATGAGAATTATTTTAGTACAGTAATATCAGTGAAAGTCAACTCAGAACAGGTTGAGGAGGGGGTGAGAAGATAATAAATGCAGATGATTAGTACAAGAAATTATTTTGAGATGTCTTACTGTAAAATGTGGGAGGGAAACAAAGTGACAACTAGAAAAACTTTTGGATTCAGAAATAGGTTATTTTCAGTTAATGTTTTTTTTTCTTGTTTTTGTTAATTTACTATAATTTATAATTTGAATCTACTTAAAAATGACCCAGAGAAAGGGTGAATACATAGGAGAGAGCACACATAATCGACATGGTCTAGTCTCTTAACAGGTGAGCCATGTTGAGGAAGCACAGTTAGAGGAAGTGGCTGCAAGTAAGAAAAGGGACTACCTTCTTTGTTATGACATCTGGAAGGAGGATATAATGCACACAGATATAAAACTGTTACAAAAGCTTATGGAAAGAAAGTTGTAGTTTCCATTTAATAGCAACCTCCCCTCTACTTCCCCCCTATAAACTAGGAGGCATATTTATTAGATAAAAATTAAAAAGATTGTGAGTAAAAGAGGGCCAGGTTGAAGACTAATTAAAAAAATTTGCAATAATCATACATTTTGGAAATTAAATCAATTTGGCCAAAGGAAGTTAGAAAGACTTTTGAGCAATGTAGAGATTTCAACTGACAGGAAATTATTAATTTATAATGATTTATGATGCTGTTATTTTCCCTTATTAATCTTCTCTGAATATATTTACTGCTCACAGGCATATATAGAGAAAGTGAATAGTTGAGTTCAAGCAGAATTATAATTTTTACAGGTAGTTAGGTGAAAAGACATAAGGATAGAGGCGTTTAAAGTATTAATAAGAGTATGGTGGACATTGTAAAAAAATTAATAAACTCTAAACTAAATAAAAAAATAAAGGGAGAAAAGGATAAGGATGACCATCTGGAGGAAAACAAGGACTTGAATGGGCAGGAGGCTCTGAAGAGGTCAAAATGTTTAGAGAACTTGAACAAGCCATGTACAATAATAGGTTATGGCTAAATACAGCAATATATCAAGCCCTTTTGGAATTATAGAAGTTTGATGTTTCTTGTTTATCTTTGAAAGTGGCAGCTTAGGTGAGGTAAATGTTGAAGGAATTCACAAGAGTCGAGGTTAAAAATACTGAAAAACTACAAAGTTTATCTATAGAGACGTTTAAGTTATCCAGGATGTGCCAGGTGCCAGAATGTTCACAAAAAAAGGAAAGAAAGCTTGAAAATTGTGCAAGTGTAAAAATTATTTACTGAGTCATTTTTTAAACCAGTCTCTGAAAAGTGCCGGTTATCTAGGAGTAAGAGTGAAGCTTCCATTTTCCTATGGAAATGTGTACAAGAGCTACAATTCATGGGCATCCAGTAAATCTGTTGCCATGTAGGCCCCGTGGCCCATTAAGTCCATTTCCGTGTAATGCATAGACTGTCAATAGACCCACCTTATTGAGAGGACAACTCTTATTCCAGGAAGTCATTTTGTTTATGTCTTGCAATGCTCATTGAAAGAAAAAAGTAATGTGTTCCAGATTCAAATAATTTTTGAACAAACTTCATATTTAATTTCTCTCTTAAAGATCATTGCATGATACAAAATTCTGAAAAGTTCCACATATATTTTTTAAATCTCCATGAAAATTCCCAAAATAAAAATGCATGGCCCTTGGTTCAAAAAATATTAAGAACTTCAAGACAACAGCAGAACATGAAAACAAGTATGGGCCCGTCTGAGCATTGAGCCTTATATGACTACACAGATGATACACCCACAAAGCTGGCTTTGACATTATAAATATTGCCTCCAAATAAACTGTGGTCACTATGAAAAGAAACTGAGTAACACTATAGTGGATACCATTATCATTTAAACTATTAAGCAAGCTCCCAAATAGAATAGCTCAGAGATTTCTAGTTTAAAGAGTTTATACCAATTATTGTGAAGACTACATTCTGCCACTTAATAAGTATTAAATGTGTTAAATAAAAAAAATTAATAAAATATCCATTTGCTCTCAAATTTATTACCATTGCTATTTTATGGTTCCAATATCACAGAAACCTAAATGACTTCTCTTTTTATAACTGTAAGTGACTACTCCAATGTTCAAACATTTATTTTTTCTAAATAATTAAAATTATTCTAAAACTAAATAGTACAAATTATTAATGGATGAATCAATTTGAAAGACATTGTATACAAAAAGACTTTTTTAAATATATAAATCTGAGATGAGCACATATCTTGTCAGAGCAGAAACTTACTCAATAAACAATTGCTGAGCATCTACATTTCTACAGAAAAGTATTAGACATCTAATATTGTTCAGAAGCAAGACTTATCTGGCTGAAAAATCTTGTATGCTAAGGATCACCACAGTTAATTAAGCATTACTGTGTTAAGTCCCAGGAAGAATTCTGAAAAGTTGAGAACCAAATAGAAATGGTTATCATAATCTACTATGATCCTTGAAACCAAAATCTGTTTTGCCAAGAACTACTGCATTTGGGCTGTTCATTGTTATACAATCTAATTGTGAATTCTAATGTTCTTTCTTTTTCTAACAAAATTTGAACAATTTTATAAAAATTCTTAATTAAATCATCACTACTCGAGTTATTTACTACTATTTCAATCATTTTCTTGATTGCCTTAAGTTGGGCAGCAAATACCCTTAGTAAATTAGTAACACAAGGTAAATTCTGAGCAGACATAAGGTTGAATATTGCTATCAAAGAAAATTTACAACCAATTTAACCTAACATTTACTGATTTGTATAACCATTGTTGCATTATTGGGTGATGAGGCATCAATGGTAGGAAGTTTACAAAAAGGACTGCAATTAGTACTACCTTTACAAAATAAAGTTATTTCTGTAATCAACTCTATATCAGAAGTTTTTTTTTTTTTTTATGGAAAATGAGAAGCTTTCCTTTAGACATTGAATTCTTACTATTACAGTTGATTTCAAAAGTCAGTTGGGTTGTGAATTGGGAAAAGAACAGATTTGAAGAGTGATAAGAATCTTTCTTTGAGAACTCCACTGAATACATGCTGCTAGGTCCACAGGGTAAATACACTCAGATAGCAGGTGTCCTCTTCTGCACAAGTTTATGAACATGTCGTTGGCTTTCCTGTTTGTTTTGTCTGACAGATGTAATTACACAGTGATACTGGGAGATATACAGAGCAGACACTGGGATTGTACAAAAGCCCAAATCTGCTGGGGTTGATCCATCACCCAGTATATGAGTTGAACAATTACAAGCAAACTCCCTCTAATAAAAGCTTTGCTTCAGAGCCAGAGAGATAGGACACAATTACCACAGCAAAGAAGTTAAGATGGAATAATGAATAAAAGTCTGACAATAGATTAAGGCAACATATTGACAATGAGTCAAAGCCAGAGCACATTAGGAACAAATGAGAAAGGTCATATATGATTTCCCATCACTGTCAAAAACCTTGTAGATATGTAGTACATGTATGTCAGAATGATTAAAGGTATACAATCAAAAGCCACATGACAGGGGGCAATCCAACCATTGGGGCCGATTGGAGTTCGGTATTGCCTCAATGGTAGGGGGAAGGGAGAGAGATGATGACAGCTCAAATGTATCATTAGAATTTTTTCTCAGTTCCTTTTCAAATTTTGGCACTGAAGAATCATCAGTCATTGAGATTTAATAGTTTTATTAAAATTATACTTTATAAAGACAAAGTATGCCCCAAGGAGGCACATGGTCCTAGCACTGTAACCAACACAAAGGGTCAAAATAGCCAAAAAAGGGCAAAGAGTCCACAAAAGGCCACCAAAAAGAGAAAGAACCCAGAAGGGCAAAAAGGACCCAGACGCGGGAATGTCTGCCTTATATTTAGGCTTTATGGGTGGTTCCAAAGCTTTCCTAGGTGATTGGCAAGGAGGTCATTTTGATTAACTGACTGCTATATAACTTTGCCTAGGGCACATGAGCATACCTAGAATTCTACCACTATTGAGATGTTCTTTGGACAGTCTCTAGGTTGGACCCCTATTCTTTTGTTTCCCCTTGTCACTCATGTCTGACTATCTACCTAACAAGAAGAGAGTCTTATGGTAATAACCAATGACAGGCCTTGGAAATTATTAAATATGAAAAGAAAAAGTGAACTTAGCCTGCATTCCAACATACTAAATATGTGATCAAAAGAATAGTAGTTTATAAATAAAAATAGAGAACACGAAAAGAGAAAGTTTATGAGGGAAGAAAATAAGGAAATTTGATTTGTTCAAGTAGTTTTGGAGGTGACATCAGGATGCGTATGGCACTTTTAATAAACTCATGTGAGTAAATGTGGATGATAGTTAAAGAACAGGCTCACAGAAAAGCAGGTTTGAGTACTGTTTGCATAGAAACAATAACTGGAAGTAAGGGAAATGGATGACAAGAGAAGAAGACTAAGGACAAGAATTGAAACTCAACTACATAAAAGTGAAAAAAAAAAGCAGTAGTGAAGATGTGGTTGGGGAATCAAGGGAAACATGAAAATATATTATCACAGATTCCAAAGGGCAGGAGTATTCAAGTATTAACCAACCTCAAGTTGTAAATGACTTCAACTTTACTTGCTAAATTCTAGAATCTAAATCACTGTTGCACTTGTTGGTTAATACAATTTTTTATGCAAGTTAAGTGGCTTATTTCCTCTGCAATTATGGTGTTAAATCAGAGATGGAAGTATCTCTGTATTTGAGAAGCAAGCGCTTACTTGCATTTCCTGCAGTCAACATTAAAATTTTGTTTTTCTTTGTATTATCTCTCATCCAATTATATCTATAATAATTGTAAAATATAGTTCTATGTGGGCTATTCATTCTAGTATTATTTGATACTCTTTATGATTCTCTAGTAAGTTTTTTTGGGAAAAAAACCTTAGCAACACTGTACATATCACTAATATGTTGCTTGTCTTGTGTCTTTTCTTGATGTCTGAAATTATAGCTTACATATTAATAGAAATCTCTCTATTTTAATGGGATGCTTTTTTCTACAGTCTCAATTATATATTAGAAAAAGCTATTTACAGCTTTAAAACTAATATGAATTAGGGAATTTAGTTTAATACCTATAAGTTACTCTATTGTAATAATTTTATAAGGAGATTATTTTTTATCTAATAGATATGAATTACCTATCATTTTAAATTTATGTTATTTATAATAGTATTATATCATAAAAATGAATTTGGAACTGATAAACACTATCATTGGAGACATCAAAAAATGGTTGTTAACTTCTTACACAGTTGAAATGCCTTTTATTACTGCTATATTCTATTCCAACCAAGAAAATTCATACTAATTCATATTCTAGAAATGAACTATTTTCATACTTTTGTATAAAAATTCAACCAATGAATAAGAAAGATTATTCCTAAACAGTATCAAGTAGAAAATGAAACAGAAGATATCATAGAAGTGCTTTCATTTTCATTATAAGAATATCTTTTCTAATTGGTCAAGAAGTATTCATATTATAGAGAGTTTTAGAAAAAGAGAAGAGCTCTAACACTGAGATTTTCTATGAGAGGAAAAAAAAAAGAAATGCATTATTTTTTTTTAATGCAAAGTCCTGCATATGTTTTAGTTGATTAATTTCTCTTCCAGCTCAGTTATTTTCCCTGCCTGACCCTTGACCATTTGTGTCTGGATGAACTAACATATGCACAAATTGCTCACCAGGCTGGCCAGAAAAAAAAAAAATGTGTGAGGAAGTTCTTTCCCCTTCCTTTTCAAGGATTCAGCATCTTTATGTCTCAAGTAATTTTGGTTTTCACTGGAAATTAAGTATGTACAGGTTTTTTATTATTCTGATAATATTTATTATACTAAACTATTTGGTAACAATAAGAGAAGAAAAAAATAAAATATATAGCCACAAATAATAAAACTGCAAAAACAGAAAGAAAAACAAGTGTTAAAAACAGTTTTTTATAGCGAGACTTTGGAATGAGATTTCTACTTCTGAAACATATCCTAAGGAGCATATGTTTTCAATTTGGTTTCTCTCTGTGTCTCTCTGTGTCTCTCTCTGTCAGGAAAAAAAAAAATCCCTTATGCCCTCTTAAAAAAGAAACAAGAAAAATTATCATTTAAATTTAATATTTTTAGGATGATAATTTCTTAGACAATTTTTGATGTATTCAGTAGCAGAGGGAGTTCTTTTCTCAATTACCAACCCATTACAGAATAAAGCTATTTTAAAATAAAATTATATATATATGTATATATATATATACACACACACATATATATATAAAACCATGAAGTTAGTGTCATATACAAATTTCTTTTCATTAAATATATTATAGAAAAAAATACATTTTTTAAATTATTAAGGAAAACTGTTTTGACAAAGTTGGAGACAAGCAGACAAAAAAAAATGTCTGAAATTGCAAAAATGTGCTTAAATGAAAGAATATGCAGACAGAACTTTCTTGTGTAGTAAGCCTCAAAGTATAACATAATTTGCTTACTCTACTAGGGAACTCCAGCACAATGTAGCAGAAGGATAGTGATGCTAGCTACAGGAGAGTGCCAATGAACTCTGGGATGGAGGGCTCCAGTCAGATTTTCCTTGGACTGGGCAATCTGTACACACAATATTTCCTAAAGGGATGCCATAGGAAAATAGTACACACTGATGCCAGATGGTTTCTTCTGCAACACCGAGTTATGCTAAACTGAGTAGGTTTTCTCTTTCAGGCCCTGACCCTGGCAGAAAAATGTCTAAACAAGAAAGTTCAAGACTGCCTACTCAGTTCTCTGATCTGCCATGGACATAAGCTTTATAGATCTATAATCTGTGATTAGACATTGAGTGTCTATTTTATTTATAAACTAGTTACTAAACTCTCAAAGGCTTTTTTTTTTGTAGATCACCATTTATAAGTTATTCCTAAAGAAATTTCTAAAATGATGAACAGTATACTATATAATGCTAAAATGGCTTCCTGAGAACTCAAAAAACCACATTTTTTTTTCCCAGTAATACTCTGGATCATAAAACCTTACAGTTCATTTAAGACCTTAGAGATGAACTTTTTCATTTTTCTGAGAAGTAAATTAAAGCCTAATGAAAAAAAAAATACATTCTCTATCATATACCTGAGAGCTTTAGAATAAGCCAAAGTTTTATTCTCCTGTTATACTTTAATTTAGTTTTAAAAAAGTGACCTAGATGAAAGCACATACATGTTAATGAATAAGCCACTCAAATGCAACCAATGCCATTTCAAATAAACAGCTTGCCAAAATAAGTTCTTTAACAAATATCTAAGCGCAGATGGGGACTCTACTTTTATTAATAACATGTCTTTTTTTTTTAGGGTACAGTCACGATAGTTTTGCTATATACCATAGACTTCCATATAAATGCCTGGAAATAACAGATGGTCTTTTAAACAAACATATTTTCCACTGTATCATCAGCATAAAGTTAGATACAGATTGCTTATTTTTGCTCTGATGCAGCTTCAGCGAACTCACCATTAGCATGTCTTTGTTAAAGTCAGTTTTAATAATAACTGTATCTTCAGAGTGTAATGTCAGAGGTAAAAATATTGTGGCTTAAAAAAAAAGCATTAGTAAGTCAATTAGTTTTCTTTACTTTGTCGAATTTGAAATATAAATTCTGTTTTGACTAATGCAGCAATTAAATTTGTTCAAATTTAATCCATATACAAAAGTGCATTAATGTAAATGTGCTTCTCTTTGCTTACCCTGACAAAAGAAAGTACTAACTAAATGGTAAGAGTGAAATGTAACTCAGGATTCCTTGGAGACTATTGTCTTGTTCTGCTGACTGGAAAGTTTCTAGCTCTTAAATTATTTGGGAATTTGACATTATACCCTTGAGGCTAACCTTCAGCACTCACAAACAGTAAATTCTGTTTTTTTTATATCATGTTTTCCTTATGAAAAGTATCACTAAACTACAGATCATGTTACCTAAAAAGACATTTTTAATTAAAAAACAAAAGACTCAGCAATTCTAATCCATGGAGGCAATATTAGAAAATGTGACACAGATCATGACTCCTAAGGTATGACTCAGCAATAGGTATTTCCAAGGGATTCATTTTAAACTTAAAATTATTAAGTAGGTTTAAAGTAAGTGAAAACAGGAGTTGGAGAGAAACAGTGAAAGAAGGGGTGAGAAGTTACTCAATGGCACTTAACACACACAAGTGAAAACGGAGGAAACTACTATATCACTTGTCTTGCAAGTATGTAGTGAATTAATATTTTGGGATATTAGTGGGATATACTTGTGAAAGTAGTGGGATATACTTGTGAAAAAGTAGAGTATAAGCTTACTAAACGTGAAATACAGTTTTACATTATGTAATATGAACTATACTCATACAAAATAATAACATTTGTAAACATGAACACAAACACACAATAATGTACTTGTACTTATAGATTTTTAATTCCCAGATTGTTTAATTTATAAATTATATTAACTGTTCCAAATTATATTCAATTAATTAAATATATATTTCTTAAGAACTGACTATATTTCAAGTACTATGCTTTCACGAAGAATATATAGTAATGAACAAAATAGGTAGAATATTTGCTTTGATAGATTAGAATTCTTAACATTTAGCTATTGCAAGATATATATTTCCTAAAATAATGGCAAAATTAACATTCTATCATTTAAGTTATTTTTATATACTTTCTGTTTTGTTACTTAGAATGGTATATTAATTCCTTTTTTAAAAAAAAAGCAGTACTTTTTCCTTTCTTTTTACTTATGATAAAATATATATAACATAATAGCATCTTAACCATTTTTAAACATATAATTCAGTGATATTAAGTACATTCATATCATTGTGTGTCCATCACCACCATCTATCTCCAGAACTCTTTTCATCTTTAAAATTTAAACTCTACACCTGTTAAACAACAACTCCTCATTTCCTCCTGCTTCAGCCCCTGGCAACTCACCATTCTATTTTCTGCCATTTTGATTACTCTAGATTTATCAAATAAGTAAAACTAGGTATTATTTTCTTTTCGTGACTAGCTTATTTCACTTACCATAATTATCCTCAATTTTCATCCATGTTATAGTATATGTCAGAATTTGCTCCCTTTTTAAGGCTGAATAATATTTCATTGTATGTATATACTTTTGCTTATCCATTTACCTGTCAATGGGACACAGGTTGCTTCCACATTTTAGCTACTGAGAATAATGTTCCCTTGAATATGGGAACAAATATCTTTTCGAGACCCTACTTTAATTCTTTTGGGTATATAACTAGAATTGGAATTGCTGGATCATATGAGAATTATATTTTTAATTTTAGGTGGAATTGCCATTCTATTTTCCACAGTAGCTGTAACATTTTGTTTTCCCACTAACAGTGCACAATGGTTGCAATTTTTCCACATCCTCACCAACACCTGTTATTTTTATTTTTTTTTATAGTAGTCATCTGAATGGTGTGAGGTGATATCTCGTGTTTTGATTTGCATTTCTTTAATAATTAGTAATGTTGAGCATTTTTTTGTGTGCTTATTGAATAGGCACATATCTTTTTTGAAGAAATGTCTACTAAAGTAATTTGTCCATTTTTGAATCAGGTTGTTAAATTTTATGTTTAGTTTTTTGAGTTTTATATATATTCTGGATATTAATCTCTTTTCAGATATATGGATTTCAAATAACTTTTCTCATTCTGCAGGTTACTTTTTCACTTAGTTGATAATGTCTCTTGATGAAGAAAAGTTACTAACTTTTATGAAGTCAAATTTGTCTAATTTTGGTTTTGTTGTCTGTGCTTTTGGTGACATGTTCAAAAAATCATTGGCAAATCCAATGTTGTGAAGTTTTTGCCCTTTGTTTTATTCTGAGAGTTTTACAGTTTTTGGCTTTCACATTTAGGAGTCTGATCCATTTTGAATTAATTTTTAATATGGTATTAGACAAGAGTATAACTATTCTTTTTACGTGAAAATCCAGTTTTCTAAGGATCATTTATTGAAAAGACTGACCTATCCTCACTGAATGATATTGTAACTCTTGTCAAAAACCATTTGACTATATGTTAGAGTTTCTTTCTTGGTTCTCTATTCTATACCATTAGTCTGTCTTTCTGTATTCCAGCATCATACAATTTCGATTTCCTGTAGCTTTGTAGTAAATTTTGAAATCAAGAATTATGAGTTTTCCAACTATATTTTTATTTTTCCAAGATTATTATAGTTATCCGAGGTCCTGTTTATTTCCATTTGAGTTTTAGAAGGATTTTTTTTTTTTAATTTCTAAAAAAAAAGCCATTTGAATAGTGATAGGAAGTATGGTGAATCTGTCGATTGCTTTCGGTAGTTTTGACATATTAATATTGCCTTTTGGTCTATGAACATGTGATATTATTCCATTAATTTATGTCTTTCATTTTTAAGCAGTTTTGTAGTTTTCATTGTATAAGTAGTTTACTTCCTTGATTAAATTAATTTCTAAGTATTTTATTTTATTTGTTTTGGTACTATTAAAAATGGAATTTTTTTGTTTCTTTCCAAATTTTTCTCCATTAGCATATAGAAATGCAACTGATTTTTTTGTGTTTTGACTTTGTAGTTTTCTATTTTACTGTATTTTAAAATTAGTTTTTATAGCTTTCTTGTGTGGAATCTTTACAGTTTTTTACATATAAGGTAATATCATTTGTAAACAGAATATTTTATATCTTACTTTCCAATATACATTTTTTTCCTCGCCAAATTTCTCTTACTAGGACTTTCAATATTATGTGGAGTGGTGAAATGTGGGATTCTTGTCTTGTTTTCAGTCTTTTGCTGTTGAGTATGATGTTTGCTGTAAATTTTTCTTATATGGCTTTTACTATGTGAGGCAGTTTCCTTCTATTTTTAGTTTTTTGGGTGTTGTTTTATTATAAAATGGTGTTAAATTTGTCAAATAGTTTCTCTGCATCTATCGAGATGATTATGTTGATGTTTTCCCCTTTATCTTATAAATGGTGATGTATTACATGGATTAATTTTTATATTTATTACATAAAAATATAATTTTTATATTTCTTCTTTAATCCCTTAGTTGTTTAAGAGTATGTTATTTAATTTCTACAAATTAATGAAATTTCCAATTTTCTTTCTGTTATTGATTTCAAACTCCATTTCATGGTGGTCACAGAAGATACTTTCTACAATATTTATCTTTTTAAAATCTACTAAGATTTAATTTATGATCCAACATATGATCTATTTTAGAAATATTCCATGTGCATTTGAGAATATGTATACTATTATTATTGTAGAGTGTTCTGTACATGTTTATTAAAATAAGTTTATTTATTGTTATTAAGTCAGAATTCCTACTTCCTCACTTACCTTCTATCTGTTCTAACCATTATTGAGTCTAATATATTGAAGTCTCCAACTATTTTTGTAGTAACATTTATTTCTTCCTTCAATTCTGTCAATTTTGCTTTATATATTTTGATTGTTCTTAAGTTTATTAATGCTTATTATTGTTATATATTTTTGCTATACTAGATTATTTTATTAACATGTAATGTTCTTTTGTCTCATAAATTTTTTTGATTTAAAGTCTATTTTGTTTATATTAGTATAGCCACTTCTGGTCTCTTTTGGTTATTATTTGCTTGGACTATCTTTTTCCACCTCTTCACTTTTACCAATTTATGTCTCTGAAACTAAAGTGACTCTTATAAGCAGCATATGGTTATGTCATTTAAAAAATTATTCTGCCAATCTCTTTTTTGTTGGAGAGTTTAATACATTTACATTGAAAATAACTACTGGTAAAGAGGAACTGTCCTTTTGCTATTTGTTTTTAAACCTTTATACCATTTTTGTGCCTAATTTCCTATGTCTTCTTTTATGATTAATTTTTCATAGTGAACATTTTTAATTCTCTTCTCATTTCCTTTTGTGCATACTAAGTAACTATGTTCTTTATGGTTACTGTGAAAACTACATTTAACATGCTAAAGTTATGACCCTAATTTAAATTTATACCAGCTTAACTTCAACAAGATACAAAAATGTTGCTCCTTTATAACCCTGTCCCCATCCTTTTTATTATTGTAGATGTCACAAATCAACATGTTTATACATTAGGTGTCTGGAAACATAAACTAGCAATTTTTAATGCATTAGTTTTTTTAATTACGTAGAGAACAAAATGTGGAGTTATAAATCAATGTACGAGCTTTCAGACAAGTACATGACTGTGTGTGTGTTTCACGTGTTAGTCTCAATGTAAACTGGAGTAGCTAGCCATTGTACCAAACAAATTAGCTGTCATAATTGCCTATGTATTTACTTTTATTAAGATCATGCAGGACATGTCTAGTGATAACAAATTCTGTCATTTTGTTTATCTAGACATGTCTCAATTTCTTCCTCACTCTTGAAGGATGGTTTTGGCAGATATGAAATTCTGAGATGACACTTTTTTCCTCTGACCACTTTGAATAAATTATCCCACTGCCTTCTCACCTACAAAGTTTTTGATGAAAAATCTAATAATTTTATTGGTAATCCCATGTATATAATGCATCACTTCTTTCTTGTTGCTTTCAAGATTTTCTGTTTTTCTTTGTCTTTCAACAGTTTATTATGTGTCTTCTTGCGGATTCCTTTGAGTTCAACCTATTTGATTGTCCCAGCAGCACTTGTGTAAGATACACACACACACACACACACACACACACACACACACACACACACACACATCCTATTTCCCATTTGGCCTGAGAATACTCACCAATGGCACTTACGGTTGCAGTGTTTACCCCGAGATTACAGTCTTAACCTTATGCCAAAGTCTGCTATGAAATATCTCACTTTTATTATTATTTTTGCATCACTCTATTATATTGATAGTCTTTGGAAACAAATGACATCATTTTATTTATAGCATTCTGTTAGTAGTTTCTTTACTGACAATGTTAAATGTCAAATCTTAGAAAACATAGCATTCCTATGCATGATGTTAAATGAATTCTGACAGCAAGCTGCACTTTTTTTTCTTAAACGTGGGGAAAATATGTGTATATATATATTTATATATATCATATATATACATACATATGATATATGTTTATATATCATATATATACACACATACATATGATATATATATATATCCCTTTATATGTATAAACTATTATAGTAGTTATGTGAACTATCAAAAAAACAACAACAACAACAACAACACTAGAGAATAAAACAAAAATCTGAATCCAAACATTTTTAACCTAGTTTTTTCATGCTGGAACTGGAAAATATTGAAATTCCATTATCATATTATGCTCTTCTTTTAATCTACATGACTGTTCATATAACGTATCAACAAATTTATACTTATTCTTTGAGCCAAGTCATCATGACCTTCGCTGTAAGACCTCCACAGTCTTTCATGGTGCTCCTTGCACACATCTTTGTTAACATTTACTATGTCATATTGACTTGTTTGCATCTCTTACTTTTCACACTATTTGGGGGGGGGGAGAAAAAAAAAAACAAGTATTCCTTACTTATTAAGTTTCTGGTGCTCAACATAATCCCTGAAACAGGACAAGTTCTCAATGAGAGGTAAGGTGGAAAGGGTGGTAGTTAGAGCTTGGATGGAAAACATTTACTCAGCAATGAAGTAGTTTCCAAAGCTTGAAATTACAAATATGAATACAGTGTTTAAGGACAGTGATGCCAGTCTGGCTGAAATAAACAGTTTAAGAAAACAACATATGGTCTCATGTAATATTTAATTCAACTAGCAAAACTGAGTTATATAGAAAACTCTAGTGAATATCAGAAAAAAAATTGTAATTTATGATTGCAGTCAGTTCAAATTACTATATTTAAAGTACTGCCAGAAGGAAGAACAGTATGTATCATGTGAAATCCAGACTTTAGTCTCCATATGAATAAAATTATAAGTAAACTGATATCAACAAATTCTAGGTCATTACAACAGTTACCACAAAATGGGCTGCCATGTCATTTAGCTCCTTGCCCAACTTTGGAAACATTCCAGTAAAATCCAGATAACTCCTTGTACGGGCAGTCATGTGGAGAACTGGAGACTGAACCAGATATACTTAATCTTTAATGGCTCATCAGAAATTTCTATTTTCTCTAAAATAAAATACTCGTTAATTAGGATGTCAGTATTCCAGGCCACAGACTTACCAATTTTCTAGTCATTGTTATGTGTTCTATGGACAATAGGTAGCCAAAACTCTTCAGTATGGATTTGAGATATTTAAAGAAATATGTTTGAGATAGTTAATCAATAAAGACACTTTTACAGAGAAATAAAGACACATCTCAGATCTTAGAGGTGTTAGGTATCTCGTTTTTCCAAGAGTCTCTGAAGCCTGTTTAAATTCTGTTCTTTACTAAACAGAAATTAAACCATGTACTCAAATGCTTGTAGTGTGAAGTTTTATTTTTTCAACAAAAATCTGCTTTGTAAGAAAGTAATGTCCCTGAATATTTTACTTTAAAATACTTTTTGAAATATCTATTTTAGAGAAAATGTCAACATACTGCAATGTGCCAAATCCGGCTTGCTTCCTGTTTTTATAAATTAAAATTTTATTGAAACATAGTTACACTCATTCATTTGCATAGTATCAACAGAAAAACTAAGTAACTGCAGCAGAGGCTAGATTACCAGTCAAAACCTAAATATTGACTATCTGTCTCTTTATATGAAAGTTTCCTGCCCCAAATTTTAGAACTGTTATTTACAAACACAGTTCAGAGATTCATGCTTTATGGACCACATCTATTGACATGAGAAATGTAAAATATTACAAATTATATGAAAGAGAAGTTGACATAAAAAATAAAATAACCAAATTACATATGTATGTACTTTTTTATTTCACAATCTCATATCTTGGAATTAAGCCCAAAGATATACTAGCCAAAGTATAAAAAGGCTGTACTATTTACTGCAGCACTATTTGGATTCGTACAAGGCTAGAAACAATCAAATTCCCCTTAAGAGAGTACCAGTATGGTTTTGGATAAACCATAAACATCCACACAATAAAATATTATGCATAGTATTAAAGAATGAGGACTAACTTTGTAATCTATGCAGTAGTGATACCAATATATAATGTTGAGTAAAAAAATGTTGAGCAAGGTGTGCATAGTATGCTACTCTTTATCTAAAAAATATGAGAGGACTATAAATATACATGAATGGGGTGATGGGTTAAAGTACATATTAGTAGTTGATGATGGTCATGGGTATGGGGAGCATGGCAGAGGGAATGCAGTCAGCATTAATGTAATGGCTACGTTGAGAGCCAGAGAAAAAGAGCAATTAAGAGATCATGTTTTAACTGTATAAATGTTTAACCAATATACTGTTAAATAAAACTAATAAAATAAAATTTAAAATACATATGTACATTAATATATACAATATATTTTATTAATAATAAACCAATGGAAGGATACACCATTAAATAGCAAAAATGTTTTTACAGAACATAAGAAAGTCTTATTTCATTATAACTTGTTTTGTAGATTTGACTTTAAAATCCTGAACATATTTTATAAAAATATTGCTTATCTAGATAAATAATTCCTGCAAATGAACCAAATTAAACTGTTTGTGCATTTGGTGGCATAGACTCGGAAAGAGAAACAGTAATAGGCAGATTAATGCCCCCCCCCCCACACACACACAGATG
The DNA here is from genome assembly GCF_014176215.1 of Rousettus aegyptiacus. Lineage (NCBI taxonomy): Eukaryota > Metazoa > Chordata > Mammalia > Chiroptera > Pteropodidae > Rousettus > Rousettus aegyptiacus. The sequence continues at coordinate 114,182,600 of NW_023416295.1, forward strand.
TCCAGGCCCTACTCATCAGAAACTGTTCATGAGTGCCCTTACATGGCAAAAGGGACTTTGCAGATATGACTTTAGGATACAAACCTTGGGAAAGGGAAATTATCTTCAATTGTTCGTTGGAGCTACATGAGATCCTAAAAATGAAGAACCTTTCCCAGCTTTGTTCAGAGGGTGACATGAGTACTGAAGAAGTGTCAGAAAGATGACAACATTACTGTCTTTGAAGATGGAGGAAGGTAAGGACTAACAGACTATAAATTGTTCTTAAAGTATTTTTACTAATCGTACCATGAATTAGTGTCTGTATTTTTATGCATTAAAAAGAGAGTAACTGTGTCATTGTTTTTGAGAACCAAGATATTTAGCATGAGAGAAAGGGGTATAAAGATCCATGATTGATGAGGTTAAGAAAAAACTCTATTGTTATAAATTAGAATTGGAAGTGTTCTTATGAACCCAGGAACTATTTTATCTTCAAAAATAGCAATTTTGTCCACTGGAAAATTCTAAGAAGAATGAATGAGTTCCTCATTTCTGCAGGTACTATTTTCCCTCAAAACAAAATAGGACTTCTTGAAGAAATGGCTCATTCAAGATCCAGAGCAAGAAATGTACACGATGAATCTTTCCACACTAACAAACAAGGAAGATATCAAAAACTATCAAGGTATTCAGGAGTCAATTTAAGTTCTACTAATCAAAACTGGGAAATTTTTAATATCATTAAGGATAATAATATCATTAAGGATTCAAACAAATCAAATATCTAACTGATTATAATGATACTCAAAAAACAGAAAACCTAATTGGTCATCTTATACAGGATGGCAGAGAACTAATTAACTATTTTCAAAAAACAGTAAATAAAGAAAAATATCCCAGGATTTATTTTGTCTTTCCCTCAAACTGCACCTTTCTGTTATCAAATAGTAGATGAAAGAATGTTTGCATTATATAAATATTCTAGAGAATAAATGGAGATGTTTATTGAAGCATCATTATTTTGTAAACCCTACTGAATTAACACATCTAGGTATTAAGGAGAATCAATGGCAGGTAACATCACAAAAGCAGAGACAGACTTACTGTTAAAAGTCTTTTAAAAAAAAAATCTTAAATGGTGACCTAGAATCTGATTAAGCCTCTGGATTACATAAAATATAGATGTATGTAGGAGAGAGGGTCACATTTTATATGACACCATCTGCACACAGTGAGTAAGATCTACATGGCATGAAATTCTTCAGAGCAAATAACTATTTCTAACTATAGCTACAAAGAATAAGTATTGATATTAAAAGAGGTTGAAAGGACTTTAAAATATTTCAACCAATTGCAATGTATGCTTCCTATTTGGATTTGGATTTGGATTTAAACAATAAGGAGTGTGTGGGGGGGGGGGGCAGAAGGAGCAATTGGAAAAGTGGTGGAAAAGAGGGAGGAAAGAAAAACAGATAAATAAAAGAGGAAAACCAAAAAGGAAAGCCAAAAGAAATTTTTTTAAAAAGTTGAACATTCACTAGATAATGAATGATAGTACAGAATTGTTCATTTATTTTTAGTATAATGAGGGTATTATAGACATTTTTGAGTGTTGCAGGAAGCAACACCTGATGGAGGAATTCAAACACTCAGATAACTTTGTTTGGAGGAAGGAGAATTTATTGCTGGCTGAGAGTGTGGGGCATTCAACAGACCCAAAGCACAATCTCCCTTTGGTTAGATTTCTTACAGTTTATATACCCTCACAGTGTCCATGCAAGGGGCTTGTGATTCCTTTGTCTGAAGTTTTACATGTCCCTCCTTACTCAGAGTGGGGAGAGGGAGCTTCAGGTGGAGGGCTTCAGGGGAGGAATTTCCAGATCCTTGGTCTTACAGGTTATTCAATTTGTAGAGTCTGAGACCTTGGTGTTATCAGCACCTTTATCGGATTCTTGAACAGAGAGATGGGACTCCTAGGCTTACAAACAGGGATCAACATTCACTGATGTCGGCACCTGTTCAGCCGTTTCCTTATCCAAAGGCTGAGCTCTTGCTATAATACAACAAACAGTTCCACAGTTTCGACATTCCTACACAGCTACAGAGATAAAGAAGGGGCTGGAGAATCCTTGAGGGGGGTGATGCAGCTATGGAAAACATGTTAACTGAAGAGCATAGAGCAGAATGGGGGAAGAGAGAGCTGTTTTAACCGCTGAGTCAGTTATTTCTACAGACCCTTTCTTGTGCATCTTTTTTTGCTTTAAGATGCTTCCTCTCCTCTCTCTGAGAGGTTTTAATTTTGGGGGAAACATTTTAATAGATTTACGAAAAATAAAGTTTATTATTTTCTTCAAAATAATTTTGCAGGGATGAGATAGTATTGGGTGGAGATGAGCTTATATTAGGTAGAGATTAATGGTGAATGAAGGAAGTGTGTTGAAGTATAAATAAACAAAATTGGTCATGTCAATTATTGTTGAAACTGGGTGATGGGTACATAAGATTTAGAATACTTTCTTTCTATTTTTATGTAGGTTTGAGTCTTTCCATAATAAAAAGTTAAAGAAAAAGAAATGGAAAAGTAGAAAAATCATTGTAGGGAGATTTTATATTGGTATTAATATGTTATTTTAAAAACTCCTCTAACAATTCATTTTCTTATAGTAAGCCAGATATAAAAAAAATATATTTCTGAAAACTGTTATTTATTCTTAAAATGTTTAGAAAGCTTCTGCTTTCTTAGTTCCAATAGACATAATTATCAGTTTTATCACTAATTATGAAATTACTTTGTAATACATAATAAAATAATTTTATTCTATAATTGTCTCACTCTTCTACTTTCTACTGCTCATGTGTAGCAGGTTTTTCTTTGCCTCGTCAAACTTCAATACTTCCTTATTTTAGTTATAAGTTATTCAGAGCAACAATTAGATATAGAAAAATTAAGAGCTCTTTAGGTGAAAGATAGCAGCCCACCTTTTACATTCACATTCCTCAGAATAGATCCTAGCAGGCTTGCCTGAAAACCCCCAGTATGTATTCTTTTTAGAACTACCTCAGAGTTTGTAAGTACAATAGCAAAACCAAGAGACGCAACTATGTTGTTTTCCTTTATCTCAAGCCTGTCACTAATGGTGGGATTTCCTTTTTTTCCAAGCCTGTCCCTATTCCTTAGAAATAGAAGATCTACGAAGATTTTATTTTTCCTTCCATACTCATATGAAAATATGTTTTTGTAAGCAAGAAAGAAATCGGGTTCTCTTTCCTCTTTGATAATAGTTTCGAGAAACATACCAAATAATCCTTCAGTTTCATGAGATGATAAAATAAGGATATTCCCACAGTCTAAGAGCTAACATCAAAAGCTGAAAAACTGGATGACATGAGTTGTGAAGTCTGGTGAAGTCTGCTTATATTCTAACCATAGCAATTAAACTCTCTCTTTCCTCTAAAAAGATGGAGATTTGTGTCTTAAGAAACATTCTACTAAGCAAGTAATAATAGAATAATAATAAGCCATCCTAGTAAAAAAAAAAATCCTAGTTCTTAAAAAATGCATACTTAACTTTAGATTTATGAGTAAATTTGTCTTATAAGAATGTTTCTACAAGATCTTGAGTTCCCATTTGCAAAATCCAAGGTTTTTTTTTAAAGATATCTTATTATAGAGAATTTAAAAACTACTTAGACTTAATTTATATTCACCTAATTCCAAGAGAAGCTTGAAAAAGAATTCTTCGTATAAAGCAGAACTGAGAAATAGACTATGGAAGGTCAAAGAAAAGTTAGCTCTGCTTGACTTTCAAGAAAACATCCTCTAAGACTCTCTGCATTGATTAATCTCCCATAATACTATTCTGGTGGCAAAGTGAGTAATAGAAGACCAATGGCTGATCCATTAAAATGAAATGTTAAATCTCTTCTTTCATCCCTCTATTAGTCAAAGGTTGTTAGTAGAAAGCAACAGTAATAATCTGTAATACTCGAAGAGAAAGAGCAATTTACCAAAACCTATCGGGTAAACAAATGAGGAGAATTATGAAAAGGCACATAGAAAACATAATGAAAGTTTTATTTAGGTACCAAGGAAATAAGATCACATTGGCTTTTTAATAATTATTTCAAGAAACAAACCAAGTAATCCTGCAGTTCTATGAGATGATAAACTAAGCATTTCCAGTGTCCAGAAGCTTCCAGAAATAGCTAAAATAGACTTAACCCCAGGTAGAAACCAGGAGGCACCGAACAAGAGTAATTCCACCATGTTCTTGCTAATAGTTTATTGAGGGTTGCTCCTGGACGTGTTATCTTTGGATACTTGGTACCACTGTCTATAGTGGGATTCCTCTGAGAGGAATGTCTTAGCTATCTCTATGTTTTCTAGAAAAATCTGATTGGTTTAGACTAGATCATATGATGCCTTGGAGTGTAATAGTAGAAGGTAGATTATTACCACCTCTTTCCTAGATTCACAGAATCCCCTCCACCTCCCAAAAATGTGTTCAGATGCTAATTGCCATTCTTGCAATGAGAGGTATCCAGCAGCTAATTGTACGCCTAGTCACAGATTTTAAGCCCCACTCTCATGGCAGTTTATATACCAAATGCTTTGCTTGATAATTTGTCTTTCAAAAGAAACTGAGGGACAGGAAAACTTTCTGAGGAACTGAAAAACATTGATTATGAAGAAAAGTTTTGTACTTAGGCCAGTTATAATTTCAGTCTACCTTTTCCACTACAAGATGTGAAACCTTGGGCAATTCATTTAATTTCTCAAAGACTTGGTTTTATTATCTGTAAAATTTAAACCGAAACAGCATTTATATTAATGAGGGTAGAATCATAAAGAGCACATAGCCATCCTCATCACATAATAAGTTTTTAGAAAAACGTAGATATTATTACTAATAGTGGTAATAATGTTATGAAACAAAAGAATTAGAAATTACAAGAAATCTTTAAGATTATTGCTGAGAACTTTACAAATAAAAATGAAGAAATTTTATGAGAAAGTAAGAAAATCACACTGTGAAGTCGGTTTCAATTTTATCGATGGTTCTTCTCTGCCAGGGCACTTCCTTACGTCCTCAAATTTCCAATGGGCTCCAATGTCCTGTGGGAGCCAAGCAGCACCTTCAGAACTGACATATTTGCTCCTCTTAATAAATTCTAGGATACTGATTAGGTTAATTGGATAATCTGATAACCATGACAATTTTCCATTTGTGTTATGCAAATCACTGAGGAAAAGTGTAAATTGTAAAAATTTAAATGACCAAGGATCACTCTATATTCTGTTCAATATGAATACTTTCTTCTAGCCCTTTCTCCTACCAGCAAAATTCACTCTTTGATTTAGTTTAAATAGCTGTAGCTTTCCATCACCAGTTCTTTTACCTGACTTAGAAAAGAGCTGATGATTCCCTCTCTATGTGGTATAACTAAAAATTTAAGATATACAAAAATTCTCCTTTAAACTTTAAATCTTTAATCCTGTCCCCAGAGAACAGCAGGTACTCAATCAACATTGAACAATTAATTAAATAATTAATTAATTCTATAAAGTAGGCATCAAGCTCAAAGTCAAGATTTTTTTAAGTTTAACTTTAAAATTAATTATAGCATACAATTGTAAAAATTTTTTAAAAACTCTATTAAAAATTAGCATAGTCATCAAATTTTCCCTTTCCTGCTTAATACTGAAGAGACTACCAAAAACTAAAATCAACATTAATCATCTCATTGAACTTAACTGAAACAATGTAAATGAAAGTGCTTTGTAAACTGTTAGGGTATATACAAATAAGGTATTATTACTATCTATATGTTCTACCATATGAAGTTATACTTTGATTATGCAAATAAAATTTTACCCTAAAATGTTTTTAAGTGGTGATATGTTGTTTTATTGTAAAAAGTGTAAAATGGTTTTGTTTGGTTGAATAAGAGGTTATCTATCTATTTATCATCTATCTATCTATCTATCTATCTATCATCTATATTCAACTTAATATTTTTTAAATCAAAGTAAAAATCCATGGGATATTAAGAAGATATAACCTCATAAAAGACAAAAGAAGACATTAAAATTTTTATTTCCTAAATTAAACGTTTCTAGGGTCTCATAAATTAAATTCCAATTACAGGAAGTACATTGATATATATACCAATTAATTCATTATTTCATCAATAAGATTAAATTAAATGACTGATGTCTATGCATTTACTATTATTTATTTGCATGTTCTTAAGTATCTCAATAGAAACTCTTCTCTTTCATTCTTTAGAGCTAATCTCAAATAACTCTCATGTGATTAACCTACATCTTCATTCAAAGCATTACTAATAGAATACAAATGAGATTTACCTTCAATTTCCATAATAATCACTGCAATTTACATTAAATTTACATAATAACAATCATGATTAAGTAACATTATAGTAATGGTTATGAAAACAACCTTCATAAATAGCATAAGCTGATATAAGTGTGAAGGAGATAGGAGCTTGGAGCTATGTCCATATTTATTTTATTGTCTCATTTTACTGAAAATGCATTCATGCCACTAATCTCTTGTAATATTTGTGTCTAACTTTAATACATAACTATAGGAGTATATTACTCTTTTTTTTTTTTACTTTGAAGATAATATAAGTAAATGAATTCACTTCTTTGCCATTTTTCAAAGTGTAGGTGAATGAATCAAATAATCAAAGATTTTTGTTACTGTGCTTTGGTAATGTTATTTTTTTCTTTCTTTTACTTCTCCCAGTTCTTCCATTATTGTTTTTGCATCCGTTTTGCCTCTCATCTTTTTACTTTCCTATTTCTTCCAAAAACATTCTTCTACACTGATACTTTATTCTGGACTTTTCTCCCCTCCACGATGATAAAATCTCTCATTGGATATGCGAACATGAGAATAATAAATAGATGGTTCGACATGTTGTGAAAGGAGTCTTTCCCTACACTGGATATATTAATTAGACATATTAATAATAAAATCAGTAAAACATCACATTTAGGAATGAAAATAAAGGGGGATGACAGTCACCAGTCCATCAAAATTATGAAATACCCCTGAGTAGAAATTGTAAAAGACTTCATTCTCTAATGCTTGAGTAACTTCTTTGATTTTTTTTAGTCTGGTTGTACCTGATTCTAGTCTTAGAAGGAAATACATTATCTATTTGTTGTTCTTCTTGAAACAAATTGGTGATTGTCATTGGTATCTTTGCTGGGAGTTCAACTTTCATAGCCTACTTCTGTAGCTGCAGCTTTCAGGACCTCTTAGTTGTTTAGTTGAACGATCAGACTCCATTGATTTCTTTGGTAATATGATTCTCTCAGAATCTTTGTAAGCTTCTGCATAATTTCATGTGTAAGTAAACATAGTCACAAGCCTAATTTAAACATACTTTTGTGTTTAAAGACTTTAGGGTTTTTTATTATCCTCTGCGTTTTACTCTTTCAACTGTTTCAACATAATGATGGCTAGTTAAAGGCATCTATAATAATGATCCTCAGTGTAAAAATAACACCTTTGATCACATCTCTATCAATGACCTTCATATGACAAGGCATTTAACTTCTCTCTTGCTAAGATTTTCATTTGAAGGTCTTTTCAAACTAGAAAGTCTCTAAGGTACCAAAATTTTTGCCAACCTGGGAGCAGGCCACAGGCAGAGCATGCTATCTTCAGTGGAACTCTGTTTCTTTTGACTTCTACTGGTATACATATGTGCATCTCACTTTTTCAGAATTTTGGGAAAGTAACAAAAGTAGCCAAAACATACCAAAATTTAAAATTTTTCTATTAGTTGTTATAGCACTATAGATTTATCAATGCACAGCCTTCTAAGACAATTCACGAGATAGTATCACAAAATGCATTGCAAAAAAAAAAAAAAAAAAAAAAAGGAATGAGGTTGCTTTTCGAGTCTGATATATCCGAATTGTTGCCACCTGAATGATTTCATTAAACTAGCAAAAAAGGTTCAGATTTCACTAATCTAAGCATCTCATTGCTATACCAATTACTCTATTTCTTAACATTATATTTAGCAGCTAGTTACATAAAAAAGCCAGAACAAAAGAAGTTTAAGAAGAGGGAAATTTATTTCCCACCTGTAGAAATGTTAGGAACTTTATAGTTTAGCAGTGGAAATGTAGTTTAAGAATGCCAGATACTTCCAGCTGATCTCTCTGTCATCTTTACTGTGTGGCTTTGTTTTCATTTTTCCAAAGCAGCATGTCATTCCAGAAAACAAGACAGAAAAAAAGAGATAAAGAAGAGAATGTGAATGGCTTGCTCTTGCTGTCTCTTAAGGAATTTCCCAGAAACTGTTACAGGTCACACATATGCTTGCATCTCATATGGATCAAAATTCATCACATGGAAACAACTACCTTTAAGAGGCTTGGGTGACATGATCATTTTGACTAGAATACATATTCCTGGCTAAATATGGCTAAATATGTTATCATTTTAGGGTGCAAAAAAAGAAAAATATTGGGGGAATGGATAGTTTTTGACACAGATTGATGCAGCCACTGTTACATTATAACTTCACTAACAATTTAGGCATGTCTTTGACAAGTTCACTTATTCATTCTCTCTTTCATTTGATGAATACTTATAAAATACAGTTTATAAAAAGGCATATTCACTAATCCTTGTAGAAATCAAGTGAGGTATGTAAGCAGACTTGATAACATATATTTTTAGAGATGAGAAAATGGACACACTGACAGGCTAAGTGACATACTAAATGTCACAGTGCTATAAATTTATGAAGCCTGATGAGTCCCTCCCTCCATTCTTGCCCCTTTCAAATCAGTTCTCTACACAGTGGCCAGAGTGAGTTTATAAAAATTCATCTGATTATATGATTACCCTAGCTTAAATATTTTAATATCCTTCTATTATCCTTAAAGAAAAATCCAAATTCTTTAATATAGATTACAAGTCCTTTTCAATTTCTGGGGTCTTCTCATTTATCCTACTGTGTGTTCTATTCTTTACTTGCTCCCAAATCTATAGTCATTCTACTGAAGCCTTTAATATAAGAGAAATCTATTTTATTTCCACGCCATTTTATAACTTGTTAACTCAATAAGATATATTTTCTTTATTTATATAGCACTCACAATTTCTTTGACTAATTTATACCTACTATTTTTGTTTCTTTTTTTTTTTTTTTCTAAATAAGCTATAGCAAGCATACAATGACAGGCATAAAACTCACTAATCTTAAGTGTATAGCTTGCTAAATTTTTACATTTACATACCTGAATAACCACCAGCCAGATCAAGCTATAAAATATGTCCACTACTCCAAAAGCACGTCTGCCCTTCCTAGTCAATAACTATTGCCCTACCCCCAAGGAGATAATTTTATGACTTCTATTACCATTAAAGAGTGTGACGACTTTGTGGGGTGTCATTTGGCTAGACTAAATTACATTCCCCAAAGTTCATTTTTTACTATGTTTCTAGTAAAGTGGACTGTAAAATATAGTCTTAAGTGACAGAGGACAGAAGAGATACAGCCGACATTTTGTAATATATACATACCTCCTCCCTTTATCTAGTTAAATGCTAATCTAAGTATTGCTGTGGAGGGATTTTGCAGATTTAATTAAAGTCCCTAAGCAGTTGGTTTTATATTAGGGGGATTGCCCTGGATCATTCTGACCCAATGGCTCAGAGGACTTTTAAAAGAGTTTAGGTCTTCCTTGAAGAGATAAAGAAATTCATTTCTGTAGACATTAGACAAACTTCAGACCCTGTCCATGGAGTTCCAGTTTGCTCATAATCTTCTATATGACTGCATAGCCTTATAGATTTTGAATTTGCATAGCTAGCCCCTACAATTGCATAAGCCAAATATATAAAGATAGATAGTTCTTTGGTTGAATCATGCATAACTGATAAAAATTCTTATTCTTATTTTGAATTTCACATAAGTAGGTACTATAGCACATCCTAAAAAACGAAAGTGTCTCTGGTCTTTTTTTCCCTCAACATATTGTCTTTCAGATTCATCTTTGTTAAGTGTATCAGTGGTATCTTTAATTTCATGGATGAATTATATTTCATCATATAAATTTAACAAAATAACAATTTATTCGTGAATTCTCCTTTGGATGGACACTTTGGTTTGTTTCCAGGTTTTCTATATTACAAATAAAGCATCTACATATATTATTATATATTTTGTTAAATGTATATAAACATAGGTTGAGTATCAGTTGTATACCTAAGAATGGAATTGCTAGCTCATAGTATAGAAATATGTTTAACTTTGTAGATACTGCTGAACAGATTTCTAAAGTGTTATTCACATTGTATTTCTACCAGCAGTGTTTATGATTTCTTCTTCCAGTTGATCTGATCCATATTCTCACCAAAACTTGAAATTACTAGTTGGTTTTGTTGTTGTTTGTTTGTCAGTCTCAACGGACCATAATTAGGATCTCATCATGGTTTACTTTTCATTTCCTTGACAAATAATATTAAGACCTTTTAAATATCATCTTTTATCAAAGACTTAAATGTATGTCTACTGTCTTTTAATTGTTTTTTTTTTGTTTTTCTTTTATTGATTTGAAGAAGAAATTTTTATATATCCAGTAGGAGTGGATATGTCTTTCTGAATATGCTCTCCCAATTTACAGTTTGCCTTTGTTATTCTCTTAGTGTTATCTTCGACGATCAATAGATACTTTTATTTTAGTAAAGTCCAATTTACTGATTTTCTTTTATATTTAATGCATTTTGTTTCATATTAAAGAAATATATTCCTATCATAAAATATTAAAGATATTTCTCTCTGTTTTATTCTAGAAGCTTTATTATTTTGTCCCATATTTAGGCTTATGAGACATCTCCAATTATTTTTTTGGCTAAGATGAATGGCAAGAACCAAAGATCATTTTTTTCCCATGTAGACACTTAATAAAACCAATATCATGTATAAAAAGACCACTGTAGTGGCACCATTATTGAAAATCAAATGACCATATTTATATAGGTCTATTTCTGAACTTCATTTTTTTCTCTTCAATTTATTTGTTTTTGTATCCTCATAGCAATTTCACAGTGACTTAAATAATATAGCTTTACAATGTGTTTTGAAATCTAGTAGTAAGTAGTACCAAGTACCAGTCAATGGTTGTTCTTAAGAATTTCAGGAACTCTAGTTTCAAGATTATTTGAGCATGTTATGCAGCCATACTTTTCAGTTTGTAATACTTTTAAAATTATAAGAAAATATATTTCATTTTAAAAAGAAATTATAGAAAATGACTTAATAAATCAAAACTTGTCTCTTAGATATATAAACTTGGTAATTTTTCTCAATATTTTTATAATTAAATTTAATCATCTGTAAAATATAGACGTCAATAGTTCCTACCTTATAAATTTGTTATAAGGATGAATTGAGATAATACATGTAAGTAATTTAGAAAAATACTTGGCACATTCTTAGTACTTAATTAATATTAAATACTATTTATAAGTTTTGGTAGTTTAAAGAACATGATACCAGGGCACTAAAAAACTAATCAATCAATTAAACCAAACAGATAGCTAAAATAAAACTTGGGTAAATGGGAGTAAGTGATTATATAGATCATTTTAAATGAGTAGAAAAGGTAGATTATTCAATAAAAGGCATTAAGTCTACTGGCTGTCAATTAAGGATTAAATTTTAAGTTAAACCACATCCCCAAACCCTTAATAATAATACATCCTAGATGACATAATTCCTCCATATTAAAAATTATAAAAATAAAAGATACAAGTAAGTTTACCATTTTGAGTTATAAGTTCTAAAATAAGTAATCAAAATACTCCTGAGATATAAACATTAGGTGAACTGTGTTAGTATTTAAAAAAATACAGAATCTAAGAATGTTCTAGCCAAAGGCTGGCATCATCTGTGGAGAGCAAAACCTACATGATTTCAGCCTTGGAGTTGTGCCAGTTGATGCTAAGGGGAGCAGAGGTAAGCTATTCCCACGCAGATCTGCCCAAACTGTAAATTCAGGAGCAAAATAAATGCTATTTTGGGCTTTATGTTACAAAGTTTTAGGAGTGAATTATTATACAGACATAGATAACTAAATAGTTAAAATGCGTATACGTGATTTCGGAAGGATCAAAAAGATTACTAACTAGTATTTTATTGATACTTATATGTGGCAATAATTTTTCAATATGGAAGGGAATGCTTAACTGGAAGTTCAGTCTGGTGGGGACTTGCTGAGAGGGAGGCAGAAGAATGGGCTTGGGAGTTCAAAAAGAGGTTATAAAGTATTTTTTAAAGAAAATACATGACCTACAAAAAGCTAAATTTGATAAGCTTACTGTTTTTTTTATATTATTCTATACATTTCCATACTATTACTAATTACTAATTTGTCACTTGAAAGGACAAAAAAAAAAAAAAAGAGAGAGAGAGAATTAAATTTTACAGAGATAGAACTGTGTAATAAAAAAGGCTGAAGTTTGGAATTAGAGAACTTGGTTTTTGGTTTATGGAATTTTGTAAATACTAATTGCTTATCAACAACTACCATGTTAAAGACAAACATTGGGAACAAAATAAGGATCAAAAAGTACCATGTGTTTTACTATAGATAAAACTGGGTCACACAATTAAACAGAGTTTTGTATTTCATCCCTGACTTTGGGCCTCGTAACTCCAATATCCCTGACCCCCCACTGAAGCAAGGGACAAAGGACGGAACCACTTAAAAAAACTCTGCTTGAATGGCTTACTGCATGGAATTTCATAACCATCACTACATTTGATTTTTAATTTTGCCACTTGCTAATTTTGTGACCGCACACAAATTACTTACATAGTTAAAGCCCAAGTTTCCACTTTTAGAAAATAAGGCTATTTACATCTGCCTTGCAGGGTTTTATGAGGATTAGAGATAAGGTGCCTATTGTTTAGGACAGTGGCTGGCATGAACACAGACACCCAGCCACAAGCAGTCGTTCTTAATACTGAAGATAATCCCTCCTGGAACACTTGCTAAGATACCGAATCCTTTTCCAAATCAGAAGGATACCTATTCATCTTATAGACATTTATTCTAAGCTAAGCATCGAGGCATATATATATATATATATATATATATATATATATATATATATTCAAAGTATATGAAAATTATGATTACATGGATACCATAGAAACTGACTAATTTTTAGATAATATAGTTTCGATAAGCTCTGGAAATAATATTTTTTGTTATTTTAACACGAGATAGATTCCCCTGTGAATTGTTTGACTTAAAATTATACATAACCCAATTAACTGGAATAAAATTTTCTAATACTTATTTAAAACAAACATGAAAAAAGTTCACATTGCTTAGGAACATAAAGTTGTTGGAATAAAGCAGAGGCAAAAATAGGAGATGATGGCTTCTACAGGTACATGTGAAGAGTTTTAGAAAGAGTAGCCTTACTGACCAGGGTCATCTGCCAAGTGATGAGATGGGATGGGAATTATTTCCTAACAAAAGGATTATTTCCACTGTCTTCTTCTCAGACCTGGGCTATAGGAAAGTTTCTGCTGTTTCTTTGACAACAAAGAGAAAGCAAGTTTTAAAGAGAAAACCATAAGCTCTGTAGTCATATGGACAGAGTCTTTAAGTCTGATGCCATAATTTACTTCTCAATATTGATTTCCTTGTGTGTAAACCCAAGCATAGCAATGCCTACCTCACAATGTTGTTTTGGAATTAAATAAAATAATATATGTAAAAATATATGATATAAAATGGCCACTCAATAAACACTAGTTCATTTTATTTCTCTCCTCAGTTTTAATAAATGTCCTATTTATGCTCAATTCGGGCTCAAAATAAGATGAAGTATTAGTTACATCAAGCAGAGATATAAATTCTCCAGGTATAGGTTAATGCTAAGATAACTAACTATATGTAAAAATGGTAACCACTCCAATCTGAAAAGCTCATATAACAAAACAATAATATTCTCTCACCAAATTAGGAGGGAATTTTCTAGGTACCTCCTGGGAATTTGGAGGGACACTTCTGGGAGCCAAGGAGAATACACCAGACTGGGAAATAGGGGGTTATAACAATTAGTAACACAGAGAATATTGTTGGGGACAAGCTAATAAATGTGAATAGACTACCCAGGTGTAGAGGCTATACCAGATATTATATGCCTCATGTACCCATTCACTCTCTTGGAAAGCAGATAGTGAAACTAACCTCAAGGTACAGCTCTGCCAACAAAATGATGTCTGACAGGCATTTTACAGTGAAAAGATTCCCGTCGTAGGAACTGTTAAGGTTTTCTAGGGAATGCTCAGCAAGAGAAATTATGGGACTTGGGTTGACTTGGCTCTTCTTGGAAATTGTTTGTAGGATTCCAGGTAGGTAATGTGAAAGTCCTAAAAGTAACTGAATTTTAAAGTGAAATTGTTATAGTTCCTCATTTTAAAAGAGTGGATATAGAGGTCAACTCTAACATGGGAGAAGAATTCATAGAAACATAGAAAGTCCTTATTATGAAAATGTGGGTAAATTACTATTCTCTTAAAAGAATAAAATGCAACAAATAAGGAATAAAGAATCTTAAGAAACAAACAAACAAACAAATCTAGAGTAGATAAAAATTCAGAAGGAGTATGATATTCTACTTTGGAAAAATAGACTAGGAGTATTATAGAACAAAAAGAAAAAAGGAGTATTATAGAACAAAAAGAAAAAAGACTCAAATTAGAAAAAAAAAATACCAAGAGATTATCAGACTGAAAAGAAGAGGAAAGGCAGAAAATGTGACCCAATAGAACCAGTTTATTAATCAGCTGAATTAAATTTGCTAAAATAATATGACACATTTCTAATACGGTATGTCATTGTATATGCAGCTTAGCTCTCAATGCCCTTCTGTTGTTTGTGATAAAAACAATCATTCTATTTCCCATTGTTCTTTAAAATATAAAAGAGCTAGGACCGGAACCAACATTACCAAAGATACTGCCAAAATGTGCTGATAACAAGAAGGATGTTTCATAGCTGTCACATTTAGACTCTCTTTACACAAACAATCCAAAACAAACCTAATAAGCAACAATAGATTACACCCACACAATGGAAATTCAAACTGATATTATGTACATACATAAGACAATACATAAAATATAGAAACTTCTGAGGAAGCTCTAATGTCTCCATTCTAAGTGTTTTATAATTCACTATTTATTCCTTATAACTCTCATGTTAGAAAGCTAGTATTTTCCTTTCCCTCTAAAATTGCTCAAAATTAACCTCTTAAATTCAGTTGGAGAATGAAAATGAACCAGGGGTCAAAATATGTGGAAATTATGACTGGTTTTACCATTTTGTTTTTAATTTTGGTCTGAAATATAATGTCCAAGATATCTTCAATGGAGAAGTCATCAATTTTGCTCAGAGAAGGCTGTGGTTAGCTATATACTCCGTTAGAAATTATTTTAGGGTAAAATAGCTGTGATTCATAGAAATGTAAGTTTATACATTTAATAAAGTTTCCAAATGGATTCTACAATCTAATCAAATTTGTCATAGTTTGAATAGATATTGTTGTGAATAAATTATTTATTTCAGACTAGTGTGACATTTTTAAATAAAATGTAAACTTCTAGAAGTCTCTCTTTTATTCTTTCTTTTCTAACTGTGCCTTTCCATGACAAAATCAATGACACCAATGAGCATTTTGTAGTCCTACTGATGATATTCACAGCTAATGGGGTTACTGATTACTGTTTATTTCTTAGGGAATGAGAAAGTGATACTGAATTGAGTTAGCTTCAACTAAAAACGCACACAGGGTACAGGTGAAACAAAAGCCACTGCTAAAAATAGCTCTTTTTCTACTTTTAGTGTCAGTTACCATTTTTAAGAAACCAGGAAAACCTATTCATCAGTATCAGCACCTCTAGCTCATTGTATACTATTATTATTTATTGATTTAATTTAACATATAACTAAATAAAAATCTCTTTCAGAAACTCATCATTTGAAACAAAACACCTTTGTTCTTCTCATTCCAACAACTTATATGGAGCTATATTAAACTAGGTCTGTAGAGAGTCTTTCATATTCAACTTACTAACATCTTTCCAAAGGGAAAATAAGTACATTTACTTTTTCAGAAAATAAGAACTTTTTCTAAGTTGAGTGTTCTTGAAAAGGGAGAATGTATAAGATTCATCATTATAAAGCATAGAACAAGGATTTAATTAAAGTCATTAAGAATTCACTTTGTAGAGCTCTCTTCTAGGATGCCTTGGCTTTTAGACATTGATTAAATAAGAAGAAACTTTGAAAGAGGTGGAATCTCTGATACATTTAAAATACTCAAGTTTTAAGAAACTTATTTTAGATAAAATGAGAACCCTTGCTGATCCTGGCCCACTTTTAGAGACACATTCAAACTCTAAGCTTTTGTTATTTCTAAAATAGGTTTTATGTGATTTTTCTTTTCTTTTTTCCCTTTCTCCCTGAATGGCCCACATCTAAACACCCACATAGGTTTGTGAGGGCATTTTTGGAAAAATGGAGATCAGTTATAAATTTCCTCACTCTTTTTATTTATAAAATAGGTCTCCATGTTTCTTTTTTTTTTTTTTTGATCCCAAGTTTATGTATGTCAAAGTTCTAATCGTTCAAATAACTATAATAGACAAGCACTGATCAAATAAACTAAGTTTTTCAATGGTAATCAAATACACCACTTGAAATTCTGGGATGTACATTTCCTCAGATATTGGTACAGATTTCTGAACATTACACATTTGTTTGGATGTTGCAATAAAACAAAACAAAACAAAACAAGAATATGCTGATCATGGGAAAAGTCTGTCATTCAATTAAGCTAAATTTACCCTTGTTCTGTTTCTTTACATCATTAATAATAGGTTTTTAGTCCAACTGTGCTAACAATTCTGCTGTGAGTGCACACGTTCCTGTATGAAATTAACAACAGTCTGTTGACATTGGGTGGCTTAGTAGAAAATAAACACATACACATATGCGACTCCTACAAAATCAGAGAAGAAAAGGTGCTATGATTAGAAGAGTGATCTTATGCACCTTAGATGTAATAAAGATGTCATGAACCTCTACCAACATTAATTATTCCTCTTCTTCCAGATAATATCATTGTAGCTCAGCTAACATGGTGAATCATCAATACTTTCAGAGGCAAAGAGAGTTAAACTTTCTCAAGTAGAGTATTTTTACAATAGGTTTGTAACAATAGGCAACATAATAAATATATTAGTCATTCACATTCATAAGAAAGAAAATAATCATTTTACAATGAGATGTGTCCAAGGCCTAATAATACATTAAAAGTGTTTTTATTTGTTGTAATTTATCATGGTTAATAAAACTAACCTTTATTTCCTTTTCTTAAGTAAGATAAGTATGAAAAGCATTCCTCTAATAGATTTCCATATAGGCTGTTTATATAAATAACATTTTATTTGATAAAATAAAGTATTAGTCTGTGTAATTAAATAGAAATATCTAGATCATTAGTAAGCTAGCTTATTTTTGCCTTGAATAATGTGCTATTGCATTTAGTTTACTGTTTTTTTTTTTTTTCAAATTTGTAGATTCTCTGAGTATTCAGATATATCCTCTTGACACATCTTTGGATATAGGAATTTATTAACAAGATACTCTATTCTTGGAAAAGTGGAAAACATGTAAATGGGTATAGACACAGCTCATAGAATTCCTGGGAGGGTTGAAGAAATAAATAGTCCCTTGGCTAACCTTCCAAAAATGACTTTTAAGACCACAGTGGCACAGAGCCCCAAGGAGGCTCACCATCATGATCCATGCCAACAAATTAGATGCCCCCAACATACCCCATTTTGTTTCATGGCTCAGATTCAAACCAAATTATTATGTGAGTCTATCTGAGTTGCAAGCCTAAATCATATCTGGAACTCTAGCTGCAAGGAATCTGAAAATAATAGATTTTATATCTCCGGCTCCTACATTCCAGGAAAAAAGGATTAGAATTGGTTTTGAGGGAGCTAGTACACTTTCTTCATTTATTGTGTTTGAAAAACAAAATGTTTATGACTAGGGGCTAAGTAGAACAAGATTTAACCCTACCGAAGGCAATTTTGTTTTACCATGGAGCACCATAATACGCTGTAAGAAAATTCCATTTTTAAATGATTTCTAGCTAAAGGTAATGAATGAATCATCAGAAATCCATCTTTTTTCTTGGGAAAGAAAAACCTTACTATTGTTTATGTTCTTGTTTGCTAATAAAGTCAACATTCTCATTTTCACTTATAAAGCTATGAAAGTCCATGTTCATAAGACAGAGCATTAATCTGGAATCAGTTGTAATCTAATTTTATTTATTTGTTTTTAGTCTTATTGAGGTATAATTGATAAACAAAGATGTAAGATAAAGTATACAATGTGATGATTGAATATACATATATATACTGTGAAAGGATTCTCCCTTTTCCATCTAAGTTAATTAATGCATCTATTACCTTACATACTTACCTTTTTTTTTTTCAGTTAGAATATTTGAGTTCTACTCTCTTAGCAAATACCTATTATACAACACAGTGTTATTAAATACAGTCACCATGTTATACAATAGATCCTTAGACATTATTTATTTTATAACTGAAACTGTGTACCTTTTTACCAACTTCATATTTCTCCCACTTCCAAACCCCTGACAACCACTTTTCTACTGTTTCTATAAATCCAACCTTTTGTTTAATTTCACATATAAGTGATACCATACAGTATTGGCCTTTCTCATCTGACTTAATTCACTTAGTATAATGCCCTCCAGTTTCATCCATGTCACTTGAGGAGGGAGGATAGGTAGATTTATTTTTCATTTACTCGTGTATACGTGAAATGCTCCCTTTGGATCTTTTCTTCATGAGAAACTCTCCTAGACTTCGTGTCCAGTCTACCCCTTTACAATTCCACAGTTTCAAAATTGAAGCTACAATCAACAGGTTTTGGTACCAAAAGAGAGCTTTAACATTCACATATCTATCTTCTGAGATCCCCATTTCATAGTGTTTTAAATCTCTGTAGTTACTTTCTTCTTAGCTTAGTGATATTTTCTAACAGTGTGTTCTAGCTCTTTTCAGAGAGGGTTATTTATGCTATCTACTCTAATAGACCACCAGAAATGTAAATCTCTTTACTCATCTATGGAATTATTCCTATATTGCTTTTTTTTGTACGTTTATGCCGCACAAGACTTTGTGGACACATTAGAGCCAGTGAAGCCTTGTCATATATAAAACAAATTAGATTTATTTTGTAAAACTTGAAAAACAAAGTAAAAATACTTTTTATAGGTAAAAAATTCTTTGAAGTTTATATAAATAATGCCTATTATATTCTGCTTTTTATGAAATGAAGTTATAAGTGATATAGAATTTATTGTCAAATCAATGAAGAAGAACATTTAAGCAGGGCTTTCCAAAAATGGTGGTAGAGGACTTTCTTTCACTGGAAGTATTCCCAAAGGAGATGAATTATTATTTTTTCCTTTTGAGTAACATAAAAATATATTATTCAGGGTTTGAATAGATAACATCTAAATTCCATTGCATTCTAATATTAAAAAATTTATGAATTTGTTATTTTAAATCATGTGAATTTTTTTAATCCTAAAAAAATGACTTCCTCTTCTAAATGTCTAAAATATTTTCCAAATTATCTTTAATCATTTCAATTTGTAAATCAGGCATTTCTTCAATTAAACTGTTCTCAAATAAAGCAATACATTTTCTGAACATATCTTGATTTTATTTAATCTCGAATTTAAAAAAAAAAACAAAAAATAAATGAATTTCATCATTTTTGTTATATTTTCCCAAATGTTTACATTTTTAACAATTATTACTTCAAAAATTTCTATAGTTTGTTTTTTTCTAACTTATATATCAGGAGAAAAGCACGATTACAAAATTCAAGCAAAATAGTTCAACTTTATCATGTTAATATTAAGAGTTTAGAGTTTGAGTACATGAAGAAATTAGTATTCAGAATTAATAACAGCATATTATCATAAATGAGACCACAAATCATATCAAATTATAAGCATGAATAAAGACATAGTGTTAAAAATAACCCAAATTCACACATTTTAAAAATAATTTTGTTGTATAGTTTACAAAGTAATTACCTATGTAATGAAATTGTTGCTTTCTGTAGAAGTTAGATACCATTTGTTCCTCATAGACTTTTTGTTTATTTTCTCGTTTGTTTTTTAATTTTATATTTCAGGAAAACCTACTTAATGCTTCTTAACACAATGTATTTCTAGAAACCAGGTCATAAAATAAAAATGCTATAATTGTGTGTTGTATTCTTTACCAAGAAGTCAGCATTGAATAAATCTTAGCCTGAACTAATATATGTCATAAAGGCAAGACATGAAAGCCCACATAAGACTAAAATCACAAAAGTAATCAAAATGATATTCCATACCATAGAAAAGAAACAGCAGTGAAATATGCACATAGATTATACGAAGGAGCAGGGGGAGGGAAGCTATAGCAAGATAACATATAACATTATATCAGAAATTTGACCTAAAACTATTAGTTTAGCTAGAAGAGGCATTAAATATTTAATTAAGTGTGATTTTGCTTTATTTTCTTAGAATTTAGAAGAGTATGTAGAGGGATGCTCCTGGTACTTACAAGAATTTTGAGTCATGCTCTTCCTTTTTCCCCATATAAATTTCTCAGTAGTAAGCAGAAACTTTCAAAAAACATTATACTGACCTTGGAGACCCACTTTAAGTAGTATATTTACTGCTTCTAGTTTTGTTTTTCCACCAATCCCCAGCAAGAAGAAAGCAGTTTTGTCCCTCATCTTCAGGATTTATTCTGTCTCCTGAGAGCTCACGAAACTCTCAGATTCAAATGTTTTTTTCCCTTCTTCCCTTTATAGCTTCCAACTTCCATACCTCAACTTAGTTCGCATGTCTTTGCATAAACTAAGGAAAATAGGAAAAAAAATAAGGTTGAAAAGGATTTTTTTCAATACCCGGCTGGGTGTAAATTGGTGACTATAGATGTGGAAATTATGTCTTAGTAAGAGATAACTTTTATTGAATAGTTTCTATGCTTCAGGAACTGTGCTAGTACTTTATGTTACTTATCGCCAATCCTCATTGATTTGCAACAAAATTTTATTATTCCATTTTACAGATGAAGAAATCAGATGCGAGAATTTAAGTAATTTTTCCTAGGTCACAAACATAGTGAATGGAAAGCTGAGATATGAACAGTCAGTCTATCTCTAAAGCCTTTTTTTCCTCTACTACATTGACGTTACAGGATCCTAAAGAATGAAGAAGACAGACATTTGGGTTTTATTTTCCAGAAAGGTGGATATGATTATTAATTTATCTTTATGCAATTGCACAAATATTTTTAAATGGCTATTTTGTGAGCTCTTTATTATGCAAATTGTAGAGACTATTCAAAAATCGTTTTATGACAACATCTTTGGATCAGGATGCTTATATTCTAGAAACTAAGTAAAGGAGTTTCTTCTTGTAACAACTTTACTAAGGTGATTTCTGCAGTCTGTTTTTCCTATCAAATAAGTTTTCAGAGAACCATCAAATACATAAGTTTGGCTTTAGCTTCATAAAAGAGGTCCTTTGATTTATTTCATGAATAAACAGAACAAGGTGGGGCTACGTGTACTATTGTTACAAAACGCCAACCCCTCAGGTTCCCTTCATTCACCATCCTACACAGTTTAGGCAAATTCTAGTGAGAATATTTTCTCCTGGGTATGTACATATTGAATCACAATACCACAGGGATTTCCCTGCTGAACTACAGCCACTAGATAAGCTCCCACAAGTTAACCGGTCTCAGTCCAGAGATTTTGGAGTTCGTCATTGTGTACTCGAATGCTTCCAAATCCATTATGGTGTTCCATCTGGCATTTGGATTCAATGATTCAACCAAAAAGAAAATTAAAAGCTGAAATAAACTCAATATATTTGTTGAGCTCTTTACCCCTAACCAAAGCAGATGTAAAACTATTTACTAGGCCATTAACTGAATTCAGTTTTATGCTGGTTTGTTTGTTTAAATGCCTGTTTGTTTCTAATTCAGCCAAGTAGGTCGATCAGTAACTAAATCTACTTATTTTTCTATGAAAAAGATACAAAAACAATATAAACTATTTTTCTGAACCAAAATGAAACCAAATTGGTATTTTATTGACTCCAAATTCATTAGAGGGAAAGGGTGGGGAAGTAATATGTTAGCTTCATAGATTGCACTGCAATGACTTGAAGATACTCTTGTGATACCAAATTTCATCCTACTGGCGCTGTTATGTCTCACTTCCTGTTGACTTTAGTTCAAAATCGTTTTTATTTGATGTCTTTTTTTTTACTATCTAAGTAACTAAAGCACACATACATGCGTGCGCACACACACACACACACACACATTACAGCTGTAATTCTACTACTTAAAAAAAAAAAAAAGCTAATTGTCACTGCCAGCTTTACTACATTCACACTTCTCATTGGTTTTCAAGATCTTGTCTAATATGACCTTAACTTATCTTACCAGCATTATTGTCTAAACGTCCACTCTAGAAATCCTAAGAGACCACAAAATAGAAATAATGCACTGTAGCCAAACCAATAATTTTCTCTCTCAGTGACTTTATTACTACTTTTCCTTTATCTATATTCTCTTTCTCCTTCTATGGGAAATTCCACAGTTAAGAATTTGTTTATGCAAGTTTGGTTTGCAGACTAGTAGCTCTGGTATCACCTATAAGAGGTATCAGAAATTCATCTCATGCCTGCTCCAGATGTACTGAGTCAGAATCTGCATTTTAACGAGGTCCCATGTGATATATATGCACACTGAAATTTCAGCCATTCAAATGATAATTTTTTATGGCATCTGACTGATATTTTCAATGGCTTCAATAGGTTTCTTTGTAGACCTTTGTATTGATGTATTAATTTATCATTTCTTAGTCTCGAAGTATTTCTTAAGCGGCTACTGTGTTCCAAGAAAAACTGAGGAGAGCAATTTCAAACTGTGGAAATTTCTCATTTATAGACATAGAGCTGTGAAAATGAAAGGAGTTCACGTCAGAAGGGTGGATAGTATGTGGAAAAACAGTAGAAAATAGGAAAGTTAAGCACAGGCCAAATTACTGTATGATTTGCTAAGGACTACTATATATAATATATCCTGAAGCACTTAATGCAAGTTAACAATTGGCATATTTGATAGATTATCTTCCCAGGAAGTAAAAAATAGATAATACAAATAAGGGTAATACTAAAAATACTAGCTAGGAGATAAAAACAATAATTCTAATAAAGATTAAGCATGTGAACCTGAGAGTTGTGGTGGAGATTTATTTATTCGCTCATTCATTCGACAGATGTTTACTTAAATTCTTTTTAAATGCAGTTAATTGTAACCAACACACTCTAGCTAGCACTACTCATTTCTTAATCTTTGAACTTAAAGCTGCAAGTTTAATAACTACTTTACCTGCTTTCTATACTATCACAGGAGATAGTTTTTACCAAATGCTTTGCCACACGAGTCACCATTCTCCCAGACTCCTGTGACAGCTACATTGCCATCCACTGCCAGGATTCAAAGTTATGTAACATATTGTATATGTTTTGTTAAAATCACACTCAGTCTTCATAGAAATTTCTCCACAGAAATTAGCCATACAGTTCATCAATGCCTGTAACCCTGGTCATACTGAGTTCTCTTCAAACATAGCTCTACTTTTTTCAGAATTCTCCCAAACTATCAAAAGAGAACATTTTCTGAACAATCCTCCATTTTTTTCCAGAAACATCTACCTTCATATGTAGAAGATGCTTAATAAATTCTTATTGAACCAAACCCACATACTACTTATACATTTCTGTTATAGTCTTAGCTCCAAAAAGATTTGCACTAATCTTGACATGTGTGTGTGTGTGTGTGTGTGTGAATGGGTGGGTGATTCTACCTCTAATCACAATGAAAATTTTCACTTTTACTCTCTTTAAAAAGTGAACTCAAGTGGCATTTACCATTTAATATGTAAGATTTAGTAGATGTTCATCATCATTGCAACTTCTGAGGTTGACTTTGAACCTTCATAGAGAAAAAAGTTCAAGTATGATAGAAACATTTACTACAGTTATTTACAATTTTTACCTAGTTTTACTATTCTAACATAATGGTAATTACTACTACTACTACTACTACTACTACTACTACTATTGCTACTACTGGTACTGCTGCTACTACTTACTGAGTGGTTATTATTTGCCAGGCACTTTTACACATTTGACTTAAATTTATTTTATCATTGCAATACCTTTATTAGGTAGTCATAATTATTATTCATATGTTTCTGATTAGAAAACTAATGGATAAAGAAAATAAATAACTTGCCCAAGGTGTATACTTTATACCTAGTATAATCAGAATTTGAAAACAGAAAGTTTGATTCCTGAGCCCACTCTTACACACTGTATAATAATTTCTCTTCAGAATGTGAAAGCTTCTCAGATGTTAGAATAAAGATGTGGAATTTGCATGTTCTAAATTGGGATTTCTCCATAGTAATACTATTGACATTTTGGACTACATAATGCTTGTTGTGGGGGCTGTCTTGAGCACTGTCAGGTGCTGAGCAGCATCCCTGGCCTTTACCCACTATATTAAAAAGTGTCTCTAGGTGTTTCTAAATGTGCCCTAGAAGGGCAAAAACACCCCTGTTGAGAAGCACTGCTGTACATTTCTTTAAAAATGAAACTATGTTTAAATTCTCATTAGTCATTGATGCACACTCACAGTACAGTATGGTTGGACAATCTTACTTCATCAAGATGTAGCCTAAATTAAGCACATTTTATTTTGGGCACTTGCTCTCTTGTTTTCACATCAGAATGTCTTTTCAGAGACAAAAGGTATCTTTAGAAGTGGGTCTTTGTCAGTCCTTTCATTCAATTCACACTATCCTTCAACTGAGAAAAAAATGACCACAATGAACTAAAATATCTGATGAGAAAAGATGTCTCAAGAGCCCCGTCAACCCCCACCCCCTGTGGCCTTCTCCCGAAGCTATTGCAAATGAGCCATTATGTGCAAGCTCTCAAGAAATAGCTCTTAAGTAATAATGACTTAGAAAAAAATAGTGAATTCCTGATACTAACTCATGAGAATATAACTAGATGCAATTGCTCGTCATCAGCTCTTCAAATAGCCAGTTTTATACAGGAGATCAATTATGTTTAGACAGTTTTAAGGCAATGTAAGAGATTGTTAGGAACTTTTTTTCCCTCAAATTATCATTATTTGAGAACCATGACTGCCGTGGTTTCATTAAACATACTTGCAGCCAAATTTTCATTCTTTCTTGTGTAAGAATATATCATATTATTATAAAAATTAACTAACATTATCATAATCAACAAACACATCATCATCTGTTCATATGTAGTCACATGAGAATGAGTGAAATGTGTGTAAGTACAGGTTCTATGAAGAATTAGATAATTTCTCTAATTATTATTCTAATTAACAACCCTTTTATAAACTTCCAGACTTGTGCACTGGAGCTTTATATTCAGCAAATTGTGGGAGGAAACATTTATGGAACAGAACATTTGTCATTTTCCATTGGTTATCTAGGCTACTTACCTAATTGGTGTGAACATCTAACTACTGAAAGCAGATTCACGTGTTTTAGGTAAGATGTGACATTTTACTTTCAAGCCAAACCAGCAGGCAAAAGTTCCAAGTATACATTTTATATTACAGGTAAAAAGTTCCTTCTAAGAGTATCCTTACGTCTTACTATATTGTGTAAAGACAATAGTGTACAAAAACTGGTCAACTTTTTTATTGTACTCTTTACTTCTCATGTTTCTTACGATTATTTCATAAGCTACAAAACATTAGTTTAATTGCTCTTTTGTATTGACTAGTTTCAAAATAAGTATAGAAATTACCATTCTTACCACTATTTTTCATACTTGAATTTGTCAAATCTTCAGAATTTTTCTTGACTTCAATATCTTTCTTGTGAAGGTGAAATTTATAAAGTCAGTAACATGTGGAACAACTTTTCCTAGGTAAAGTATCAATCCTTACATATTAATTATCCATTGCCATAATAAAACACCCCAAAACTCAACAGCTTATAACAACAACCATTTTTTGTAGCTTATGAGTCTGTGGGTTGACATGTTAGCTCTCCTGATCTTGGTTAGGCCCCTTCATGAAACTGCAGTCAGCTCATGGGTCAACTGGGAACTGGCTGGTCCAGCATGCTCTAGACTAAGAATTCAACTCTCATCTGCATAGCCTCTCATTCACTAGCATGCCAATAAAGCTTATTTACATGTTAGTTGAATAGTGTTCCAAGATAGCACAAATATTTAAAGTCTTGAAGACTAGGCTTAGAAATGGCATATCACTTCTGCTTCATTCTGTTTGACAAAGACATCACAGTCCAGTTGAGATTTAAGAGAAAGGGAATTAGAGTCTACCTCTTGATGAGAGGAAATACAAAATCAGTAAAAAGAGCATATATATAAAATAATGACAGTGGCTTTTTTTTTTTAACACTAGACCACACCTCTAATATTTTGACATTTTTGAATGCAAACAAAATAAGCATTCTGTATGTACAACTTTGTTGTCAAAATATAGTCAGATTAGACTAGGCCTGGTCAGCAACTTTATAACTCACTGTGAAGTTGATTAAACTGACCAGTTTACATATGTAATATGGGAGATGGCTCCTTTTAGAAATGGCTTAAGAATTCCATGATTCATACTAAAATACTTTCTTTACTGGTAAACAATCCAGACACAGTAGCAGAGAAAAATTTGAGTAATGTCTTTAAAGTTTAGGCCTATCTTGGTAAAGTTCATATAATGCAGCACCCTATGGATTATTATTGTTTTTAAGTCAGTAGGTTCTCTATGCATAGACAAGATGTGAGGCAGATGAAAATGAGGCAAAATGTTTTGTTCTTTAATGTGAGAAAAAAGTTGTAATGTGCACACATTCCATTTCAATAGAAAAACCCCATGCAAATGTAGTATTCCAAGCAGAACTAAGACTCACTATAATGTTGCCTAGTAATATTACTTCTAAAAAGCCATTATAAAGCTTAGCTGGATTTCAGTATTCTTGTTGCTCATGAATGTTCAAATTGCAGGGAAAACATATTTAGAATAATTATCTGTTTTAAGCCACAACAAAGATATTTTCTTTTGTTCCTGCTTACTGTAGAATGTGTACAGAGGTTTAAGTGGAAGAACCAAAATTTAAGAAGTAGAAAAAAAACATATCACCTATGTTATAAAAGTGCATTATATGTGTATTACATTAAGGGGACACATATTTTTCTGACGTACTCAAATGTGGCAGATTCCTTCAATCCTTTGGGAGAGCATTTGTTTGTATTAGCACATGACTTGATGCTATGAGCTAAGGTTAGTAATAAAAAATGTATATGTGTATATTACTTTTCAAAATACGTTCACATAATTTGTGATCATGTTATTTTCATCAAATCTATAATAAATACAGTGCATTATGCATTTTATAGGAAAAAACTGAAGCTCAGGGAGATGGATGACTTGACAAATGTCACATTGTTCATATAAACAAGAAATGTGGTTTCTCAAATTTAGTGACCAGGGAGGGCTCTTCTCCATACATCATGACACCTTTTCAGATAAAGATTGACTAATGATACTGTTATGCAACTCCAAACACCCAAGAGAAATGGAGGTGCACCTGGATCATTATGTAAAGAAAACTAGTATCTATGTCTAACTAATTCACAAGATGGTTTTAGATATTTAAGGACCTCCCTAGCTCCAACTCCTAACCCTACTCCCAGAGAAAAGTCATATTGAGAAAAGAGGCAGTCTCGATAGATGGATTTTACCCAGAAAAAAAGTTTGATTACTAGAGAGAAATAATATTTCTCAATGTGGTGGCAGTAACTTAACTCTGTTTAATGGATGCATAGATTCATGCTTGGGGCCTGGAAAGAAAATAATAGGGCTGTGATTAAGGAAATTTAAAGGAATGGTTTCAAAATATTCTGTAAACTTTGCAAACAAGCAACTCTATAAGACCTTTTTATCCAAAAGTAACCTAAAAGAGAGATATTATTCCCCCTCCTCTACAGTGCCACAGAGCTTCCTGACAGCTAGTGTTGACTTTCACTTATTGGCTGACTGTGGTGACCATTGGCTCCATTCTGGTGACTAGTGCGAGACTGGTTTCTGCTTGGGCTATGGAAAGGGCCAGTAAGAAATCAGAGTTTCAGCAAGCCAGTAGGATAAGAAGATGAATTCATGAGTATGATGTAATGAAAATTGACTTGGTCTTAGATCACTTTTTTAAAATGTAACTTTTTCTAGTTTCTAAAAAGAAGTACAATTTTGTTTTTTGGCTTCAAGCTGCCTTCAGCAAACAATTTACTCTGTCTTGTTCCAGGATACTCAATATTATCACGTGATTTGTCAGAAAAATTCAAGTCACCGTTCACTTCTGAATAAGCCCAAAACCTTACTTCAGAAGGACATATGAATGCATATGTTCATTTCAACATTATTTACAGTAGCTAAGATATGGAGGCAACCTGGGTGTCCATTAATAGATAAATAGATAAAGAAGAGCTAGTACATATATACAATGGATGATCACTCAGCCATAAAAAATAAATGAAATCTTGCCATCAGTAGCAACATGGATGAACCTCAAAGGTATTGTGCTGAGTGGAATAAGTCAGACAAAGAAAGACAAATGACATGATTTCACTTACACATGGAATCTAAAGAACAAAATAAGCAAACAAAGCAGAAACACACTCATAGATATAGAGAATATTTTGATGGTTGCCAGACGGGAGGGGAATTGAGGTAGAGTAAGTATAAAAAGGAGAAGGGATTATGAAGTATAAAATTGGTGGTTAAAAATAGTCATGTGGATGTAAAGTATAGTATAAGGAATATAGTTAATAATATTGTGAAAACTATGTGTAGTGTCAGATGAGTACTAGATTTATTGAGGTGACCATTTCATAAGATGTATAGATTTCTAATCGCCATGTTTTACACTTGAAACTAATATAATATTGTATGCCAACTGTGATTAAACTTTTTTTTTTTAACTATTCAAAAGTAGAATTTTAGAGATCTACTCTCTTGGCGACTTTCAAATATATAATACATATTGTTAACCATATATAGATATAAACTAATTTCTTATTTTTAAAAATAGAGTACTCACACCATTATCAAATGTGATTTATTCCAAGATCACCATAGAACTTCATTTGGAAAGGGTAACAAGATCTTTCATTAAAAAGTTAAATGACTGAGTCAATAAAATTTGAGCCATTGTTGATAATATGGTGTCAGTTTTGTGCTCAAGCAGATGAAGTCTGAGAAACTAAGGTTGCAAAACTTTGTTTTATTGGTTTAAACCTTATTTAGCTCAGTGATTTTCAAACTGTGCCCACAGTACCATGCAGATCTGTGAAGATGTTTCTAGGGGGGGAAAAAAAAAACAAAAAACAAAAACAAACTGTGATCAATTAGAACATTTACATAATTTCACATACTACTATTTCAGTTAAAATTTTACTTGAAGGAAATTTTTATTACTACAATAAATTACATAGATAAATAATACAATGGCATGGATATAGAAGGACAAATGGTGATGATGATGTGTGTGTGTATGTATATATGAGAGAGAGAGAGAGAGAGAGAGAGAGAGAGAGAGAGAGAGAGAGAGAGAGAGAAAGAGAGAGAGACAGAAAGGCTATATGTAAACTCTATATTAACCTTTAAATTAAATGCTTTCCTGACCAGCAAGTCCACCTTAGTTTATGGTGATGTATTGCAGTAGGTGAGCAAGAAGGAATTGGTTTTCTTTGACAGAACATTTAACTATTCCATCATTATATAATTTGTTCTCACAGGAATCATTTGAAATGGTATTATAACTCCATTTTCTGAATGAAAACAAACTCCATGAAGTTAAGAAACTAGTTCAGAGTCAGTGAACTTGAGAGAAGTGGTTTTCAAAATTAACTCAATATGACCGAACAAAAAGTCCATACTTTTGTCCACTTATATTGCCATCTTGTCTATGACATGGTACATAGTACAAACACAGTAACCTTAAAGGTAACATGCAGAAGGGTGTGTAGATTGCATTTGCTGCTGCAGTCTTCATGGTTCAAGCAAAAGGGATCTTTCATTTAAACTAGGAGATGAAAATCACCAAATATTTTGTAGTATAAAATTCTAATATGTATAGTTCTACTTTAAAAGCCTTTTGTCTAATTCCTCAGCTTTGAATAAAATTCTGTTAATCACAGCTTTTGTATCTAAAGATATAATCCTATACCTGCTCTTCAAAGTAGTATACTTTTAACATTCATTATTTTATTCCCCAAATAAGCATATTTTGAGACAGTTTGTTGCCAGTCTACCATATAATGTAATTTTTTAAAAAAAAAAAGATTTAATTTTTACTTATTATGGCTCAGCACATTATTCAAGAAAGGCACATTATTCCAAATTTACTCTCTAAAATGATGTTCCAATAATATAAGTCAACTATATTAATTCCATTATATAATTAATTTTATTTAACAAGACATTGTGACCAAAAAGTTAGCCGAAATTCATTAGGAACAGAAGCAAAATTAATGAAATAGAAAAACAAACCA
Organism: Rousettus aegyptiacus; assembly: GCF_014176215.1. Taxonomy (NCBI): domain Eukaryota; kingdom Metazoa; phylum Chordata; class Mammalia; order Chiroptera; family Pteropodidae; genus Rousettus; species Rousettus aegyptiacus. The sequence goes on from NW_023416295.1 coordinate 114,213,427, forward strand.
AAAGCCATATATTTTCACTCATTGTATTACAGAGACACTCTAAGCATCTTAGGTGAAAACAATAAATAAGAAATTAATTTTGAGAGAAGCAGCTATATTGCAATTTAAAAATAAATAAATAAAATCACGAGGCTGACAACAAAAGATCCAAGTTCAAGATATGTCACATATTAACAAGTAACTTAATATGTGTAATTCTCTATTTCACATCTTGAGGGACATTGATTTATTTTATGGTTGATGGATTGTCTTTGGAGGGATTTAACGAGGGGAATGAAAGGATATGTTTGACATAAAAGGCTGTTACAGAATCTGATGCTGAGGTGATAGGGACTTGGAGTAGAATAATAGCTGTAGTGGTGGAGGAAAGTAGGCAGACTCCATAGTAGGAAGGAAGGTGCCCAAAATAGAGTATAAGATAGAGTTGTAAAGGAGGAAAGAAGAAAACTAAAACAAGATGTCAACAGCAGTCAAGAGAAAAATGTATTTACAGAAGAAGGGAACATTAAACTGTCAAATGTTGCTGAAAAATCGGGTAAAATGAAGATAGGATAGTGACCATTAGTCACTTGATGATGGTCACCGAACACCTTGAGCAAAATAGTTTTAGAGAAATGCTATAGGTAAAAGACTGGGTAGGGAGAGGAGACAATTACACTGAGAAGCTATACTGTGAGGAATCTGCAAGGATTTTGGAATTTTTCGGACAAAACTGAACTATAGTATTATGAGTGAATATCGTTAACATGTGTTTGCAGAGTGAGTTTCTAAATATAGGCAGTACCATGAGTGGTTTATTTATGTATTATTCATATTTTAGAGTCATCATTAGAAACTTTTTAATCCTCATAAAACCTTCAATAATCATATCATGAACACCTGAATGTTTTACTAAGGACTAACCAAAGAAGGTTATAAGTTAAAAAGACCTTTTATTTTTGTTTTTGGTTTTGATTGTGTTGATATTATTATTGTTTTTAATATGGGCAATACTAAAGTATCGGCATTTCTTTTTAAAAACCATTTGTAATTTCTGAACAGCAAATACACATACCCACCCTCAAGTTTTTTTTTTTTTTCTAGATTTGTTCTGAGTTTGAACCATTAAATAAGTAAATGTTAGCTCCAATTTTCCTTTAGGTGCAGGAAGGGGAAGCAAAGATATGTGTTTGCTATCTTGATTCACTCCTATATCTGTAATTATCAGAATTACAGATATAGAATCAGAACCAGAGTTAAAATGTCAGTGGTGGATGGAATCCAGCCCATTTCAAAGGGTTTAAATGAAAACCTAAAGCCCAGTTCAGAAGATTATAAAGTTTACATTGCACCTGTCACTTTGGTTTATGTGGATTTCTACTATTTAGCAATTTTAATATTGGTTAAAGTGTTGTTCTTTCATTAATCTACCCTTTATATCCAAATACGCATATGCCCAAATAACTCAATAATGTGGATTATGCTATATTGAATCAAATATAGCCCCCAATCTACATACTCTCCTGCTTTCTAATGCTCATGCATTTACTTCCACTAAGCACTTCACAATGCACATGGCATTTCAATAGTGCATCATACTTCTAATGTGGCACACTGAGAAGATAAAAATATCACATTAGGAAATTTTTCCTTTACAAATGTTTAACCTAAATCTAATCATGAGGAGACAATCAGAAGGGTCCAAGCTGAGAGGTATTTAGCAAAACAGGTTGCTCGAGTTCTACAAAAATGCCAATGCCATACAGACAGTAGAAGACTGATGTCCTGTTCTGGAGTTAAGGAGGTTAAAGAGAGGTGACAATAAAATGCAATGTGTGATTGCTGATTAGATCTTGAATTAAAAAAAAAAAAGCTAAACAGGACAGCATTCAGACAATTGGGGTTATTTAAATATGAACTGAATGGTAGATAATTTTATGTCTGTGTTAAATTCTCTGAGCATGATAATTATATTGTGTTATGAGGAGAATGCTCATGTTTTTACAAGCTAAATGGTAAATTATTTATGTGAATTATTTTGTCTTTCTTCAATTTATTTTTAAATGCTTTAGAAGGGACAGATGGGCAGACAGAGAGACAAGAAATACTGCAAACAAAATGGGCAAAATTTTACATTTGGCGCATCTAGGTAAGATAGACAGATGTTAATAATACAATATTTGCAACTTTTATGAGGATTAGAAAAGTTTAAATGACTCTAAGTAAAATATGAATGATAAATACATAAATAAACCACTCATTCTACTGTTTATATTTAGAAATTTAATCGTCACACAAATATTGATAGTATTCACTGTCTAATAATACTATAGATCAGTTTTGCCTAAAGAATCTCAAAATCCGTATAAGCAGGAAACAGATTATATTCATCTTTATGAAAACACTAAGCTATAGAAAAAATGATTACACAAAACTGAAATTGAATAAATGTTTAACACAAAAACTATAAAAATGCTAAAAGTATTGAAGCTGTTAAAAAAAACATTTAGACACTATAGTGGAATATATATATGTATTTTTTAAAGTTTTAGTAACTGCACTTTAGTGATTAGTGAAGGACCAATCTCAGAGAGAAAAAAAAAGACCACAGTCTTAGAAATAAAAGCATTTTTAATGAGCAACTATACAATTCACTTATGAGGCTGATCTTAAAATTATTATTCCAAAAAAAAAAACTATTAACAAATCTTAGGCTTAGAAAATAATATCATAGGAAATATATTAATACGAATGATCAAAATTCAAATAACATTTTCTTAAATCGAATTCACTTTAGCTCCAGAAAAAGTGAGCTATTTGATTTTCTAGAGGATACAAGAATCTGCAAAAATATGTAATGCTCACTCAGCCTTTCTGTTGTCAGTAAATAAACTTCTGTGAATGTTAAAGAGTATAAAAGATTAGGCATTACCTATTAGTAATTTTTTTTCTTTTATCACTTTGGAAGAACTTTTTATACATTTTGTAGACTTTGTAAAAAAATTTTTCTAATTTCTTTCTCAAAGAGCCCTACATTGTGTAGGAAGGTTGGGAGAAGGTTAAAACCAATCAGTGGCATTGATTTCAACACCTATCCTTGTCTTCATCTACTTTTAAGGTTCTTAAAAAATAATTATGATAAAAATTTTATTCTTGTGCTTTCAATATGCAATTTTTCTGTGACTCACCCTTTGATGTTACAACATGTAAAATACTGTGGAATTAACCAGAGTGTTCAATTCATGCATGATAAAAAAATAAAGATATAAGATACGATGACCATCTGTGTAGAATCACAGATTTTATTTGGCCAAGTTACATAGAATTCCTCACTTCTGTTTAGTGTATCTCATTTTCCCTCAACATTACCCTTTCCAATACCACCTCAAATCATCATTTCAACCAGTAAATAAATATCAAATGAAAAAAAAAGAGGTTATGATCCCCTATCGCCAAAAGAAAATTAGAAAATAGATTATACTCTTGTCTAATATTGAGATATGGCCCTGAATCTCATCAAATAGATTCCTTTGGCATTTTGTTTTGATTTGAGCAAGCTGCTGTTAATTTTATTGAGCAACTCTTTATCTTGGAAGCTCTCTGTTAGACATACTTCATTAAAGTGCACTGTTTTTATTTTATCCTCCTGCTAAGGTCAGGCTCAAACAAAGATACAAAAACGGAGGTGGGAAGACATAACAATTGAAGCTATGCTTAATATGCTATTTAAAAAAACAAACTGAATTGAAACATATGGCACGTAGGTGAATCCTGTTTAAAATATATTTCTCCAACAAAAATATGTCAAGGTGATCTAGGACTAATAACCCAAGACAGGAAAGAAAAATTTTTGCAATTCATGTCATCTTGTTTAAAGTTTTCAAGAATATATATATCATCAAAATTCTCTCTACCTTTTAGAATTCTTTCACATACTTAAAATGTTAAAAATAATAATTTCTGAAGTTATCTTTACTTATTTTTATTCTATATATGCCTTTATTATCAGTAATTTTTTTAAACTGCTACGTCAGCCTTCACGCTGAGATTAATTTGACTCTTTTTAGAAGACTCTAACCTTTCAATTATGTATCTCATAAAATCTTAACCACTTTCTTCCCATTTTACTATTTAAAATAATGTTTCTTTGATTTAGACTGATGTTTGTATATTGAATAAATGAATGTCAAGAAATAACTTGGAGAGTCTCTCCCATATTACAGACCTTTTCACTATTACTCAAAATTTGCCCATTTAAGCTTATAAAACCCATTTACTTAAGCTTGATATTTCTTCTCACTCTTTGAATATCAGAAATGCTTTACATTAGGCATATTTAGGCTCACTTATGTAATAAGAGCCAGCAGGATGAGAATGAAAATTTTAATTACTCAAATGTTACATAAATTAATATGTAAGAAAGTATACATATAACTCATAATCAATGTTCTTACACTATATACCTAAGTGTTTCATGGATTTTAATTTTTCTTTAGAATATGACTTTATAGAGGGTTAGAGTTTTATTTCCTGAAGACTAAACTGAAAATCTATGTGAACACATTTTTCAATTTGATCCACACTATTCTTCAGATTCAACATACAAATAAATTTGTATCTCCAACATAAATTCTTAAGTATAAATGTATCAAGGAACTCCTTTATTACCTATCTGTTTATATTTTGTTTCACTAAGTTTTTAACATATAAGCTTGCTTCTTTTTTGAAGATCTTGACCCCACATATACACTCACACACCCACACACACATTACGATTGCTAAAGAGAATTCGAATTGAGGCACGGCATCACTCTATTGCTATCCTGATGAGACCCACATCGCATTTTAGCTGCATGTTTATATTTTGAATATTTTTATAACTCTGCTGTGGAAATCTTCAAATTGCTCTTGCATTTGTGTAAATGAAGGGTCCCCTCATTATACAATGGAGTATGAAGAAAGTGCAAGCCTTTTATTCTTATGGGTCCCTTTATAGTAGCTGATGTTATTGGAGCAGGGACCGCTTAAGGCAAAGAGAACCAGGCCAAGTTTAGAATCAACCAGTTTATTCATTTCCCTTTATGTTCACTGATTCTATCACTTTCAGTAATAAAATTTTTAGTCTATGTTTTGGCACTCAAAGTCATAAAATTAAAATGACGATAAAGAAAACATCACAGGCTGTTTATCTTTGTGAGGTAGATGATTTTAAAAATGTAAGTTATGTGTTTAAACTAAAATAAATTAACAAAACAGTATACTTCATGATTATTGTTGACTTAATTCTGGGTTTATAATATTTGTTGAGAATTTTTTTCAATAATACAGTTAGAACAATGGAGACACAGAACTATTGAGAGAAAGCCAGTAGCTATGACTCCCTATTGAAATAATACAAAGAGCCTTGCTCCAGAACCCATAATTTCTTTGCCGTGTGGACCTATATTTCTAATCCTTTTACCTTTTTTAAAATATAATTTAGACTATTTAAAACCTTATTCCATAGCAGAGAAAACTGCTCTATTTCCACCTCGAAAACAATATGATATCTTCCAGTGTTAGCCCAAACATGTAGAGAGCTTGGAAGTAATCACTCCCATCTTTAAAACTAGAAAAACTAAGCAAATTAGAAATCAACAGCTTTTCTTGAATTTATGATATAACTGATGTCACAGGGCAAACTGCCACCCCAAAACCTAGAGAAATAGTCAAACACATAGTTACAGGTAGCTCTGCTTACCTAAATCAGAAGCAACTGAAAACAAACTGGTAGGAACACATAAATGATAATTTTGATGAACTTCTACAGATTGATAATAGACTAGCATAAGAATAAAAACTCCTGGCGTACACAGTCTTGGATCAGACCCAAATATCTTCATTGGTTTTATGTTACAAAACTACATTAGATTTTCAAAGGGAAAAGCCAAGAGAGATCCCTAATGGTTTTGAAAGAAAGGGAAAGGGAAGAGTAATTATTGTGAAATATGGCCAGAGCATTCTCCAATACCAAAAACTGACTCTCTAGAAGAGAAAATTTACCAAAGTCATATCCACATGGAAAAAAGTCGTTTACCAGATTTTACCCACCTCTAGCCTTGTAGTCTCACCTAAAAGGGGAAAGAATAAAAGCTAAGAAACATTTAGATCCCATGATAATTAAAAAGATGAAAATTCAATCAGTGAATATTTCTTTAAGAAATAAATAATACCAATTCAACATAATCTTCCAGAAAAATCAGAAGAAACAGTTTCTTATTTTATGACACCAGCATTACATGATACTAGAGTTAGATAAATATTTGAAAAGAAAGGAAAATTATAAACCATATCTCTTTTGAACATAGATATAAAAATCCTCTATAAAATCTCTTATCCAACAATCTATAACAAGAATTATGCATTACAATCAAGCCAGATTTATTCGGGGTATTTATGGATGGTTCATATTTAAAAACCATTACAATCTACCACATCAATAGGTTTAAAAAATTATATTTTGATATTAATCAATACAGAAAAAGCATTTGACAAAATTCAATACGAATTTATCATAAAAGTTTGAAGCAAACTAGGAGTGGAGGGGAATTTTTCAACTTTATAAAGAATATCTACAAAAAAAAAAAAACCTTCAATTAAGATCAGGCTTAATTGTGAGGTTCTGGATCCTTTTCCTCTAAGATCGAGAAAAAAGCAAATATATCCTCATCACTCCTATTCAATTTCATACTGGGAGCTAATGCAATAAAATAACAAAGACATAAAAGCTCTAAAGATTGAAAGAAAAGAGGAAAAAACTGTTTTGACTAACAGATAAAATAATCGTCTATGACAAAAATCCAAAAATACCAAAAAAAACCACTCCTAACAATAATAAGTGAGTAAAACATGGCCACGAGGCACAGGTTAATATACAAAATCAATTGCTTCCCTATGTACCAGCAATGAATATTTGGAAGTTGAGATTCAAAAACAAACAAGACATTATTTATAATAGCACCCCCCCAAAATAAAATACAATAAAATATGTATAGGATATATATTTCAAAATCCTTATGAAACAAATAAAAAATGTAAATAAATGGAGAGGTATTTCAGATTTATGGAATGGAAGACTCAATATTGTTAAGATACTAAATCTTCATATCTTAAATTATAGATTCAACAGAATCTTAGAAGATCCAACACAATAATAAGATTAAAGTTGCACAACTCACATTACCTGATTCATGAGTTGCTATAAAAGTACAGTAATCAAGAGAATGTGATATGGATGAAAACAGAAGCACAAATCAATGGAACAAAACAGAAACCCTGGAAATAAACCCATACAAACATAGTCAACTGAACTTAGATAAAAAAAAAAAAAGGTAATTCCATGGAAAAATAATATCCTTTCTAGGAAATTATGCTGAAACAACTGGACATCAATGTACAAAAATGTAAATCTAAACAAAGACCTTTTACTTTTCAAAAAATTAACTCAAAATAAACCATAGACCTAACATTGGAAACCTATAAAACTTCTAAAAAACAATATAAGAAAAAAATTCCAAACTAGTTTTGGCGATAAATTTTTAGATACAAGACCAAAAACATTATCCACGAAATAAATATTGTTAAGTTGGACTTCATTAAAATTAAAATTTTCTTCTCTGTGAAGGATATTGTTAAGGGAATCAAAAGATAAGCCAAATACTAGGGTAAAATAGTTGCAAAATACATGTCTAATAAAGGTCTTGTATTCAAAATAAAAGAAACAGTAAAACTCAACAGTAAGAAAACAAACAACAAAAAATTTTAAAGAGTTACGCAGAGTGATGTCAGCAAAATTGGTGGAATAGGTCATACCATAGTCCCACCCCTCCAATGAAACAATTAAATATCAAAAAAAAAAAAAAATAGAAAAGTCTGAATCAATATTGTCAGAACTCTAGAAAATCATCAAAGGTTTACAGGAACCAAAATAAATAAATAAATAAAATGCTGAATTGAGAGCAAGGCAATTTTAAAATAATAAGAAAAGCTTTGCACCATTTTACTTACCCTTGACACTCTCTTTTCCATCTAAGTGGCAATCCTGAAGACTGCAGCTCGCATTGACAGTGTAGGACCCTGTTCTCTGATTCTGAAGGAAGCAGAACAGAATATGTTCTTAAAGAATTGTGTTTGTCTGCTTTGACTTGCATGGAAACTGCTTGAAGGACTGACAAAGTTCCATGTCTTTGTCCCTCCTAACTCAGAATTTGCTCATGGCATAATCACTAGTCATTCCTCAAAAATTGTAGAAATAGTCACAGGGATGTAAAGTAAAGCATAGGGAATATAGTCAATAATATTGTAATAACTGTGTACAGTATCAGATGGGTACTAGACTTATCTGGGTGATGACTTCATAAGGCATTTAAATGTCTAATCACTATGTTGCACACCTGAAACTAATATTATATGTCAACTATAATTAAAAACATAATTTAAAAATTTTTTAAATAAAAAGTATACGTATTCTCAGATTAATGAACAACTTGCTACCACCTGAGGTAAAAGACTGTGGTGGAAGCAAACAAAGAAGTATTGAAAGCCCGAGAGGAAAAGCTGGAAAGAATGTTTCTTTGGGAAATTAGGGCATTCAAAAGGTCTGGGTTATTTAAAAAGCCATGCATATATGCATGTCCAGGGCAGGACGTGTGCTCAAAAAAGACCCGAGAAGACCCTAAATTTTCAAATTTGGATCATCTGTACTCTCAGTGCAAGCCAAAAGTAAAAGCTGAGGTGGAGTTGTCAGCGGCCTGCCTGATTAAGTGATTAAAGACTGCCCTCAACACAAAGCCAATCTGCAAAACATAATTTTCCTTTTGCATTTTTTTTTTCTGTGATGTTGTTTTTCATTATCACTCAGGTAGAAATATCTTATCATTTTCTGTGTGATTTCTTGTTTGACCTATGAGTTATCCAGAGTTGCTTCATCTCTGAATACTTTGGGATTTTCTTGATATTCTTATTGATTTCTATTAATACCAATGCAGTCAGAAAAAATTTTCGTGTGTGTTTCAATACTTTGAAATGTATTGAGGTATGTTTTATGGGCCACCACATAACATATGTGTACAGGTATGGGTTAACAATTCTAAAGCTGCTATGCATGCATACCGAAACCGAACAATTAAATTAAAGGACAGTAAATGATGGGACCCAGTTTTCTCACTGTTGGAGTGAAAGTTTAAGAATGAGCAATGGAATTAGTCAAGAATGGTCCATATGGTAATGGATTAAAGTTGGAGACATCAATATGAATTAACATTTAGCTTATAAAGATAAAATTGATTACATATAGAAATATGTGAAGATATGTGTATAGTACATAAATATATATTTCATGCTCTGTCAGATAATAAGACCTATAATAAATGACACGTACCACTAGCAGTGAACAATAAACCTAGATCTTGGTTTCTTGGTTTCTAATAAAGGAACTAGGAATCCTTGGCAAAATGGCAGACTAGGAATGGGGAAGGAAATATATAAGATGAGGCTTGAATATCTTGCAGTGACTGAAAGTAAAGAAGTACCAAACAAACAAACAAATAAAAACAAAACAAAATAAAAATATAATGATGTAGGTAAGTCAAAGGAATACAGGAATACAAAGGAATGTCTAAAGTTGAAACAATTTGAGCAATAAAATATATTATGTGATATTGGATCATAACTTAAAGTTTCAATAAATATCTATGGCTCCATACTGATATAAATAAATGATTGACTAAATAAACAAATGAGAAATAAGGGAGAAATGTCAAGAGGAAAAACATAACTTCCAGCACCTTAAATATGGACCGAACATAGTGACTTCCTTTAAAAGAGTACAGAATGTAAAGGAAAAAGAGGGAAAAGTAACTTTCTGGTGGGGAAATCTGACAAATACTACCTCATCCAGTTGGCCTAGGTCAATTTCAATTGTGATAGTCAAGTTGATATTATGAAAATAAAAGAGTACTTTACCTCTGTGATCTTTTTCCCCAAAACTCATAACTTCAGTCTAATCATAGGGGGAAAAAAGAGACAAATTTCAATAAAGGGATATTTTAAAATGTACCTGACCACTGCTCTTCAAAACTGTCAAGGTCATCAGAAATAAAGAAAGTCTAAGAAATTGTTACACTCAAGAGGAACTTTATGTTTGACAACTAACTATAAAGTAGTATCTAGATGAAAATCCTGGAACAAGATTTTTCAATCAGATAAAAACTAAGGAAATCTGAATAAAGTATGGACTTAATTTAACTCTTTTCATTCTAATAAATATTATAGTAATATGTCAGTAGCAGGAGTAACTAGGTTTGAGGTATATCAAAACCCTATACTTATTTACAATTTTTACATAGAGCTAAAATTTTTAAAAATAAAGTTTATTTTAAAAAAATAAAAGAAACACCCCCTTACAAAACACACACACACACACACACACACACACACACACACACACACTTTTTTTGTAAGGTGGAGGTGGAGGATGGAGAGAGCTCCTTAGTCCTAGGAAATACAGGCACTTGAGGAGAAAGGAAAGCAAAATCCATATAAAAGATAACTATCCAATGAGTAGTTCCATGCCTGAGTGGAATGGTCATAGTCATGCTATGCATTTTTAAGTATAGAGACCGTTCATTATTAGAGGCTGCCATGTTCTACCACCTCTCCCTGGGTGGTGGTACCACAAAAGCAGCTAGGCATTTAGAGATTCTAAACGGATTGCTAAGGAGATATTGTTCACCTCTCTGCAGAAACTCATGCTTCCACCTCTCCCTTACTGCTCACTAATCACTGTTCATATAGTTTTCCTTGAGGCTGATGACACCAGAAGCCTTAGGAGGACCTATGACTGATACAGTAAAAAAAGAAAAAGAAAAAGAAAAAAAGAAAAGAAAAGAAAAAAAGAAAAGATACACTTGATTAGCCGAGCTGAACAATTTGAATGACTTGTGATGAACACTAAATGATGCCCCAGAAGTATCTCTGAGTTAGATTGATAAGATTTTTTTTATAGACCTGGATTCTTTATCCATGCCCTAAGACCAATTATTCTGCATAAATGTGTATGAAGAGAAGACTAGATGTAGAAATGTTTTTTTCACACATTAAGTAGGTTATCTACAAATTGTCTGATAGCAACTACCAAAGGGAAAGATGTTTTAAACAATAAGAGGAATTACTTCCTATTAGCATTTTTAAAATAATAATGTTGGTCCAATCATAAAAATGAAAATAAGCTAAACAAATTACCAAACAACATTTAAAAAATAAATTCAGAGAGCAATAATTGCAAAGAAATCAAAGTGAGCCCTTAGTATCCCTGGTAAAGCAGAGGAAGAAAGAAGACCTTGCCATAGATTAAGGAAAGAAGACAAGACAAAATTGTAACAAACTTTTTATGGCCACAGATGGGCTGACATGGCGAATTAGAAGCCCAAAGAGCTCCAACTACACAGCAAATTATGTTAACCTGCCAACTCTATTCATAGACCTGTAGCAAGTTCAGGAATAATATACCAAAGACTGGGTCCAAGGTAATACTAACTGGGAAATCTTCCCTGTAGCATGTGTGTCTTCCACTAAGACAAAACAACACCTTGAAGAATGAAGTCAGGACAAAAGAGCTAAAAGGAATTCCTAAGAGGCACTCTGTGCTTTAACCAAGGTTAAGGCAATGGCTGAAGGCTGGGAGCACATGTGCATAAATATATACACTTTAAAAGACTATTGACTATTTAGAATAAAATAATGACAATACATTGTAAGATTTTTAGCATATGAAGAAGTATAAAATATGACAGGAGCAAAAAGAGAGAGGAAAACAAATAGAATGAGATTATTGTAAGATTTATACATTTGCTATGAAGTCACATAGTATCATTTAAAGCTAGGTTGTGATATTATAGACATATTATAAACTATATAATATCCACTAAAATATAAAACAAAGTATAGGTAATAAACCAACAGAGGACATAAAATAAAATATTGAAAAATGTTTAGCTCACTGTAAAGAAGTCAGGGAAGGAGAAACAGAGAAACAAAGAACAGGTGGATCAAATATAAAATAAATATCAAAATGATAGACTTAAATATAAGCTTATTAATAATGACATTAAATACAAATGGACAACACACAACTAGCGACAGAGACTGTCATACTAGATGGAAGACTATACTATATGCTACATATAAGAAATACTACAGGCTTTTTGGTTTCAGTTCTGACATGTAAAGAGCTAATTCCAGCCAGATAACCAGTAAAAAGGTGGGGAAAACTGAAAATTATTGACTTTTCTTGGACCCCTAAGAGACCTAAGATTGCAAAACAAACCACCATCCTTAAATCTGGAGAGACAGGCACATTTTAGAGAGCTCCAGCTGAAATCTGTTTACCCGAAACAGAAGGCCCTGTAGCCATAAACTGTTAGGAACACATAATAGGAACCTTGACTAATTGTTGGAGGATGGCTAAAGGCTAGTTGGAGCATGAGACATTGTCCAGGTTTTGAAGTATTGTGTGGGAGGGGATACACTTTCTTGGGTTTCTCCCCAGAAACCCCATCACATTCTTACAGTGAGGTTTCAAGCAATTTCACCCCTCCCCACTTGTGGTTCTTATGCGAAAGGGCAAGAATAGCCTTTGTGAAACATACTTAGAGCCTTCTCCGTAACCAGAGAGTAGTGGGAAGGGAAAACGAAAGCTATGCCACTTGAGGAACACTTGTGCAAGTCACACCCTTGAGAAACAGACCCACTAGAAGACCCACATAACTATATAAAATAGGTTTTCAGAAGATTATAAAGATTGTAAGCTCTGCTCCCCCATTACAGCCGTACCTACAGGGCTCTTGTACAATGATAGTGCATTACAGCTCCCAGACTTTCTCTGAGCAGCAACATATAAGAAAACTCAAAAATAACAGGGGAATAATTTAATAACACTGGGGAAATTAGAAGTCCCTGGTACCTTTAACACAGTCTAACCCCTAGTCAGATTAACTTAAACCCTCACAGTAAAGTCCTATGTACCTCAGTTCCTATTACCTAATGCAACATATCTGGCTTTCAACAAAAAATTATGTGATGCCAAAAGACAAGAAAATACATCTGAAGAAAGGAAAACAATTCAGAACCACACTCAGATAAGAAATAGATGTTGACATTATTGGGAAAATTAAAATAACTATGATTAATAATACATTAAGGTCTGCAATGGTTCGAGTACATAACAGGCAAGAACAGATGGGTAATACAAGCTGAGAGATGAAAATATGTCTTTGATGGACTCATCAGAAAACTGGACATAGGCAAAGAAAAAATCAGTGCACTTGAAGATAGGATGAGAGGAACTAGCTAACTGAAATGCAAAGAGAAAAAAAGAATGAAAAAAAATTCAAGAACCATGAGACAATAACAGTAGTTGCAATAGATATAACATATACATAAGTTTAATCACAGAAAGAGAAGAAATATAAAACAGAGCAGAAAAAATATTTAAAGTAACAATGACCAAGAATTTTTTCTAAAATTAGTGACAGACACCAACCACAATTCAGGAAGCTGAAAGTAGGATAAATATTTCCCCACCCTTTTTACCACCTTCCAAAAATAAAAAATCTCAAAAATCTCAAAAAACCAACATGCAAACACATATAGGCATATCATATTCAAACTGCAGAAAACAAGAACAACTTAGATATAAAGACACAGATAAGTTAAATGTAAAAGAGCAAATACAGTATCATCAGAGATAAAGATTTCATAATGATAAAAAGGTCAATTCATTAGAAGACATACCAGTCCAAAAGTATTCATACCTAACAATAGAAATTCAAATTCATGAAGAAAGAAATTAAAGACCTAAAGGGAGACATAGACAAATTTGTAACTATACTGGAAGTTTTAACATGCTCTTCTCATTAAGAGAACAGTAAAACAAATACTGTAAAGGGTAAAGAATATTTGAACAATACTATCAACATCCTGGATCTAGTTGATATTCATAGAAAACAATACCCATCAGCGTAAGAATACACATTCTTTTCAAGTTCACATATATTATGGTAAACTATAAGACACATCTCAATAAATTTCAAAGTATTAAAACATACAAAGTTTTGCTTTCTGACTATAATGGTATTAAATTAAATTAGAAATCAAGAATAAAATATCAAAAAAAATCTCCAAATATGTGGAAATTAAGATTCTCATCTTTGAATAACTTAAAGATTGGATAGGTCAAAGAAGAAATCACATACAAAATTATTTTTAACCAAATGATGATAAAATACAATATAAAATTAGTGGATTGGAGATGAATACTGCCGTAATAAAGGGAAAGACTCTGTTTCTGATGTTTGGCTACTAACAGCTTACAAGCCTACCTTCTCCCTTCCTTCTCTGTCCCAACTCCGGGCAAGCCAATCTGAAAGCTTCCAAGTGTTCTCCCTAGGCACTGGCAGGGATGTCCAAACCACCGCAGCTCAGGCCCACCTGCACATACGTAAAATCTTCCCAGGCTCACCTTTTAGTCATAATAAAATCTACTCTCTCTGCTTCATTCAAGCTGCCTAAACTGATGTGAGCGAGCCTTATTTTCCACAGAAAATCTCACTGTATGTGTACTAATTCTTTAACAACCAATTGGTGTGTATGATGTCATCAGTCTCAACATCTGAACCAATTTTTGGTGGCGAGTTAACTTTACTTTTGGCATTCAACCACAAACTGCATGGAAAAAACACATAGCTAGAAATATATGAATTTATAGCTATATTTAAAAAGAAAAAGGTCTAAATCAATGTTGAAACCTTCCACATTAGAAGTTTAAAAAAAGGCAATTAACTCAACATAAGTAGAAAAGGGAAATGATAAAATAAGAGCAAAAGTCAATAGAAATGGATGTCAAAAGTTGGTTTCTTTAAAAAATTAAGAAAATTGATAAGCATCTAGGAGGACTGATCAATAACAACAAAAAGGAGGGGAGAGAGAGAGAGAGAGAGAGAGAGAGAGAGAGAGAATTTACCAATAACAAGATTGAAGGAGAGAAGATTGCCAAATTCCACAAACATCAAAAGGTGTATTATGGATAAATCAATGCTAAGAAATTTGACAACTTAAATGACATGGACAAGCTTCTTGAAAAGAACAATTATCAGAAGTCCTCAAGAAAAATAGAAAATATAAGTAATTCTACATCTGGAAGCCTTGTATATACCTGTTTGGAACACAGGATGGTACAAATTTGAAGACTCAATTTCTTATGAAGTTATATCTTCATTTCTCCTATAACTTATCAATTTTACTCTTAGGTATTCACTCAAAAGAAATAAAAATATATGCCCACAAGACTTGTTCAAGAATGTTCATAGTAGCTTAATCGTAATAACCAAAAACTGGGGGAAAAATTTTCCATCCACAAAGAAAATATAAATTGGATATATTTATACAATGTAATAATACCCAGCAATAAAAAAATGGTCCACTGATAATGTAACAAAATTAGTAAATCTCAAAAACTATTGTGCTGAGTGAAAGATGCATGACATATTCTCTGCATGAAGTCCCAGGCAGAGATCAGAAGGTGATTGCCTCTGTGGAACAAGTTAGAGTAGAGGGTGGAGGCTGATTGAAAGGGGTGTTGGAAACTGTCTGTACGGGTGGAAATGTTTTATGTGCGTATGGTGGTTGTCAAAATTCATCGAACTAAATACTTAAGTATTTTTATTGTATTGTATATCAATTACACCTCCATATTTAAAAATGAATGAATGTTTTTATTTTTTCCCTCCAGAGTCCCAAAACAGTTAACCAAAGTTTTACTGTCTCACGGTCTTACTATTCTAATTTTAAACTTGGTATAATTCATTAAGGATGCCTTTATTTTTATTCGACTCAGTGTTTCTAACCCCAATAAATGTGCTTTTACAATAACTCCATTGCATTTTATGGCTCATCAAGATTATCTCTGTACTTGGGTCTTATTGATCTGACACTAATTCTTAGGTGAACTATTGCCTATATGAGTACTCTAAAATGTCATTTCCAAATTTCAAGGCAGTATGCAAAGATAACTAATGATAACCAACCAAGTACCTGCAGCTAAACAAAAGGTACTTACATGAATTTTTTCTACTGTATCTTCTCTATAGAGCTGAAACTTTGTGATATTAAAATAATTTTTTAATTCAGTTGATAATAATATTTTAGCATCAAATGACTCATTACTAAATGTTAGGCACTTCACTAAATATTTTTGTATTTGTTCTTTTATTTAATTCTTCTTGTAGTTCTATACATACTATTATCACCTCCATTCAACAGAGATAAAAGTGTCTTAGAAAAGTTAATTTGTCCAAAATCACACAGGTAATATATTTCAGGGCTAACACTGGGTCTCAAGAGAGTCAGTCTCTAACTCCTTACATTTAACCCCTAAAATTGCTCAATTCAATTAAATTGGTAATCCAAAATGCTGAAAAGAGAGTGTAGCTCAGTCATTTGAAGACACAGGAGTATGGTAATAAGAGTATGCTCTCTGGAGACAAACTGCCTGGGTTCAAGTTTCAGCCATGTGACTGAACAATTTATCTCATTTCTTTCTTCATTCCTATTCTACAAATAGGGTTAGTAATGTCATAGGATTGTTGAGAGGAGTAAATGAATTAATATATGTAAAGCAATAAAAACTGTGCATGACACACTAGAAAAACTAAGTATTAC
Source organism: Rousettus aegyptiacus (assembly GCF_014176215.1). Taxonomy (NCBI): domain Eukaryota; kingdom Metazoa; phylum Chordata; class Mammalia; order Chiroptera; family Pteropodidae; genus Rousettus; species Rousettus aegyptiacus. The sequence continues at coordinate 114,230,161 of NW_023416295.1, forward strand.
TTATTTTTATTATATTTAAATAAACTGAAGGACAATATGCCTTAAATGGTCATTTGAGCAGTTTCATTTAGGAAAACATCTCTCTGAATCTCATTGTTGTGTTCTTTGTGTGTTGTTACTATAATATCCTATTTCAACATAATTTTCTCTGTAGAACTTCACTCAAGTTTGGCAAAGATTGTGACATGTCATTAAGTTTCTATATCAATCTCTATGTCCATGTTCATTTCTGTCCCCTCCCTATCACAACGCTCTTCTCTGTTTTAATCAGAGCCATACCAGTTTATGTATTTAGAGACCACAATATTTTATCATGTCTTTACAATTTATTATTCATGTGACCTTGAACAAATTGTTCCTACGTCATGGTGTCACAATTTCATTATCTGTTAAATGGGGACCATGCTTCTTATTCAGCTCACTAAGTTGCTGTAGTGCCTAATTAATGAAATAAAGATGCTTCAAAAAGCAGAGTGCCTCACACATTTCTAACTTCACACAAAGGCATTTTTCTAATCACTAAAAAAGCAATGTGACTGGCTTTCTCAGGAGCGTCTGCAGCCTGTCCTAGAAATGGATATGTATGTGTGTCCTATTTCACTCTCCTCCTTTCCCTCAAATTAACTGATGTACCACAGAAACTCCAGAGACTTATTTTTCTTCTTTCAGAATTATCTTCTTTATACTGTGCTAGAATATAAAAAGAAACTATGCTAAAAAAAAATTAGAGAAACAATATATAATGGTGTTATGTCTTATAGGCACTATGAAAAAAAATTTAAAGCAGGTACATGGTATACTTCTTATATGTATCAATGATTAATTCATCTATTTTGAGAATTCATAAGGATAAGGATTCTGTTTTATTTTGGTGGGGCATATTTATTCTTCCTTAGTAATGGTAGTGGGTTTGTGCAGTCATCTATTTTTTTTTTTCATTTTTATTTTTGTCTGATGCCCTGCAATTGCAATGATTCCACCAGAGATTATGGTGAAATACATAACGATGGATCAGAGGAGTGTTGCCCAAATGACTTCCCTCAAAACACTGCTGCATCAAAAGATGTAAAAGAAGATGTTGAAATCAAGTAGGTCAATGCTGATATATCCACTTCTCAGATGGTCACAATGTATTCTACTGCATTCAAAGACCATTAATTCACTGATGGAATTTTTACTGAATACCTATGTCAGGGAATTTTCTAAATTTTGGTGGCACAGAAGTAAACAAAATAGACTAAAATTTCTGCTTTTGTAAGTTCATAGTTTAATGTGTACAGGAAACCTCTATCTCACAGATGAAGGCTAATTTGACCTGGATTACCTCATATATTCCAAAATCCCATGAACTCTCTTCATAAGAAAATAAATATTTTGAGTATTTCAGTGTTCCTTGGAACAGATTTTGAAGACAGTGATGGTAGAAAAAACAGCTTTTTGAATCCACGTCTTTTATCTCTTTAATATTTACATGAGTAAACTATATGAGAAATGAATCTCATTACTGGCATATCTCAACCTGTATAGATTGCCCAGTAGGCACTCTACTTGGGAAATGAACATTATGTTTGTGAATTTTGAGTTATCACATGACCTCCCAAAAGATCTCAGGTTGTTGCATTTGAGATTAATGAGACATTGGATAGCCATTAAGAAGCTATTCAAGAATATGCATTTAATTTAAATGAATTATGTATATGAGTTAATCCCATTCACTGTTTTTTAATTTAGAGAAATAAATCATGGTTATTTCGCTCCTGAGAAGGCTCCTAATCTTGGTAAATTGAATATCGATGTTACAATGCCCCCAATAATTAATGCTGGTTGGATTCATCTATAATGGGTATATCCTGAGACTTTGCCTACCAGAAAAAATTAAACATTTCTCTTTTAGTTGACTATGTGTATGCACTTGCACATGTAATGAGCTACAAAGAGTGGTTCAATGGCATTTACACATAATCCCTGAGTTCAAAGCAAATAGTACCATCAATTCTCAAGAAAATACTGAAAAGCCACAGCCTTAACTTATTTATCAGCATTAGTGACTCAGTATGAATGTTTCCTTTAAACACAAACACTATTCATATGCAACACAGTTACCATCTATTGACTTAGTAATGCTTCCAGTGGCAATTTTCTGTCTAAGGGAAAGGATGCCAATAATTTAATTCTACCAAGTTCGCATTTAGAATAGGGTCATAGATCCAATAGATACCTAATGCTCTGATGGACAGAAATTTTCTGTTTTTCTTTTATGTCTCCCAGTGGCTCTTACAGATAGATGTTCTATCTATTCATGATGAGTTTAGTTGAATGAAGAGGAGAAATACGAATAATAAAAATAGATCTAAGAGCTAACATTTACAGAGCAATTAAAATGTTCTAAATACTTTACTTGAAGTAGTTTATTAAATCCCCACAGCAAACATATTGGTTAAGTACTATTATTATCTTCCCTTTATAAATGAGGAAGTAGAGACATAAAATTTTAAGTAATTTATCCTAAATCACAGAATTGGTGAATGATAATGCCTAGATTCAAATTCCAACAATCTGATTATCAGGACTGCTTAAGGTTTAACTGTACTGACTTAATAAGTATATACTATCTCAGTGTTATGAAGTCTAAGGAACTCACAGTCCATCTCTTGGTCACTTCTAATTCATGTTCAAGTCATATAATTGGTAATTTCATAGCACCACTAACAAATCCATTCTGAGACACATATTTTAGTTCTTTATATGTTCTCTAAGAAAAACTAATTACTTATAAATGCATATGTTATCTGTCTCATAGTAAGGAAATAAACCTAAACTTCTCTAAGTAAATAAATAAGTAAGGAGTTAAGAATAGTAGGAACTCAAATATCAAGAAATAGGTGCAACTTTATGTAAGCTCTTTGGTCTTTATAGACTCAGAATTACTTTCTCAAAAAAAAAAAAAGGAAAAAAATATTTAATTAGAAGTTTCCCTTTAGAAATGGAAAGGATCTATTAATTACCCACAAGGAAGTAGTGAAATGTCAAGACTAATGTGATTACAGTTTCCCAAAAACATTTTGTTTGTTTTTCAATCACAGCCATCACAACTGCAGCCATCTGACTGACTACAAGCATAACAAAAACCTTAAAAGGCATATATCACATGGTGTACGCTGTACTTTCACTAAGACTTCACAGCAGTTTAATCAATAAAGCAGCACAAGCTGTGAACAATTATAAAAAAACACCTTAAGAATGATCCACAATTAAAAGGTAGAGAGGGGGAAAAAAGCCCTTTAATTTAGATAAACCAATCTGCCACTCAGTTTGATAAAGTTCTGTTGAAGTGTTCTGACACTCTCATGGCATCTATCAGCAAAAAAATCTGTAGCCTTGAATCTAAATTAACTCTTCAGGTTGTACAAAAGTAAAGAATTATATGCCTCTCTAGTTATAAACACTAGAGTATTACTTGTAACCTAACAACCCAGTTCCTATTGAAATTTCACATTGCAGTTTACAAAGAGATACCTATATTGATTTTAACAAGTGGTTAGAAATATATTTCTGAAATATGACAGTTCTTCATTTGAACATTTGAAAACTGATAAACACATCCTTATCATTCATTTAACAATATATACCGATCGACTATAATTTGCTAGACAAGATGGATTAATAGTTTGTTAATCACATTCATCATTCTTTCTGGGCTTGCATTTTTACGATGTTCTGATCAATACTAAACTTGAAGAATGACTTACTGAAAAGAGAGGGTGGAGTGTGGGACACACAGCCATGTTTGTCCAGAGAAGGGGAAGACTATGTGCAAAATATCTATCTAAAGTATCTTATTACCCTTCAGAATTTAAGTTTTTTGGGGGACAAAGGAGGCATAACGGAAAGTAGTAGTATATGAGGCTAGATATTAAAAGATTTCAAACTAGAGAATAACATGATTTGAGTTTCCTAGTTACAACTTAGAAATAATTCTCTGGAGTCAGTGACAAAAATCAATAAAAAGAAGTAAAACTGGAGAATATTACAAGATTTTGAAGTATAAGTAATGAAGAGTTTAACTTTTGTCAGTCACCTCTGCTCACTCATTTGAAGAGTTCAGCACAGAAGGTAAGAATGTAGGGAGTATTTGCAGGGTGGGTCTAAAGGTTTTTTCCCAAATTTTGGTCTTGACATCTATTCATTAAGAGGAAAGGGAAATAATATCTCCTGTATAGATATACTTCTAAACACTGGTTAATATATCTTTATACCATTCCTTGGACATTCAGACATTGTCTCTCTCATCTTCATATTCCTTTCGTTACTGATTCATGAGTAATGGTGGTTCTAGGACCTATGACTAATACAAGGATGGACATTTGTTATGGAAGCAGGTACACAAAGAGATGGTGACATTATATAGAAATTCCATGGAAACTTGATGGGTAGAGGACATGTTATCTGTAGCAAATGTAGCTGTAGTAGTACCACTCAAACCCAACTTGAGGGAATCCATCTGAATCCTCAGAGTTGGCAGTGACTGGTAGATTAGAAATAAGAAGGTTGGCAGAGTAACTTTCTAACCCCTTATGTTAGCTGAGATTCAGGATCTCTGAAATGATGCCTAAGGAGTCCATGAAAGCAGAATAATCCCTGGATGAATGCAAAGCAGTGGATAAAACAATATGGGAACAATCCAAAGAGTGTGCTGGTTTATTATTTATCCATAAATAATGTTGTCCTTGCCATGGGTATATTCTTCATAAGTCTCTCATATTTCTGCACAACTTGTCAGTATAGACAATGACAATTTTTGCTTAGGAATTCTTTTACATATAGCAAACAGTTTCAGAAGATAGAGATAGTGTCTTCTGGTTCAGAGAGCAGATTTGATTGCTGCCTAATATAGTTAGGATAATATCTCCTTCCAGGAGAAAGATTGAATAGTTTTGCTTGTGGTCCCTTTAAATGATTGTTTTTTTGTTTGTTTTTTTTGTTTTGTTTTGTTTTGAGGGGTTATTTTAGCTTAAGGTTTTTAGTTATGATGCAAATGTATCACACTTATAGCTCCCACTTGGCCACTTCACATTATTCTTATGAGAATTAGAGGACACAAAAAAATGATGCAAACATAGGGTTCATATAACCTGCTGAGCCATGAGTACAAAGTGCTTTGTGTTTGATCCACGAGTCTCATATCTTCTGCCAGAAACCACAAAACTGTGGCAAGCCAACCTTTCAGCTTGCAAACAGGGTAAAACTCTCAAATCCTTCAAATTTCTTAAAGGTGTGGTTATTTCATAATGGCATAACAAAAGAGGCATCTCAGCTTTTTTTGTAGAACATTTCTATAATAATTCTAGTTTTCAGCAATATGCATTCTTTCAATGCAATTCATTATAGAAGGGTAGCATCAGTACTGTCACATTTTAAACTAATTGGTGGCCTAAGGAGAGGGAAGAAGGAGTATAGTCAGAATAAGATTTTTAAGTTCAATATAACTTGATAAAGGGTTAGAACGTGAGACTTTCAAAGATGCCCCAACATAACCAAAGCTTTTCCACATGAATTATGTTGTCCCTACTCCCAAATGCTTGCCCAAAGTCCTAATGCTCTGCCGTTGTATTATCCACCAGTTTCTATCTAAAATAAGCTCATCAGCCTTGAAGCACTCTTCACTGCTTGAATTTAACATTTTCTATTTCCCTGTTATAGCTTCTCTTTGAAGTCTTCCCTAAACTCCACATTCACTTCTCGTTTTGGAGTTTCAACCATGCAGGTGGTCAACAAAATTCAAGCCCACACATATTGTCAAATGTGTTGCTGCTATGACTTTAAATAAAATTATCAAGTTACTAATGACAGAATCTTATCTGTTCATTAACGTCTAAGGTTATTTTTAATTCAGACTGACCTTCCCCACAGTTAGATAGAATTATTGAGATCTTATGTTCCATGTGTTTAAACTATACTTAGAATCAAATTAATAAAATGCCAAAAACATGAATCAGTTTAGAATGTAAGGGTGATAGATTATTAACATTAGATTTATAAAACAGTTTTCAACATCGTAATTAAGTATAGTCACAAAAAAATGTACTGACTTTACAGAAGAATGTCAATAAAGAAAATCAGACATGTGACTGGAGACGGCTATGAAATAAGTAGAAATAATTTAGTAACTCACATAATTTAATAATTATACCTCATGCAATTTGCACTAAGATAAAAATTGTACTGTTTTAATTTATATTAATTTCCATTGCTGACAAATTCATATCTTTTAAGAACTAATTATAAAATCTATATTATGTATGCCATTGATGGAAATGCCAAAGTCTAATAATGCAAAAAAAAAAAAAAGTCTTTAGAACTCTTTGAGGCATAAAGAAAATATAAGCTGCCTGTAGATCATCCTGCAACATTGTATTTGCCACACTGCTTGATAACACTAAATATCTTTTGGTGGATTTTACTAATTATATTATATCTTAAAACTGCACCATGTAATAAGAAACAAATGTTCCAAGGGGAAAATGGGCAAAGGAAATGAAAAGCAATTTACTAAAGTAAGAGCACAATGTTCAATTAAAATATGGAAAGATGATTAAATTCCCGATTAGCATGTAAATAAAAAAATAAATTGAAGGAGATTTCTTTTTTATCTGATAAAGTACCCACAAATAAACTGGTACCAAAAATCAAAGTTAATGGAGAATTATCAAAAAAATTACCCCACTCCCCTTTGAAATCAGGAATTGGCAAGGGAGTTTGATATCACAACTCATATTTAGTTCAAAATTATACTACAGGTCTAATGCAAAAAGCCAATAATAAAAAAAAATGATTAAGAAATAAAAGATATAAATACAGGAAAAAAGACTTTAGAATTAATAAGTGACTTTAGTGACTTAGACACAAGGTCTTTACATAAAAATTAATATTTCTATATACTAGGCATTAGTAAAAAAATTAAGATAGCTTTTACAAAAGTATTTTAAAACTTCTAATATCAAGGAATAAATCTAACAAAAATATGCAAGACTTTCACAGAAATCTGCATCACAAACTTTTAAAAAATTCTAACAAATGAAGAGATATATCCTGTTTCTAAATTGGAAGACTCGATATTATTAAGATATCAGTCACGCCTCCATATTGATCTATACATAAACCAACATTATAATATACATGAATAAGAAATACATTTTTTATTAGATGAAGCTACTGATATTTATTTTTTTATTTTAACCCTAACCTGCAATAACCCTGGTCACCACCAAAAATATAAAGTCCAATAAGACTAATTGTTAATAAAAATTTGGCAAGTAAAAATTGCTTGTAAAAAGTAAATTTGTTCAGAGCTTGAATGGCATTTAAGAAATAACTAGTAAGTTGCAGTTATAACTAGGCTAATATCTAATTGTAGTTTGAAATAAACATTCTAAGTAAACTCTTGCACATGTCATCTAGATGTAATTTGCAGCACTCTAACAGTGATAATTTGGAAACAACTTGAATGTTGTTGTGAGAAGAGACATAGGCTTTGAATACTACCGTGGAAATAAATGAAGATCACTAAAATGAGAACAAGCGTTGTGTAGGGATTCAGAACAAGCTGCCCAAGATATTCCTCAGTGGTTATGTGGATTATTTTGAGCTAAAAGTAACCGAGACTCTGGAGGCTCTAGAGAAACTCGTAGTCCCCTCTTTAACTATCTAGAAGAATTTAAATTAGGAGCATTATCCACTATAAGAGTTATCACCAGAAATGACTTTTTATCTATCTATATGGCAGTGCAAACTAACAATTTTTGAACATGCTCTCTTCCTGAAATTGCCTTCTGATGCTCTAAGGTATATTACCTCAACCCTAGTTCAGGATATCTTATAAATCCCAATCCTCCTTTCTATCTCTGAATCTCCCATGCATGTAGGGACTCTGATTCTCTTATGTATGTGGGGTTCCTAAATATATCCATTTAATTAAATTTGGTTATTTTCTCTTGTTAATTGATCTCATGTTTATTCAATTATTAGGCTATGCCTTGAGTATAGAGGAAAGTTTCTCCCCACAACCAAGAGTAAGGGAGTCAGCCACCATCACTCACAATTGGCAGAGAGTCAAAGGCAAGAAGGGTAGTGAGAAACCTAAATGAAGTAAAGAAAGAGAAGGCTTGAGATGCCACCGTAATTGGAGGTTATTGGCAGAGGAAAGCTAAAGGAGCACAAACTAGAAGCAAAGCATGCAAGTAACTGGTTAGGGGAGTATATTTAGCTTTCTCTGCTTGGTCCTAAGTTGGAAGCAGGGACAAAAACTACAGAAGCTGGAAGTTTTTTGATTCAGTTATTTATTCTTGGGCAAATTGATGTAGAGGTTGTGGGTCAGACTTCTATTTTTATATATGGTGTGGTAATTGTCCATATGTGTATTCAGTCTGTCACTACGTGATTTTGAAAATAGGTGAACTAAGTTGTCAAGTATCAAAATAATGATTTCTCAAAACATAAGATCAGCTGAAAATGTAGGGAAAAAATTAAAGTAGTACAATATGATAGGATTTTAGGAAATGTATTATATTTTATTATGGGTGACATATATATGAATGAAGTACTAAAAAATACTGAAAAGGAAACATGCTAACTTTGATAGCTATAGCGGAGTAGAACTTTAATGATATGTATTTCTGAAAAATAAATCTAAATAAATAAAAAATAAATCTGGCAGATATAGGTTTATAGGTATCCATTTTCTATTTCTTTTTAGAATGTCCAAATATTTCACATTCAAATTTTAACCTTTCTACTCCTCCTTGTTCTCTTCCTCCCCCTCCTCCTCCTTCTTCTCTTTCTCCTCCTCCTCCTCTTCCTCTTTTTTCTTTCTTCAAGAATAAATGTCATTCACCTGAGCCCTGAATGTTATAATTAGCTAGCAGAAGACATAACATACATGGGATTCAAGATTTCATTGTCAGCTACAGTCAGCAGATAACAAAAACATGTGGATTGGATTTACAATGACAAACAATGAGGAATAATAGTAACTGTGGTAAACCTCAACATAAATATGTCAATGAAAGACTTTCAAACTAAAAATAGTTTAAAGCAGTGTGTATACTGCCTTTATTTGGTCCACGTGCTGTTAGAGTTTGAAGAGCATAAAGACCTTCTTGATAACTATAATAAATGCAGTGAACAAAGGCATAAAAAAAATTCAGAAGAGACAAGTGCTAATAGAAGCTAACAAGAATGGAGGAAACTAGGAAACATCTTCAGGGCCTTCATAGGCTGGATTAGCAGTGCAAGACTGAACCATTCTTTCAATCCACAAGCAATTATGAGCCTACTCTAAGCCAAGTATTATGCCAAGTGCTAAGGTTTCAAAGATGACCTCAGAGAGGCCATATTCCAAAAAAATAAATAAATAAAAGTGTTTGAATTAAAGTAGAAGCTGTAAGCCTAAAAGAGAAAGATTGCTTTGAAATATTTTAGAAGGTAGACATAAAAGAACTGTTTGGGGTATAAGCCAGGAATAAGCTTAGTAGATACTGTTTATTTCCAAGTAAAGCTGAATCTACTGGGGAACTTTGTAAAAGCAGGAGGTACAAGAAAAGATCAGGAATCACTCCCCACCCCACTATATTGAAAGAGAAAGTAAGACAGTCTACAGAAATAAAGAGTTTGAAAGGGTCTATAGACTACTATCAAATGGATATTAGCTCTTAAAATTAGAAAAAAATTAAAGTAAATAACTATAAGAACAGATGAAAAAGAGCCAAGCTGCAAACCAGTGGTACTGTAGGGGATACATACACGTACCTGTTAACAAACTAAGACTTTAAATAAATTCTCTATATCTGCATTTTGGCATAGAATAGATTTCACCAATGCACAATTCTTCTGAGACACATGTAGACATCCTGGGCTGCTAGTTCCTAATGCAGCTATCCACAACCATGAACTCTATGAGTCCCCCAGTTGTGAAGTGTTTTGAATGTGATTTACTTCTCTGAATAAAGTATTAAAGTTCTCTTTCTCAAGTGGAAGGGAAAGTAGAATTACAATTAGATGTCATAGGAATATGTTGTATATGTTAATATTATCCATCATATGTGATACTATAGGAAAAAAAAAAAGAAAACTGATGCCTAATTGATCATGGGAGAGAAGGTCATGCAACTGAAGCACAAGAGTGTGCAGGTAAAGAAACTCAGACTTAGGGATATCATGTTGTATCATGTATATGTTTGAAATAACAAAAAAAAATAATAAGATACTGATATTTATTCAAAAAAATCCCTACATGACAAAAAACAAACTTATGTGATTCGACTATAAAGAAGCATCAGTGATATTTTAGCAAATAAAACTGCTAATCTATCACAATTTAATGATAGAAACTGTTAAATCAGAAGGGAAATTTTTACAACAATAATGCTTTTGCTTGAAGTGCTTTTGAAACTATTTCAGAATTTGTAGTGTATTATTTTGCATATCATCAAACCAATAGTTTCTCTTTTTAGAGTGGAGTGATTTTATTTTTATTGTTTTTAAATTATGAAATATTTAGGCATATGAGAAAGGAAAGAGAATATGATAAGAAACATCTCTGTACTCATTATAGAGCTGAAATCCTTCTAATGCCCAAACTCTACTTACTACATGTCATCAAAATCCTAATTTTGGCATTTAGAGTCTCATAAATTTATTTTCTTAGTTATCATTGTGCGTGCGTGTGTGTATATGTGTGTGTATGTGTTGAGAATATTTAAAATGTATTCTTTAAGCAATGTTTTTTTGAACAGCCAAAGATTATTTCATGCCAAAATATGTAAATAAACCAGGACACTAACAATCTTATGTTACTCAGAATCTCAGGTAGCAATTTCAAAAGATTACACAGAAGTGTTGATCAATGAAAACGGCTCTGAAAAACACGTATTAACTACCATGTTGGCTACTCCAAAGGGCATACTTTTATACATATTTTTAGTAAATCTGTTTTTAAAAGGTTTAAAACTTCATGACCATACATCTACTATCCAAGAGTCCAATATAGCTGCAGACAAAATTTTAGAGTTTATCTTTCAGTATACATTTTTAGCTGCCTTAAAAAAAAAATCAAAGTTTCCTGTATACATTATACATAAACCAAGATGGCAATATGCTGTACAATGATTCCATTGGTGAAATAAATTCTGAATTATTATATATTTTTATATTCAGATTCTCTTCTTGGCATAAAACCTTATAACATTTTTCTGTAACATCAAAGGTTTAATTTCTGAGCTACCTGATATATTAAAAATAATGTATTCCTTCTTTCTTTTCTTTTAATTCAACTTTCTGGAAAGAACAAATTGAAATGTCTTAATATTATTAACTTTCTATTTAAATTCATATAGATTTCTCAGATGTAGGAACCAATTTGACAGTCTTATGAACTTCGTATCTACTAAAATGCTTCCTAGTTGACATAACAGCTTTAGGAGCTGTGAATACTAGAATTAGACGGAATCAGTCAATATGTATATTTTTCCATTTGGGTCATTTCCATGTGGATACCTGCTTGGATCAAAGAAAAATTTCCTATTTTAATAAATTTACCACCATATTATCTTGATGGTAATTAGCAACCCATGAAATGAGTTTAGCAAGAATTTTCTTTTTACCTTTGGTCTATGACCAATGTTACCAATGAAATGATAACCATGTTTGTACTTTTTATTTTTATCTTTGAGATTGATATTTTAAACTAATTGTAAAGCTATATTTCCAATCAAAATTCACTCTGCCCCTCAACATCTTTCCGAGTTTACTGAGATTATAAATATAAGAAGGCTATGGTGATAATCTCTCTCAATCCTTAGTTAAACTTTTGTGATTAATGGAAGTATTGGATAGACCTTCCTCATAGTGCAAGAAAAGATTTTTCTTTCCCTCAAGGATATGCCAGAGTGGTGTTTAAGATAATCTTAAAAGGCTTAAAATAATCTTAAAAGCCCCATACCTAGACGATCTTCTGCCTGGCCAAACTTATTCTGAGGGCAGAAAGAATGGCAAAGAAAAGAAAAAAAAAAAAAAAGGAAAAAAAGATAAAGGAAAAAATATTGGCAAGGTAAAAGGACATCTAAAATAGAGTTTAGAAGAAGGGCCCTGACTTTCATTATGTTTATTATTATTGTCAATTTTTTTTAAATAAATCAGAATTACAATGGACTACAAAGTAGTCTGAGTTCAGACAAATATCAAAACTAGTTAATAGGGTCCAACTGGTACACAATGTTTAGCAAAAAGAAGTACATAATTCTGTCAATGCTGTAATAAACTAATTTAGCTTTCAAATCTTTTCATGGCCTCTGTATTTTTAAACCATTCTGCTTAATAGCATCTAAATAAGTCTATCCGGAATTCCTTTTAGTCTCCAAAATGTGAAATAGGCTTTTTGAAAAAATCTCTTTGTCTAGTACACAGAGGCACAAATATTTTTTAAAAATAAATAAATGTATAAGTTAAAGATTAGAAAATTATTCAGGGACATCTCTCAGTGGTAAACTCTATTCCTTGCCAAAATATTTATACTTAACATTCCTATTTTTTTTTTTAGTAAATAATTAAGTTACTTTCCTTGGGACACAATATATAAGTCTGCTAATAAGAGGTTAAACAAGACACGATTTATGACATCAAAGAGTTCCCACATTATTATAAAAAAAGAAAAGACACACTTTAGATGATTACTTATAACCTCCTGCTTTATGATCTTTTTAGTGCAGTTGAGATCATCCACAGTAATGACCAAATCTTGTATTTACAATTGTCTAATGAATGTGAAAGATGCTGATGTTGACCATGATGATTTGGTGCCAAGTCAAAGCAATCAATAGTGTCAAGAAAATATGATGGTCTGGTCATAAGGTAGAAAACCCCTAGCTTTCACTGGTACATAATCAGATTCAGTAAATTCATATGCTTCTGAATCAAGTAACTATTACCGCATAGGCATTTTTCTCTCTTTACATTTTTTAAAACAAACATAATGCTATCTGATAAATGCTATACCAGTACTTTCATAACTGTTATAAAAGTGCAAGGAGAAATAAATTCCATAGGTGTTGAACAGGAAAGAATTTCAGGAAACATGTAAAGTTGTGACAGAATTTGAAACTAGCACTATCTGTCAAATCCGCCAAAACCCAGGAGAAATTTCCAGCAGCAAAAACATGTTATGGGCTGAGGTAAAACAGCATGATAGGAAGACTTGAGAAGTTATTGCACTAACCCCCACTGAATATTGCTGCCTTAAAAATCCAGGTACTTCACCTAACTTCACAGTTAGGTTTTTCTAACTGTATCTATATAGCTCTGTTCAGAGGCAGCTAAATAGGGCCATTAGTTTATTAGTAACTTTTCTTCTACCTTCCCTTGGTTATACTTCCCAATAGAGCATCATGGCCAAAGGCAGAAATTACCAAATGATAGTACATTATGACCTGAGCTGTGATCTCAGCAGTAGGAAGAGTGGAAATACCAGAAGCCAAGGGAGCAATAGGAATTACAGTCATCTCTGCCCTGTCTGGTGTTGCAAGCACTTTAGACTACTCCAAATTGCATAAAGGAAATGTTCTGTCACACTGCTACACAAATAGTTTCTGAAAGCAAAGTTTTCTTCTTTGCCCAGCAGAGAAAAATCAGATAAATGACCTTGACATGAGAAATTTGCTTAAGATCTGTTCATGTCAACAATCTTTCCTATTTGTAATCTTAGAGGATTTCAACAGCATCCACAGAGATGATGAGGGGTGTTAATAAAAATCTATTTATCCTGTTTCTTTGCTACTAACAAATTTAGGTAAATATCTCTCGTGTGGATGAAAATAAAGGACAACAGAAAGGGAAATAAAAATAAGAAGAGAACTTTAATCCTGTAGTAAAAACTTACCCTCGAAATATGAGAAATAAAACATAACAAAATTTAGCCCAAGCAGAATATTTTGAATATGACCTCTAGATAGGTAAGTAAAGGAGACAGAAACAGAGAGAGGAGGAAAGATGTTTACATCCAGGTGAAAAGCAGGAGGAAAAAGTGGTGGTCTTAGGAAATAGAATAGGCCATTATTTCTATCTTCGTCACTGCTGGTGCTCCTAAATTCATCACGTTTCAAAATTTTGCGGGAAGTGTCTGGTATGGGTGGTTCACGTCTGAGCCTTGTGCCCCAGAGCATGAAGCAAAAAATCAGAGATATCACTCCTGAAGGTGTTAAGGAGTGAGCCCCTATCACCTTCTAGCTCTTGCATTGTGGTAAAGAAGGTGTACTTGATGATGCCTGAGAAAAGCAGATGGAACATCTTTTAGCAATACATTGGCTAACAAGTTGGGGCCAAAGCTTTGGAATGACAATAAATTGGAGCCCAAGCTTTGGGACAAAGTTGAGGTTATCTCAAAGAAGGAGGGAGGAAAATTCTTCGCTCCCTTAAATCGCTATATCTGTTTACAGAAATGTCATCAAACTTATTCAGAATAATATACTTTGTGTTTAAATGTCCTCCTTCAACAATGTGGTGATGATATCCAGTTGCTTTGTAAAGGAAGACGAAAAATTTCAGAAAGCCATGAAGTAAGCAAGCATTGCCAATAAGTCCATTCAAATTAGAAGGTTATGAAAGGTTTTGGGAGATTGGATCTGAGTCCTGGATTTTTAAATCAATACCTTACTTATTTACTTGTCAATATTGTACTTTCTACTTATCTATATGTATAAAAATATCTTTAGGTAGAAATGAAAAATAAACTAGAGAGAACTAGGAATCTCAACTAAATATTGTGGAATACATAGTCAACACTTCTATACACAGCAAAAGAAAAACATTAATGAAATCAGATGTTTAGTACTACAGGCAATTTAGAAGGATATGTGCATTCCAATGCCACTTGATGTAGGGACCCCCAATTCTCCCTGCCTTTAGCAAAGTATAGAGAAAAGGTACAGATGCTGTTGATATCTGGTATCTGAGTGTGGAAATAGTTGGCACAATATTGACGTGAAGAAAGTGAAAGAACTGCTGAAAACCAAAAAGAAGTGAGCTAACATGATTAATCATATCCTTGACATAAGTGATGATACACATGTAGAGGAACTTTGAAAATATCCTGAGATATGTGATAGATTTGCTTCAAATGAAAGGATTATGAGGCAGAGGCGGCGGGGCGGGGAGAATTCAAACATCTTCAGACCATGACTCCAGTATTGTTTGGTGTAAACAAGCATGACTTATAGACAATTAGATATAGACTGACCTGTTTAAATAAATTTCTCCAGAAGTCACCTATAACAAATATACCTAAAGAATGTTAAAGAGGAATTACCACTGAGAGAATAAAAATAGAAGACTTTCCAGATTTTCAGGGTTTTCAAGACAGTAATGTAAACATCTAACTTGCAAATCTAAAAATGAAGAATTTGCAATTATTTGTTCAAAAACTGAACAGGCAATGAAGAGTCGTTTTATTCAGAGATTAGAGCAAGTGACTGTCAGCAGGACTTTGCTCTCAAAATTGAGAAAAACTCACACCTAACGGCCTAAATCTAATCATTATGATTGTCAAGGATAAGAAATACCTAACACCTAAATTTATAATTTACAAATTTTGTGATGATGGTTTACTGTAAAAAACACACTAGAAATGAGGAAACATCCCATTCATAAGAGGGTATTGGGATTTAAAAAATTTACCTGTGCTTGGGTTTTAACTAAAAAATAAATCAGAAAAACAAAGCTTAATGTTTCAAAATGACATTAAGATAGCATTGATCCTCTCAATTTCTTGAAGAGGATATCAGATGTAGGGATAATATTTCAAAACAGAAACAAGCTTTAATAACAGATGTCATTTTCTTCAGCTTCAAGCAGATTTCACAACCAAATATTGTAAATTAGTGAAGTAGTATGTGGAGACTTGGGAATAGCAAGAATAAAGCAATAGGGATAGTTGTACAATCCAGAACACCAGTGCTGATATACTCATATTCTGGACTACATTCATTCACATGAGAAAATTTAAAATTTATGTATTAAGCATTAAACATTAGTTCTTAATTGTTTAAAAGGAATAAGGTAGTTATATTACTTGTAAAATTTGAGTAATTAGGTTTTATTTAGTCTAAATATGTGGAATAGTTTATTTTATGTAAAATTTTACTATTAATTTTATTTATTTTTATTGTTAAATTTTTATTGGTCAATGATAATTGACATTTAATATTATTTTATATTAGTTTATATTTATATTATTTTATGTTAGTTTCAGGAGTATAGCATAGTAGTTAGAATTTTATATAATTTATGAACTGATCCCCACAATTAGTTTAGTACCCACCTGGCATTATACATACTGATTATAATATTACTGACTGTACTTTACATCCCCATGACTATTTTGTAACTAATAATTTGTATTTCTTAATCTCTTTGCCTTTGGCACCCAGCCATCCAACCCCCCACTCCCATCTCGCAATCACCGGTTTGTTCTCTATGAATCTGTTTTCATTTTCTTTGTTTGTTTATTTTGTTCCTTAGATTCCACATATAAGTAAAATCATATGACATTTGTCTTTCTCTGTCTGACTTATTTCATTTAGCATGTTGTCACAAAAGCTAAAATTTCATTCTTTTTTATTTCTGAGTAATATTCCATTGTATATACACACCACTTCTTTATCAAATCACCTACTGATGGGCACTTAGGTTTCTTCCATATCTTGGCTATCGTAAAGAATGCTCCACTGAACATAAGGATGAATATATCTTTTTGAATTAGTGTTTGGGATTTCTTCAGATAAATACCCAGAAGTGAAATTGCTAGGTCACAAGGTAGTTCTATTTTTATTTTTTTGAGGAATCTGCAAACCATTTTTCATAGTGGCAGTACCAATTTACGATCCCACTAACAGTGTACAGGGATCCTTTTTATCCACATTCTTGCCAACACTTGTTTTTTTTAATTATTGATAATAGTCATTCTGACAGGTATGAGGGGATATCTCATTGTGCTTTCAATTTACATTTCTCTGAATGATTGATGATGTTGAACATCTTTTAATATGTCTATTGGCCATCTGAATGTCCTCTTTAGTGAAATGTCTATTCGAGTCCTTTGCCCATTTTTTAATTCGATTGTTTTTTGTTTTTGTTTTTGTTTTTTTGTGGTGTTATGTTGAATGAGTTCTCTATAAATTTTGAATAGTAAATCCTTATCAGATGTAGCATTGGTGAATATCTTCTGTTCAGTATGTCATCTTTTCATTTTGTTAATGGTTTTCTTTGCTCTGCAGAAATCTATTAGTTCGATGTAGTCTCATTTATTTTTCCTTTTGTTTCTCTTGTCTAAGGATATAAATCAGAAAAACTATTACTATGAGCAGTCAGAGAGTTTGCTGCTTATGTTTACTTCTAAGAGTTTTATGGTTTGAGGTTTTTCACTTAAGTCTTTAATCCATTTTGATTTTATTTCTCCATACAGTGTAAGAAGGTGGTCTGGTTTCTTTTCTTTTCTTTTCTTTTTTGCATATATCTGTCCAGTTTTCTCAGTATAATTTATTGAACAGACTATCTTTATTCCATTGTATATTATTGTCTCCTTTGTCATAGGTTAAATGACCATATAGCTGTGAATTTATTTCTGGGCTCTCTATTCTGCTCCATTGATCTATGTGTCTATTTTTTATGCCAGTACCATGCTGTTTTGATTACTATCACCGTGTAGTATAGTTTGATATCAGGTAGCACAACTCCTCCAACTTTGTTCTTCTTTCTGAAGATTGTCATGGATATTCTTCATCTTTTATGGTTATATATAAATTTTAGGCTTTTTTTCCTCCTAGTTCTGTGAAAAATGCCATCAGTGTTTTTTATAGGGATTTCATTGAATCTATTGATTGCTTTGAGTAGTATGGACATTTTAACATCAATTCTTCCTATCCATGAGCATAGGATATGCTTCCATTTATTTGTGTTTTTTTCGATTTCTTCAGTGTCTTATAGTTTTGTACATATCTTTTACTCCCTTGATTAAATTTATTTCTAGGTATTTTTTTTTATGAAATTGTAGATGAGATTGTTTTCTTGTTTTATTTTTTCTAATTGTTTATTGTTGATGTATAAAAATGCAACCATTTTCTGAATATTACTTTTGTATCCTGCTACTTTACTAAATTTATTTATCAGTTCAAACAGGTTTTTGGTGAAATCTTTAGGGTTCTCTATATCATGTCATCTAAAATCATGACAGCTTTTCTTCTTCCTTTTCAGTTTGGATGCGTTTTATATCTCTTATTTGGTTGCAATGGCTAGGACTTCCAATACTATGTGAATAAAAATGTCAAAAGTGGACATCCGTGTCTTGTTCCTGATCTTAAGGAAAATGCGTTTAGCTTTTCTCTGTTAAGTATGATGTTAGCTGTGGGTTTATCATATATGGCCTTTATTATGTTGAGGTATGTTCCCTCTATTCCTACTGTGCTGAGAGTTTTTATTATAAATGGATGCTGGATTTTGTCAAATGCTATTTCTGCATCTATTGATATGATCATATGATTTTTTATCTTTCGATTTGTTGATGTGATGTATCGCACTAATTGATTTGCAGATTAAACAAAACTTGTATCCCAAGAATAAATCCAACTTGATCGTAGTGTATTATCTTTTGACATATACTGACATATGGTTTGCTAATTTGTTTGTTTGTTTTTTTTTTTTTGAGAATGCTTGCATCTATGTTTATCAGGGATATTGGCCTATGGTTTTGTATTGTTTTGTTTTGTTTATGTCTTTGTCTGGTTTTGGAATCAGGGTAATTATGGCCTTGTACAATGAGCTTGGGAGACTTCCCTTCTCTTGAATTTTTTTGTGGAAGGGGGGAATTTTTTGATTACTGATTCAATTTCATTAGTAGTGATTGGTTTGTTCAGATTTTCTGTTTTATCTTGACTCAATCTTGGAAGATTGTATGTTTTTAGAAATGTATCTATATCTTTCAGGTTGTTCAATTTGTCAGCATATAATTGTTTGTAGTATTTTCTTATAATCCTTTGTATTTCTGTAGAGTCAGTTATTACTTCTCTTTTATTTCTGATTTTATTTATTTGGATCCTCTTTTTTTTTTTTTTTGGATGAGTCTGGTAAAGTTTATCAATTTTGTTTATCTTTTCAAAGAACCAACTCTTGCTTTCATTGATCTTTTGTATTGTTTTTTCAGACTTCATTTTGTTTATTTCCACTCTGATTTTTATTATTTCCCTCCTTTTACTCACTTTGGGCTCTTCTAGTTCTTCTAGGTGTGAGGTGAGATTGTTTGTTTGATATTCTTCTTGTTTCTTGTGGTAGGCCTATATAGCTATATATTCCTCTCTTACAACTGCTTCCACTATGTTCCATTGAATTTGAGTCATTGTGTTTTCATTTTCATTTGTCTCAAGGTATCTTTTGATTAATTCCTTGATCATATTGTTAACCCATTCACTGTTTAGTAACATGTTACTTAGCCTCTATGTGTTTGTGTATTATTTTTTTCTGGTAATTGATTTCTAGTTTCATATCATTGTGGTCAAAGAAGATGCTTGATATGATTTCGGTCTTCTTAAATTTACTGAGATGTTTTGTGACCTACCATATGGTCTCTCTTGGAAAATGTTATATGCATACTTGAAAAGAATGTATATTCTGCTACTTTGGGTTGAAACACACTAAAAATATCAATTAAATCTATCTAGTCTATTGTGTCATTTAAGGTCACTGTTTCGTTGTTGATTGTCTATCTGGAAGATCTGTCCATTGCTGGCAATGGGGTGTTGAAGTCCCCTACTATGACTATATTACTGTCAATATCTCCCTTATATCTGTCACGATTTGCTTTATATATTTAGGTGCTCCTATGTTGGGTGCATCAATGTTTACTGAACAAGTTATACCTGCTTGTTGGATTGATCCCTTTATCATTATGTAATGTCTTTCTTTGTCTTACTTGTTGAAGTCTATTTTGTCTGATATAAGTATAGTTATATGCTTTTTAAATTTCTATTTGCATGAAATATCTTTTTTCCATCCCTTTTATTTTCAGTCTATGTGTGATTTTGATCTGAAGTGGGTCCCTTGTAGGCAGCATTTGTAAGTCTTTTTTTCTTATCCATTCAGTCACCATATCTTTTAATTGAAACATTTAATCCATTTATATTTAAAGTGATTATTGATAGGTGCATAGTTATTGCCTTTTTATTATTCATATTTATGTTATTTCTCTCCCCTCTTTCTTAAAAAAATTCCTTCAACATTTCCTATCATACTGGTTTGGTGGTGGGGAATTTCTTTAGCTTTTTTCTGTCTGGGAAACTCTTTATATCACCCTTATTTTAGTTGGTTGTAGGTCTTTACTTTTCATTACTGACTATTTCACTCCAGTCCCTTCTGGCTTGCAGTTTCTGTTGAGAAAACAGCTGACAGTCTTATGGGAGTTCCCTTGTAGGTAACTAGCTGCCTTTCTCTTGCTGCTTTTAAGATTTCCCTTTGTCTTTAACCTTTGTTATTTTAATTATGATGTATCTTGGCGTGGGTTTGTTTGGGTTTAACTTTTTGGTGACTCTCTGTGCTTGCTGGACTTTTATGTCTATTTTCTCTACCAGATTAGGTTAGTCATTATTTTTTAAATAAGTACTCCATCCCTTCTCCTTCTGGTACCCCTACGATGTGAATGTTATGCTTGATGTTGTCCCAGAGGTACCTTAAACTATCCTCATTTTTTTAATCCTGTTTCTTTCTGCTGTTATGATTTGGTGTTTTCTGCTACCTGTCTTCCAACTCACTAACTCAGTCCTCTGCTTTATTCAATCTACTATTGATTTCTTCTTGTGTATTCTTCTTTTTATTTATTGTATTTTTCATTTCTGACTGGTTCTTTATTATGCCTTCTATGTCCTTTTTTTATATTTACTATCTCTTTGTTAAAGCTCTCACTGAGCTAATCTATTCTTCCCCTAAGTTCATTGAGCGTACTTCTAACCAGTGTTTTAAACTCTGTAACTGGTAGGTTGCTTGCCTCCCTTTCATTTAGTTCTTTTTCTGGAGTTTTCTCCTAATTTTTTCATTTGAGACATGTTTCTTTATTTTCTCATTTTGACTATCTCTCTATATTTCTTTCTATGTATTAGGTAGATCTGCTAATCTCCCAGTTTTAGCCAGGTGGCTTTATGTAGTAGGTGTCTCTGTGTGGTCAGCCCTGTAGTGCAGTTTCCCTGATCGTTTGTGCTACATGGTCTAGAAGTGATCCTTAAATGGCTATGTGTGCCCTTCTGTTGTAGTTGAGCTTTAATTGTTGTTGGCCCATCAGTGAGTGATATTGACTTTCAGGCCGACTGTCTGTGAGAAATGGCCACACCCACAACATATGAATTGCTATGTGGGGGCTGACCCTATAGAATGGCATTCACCCCAGTAGGTTCGTGTATCTGTTGAGACTACTCTTTGGGTGTGTGGTTTATGGGGCTATTCAGGTAGTGCTCTGTTGAGATCTAATGCCAGCCTCTGGTTGTGTTGGTTCTGAAGCCCCTTGGGAGGTGCTCCTGTGCAGGAGAAGGTCACCATCTGTCTATGACCAGCCCAGGGCTACGTGGTAGGAGCTACAAAGCTACCCGTGTTTGGTCTCTGCCTGAGCTAGACCTGGAGGTATGTGGGAGAAATCAGATGGTGAACCAAAGTTGACTGTGATTATTACCAGGACTGAGGCAGCTCAGTTAAAGGTCCAGGGTTCTTCCAGGCTGAAGGCTTCCTACCAGCTGCCTGTAAGATCCAGCAGCTAAATGAGGTGGAGTCTCAGAAGGTCACCAATGTGAGGCAAGTGGTATTCTCCAGATTAGTGTAGATTCAGATTTGTTGCCAGTGCTAAGCCTATAGCCATTCTCAAAAGTCTCAGCTTACTCTGAGGTCAACTGCTCTCTGACTCAGGCCCACAGCTCAAAAAATACTTCAGCTAAGGCCAGGGCTGTTTGCCCTCAACCAAAAGTGTCTCCTAAGGTACTCAAGCAGAGATTTGTTGATTGCTGCCACAGGAACTTCTTGCTGAGAGCACTGTTGGAGCTGGTTGCCCAGGTACCACCTAAAATTGCCACCAGGCAATTTTCAAGTGGGTGGCGCAGGGTCTCAGGGAGTTACCAGGGTGGAGCAAGCAGATCTCACCAGGGCAATGTAGATTTTTTTTTTGTCCATGTTGGGGGAGATTTCAACACCAGTAGGATAGAGCTCAACTGCAGGATGTGCAAGAAGAATGCTCAACAAAGGGAAATTAACAGCGGCTGTCCCTCCAGCCCTTGCCCTGAAACCACACAACTAAAACCTTCTCGTATGTCTCTGGCACCTCCCAAGCTACTGTTCCTCTGCCAGAGCCCACAGTGAGTGCCTGCAAGGAAGTGAGTCTGTGCGCAAGCCCTTTAAGGGGATGTCTGGGATAGCCAGAAGCTTCACTGATTTTCACAGCTAGATTTTGTGATGACTCCTCTTCTTGGCACTGGAACTCTGGAATGGGGAACCTCAGTGTGGGACAGGGGCCTCTTCCGCCTCTGGGGTGTGTCTTCTGCAGCTGAGATATCCCTCCAGATGCTCAACCACCACATGTGGGTGTGGGACCACCACATTTAGCATCTCTGCTCCTCCTATGTCTCTATGTGGTCTCCTCTTTATATCCCTCATTATAGGAGTTCCGTTTAGCTAGTCTTCTAATCATTCTCCAGGTTGGTTGTTTCAAAATTTAGTTGCGGTTTTAATGTGGTCATGGGAGGAAGTATGCACAGCATTCACCTACCCTGCCATCTTGACTGAAACCTTATCAATTTTAAACGTATCCAGCATAAATATGTTTTCTATATGTCATAGTTTATAATATTTACAATCATAGGAAAGAAGGCTTTTGACTTAGTTGTCAGATATTGTGCAATGACTTTAAGAAAATACAAACTACTTACTATTTTTACAAAAGTGAATATCATATTTCAAAAAATTTTAATTTTTTGACAGGATACATGTAACTTTCATGAGTTTTTAAAAATACTCATTTACTTATTTATCAAATATTTAAGGAAGAAGAGATATAATAGTGTGAAGATATGTATTACCTAATTAATCACCAATACATTATGTAATAGCCAATTAAGAAAAACTGTGCTTAATCCATGCTTATACATTTGCCCAAAGTAGAGAGGAAAAGAAGAAAATTGGGAGGGAGAAAAGAATGAAGGAAGAAAAGAGGATATTATTAGGACAGAATGCTTGAGAAAGCTGATATATAAAAACCCTGATACAAATACTGACATTTCAGAATACTTCGTATAGGTTATAATGTGGAAAGTTGATCTTAAACATGATGTATATGATTATAAGAAGTGTGTACTGGAACGACTATTGTTATATCTAAAAATCCTCCATATACCACATCAGCAAAAGAGACAATGGCTCATTGGGGACTGTTCTGTTGCACAAACCATTCTATGGCTATACTAATCACTATTCATGTATATTTCCTAAATATGTGTTTCTCAACACCTGAATGTGTTATTTATTTTACAGTTTCATTTGTGTTCACTTTTCAGTTTTATGAATGCTATTGTATTCTAAAATTCATTTTAACCTGAAGGCATTTTTGTTTTTAATTTTCACATTTTAATTAGTGTGGCTTTATGCATATATGTGTGAAAGACATGGTTCAAATGTTAATAAAATATTTTTTTTCTACTTGCTTATGAATTGCAGTTTCATATCGGAAATTCTAGTGGTCAGAATCAACTGTGCCAAAATTTTTTTTTTGACAAAAGTGAAAAAGACAGTGCACTGTGTACTTGACAGTTTTACATACTTGCTGCAGATTCATCTAGACCTAATACAGTCCAGAAAAGTATGATGACCTGAAACATGTGTTTGTTTATTGATTTATTTGTTTCAGTTGAACTCTATAAAAAAGCTTCATTGGTATTCAATTATAATCTATATGAAACAATTTTTAAGCCAAATACTTTATGAGATGCATGCACTATATTATCTGATGACTACAAAAGTACGTCTTCTTTTGTTTGTTTTTGATTTGTGAGGAAACTTTATAGAAAAGGAACAATGAACTTCACCCTTTGAATAATTTATTGACTATCCTATAATCCATTGTTGCTCAATATATGTCTTATGAACTAGGAAGATTTGAAGTCAGTAGTTATATTCGTGTCATTAGATATAAGAAAATATTTCTTTCATTTTTGATTAAAAATAAAATACATCCTCATTAACTAAAAGGGTATAACGAACTCTTAGAAAGCATCTAATTATATCCTCTATCGATTTAAAAAGTTAAAAATACCACAAGTGGGTATATGAAATCTGACATGATAAAATAATAAACCAGAATGATAAAATAGGTTGCTAAATAACAGTTTTACTAGAATGCTACATGAGCTAAGGAAGGAAATAAGTAAATGCAAAAGTTAATAAAGAAATATGTGTAATAGAAGTGGTGAACTTAACGTGAATCTATAGAAAATAAAATCAGTAATGTAGAGGGAAAAAATAGAAATAATTTCCTAAAGTGTTGCAGGAAGCAACACACGACGGAGGAATTTGGACACTCAGACAACTTTATTAGAGGAAGGAGAATTTATTGCCGGAAGAGAGTGTGGAGCTTTCAACAGACCCAAAGCACCATCTCCCCTTGGTTAGATTTCTTACAGTGTGTTCATGCAAGGGGCTCCTGATTCCTTTGTTGGAGTTACTACATGCACCTCCTGACTCAGGATGGGAGGAGTTTCGGGTGGGGACTGCATAAGGGAAGGAATTCCTGGACCACCAGTCCTATCTATTTACAGATTTTTTCTCTTGTAGATGTGACAAGAGTTTCCAGAAGGCCATTCAAAGATTTATATGGTGTGGTTTATCTATAACCTGCTGAGCTGTTCATTTCTGTAAGCCCTTCCTTTTGCATTTCTCAGATGCTTCCTCTCTTATAAGGACATAAAAAAGACATGACAATAATTATTGATGAGAAAGACAGAAAATAGTAGTTCGAATAGAAGATAACAGGTGTTTTTAAAGATCAAAATCAATAATCAAATCTATGGTGGAGAAATACATTCCTGAATTACATGACCCATAATTTTAGATCAATAGGTCTTTTTAAGTATGAATATTTGGTCATATTTATCATAAAAAATGAACACCTACACATAGCAACAGGGGGAACAAGGGAATAGGAGCCCAACCTAGAGACAGCCCAAAAACACTGCAATGATAGTAGAATTCTGGGTACATACATGGGTACTAGGCAGAGTTATATAGCAATCAAGTGTCAATCAAAATGACTACTTGCCGAGCACCTAGGAATGCCTTTGGAACTACTTAATCATGGCCCAAATATAAGGCAGATGATCCTACTTCTGAGTCCATTTTGTCTTCCTTGGCTCCCCTCCTTTTTGCCCTTCTGGGACCTTCCTCTTTTCAGTGGCCTTTTGTGGGCCTTTTGCCCTTTTATGGCCATTTTGGCCCCTTTGTGTTGGTTACAGCGCTGGGAATAAGACCAGACATCACTAAAAAATTCTTAATCTTTTAGCAGGAAATGAAATGAGACATCTCTTGCAGAGTTAATCTTTTTAGCAAACCTAGTTAAATTTTCTTCCCTCCTTCCTATGGAAAAAGGCCCTCTCCCTCAATTCCTGATAATTGCCCTGGCAACTCATATCCTCTGGCTATCGATAAGGGTCATCAGCCCATTGTTAAGCAGAAATAGTGTTAAATCAGACAGGTCCCTTAGAGTCTGAGGGTGAGGGAGCTTTAGGCCAAAGGTTTTTTTTTTTTTTTTACTTGTTAAGAAACATAGTAACCTAGCCTGTTTTCATTTATTCACTTAATAGTCAAATCAATAATAGAAATTAATAGACGTATGATTTAAATAAGGTTGTATCTGCTTTTCCTAGTCTAGGGACTGAGGTGGCAGTTCAGCAAGAAACCCAAGACCCCACCCTGACTGAGACAGAAAGGGAAAGAGTTCCACGAAACCCCTGTAGGCAGGGACTACGGTCATTCTCAGCAGGAAGCAGATACAGAATAAGAGACCTCCCATCCCTCAACATCCATACTACTAATAAAAGAGGTTCATGGCTCTTAGAAAAGAGTTAGGCAGGAAAGTTAGTTAGGGGGTTTCGGGTCAGCCTGCAAAGACATAGAGGTCATCCTATCTTAGAATGGGTCCACCCTAATTCGCCCCAAATTAAGCAAGCCAGAAGGCATTTTTCACACACACACACACACACACACACCCCGAATTAGGTACCAGTTTAAGCAAGTCACTGTGCCATGAAGACCCCAATGACCTTCAACTCACCTTAGCCTCATTATACCATCATTATAATATGATGTATGTGCCCCAAAGTTCATTAATATCATTATAACAGACTGAATTCTGGAAACAAACATGCACAGAAAGCAAAATGATGAATCACTGAGTCCTATCAATCTTAGTTGTCAATCAAGGAAGCCCACTCAAAGTAATCACCCACAGCAAAAAGGGATAAAAACCCCGAAGTCTTTGTTACCAGGCCTTTTGAGCCACACCTTTCTTGCTCAGGCCTGCTTCGATGTCTGGAAGTGTATTTTCCCTTCTAATAACACTTTTCTTTTCTACTGTATTTCAGTGTCTTGCTCAGTTCTTTGTTCGAGACATTAAGAACCTGGACAACATACCAAGAGAGGATCCCCACTCTCTGGTAACAGGACCATGTGCATTCTTGGGGCATACTTCATCTTCCTGAAATATATTTTTAATAAAACTATTAAATCTCAATGACCTGTGATTCTTCACTGCCATCATTTTGAGGAAGAACCGAGGAAAACTGCTAACTATACATCTGCACCGTTTTTATCCCTCTCTCTCACCCCTATCATTGGGGCAACGTGGGATTGGCCCCAATGGTGACAACAGGATACATATTCTGTTGTGGCATCTCTCACGCGCGCTCTCTCTCTCGCGCGCTCTCTCTCTCTCTCTCTCTCTCTCTCTCTCTCTCTCTCTCTCTCTCTCTCTCTCTCTCACACACACACACACACACACACACACACACACACAGAGCAAAGACAGGACAATTTTGATTTGTTAATACTTTACATGTTTTTTATCTGTGCTCACGAGTAAAATTGATCCCAGCTTGTCCTTTATTATTTTTTCATCCAAGCTTATCAGCACATATATCTGAGCATTATACGATATTGTATGTAACTTCCCATCTTCTTCCACATTTTCAAATATTTTCTCTGAGATTGGAATTATCTATCACTTGGAACTTTATTAAAAATTTCCCATAGGATATCTTGTGACTTTTGTCATGCCTAAGGGTAAATCTTTAACAACCATTTTCATTTTTTCTAAGGTTATTGTTCTCGTCAGATTTCTAACTTTTTCAGGGTCCATTTTGGCAATCCATGGTTTTCTTCAAAATTGTCTAAGTTTAAAAATGTTTTTGATATAAGTTGTATAGAGTATTCTCTGAAAATGTTTTTTAGTCTCCTCCTGCCTGCAGTCATGACCTCTTTTTCCATTCTACTTATTTTGGTTTCCATTTGTGCCTTCTCTCTTTAGTTAGTTCTTGATCATATTTGCCAAAGTCTTGTCTATCTTATTGAATTTTTCAAAGAACTGGATTTTCTTTTTATTGGTCAATTCTGGAATTTTTATTTGTTTCCTATTTCATTGATTTCTGGTTTTAGAATTAATTCTTCTGCTGTTTAGAGATTTATTTTATTGTTCTTTCAGTATCTTATTGAATTGCAGTTAGTTTATTTCTCTCAACTCTTCTTAATGTAGGAAGGAAAAAAGAATTAAAATGTTATTCAAGGTACATTCAGAGACTGCCATGTGCTGATTAGCCCTGCAGCCAGGCCAGGAGGACACCTTCAGAACAAAGGAAGATTTCTCTTGGGATTGCTAACAACCCCATTCCCCATACCCTGTGAAGAGAAAACAGGAACTACAGAGTCTTTAAGTGGCTGCCCTACACAAACGAACTCTTTCATTCCCTGTGATGACTAAAACCATGGGGAACCTATGGGTTAAAGGCTGGGAACTGCCTGTAGGCCTTTCAGGCTGCAAACTCTTCCCCTTTTCCCTTCCTCACCTTATGTTCATATCAAAGAAAAAAAGAACTGAAGAATGATATATATACTGAATTCTCTGAACACTAGGGACTCTCTCAGTCTCTGCCTCTGAGAAGAGACCACACTCTGTGGAGTAGTAATAACTTTTTTAAAACACTTTCCTTTTGACTCTAACTTTGGCATGCGTGTTGAATTCTTCCTATGCTCTCCACCAAAGGACCCTCTTCTTCTCTCAAGGTTTGGTCTACCCTCCAACACAGGAACATTTGCTCTGTCTTGCATCCTTCTTATTTTCAAATAATTATTTTTAAAGCTGTTTTCCTCTGTCACTTTGATCCTTTAGTTTTATATGCAGCTATCCCCCTCAGAGTGTGGTGTTTGGACTTTAAAACTAAACTGCTTGATTTCAAATGCTTGTGTCTTTTAATGTGATTATTAATAGTACTGATCTCATAGTTTGAGAGTAACTGACACATTTGGAACAGTAACTATACATTGTAAGCACGTATTAAATATTATTTTTAATGTCAACAATGTCATGTAGATCTGATGCAGGACAGGGCAAATTTTCCCAAGTGGGTTGAGACCAAACTCTGCACCAAGAGAAGAGGGGCTTTGGTGGAGAGTATAGAAAGAATTTAACACACATCCCAAAGTTAGAGTCAAAAGGAAAGTTTATTAGAAAAGATATTAACACGCCACTGACAGAAGGTGGTCTCCTCTCAGAGGCAGAGAGTGAGAGAGACAGAGACAGAGCAAAGGCACTGAAGGTCCCTGAGTGTTCAGGGAATGCAGTTTATATGTCATTCTTTAGTTCCCATTTCCTTTGATAAGGACATGCAGTGAGGAAGTAGGAGAGTAAGTAGAGTGAAAAGGTAAAAATATGCAGAGTGAAAGGCCTGCTGGCAGTTCCTAGCCTTTAATCCATAGGTTCCCCAAGGTTTTGTTAGGTAGTTAGTCCAGCATGAGCGACAGGAGCCAAGGCCCAGCTCTGTAACCATAGAGACTTCCCTTGAAAGACCTTCCTTAAAGACCTCCCAGAAATACCTCCCTGCTAAGGTTATAAATTACCCTAAATCCTAGAACACAAAGGCCATAAAAACTGCTGGCTAAACTAGCTACAAATGTATGTACAGAAAGTACTGCCCCTAACTTCAGCCTCATTATAGCATCATTATAATCTCATGACTATGCCTGGAAGTTCATGAATCTATTGATAACAGACTGAGCTCTGGGTAAGCACATGCGCAGTAGGCAAAGTTATATAGCAGCCAACTGTCAGTCAAGGTGACCTCACATATGGATCATCAGGCCCTCCCATCACAGCCCAAATATAAACAGATCTTTCCATTTCTGTTCCAGTCCTACTAGCTGGAAACCTGTCCCTCCTTTTGGGGTATATTATCTTATCTCTTTATCTCCTAAATTCTACAGTGCTGAAGCCTTCCTTAGTACAGCCTACCTCCTTCTAAAATGTATTTTCAATAAATCTTACTTATTTCTCAGTCTCGCCGACCTGTAATCCTTTGCTGCATGGGCAGGGAAGAACTGTGGGACAACAACACACAATACCACCATCCACTATCTTCTACCTCCTCCTCCCCTACACCACTGGGGCAGTGCAGGATTTCACCTCACCCTAGAGTTGACAGTTTTAGCCTCAGAGAATGACGCTTGGTGCCCTTTCTCCTTCACAGGTGTGAGGAATGGGTTGTTAGCAATACCAGCAGGAATCTTCTTTTGTCCTGAAGGTGTATCCCTGGCCTGGCTACAGGGCCGATCAGTACATTGCAGTCTCTGATTGTGGCTTGATTAACATTTTAATTCTCTTGCTTTCTCCCTACATTAGGTTTAAATAGGTAGTGATCTGTAGTTCATCTATTAACAGGAGTTATTTAGAGGTATGAATTTGTATCTAATTTTTTTTTCATGGTTGAGAAAAATTTTGCCAATTTTCAAAAGTATTGCTTTATGATGATTAAATTGGATTTGTGCATTATCAACTTTTTGGATATTTCTAAGTTTCCTTTCAAACAGCCAGTTTTTGTGAATATGTCATATGTGTTTAGAAGGAATTTTTATTTTTTGTTTTGAGGATTTGCAGAGGCCAACAAGCTAGTGCTTAATATCTAGCACACATAACGAGGAAGGTAGAATATAGAAGGTTTTAGAAAAGTTGCGACCTAATCACTCCAGGGTCTCTTTTTTCTTTGGCTTCTAAAAGATTGAGGCACCATTTACAGTGGTAATTTCTTGTTTGTATCCTTTGCTGAGGGTTATTTCTTCCATTTTTTGTTTTGTTTTGTTTTATAACTTTCAGGTTCTGATCATAATTTCTGGTGCAGTGAGAGAAACTATTTGTGTTGGTTGACTTTGTTTCATTTGTTAAAAAAAATCAACTGAGTAAATATGAAAATCTAATTAGCTTTATTAAATGATTCATGAATCAGACAGCATCCCATCTAGCAACTAGAAGGTAAGGGTATTCCTAGGGAATTGCCACATAATGGAAGGTTGCTATAGGAAGAAGGGTGGGGCATGGGAGTTATTAACAAAATAAAAGATTATTTTTACACCAGAACAACATCTTTTGGGGGGAAGGGAATGGTAATGGCTTTTATCGTGCAGATTGCCTTTCCTTTTTTGGGGGGGGAGGGGGTGGGGGATGAGGTGTGGTTATGAAGAGGGTAGGGTGGCAAATTACTTCATTGGTGCTGACCAAAAAATGTCAGACTGGTTGACCAAGATTATGTTTCAGGAGAGCTTGAAAGAACAATTAGATCAGATATTAAATATCAGTTTAATATTCTGGTCTTTAGTAAGGCTACCTGAGGTATGTAAGTATTCTCTCTAACGCTTAGTTTTTTAAATTGTGTTTCTAGATATTTGATACAAGAGGGTAAGGGTCAAGTGTATGTTCAGCTCACTGTCATGAAACAGAAGGTAGAATATGAATTTCTTAAATGTAACATATTTAAATCAAAATTAAACAGAAAAGTAGAAAAGCAAAGATTTGTTAAGTATGTCAGACAAGGAAAAGAAATGTTACTAATATTAATACAAAATTAGAACTTGAATTAAAAATATTAAAACATTAAGGGTTAATTTTTACTTTGATAATGCTACCGTACATATTTTAACTGTCCTAAAACTATATTCTCTAAGTTAAAAAGTACCAAATATATGAGAAAAATGTTAGAAATATGAGAAGGTGACAGAAATATTTATGTTGATAGATTCTCAGAGTCTGAGATATCAAATTGGTTAAAAAATAGACTATAAAGTATTGGAAATAATGACATAACATAACTTTCATGTATATTTATTAAACTTTGATTTCTACAAAATTGATGATATGTCTTTGCAAGCCTTCATTGAATAATTATAAAAGTTGTTCATATATTGTCACAAAAACTTAATGCATTTGAAAAAGCAAAACTTGCACAGCCAACAATATTGGACTAAATGAAAAAGTAAAACTTATTACTAATTAATATGTAATACCAGCCATTGCTGACAAAAGTTTATTATCTCTCTCCACAAATGCCAACTGGTATAAATGTTTAAAAAATGAAACAAAAAATTTATTATGCTATTATTACTTTATTTTTATTTGATTGCATGTAATTTTTAAAATTGATCTGGCAAGACGTGTTTTCTTTTTTCTTTTCTTTTTAAAATTTATTTGTTTAATTATAATTAAGTGCTGTCTAACTTACCAAAGTATGACCAATTATTATTTTACTCGTTACCTAAGTTACTACACGATTTTATATTTAGTCCAGTAAATTTTTGTTTTACCAGTAGTTCAGCACCCTGCACAGTTGCCCAGTTTGCCACTCTGTCTTTCTGTTCTGGATAGGTCAGGAATCACAATCATTAGTGGAGTTTTAATTTTATTTATCTGCTCCTCTCTAGAACATACGGACTCCATCACTATTAATTGTCATTAGTTTCATGTTCTGTTTTAAAGAATTCGCTCAGATATGCATTTGTGGACATTCTAACTGAAAACTTACAAGAAGTTAAGGAGTCTCCGATATTTCCTCTTACTCTGTCATAATTCAGAGCAACCAAACTATTATTTGACCACTAAGGTGTCAGCGCAGCATGCATAACAGTTAAATACACAAAATCTAGGGTCAGGATGAGGAACAATGTGAATGCTGGGTCCCTAACTTACAAACTATTAGTACAATAGTCCCCCCTTGTTCTCGGGTGGTAGGTTCCATCACCACCAGTGGATGCCTGACACAGCAGATAGTACCTATACATACATACCTATGATAACTAATTTATAAATCAGACACAAAGATTAACAAGAATAACAAATAATAAAAAGAATAATTATAACAATATGCTATAATAAAATTATGTGAATGTTGTCTCTTCTCTCTCTCATTCTCTCTCATAACCAATATGACAACAAAGTAGACTACTAAATATGATTAAAAACCTTGTAATCATATTTATCGTGTTTAGGATCAACCTTCTACATTATAATGTATATAAAGTATTCTGAAATGTTATTATTTTTATCAGGGTTTTAATATACCAGCCTTCTTGAATATTCTATCCTAATAATATCCTCTTTTCTTCCTTCATTCTTTTTCTCCTTCCTCATTTTCTTCCCAACTTCTTTATTTTGGGAAAATATATAAGCATTTGGGTAAATGTTAAACACGCTTTTGCTTTTGGCTATTACATAATGCATTTGGGATCAATTAGGTAATACACATTTTTACACTATTATTTCTCTTCTTCACATTCCTTAAGTGGATTCATTCAAATAACTAAAGCCACAGAAAGCAAAACTCTGGAGAAGAGGGGACTGCTACCTTAGAGAAAGTTACCTAAACTTGTGAAAACCCAAAATTCCAGTACAAATTGAAAAGAGTACCAGTATCTTCCTGTTAATAATACT
This sequence comes from Rousettus aegyptiacus, assembly GCF_014176215.1. Taxonomy (NCBI): domain Eukaryota; kingdom Metazoa; phylum Chordata; class Mammalia; order Chiroptera; family Pteropodidae; genus Rousettus; species Rousettus aegyptiacus. The sequence goes on from NW_023416295.1 coordinate 114,263,234, forward strand.
GTGTAGATTATACATGTTAATATACTCAAAATGCCTGGTGTAGTGACTAACATAAAACAAAATTTAGTAAAAATTAGTTAACATCACTGTCTTTTACATTTAGCACTCAGGAGTCATATCAGATTCAAATATATACTAAATAATAATATCTACATAGATTCTTTTACATTATGTATAGATATATAGTCTATGGAATGAGGAAATCAATTGATCTTTCACTGCACTGTGAAGAGTGAAATATAGAGTTGTGTTTTTTAAAGGAGAAGCTATTACTTACTTATAAATGGATCCTCAGAGTCAAACTATATCTTCCTATTTATTCTTTCTTTTTCTAATGTTTCTAATCAGAGCATTTTCTGTCTCTTCTAAGTTCAGTCTCCATTTCTGAAAAAGAAAGAAACAAGAAAGCTTTCACAGCATGAATTCCCTTTTCAAATAGTATGTATTTCATAAACTTTAGTGAGTATATTTGTGGGAGTGTATGTTTGCATCTTGTGCGTAAAAATATTGGCTTAGACATTTGGATTTCTTAGGTGTTGAGTTGTTCAGAGTATTAAAATACTTGAAAATGTTAATAGGATCTCCTCATACTAAACCAATTTTTTAAACTGAATTGTCAGTTTGCTTTTAACAACCAAGTCATCAAGTTCATGTAAATAACTATGGATTTGTTTTATAGAAATCATCTATTTCATTAGAAAATGAATTTAGTGAATGTTTTGATATCAATGTAGAATCAATTCTCTGTGCAAAAGCTGCTTAATGTTTTATATATAAAAAGCAATTCTCTATTTTTTAGTAGTAGAATCAGTTCTGATTCATGACCATTGCATTTGCTAATGCTCTGATTGTCATGTTGGTAGATTTTCATCCACTTATTTTTCATGGGTGCAACCAATTGTTGGGTTTTCAAGGCATAGAATACATTTATCTAATAATAAGTGATAGTATAATCTGTATTCAGCTAAGATTAAAAGATAATAGTGTAAAATACAAAGCACCAAACTATTGTTGGAAAATAATGTAGAATACTTTTCGCACAGTTAGCCAAAATAAGTTCACAGAAACATATTATTTTATTTTAGTCTGTTATCAGTTAAGATTCAATCAGAGAAGCAGAACCACTAAGAGATAATAAATGACTGTTATTTCTGTGTGCAGTGCTGAAATCTGAGGTGTGAAGTTTGCATTTAGGAAAGTAAAATAGATACAAAGTGGGGAAAATAAGGACAGACTGAAACCTGCAAAGCTGAACAGGAATAAACAAGGTCATACCTAAAACCTCATTTGCCTCTGACCACATCTAAGTCTCCAGCTTTGAAGACTCTGATGATGGAGAAGTCTTCAGGAGAAGCTAGCACCCTTCATCTCAAATAAACACACTCCCTCACCCAGGATCAGAGAAGCCAAAAGAGAAAATCTAGTAAGGAATAGTAAGCCTGATGTATTTGTTTTCTAGAGCTGCCCTAACAAAGTACCACAAACTAAATGGCTTAAACCAACAGAAATTTATGATCTCACAGTTCTGGAGGCTGAGTCCAAAATCAAGGTGTCAGTGGGGACATGCTCTTTCTAGAGGCTCTAGGGGAGAAATTTCATCCTATTTCTTCTAGCTTCCTTGGTATTTCTTGGCTTATATCTGCATTATTATAATCTCTGTCTCCATCTTCACATGTCCTTTTCCCCTGTGTCTGTGATTTTTCTCTTTTTCTTAAAGGACATCAGTGTTATTGAATAGAACCAACTCTAATTCAACACAACCTCATCTTAATTTGATTATATCTACAGAAAACCCATTTCTAAACAGACCACATTCACAGATAGCAGGGGTTAGGACTTCAACACCTCTCTTTGGGAAATACAATTCAACCCAAATACCTGGCTTCTTCCTGACATTGAGTAAGTAAGATAGCAAATTAAACAACAGAATGTGTGTGTCACTACGTGCCTCTAACCTCTGAGTATAAATGGATAGAACTGACTCTCTATTTCCGCTATTTACATCTTGTGTAGATGTCTCTTTTGGTCTATGTTAGCTTGGAACAGTGGACAATTTCTCCACTGACCTGCAATCTTACTTCTGTCATCTGCCAGTAGATATATATTGATATATATTCATATATATATGTGTGTGTGTGTATAAATCTGGTTGGAACTACTGTCAGCAATGGGGTGAGGTGAAATCCGGCATCTTCTCAGTGGCTTAGGAAGAGGGAGATGGATAGTGAACGGTGGCCTTGTGTGTTGTTGTCTCATGGTTCTTACCCACTGACAGGTTGGTGAGATTGAGGAAAAGTAAGGTTTATTGAAAGTATATTTTAGAAGGAGTCAGGCTGCACTAAGGAAGGCTGCAGCCCTGTGGAGATGAAGAGATAAGATAGTACACCCCAAAGGAATGGGAGGGTTTCCAGCCAGGAGTGCTGTAACAATGCAGAGATGGAAAGATCTGTTTATATTTGGGCTGTGATGAGAGGTCCTAGATGATCCATATGTGAGGTCACCTTGACTGACAGTTGGCTGCTATATAGCACTTTGCCTACTGAGCATGTGCTTACTCAGAACTCAGTCTGTTATCAATAGATTCATGAACTTCCAGGCAGTCATGAGATTATAATGATGCTATAATGAGGCTGAAGGTAGGGACAGTACTTTCTGCACATACATTTGTAGCTAGTTTAGCCAGCAGTTTTTATGGCCTTTGTGCTCTAGGATTTAGGGTAATTTATAACCTTAGCAGGGAGGTATTTCTGGGAGGTCTTTAAGGAAGGTCTTTCAAGGGAAGTCTCTATGGTTACAGAGCTGGGCCTTGGCTTCTGGCTCCTGTTGCTAGTGCCTAACTAACTACCTAACACTAGGAATACACAGAAGGACGGCTTTTATTTTAATTGCTATTTTTTTCCTTACTCTGCCAAGCTCTGAACAACTTTCCATGATAATTTCAAGGGGTGGTAGTTCTGAATTCTCAACTCTAAAGGTTCATCTTATAGTAATCCCAGCTTCAAATGGAGTGTGTCCTTTTGGAGTCCCCACTTTGGAAGACCCAAAGCTTCAACTCTGTTTCCTATGCCATTCAAGGCTTCAAAACAGAAGTTTTGCTCATTTATTGGTCGGCAAATACCCTTAGGCCAAAAGTGGCTTTCAGAGTTCCGTTCACACCTCTAGGTTCCTAATTCCTTCAAATTGATTTACCACCTTGCTGGATCCTTTATGGTTAAAATGATTTTAAAGCACCTTATATCTAACTATTTTGATATTATTAGCAGAATAATTCTTCCAAATAATCTAACCTACTATCTTCCTAGAAATAGAAGTTCTAGTTTTTTTTTTCATACAAGACAGAATGATTTTAATGTTTATATGAATGTACAAATACAAAAACATTGCTAATGATGTTTTGATAAAGAAGAAAAATATGAGACTAACAAACCATTAAAATGAGTAAAGGATATAAATGGGAAATTCACAGTTAAGGAATAACCAAGGGCCTATAAACATAGACAATTAGGAAAACATAGACAATTACATGATGTATAATAAGTTCTATTAGTGAGCCTCATCTGAACTTGAAATAAGACACATAAGAGAAACACAAAGCCAGACCCTCTGTTTAATGATGTCTTCCTGAGAGGATAGTTAAACTACTTTTTTTAAATCATTTTAATCCTAGGAACACCATATTCAACTCATAAATTGGTCATTTAAGTGCCACATGTTTAAAGCATTGCATTTCTTATTTTCCTTTTCTTCCATATCTCTGCCTCTAAGAATCTTGCTCACACAGCACACAAAACTTTCTATCAGGCCATTTCACCACCACCTCATTTTGCATCTGCATTTCCAGAAGTAAAATGTGAAAGCATAATCCATACACACTAGTGATTTTAAAATGATCATCAATAACTTGTTTCTAGAAAATAATCTATTTGACTTAACAGCTTTTTTATTCAGTAATGGAAAAGTTACAAAATAGCTAGGGGAAAGTTTTAATTTCTCTTCCTGGAAAATATAGAAATAGATTTAAACTGATTTATGAACTAAATTAGTATATTCGGGTACAGTTTAAGGCCAATTGTTATGCTGACTTTCATATAAGCTTTTAATGTGCTAGCTAACTATTTTAAGTCTTTTCTCAATTTCTTTCCATACCTAAATCGTCTTCAAGAGGAGATGTACAATTCAAATATCACATAATTTAAACAGTAGCATCCCCAGATTTTGTTAGTCTCATTATTTACATATCATTATACCAATCCCATTTCAAAAGAGAGTCTAAAAATTCCAATAAAGTTCTGGTGACTTTCTTTTATCTTTTATTTTTCTTCACTTTTCCAAAAGACTGATTTTATGCTATTTTTTATCAGCATATTTACAAATAAGGGAAGATCAATATTAATTTTTTTTCCTCACTGTATACCAAAAGAAAATATTTTTCTCTCTGGGCCTTTCTATGTCCCTTTGTAAAATAGAGAGGCTCTATTAGATCTCTAAAGTTTTTAGATTTAAAATTTAAAGCCACCAACAGAGTGCTGTAAATGAAAAAAATTAATATTTAATTGTTTACTGCTTCCATCCCATATATTCTTAACACTTATTAATAATCGCCACATACAAATTACCTTCTGCCAGTCACCAATTATTTCTATTTTCCCTAGCATTCAAACACACTAATTAAATTCCTATGGTAACAAATATCTCAGCATGATTCATCTTAGTGATAATTTGGATGCTCATTTAACCACTTTTATACCTTCAACTTGGAATTTCATAATATAAAAACAGTGATATATCAAAAAGTTGATTGATTGATCAAATATTTTGATATTTGATTTCTGAAAATGTCTTAGAAAGCATCAAAACAAATTCTGGGATTATTTTTGTTGTTTCTGTGTCTAAGAATTTCTATTGATGGTGAATTTTGTTTTTATCAAATTGAGTTAAAACTAAAGTTCATAAAAATTAAAATGTAGAAGTCAAAAATTATCATAAATACTCAAGTAATTATTTTCACCAAACAACACAGGGTTGAAATTATCCCAGTAGTACATCTTCTAAGTATAAAAACATATAAAAACTTTATAGTATGCATTTGAACAACAAGTATTCTTGCTAGGCCTCTATCATTATGAGGGCAGAAAAACAACCTCAAAAGAGAAGACACATGAAAAAGAAAATGGCATCTCTTCTCCTGGTAAACAGTTACACAAGAAAAAAAGCTCAATATCAGGTTTGGCAAAAATTACAGCTTACAAGCAGCAACCAAGGTATAAGTAAAGACAGTGTTAGAATATTTGAGTGACCAGACAATTAATGATGGTGATGAAAATGACATGGACTCCCACTCAGCAGCAAGCATGAGGAGAATACAGAACCTTGGGAGATAAAGTACAGGGCAGGAGCATGGGGAAAGAAAAATTCACTACTGTGTAGCTTAGTTTAATCCCACTCTCCACTGTAAATCTCAGCTCTAACAAAAAGCTAAAGCCTACTTTATTTCCAGGCTTGCTCAAGTACGGAAGAAACAGTGAAGCACTGTGATTTTAAGGTCATAATCCCCAACACCACTTTGCCATTATTAGCTATGAAGAAACAGAGATAAGAAATGAAATTTTACTATGTTATAGAAGCATTAACAAAATATGGTAGGCAAAAAGCATTATAATTCCACAATTGTTATTTAATAATTTCAAGAAATGTTATGTAGACATGTTTGTTTGGGCCCAGAGGGATCGGGAGTTTAGAAGCTATCGGCCACTCTTCTCTGATAATCCTCTCCCCCTTTCCATACTTCAGACTTAAGTTACAAATGTTACAAGTATTAGAGTGCTTTTAACCACACACAAACACACACACACACACACACACACACACACACAAAACACAAAACAAACAAACAAAAAACAAAACTAAACTAAACTAAACAAAAAAAAAATAACCTCAATTACAAATGAAATCACTTAAAGGAAATGCAAGCTACCCAGTAGACTTCCTTTCACATCTTATTTTCCAGATTTAAGGTCATCCTTGAAACATTTTCCCAGTGAGAGTAGTGGATTAGTTGAATTATTTCAAATAGAGTAGACGTTTGAAAATTAATCACAATGACTGCTATAATAATTTGACCCTAACTATGAAAGGAAATGAATATTTATGTTTGAAAATCTATCAACAGCTTAGTGGTGCAGTTTAATTGATTGTCTTGAATTTAGTTTATCAAAGATTAAGCCTTACATGGCAGACTTGGTTGGTTGGTGAGCAAGAAACTTCATGACCCTTTTCTGAAAAAACTTTTACCTATGGCATGCTGTTTCATCAGCTTAGAATATCTTTCGACCCACTCTTTGTAATCCTCAATTTTTATAGTCTGGGTAAGGCATAAATGATTTCCTCCTCAGAGGAGGGCTACATTTATAGGTCTTCCTCCTGCCCCAATATCCTGTCAAAGCATCTTTTTATTTCCTCAGAAACACTTATAAGTGTTTACATTTAGTTTTCTGAGTAGGCTCCAATTTTCACGGGAGCAGAAACCATGTCCATTTTGTTAACCACTGTGGAATAATGCATACCACTGTGTATAGTACATAGTAGGAACTAACTAAACATGTGTTGAAAGAAAGAACTAAATATATCGACATATACATACATAACATCTGTATATGTATGAATATAAAGTCTATGACACAAATGCTTTTATACTAGAGATTAAATATATCATAAAAAAACATTTTAAATAATCAGGTTAAAATGAACTTTAATGGTATTGGGACAATTAATTATCACTTGGGGGAAAAATTTTACCTTATGCAAAAAACAACACATTTCATGTTCATTCAATACCTAACCTTTAAAAATAACCATAAAACATAAGTACTAGAAGAAAATAAAGAACAGTCATTCATTTATAAAAGAGTAAATAAAATCTTTCTAAGCAAACCATGAAACCCACAAATTATAAAAGACTAGATCAATAGATTTGATTACATAAAAACCTAGATTTTATATACACTAGAAAACATAATAAAAATATAGACTATATTTGTGGTGTTTATTATCCTAATTATATAAAATCTTATGGTGAAGAACTGTGAAGGGTCTTATATTTTATACTACTTCCAGGCAAACAAGTCTGTTCACATATTTCATGGATAGTGGTAGAAAACACGTGACTCTTGGATCAGAAAGGTAAAACAGTTTATTACTCACACCAGCACTAGCCAGAGTATCAGAAACTTTGCTTTAGTTCTCTAAGCTCCAATTCCCATGAGCAACATGAAGAAAGCTATAGACACCTGACCATGTAGCAGGTTACATTATAGGGAAGAAACCCTCGGCTTAAGGAATATGAATTGTTATAAAGGATGGTAAAATATGCCTACCCTTTACCCCAGAGGAAGACATTATCTTTTTCCTCAAGGACTGTAAGTAAACCTACCTTTCACTGTGAATAAAGTCTCTCTCTCTTCCAAGGCTGTTGACTGTACAAATATCCTTGAAATAGGAGTTCAGAACACAGGGCAATTAATGCTTCATCTACAAAATATGTAGAAATGAAAGAGACCTTTGGAGAATTTGCTCCAATATATATCTATTCTAAACCAATTCTTTTTACTAAACAGAGATCCAATTATTTCTCAATTATTTGAAGACTTTTTTTCTCTGTTCCCTCAATAATTTTTCACTCTATTATATCTATTTTACGAACATTTTTTCCTTTCAGTTTCCATCCTATATCTCTGTATATCTGTTCAGCAAAACTCCTTTTTTGAATCTCATACTCCTTTCTGCTATATTCTTATATATACTCCAATCATATTTTCACTCATGGATTTCCACTGAAACTGCCACTGTCAAGATCACCAATGACCAGGATGATCACATAATTTATTTTGCAAACTATGATGCTTAAAAATGAAAGGACCATTATTTTTAATTAAACCAAGATAACAGGTACAAACTGGTAGTGCCATAGGCACATTAGGATGGACGGTCAACCTACCAAAATTTTTCAAGTAATTAAATCCAATGGTCAATTTAATTTTTACCTTATTTGACACTATCAATCATATAATTTTATCATTTGTTTTCTTGGACACCACTTTCACTGATTTTTCCTTCTCTGTATATTTTATTTTACTCTTATCAACAACGTCACTATGGAAGACGAGGTTTCAGTCACTAATTCTATTTTCTATTTACTGCCTTTTCCTTTCTGGTCTCACACAGTCATGGGATTTAAAATACTATCTATTTGTCATTGATAAATAAATTTATATTTTCAGCATTGTCTCTCTTCTGAATTCTGTACCACTATATCCAACTTACTACTCAATATCTCCACTTGGATTCTAATAAATTTATCAAATCATGAATTATTTGAGTATAAATTCAACCAATGGTGAAAAGCTTGACACAAGAAATTCAATATGTCAAGACAGTGTAGTCTCAGATTGTGGTATATTAGCTATCATTCAAGCTTTGGGAAACTGCAAATCTGATGACTGACTCTTCTCTCTCTCTGTTTAAGTCACTAGCAAAAAAAAAAAAAAGTTAAGCTACATAGGACCTCAAAAAGTGAATGGAAAGAGATTAGAATGTAGACATACAAAGAGAGCTTCAAATCCTAGCTCCCCTTCTTGTTTCCTAGCTGTGGGGTATTACCACATAGATCAGAGATTTCTTATGATGCTTGTATAGGTAATGACTGCATTACACTGGGAGTAGAAGAAAGCCTGACAATAACAACAACAAAAGACTTAAATAGGACTATATTTTTCATTTAACAAAAATGGTAGTGGTAGAAAGTTTAGGGCTAGTGGAATTGCCCAAAAAGTCATCTAAAATTTAGACAGTTTATCTTTTCACTATCCTCTTTTTTTATATGGTTTCATCAAAGATGTCTGCTCCTCCCCCTGGTATCACTTTCACATTGCTGTCCCAAGGGGGAAGACGGAATAAAAGAACAGCTAAGAACAAAAGGGAAAATTTTATCTTCTGAGGGATTTGCTTTTTTTTACTTCTAAAGTTAAATTTCTGAAGGGGTACATTCCCCTAGAGAATTTCACCTTCATAACATTGGCCAGAACTTTGCACATGGCCATGACTAAATGCAATGGAGCCCACTTTAACAGGAAACGGAGGGACCTTGAACAAAATTGGAGTTATTTTAGTAAGAAAAAAGATTAATTGGTTGTCAACTAACATGTATGTCAGAAGCATTAATTGAGATAATATAAGCAAATGTATCCAGAACAGTTTTTGACTCACAGTAAATACAGATTCTATTGGTCAACATCCTTTGAATACAGTTCTTCCACCATCTTTAAATATGTCTAATACTACCTTTAGCCCATCAGTATTTCATTATTTAATTTGCAAGAATATAATAAAAGATTTGGACTCAAAACTTTGCTCAAACTTAGAAGGGAAATTCTAAGTATTAGAAATTGCCTGACACACATGAGAGCATATAGTAATGAGAATGCCAGAGTGGATGACAGGGCTTCGACTTAGAGCAAAAGGGGGCTCTAGAAGGTCCCAATCATTTATATAATCCAAGATGTAATAGAAGTATTGGTTCATTCCTGTTTCTCTACTTTGGACTAATTTGTCTATCCAGAGTTTTGTTTTCCACATTCTCTCTAAGAGACAGAAAGGTCTGACCAAATATAATAAAACCTTTTAAGTGTTCTGAGCTCCTTGCAGTTAAATGATGTTTCAAATTACAACACGTTTCCATTGTGGAAATCATTTCCTTCCAACTTTCAACTGAGAGTTTGACAAAGTTTTCCTCAGCTTAAACTTGTAGTTTTTGTACTTGTTATCTTTCAGCACAGCTTGGTCAGTCACAAAGACTCCCACTTCCTGCACAAAATTATACAACCATGTCAACTGCCCTTTGAAAAGGAAATATTGCCATCGGGGGAGGCGTCCAACTCATCCAGGCTCGACTAGTCCAGAAGTGTTAAGTATTTGAAGAGAACATCGAAAGGGAGGTGGCTGGGGCTTAGGGCATTTTGAGAAATTAATTTGAGAGACTTCTACTTTCTTCCTGAACTCCTCTAGTTGAATATCACTTTTCATAGCATGGAGTTCTTGCCTGTGGAATTCACTAAGGCAAGGGGTCAGCAATCCAATATATAACTGGATTTCAAAATAAGCTGACTCTACACTGTGAACAAAAATAGCACCACTACTTACTTATCTTCTAGGATGGAGGAATTTCATCATGAGTTACAGAGTTAAAAAATACTCTTAGCTGATGCCAAATTAAGTTATTTTTTTCCTTAATCCGTAGTGCATTACATTAGGAACACAACTTAAAGACCTTATTTCAATTTTAAATGTTGAGTTTGAAGTATTTCAGTATGTAGACACTGAGTACAATACATTAGTATTTGTTCTTTCAAAAAGAAAAATTTAAGAAGAAATAACTTTCTCACTTTTAATTTCTTATGGTGTTTCTAGTAAATATTTTTTAAATGAAAGCATAATATGTAAGCCTAAATTTCTTTCTCCTTATTCTTTTTACCATAAATAAAGCTCATCTCATCAATCATAGCACTAGAGAAACATTATTAGGTATTTAGTCTCTTCCTAATTTATATTCTTGTTTTTAAATTCAGATTTTTATTGTATGTGTGTATGTATGCATATATCTACATAAACACATTTGTTTATTATATATATACATGTGTTTATCCTTATATTTATATAGGAGTCATAAAAAGCATATAAATATGTCTATTTTAAATGAAAGTACTATAATACAATTTTGTGAAACTATACAGGCTTTTAATTTGTTTTGAAATTTTTCATTTCTTTTTCTAAATTTGTTTTAGAAAGTATTGACAAGAGTTTTAAAAAATTGGCTCACATCTAAGTTTTATTACTAAAACATTTATATATGCCCACAATGTGTATATACTTACCCAAATATCTTCTAACTTATGCATTCATGGCATTATATAAATGTACCTAAGAGTAACGATCCTAAGACCTTATAAGAACCTCCAGAGTGGTCAAAAATGGAGGCATATTTACACCTACTTTTATTGATGATATGGTTAATTCGTGAGCCTTCAATTTGTTCTAGATGGTGTTAGTTGCTTTTTATATAAACTGTCTCATTTAATTTAGTATTGGTATTTTAATTTGATATAATTCTTAGAAGATACTTTTTGCACAGGCCTCTACCCATTTGAAAGATAAGGAAACACACATTTGAAGAAGAAAATTACCCTGCCAAAATCAAACCTTAAAAGAGGACAATCAAAGCTAAAGCTTAACTTTATGACTTGAAATTTATTTATTTATTTAAAATATATTAGAGTTGATCAAAAGTATTGTAAAATCAAAGTTATATTTTTATAAACAGAATATTAGATTATCTTTGTGATAAATTAATGAGGTGTTTACAAACATTATTATTGGAAGTAATATCTAAAATAATTCGATTCTGGAAAAAAAATTGAGAAATATACCAGTGAAGAGATAGTAAATTCTCCCAAACCATAGATATTAAAGTAGTGACTATAATGACACCCACATTTGGTTTCAGCCTTAATTAAGCCCTAATCAGGAAAATTTTTTTAAAAGAAATATTTACAAATACTAGGCACTGAGTTCAACGATTAAGCTAAGAAATGAACTTATTGACCTATAAGTACCTTCTGATCCATAAGAACCTTATAAATATTTCTGGAGTATTATTTTGTATTCATGACCATACTACAAGTGCCTTAAGAAAATATAGAGTATTTTAATATTTTGTATAAGACCATTAAAATTTTTCTACAGATACTCTAGGACAATAGACACTAATTTCTCTCACATTTAATCAGGAGGTATTTGACAAACTAGGCAGGGACTACTATAAAGTTTGTCAAATACTACTTTTGAAAATTTAAGAAAGTCATTCACAAGTTGAAACAGCCAAGAGCTAGAGGCTGGAGAAATCTATAGGTTTATTCTAAGAACTCCCAAACATGGGTGAGGATAAAGAGAGAGGGACATTTTCATCTCACAAGTGAAATGCAGCTTGAGAAAGACTAATGTGGACCATCAGCACAACATTCATGAGAGAAAAAACAGAGGGTGACCAAGACAGACAAATAGACAGAGAGAGAGAGAGAGAAAGAGGGACAGAGAGATAGAAGATACTTGGAGTCATGTTAGGTCTTGCCCAAGAAGAACACATAAGGGAAGAACACACCTTAGCAGAAGGGGCTTGAAAGAGGTGAGGGATGAGCAGAAAGAGGTGCATTTGGTGGAGAAAGAATCTGCAGATGAGAGGCTATATCCCATATTCTCAGCAGTCGCTGGTGGTATCTAAAGAGAAAGAGTAACCTTTAGACATCTTTCATAAGCCAGATCACTGCCAGTCAGGTGAGAATGATCAGGCCCCTACTATTCTCTCTCTCAAACCAACAGCTCCAAACCTGGACAGGTCGAAAGATATCAACAAGGAATTAACAAAAGAAGCACTACAGATGGTGAGGAGAGCTAGTAACGTAAAATGGGGGGTGGGAGGGGTTGGAGAAATGTTTCTCCACCATCTGTCTTTGCCAAATGTATGGTTCTGCCTTTAGCAGGCCTGAACTAAACATGAGGCAGAGATTTCACTTTGGCTGAAATTAAGAGGTTTTTACTATTACACTGGACAGGATATATTAATTACTGAGTTGAGATTATTTGGGGTACAACATTAACCAGAAGATTTTTTTCAATATGATTATTATCTTAGCGTGAACAGACAAGCTATCTGGGCTATCTGCCCAAGTTTTATTGCATGAAAGAAAAACAATGGCCCCACGGATATGGTTTGTAGAGGTAATTATGAGGAGAAGATGTCTTTATGATTGCACCTCTGGGTCTTGCTCATTTAATATAACAGTTACAAGAACATGGAACGAGCTTATTACTCAGGGTCAAATAGGATTTTATTCCATTCCTATAGTATCTAAGAATTACTAACAGTGTTAACTTGAGTTTCTCACTTAACCTCTCTGAGTTTCAAGATCCTTATCTGCAAAATGTAACCTATAAAGATAAAAATGCATTTATGTATATAAAAAAACTAACAAATTGCTTGCCACGTGAAGAATGCTTAGTATACATAAATTTCTTTCCCATAACAAATAACAGAGTTCTGAGTACACTAATATGCTTACTAAATGCATGTAAATTTAGTTTAATTCAACTAAGCCTTTTCTTTCATCATCTTTATCATCAGTATAATCAAAATGATACTGAGTTAATAGAAGGGACAGCAAATTATGACCCTTGGGCCAAAATCAATTCACCAACTCTTTTAGTAAATTAAGTTTTATTATAACACACCAACAATTATTTGTTACATATATTCTATAGTTGTTTTTATGTAATGTATTGCTATTTCATGCATTGTAATGGCATAATTGAGTAGTTGCAACAAAACCATATGGCATGCAAAGTCTAAGCTATTTATTCTCTGGCCCTTAACAGAAAACATTTGCCAAACAGTTAAATATGGTGCTTTTACAATATTCCATTTATCAAGATGATGCTTTTGAAATCATTATTTCATTTAATTTTTGCAAAAACTTCTTTATATTCGTCTCTAATTTTCAAGGCTTAATATAAAAATACATAAATATATTGCTCATACAGAATACATAACTCTTTGCAGGAGAATGGGGAAGAAAGTTCTACTCCATACAGTCATACAGGGTCCCAGAGTCCCACGATTTTTACCTACATCTCTGGAATGTGCTTCCTCCCCTATCATCACAGTAGAGGAAAGATTAAAGGAAGGTTGCTCATTAGTTCTTAAATAGTTTTTGCATGGAACTGACAAACATCACTTCTACTTATAATCCATTGTCCAGAGGCAGTCATATGATTTCACCTAATTGTAAGGGGTTGAGGTAGGAGCACACGGATATTTGATGGTCAATATGTCTTTGCCATACCCATGAAGTCAATAATGTGTTATTTAAATTTTAAAGATAAAGTTACAGGTGATGACAGAGAAAGGGACTTGCCTAAGCCTGCGCAGATAGTAAATGACAGAGACAAAATCTAAACCCTTAGATCTTCATAGAACATAGTATCTTAGTGCTATATTCCTCTTTTCCTTAAATATTCTTAATTGTCCCTCATCCCCCAAATCAATCCCTCTATTCCTATTATCAAATTGATTTTTAACTTGAAGATATTTAACATGAAGTTCTTATCTAATAGGAGATGATCTCCCCACAGAATCTTTTCTTCTCCATTTGTCTACCTGGTTGTACATCTAGTTGAGTTTGGATGTATTTTTGTATTTATTTGTTTAAAAGCTTAGAGAGAGAGAGTATATTAAAGAAATAGCAGAAAGATCCTGCTGAAAACTTCCTCAGGCATATCGTGCAAAATCAGAAACACTTTTCCTCCCATACCATTATTCTTGTCTAGAACTTAAAGTAGGCAGCTTTCAGACCTGCTGCTTTTTCTATATTGTAATAAATAAATAATAATCGTATTCATGAGAATCTGTTCTAATTTAGAAGCCCCACCTTTACATGCACCTTTACCATGCAAGCCTCAGGGAAAGTAATTACACTTAAAAGCCTCTATGAGTTCTAAACAAAGATGTACAAGAAATGTAATGATGATGATCAAATTTAGGTATTTATTAGAGACTGGTACTTTTAGAAATTCAATTCACATACATAGAGCTCTATTCTGGAACTATAGAAATACTTTAATTTTCATTAAAATTACATTTTTCCTATTTTTAAATTTTAATAAGAAATTATTTATTCAGTGTTATCTTCTCTCAGCCTCTGGAATAAGACACTGCTATAATGAATATGTTTTCCATAAGTCATCTTTCTACACTCAAAACTGTTTCTTCGCTTCAGTAGGCAACAATAGGATACTTAACCAACTACCCAAGACATAAAACAATGGAAATGTAGATCTAGTGGGAAATAGTTGCTTATAAATAATTCACCAATTTTTCAGATGCATAATCTAAAGTGTTTTTAAGTTTTTGATTCTTACAACTGGTATAAGATGTGAACATACAAATTCTAAAACAGAAAATACAGTGACATTTAACTGTAAATAAACATAAAACAATCTAAACCACAATAAATAGATAAATGCAAACTGAAGCTCCAATGATTCTCCACTTTTCACTTACCATATTGGCTAAAATTAAAAAAAATATGTATATAAAATACTGTATTTTGACAAATTTTTTTTAGAAATAGACTCTCTCACATATTGCTTGTGAAAACATAAATTGATTAAGCTCTTTGGGAGATAATTGTAGCCATTCGTTAAATTATTAATCCATGTATCTAATGACCAGAGATTAAATTTCTAAGAATCATTTCATAGATGTGTTCAAAGATATATGTACAATCATATTCACTTTAATATGGTTTATAATGATAAAAACAAAAGAAACAACTTCAAATATCTATCACTTGGGACTGATTAAATAAATTATGGAATACTATGCAACTGTGAAAACCTTTATGTACTAATGCAGAAGTATCAATAATATATAGTGCTGAGTACTGAAGAAAGGAGAACAGTGTGTCTTGAAAACATACTATGTGTCAAATATTTAAATTATAAAGGAATGCATAATATTTCAGAAATTAGAAAAAAGATTGCTCTGAGGAATATAGTTGGGTTGGGAGAGGGAGAGGATCTTACTATTTACTATATTTGAGCAGTTATAATTAGTATCTATTGCTTATTCAAGAATGATTAAGAAAACAAATAATTCGGGAAACTGTTGTTGAACTATAACATAAAAATTACAGGCAAGCTGATTCAATTATTACTTTCTATAAGAAACAAATATTTATATATCATGAGACTGAAATTTATATTCAATACAAATAGATTTTACATTATTTCAAGCAAATCTATGATATTGAGTCTAAATAATTGTAAAATGTGGTTCTTACTATCCTCCATCCCTATCTCTGCCTCTTATAAAGATTCTAATATTTAATTTTAGATAAGGATGCTTCTCCTGAAATTAATCTTGTGCCTTTAATTATTCAAGTATTCAGTCTTACTGAAATCATTCTAATTATTCCCATTGCTCAACAGTATTAGTAAAAATTACATTTAAATTCAAAATAATTTAGATGGAGTCCTTAATATTCCCACAAGCATTTAGCTATTTTTATATCTTCACCTCTTGAGTTAAAAAATAAAAATAAAAAAGATTGAATGTAGCCATTATCATTGTTTTAATTTAAATGATTCTGTGTTTTTATCTCTAATGCAATACCATAGAAGGTAGATTAAAATTAGCTTCCTTTCTCTTTTTTGATTTGTAAATCCCACCTCTCATATTACCTACTCATTTACAGTTTTAAAAATTTTATGATGCTCATATTCTTTTATTATCTGTTAGGTTAATCAGCGAACAAGATTTTATGTACATTTTCTAGTGCATTGCCCTTGAGAAATGAAGATTATTATTCATGTAAGGTTGTAATGGTAGATTTCAAACAACATGAGCTGCCACCTAACATAATCTCTTGTCTGCTAGATTATGCTATCTATTTTCCAAAATAGATTTTATACATATATATGCAAAATAATATTATGTATTTTCGAAATAACATGCGGCATTTGGAAAACTGAAAGAAAATTATAGTGTCTATTAAATTATTTAATGAATAATTTCGAGACTATGATTCTTGTATTTACCATTGATTCGAGTAGTAGGCAAGACCCAAGCCAGGCTGAAAAATAAGAATAAGAAATAGGAACAATAAATACATTTCTTTAATGAGCGAGTCTTGAAATTTTGATTTAAGTTAGATAAATTAAATTACTTTGACCTGAGCTGTGTCCCCCCAACCAATACTATTTCCAAGAATCTATTTTTTATAGCTGTATATATGATTTGCAATGATGACATTCAAAGACTCTGTATACCATTTCTCCCTTCTATACCACATGCAGTAGAGGAATAAGCAGCAGTAAGAAAAAAAGATGTCTAGCTTAAATATGAATCATCATTGAAATTTCTGTTTGTGGCTTTTCTAAATTTTTTTTAGCATAAATTTTCTGGGCTAAGCAAGTTTTAAAAAATCTTTATTAAAATTTCTCTTAGCAAGAAAATAAATTCTTTTTCTGTGACCTTTGGAAAGTTATGTCAATGCTTTATTTTTCATGAGTGTGATGCAAAGCAGCAATCATGAAATGCAAAGTCCAATCATTAATCATGCCCTAGGTTAAGGTGAGTGTATTTGCACTGGGCCCCTTTGATGGCCGGGCCATTGTCTCCAAAATACAAAGCCTCCACAAATTCTGTAAATAAATTGTCAATTCTGAGCCTGAGCTACAGGGAATTTTAAGGAAGGATTGAGTAATACAGCCAACATGGATACTGGCAGTAATTTTGAAGCAGAAGGGAAACCAGTAGTGATAACGTATAGGTTCCTTACTCCATATTTTATTTAAATATGGCAAGTTAACATCTAAGGTAAACCTTGCCTTTAAGGCCATTGGAAATGTTGTCTCACATCAAATACTTCGAAATGTTAAAACATCAAATCTGAAGTTGGAATAAGTCAGTGTTTTCTTTTGTCCATTCAGAATTGGGGAAAACTCAACTACTTCTATCACATTTTTACCCAGAATTGTCTTACTCTGCTAATGTCCCTAAAAACTAGCATGCTTGACTGTGTAGATGGCTTGCTTGATGCTGAAGACAGTTGTCAACATGTTGAAAATCTGATCTCTCTTGAATCATGTGAACCCTAAGGTGAAAGTGAAAAACATGTTCACATTCCTCAAAGACAAAACTACCTGTCACATTAGTAACCAGTATAATTAATATTTTTATCTAATTGAATGGGACAGGATCTTTTTGCAGAAAAGAGCATGACTCATTGCTTTCCTGGTGATCATTGGTAACTCAAGAATTTCTGTATAGGAAACAGTTATGGAAGAAGTTTAGTGGATACAAGCTAAAGTTGTATTTCATAATAAACAGATAATATTTATTTTGATTGTATTCTCACACATGGGCAGAGGCAAGAAAAAATGTATAGAGGTCTCTAAACCTCTGACCATTCTCTTCCCAAGTTGCTGCTGCTCTAATCACAGACTAAAATGTTATATAAAAAAATTGCCACACAACCAGAGTACAAGGACTGTAGAAACTGCAATTACTGGCTATAGATCTAGACCACACAACACACCAAACACTGGCAGCAAATCTCTTAACAGTTTTCTACCTAGAAATATTTACAACCAGAAAAGTTTGGACAAGCCCATTGTCAGTTTCATACAGTGTAATGACAATTTTTCCAATGTGGATCAAAATTTTGATGAGCTACTAATTTCATTAACAACTTCCAAGCTTCATATTTCATCAGACTAAGATTGGCCAGTGTAACAATTTTGGAGAGAGAGAGAGAGAGAGAGAGAGAGAGAGAGAGAGAGAGACAGAGAGAGAGACAGAGATTGAGAGAGAGAGAGAAGAGGGAAGAGGGAAGGAGGAGAATAGTTCATATTATTATTAAAATTTAATTGCCATATTTTAGGTAGAATTCCTTAGTATCTCAAAATAGCTAATCTAATTCATGTTATATATATGAAAAAGAGTGATTTCCTGATAAATTTCTCTGATTATCTTGAGGACTCACAAAAATGGTTTGGTTCTCATCACTGATTTGAGATAGGTTTAAGCTGATTTTTAAACTTAGATGAAGTTCTTTAAGAAAACACTCTGAGCTGGATAGTTTTTTAGGGAGCGTTCTTCATACAGTGCCTGAGAGAAAGTGAGGACAGGAGCACTGGTCAGAGAAGAAATGTGATGAAGTTGCCTACAGAGAGCTCAAGAGAGATAGCCCTTAAGAGTCTCAAGTTGAAACAAAAAGCTGTCAAGGTTCACCTCTTGCATGGAGAAATCGTTTTGTGCAGTGCCCTAGGGAAGGGAAAGGAACTTGAACAAGGTCCTTTACTTTGGTCTAGGGAAATTCCTATGCAAGAAATCAACTGTAAGTCTTTAGCAGGCAATACTCTCAGGCACAGAACAAAGGACTGTCTCAGTCTAGAGGGGCATCTATATATATATTTTTTTTCATATAAATCTAAAGTCATTCAACTTTTGATGAGAACCCATCAATCACTAGTTACTAATATCTGCCATGTGTATATAGGGTAATAGTCTGAATATTATTAACTCTATGAACATAACACATCTTGAATATTTGTGAAGGTTTTTGTGTTTATTATTGACAGAATGGGTTGTTTACCATCATTGATTTCTTACTAGAGATCTTTAAAACATAGATTTTGACACAATACACAGTTACAATTAGTCAGAATTTGTGTCACTGCAACTGTCACAGAAGAGAAAAAAGAGAAAAAAAGATGTTCTTTTTGTAGTTCTACTTTTCAATCAATATTTGTTTAAGGCTCAGCTGAAAAGGGTTTCATGAATAGGTCATAAGCTTTTGTGCTGACATAAATTCTGTCTATTTGCAACTGTGTTGTGCCAAGTCTACACCATTTCTCAGCTGGACTCTTACAATAGCCTGCCAGCAGGCTCCTCAGCATCCCATCTTCATCTCTTGAAAGTCATTCTCTACATAGGGGCCAGTGAAAACCAGTTAAAATGCAAATTAGACCACCTCATTCTCCTGCTTAAAACCCTTTCATGACTCCCCATTGCACTCTGAATATATTCCAAAGTCTTTACCATAGCTTAAAGAGTGTTTTATAATCTGGCTCTTACTTGCTTTTCTCAAATCCCCTCATAACATCAACCACTGAGCCTATGAACATTAAGCAACACTGGCCTCAATTCTCTTTGTATAAAATAGCAAACTCTTCTGACTCAAGGTATTTGCATTCTGTGTTTTCTACAAACCAAAACTCTCTTAAGTCTTACCAGTTCATGTTCTTTCATTCTTTAAATAAGCTCTCCAGAAAAAAATATCTACATATCTACAAAAAAAATATCTCCTTCCTGGGCTTCTACTGCCTCTGGGTGTATCTGCCAGCACCTTCCTCGATATGATTTATTTCTGTCCATAACATCTTCATCACAACTCTTCATAGTTATCTCATTTAGTAATTTGATAAGATGTTTTTTTTATCACTTCCATAAGAATGCAAATCACGTGGGTTTTTTCTTCCAATTTTAATAATCTGTAAGATCTATGTCTACTTAGTAGACATAGCACATAGAGGAAAGTATATTAAATCAAACTTGAAAGTTATTCAAGGAGTAAACTGAAAGCGTGTTAGCCCATGTGTAGATTTTCAAGCAATGGAAACCATTGTTAGAATTTTAGGAATATGTTCTTAGAGTAGGGAAAAAATATAACTATTTCTCTCCATCTGATGTAAGTACCCTGTTCACAACATGTGTGTTTTATTGTATTCGTATATTTACTTAAATGGTGATTATTCAGTTGCTTGTCTTCTTATTGCTAATATCATCTATGTTTTTGAAACATTTATGTTGGGCCAATCCTTACAAAAACTTTTCCATGTTCTTGTAATATATTTGTAAAGTATTCATGTGAAGAATTATCTTGATTCCTATGGGAATTATCATATGAACCTACTATTTAAAAAATCACCTCTCCAAGGCCCACCCTAAACTCTTACCCTCTTTAATTTTCTTCATGGTACTTGTACTGGTCATACCTATGTATGTATTTACCTTCTAATCGTATGACTATGTCAGGGGACAAGTCTGTCTTATATTTTCCTTTATTTTTGTCCCTAGAGTAAGACTTGGAAAATAGGATGTGCTCCTTAAATATTTATCGAACTAATGAATGAATGAAAATGTTAATCTAAGAAACTCATATATATGGAAGTTGTTACTTCCTAATGAAGCTGAGTAAATAAGATCTCTTAGTTACGACAGTCCTTTCACTCTAAAAAGGTCATAGAATTAATCTTTTCTTTAATTCTCTGTATTTATGTATGCAAAATGACTGCCTAATATATAGGGTTCATCACTTACTAGCAAATAATAAAACTTTTTTTCAATCTGTTCCATGGCCACGTAATGAACATCTAATTGTTAATTGATAATAGCTGTATTAATATTTATTATTTACTATCTTTCTTCCTGGTAATTATCTAGTTATTACACTTAAATTTATTTTATTTTCAATGGAATCTTATTTACTCTTTCAAAGAAAGCTGTCTGTCTATCTATCATCTATCTATCTATCTATCTATCTATCTATCTATCTATCTATCTATGATATAGAAAAAAAGAGAAAGACAGAGATTTTGTCTTTTTCATTGACTACTCTACTCCCAGTGCCTAGAATAATACCTAGCACATGGCAGGCTCTCAAAAAATATTTGTCGAATTAATAAATTAACATGATTTACACAGCCAAAGAGAATAAGGCTCTTCTCTAGGGGAGATGTTTATCTATGTATCTATTTTTCAGTTAGATGTTCTTGTTACCATGAATCCTTTACCCATATTCTTTTACCAAGCAAATCAGTGAAGAAAGAACATTAGATTAGGAGTCAGAATCATCATATTTCTAGTTCAGGCCCTTTCTTATATGACTGTAGGTAAATCCTTTAAGTTATCTGAGATTCAATTTCCTGAATTATCAAAAAAATTAAAACAGTTACTTGACTCTCTACAGTTCCCTTTTAAAACAAAAATTATGTTTTCTTCAACCCCAACACTAAAATTTATTTTAATATGCATCTGTTTTTAGAGACAATGTATAAACCAATATACATTTTTTTTTCTTTTAAAGTCTTGTCACTGAGAAAATATTTCTATTATTCAAAATCCTTTAATTCCCTTTTCTTACTTGTTTGCAGTCAGAACTATATGGCATCACCCTAATTGTATGATTACAGGATAATAGCTATAATTATATTAAAGTTATTAATTAATAAATATTTAGGAGAAATAGATCACTTACAACTGAGGAGCCTTATATATTTGGATGCTGCTAAATAAAGCAAGAATAAGGTAAAACTATCCAAGTCAGATTCTGTTCTATAGTGAAGAGAGCTCACTCCCAGCAACTACTTTGAAGGCCAATGATACAAGACATCGTGTTGGCTAATGTAGTTTCTATCTAATTTTAAAAGAGAATTTTGAATCTTTAATGCTTTCTATTAGCCAGTTGGATTGGTTACATTACTTAGCAACATTTTGTTCAATATAAAATTATGAACATCTTTTCAAATAAGATAGAATGTGTTATACATTATACTAGTCAACCTATTTAAAGCACCATTAAAAAAAGAGTTGTCAATAGAAAATTATATTCCTTATCGTTCATCTAAGAAAAAAAACTAGTGGAATAAATGTATACAAGATAAGAATGGTTTTCCTCTACATCTCAAAAAAATAAATATATAAAGGCTTTCTTTTTTAATCTCTATAGCAAAATCTATAAAGTTGAGATAAGCGGCATCTTAACTACCTTCTCAACTAGAAGGCAGAGTAAGATCAAATAGTCATGTGATCTTTTTTCTGTGAGGCTTTCTGGAATGAGCTACAATCTTTAGGGGGCAAAACTTTCTCTCTAACACTAGTATATTATTGTGTTTTGTCACCTTAAAACAATCTCTGCTTCCTTTTTCTTTCTCCCCGAATGTAATTATTAGAATTATTTAAGTGAACATTCTCAGTTCTTTATCTATAGAATTGTGTTTCGGTACCTATCCTAGCATCTATGACAAAAAGGAAATGAAATCAACTCCAGGTCTTAGTCTAAAATAATCATGATAGTCTAATTAGCTTTACTAATACATTAGTTTGTAAATAAGATTAGGTCTATTCTCTTCATTCATCTCTTCAACAATTCTTTTTGATTGCCCCCTATGTGCCACCACTCTTCAAGGCATTGAGGATATAGGAGTATACAAGAAGAAATACAAGTCACTGCTCTTCATAGAGCTTATGATTTGTAGAAAAGACATGAATAAAGCAAGTATAAATAAATCAATAATATCTCAGGGAGTAAAAAAAATTTATAAAGAAAAATAAAGGCAGGTAAAGTGATAGAGAAAAATGTAGAAAGAAGGACATTGTTTTCAATAACGATTGGCAGAGGCCGCCATGTTAAGTGAAAAGAAGTTGTGAATGAAAAGTTACGGAGGAAAACCTATAATATAATTGGATATCCTTTTAATTACTGTGTGATCCTAAGAGACAAGAATATATGAAAAGAATATAGAATTCTTTCATGTCCAATGATCTTTACATTTAGATAATAAAGGCATTTTGCATATCTCAAGAGACAACAAGGAGAAAAAAACCTAACTCAAATGACATAATCATTTAGATGGGGATTATTGACTGTAATGTAATCTCACTTAAAAATTAATAATGTTATGACTCAAAAACAAGGGAAACCTCTATATGATTACATTTTCCTCTATATCAAGCCAGTCACTTCAGGCTTTCACACTAAGAGAGTGAGCTCAAACATTGCTTGGAAAGGTATTTCTGAAGATTGATGTGATATGTTTTTTTATTGTGTAGTCATTTTTGAGCCCTCAATAGATTTACAGTTAAGCGTAGAAATATTTGTAGCGATAAAATAAACCCAATCTATTAATATTTGTATTAGATACATGCATATTTGGTAATGTGAATATTTGGCTATACAAGTAATATTAAAGAGAATTTGGCCTATCAGAGTGATATGTCAACATGCTGATCTGTTTGATATTTAAACCTCAGTGTAACTATAATAATTACTTTACTTTGAAAGTATTTGTTATTTAAGGTAAACAACATAGTACTTGAGCATATTAAATATATAAAATTTATAAATACGGTTTAAATACTTAAAAGGACTAAAGTAATAAAACGGAACAAATAATCAAAGTTGTTTTAAAGATAATCATTACAGTCTTAAAAACAGAATAATCAAATATGTTATTTTTAAGAGAGCAACAACTTTAATAATTTGAATATTTACTTTTAAAAAGATCTTTGAATAATCTTTGGTGTGCAAAAAACATATCCATGTGGGAAAGATAAAACATATTTTTCAATGGAGTGACTTTTAAGCAGAAACCTGAACACAGTGGGGAATTAGTCACAGAGGAAGGCTTTTCCTAGGAGAAGAACTAGTCAGAGCAAAGGCCCTGAAGCAAGAACTTGCCTGCTTGTTTGTGGCCAGGCATGATTCCTAGACTTGCTATGGCTATGTGGCTTCACCGGAGGGTGAAGCTTGAGAGAGGATAGAAGCGAGATCAGTGTGAGGTGGAAGTAGTGTTCTGACATACTCTCCTCATCTACTTACTCCTTGCTATATAAGATAACAATTTCTCTTATACTTTAAAGTTCTTTGAATTTGCAGTTATCTGGTTGCTTGAAGGTGAAAACATCTCAAACAATTCAAGTTGCTATTTATTTTCTTTTAATCTTTTCAAGTTGCCAAACAATGAGCAGGCAATCTTTACTGAGTGGATATGCTAGGGGAACTTCATTTTCAAGCATATTTTCATTTGAAGAATAAGATGTCTTCTTTAATTAATTATTACATGACATATGCACATATACATGAATATACACATATATGTATATATATACATATATATATATATTTGTCACTTCAATGTTATAGGCATCGTCTTTCTGAGTTTCATTTAGTTTCAGCATGGTGTTCTTATCCTCAGTTTATAGAAAAAGAAACTGAGCCTCACAGAGGTTAAATCACTTAAATGCGAAGGCAGGTGTTCAAGTGCCAATTTGTTGCTATTTTCA
The DNA here is from genome assembly GCF_014176215.1 of Rousettus aegyptiacus. Lineage (NCBI taxonomy): Eukaryota > Metazoa > Chordata > Mammalia > Chiroptera > Pteropodidae > Rousettus > Rousettus aegyptiacus. The sequence continues at coordinate 114,287,967 of NW_023416295.1, forward strand.
TTGTAACCAACTGTTAAAAAAATTAGTGTTTGTTATAAAATCACTGGCCACCAAAAATTCTAGTCATAAATTTGGGGTGGTGGCTCTAATAAGAAAATTTTGGGCGAGCTAACAGAAGAAATTATTTAATAGGGCACCCTTCTATATGGAGCTCTTCACATAAAACCACATTAGTAGCTTCATGTATTTAAAACCTTAACCTTATGTTGAAAGAGCCAGGAGCTTGTGGAGAGTTGAAGACAGAATGCTTATAATTTAGTAGCTAAGTATCAAGATTCAGTTTCCTTATTACTAAACTGATGCAAGGAGTAATATATGTATATAACTCTTAGCATAGTGTCTGACATACAGAGAATGGTATATTTTAAAATATTCATCAAGCAATTACCCATACCTTTGAAATATATATATATACTTAAAACATCTCCATCCTTAATTCTGTTATAATCCTTGTCCATTACACCTATACTTTCATCACGAAGTTTTTGGCTGGTTCTGATGACATCTGCTAATATACAGGGAGCCAATAAAAATAAAATGAAGAATTTCATGTAATCTTTGACCCTGATATCAGAGATGAGGATTCAGCAGTTAGATGAATTTAAAGCAAAACAAACAAATATAAAAAAACTGGGATGCTAATACTTTTCCAAAGGAAAAGTATTAAGATATTAAAGGATTAAAACTAGACCTTAAGAAAATCAACTAAACTCGCAAATATTTTTACAAAAATGAAACTACTTATAGTCAGACTAAAACCATATAAAGCAAAAGACTCCATTATATTATAGTATCTTTATTTTTTTACATAAAATATCATTTGATTAATTTTTATTGATTTTTTCAAAGATAACACATAGTGGAAATTATTAGCCATTTTATTAAATATAAGATAATATATATTAGCCAGATGTAAGAATAATAACCAAGATAGTAGAGTATGTAAATGCTGTGCTTGCCGCCTCTCGTAACCACATTAAAATTACAGCTAAACTGCAGAACAACTATCATTGAGAACTGCCTGAACTCTAGCTGAACAGAAGTTCTATAACTAAGGATATACAGCCACCTCAAGACTGGTAGGAAGGGTAAAGACCTGCAATGGGCTGGCTCTCACATCCATTTGTGGTGGTCAAAACTCAGGAGGGTCATCTAGAGTATGGGAGGTCCCTCCCAGAGAAGCAAGGGGTTCCTGCCTCACACCAGGATCCCTAGCCCAGGTATCCAGTCCTGGGTAGAGAAGTCCCTACAACTCCTGGCTGTGAAAACCAGCAGGGATTGTGACTGAGTCAGATGGTGGGCTACTGGAATTCCAGATATTCCTCCCACAGGGCTCATGCTTGGACTGACTTGTCTCTGGACTCACTTGCTCTGAGTTCCAGCACTGGGGCAGCGGCTCTAAATGCACCAGGGACATATGAGGATGAACTAAATTGTTTGGCTTTAGGGTGAGAATTAGAGGGGCAGTTTTCTCCCAGACGGAAGTGCTGCTAGAAGTCATTGTTTCTTTGTGGAGCCCTTCCTACACTCAGTGTGAAGACTCAAGAAGGTACTATATCTAGATCTCTATTAACCTGGCTAACGCCATTCTTCCTTCCCTGTTGATTCCCTAAGACCCCACTTCACCCAACTTGCAGGCTCACCCAAGCTTCTTCTAGTGACTTTTCCATATAAATAGCCTATCTTGACTTTCATAAAACCTCTCAAAGGCTCACAAACCCCAAATAGGCAGCATTTGGCCTCAGCATGTCTCATACCTCTTGCGAAGCAGCCGCAAGCCCAGCACTAGTGGCTACCAGCCTCTGTTCATTGTTTGGCCTCTCCCAGACACCTCCAAGCCCAGCACAAGTGTCAACCATCTGTAAATCACTTTGTAGCTCATATCAAGTGGCCCAAGAAGGGCACAGGCAATGGCTGACCTTGGACTGCAGCAGTGACCCTCACAAGAGACCCCCAGAACCCAGAACCAACACATGTGATGACCAGCTTCATACCATATCAAAGCTCCACCTAATCACCTCCAGAAATGACACACCCAAAGCATAGACTGAGCAGGCACCAGAGCCCTGATAAATTGAATCCTTCTTGGTAGGATGAGGCCCTGACCAACAACTCATCCACTGTAGTCATGGTCAGTCTTCACTACCAATCAAACTGGGGGTCAATCTCTCTCATGATGTGCAAACAATAACCAAGGCCCATGACAATAGAAGGGCACACACAACTCACACAAGGGGTACCCCCAGAGCACCTGGCTCAAGTGACAAAGGATATTGTAGGGACCCAGAGGATCCCTACAATATAAGACTACTTTACTAAGACTGGGAGATATAATAGCTCTACTTAAAACATAGAAACAAATACAAGGGGGCAGCCTGAATGAGGAAACAAAGAAACATGTTCCAAATGAAAGAACAGAACAGAGCTCCAGAAAAAGAATTAAACAAAATGAAGACAAGAAATCTAACAGAGGCACTGGTTATAAGATGCTCAATGATGTCACTGAGAACTTCAACAAAGAGATAAAAAACATAAAAATGGATGTAGAAACATACAAATGTAGTAATCATAAGTAAAGAATGCAATAATTGAATGAGAAATACATTATAGGGAAACAACAGTAGATTAGATGAAGAAGGAGATTGAATTAGCAATTTGAAAAATAAAGTAGCAGAAAACAATAATTCAAAACAAGGGAAAAAATCCAAAAAAATGAGGATAGTTTAGGGGGCTTCTGGGACAACATAAAGTATACCAACATTTGCATCATCAGGGTACCAGAAGTAGAAGAGAGAGAGCAAAGAATTAAAAACCTATCTGAAGAAATAACGATGAAAACTTCCTTAACCTGGTGAAGAAAATAAATAAACAAGACCAGGAAGCACAGAGAGTCCCAACCAAGGTGAACCCAAATAGTTCCACACCAAGACACATCATAATTAGAGTGCCAAATGTAAAGATAGAGAATCTTAAAATCAGTAAGAGAAAAGCAATTAGTTACCTGCAAGGGAATTCCCATAAGACTGTCAGCTAATTTCTCGATAGAAGCTTTGTAGGCCAGAAGGAAAGAGCAGGAAATATTCAAAAGATGAAAAGCAAGGACCCACAACCAAGATTATTCTATCTAGCAAAGCTATCATTTCAAATCGAAGAACTTCCCAAATACAAAAAAGCTAGACAAGTTCATCAACACCAAACTCATATTATAAGAAATGTTAGAGGGACTTCTTTAATAAAAGGAAAAAAGATAAACAATAAGAATAATAAAATGGCAATAACTACTTATCTATCAACAATTACTTTCAATGTAAATGGATTAAACTCTTCAATAAAAAGAGTGACTGAATGGATAAGAAACAAGACACTTAAAATATGTTGCCTGCAAGAGGCTCACTTTAGATGGAAAGACACACAGGCTAAAAGTAAAGAGATGGAAAAAGATATTTCATGAAAATGGGGGGAAAAAAGTTGGGGTGCAATACTTATACCAGACAAAATAGATTTTAAAACAAAGACGATAAGAGACAAAGAAGGATTTAGTATTCCCACTTCTGGATATTTATCTGAAGAAAACCAAAACACTACTTCTAGGGGACATAGAAATTCATATGTTTATTGTAGAACTATTTATAATAGTCAAGATATGAAAGCAACTTGGTTGTCAATCAACAAATGAATGGATAAAGAACAGGTAGTACAAATACATAATGGAATATTATGCAGCCATAAAAAAAGAATGAAATTTTGCCATCTGCAACAACATAGATGGACCTAGAGAGCATTGTGCTGAGTGGAGTAAGTCAGACAGAGAGAGACAAATGTCATATGATTTAACTTACATATGGAATCCAAAGAACAAAATAAGCAAACAAACAAAACAGAAACAAACTCATAGATATTGAGAACATTTTGATGGTTGCCAGAGAGGAAGGGTGTTGAGTGGTGAAAAACAGGAAGAGATTAAAAAGTACAAATTAGTAGTTACAAAATAGTCATGGTGATGTAAGATGTAGCATAGAGAATATAGTCAATAATATTGTGATAACTATGTATAATGTCAGATGGGTACTAGGTTTATTGGGGTGGTCACTTCATAAGTTATATAAATGTCACCTGAAACTCATATAACATTGTATGACGACAATTGAAGAACTAAACATTTTTTTTTATTTAAATAAATAAATAAACTTTGGGGCAATTTAACATATTAGTAATCAGACAGCCTGGGGTCTGATTTGGGCACCTCCACCTATGTGGACTTTTTGTCATCTACTTTCCTTGTTTGTAAAAAAGGAGTCAAAGACACTCATCTGACTGAGTCACAGTAAGGATCAAGTAAGATAATGTATATGTGGCAGAGATTGCTGTAAGGCCTCCCAATTTTCAGGTAGGTTGTTGGCTACCTGGAATAAATGCTGCATTTCCCAGACCCCCTTGTACTTAAGTGTGGACATGTGACTACATTATGATCAAATAGAAACAGGCAGTAGTGTCATGTAGTTTTCATTCATTATCCTTAAGAGGCACACTTTGCCTCTTTGTCTTTCTCTCCTTCAACCTAGAACACAAGGCTGCTATATTGGACCATGACATTATAGTCATGCATGTTTAAGCAAATAGGAGCCTGGGTCTCTGATACCACAGAGTGGCATATTCCTGATTCATCCACCCAGACTTTATTGGAAAGAGAAATAAGTTTTCATTTTGTTTAATTCACTGTTATTTGTTTTTTCTGTACAACTCTGTTGTTGTGGTTAAAATACCATCCAAGCATGTAACTCATTGAGGTGATGAAGAATGAAGTGAGCGAGAAGAGAGCACATATATGTCAGCAAACAGAAGGCAAACCAGGCCCTTCTGAAATGTACCCTGAGGGTCTAGCTTGTAAATATATAGCCTTTTTTCTTTTTCTCTGTATCTCCTTTACATGGTCTGGACTCCAGTTCTAAAATGCTAAGATTCTATCATCGCCATGTTTTTAGTACCACAGAATGTGAGTTCAAAAGTAGAGTCCACCCATCAGGCTTAAGGTCACCACCCCAGACAATGCCTCATAAACCCTCTAAGACTACCTCAAAGGAAGTCGCTGCAGCAGTCTGAAACCAGGCTGAATTAGGGCTCCAAAGAGGAGTCTGCTATTTGGAGACAAATACTCTAAGCTGGACAAAAAGAGAGGTTGTGATCCCAATAAAAAAACTCTCTCTCGCACTTTGGCTCAAATGAGGGGTCTATCTTTATACCCCACCTGCCCACACTGAGCACAGTCCTGTATGTTGCTGATGTCCATGTGTGTCCCCAGACAGTTTCATTCTCCTCAATCAAATTTGTCCTTCCTTCTGCCCTACTTCATTCTCCAGAGGTGCTAGTCATTTCCTTTTACCACTGTTGCTATCAGTCTGAATTGCTGTTCAAGAAGACATGCACACCGGTGCCAGCTCAGTACTGTGACATTGGGCAACTCAGTCAGTTTCTTCAACTATAAAATTGGTGGTATATGTCAATTATATCTCAATAAAACCAGAACGATGACTAAATAAAGTAACTAAAAAATTTTGAGGACTAGAAAATCTCTAGCTAATGCCCCTTGTCCAACGTCATGATCGGTGATCCTACGTAATATTGTACAGTGACCCTTGGAACCCAGAAAGTGGCCCTAGTGAAGAGCCACTAGGTGTTGTACACCTAAAATTAATATTATATTGTATATTAACCATAATCGAATATATATATTAGAAAAAAGACACAAGAATCAATTTACACAATTGCCTATAAAAATTTGCTTTCTTTTTAAAATGATTTTACTTTTATCTTCTCATGATAGAACTTCCTATAAAACAGTACCCTTAAAGGCCAATTCCCAGATTACAAGAGGAGACTGAAGGTGTTAAAGAAATAAATGCTGTAATTAGATGGCAAATTAGTCAGTAATGGAAGCATTCATAGCCTGAGGAGGGTCACAGTAGCAATGTCACTAATGCTAGTCCTTTCTACTGTCTAAAAAGGAAGAGATCATTTAATGGCCTGGATGGTTTCCCTACTCAAGCCATCACCTTTGGGCAGTAGCTTTATTTAATCATTCAATTAATATTTATTGAGCATTCACAGAGTTAAGTAGGGGTCTATTGAAGATAGAGTCATTTAGGAAGATTAAAAATCCTCATGGATCTTATATTCTGGTAGAAGAGACAGACAATAACATAATGCATAAGTTAATTATATACTATGTTTGCTATTAATAAGTACTTTTAGAAAAAAATGAAGTAAGTTTGGGGCATATTAAATTTTGGTTGTGGCTGATTGGAAATTTTAGATGTGAGCTAGAGAAATCAATGATCTGGGAGTCGAAATGAAAGGAGCAGGGAATAGCCTTGAGGATATCCAGAAGTGCATTCTTGGCAGAGAAATAGTAAGTGCAAAGGCTTTGGAAGTAGGGGTGTCCCTGAGGTTTTCAAAGAATGAATAGAAGTGGAGAGTGCCTAGAGAAGAGATGTAGGAATAGTATTGAAGAGGTACCAGGTAGCCAATCTCCGTAAGCCTTGCTTTCTTCTCTGTAGAACAGTTATGAAAAGAATGCTCTCTGCCTAAGATGGCTGCAAATACTCCACGAAATGATTCTTACAAAGCACCAAGCAAAATTCCTGGCACACAGTAAATGCTTAATAAATGTTAGTTCTTGTCATTTGTTATTTCACCAAATAGAAACAAAGGGCTATCCATGCTTGATGTCACTGAACATTTGAATCACTTGACTCCCTTGTATCCAATTCTATGACCACATGGAGACTAACGATTTCATTTCCTGTATGGTTTTGCCCCCAGGGAGGACTATGCCAGTTTTCCTAATGTAGGTGTTCCAAATTAGATGCCAGTAGAGTTCCCTTTATAAATTGACAAATTTTCAACTTTGTCACTATGAGCCAAATTAATGAGTTTATCCATGGGAAGACAGATCTACTGTCCTATTTTACTTGCAAAGTCAGTTTTCTTACTCAGATCACCTGACTTTCATAGAAAATTCCCTAAGATGATTCAGCTCAGGGGCACAGCACAGGAAAAAGTCAGCAAGACTCTCTTGGCAGCATTCATCTCATCTCCTTTTCTATTTGGATGTTGCAAATACCTAATCATTATTTACCCTTATTCAACTCTGTCACATACACCATCTCTTGTAACCCTCTCTTTATTTTTTTGAGTGTGCAAAACAGCAGCTGCTACTTCTATTTTATAAATGTAGAACTGAGATACAGAAGTGAAGAGACAAACTTGGTTCTGGGTACAAATCTTCAGACTCCTCCTTCTATAGTTGGAAATAAGAAAACCTGGGGTTTAGTTTCAGATTGTCCGCTAACGGATATATGATCTTGAGAAATCCTTCTCCTTTGGGTATGTTTCCTTAGGGAGTTAGAATAAATGATCTATAATGTCACTTCTAACACAATATCTTAGAATTCTAAGGCAATAGTGCAGTCAGCAAATTAATAGAACATGTGGGGAAGAAATTCAATTATACTAGGAATTTAAATAACATAAATATATGTGAAATATGAATAGAAACAGCTCTATCATGTATAATTTATGTAAAGGAAGTTGCAGAGATGGGAGGAACAAGGGAAGACAGGTCCTGAACGTTTATAGTTGGCAAAGAGATCCCATGTACACTGACAGCTGCTTATTTTTATATTTTTCCCTTGGAGTTTTTTCATGGGAAATTAATAATTATAAAATTTATGAATTAATAAAGATAATTAATAGAACTAATACTTTCCAACCAAAGCCTGACTGCACACTTTAAAAGTACCCATTTAAAAAAAAGTACTTATCTGAAAATGTTTTTCAGTTTATTTTATAAAATATATGTTCCAGGGTACATCATTATGCAAATTTGTGAATTAGTATAACAGTGCTGTCCTCTTAAGTTGCCACCATGAAATCCACCATGGTCTGTTTGTGTCGGAGACTCCTATCTATTATCTCTTGGTTCACTGATCTGTGTCTTTATTGGACATGTTGGAGAGGTCTTGAGGGCTTTGGCAGTCCAAGTCCCCTAACGATTCTCAACCCTGTCATCTTAAAAGAAAACTGTACTGCATCATACAAAATAATCCTCACTACTGCAGTGAAGTGGCAGGGAAAAGGTGAGCAGTCACCTCACCTCAACATATTATTTTTTAGAATGTGTTCTAAAAAGTTACCTGCTCTTTTTTTTTTTTTTTTAATTTTCTTAATGAACCCACACCAACCATTTGAATACAACAGAGATTTCAAAAAGCTACAATTTTCCTGCTCCCCACTATACTGATACTTCGGTTCAATGCATTCATTTGGGACAAGATAATTGAAATAATAACAAATCAACTGCATTTCAAGCCAGCATAAGAAAACTCTTTAGTATCCTATGTGATAAAATGTTATTTCTCACAGAAAGTATACTACTGCACATAAAGTCAGGTTAGGACCCTCTTACTGTGGTACAGAGTGGGAGGCAAGAGAATCATTTATTCCTTAGGGAACATACATTTCTATATCTATACACAAAGCAATCCTGTCTTTTGGTAGCAGGCTTTTAGTTATATCCCAGGGAGAAAGTAACTTACATTGATTATTTACTGGTAGAATGCTGAGAGTATAAAAGAATGTGATTCACTCCACTACAAAGAATGATGGCATTAATGCCTCTTTGTGCTGGCATTCAAGATTTCCTCCCTACCCTTCTTAGGATACAAGATTCATTAAAGCATCATTTAAATTTTCTTGACTTGAGATAATCAAGATAAATTTAAAACATTTATATAGTAAATGAGCCTACAGAAGCCACAGAAACTAAATTAGTCATATCAATGAATTCCACTCTTCATCGCTTCTGTGGTTTACTGAGGATGTCAGCTTAACTTTCGCTATGACTTGAATTCTTATACATTGCTTTAATATTTTCGCTACAACTGAATATTCATGGATGTTATTATACTTGAAATTCTTCATTGCTCCATTTGTTATTCAAATAAATGAAAGCTATTGTCCATTGAATTTTCTTTGAAATGGGTTACTATTAAATTTGAGATAAATATGAACAAAAATAAGTACACCGAAATAAGTTAAATAAAATAAGTTTTATTTCATAAAGATAAATAAGCAAAGAGCAAAACAATAAAACAAAAATATCTTGTGAAGATTAGAAAACATTTGAAGGGAAAGGAAATGGCATTTACAAAAATGTATATGTAACCATGGAAGATATCAGTGACCTAATCTAATCTCACTTGCTTGTAACCATGTGAAAGGAAACTTTTACCAAGTCCATGAGAGTTGGATTAAATAGGAAATTGGATATGGTGTTGACGATAATTGAGATACCTCTGTTTAAATCCATTTTCAATACTTTTACAACAAAAAAGAATAGATTCCTTTGTTCAGTGCAATGCCTATCATGGAAAGAACTCGACTGAAATGAATGTTTGGTGCCACCTCCTTTTCTCTTTCAGAGTGAGGATGTTAAGTGATGTGTCCATTGAAAATACCACTAGGGAAAAAAAAAAAAGAATAGAATCACAGAATCACAGAATTCACAGTATCGCTATGCTCAGATCTGACTAAATTTATCTGGAATATCTTCATAAAGGTGAGATATTTAGTCATTTTAGTTAAGCAAAGAGAGATGCAGCTTAATATCATATTACTTTGGGTTTTAACATTTAATTCAATCTATATGAGCCAAGAATTCATCAATTAATGTTTTATATCAATGATTTCTAATTTTTTTTTTTTTTGGAATTGGTCTATATCATTATTTGTTGGTTAGATTATCCACTGCTCCAAAAATAACTATTTGTAAAGCTTATTAAATATTCTCAGGAACTTAACATATTTGTTTTGATTATTTGCAATTTTTTGTAGGCATCTCAAGAATCACAAAACCAAAATTAAGATTCACTGCTTTATTACTTTGAGACATTTAAAAACATCTATACCAAGGATAAAAATACTAATTCTGTTCTACTGGATTATCGCTCCAATGATCTCTTGCTTTCCATTGCAAATGTATTTGCAAACCACTAGGTATTTAGTTCTAGACCGTAGGCTTTCCTAAAAAGATCATTTTTAAAAGCCTGAAATAAAATGATCTCTGATTTCGTTAAAAGCCTCTGTTCACAAACCACAAGTCCAAAGGGAGTAAAATTAACTAAAGAGAAATATGTGCTACAAAGGGAGGTTTAGCTCACATTCTGGTCATTTAGACAAGATTTAACACCACCATTGATTTACAGCATGTATTGTAGTTAAGATAGTAATTGCTATGTTAAAGTTTATAGTATCTCTAGTACCTCTAAAAGATGTTCTTTGTAAAACATAGCTGCACACTAATAAAGCATCAGCCTATTACTATTTTTTTAATATTAATTTTCACAAAGTATTCCTTTTTTTAACAAAATACAATTTTTTTCAGCTTTAACAATCCAAATCTTTCTACAGAACCATTTCATAGACCCTATAAATGTTATATACCACATATGTTTTGATCCTAGTATAGACTAAGTACTATGTATGCCACAGGAAATAAGACATGATCCTGTCCTCAAAGAGTTTATAGTCCTTTGACCCTAAGTATAGATTAATAGCCCTACAGTTACATTATAATGCAATAATAATAGTAAGTGCAGTGTGCTATGAAATGAATGAAACCACCAGAAAGAATTACAATTTGCTAACTTCTAAGAGGGTCTATTAATAGGAGTGAGCTATGAGAAAGGAGGAGTAAACAATATCTCTGAAATGTGGAAGGGCATACTCAAAGGTGCAGAAGGAATCAAGGGTGTGGCTGCATAAGTAATCACAAGTGATTAAGTCTTGCTGGAGCCTAGAGCATGATGTAGAAGTGTTATTAGATGAGGTAAGCAGTTAAGAGAGACCCAGATCTTTAAGGGTCAGAACTTTACACTGAGGGTAATAGGAAACATCAAAGAATTTTGCATCAGACACTTTTTATACAGCACTGCAGATCCATTTGGATAGGCTTGTCTCTGGGTCCCCTAACCATTTTTTCTATTCCAGCTGCTGTTCCAGAGACCAAATTTGCATAGGTACAGAACATTTTTATGCAAGGATGCTCAAACATGCCCAGTTGTGAGCCTTATTGAGTGCTTCTAGCCTCATATTCTAGGGCTTCCCCATTGCAATTGAATCACGACACTTCACAGGACTTGCCTGGTGCCTCAGTATGTGCAGCGCAGGAACATGGGGAAGTTTAGTCCCATCCTTCAAGGACAAGTGGAAGACAAGTGTGTCATTCCACATATCGAAATACACTAATATTAAAAATTGAAAATCAACCTAATAAGCTGTTAAAAAAATGCTTAGCATCCTACCTTGATAACAATCTAAAAGACCAGTTTGAAATTTAAAATTTCAAAATCTTAGTAGTTTTATGTATATATCAGTTATCTATTCCTTTTATAACAAATTACCCCTAAATTTAGCATCTTAAAACAACAAGCATTTATCTCACAAAATGTACAAGAAATTCCGAAGCAGTCTAGCTGGACAGTTCTGGCTCAGGGTCTCTCATGAAGTTGTAGTCAAGGTGTCAGCTAGAGCTGCAACCATCTGAAAGCTTAACTGGTCTGGAACCTACTTTTGAGATGTTTCACAGCAAAAAGACTCAAATTCCTTACTGGTTTTTGGAAAGAGGACTGTTCTTTGCTACAAAGATGCTACTTAAGTGTCCTTCCTACAGGGCAGCTGGCTTGTCCCAAGGCAAAGGATGCTGATATGCATTTTATGTATTGATCTTAGAAGTTACACACCAATTGCACCGCATTGTATTGGTTAGAAGTGAGTCACATCAAAGCCAAACTGAATTAGACTCTATCTTTTGAATGGAGAAGTATAAAAAATTTTGAAAATTTTTGAATTCGGAACCACCATAACATAAAAACATGGAAGATAGCCATGTGCAAAAGAAAGAAATTGGAACACTACCTCACATTATGAACAAAAATTAACTTAAAAATGGATCAAAGACATCAACATAAGACCTGAAACCCTAACTCTCCTAGAAGAAACATAAGCAGTAAGATCTTTAACATTAGCTTTTTTGCAATGGGTTTGCTGCCAAAATACAGATGTCATGAAAACCACCACTGAAACTAAGCCAAAATGGGGAAGGAAAAGATATATCAACATTGCCATCATTGGACATGTAGAATCTGGCAAGTCTACCACAATTGGTCATCTGATCTACAAATGTGATGGGGTTAACAAAAGCACCATTGAAAAAATTGAGAAGGAGGCTGCTGAGGTGGGGAAGGGCTCCTTAAAGTATGCCTGGGTCTTGGATAAATTAAAAGCTGAATGTGAGTGTGGTATTACCACTGATATTCCCTGTGGAAATCTGAGAACAACAAGTATCATGTGACCATCATTGATGCCCCAAGACACAGAGACATTATTAAAAATTTGATTTTAGTCACATCATTGACTGACCGTCCTATTTTGATTGCTACTGCTGGTATTGGTGAATTTGAAGCAGGTATCTCCAAGAATGGGCCAACTTGTGAGCATGCCCTTTTGGCTTACACACTAGGTGTGAAACAACTAATTGTTCGTGTTAACAAGATGAGTTGCACTGAACCCCCTTACAGCAAGAACAGATACAAGGAAATCATTAAGGAATAGCACCTATATTAAGAAAATTTGCTACAACCCTGATACAGTAATATTTGTGCCAATTTCCGGTTGGAATGGTGACATGTTGGAGCCAAGTACTAACATGCCTTGGTTCAGAGGAAAGAAACTCACCTGCAAAGATGGCAATGCCAGTGGAACCATGCTGCTTGCAGCTCTGGATTGCATCCTGTCACCAACTCATCCAACTGACAAGCCTTTGTGTCTGCCACTCCAGAATGTCTACAAAATTGGTGGTATCTGTACTGCCCTGTGGGCTGAGTAGAGACTGGTGTTCTCAAACCCGGCATGGTGATCATCTTTGCTCCAATTAATGTAACAACTGAAGTAAAGTCTGTTTAAATGCACCATGAAGCTTTGAGCGAAGCTCTTCCTGGGGACAATGTGGGCTTCAATGTCAAAATGTGTCTGTCAAAGACATTTGTTGTGGCAATGTGGCTGGTGATGGCAAAAGTGACCTACCAATGGAAAGCAGCTGGCTTCACAGCTCAGATACTTATCTTGGACCACCCAAGCCAAAGCAATGTGGATATGCACCTGTGCTGGATTGTCACACGGCTCGCATTGCTTGCAAATTTGCCGAGCTGAAGGAGATTGATCATCATTCTGGGAAAAAGCTGGAAGATGGCCCAAAGTTTTTGAAATCTGTTGATGCTGCCATTGTTGATATGGTTCTTGGCAAGCCCATGTGTGTTGAGAGCTTCTCTGTCTTCCTCTGGATGGTTTTTCTGTTCATGACATGGGACAGACAGTTGCTGTGAATGTCATAAAAGCAGTGGACAAGAAGGCAGCTGGAGCTAGCTAGGTCACCAAGTCTGCCCAGAAAACTCAGAAAGCTAAATAAATATTATCCCAATACCTGCCACCCCAGTCTTAATCAGTGGCGGAAGAATGGTCTCAGAACTGTTTGTCTCAATTGGCCATTTAAGTTTAATAGTAAAAGACCGGTTAATGATCACAATGCATCATATTACATTTAGAAGAAGAGGAGAATGTTTTGTGTACTGTTGTGTGTGTGTATGTGGCAGTTTTCAAGTTATTAGTTTTTAAAATCAGTACTTTTTAATGTAAACAACTTGACCAAAAATCTGTCACAGAATTTTGAGATCCCATTAAAACAAAATTTAATGAGAAAAAAAAAAGAAGATATTTAGCATCAGTCTTGGTGGCGATTTTTTTTGATCTGACACCCAAAGCAAGGGCCACGAAGGAAAAATAAACAAGTAGGACTACATCAGACTAAGAAGCTTCTGCACAACAAAGGAAATCATCAACAAAATGAAAAGGCAACCTGTGAATGGGAGGATATATTTGCAATCACATATCTTGCAAGTGGTTAATATTGAAAATATATAAAGATCACATACATTTAGATTAAAAATTGTCAGAGGCTCTGAATAGAGATTTTTTTTTCCCAAGGAAGACATACAGATGAACAACAGGTACATGAAAAGGTACTCATCATCATTAATCATCAGAGAAATGCAAGTCAAAGCCACAATGAGCTATCATCTCCATCTCACACTTGTCAGAATAGCTATTATCAAAAAGACAAGAAATAACTATTGGCAGGGATGTGGAAAAGAGATTTCTTGTGCACCAATAGTGGGAATGTAAATTGGTACAGCCACTATAGAAAACAACATGGAGGTTTCTCAAAAAATTAAAAATAGAACCGCCATATGATCCAGCAATGGCACTTCTGGGTATTTATCCAAAGGAAATGAAAACACTAACTAAAATAAATATATACATCTTTGTGTTCACTGTAGCAGTGTTTATAAAAGACAAGACATAGATGTAACCTAAATATTAATTTATGAACGGATATATAATATTACATTACTCAGCCATAAAAAAAGAAGGAACTCTTGTCATTTGTGACAACATGAATGGACCTTGAGAGAATTATGCTAAATGAAAACATTCAAACAGAGAAAGACAAATACTATAATCTTACTTATAAGTGGAATCTAATAAACAAAACAAACTCATAGATACAGAGAACAGATTAATGATTGCCAGAGGAAAATGGTGAGGAGGGGGCCAGGTAAAACAGGTAAAAGTTGTCAACAGATACAAACTTCTAGTTATAACATAAATAAGTCATGTACAGCATGGTGACTATAGTTAATATATAATATTGCATATTTGAAAGTTGCTAAAACAGTAAATCTTAACATTTCTCATCACAAGGAAGAAAAAGTTGTAACCATGTGCAATAATGAATATTAACTAAACTTATTGTGGTGATTGTTTTACAATATATACAAATACCAAATTGTTATATCGTACACCTGAAACCTATGTAATATTAAACATCAATTATGTCTCAATAAAACAAAAGTGCAAGGGACCAGCAATAGTTTAAAGGAAACAAACAAACAAACAAACATGGAGAATTTTCCCTGGTATGAGCCCTAATTCATGTTCTTTCTACCATTGGCTTGGTCCTGAACCATGAATGGCCTCATGTGTACCTATATGAACATCCAAATCACACATTGAAACTTGAGTCATATACCTTACCAAAAGCTGCTTCTTGACAAATGCTCAGGCTTAGAAGGGCAGACACTATCTGCCTATCAGTCCTAAAAGGATAACTAGGGGAAGAGGACTGTACAAGCCTTAGAAGAATTCTTGAAGCAATTAGGGCAGAGAATTCCACTGTTCCTAGTCCTTGAAGTCCCATCTAAAAAGAAAGGTATGCATTCTGACTAGGCAAGTGTTCTGCGAGGTCAAGTGCCTCAGGTTACATAGACTGCCCAATTTGTATGTGAAGATGCAACCATGCAAGAATGCAAATAAGGTGGAACCCAATAAAGTGCAGAGCCCAGAGGAGGTCCCCTCATGCTGTAACTAAGAGCAATACTGAGGTAAACTTTGACCAAAGGAATATAGAAAATGGAAAACAAATTCTCTTTTTATTCCCCTGGAAGAATAATTCTGAAACCCAAATTCCGTGCAGCCTGTGAAATCTAAAAAGCTGAGCAGACAGTTTCTCTTGATACAAAGTGGTAGCCAGGGTTCATCTTTATGTTGGCTCTCCTTTCTTCGCCACATCAATCTTCTTTTCCCTCACCTGAGTTTGCCTACCGTTGCATTCCCTAATAACATTATAGCAGATTGTTTTTTGCCTGAGGCTCTGCTGTCTGAGGCCCCAAACTAGAACACATTTTTAAGCAGACTTTTTTCCCCTGACGTGAAAATGCATTCATTCGTACATTTAACAAATATTTCCTGAGTATCTTATAGGATAAAGTAAATGTGCAAGGTACTGAGGATAAATAAGGTAGATATGTCCCTTTTTTCATGAAGCATCTGATATATGAGAAATAGAGAAGCTAAATGGCAGTTATAATCGAATGGACATGTGCAGCAGTAGAAAAGTGCAAGGCTGTATTGGAAAGCATAAGAAGGATACATAAATAACCTATTCTTCTAGCCTGATGTCATGTTTCCCAGAGGAAATGAGAAGGGCTCTTGATTATGAAGCCTAATAATCAATGACTGTGTTCTTTCAGCATCCACACTCATTCCCCTCCTCCTTTTTCATTTATACTTGCCATGTGTTATATCTTGCAATGTGTCAAGCTCTCTATCTCCCATACTGTTTCTTTGATCTAAAGTATTTTTGTGTCACCTCCAATTCTCGTGGACTAATTCCAGCTCTTTTTAGTTTCTAGAATGCTGATAGAAGATAGTAGGAAAATAGGCAAGGGTCATGTTGTAGAGGAAGTTACATGCTTATGTTAGGTGTTGGACTTTATCCAGAAGGGTGAATGGAATTCTAAGATGAGATCTGCAGTTAAGAGTTTTCTGGCTGCCATATAGGACATAGAATGTAGTGAAGCAAGCCTGGAGGCAGAGAGAGCAGCTGAGAGCCTGTAGCAATATGCCAGGTGAGAGGGGATCTTGGCAGTGAGAAAGTGAGATCTGGAGGCATTTGAGAGGTATTTTGATGGTACAAATACACTCATGCACTGCATAATGACGTTTCTGTCGATGGCAGATCAATGTATGACGGTGAGCCGTTAAGATTATAATGGAGTTGACACTTCCTGACATCATAGCTATGGTAACGCCTTCCAGCAATACATTACTCATGTTTGTAGTGGTGCTTTCAACCTGGTGGAAGCAAACGTACTGTGCTGCCAGTTGTATAAAAGTATAGCACATACAATCATGCACAGTGCATACTTATTAATGATAAATACTATATTACCGTTTTTTGTATTTACTATACAATATTTTTTATTGTTTTTTTAGAGTGTATTATTTCTACTTATGAAAATATAAAGTTTGCTGTAAAACAGCATGCTGTGTTCTATATACTGTGTTTAACGGCATCTCTTGATTGCATCATTTTCTCTTGTGCTTGATTTAATCTTGTATTGTTTTGTACAGTAACATGCTGTAGAAACACATAGCATAGGAACACTCAAGCCTAGGCACATAGTAAGCTCTATCTGCTAGGTCTGTGTAAGAGCACTCAAGATGTTATGTAAGTACATGTAATGATGAAATGGCCTGACGATGCATTTCTCAGAACTATTCCAATTAAGTGGCACATGACTATAATAAGAATAGGCGAAATAAGAAATAAAGAGCTAAGAAAAGGTAACTGTCCTCATCCAGTTTGCAACTTAAGAATCTGGTTAGACATTGTGCAAATGAGGTTTGCCTTGTGAGATAAAATATTTTTGTTTTCTAAATCTGGCGGTTCTTTCTGAGCTAGGGAACATAGGAAAAAGAATAAGTTTCTGAGAAATACTGAAAGGAGCTAGTATCATCTCTGACACTATTCTAAAATACAAAGATCCCTAGAAACTGGTTTCAGGTTAGGAAATTTGGGGAGTTTGGAGTTTTATTCACTTATTTTTCTGAGTTTAGCAAACTGAGAACCAGAAAGCCAACGGGTTAAAATATGACTTTTGATTAATTTATGGGTTAGTTTAGTATAGCACACAATACCTCCAAAAGTTTAGGCTCCCTGAGGAAAGCATCTAAGGCCTGAAGCAGAGGAAGAGAGAGAGAGAGAGAGAGAGAGAGAGAGAGAGAGAGAGAGAGAGAGAGAGAGAGAAAGAACGAACTTTTTATCCAAGTTTTCACTCCCAGGATATTTTCCCCACCTGTTTCAAGTGTAGACCTTTGAACCTAGTTGAACAGAATTAGATCTATAGAGAAATTACCCTTTCTTCTAGTGGCATGGAAAATGGATCCTATTGCTGGTAAGACAAACAGATAGAAAGATAGACACATATACACACACTCACTTCAAATCATATTTTTACTCTAGTCACTAAAGTCATAATGTAAATAATACTTTGAAGGAGAAAAAAGACAGGAAACAGAGATTTTTCTGACAGACGAGATGATATTCAAGCTGAAATTAACAGTGGGGACGGAGAGTGCCAGAAAGATTTGTTAAGGGCAGGATTGGCAGGACTCGAGTTGTGGTTCAGAGGATGGAGAAGTGTCAACCATAGTGCCAAGCCAGGGTTATGGATGGCAGTGTCATCCACTGAGAAAAGTAACACAGGAGATGATGTTTGGGATTGAAAGAAGACAGTTCCTACGGGGATCGCTGCATTTAAGGGACAGCCAAATGATGATATCCAGATAACAGCTAATGTATGATTGTGAACGTGTGTGTGTGTGTGTGTGTGTGTGTGTGTGTGTGTAGTTGAAGGTCAAGCAAGTGATTGGGATAGGTCAAGAAACACATCTGGGAGAGCAGCGGACATTGTAGAATAGTTGAACCAAATAGCATATTGAATCCTATTTCTCCATGATCTGTCTCTGCTACAGTAGCTGTACAAACTAAAGTTTGATTTCTTTCCCTTCAATAAAAGTATGGATGAGCATGTTCCACAGTTATGGAACAAAACAGTATGGCAGAAGCAAAGCTCTGATAATGTGCCATCTCTTCTCTTTTCTCCTTTATAATGTCCAAAGCTTGAACCTGAAGCTCGCACACTGAAATGTGTACTTCAGTACAGAATACTAGATGCTGAGGATAGCAGAGCAGGGGGAAAAAAAATAAGAAGGTATCTCAATTTTGCCCTGTCTTCCTCCTGGATTTTATATTACATAATAACAATGGTAATATTAATAACAACAACATATTCTCTTTACTTAAGCCATGTAGCCAAGGTGTGTGTTTGTAAGGAGATACATTCCTTACTTATATAGAGAATTAATAGAAAGAGATAAAAATTGAAGTCCTAGGGGCAGATGAGATTGTTGAGAGAGAATTATAGGGTAAGATAAAAAGAGGACCTAAGGAAGACTCCTGTAGAAACTAAGATTTAAAACAGAAGAGTCTAAAATATATATATATAAATATATAAATATATATATATAATTATTAAGAAGTAAATAGAGAAGTAGGAAGATAGTAAAATGTGGTTCTACCAAATTCTAAGGAAGAAAGTATTACATGAAGTGGAGACAGTTCACCAGAGTCAAATGGTGCAGAGAGCTCAAGAGAAAAAAAAAAAAAATGGTTACTGAAAGAAAAAAAGAGGTCAATACAATAGCTATTGGGCAATATGGCTTGTTGAGGATTTTAAAAACTCTCATTGTTGTAAGAGGTAGTCTTACTTATTGTTTATTTGAAGCCATTTCAGTGTCAATGGACAAGTTTACAAGCAGATGAAACCCCTCTTGTTTTAGAAAAGTGTGGATATTGTTGCTTTTTCCTAAGATGCCAAAGGAAGTTGAAGATTTCCCTTTCTCTCAGATAAGAGAGGTCACATCTGAAAAGAATAATGAAAAAGTTGGAGGGATTAAAAGTATAAAAAAATGGAATTTTGAATGAGAATCTTGAAGAACAAGCTACAAGAAAAGGAAGGTCAAAATTGGAGAACACAAAAATATAATAACTATCCATAGGTTTGCAAAGTTTTCTCTATCAGTAAATACTCACTATCCTGAATATGGAGAAGAGGTCATTGGATTCATCTGAGTTGGAGTTCTGCAGTGCTAGTTGGGTAGAAGAACAGTGGAGCAACAACGTTCAAAAAAATACAGGCACATAGTAGTTGATGTGATGGAGTACTCTAAAGTGACTATATTAGAGAGGAAAGATTGGGATAGGGGATGTGGCTGATAATAGAAGCTGAGAAACAATGCTCTGTGATTCATAATAAGGTTAAGAATAGATGCAGTAGGGTTAAAGCAAGTGAGAAAAGAGGAGGCATACAAGTATAATCAGGAGTAGGATATTTTTATGTATAAACTAAGATTTAGTATTTAAAATAGCAGAAGAAAAGAAACATCTTCATAGCAGTTCTGAAGCAGGCTGTGCTTATCCTGGAATTGGGCAAACCTCTCTCTTGCTTTCTATTTACAATTGAAAATTTTTCTTGGGGTAGGTCAAGAGATACATCTAGGAGAAGATTTGAGCTATATCTACGGTGTTCTGTATCTATATACGGAAATATAAAGAAAATAATTTCACAGAATTATCTAGTTACTAACTTACTGATTGTATTTCACAGGTTTTTTTTTTTTAAGGTACCTCATTTTTGATTAAATGATTGTTTCTCAAATTGAATTGTGGATGTGCACAGGTTCACATTAAGCATTCACGAACAATCAATTTTTGCAAATGTATAACCTTGAAATACCTTATTTGGCACCCTGTAGATAAAACTGTGTGATGATTTTTGACTTGGATGTTTTATTGTCATAGAAAGACAGCCCCAGAGAACTCTCTGCCCAACCTTAATTTCCTCCAACACTTTCTTCTTATTACTAATAAGCATAATCAAATAGAAAAGCAATTCAAGCCCAGCAAGACTATTATGTCTTCTATCAAATCAAGTTGGCCTAGGAATAACTGCTGTTCTGACAACTGCTGTAACTTCCCTTAACCCCCTACGGTGACCTCTCTAGTATCTAACTCTTCCAGCATTACCAAAATGTATTATCTTTCAATGAGAAAATCATTGATTTGTGAACATATAGCTGATCTAAGCTTGTTTGAAAGCCAGGCAGTAGGATAACCTTCATTTTCACTTATTACACACCCAGCATTTTCATCAATGCAGCCACATTAAGGCCTACAAATTATGTGTCAAGTAGAGAGATCCACAGGACATGTCTTTCTAGGGTTTATCTGTCCCCCATACTCCACCCTTGTTTCTGTTGTTTTGGAAATTCACAGATTGAAAGTAAACGTGTGTGCATCTTACATGTAAAAATCAGTCACTCTTTTCATGAAGAAGCCAGAGAGATTGGTACTGATGTTTGGTTAGTTTTACATTAACAAATAATTCAATACTGTTGAGCACTTAAACCCACTTTTGAAGATTTAATTCACTTTCTGAAGTGTCACGTACAGCAAGTGGTAAATCCTGCCACGTCCAGCGTGGCCCTGGAAAATAAACCTGATGGGAATAGTAGGAGATGAGAAAAGAAAGAAGACAAAGCAGGGATCAGGAGGTCCACTGCCCACCGATGGAGGACGATGACCCAGTTTATTTTTGCAAGCTGCTTTTATACAAGAACATACTAGTTGGCCTAAGCAGTTTCCCTTAGTCATAACAACACTGTTTCTTCTACTTTTTCCAAGCCATATCTTCTCATAGTCTTCAGCTTGTTTTGCCTGCCTGTGGCTATGTTTATACTTTCTTGTTATCAGAAGGAGTTTGCTGAGGTGAGGTAACCCTTGCTTGTCCTCACAGGTTGCAAGGACCTTGTTGGCTTACAACGTGCTCTCCACACTGAAGGCATTAGATTTTGTCTCCAACAGTTTAAGTTTAAGGCATCAAACATTCCAAATTTCACCACAAAGAGTATTAAATTGGCAAATGCTTGAATGTCTTATCAGATACAGAGGCCTAAATTATAAATACTAATTATTAGCCTTTTTAAATATGTGCATTACATAGGAAATGCCTACATTTTATCAGCAAAGTTCCATCCAGTGTTACATGTCAAAGAGGGATTCATCTACGCTTCTGCTTTTATCAGAGATTTTTAAGTATTCTTAAGTGAGAACAAATTTAAAACAGCTTAATTATATATCTGGTGCTTAGAAAATTCTATTCTTTTAATAGACACGTACTATTTAGCTTCCCATTTTACTATTTCTCACTGTTGTTACTACTTTGCTGTGTTACCTGCTTGGGAGCTATGTCAGAGAATGTTTATTTGAATTTTTTTCACCTGAAGTTTATCAAAGGAAATAATTTAGTCCATTTAATACATGGTATTTAAAAAAAAAAAAAAAGACCCAGTTTTATAATACCAACTTATGAGAAAGACTGTGAAATTTCCATATTTAACACCAAAGCTCTTCACTGATTTTCATTTAAATCTATGAGATAGCATTTTTAAAGCATCAAAGGACTGCATCAAATAATGAATCGACTCTTCTGTTGGAGGATAAGAAATACATATATTTTTTTTAAGCAAAGAAGGTTCACCATATTATATGTATTTGAATTAGCAGTAGTTTCCAAGTTCTTCTATTTAATTCCCATAAGAAAATAATACCATTTTACTTTTATAGAGATTGGTATTCTCTAAAGTTCCCATTTGGTGAAAATCTAAAAATGAAAGTAGTACAAATTGAAAGTATTTATCAACCTAAATAGGGGAGAGAATGCCCCCTTTTCCCAATTCCTTTGGTTGAGTCACATTGCAGAACTAATAGATAAAGCCCAAGCTCATTCTCTATGTGCTTTTTCAGTCTTAGTGCACCTGGGGAGATATCACAGAGCTTTCAATCAATAGCCTCCCAAGTTCCAGGAACAATTACTTTATTCTCAAGGATCTGTAAGAGGGGTGAGAGGGTTTTAAGGTCTACAACTGACAAGTATGATGTGAATTCATAAAGCTTACATCGTTACAGTTATGACTCAGCTTGCTCTATTTATCAATTACTCATATAAAGATGAAAACTAGAAGGCAACATGATACAAACAAAATAACACAAATGAATTAGATGGTTTACCTAAATCTTTTCCTGGGAAAATTCACATTAGTGAAATAACCTACACAGACTGTTTTTAACCTACATCATTATAGTACTCTGTGTAAGCAATGAATATGAATTAAAACTGTCACTGTAGTGCATTAAGAAATGCTTTTAAATTGTATGGTTTGTCACTGTTTTGATGAATCTCTAAAGGAAGCACACACCACATGAAAATATTCTCACTTCTTAGAGAATAGAAGTGGCATATTCCCAATTTTGTCATTTGGCAAAAAAATGAAACATTTTTCATCTCCTCTTGAATAGCAAGGAAAATCTAAACAACATTTCTCTCAGAACAAAACAGGAAAAGACCCTTGTAAATCTTGGTTCTGCTATTAGAAAAGAGCTTGCAAGAATCAGACATCAGATATTTTGAGTGACTCCACAGTTTTATGGTAGCCATATAAACTTTACCATTTTACCTAGTTCTTTTTAAAGCATTAATAAATATAATATACTTTTTTTAAGGAGGGAGGGAGGCATTTTCCAGAAATATGGTTCGTATAAAAGCATGTCATCTACAATGTTTTATAACCTTGCCATCACAGTAACTAAATGAGACAGCTTAATTTATGTAGGAGTTCTATCGGATCACAGTTATTATTTATAGATAGCTAATGAAGATTTTATAGTATATTATATAAAAACAATTTATTTCAGAAAAACATACACGAATGTGTTTACTTAATATACTAATATTCCAATGGCTATCACCTTTTAAACTTGCTACAATAATTTCCCTAAGAGAGAAAACATTCTCCTCCCCACCCTTCACTCTAAGAAAGAGCTAACGTTTTTCCTCCTCATCATCTCCACATTTCGCTGTCATATAATAGAAACCTGAGTGACTCAATAATTTCCTTTCCTACCAAAAGCAATCCATGACTTCACTGATGTCCTTATAGAAGCATTAGGAAATAGTCTTAAAAAGATGGAGCTGCTAAATATTTAATTCTGACTAATAGTTGCACCAGGGTAAAGCAATTAGTGAATTTATAATTCAGGATTCAATCTACATGTCTATTTTTATAGATAAATCTTTGTGAGAATATAACTGACATATTCATTACAGAGGTTAGGATATGAAAGTAGTGGCTAACTAAAGTTTCTTCTATGAAATTCAAGGCTGTGAAATTCTAAAACACCTACTTAGATCGAATGCATTTTCATTATTAGAGCTACTAATGACCTTGATCAATTTAGTGCATCTTAATGAAAATGAATGGTTTCATATTAATATCAAAAGTATAAATAGAATCATTCATGAGCATCCTTATTATTCTTTTTTAAATTTAGACATTTATTAATGATTTGACCTTTATGTTTGATATTTTATTTTCCTAATATATTATGACTCAAGAATATTATCATCTTTTAATAAAACAAATGAAAGGATTGTTTTGTTGTCCACTAATCTTTAATATTAACATTACTTTTTGGTAAATATATCTTCTGTAAACTGTCAAATATAAAGATGAAACTATAGAGGGTCTTTCCAGTATAACAAATAAAAATAAGTTAATCACTTTTACTGCATCATTTTCACAAAAATGGGATCACAAGTACCATCTAGTGAAATAGCATTATGATACTAGGAAATTTACCCCCTCGACATGTAGATATGAACCATTGTGATTATATATCCAAAAGCAGCATATATATACCAATAGAGAAATTATTTTACTATACAGCTTTCCAATGTTTTTCTCATGGTTTTCATTGTCCTAGAATCACAGCTCTTATAACTATGTACAGACCCAAAAACGATAAGCTGCATTCAGCTTTATTGCTCTAAGAAAAATTTTGTTCATGGTGTCCATGGTGATAAGAAGTTTCCCTTTGAAAATAGTAACACTACACTTGAAATGGGAGTTCCCTAATGACTCTGCCAAAGAGGATGACACAAGCTAAATCTAAAAGGGAAAAGTAGGAGGGAAGGATGGTAAAAATGAAGAAGGTTGCTACAGTTTTAGGTATTCATGTTCCTAGGAGGTACCACTGCCCTAGACAACAGGTGACTCATGCCCAAGACTTACTCTATGGAAGGCTGTAGCTCATGGAATTGGAATCATATACTGTTAAATACAACTGTGCTTTTCAAGAGAGGTAAACATATTTTAAAGGATAATTTATCTTGTGAAAAATAAACATTAAATTTGAAAATAAATGTTATATCCTTTATTTTTCTTTCTCAATAAAATAAAACTTTTTGGAAGGAGTATTCTTATGAGCCTCTTAACTGATAAATAATATTGCATTTACTAAGAAATTTAGAAAAAAACAAGGTTTACTCTTCACTGCATCATTTAAATTGCAGGGGCAAAAATAAAGTGATTCAGTTTCAAGTGTTTGGGACAAACAGCTGAAAGCCTACTAAACATAAAAAAAATATAATATATTTGAATTAAATTCACTGTCGAGGGAATGTTGCCTGGGAGTTTCATATGTTAAATATGAGTTTAATTTGAGCATTTCCATTTTTCCAATTTAGGTTGAGATAAGTGCTCTTATGACAACTTATGCTAATGAAGCTAAACCCCAGAGTTTATTCAATGAACTGAGAAGCAGTGAATATCTCCGTGAGGGAGATGATGTCATAAGTGACATTGATTGCTATTGCTTTCTCTGGTGTCTAAAATTTTACAGGTTATTTGTCTAAGTGCATAATAATTTTTAGCATTCCTGAATTATTTATTACATAAATGTTTACTTCCCAGTTACTTATTATGAAATACTGCATAGAATTTCACAGTAATACTCTGAAATCACATTGGGAATTGATACATATGTGCTGATTTACATGGTTTCTAATACATTATCTCTTGTTGCTTCTGAACATTCTGTTTCTGTAAGCAATATAATGCACTTAGAAGCCATTATAGGAGTGACAGTTATACAGTGGAAAGTCAGTCAGTCTGTTTAAATATGGATCTTACGGTCAAGATTGTATGCCTTCAAAATCAACCACAAAGAGCCTAGATCACAAAGTCATAGTTCTCCTGACACCTAGTGCAAGTGAGCAACTTGACATTAAAAGTAAACCACATAATTTTGCCAAATGATATAATATAATAATATACATATATCTTGTATATCTAACATTGTATAAGATAAATTTCCAATATATCAATTTAGGATTTTGTAGGTGGACAGAACCTCAAAGACCGCCTAATCTAACTCTGTTCTAATTCTTCGTTTTTATTTCGAACAATAAGAAAATGGTTGTCTTAAAGTAGAAGAGACTTTAATATATTAAAGATGACTTTAGGACATAAAAAGTGGCTATTTGCTATTTTAGACAAGAAAGTGAGAGGCACTTAAATTAGTATCTATTTTCTTAATTTTATTTTGCATCTATATTTGCTCTCCACCTCTCCCTACGAGCTTTCATCTTTTCCTTGAGAAACAAATATAACAAAGCTATTTGGCTCAACCAAAAGACCATAATTTCAATTAGAAGAAAAATGAGTTAGAAACAGAGAAACAATTTTCAACAAGGCTTCTCATTTCCTACTTTAGCTTCTAAAAATATAGTCTTCTTTGTTACGTGCTATTTCTCTGTAAAATAGTAATCTTCGGCCACTTACAAATTTAATGGTTAAGGGTAAAACTAGCGCCCCCTCCCAAGGAAAAAGCCAGCAGCCGATTTTCCAGGAAGTTTGATGACAGCGATTTAGGCTTCCTGTTTCATAAGAGCAAGGTGAATCATGACAGCTCCTACAGTTCCCCTGGGTTTCACAGAGCTTTCATCTTTGCCTTAGTTTCTCAAAGAGCCACTCTTATTTACTGTTCCTGTCTGTTCTGAGAACCTGCTCTTGGGGAGTTTGGCCTCCCTGCTTATTCGGGTAGAACTAACAGAAGTAAGATCATTTTGTAGATTCTGACAATTTTTAGACATCTAGCTGTGGATACTTGAGCCGTAAAACTCAATGTGTGTGCTTGATTTGCAGAGAGCAAATAAAAATTGCTTCTCTAAATTGTCATGAAGACACCAGGATTTTCCAGTGAACTGTAGTCTTCTTAAAATATGGATAGTTTATCTTTTGAGAGTTGATAACTGCTTTTATTTAGTAAAATCATTTCCTTTGTTCCATTTCTTTCTGCCACATTATTCAAGGTAATAAATTCTCTATGGCAGAAACTGTTCCTAAGGGAAGCCTACTTAAACCCAATTTGGGAAATGCTGAACTGTATATATTCAAAAGCTCTCTATCATCCAACATTGTACTGTCTTGGCTGATTCCTGTGAATTATATGTTTCTTTATACCAAAAGAGGGGAAAAAAATGCTAGGCAAGTCTGTTTGAGTGCATGTCACATTTCATGTACTGGGACATTTGAGTATTTGGCCAAACTTTGATATGTTTTTAAATATCAAACTTAACAGAATATAAATTTTCCCAGGCAGGATGAAAAGATGAAAATGTATAATTTCACACTTCCTGAATTCCCCTAGTTTGCAGCTTTTCTGGTCATTAACCATTTCTTGCTGACCTTTATACTTTTACCTTGAGTGTAAATGAACAGTGAACTGAAAAATCTATGATTTTTATGAAATAAATTAACTGACCACATAGGAGGGAAGAATTCATGGATCATTATAAGGGTTCTTCTCTTTTGCATCCTATGTGAATTGAGAGTTTTGATTACAACGTTGTGAATAACATGTCCTAAAAAACACAAAACCTAATACTTGACTTGATAAACTCATAACCAACTACAAGAGTATGTGCATGCGTTTTTTATAGCAGTGTAAGGATTAAAACTAAAAGCAAATAAATGACAATAAAGCACTTTCTAGTCTCTCAGTTAATTATTCAATATTTCTGTCACTCTAGTTTTTAAAATCACAAGGGTGAAATTAAGCATAGAAGAGTGACAACAACTAGAAGCAAAGCCCAGGATTAGAGATCTTCCAGCCATTTGAGAATGTAGAGTTATCTTATTGCCATTTTACAATGTTACTATGTGAATGTGAAATTGCTATTTGTGGAAAGAAAATTCACTCTATATCAATTTAGGAGTTTCTAGTTGAAAACCTAATCTAATTCTGGTAATTCTCCAATTTTATACAACCATATAAAATAAGCAGAATATTACACTCTTTAGACTAACAGAATATATCACATTATTCTTAGATTCATCACTTATTAAAAACATGTCTTTAAACCTCAACATAATGGCTCTAATGCTTTATTAAAGTAAACAAAGTATTTCCTGTTAGATATATGTTTTGATTCATCAGCAAATTATGCTGCAATTTCTTCCGTGGGAAGAGCATCAAGGTCTGTGAAACTAGGATTGAGACTCAAAGTGGCTCCTTTCACAACTGGACCTGTTAACCCACTCGAAGTGTTCTAGATTCTCATCCCTGTAATGTTGAGCGCTACTGGTTCAGAGATCTTAATTCTCAAGGAAGAAAGAGTTTTACCAGGGATCGTAACAATATTTTTATTGAATTAGAAATTGAGACTACCATTTTGGATTCCCCTTGCTACATGACCAGCAGGCTGAAAGAGAAAGAAACTATTGTGTTGTAAAGCCAGAATAATTAATCCCAAGAGTAATTCTGTTACCGAAGACTGATAAGGATGCTGTTACACTATGAGACAAAAGTTATGTCTGAAACTCAAGTTATTTATTATAGTACCTCTAGTACTTCCAATCCACTAGGAAAATTTAATAGAAGACTGTAGAAGTTCAATAAAAGCAAGACAACTAAGGACTCTGAACTTCAGGACCTCACGTCTAGGTAAAAAGCATTGCTTTTCCTTTCAAAATTGGCTTCTGAATACATTAAAAATTGGGAGTTCCTAGGGAAGACTGAGTGGTGAAAAGGAGGAAGAAGTCAGGCTATGTTTTCTGGACCTTTCTGCTTCTGATGATGCTCTAGAAATTTTGTGTCTTCTTCATGGTTTCAGCTCCCACTAAGCAGCATTTGTTGTTGATGTAATTTTTGCTCTTGAATTCTGGTGATAGCCTTTGTTCTTCTAACCCAAAAAGATTATGGTCATTTCCTACTCTTGCTAATATCTGAATTGTCATGCTATTCCTTGTTTGGCTTTTGAGGTCTCCTAACATTCTAGAACTATAGTTTCCCATACCAAGCTTCACCTGTTCAACTGTCTTGCGTATGCTCAGTTTTCCTTTGTGAAACTTGACTAATTAAGAATTAGAGGTAGGAGAGCTCTCATGTTTCTTAAGCAAAAAAACTCATTCTGCAACTTTATTCAGTGATTCGTAGTTGAGATTGGCTGGCTCTTAATAGCAAAAGTACTTTGTTTTACATTTTTAAAATGATCCTTTTGTATTTGCTGACTTGGTAGGGGACACTGAAATGGCAGCAGGGTGAACACTAGGAGTTAGAAACCAAACCCTAACTTTAAACTGAGCCTTTATAAATGAGAGGTAGAAAGACTCTAAAGTGACACAGAAAAATGCTTAAGACATAATGCTCAGTTAAATAAAAAGAATCAAAAAGTTAAACATATAGTATAATTCCAACCTGAGTTAAAATTATTTAAATAATAATCTATGTATAGAATAAACTTAAATTGGAATATAACCAAATGCCATAATGGTGGAATTTGGGATATTTGACACAGACTGCTTTTCAACTTTCTTTCTAGTAAACATATTATTTTTTTATAAACTATTAACATCAAAATACAAAGAAATTCATTTTTTTAATATTTAATACATACCATATCTGCATTTATTTTCAGAAGTATTTTGCTCCATTATTTTAATTTTCTTTAAAAAGTCACAAGTTACAAGCATGTTTAAGTGACATTGATTTAAAAATTTCATTTATAATACTTTATTTTCACACGAGGTGAATAAATTCAACTTAGGACTTTAAAATATTAATGTTATTGAAACATAGATTATTAGGATTTTTACTTTAGTAATAATAACCAATTATGCCTATCACCTTCTGAAAATATTTGATTTGAGATTTTAGAATTTTAGCTATACACATTATGATTCACAATAATATTTAAAATTTCAGTTATGTTTTGATAAAAGAACCAAATTTATAACTAAAAATTTAGAATGCATCCTGTAAATAGAATAAATTTTATTTGACAATATTTTTAAAAATCTGTAGCTTTGGGAATAACTTCTTTCTCCCAACTACCACTCATAGTATTTTATATTCATAATATAAACTATAGTATATAATTCCTTTTTCAACTAAATTTGATATAAATTTCATACTATGGTTTGAGTAATGCACTGTTAATTAAAGCATTATAAAGTAGTTATTCTGCTATTTTAAAGATGTTACCTGATTGCATAATCACCTAAGCACAATGATTTATTTTGTGGTAGCATTTTTCCAAATACTAATAGTAAATACAAAAAGCAGATGTTTTTAAAAAGTTAAATATCTGCCAAAAAACTAATATTATAATTTATTCCTGTTCCATTCAATAAA
This sequence comes from Rousettus aegyptiacus, assembly GCF_014176215.1. Taxonomy (NCBI): domain Eukaryota; kingdom Metazoa; phylum Chordata; class Mammalia; order Chiroptera; family Pteropodidae; genus Rousettus; species Rousettus aegyptiacus. The sequence goes on from NW_023416295.1 coordinate 114,318,076, forward strand.
ATGTTCAACCAATATGAATACTTTGCCTTCTAGAGATGGCATTCAACCAAATTGGAATGCAAATCTTAACCTAATGTTCAGAATAAATATTAATATAGCTATGAAATGATAAATGACAGAAACAGAACATAACCACATGTCGCTTGTTGGCATTTGGTAAGGTACTGAATAAATAACCTGTCATTACTTACAGTTCTTTTCTTCATCTTACACACACATGCACACACACACACACACACACACACACACACACAGAGCACATAATCCACAGGTAAGCAAATCCAAAAGAATTTTATTGTATTAATTTACAAAATTTATCACTTTAAAATTCAAGTTAAATTATAAATTTCCTTCCTGAAAATCACGTTTTTAAAAAATATTTTCTGAAACTATTTAACTCAGTTTAAGGTTTTGACTTTGTTGAATGCTTTTTCAACTAAGATTTTATATAAATTATACCTAAATTGAAAATAGTATATTAAATGCAAATTGTTGGAAAACCAGATTATTGAGAAATAAATTGCCAAAATAAAGACAGTAAATATCCGTAGTAGGTGCAAGGTAAATAATAGTTGCCAATACTTTGTCATTTGCATAAATATTGTGTTTTTTTTCCTTTTGTTTCTGTGTGTTTGCTTTTCACTTTACATGTATTTCTACTTTTTTCCTTGGCTCTTAAAAATAATCAGTATTTTGAACCTTGTATTGTGTCTGAGCTGATGACCTGGGGAATATATTGATATATTTTTGTAGCATGCATGACTAGTTGACTATTTTTTATTGTAATTTTCAGAAGAAACAATATATTTTCAAATTAAAAGTGCATGTTCAATGCTGCATATATGTAAATTAGTATTCTGATATTTATTGTTGAATAACAAACCATTTGTAAACTTAGTGGCACAAAACAGCAACTGTTGGTCAGAAATTCAGGAAAGGTACTGTAAAGACAGCTGTTCCTTTTCATGATGTCGAGGACCTAAACAGCCCTATTTGGACCACATCGATTTCACTTCCCAGATCAAATTAGCAATTACCAAACAGCTGTCTCAGAGCACTACAGGTTTTCAGAGGGAAAACTTCTGTATATGTGTGTATGTCTTTAAGCAAATATGTATTTGTAGCTCTTCACTTTAATTGCAGTTACTTATTCCCCACAAGTGGTTGTTTCAACTGAAAGATGGAGGGGCCGTAGGAATGAAGAGTTGTCAAATTCTCTGAGAATGTGAGTAACAATGGAAATGCAAAGTATTTTTAGCATTAAATAATGAAAATCTAATGAATGATGCTAATGATGAGGTTGTCCACAATGTTGTTTGGTTATCATTAACAAATCACATTATCTTCCCCTTCTCTCTGTAGCAATCAGTCTCCTGAAGCACACTACGTGGTAAATTCTTTTGCCAGAAGGCAATTTCTTTTCTCCATTCCCTCCTTAACTCTGAAATGAAATCCTAATGAATACTAAAGGTTTCCATGAGTAGTACAATAAAATCCATTGTATTACTGATTGAAAAGAACTTGCTGCATATTCAGAGAGGTATAAAGGATCTGATTTTCAAACAAATAGTTTTGATAGGCAGATTCAGGACACATCTAAATTGTATTTAATTATGCTACTGTGCAGTGTTCTTAAAACAGTTTTTCATGTGTCAAGTAATATCTTTACTATCTTTAAGAACTATTCTAATGTGTAGGGTCTATTTCCTGATTAGCTAAATGCATTTTAATATCATTTCTAGGTATCAGTACTCTGAGAATAATGACATAATGGTAGTCTAGGAAGTCAAAATATTGTCCTAAATAAAAACTTTAGGGGTGACGTTTTAAAACGTGTGCCTATGGTGGTGGTGGTGGGCGATGGGAGAGTCTTCTGACATCAACTTGATGGATGGCCTTTCTAAATATGAAAATATTTTTGTTTTCATGCACCCAATTGCCTATAAGTTTAAACTCAGTTTTTCAAAGGAAACGTACATATTACAAAAACGTGCTGTCTCAAGTATGTTATGGTTTCTCCAACCTAATGAATGACTTGCTATAGCCAAGAGCTTGAGGTCCTTAACCCGGACACTTGTACATACATATATCTCATCATGTGTGATCACTGTGTCTTTACAATGTTAACAGAAAAAAAAAAAAATGTGAATGCATCCAAAAAATTTCATCCAGAAGAGGAAACAAAAGTGATTTTTAAAAGTTAGATTTCAAAATAAACTCATTTGGAAAATTATTGCTGCATGGCACACAGCTAATAATTTACTGGAAATTTTCAGCATTATTGTATTCCATCTTTATAGTTCAATAGCCACAAAGTATAATTTTCTTGAGTTTTCACTTTCGGGTGTTATTTTTACTTTTTATTAATTTGTTCTTTAATGCATCGTTTGTGTCTGACTAAATATGTCTTTGATTCCTCTTTAGTCTGGCATGGAAAACTACCTTTTTTCCAAACAATCACAAAATTTAACAAGGGTTACTAGAAAACAAAACAGGGCAAGTTACTGAACAGAAGAAGATCTTTCAATAGATCTACTTGCTATTTCACAATTGTCAGTTTCTTTAATTTATAAGATGAATGCTGGATTGTATTTACAGTTGGCTATCAATATAGTTTATTAGTACCATTTTAGCTTGATTTTTGTAATTAATCTACCATTTTGAAACCTCAGGTCATTCATTTAAAGTTTTAAATGCTATACCTTCTGCGACTACCCTGATTTGATTCTACAATTGACAAATCCTTAGGTCAAATGATAGAATCGACGTAGGAAAAAAAAAACTATATATATATATAGTTTTTAACTATATATATAGTTAAAAACTATATATATATAGTTATCTATCTATCTATATATATAGATAGATAACTTTCTTTCCAAATCTCTAAATTGCTCTATCAGATTTACTATATAAATACATGAATTATCAAGCACTCATAAAAGAAGTGGTTAATAATCAGTAAAATATCATTTTTAAATATGCAGCTGTGAACTACAGAAACACTAAAGTACAATCAAGGTGTCAGGGTATAATCTATAGTCAGTACTAGAATATGATTGTAATTAGGAAAGGTGGAACCCAATCAAGTATACTATATACTGTCAAAAGAAAGAATCTAGAGAGAAATACATGAAAAGATAATTCAGAGATGTGAAAACACAAGGGACTAATGAATAAAGTTGCAAGTTCAGCTAATAACAATTAAAATAATAGTGAAATGTCATTTTTAACTATCAAATTGTCAAAGATAATGAACAGAATAACACCAAATGTTTGCAAATGTTCAACAAGGAAAGTTATCTCTTACATTGCTGGTGAAATATAAATTTTTGCCTATTCTTGAAAGCAATTAGTAAAAGTATATTAATAATTTTAAAATATATTTATAATATTTTGATTAAATTTACTTCTTAAAAGTGGATTTAATTTCTTTAATTCTATGAGGCAAGTATCCCAAAGATATATAAAGTTATATATTGTTGTTCATTGTAATTGTTAATAATAAAAAGTTATAAATAACCTAAAAACAGAATACTTATTAAATATATTTTCTGACATATATTATTAGAAGACTTTCATTATGTTTTTGGAGAACTTAATGACATGTTAAGTAAGAGAAACAAGGTATAAAAATGAGAACATATTATCCAATCATGTTTTTTGTTATATATATCTTATATGCATAGAAAAAAAAATTTGGAAACTCTCGAATATTAAAGGTTATCTTTATGTTTTAAAATTATGGTTAAATTTTGCTTATATAAACATATACACGAATGTTTAGAAAATAATTCTTTGCATTTGCTTACTAATTTTTACAAATTGGTTTTCACACATCTAGATCTCTATGACTTGCTTTTTAAAAAATTAACAATGTTACTAAGATTTAATCATATTGTTTTATGTATTGTAGTTTGTCTCTTTTTTACCGCTAACACCACTTTTAACAGCTAGTGGTTAAAGAAAACAATCACGTATCAGCTCATAATTCTGTGAGTCAACAATTTAGGCTCAGCTAAAATGAGCAGTACTTATGCTGGTTTCACTGGGCACATACATGCAGCTGTAATCAGCTTATAGTTTTTTCATATAGTTTTATGATGGCATTTCTTATATGTTTGATGATAGATGTTGGTTGTTAGTAGGTGCTAGCTGTCAGCTCAGAGTGATGGAGTTAACTGGAATGCTTGTCTCCTCCAGAAGGTTGGCCTGGGATTAGACACATAGTAGCAGTTGTAGGGTTTCCGGGAGCAACAAGTTTGAAAGGAGAAGCCCTTTTTCAGTTTCCGCTTGCATCACATTTGCTATTGTCTCATTGGCGGAAGCTCATAGCCAAATCCAGAGCCAGCATGCAAAGGTACTAATTGAGTATATGAAATCTGGGGAGAATAAACAAAATTAAAGACAACTACTGCTAAAATGAATTTGTTTCCATATGTACCATAATTTACTTCTATTTCATTCTATATGTACCATAATTTACTTATCCATTATCCTGTTGATTGACATAAAGATGGTTTCTGGTATTTGTTTTTTTGAGTACTATGTCTGTATCTCCTATTCATAAGTACAAGAAGTTCTTTTAGATATATAACTAGAAGTGAAATTGCTAAAGAAGAATGTGAATGGTCAGCTTTATGAAATAATATATTGTTCCAATTATACTCTCACTGGCAATGAAGAGGATAGAAAATTGAAACACATTGTCATCAACACATTGCAGTTTTAAAAACAAAGTAACAAGTACAATTTTAGGCAAGTCAGGAATGGGCTATGTGAAACTTAGAAAAGATGAAAGCTAGAGTGTATAATTGTTTGTTCATTATTTTATTTATCCACAAACATCTATTAAGTACCTTACAAGACATTGTTCTGAGGGATAAAGATTTTTTTTGTAAAGGAATAATCTTTGCCTTAATGAGTAATTTTATGTGTCAACTTGACTGGCCATGGGATACCTAGATAAAACATGATTTTGTGATATGTTTGTGTTTCCAGATGAGATTAATATTTCAGTCCTTGGATTCAGTAAAGTAGATTGCCCTTTCAAAGTGAGTGGGCATCTGGCTGGAAAAGAACCAAAAACAGAAAAAGAAAGAATTCACTCCTGCCTGCCTAGTTGTGTTGGGACATCTCCCTCAGTGCCTCCCTCCACCATAATGGGATTTTTTTTGGATCCACTTGGATGACTATTTTATTCATCTGTTTTCAGGAAGGAATATCAAAGCTAGACCGATCTAAATTCGTAGAGGTTTTTTAGTTGGCCAGAGGGGTGTTGCAATTTAAACCATGGGCTCCCCTGGTTCTCAGGCCTTCAGACCTGTACTGAATTGCACCAGTGACTCTCCTGGGTCTCCAGCTTGCAGATGGCAGACTTGTTAGCCTCCATAGTCATGTGAGCGAAATCCTCGTAATAAGTCTCCATACTGCTGCTTCTGTTTCTTTGGAAACCGACTAATACAAATAGCTTGTAGTTAATTATAGAGTTTGGAGAAAATAAGCATTAACAGCAACAGCTAACACTTAGAGTTTTCTAAATAGCAGATGTCATCCAAAATTTTTGACTTTCTAATATATATTAACTGACTTAATTCTCACATGAGTTATATGAGATGAATTATTTTCATCCCCATTTTACAGATAAAAAAAAACTGAGGCAAAAGTTAAGTATTTTGTATAAGATCAACCAGCTAGTAAGTATGTGGTAGAATCAGGATTCAAACCCAGCCAGCCTGGTCTCAGAAGCTGTGCTCTTCACTTTTTCTCTATCTCTTAACTATGCTAAACATTCAAGAAGGTAGTGAAAACAATTATGTAGGTTAATACACTCATTAGATTAACATATAATAGAAGTTTGTTTATTTGGGCTTGGGCCTGACCTAAATAATAAAATCTCAGAGTTATTTATTATACCTTAACTGCCAAATAGCACAATAATTGAAAATGATATGATCATGCCAAATTATTTTTTCCTTTGGTTTTTAGTCAATTATGATTTGGCAGAGAACAAGTGCTTTTATATATTAAATTAATTCTGGCTAACTTAAATTAGAGTCATTTTCCTTTTCCATTATGTGAACCAAATATGGAATATACATATATATTTATACATATCACACTGTATATTATATATTACTTGTTATATATATATGTATAATATATTATATGTACATATACACAAATATATATATTTACAGGCACATACACATCCTCACACTCAGAGAAAATTTGCATTTTGCATTTTTTATCATGCATTTACCCTTTCTAACAGTAGTTAGAATTATTTCTTTCAAATAAAGAGTAGTCTTGGTGGAGCAGTAAATTTGGGTGTCCTGCTTTCCAACCATGAGAGACAAAGAGTAACTGGAAGACTTTTTTTTTTTGCCACTAAGATACAGTTAAAGTAGAGTCATGTGAATGATACGCCAAGTATATTGAGACAAGGCTACCATGATATCACTGGTGGGTAATTTGCAATGTGGAGATACCGTACCTTGTCAATACACTGCTCATTATAGCTAAGTAGTTAATCTATTACAATAATATGACTTTATAATGGATAATTACACAAATATTCCTTTGTAAGAATTCCACTGATTAGATGTATCCATTATTTTGGTGCTTATGTATAGCAAGCTATAAATAGTGCAAAGATTTAAGCACAGTACATTTTATGTTAATCCAGAGCCTATTTTTCTGTTCACCAAATCTCTATTCCTTACTTCCTGAGTGCCAACCTAAATTATATTCTCCTGTCTCCAATGTATTTAGGTTTAGCCGTAAGCCTAAATTATGGTCAATAAAATGAAAAACGTAAGGCTGGTCAGACCCATGTCTAACTGATAAAACTCCTCCACCCATCCTATTCTTCCATCTATCACTCATTATTGATTTCCAGAGTAACCTTGGAAGTTAGATGACAAATTCATCATTAGTTTGAATTCCCGTTGACAGTGTGACCATTTACACTTGCTATTCCCTCTGCCTGAAAGCTCTTCCCAAGATATCCCACAGTTCTCACCACTATCTCAGGTTTCTGCTTAAGTACTTTGTCAATAAGTCCTTCCTGGTACATCCTATTCAAAGTGTCAGCCATCCTTGAGGATGCTCTGTGTTCCCTTCTCCCGATTCAATTTTCTCTTATAAAATTATTTTCTAGCATATTTCTTTTTTATTCTCTCCCTCTGCTTTTTAGAATATATGCTCCACGAGGGGTGGGATTTTTTTTTAATGTTACGTATCCCAGACCAAATAGATTGAATATTTGTTGAATGATGAATGAATAAATGGTAATCGGGTATTGCACCTAAATATCAAAAACTTTCATATGCGATAAAAACACTCATACAAAACAGATTCTTATATATTAATATTCTTAAAGATCTAAATGATACACTTTTTAAAACAACATAGGAACAACAAGAGATAAAGGAAACAATGCTGCTCTTGGAAGGTAGAATTAGTATATAAATGGAAAAAAAAATAACTGGAGCAGTGACAGAGAATAATTACAAGAAAGGTTCAAAGGAAGACTGGTTTAAAACATTACTTTTAAGTTTCTCTATTTTGATTAGCTGGTAATTCTTGTTCTGTCACATCAATTATAGAGATGGAAGAAAGGTGAGGGAAAAAAGTAATACCAGACACTTAAATTACAACCCAGCAAAAAGGTCAAAGAAATTCTGGTTAACACTTTACTTCTTAGGGTTGATGAAATATTAAAAGAACTAAAATCCTCAAAAACAGAAAGAAAAGCCTTTGCTGCTTGGAGGCCAGATTCAAATTGGTGCCCAGAGGAAGAATAAATATGCCATTCTGACAAACAGAAAATTCAGAAATAAAACTTAATATAATAGAACACTGCTATCCATGTACTAAGTATTCATTTTGTGGACCTGCTTCATCAGTTGTTTCCCAAGCAGTTATAATGTTAATACCATCCAACAAATTAGAATTCAGTAGAACAGTTCCATCTGACTTGAAATTAGCCATGATAATAGGGGGGAATAAGCTTCTGGAGACATCTCAAGCTTCATTTATCTGCAAGTTCTGTATTTTTGAATCAAAATTTCATAAGGACTAAAAAGGTTTTTCAAAACAGAATAAATATCATTTTCATCATTTCTTAAATTACCTAACTACCTTTATAGGTGTGGGAAAATTACAAAAAGCTTTGAGAAAACATATCTGAATATCTGTATAAAACATATCATTTTTTTTTAATTTAATGCTGTATCAGTCAATGTAAGCCAGCTTTATCAATATAACAAACACTACCACAATCTTAGTGGCTTAAAACAATAAAAATTTATTCTCATGTTACATGTCCTGTAAGAGTTTGCTGGGGTTTCTGCTCTGTGTGGTCCTCATGATTAAAAATCTACTAGAACCTTGGCATTAACCAAGACAGAGGGAGAGAGAAGGTAGCGAGTCATACAGGTAACATATAACATTTTTGCCTCTATTTTATCAGCCAGAGTAGATATACAGCCATACCTAATTTCAGGAGCAGAGTATGCAATCCAGCCATGCACATAAGAAGAAAACCAGAAATGTTTGCTGGAAAGTAATAGCAAACAGTATAATGCTCATAAAAACTCATTCAGGTTATGAAACTATGCCTCAAGGAGGATTATTTGGATACAGTTGTTGGATATATTTCTATAACAACTACTCAATGTTAGTGGCATTTTTGAAATCCAAGTGTTTCTGACTTGGAACGGGAAAGATGGGACATGGGAAATGGGTAGGACAAATGCTTAGTTAATTCAATGTTGCTAAACCCTTACTACTAAAAATTGTCTTGTCTGTAGAACAGCAACTTCAGCATCATCTGGAGATTTATTAGAAATGTACGATCTCAGTACAACCCTCCCCCCCAACATCTGAATAGGAATCTGCCTTTTAACAAGGCCCTTACCAATTCACATGTATATTAAAGTTCCAAAAGCACTATCTTTAACTTCATTTATCTTTGAGCACACATTAGGTCACATTGGAAATAATCTATGACTGTGCCCTGCTCTAAGTCTACACCTATACATGTAGTAATTATAACACCTTCCCCAAGTATTATAGGTATTATTTTCAAATACCACCACTCAGTTATTTTTGGTACTCCTGTGTAGAAATGTAATAAATACGTGTTTTTCCCCCCAACTTTAAATCTCCCTGCCTCTCTTTAATCTCGCTGCTATCTGTGATCTCCAGACACAGTGTCCTCCCTTTCCTGCCTCTATTTGCCCTTAGGGTAACAAATATATCCTATGTGCCAGAGTTGAAGAAATGGATGAAGGATAGACCTCTATGGAAATCATGTTATGGCTGACCATGAGGGCTTCACGTTATGGTTGACCACTGCTTGTGCCCAGAATCAAACACATTTGTTCACATACATAGCTCCCTCAGCTTTTCACTGAACATTGTCAAATGGCTCAAGATCAGCCTCTTGACCAAGTGTGAGCAATAATGATTGGGATGAGACATAATTTTCCCTCATCTGTATTGTGCTCATAACTCTTCTTAAGTACATCAACAAAGGACTGCCTGCCACACACCTAACATCAGCCAAAAGTGCATATTATTAGTTCATGTAACTAACAGTTGGAGAAGGGGCACTTCAGACCTGTGGAATTTATTTCTTATAAGTAACATATCATACCTAGGCTGTCAAATAAAAATAATCATTGTGAATAAATCTAAAGACCCCCTTATTGTTTTTCAATTAGAGTTGACATTCAATATTATATTAGTTTCAGATACACAGCATAGTGATCACTTTTATAAAGTGATCCTTGTGATTAGTCTAGTGCCCACCTGGCTCTATGCAGTTATTACAATATTACTGACTGTATCCCATATGCTGTACTTTACATCTCTATGACCATTTTGTAACTATTTATTTGTACTTTTTAAAAAATTTATTTATTTAGTTTCAAGTATACAGTACATTGGTTAGGCACCTATATAGTTCATAAACAATCCCCCCAGTTGCTCCCTCCCTCCTCTGACTCTCCATCTAGCCATCATATTAATGATAATTCCCTATGCTGTGCTCCCCATCCTCATGACCAACTGTCAACTAATTTGTACTTCTTTAACCCTTCATCCCATTCTCCCAGATCCCCCTCCCCCTCCCCTCTGTCCATCACCAAATTGTCCACTATATTTTCTGTCTGTTTTTGATTAGTTTGTTCTTTTTGTTTCTTACATTCTGCATATAAATAACATCAAATGCTATTTATTTTTCTCTGTCTGACTTATTTCACTCAACATAGTAACTCTAGGTCCATCCATGTCATTGCAAATGGCAGAATTTCATTTCTTTAATGGCTGAATAATATTCCATTGTATATGTGAAACTTAAGTTCTTTATCCAATCATCTGTTGACAGGCATTTAGGTTGCTTCCATACCTTGGCTATAGTAAATTGTGCTGCCATGGATATTGGGGTGCATAGATCTTTATGAATTATTGTTTTGTTTTTCTTTGGATAAACACCCCAAAGTGCAATTGCTGGGTCAAAAGGTTTATCCATTTTTAATTTTTTGAGAAACTCCATACTGTTTTCCACAGTGGCTATATCAATGTGCAAACTATGTGTGAGGGTTCCCTTTTCTCTGCATCCTCGCCAACTCTTGTTTTTTGATTTATCAATGATAGCCATTCTGACAGGTGTGAGGTGATGTCTCATTGTGGTGTTAATTTGCATTGGTCTCATTGGTGACCTTGAGCATCTTTTCATATGTCTGTTGGCCATCTGTATGTCCTCTTTGGACAAATGACTGTTCGGGTCCTCTGCCCCTATTTAAACTTGTTTGTTCTCTGCTTTTAAATGGTATGTGTTCTTTCCGTATTTTGGGTATTAACTCCTTATTAGATGTGAAATTTGTGATTATCTTCTCCCAGTTGGCAGGTCGTCCTTCATTTTGTTGATGATTTCTTCGTTGGGTGGAGCTTTTTAGTTTGGTGGAATCCCATTTGTTTCTTTGATTTCTTTTCTTGCCTTTGCCCATAGAAACATATCCAGGAAGATGTTGCTAAGACTAATCCTAACGAGTTTACGGCCTGTGTTTTATCCTAGGAGTTTTGTAGTTTCAGGTCTTCAATTTAAGTCTGTAATACACTTGGACTTTATTTTTGTATATACTGTAAGAAGTTTGTTTAATTTAATTTAATTTTTGGCATGTATCTGTCCCATTTTCCCAGCATCTCTTATCAAAGAGGCTGTCTTTACAATGTACATTTTATATTCTTGTCTCCTTTGTCAGATTGATGGACCATATAGATGTGGGTTTGTTTCTGGGCTATTATATTACATTGAGATATTCTGGGCTATTTGGGCTATATTACTTTGAGATACAGAAATGTGTGTCTATCGGTTTTTTATGCCATTACCGGACTATCTCGATGATTGTGATCTTGTCGTGTAGTTTGAACTTAGGGAGTGTGATACCTCTTCCTTCCTTCCTTCCTTCCTTCCTTCCTTCCTTCCTTCCTTCCTTCCTTTCTTTCTTGCTTTCTTTCTTGCTTTCTTTCTTGCTTTCTTTCTTGCTTTCTTTCTTGCTTTCTTTCTCTCTTAGGTTTCCCTGGCTATTCAGGGCCTTTTGTGGTTCCATATAAATTTTAGGATTAGTTGTTCTAGTCCTGAGAGGAAGGCTATTGCTACTTTGGAGAAACTGCACTGAATCAGTATATCGCTTTGGGTATTAAGGATGTTTGAACAATATTAATCCTTCCAATCGACGAGCATGGCATATCCTTCCATTTATTTGCATCCTCTTCCATGTCATCAGTGCCTTACAGTATGCAGGTCTTTGACTGGTTTAAATTTATTCCTAAGTATTTTATGCTTTTTGATGCAACTATAAATGGGACTGTTTTCGTTCCTCCTTCTGATAGTTTCTTGTTGGTGTAGAGAAATGCAACAGATCTCTGTCTATCAATTTTGTATCCCGCACATGAGTGAATTCATTGATCAGTTCTGATAGCTTTTTCAGTGGAGTCTTCAGGGTTTCCTATATGTAGTGTCATGTCATCTGCAAATAGTAGCTGTACTTCTTCTTTTGCAATTTTGAGGCCTTCGATTTCTTGTTTTCTGCTGTGCCTAGGACTCCCGGGACTATGTTATATAGAAGTGGTGATCGTGAACGTACTTGTCTTGTTCGTAATTTTAAAGGAAAGTCAGCTTTTCACAACTGAAGATGTTAGCTGTGGGTTTGTCATATATAGCCTTTATTACGGTAAGATATGTCCTTTATACCCACTTTGTTGAGAGTTTCTATCATGAAAGGATGGTTTTTGTCAAAGATGCTAAGCTTCTTCTGAGATACTATTTTTATCCTTCATTCTCTGATGTATCACCTTGATTGGTTTATGGATGTGGAACCATCCTTGTATTCCTGCCATATATCTCACTTGGTCATAGAGTATAATCCTATAATGTCTTGTTAAATCCAGTGCACCAGTATTTTGTTGAGATATGTTGCATGCATGTTCATCAAGAACATTGGCCCATAGGCTTCTTTTTTTCTAAGATGTTTGCTTGGTGTCAGTATCAGGACAATGCTTATTTTGTAAAATGAGTTCGGAAGAGCTCCTCTCTCTTCAATTCTTGGAGATAGTTTAAGAAGGATAAGTATTAATTCTTTAAATGTTTGGTGGTAGAATTCACCATTTGATTCTGGACTTTTATTTGTAGGGAGTTTTTTGATGACAGCTTCAATTTCCTTGGTTGTAATTGGTCTGTTTAGATTTTCTGTGTCGTCTTGTTTTAGTCTTAGAAGGTTACATGCTTCTAGGAATGGATCCATTACTTATAGATTGTTGAATGTGTTGGCCTATAATTGTTCTAGGTATTCATTAATGATTCATTGTATCTCTGCTCTTCTTTGTCTGTTCTTCTTTTTCTCTTGCTTTAAGTATAAGATTATATTGTTTTTGAGACATTTCTTGTTTCCTGAGATAACCCCGTATTGCTATGTTTGGGGTCATCGTGTTTTCATTCGTCTCAAGGTATCTTTTGATTTCTTCCTTTATCTTCTTGTTAAGCTATTCATTGTTTAGTAGCATCTTCTTTGGCATCCATTTGTGTGTGTGTGTGTGTGTGTGTGTGTTTTCTTCTATTGATTTCTAGTTTCATACCATTGTAATTGGAGAAGACTCCTCATGTGATTTCAGTCTTCTTAAATTTACTGAGACTTTTTTAGTGTCCTCACATGTAGTTTTTTCTGGAAAATGTTCCACGTGTGTTTGATAGGAATGTACATTCTGCTGCTTTGGGGTAAAATGCTCTAAAAATATCAATTAAGTCTATCTGGTCTAGTTTGTCATTGAATACTGCTGTTTCTAGTTGCTTTTCTGTCTGGAAGATCAGTCCATTGATGTCAATAGAGTGTTAAAGTCCCTCACTGTGAGTGTATTATGATCCCTCTCTCCCTGATGTCGGTCAATAGTTGCTGTATTGAGGTCCTCTTGTGTTGGGTGCATCAATGTTTACAAGGGTTATATCTTCTTGGAGTGATCCCTTTATCATTATGCAATGTCTTTTTTTGTCTCTTATTGCCTTTATTAGAGTGTCTATTTTGTCTGATGTAAATATTGTTACCCCTGCTGTTTTGTTTCCCTTTTCATGAAATATCTTTTCTCATCCCTATATATAGTATCATGTCATCTGCAAATAACGAGAGTTTTACTTCTTCCTTTCCAATTCTGTCTGACTTATTTCACTCAACATAGTAACTCTAGGTCCATCCATGTTGTTGCAAATGTTAAGATTTCATTTTTTAAATGGCTGAATAATATTCCATTGTATATGTGAACCATAACTTCTTTATCCAGTCATCTGCAGATAGGCATTTAGGTTGCTTCCATACCTTGGCTGTTGTAAATTGTGCTGCCAGGAATATTGGGGTGCATAGATATTTATGAATTATTTGTTTGGTTTAATTAATATTTTCTATTGTTTTTCTAGTCTTTATTTCCCACTCTGGTTTTTATTATTTCCTTCCTTCTATTCATTTTGGGCTTTGTTAGCTATTCTAATGTGTAGTGCTTGATCTCTCTTCTTTTTTCACCCCATCCTCTAAACCCCCTTTCATCTGGGAACCATCAATTTGTTCTCTGTATTTATATGTCTATTTCCACTTGTTTGTTTGTTTATTTTGTTCTTTAAATTCCACGTATAAGTGATATCATTTGATGTTTGTCTTCTGTCTGCCTTATTTCATTTAACCTTGCAATAACAACCCGATTTTTTGCCTAGTACAACTTTCTTGTTCTTCTGCCTATAAAACTCTTTTTGTATAGCTCCTCTAAGCTCCTTTCTATGCTGGATTAGATGCTGACAAATTTTAATTGGTTTTTGTTCAAATAAATGCTTAAAAATTTTTAAAAATCAGTTTTCTTTTAACCTTGTTATACATAATAACAAATTAAAATTTTTAAAGAAAATTTATAACATAAAAATAGTAAAAAGAAAAGTCTAAATAATAAGTATACATTATAAGTATATATAAATAGGACAGAGCATGCTGCATGTAGTATAAGCAGATCTGAGTTTTCCTAATAAGACTACCCTTATTCATTTTAGCAATAAATCCCTCCTGCTCTAGACTGTGGTTGAGATGCCCACTTAGATATAACAATTTTCAAACCATATGACCAAGTACTAGCCCATGGGTTGTGAGAACCCTTCAGTCCAAATTCTGAAAAGGAAGCTGCTTGCCTTCCACTTTTTACTTTTTTCCCCTTTCCCAAGTAATAATAACTGATATAGTCACCTTGGATCCAGGGATAGAGTCTATGCTGATGATGGAAAAGCAACACTTACAAACCAATTATGTACCATCTTAGAATTTTATGCAGAAGAGACCCACATCTTCTGTCATGTTTAAATCACTGCTAGTTAATTTTCTAAGTATTTGGATCAATAGTCTAATGAATACATTATATTTAAAAATTTTCTTTTTCGAAAAAATCCAACCTCTTAAAAAATGTCCAAGTAACTGAGGATGTTGCTCTGCCTGCTGAGTGGGAAGTAAAAGCAAGATAATTATTACAAAAGAACAGAAGGAAAAAGACAGCTGTATTTAACTTTAGAAGAGTAAATAATCTTTAATTTTTTAATGAATTTAGAAGACTTTAAATTTTTCATAAGTATAAAATCAAATTTATTTGCAAAATATTTTTTGTCCAAAGTATACAAGAATCTTCTAAATGTACACTTTTTATCTATGTTTTTATTTAACTAAATGTACCATGTGAACTTTAAGTTTCCTCCTTCTGGACTTTTTATTTCTGTGAATCTTCCCCAACTCCAAATCATTGTACCAACCGTCATTCTCCTTTTTTCTGCCATCTTATTAGTCTCCTCTTTTTTTGTCTGTAGCTTCTCCCATATGAATTCCTTTTCTTTTATATCACTGCTCTATCCAAGTCCTTATCTATTTCTTCCAGGGTTCTTTAAACTTTCTAAGTGACTATTTCTCTAGTTGCCTCTAAACTATCCTTTCTCTTCTTCTGATTCAGAATTTAGTGGAATATGTGTTTTAATCTTCCTTGTGCAAATCATTTTCTTCCTCAAAATCTTTAAAAGTTAATGTGTACATTTCAAACTTCTCAAACATTCTATTACTAAAACTTATTGCTATGTATTCCCCTTCTTTCTCAGGAGTCCTCTCTCTGTGCTCCATCCAAAGTAAGCTACTCTTTATTTCCTGAATACAAAACATGTAGTCCACCTCCATTTGCTCAGGCCACACTCTGCCTGAAGAGTCTGGATGCCAAACCTCCCCAAGGCCTATTCTTCCTACAAAACTCACCTACTGGCCCCATTCTTTTCATAAGATCTTCAACTGTCCTAAAGGCTCCACTTCTTTTCTTATGAATTCATAGAGTTCTTATTATCTATTTTGCTCCCTTAAGAGTTTTGTACTCTGTCTCATCCTTCAAGGGCCAGCAGCAACCACCAATCAACTGTAATATATAGATATATCCAACTTATTATGTCAGAGGCAGTGTCCCTGATAGAGAGAATTCAAAGAAACAAGAGATATAATACCTGATATTTTTGAGAGGCTTATAGGCAATGTGGAAAAATTCATCATGAAAATTTTAAAAGACAAGTCACAATACAAGATTACAGAGCTCTTAGAATTTACAATTAGGATACACATAAAGTCCTGATTTACCCCAATCCTGAGATTTTATCATTTTATTCATAGTTTTTCTTCCCAAACTTAATTAGCTTTAAAACTATCCTAAGAATGTATATTTAAAGCTCTTTGAAGTAATAAAACTTAAAAGATTGATATATATTTACAATCTTTATCTTAAACATACTTCTCTCACTGTCCATTCAAATGGTAGGTGCCTTATTTTTCTTGTGTCCATATAAAAAGTGGGGTGATTTCATGCTTTTGCATTCATCCTTAGGTAATAAAAAATTACACAGTCACTTTAAATCACAAAATATTCTCAATTCATTAATAAAAAAATCCAATCCCAGATAATAATCAACATTCTGAACCTGAACTCAAGTCAAATCTTCTCCCTTATTTGTCAGGCAGAATCAGGCAAATGGAGTAGGACATAATTTTTCTTCTCCTTATACACTTTATTTATCCAATTCTCATTCTCTGGTTTTGACTACTCAATTTTCAGACCCTGCCCGAGTCAGAGCAGAAGTGGGACAGGAAACATCTTACTTAATCTCGTAAGAAGTTCTCACACTCTTGGTCAGGTGAGTTTAATGCTGACTTTCTCATTCCTTGCTACTCTTGGGGATGCTTTGGAAGTATCGCTAATTTCCCTCAGTTACCCGAAGTTTCCTTGACCCACAAATGTATTGTGTTACGGTATTTTTTTACTAACCTTTTTTCAGCCTCTAGGAATTGCTGTTCTTTTTACCCTTGGCTTCTCCACTGCTGAGTTCAGTTCACCCACCTAGAATTGTGCCTGCTGGTCTTCCTCGCCCATGTCCTACAGCCGGCAATGGGGGGGAAAAAATTATTGTTTGCTCAGACAAATGATGAGGGTGCAAGATAATCTCAGCCTACACAGGCCACTGGCCATCTCTCACCCTCTAGACTTACTAGACAGCCTGGTCAGTTGTGTGACATTAATTCAGAAAGTCAAGCTCTTCTGGTTAAGGCTGTCATATTTAGCAAATAAAAGTGTAGATGTCCAACTAAATTTGAATTTCAGATAAACAGATTTTATTTTTAGTGTAAGTATATCCTATACAATATTTACGACATTCTCTTTACTAAAAATTATTTATTGTTTACCTGCACTTGAAATTCAAATTTAGCTTGGGTGTCCTATATTTTATCTGGAAATTCTACTTCTAGTTGTTTCGTTAATGTTGCCTTTTTTTTTTTTAACTGAGGTGAAGAGGGGACTCTCCCATCCCTCTACTTTGGGAATGGGCCACGTGAATCTTTTAGCCCAGCTTTGTGCAAAGAAATCATTTTCACAAATTCTCTACCAATTTCTAGTCCTTGAAATATTTTAAATAATCAATTTTATAAATGATAACCTTTCTCAATATTTCCTATTTATAAAACCAATTTCTTTCAACTGGATTCCACTCACTCACTAAAATCACACAGTCATTTTTCAACTTCATGGCTGCTTCCAGCTTATCTCTATTTTTCTTTACCTCAAATCTAACTTGATGGACAATTCTTTCTAAAAGTTAGGACTTCCAGAAAGTGAACATTGTAACTATGAACAATTCTTTCGAAGTTATGTTTCCATGTTTTCAGCTCATACTCTCTAATCCACTCCAAACTGGCTTTCTCTTCCTTTTCTAAAGTAAAAACTCATTGATATCACCACTGACCTTCACATCAAGGATATTTTTCTGTCTTCATATCTGATGTTTCCACATCATTTGACAATGTAGATTTCTAGTCTCTCTGATACTACTATCCTTCTCTTTTCTTGACTTCTATGACAATTCCTTCTCTTGGTTTCCCAACAATATTTCTGCTCTCTTCTTAATCTATGTTCATTCTTTTAGTCCTGTTATTTAGTGTCGCAATTGCTCATGGCTTGGATATCTTCTCTCTCTAACTTTTTCTAAGCAATGAGATCTTTAATTACCACCTGTATGCTGATGATTCCTATCTTTCCAGTTACACCTCTCCTCTAAGCCATATATCTAACTGCCTACTCAACATCTCTACTTGAATATCAAAAGCATTCGATATTTCTTATATTCATGATTGAGTACTTTCATGAAAATCTTGATACTCTCCACTTTTAGAGTAAAGCACCATCATCGCCCAGAAGCATAAGCCAGAACCCTAGGAGTCATTCTTATTACCTCCCTTCTCTCATTCTTTCATACTTAATTGATCATTAAATCCTTTAAATTGATCATTCAAATGTATTTCAAGCCTCTACTTTTGTCACCACAATCTCTGCAATCAGCTCTTATCTTAATTACTCTCATTTCTTTCCCGGACAATATTTTAAATAAATTAGAATTTATAAATTATTATTATTATTACTATTTGACCTACTGTTTTTTTTTCTTTACCTATAGTGTATATCTATACCCCTCTTCCCCAACCATTCTCCAAATTAGGCAGTGATTTTTCCAATAACAAATTTAATCAAGTGACTTTCTGCTTAAAACTTTTAATGAGTTTGGATTGCCCTTAAGAAAAAGACCAACGTTCTTCATATTGCCTATGAACCCTTTATGATATGTCCCTTGTCATCTTCTTTAGTCTTAGCCTTTAGAGTTTTCTTTCCCAGGGAAATATTTTTAAATTTCACAATCTAAGTAAAGTTGATTTGTTTTATTCATTTATAAAATTATATTTCCTTTCTGGGTACTTATCTCAGCTTTCTATTAATGACTTGGCCTTTCATTTAAAGCCTCTCTTAGAAGAGAAAAAAAATTTTTCATCATTACATTTCTTGCTCAAAGACCTAGACATGGCACATACTCAGTACAAAAAAAAAAAAAATTATTAAATGAAAGAGAAAAACAAACGGCATAATACAATGTTTGAGAGAACAAGCTCTAGAGTCAGATACACTGAATTTTGAAATCTACTTCTTCCTTTGCTAATTGTATGATTCTAGGAAATGTATTTTTCTCCTAGTTTCTTCATCCCTACTAAGGAGATAATAATTCTTATTTTATATAATTATTAAAAAATATTAATAGCTTACATTAAGTAAGCACATTGGGCTTGGTGGTGAGTTAATTGCTTTTACATGAATTATCTCACTTAAAACAAATAACACAAAGTTGGTGTTAATATTATTCTTATTTTAGAGATGAGTAAACAAAATTAGAGGCTTAAGTAACTGTCCCAAGCTCACACAGGTAATAAATGGAAGTTATGAATAAAACTTAAGATCTCTTTGATTCCAAAGTCTATGTTTTAAGCCTTATTGCTTATCATTTTTCGAATACTAATCTAATGAACGATTCTACTGAGACTGTATATACACTGTTTAATATAGTGTCTGGCACTTAGTAAATCTTCTAGCAATAATGCTTATTGCTTTTCTCTGTTGTTGTTACTACTACTACAACTACTACTACTACAACAACTACTACTACTATAGAGAATAAGACCTAAGAAGTAAAAATGATAGATTTCAATTTCCTTAGAAGATAATTTATATAAACTGAACAAGTCCCTCCGCTAAAGACCTGGTGGCTTAAATTTAAGGTTAAAATTAAAATAAAATTTATTTTTTCAGTCTTTAAGATCCCTCCAATTTCTTCCATGTTTAAGAGTCCTGCCTAATACTTCTGAAGAGAGAAACTCTCCTCTAATCTCACTACAGTTTGAATTTTCACCAGTGATAGAGTAATTAATAATTGGCCATTGGCATAATTTCTTTTTAGTATTATTTGTCTTCTAAGGTTAAGAGACACTGTGGCCCTCCAACTGCATTAAAATTTTGCTGGACTCCAGCCTTTTACTACTTTGTATTCCCTCAGCACCCAACCAAGTGATTTGCACACCATTAGTGAAGCAACAAATGTTTATTAACTTATTAATTGAAAAGAGACAGAAAACATTAAAATTAAAAAAAAATTCTTCATACCCTCTTCATATATAAAAATGTCAATGTTCAAATGTGAGTAGATTAAGAGAGGGATGTTATAAATTCAGAGAAAGTTCACTCAGAGCAATAATTTCTTCAAAATCTTCTCACCATACACAGATTAATTTCTCCATTAAGTTACTGATTTCCACAAAGATGCTATCATAGCTTACAGGGGAATTTCTGGGTTTTTTTGTTTTTTTTGTTCATTTTTTTGTTTTTTTTGTTTTTTAATTTATAAAACTTAATAGCATGGTTGTTCATTAAGATTTAAATGACTGATTTTTCAAGGACTATTGATATCATTTTTATCTGTTCCAACTGTAATTAGAGCCTGAAATTTAATGTAATCAAAAGGTGAATGTAAAACAATGTTAAGAAAATAAAAATATCATAGAAGTAATATAACCTCTTCTTATATGCTGAAGAAAGATTCCAAAATACTTACCATGCTAATTGATAAACAATAGGTTTTTCTAATTGGCATTAGTAATTAAATAAACATACACATTACTGTCAATAAGCTCATTCATTGTACATTTGACCTACATATATTTCATTCTTTTTTAGTTACAATTTCTCCCCATTGACCCTCTTCGCTGTAAAAAAAAAAAATGATATCTTAATGGTGATTACTGTCACGTTAATATATACATCCTTATCCTATAAACCAACAAGGTTATCGGTTTACCTTTGAAATTGACTTAAAACTTGATTAAAATTGATTAAAATACCAGGCTCCCAGATTTCCTTATGATAGTAGTTTACAAATAGAAATTTGTTGGAAAGAGAAAGGGCAGTGATAAGATATGCCTGGAGATTCTACTGAAACTACACTTACATAACATGCATACTGATTTGTTTAGATGAAATGATTTCTTAGATTATCTTTTGGGTAAACTGATGGAGACTATAGATGGGGAGCTTATGCTTCTGTCTCTACTACTTACACCTAATTTTTGTGGGAGTAAACCAGGAACATGCTATCCGAATAATTGTCAAAAGAATTTTCATGTGCTTTTATTTTGCTTAAGTTGTTTAAAGAACAACCAAAAATATGTTTATTTTGAACTATAGTTATGTATAAAAACTTTGAAGTCCTGAATTTTAAATAAAGAGATTTCTTGCTGACTTTTAAAAATATATCAGTCATTTTGCAAATGATTACTTGATGAAGTGGGGAGAGGGAGTTGGGGTGGGGATAAATACCTCTGCTTGACACTAGAACACTAAGTAAAGAATTTCAGTATTTCTCTATTTCCCTCAGAGAGACTTCAGCTGGTGGGAGCCCTTCTTTATAATCTAAGAGATACATTGACCAAGTTTGTTACCTAATCTTGCCTCTCATACTCCCATAATATACCTGGGAGTTATGTTACAGAGGACTGACAAAATTGCAGAGTGATGTCTATAGCAACATAGAGAACATTATTTTTCTAGATAAAAATGGTTATTTGCTACCAGCAAGATTACTCACTCAAAACAATAGTTCATTCTTGTTTTCCTGGCCTTCAGCCATGCTTAGAACATGAATGAGTCTGGAAAATAGTAAGTCTAACAACCTGCAGAATCTCTACAAAAATGTTACCATTCTTTTCATTATTAATAAAAGTTTTTATTTTTGTTTTTCTCTCAAGGATTCCTATATGATTTTGTACTCAGTCTTATTTTCATGAATGTTACAACATTCTTATTGCCTTAAAGGAAGGCTCCAGACTAATACCCTTACTTTCCTGAGGATGGCAAAAAGAGACTCTCACAGATCCCATTTTCTAATTCTGGGTACACAGAGAGATCATATTTCTCAATCACTTTTGCAGTTATGTTAGGGTCAAAATGCCAGTGAAACTTGAATGGACATTAGGTATGTATTTTCCTAACTCAGTCCATAAAGTCTCTGGGGCAAGTCAGTTCCTTCTCTCTTTCTAGGAAGTAAAGACTAAAACAGCCCCACCTCATTCCTAGACTTTGGGAAGCATGCATCCGGTCTCCTCCTGGAAGAAATATGCCTAGGACAGACCCCTGTTATACTTTAGACTTAGGAAAAGAGATAAATTCTTATAATCAATCTGTTAGATACTAAGATTTAGTAGTAGTTTGTCTATAGCAGTTTTCACTAATTATTCTTATACATTGAGTCTGAGTTTTCTCATCTATAATAGAGGTAATATTACATACCCTGAAGGTTGTTCTGAGAAATCAATGAGATGATGCATTAAAAAATACCTAGAATAGTGTATTATCTTCATTAATCCTGTTATAGCTTGCTCTTTGCAGGTTATTTTACAGTCTGGCTCGAGAAATTATCAGCATTGGCCCCACCTCTCCAATTTACATCTCCCTTTAGGTCTACTCCAGCCTTCACAATGGTTGTATCAACCAAAGAATCCATCCTGTCCCTTGACCTTTTTGCTCAAGACATTCCACTTTTATTAGATAGTTGAACCATTAGAAATTGTTACTTATGAGGTGTTAAAATTAATTTAAAAGATAACCTTACCCAGGGGCACCTTCATCTTAATGGATGATACTTAGTGATTGACTGAGCTTTAAGATAAAAAAAGACTGAAGTTCTAATAGTATAATTATAAAGAAGCTAGAAACTCTTAGGTATAAGAGTAATTACAACAATTATATATTAAGTACCAAATATGCACCAGTTTCTAAACTAAACGCTTTACATTTATCACATTTAAAATTCATAGTACACCTATGAGATGGATACTATTAAAGACAGTTTTCTAGGTGAAAAAACTGAAGTCGAGTGTGGTTAAGTGACACGCCTAAGATCACAAAGAAAGTGAAGAAGATAGAAAGAGAACCCTGTTTGTACTGCCTGTAGTCGATCCCCTTACTTCTTTAACTAGCTGCCTCCTGAAATTTGGGGTTGGATACACAGTGAGCATTTGATAAATGTCAATTTTCTTAATATTGACCTTTGAATCATATCAGGGGCAAGACTCTCTGTTCTACTTTATTATAAGGACTGTATTGGGAGGTATGGTGCCTTGTTCACTCAAATAGAAGACACATGAGCGTTGTTTTCAACCAATGGGTCACAAAAACATATCTATTTTTGCAAATAATTGTTCAGACATCAGTGTTGGGAAATATAATTAAAAACAAAATCCTCTTCTACCCTAGAAAAGCTCTCCACTAATGTAGTAGAAGAAAACAAATTTGTTATTGAATAAGCTTTAAACCAGAATATAATGGGCACCACAAAAAATTGCAAAAACAGAAAGAAATTGCACCCATTTATTGAGCTGACACATACAACTCATTATATACATATTCTCAAGATAAACAAACAATAACTCATCATCAAGTAAGATG
The DNA here is from genome assembly GCF_014176215.1 of Rousettus aegyptiacus. Classification (NCBI taxonomy): domain Eukaryota; kingdom Metazoa; phylum Chordata; class Mammalia; order Chiroptera; family Pteropodidae; genus Rousettus; species Rousettus aegyptiacus. The sequence goes on from NW_023416295.1 coordinate 114,341,497, forward strand.
ACTTGACAGCACTATTTGTTGCACATAGTTCCACCTAAATTTACTTGGTAATTGGGGTGACAATCTGTATTTGTTAATTGGCCTTATACAAAATAGAAATAAATTCCTCTTATCTTTATGACAAGAGGTAATTTTGCAACTTGAAGCAAGGAGTCCATGGAAGTTGGATTCTTAATGGTCCTGCAGAGACTGGCAGATAGGGACACTACCACTTGATGTTTACATTTCAAAAAGATGGATTCCAGGTCCTTGAGAAAGACATTCTTGGGTTGCAAAACTGTCAAAAGGCTTATTTAGCTATTAAAAGGTTTAACATATATTTCATAGAAAGCGAGCAAGAACTTAGAACAACTTCTCTAAAGTATAAGCTCTAATAAAAGAGAATCCAAGGAAATTTCTTCCCTCATTTGCACAGAGGGAATGAAGTCTCTAATTTTTAATTTGTATTTGTTCTTATACCACTCTCTGTGAATTGGTTAATTTGTTCTGAGTTGGAACATAGGGTGCCAAATTTAGCTGAAAGTAGCATTTGAGATCAGATCTAGACTATAGGTCCATCAAGTGCACGACAGTTCCCCAGAAATAGATGTGAACAGGCACATAACAACTACTCACTAATTGAAATAACACATACTCTATAGCAGGAATTGGGGGGAATCAGAGAGTAGTATGATTGAACAGAATGTAAACTCATGATTTAATACTGTTAAATCAAAATCATTCTGTAAACCTCCGGCACCAGGACACAAGAGTTGAGAAGAGAATCTCATATCTTATTTGACTTTGAGAAAAATAAATTCAACACAATTATTTGTAGTATCCAGGAAAAGCTTGGACAAATAAGACATAACCACATCTAAGGGTGTAGCTTCAGGACCTCATTCTCTTTCTTTCTCATGTCTTTGTTTCATTCTTTTCTATTGTAAACTGATATTTGCCAATCCTACACCCTCCTTTCTCCAGGAAAGCAACATAATTATCAAGCACACACAAGACAAGTCAAGGTCAAGGCTAAGGTCTGATTCAACAAGTAAAGATATAATGAGCCATTTTTGGTTTCAGACAGTTTATTATTTAAGTGGAAAATAAAAACAAGAGGTGGCTGCTCACCAAGATCTTTGTTCTATACACCAAAAAAGCAGGCCAATGAAACAAAAGGTGCCAGATAACTGCAATATGTGGCATGATCTATCCCTGAGGAGCCAATTCTGAACTGCGATTACATGTTCTTATACCCTGCCATTCTATTCCCAGAGGTGAGGCAGAAAGTCTCATATCTCATAGAATGGGAGAGGAAATGAGAAACTGTCTCCTATCATCTCCTATCCTGTAAGGATTACAAGGCATTCTGCCAAACTCGAATTACCGTAAATCATAAATTTATTTGCCCATGGGTTTACACGAATATATGAAAGTCATCAGGGCACCATGACACAGCCTGATTTTTTAAAAATCTTACATTCTCACTCTTTGGAGGGAAATTGATTTAAGGACACATTTTCTAAGTTTGTGTTCTAAACAAAAAATCAAAAAATACCAGAAAAAGGACTCAGTGATTCAGCAGAAATTAAATAACTTTTGGACCAGTCAAGAGTCTTACACCATGAAGACATTTTTCCCCCATGATTTAAAGGGAGCTAGGGCAAACACACACACACACACACACACACACACACACACACACACACACACACGCACACACACATCCAGAATCCCTGAGTTCCCACTTGAGAGGACCCTGGTCATCAGCACTATAGACGAGTCCTATAGTGAAGGCAAGGAACCAGTAGGAAAAATTAAACTGTAAGAGTATTGCTGAGGATTATGTATTTTCCCTCGCAGAGTTCAAGAAATTAATAATGGCCTTAAGTGCTATCGGTGTTGCTTTTGGTTGCATGAAGAAGCTTTATCAGCTAAAATGAGGTAGAGCTGGGATTTGAATCCAGACTAACACTCAAGCTCATGTTGCCTAATTTATTTTAGTTTGTAGATACTATTGGTATCTTCTTCAGAATTCTGTATCTGGAATTTATGTATCAAAGAATAAAACAGCGTTGTCAGATTATTAAGTAGAAAAGAAAATTTGGAATAGATACAAGATTAACTGAGAAGGAGCAGTGCTCTGGCTGGAAATAAATAGTGAGATATGTGTTATAGCAATTCTCTCACTTGTAACAATAACAAGAGGAAACTATAAGAAAAAATTATTCACTATCTCTCTCATATCAAAAAGCACAGAGTGATATAAGCAAATATGAATAGCAAGCACTGACAATAACAAATTGAAATAAGTATTCTATTTCTGGAAAGAATAGAGATCTGCATGATATGATTGTGAAGCTTATAAACTTGGCTTTCTCCATTACTTAAAACTGTATTACAGAAACTCGTTTAATATGCCGAAGAATTCTGGAGAGATTTTTTTTTTTTTTCGGTAACATTTACTCTGCCATGGAAATTACCAGTGAGTTTGATGGCATAAACTGTAGTAACAAGGCAAACTGTTCTTAATAAAAATGTTCTTAATAACAATATTATACTGTTTGTTCAGATCTACTTAAGAAATTATCAGAGGCCTGGAGACCTAAGGTCTTTTTTCAAGAATACTTCATCCTCGAGTAATTATTTTTTAATTGTTCATGTCACTCTGACAAGGAATAGAACCCTTAAAACAGAGATTTAATACATTTTGTAACTGGCTTTACCTTTTTTCCAGAAAAAAAGCTTTCATGTATGTAGCTTTACACCATCACAAAAGAACACCGAGATGAGATACAGAACTTAATCTCTTCAAAATATCTCTGGATTATTCTGTGAATGTTAACAGAAAAAGAAAGAATATATGTGAATGACATAAAAATTGGTACACTGAGCCAAAACTCAGAACTACTCTGATGCCAGAAGGTCTCCTAAACATTTTTTTTTTTTTTTTTTTTTTTTTTGGTAAAAGAAAATGAGAGGATGGTATGATACCTTCAAAACTGCCATTTTATAAGCTAACTTTATCTCTGGCTACGTTTAACGCAGACATGAGACTAAAACTTTAACTTTTATTGAAATACAGGCTCTAACCATCATCGCAAAACTCAAAACTTTAATTAATCTGGCTTTAGGGCTATGGGCAGATAGATGTGGAAAGTCTTTCATGAGCTTTGTTGTTGCTGTATAGAGATCATCCTTTACTTGCATTTCTTCTTTAATAGAGTTTCTCCTCATCCTTCTATTACAAATGGAATATGTGAAGATATTAATTGCAAAACTGTTTCCAATAAACTAAACTAAAGCAAGTAAAATTTTCTCAATGGCACTAAGCAGCTTTCAAATATTTTATATCAAAAGATAAATAGTAAAAGACATTATGGTTTCATAAATCAAATCAGCTAACTTTAAATTATTTTATGTTATTATTTCTATTTTTGAATAATTTAATAACTTTTTGGAAAATAACTACTTCTTGAAGTGTCTTGAGATTTTATCATTATTGTATTTATTAGCATTTATCATTTTTCATCATCACATGTTTTTGTAGGAATGCCTAGGAAACACAAGGTATAAAAAAGGAAAATATATCTTGCAAAATAACAATAATAAGCCAAACTGAGAAATTCGGGATGCATAAAGAACTTTAGAGATCAGTTGGTTCAATTGGCTTGTTTGACAAATGAAGAAACTAAGATTCAAAGAACATAAATAAATTGGTTTATTTTGCTTGTCCAAGATGGTTAGCAAACTACGCATTGAGTTCAGTGGTCTGTCTACTGTTTCATTTTGCCTTTCTTTAGGGAGAGATCATTTTGAAAGCATTTTTTTTTCTCATTTACTCATTTAATTTATTTCATGAAAAGTGAAGTCTTGGTTGGTTAAATTATAGTAGATAACTATGTTCCCAACTTGATTGGAAGTTAAATAGCTATCCAATTCAATAACAAATACCACTTTATAAATAGCTGCTTATCATATATGACCTTCTAAAATGACAGAAGATTTTTGTTGCTCCAAATAAATATTAAAAATTTATAAAAGTGTTTTGGGAAGCTGCTTATTACCTATAAAGGTATATAGCCTTTTAAGACATCCTTTATCATAAAATATGTATTAACTGCTTTGTACATTATTAATAGACTCCAGAATATTTAGCACATTAGATGTATTTTAAAAATTAAATTGGAATTTTGATCCCCAGATTTGTTTCAAATCTATTATTTTAATTGTGTGAGAATTTTTATTTATTTCTAAATGGTGATTTGCATATATACCCAAGTTTTCCTTTATTAGTAGTCTCAAATTAGGTCAGTTAAAATGATCTCATACTAAAGGGAAAAATAAATGCATTGGTAATCGAAGGAACAATCTTAACTTAGTTCAGTGAATCAGGTCAATGACAGTAAACATGTCAGGATTAGACGATAGTATAATGTAAACACAATTTAAAAAGTTTTGTACATAAATTCAGATTTATCTACTGGACATTTTTTTCATAATAAAAAAAGAATGTGAACTGTGTCATACCTGACCTAGATAAAAAAGATCAAGACGTTAGACTGGTTCCTTGGTGACTGGACAAAATATTAATGGAAGGGTAACATAAATTTCTAAAAATATAAGAGCAAATATATATTTGAAAGCAGCTAGTCAGAACTCATTCAAAAGCCTTCAAAATGAAGTACAGAAAATTTTTCCATGTGATGGATTTCTTTATTGCAATAACTCTATTCATTCGACAAATATTTATTAATTATATATTTGTGCCAGGCACTGTTCCCAATGCTGAGAGTATAGCAATGAACAAAATTTTTTGTTTTCATGAAGTTTACTTATATCTTGTTCAGAGGATATAGACAACATGTTATATGTCAGTGCTGATAAGTGCTGAGAAGAAAAAAGCAAAGCAAGGAAAAGAGATTGGAACTGGGCGAGGAAGCTATGTCGGACTCAAATGTCCAGAGACAAGCCCTCTCATTAAATAGTACTTTGAAAGAATGAACTGTACAGACATTTGGTGGAAACATTCTAAGTAAAGGGAATAGCAAATGCAAAGGCCCTGAAATAGAATAAGCTTGACCTTATTGGCACAACATCAAAAGGACAATGTGGTTGGAACCAGATGAGTAAAGGAGAGAATGGCACTTCGATGAGGTCAGAGAGATAAATCCGAAATACTCTAAGTACTCAGGATTTTACTGAGTAAATTGGAAACATTGAGGGAGGGGTGTTGAGTCCAAAGGTGATTTAAATCTGACATATTTTAAAAGATAAACTAGGCTGCTGTGTGAAGAATAGTCTGGAGGGCAAGAATAAAGCAGTGACCAGCTAGAAAGATGATGCAGTAATCCGGGCAAGAGGTGATAGTGTTAGACCACAGGGGTAGCAGTGCTGGTGTGGACGACGAGGGAGTCATATATTAGGTATCCCCTACTTTTCCAAAGTTCACGTAGTGCCACTTCGTTTTTAGGAAAGACCTGCATTACAAAACTACCTGTTTTCATTAACTGAAAGAAATACAAAGAGCATTTTCTCTAACAAAAAAAGATGAAAAGCAAAACTGTCATTCAGCATTTGTTTTGCAGTGAGCCTAAGTTACAGAGGCAGCGTGCACCCTAGGCAGCGAGAGTGGCCCCACCAAGCCCCTTTCCCAGGAACCACACTCAGCATCTCAGCCTCAAGCCACCACAGCTTTGAACCAAGTCTACAAGGGTCTGTGGTTTATTTCAACTTATTTTGTTTCTCCTTTGTTTTATGTCATTTCAGCTTATGGAAGTTTTCATAGAAATGCCCTGCTTTTGAATAAAGAGAGAAAGTAGCATTACAAAGTTTCAGTATTTGTAGCAATTTGCTATGTGGAAGGCAAAATAATAGTTTCTCAGAGTCCAGATCTAATCCCTATAGCCTGTGAATATGTTGATTTACATGGCAAAAAAGGAATTAAAGTTGCAGTTGGAATTAAGTTTGCTAATGTGGTGACCTTAAAATAGTGAGATTATTCTGGATTTAATGTAACCATAAAGGTCCTTAGAGGTGGAAGAGGGAGGCAGAAAAGTGAGTCAGAGGAAGCTATGACCACTGAAGAAAGGCACAGAGAGATGATGCAACATTGCTGACTTTAAAGATGGAGGAAGGCAGCCTTGTGCCAAGGTAAGAGGCAGCCTCTAGAAGCTGGAAGGCGCGAGGAAACAGATTTTCCTTTGGAGCCTCCAGAAAGGAAAGCAGTCTTGCCTACTCCTTGATATATCTACATCCAGTGAGACTTGTGTCAGGCTTCAAACCTACAGAATTATAACATAACAAGTCTGTGTTTTTAAAGGAAGTTTATAGTAATTTGTTGCAGTAACAATAAAAAAATTACTGCAAATTGATAAGGGTATTAGAGAAAAAAGAGTCAAGGGTGACTCGAGGCTTAACATAATTTGATTTTTATAACTTATTTGGCTCGTAAAGTGTTGATTAATTATCTATATACCTAAAACATGTTTTTAATACCTTTCAAAAATCTAAGTAAGCACATTTACAAGTGAAGAATTCTAATTCCAATGTTGGTGCTGACCAGTGATCTAATTACCCTTACTTTATTTTCAGAATAGAAACACAAACTTTCACTAATATTTGCTCATTTAACACAAATCTCTATGAAGTATGATTTTAAAACACTGAAAATACTTTTTTAAATATGTTGACATAGTAGTACTTAAAAATGAGCATCGTCCTTCCGGATTGTTAGCTAAATCTTAATAGCAATTTGATGCCATCTTAAAATAGGCTTGAATCTCTTTCCTCGTCTTTGCCTTCAGACTGTTTACAAATCCCACAAGCAAAGTATATTACACATTTACAAAACTACTCTTTTTTTCTGAAAATAAGCTAGCAAAATGTATTGCTTAGTTAACATTATTCATATCCTTTCTAACATATGAAAACAAATTGAGGCAGAATCACTCACTTTCTTCATTCATTCAACAGATATTTATATTTTTATACTTGGTTCACTGACATATAGGAAAATCACTTTTTTTTTTTTTTTTTTTGGTCTGAAAGGTCATTATACCAGCTACATCATTCCCTTAGCCATAAGTTTCAAGGCAACCGATCGTCTGGAGAAGCAAGGTATTAGCTCAATTTGGGGGACCCAAAAGGACAAAAACATGACAGTTGTCATTCTAAGAAATCTGGGCATGTGTCAGAGAAATTGTCAATACTTGAGAGACAAGGCAAGATCAAGCTCCTGAAAAAACCAATAAAAAAAACACAAACAAAGCCAGGGCAAGTGTAAGACTAACATTGAAGCTTTGATCCTAGAGGCAGGAATTGGTGAAATAGAGTGAATCAGTTCAAAGTAAGTAGATACTCAGTTCTACAGACTTATAATTGAGACCTAGTAATGTTAAACTTAGTGACTAGTTGAGCGTCTGGGGTTTTTATTTGATATACTTGGCCACTCTTTCATGCGGCTGACAGAACATGGGGCAATGAGGTATGCAGAAAATAGATGGCTCTAGGATATCAAATCCAAGACAGTGACTTGATCCAAAGCTAATCAAACTGGAGTCTTGGGGCTGGGGGTCAGGGTGGAAGTAATTAAAGAAAAGCCAAAATTGTGTTTTCTGCTGCTTCTGTGATCAAAAATTCATGTGGACCTGGGTTTACATGAAGCTGTGTAGGAAAAATGAGAAGGTATAATGACATAATAAAGAATTGAAATAAAAAAGTGTCAGTTCACTGGCGGTTCCATAGTGTAGTGGTTAGCACGCCTGCTTTACATGCAGAAGGTCCTGGGTTCACGCCCCAGGTGCACCAGGCCTCCCAGGTGAAGCAGGTTCCCCAAGTGCCCTCCGGGCATCCCAGGGGGCGCCAGGCCCTGGGTACACAACACAAATGTGTGGGAGGAGACCTCCGGCCTTCAGAGACCCAGTTCTTAAGGGGAAACACAACATCCATAGGTCAGCGGTGGAAGTGGGGGTGGGGGATGGAATTAAAGAGGGGGGAAAAATGTGAGTTGGATTAAAGGGGTAGAGTTAAAAATGTTTAACTCTAAAAGATAAAAAGAGGAACAGAGTTCAAAGGGGAAAAGCATGCATTCCTGAAGGCTTCCTACTTTTTCCCTCCTGTGGAAAACTGAAGTGGTTACTATTTGTCTCACTTCAATAGGAGCTTTTAATCATGTATTTGTCCACAGTTTATCTTCTTCATTGTTTATACTTCCCCTTTCCTATGCTTAGACCAGGAGTTAAGTTCCTAAACTTGCTGAATGAATCTTCTGATACTCTTTCAAAGAAATGTACAACCTAGCAATAATTTAAAAGCTTCTCTTTTTCAGATATACATCAGGCCTTGCCTTGAGGTACTTTCATTAAAAGTGGTCACATCAAAAAATGAAGTTTAACTCAATTAAGGAAATATCCAGAATATTTTAAGCAGTTCCTCCAACTATAGGTATCAGTGCTGCAGACTTCTTGCAATTGCTGTTCATCTAAGAACCCAGCCCAAGCAGATAATGTTTCTGCCACCCAGGGTGGGGGCTCGGTTGAGGAGACAGAGATACTTGATTTAAGTACAAAATTTAAGAGGGTACCAAATGATTCAGTAATCAACATAAATAATATTAAATGCAATACTTTTTTAAAATGTCAATTAATATGAAAATTACATTGAGCAAAATATCAAACTGATGAGCAAAATATCAAAAATTTTAATAAAGACGAGGTTAGTATGTTAATAATTTTTTGCTTCTCTGATGAAAGAATATTTGGTCTAAGAAAAAAAAGTACTCTAAATTATGTATGCACTAATATATTCCCTAGCAATAAAAACATGAGATTTAGCTGATTGATTATTCTTTATATAAATACAAGAATGTTAATTGCCAAATCTTGCTTCTATTTGAAACAATAGAATCAGTTGCTAATTAATAAGCCACAAAATGCCTGATAATTTTGATCTCATTTAACTCTCATTTTTGCTTATCTTTCACTTCTCACTTATCTATACAAAAAAAATTTGAATATTTATATGGGATATTTTTCATCACCAAGAGTCCATAGATGTGTTTTTCAAGGTACACTAGATGTAGAACTATATGAAAAGTTAAAAAGTGTGATAGAAAGAAAACAAATTTTATGCATCAATGAAAGTGATATATAACTTAGCTAATAGACATTCACCACTTCTATGTAACTCATCTGTGTCTACTTGAATCCACACTTGACCCCAAAATCAGCCCTAACACCAGCTTTCAGAAAAATGCTAAACACAAAACATGTAGCTTTATTGAATATTGGTTGAATTGTGTGATGGGTCACTTTGCACAGTGCATAACATGTCACGATCATTAGGCTTGCCTCAGGTACCCAGCTTCCTCCTAGCCCCAGCCACCAGATCACATCTCGCCCTTGACCTTTCCTGCTAGAATATGGAGCTCAGCATCACTCCTTTTTCCTTCCCTACCCTCCTCCAAAGGAAGATCCAGCTCCAGCACGAGTTGCCTACTCTATAGCTGACCAATAAGTACAGTTTTAACAAAGCATATCACTTTTCTCACAGGAATTTTCATGTCTGCTCTAAGAAGAGAAAAGTTTCGCCATGCTGCTCCATATTCCTGGGAAAAAAAAGTTTACCTTCTGAATATTTTTATAGGAGAAATGAATGTATAACATTTACCTTGGGTTCTTAGGCCTGCTCCTTCTTCTCTTCTGCCTTTCAGTGAATTTTTAAAGACTGTCTCCTGGATTCTGAGTCACCTAAATGCATCAAAAGCTTCCCCTCTCTCTACTAGGAACACATCTCCCAACGCGGCAGATTATTCCCTTTACTCCTCTTCCTTTCCCCAGTGTTGCTTATGTCTCCAGTGATGATTCTTACCCAGGAAGCTTCATAGGTGGCCAGAAAAGAAGCCACATCAGCAGCTTAAGTCCTTTGCCCTGCTTCTTCCCCTCTCAAGACAAGGGCTCATAGCTGTGACACACACTGTCCATTTCACCAGCCAACTCCAGGGGTTCTGGATTCTAGGAAGGGATTGCTCATTAAGATAATTTTCTTTCATGTACTAAAATTGATCATTACTCCAGCCCGTTGCTTAGTTTCCGCCATTCACTGCTGAACCACAAAGTTGGTTCTCCTTATGAGTGTACTCTTTCCCTACAGTCCCACTCTTGTGCCAACCCCCCCTTTTCCTTTATATAATTGCAATAACTCCTTTATATGGTCTCTCTGAATCTACCCTCAACTGCTAAGGCCTGGGTGGATGAATACAACTGCTTTGTTTGTACTAGTAGTTAGCTAATTATGCTACCTGGAAGCTGGACAACTGGTATACTCTAGGGCTAATTCCTCCAGTATCTTTGGGGGGAAAAAATTCCTGGCTAGGGTACTGCTCACTTTCTGAGACTCTGCTTGTCCATGACTAGACTCAGAGAACATAAATGTGCCTGCATCAGGGTCAGCTCCCTCAATCTGAATCATGTTTTCAGTCCCAATACGACCCCACTATTCCATTTTTGTTTTTGTAGGAGTGCCGACTCACCCATTTCCTCTCTTTTACTAGCAGTGAGAAATTGAGGGACCCTCTGATCTTTCCCAGAGCCTGCAATTCTCTTTACTCTAAATAGCCTTTGCAGCAATTTGCACTAACTGGACACCATTTTTCACACTGCACTCCATAACACTTCTATGCGAAAGTCCCTCATGTCTCGACATATGTTAAGGTACTTTCAGTGATGCATGTTCACCAACTTGACATTTAAGTCTCAGGATCTACCTGTGTCACTGAGTAACTTTTTGACTGATGTCAGATGTTCTGCTGTAGAAAAGGAGGTATTTGTGGTTTTTGAAAACATATATAATTCTTAGTGTTAGACTCTGTACATTTTCTATTAATCTCTGTTGCATTTATACCTCAGAGGCGTCACATCCCACTAACATTTCAATGATGTGTTCCAACTACAATTCAAAATCTTCCTCTTAAGTTGCTGTCACTTGACACTCTCGCCTACCCACCCCTGTCCAAGTTTCTAGATCCTGGGTAGTATAAGTTCTCAATCAAGAGTTAAAACACTGGCCCTGATACAGATTTCAATAGCAATCCAGTTACAGCTGATAATGCGAATTGGATCTCTTGATTAGCCAAAGCATGTGTGCAATACACCCCCTTTCTTTTTCCTTGATACATTCCAGTTGTCTATAAAAAATAATGTCAAGGTTGGTTTAAATACAAATATACAGCTGGTTATTTCATGAAGGAGTTTCTTTGATCTATTTTACTAAGCTCAAAAACCACTGGGCATCTGAGAAACTGTAGCTGAAACATTCAATATTCAATCATGTATTGTTTCAAAGACTTTTCCACAACATTCATCTGACTTTTGGTTTCTTTACCAAAGATCAGCAGTGACCCTAGTAAATCAATCTCTACTCCCTGTACCATTAGCTGAGGGAATGGACTTTAATCTGATAGACATCTAGATGCCCTCTTTATATAAAATACTTCAGAAAATTCTCCAAGGCCTCAGGTATCAGATATATCCATTAATGGCACAGGTTATCTATTCCTTCCCCAAACCAACCCTGATTTAGAATACAGCTGTTTTTTGTTTTTTGTTTTTTTGTTTTTTAGCTTCCAGAAAATATCCAATAACACCAAACATATTGAGCTTATTTTTCTTTCTTTCTTTTTTTTTTTTTAGCTCTGCTCATGTTTTATGGGGACAAGCCATTTATTTTAATTTCATTCCTTAGATGTATTCACTAAGTCTCTTTCTTAACCTTAATCTTACCCAAAAGTAGATGTTGAGCAGACAGTTTACTGTATATGCCTGGAATTCAGAGAGGCTGTTTGAACTAGAGATATGTATTTGGAGTTTTAAGAGTTTATAGAATAGAGAAGATTTTGAAGCCTGAGATCTGGAACGTTTTAAATTTTAGAAGTTAGGGAGGTAAAGAAGAACCAAGAAAAGGAAAAAGGAAGGAACAGTCAGTAAGTCGAAGCCAGGAGCACATAAAAATCAGGAGAACAAAATGTTTAAAGAATACTGTGCCAAATGATGTTCATAAGCCAAATAGCGTACAGAGAATTAGCTTCTGTATTTGATAATATGGATGGTATGTTATTAGTTATTTTGACAGAAACAAATTCAAAGGAGACAGGTAAAAGCCTGGTTGAAGAAAGGTCAAGAGAGAATGAGAAGAGAGAAGCTGGAGGCAGTGAGTAAAGACAATACTTTTGAGGAGTGTTGCTGCAGAAAGGAGCAGGGTCAAAGGGATAGAAGTCGACAGAGTAAGTAAAATCAATATAAGATTTTTAATTTAAAAAATGGCACAATTTATATGCTTATGAAAAGAAAATAAGAAGATATAAAAGAAAGGTCATTATTTCCTAGAATGATAATCTTCAGAGGACAAGAAGACATGGGTAAGTGCACCAGTGAAAAAGTTGACCTTTACTAAGAACAGAGAAGTTTATCTGTATATGGTCCCAGATGCCCGTATGTGTAGATTTGATGGTGAGTTCCAGTAATAGTTCTCTCCTGATAGCTTCTTCATTCTCAATAAAATAAGAAGCAAGATCATGAGCTGAGAATTAGTATGGGGGTAGGTTGTGATTGGATATTTCAAAAGAAAAGTAATGGTTTGAAATAATCATCTAAGAAAGTAAGATTAATGAACTAGAAATATATGTATATAGTCTGATGGGGCAATATTAAAGGCTCACTTGAGATTAGTAACTGTAAATTTAAAGTGAGACAGCTATGGAGTCAGTCAGCTTTGTTCAGTTGTGTAGATTCAGGCATATATTAAGGAAAGAATTTGACTTAATTAGGGTTGTACTTTGACAAAAAAAAGTGTAACAAAGAGAAAAAGGAACAAAAATTTCAATCTGTATGCAACGGAGTGGCAATAATGGTTGATAAAAGAATTCAAGCAGACTAAAGAAAGGAGTGAAGACATAAGTGAGATAAGAGAAAGTATAAAGGGGTAAAATGAATGCATTTAAGGCCCTGGTGAGTATTATGGTTTCTGAACTTGGGATACAAAAAGAAATGAGCCAAACACCCCTACCCATTCACCAAAAAAAGTGTTAATTGTGATGAAAAAGAAAAAGAGTGATTTTTGAAATTGAGATCAGGATCGGGTATGGTTTTCAATAATGACAAAGTCTAAATAAATGACAAGGTCTAATGATAATGATTGGGAAAGATGAGCAACAGAGAGATAGGACAAAGTCATTGGAGAAAAGAAGATCAAGAAACTAAGTGGCCACATCATTTTAAACCCATATATGGAGATATTGAAATTATCAAGAATTATAAGTCATATAGGAGAAAAAGTGTGTGCCAGGAACAAAATATTTCAAGACATTAGAGGAAATGACTTAAACACTTAAAGAAAAGCTGTTTTTTCCTTCTCTACCATCTGCTAACAAAAATAAATAATTTTCTCATTATTTTTTAAATATAATGAAAAAAAGGCAATGAGTAAGCACAGTCAGAGCAGGATGAATTGAAAATTGTTATTGTTGGCTGTCTATCTAAGATTCACTTATGCCATTCTTTTTCTTATGTGAACCTTAATTTTGTTCTGGTCTCCACATTTTCTTATTGGGAATCATGCACCAAAAGGACTATAAACATTAGCTCCCATTGTCAGACGGTGCTTGACTATATTACGGATAAATGTATTAACCTTACCAGTGATTGGTTAAAAGTGACATGTGACCACAAAAATTTTCCGAGCTTCTGAGAAGTTCCTCCTAGAATTCTTTATCTGGAAGAACTTTCAGAAATGACAATATCTTTTATTTTTTTAGTTATTAGAAGGTTTGGATGTGAAACCTATGTTCCCCACCCTCATCCCCACCCCTTGCTATCAGTCTGAGAATAAAACAAACCAGAAAAAGGAAGAAGTCAAATAACCACAAATAACCACAGGGAGATTGTGTTTACCCTGAACTAATTCTAGCTCAGGACTTCCATTCCTATGAATCAATAAATTTCCTCATTGTTTAAGAACAAACTCTTTTGATGGAAGTTTTCTTTCATTTAGATAAAATAGAATACTCAAATTATGCGAAACAAAATGTTGGTGAAATTTTTTATACCAGAGACATGGAAACATAAATGGAAGTATTGAGAAATCTTATCTTCATGGAGTAAGATTTTTTATAAATACGCTTAACTCCTGGTCAACAAAATTCTCCAGACTACCCATAGGTGTTACATGTACCTAATTTTAGGGAAGTACAGAGTCTCTTATTTTTATAAGTTAAATGGAGAATATTTTATTGCCCAAGACAATAATAATATCTTGAACTGTGTGCAATGGAAATAAATTGATTAGGAACATGAGGGTAATTGTTAATTGGTATTGATGATAAAAGAGATATTAGAGGATGTGAAGCAGTTTGAAGCATACATAATAATCTCACACAAAAGAAAGTGGTTCGATAATAAGAAAAGATATCACTATGATATATAAATAACTAAAATATGTTCCTTTAAAAAATAAAAAATCAGTTGAAAATCAATTTTTGGCCATGTAGTTCTCAAAGAATCAAAAAAAACTAAAGGCACATGTGTTAACATAAAACTATGATGATTATGATTTTGCCATTATACCTAAGCAACTATTAAAATAAGGTAGAAAAATAGCTACATTGAATAGGAAATTAAACATGACAACAATAGAGCTAAAGTACACATACTCAACTAAGATGTATAGAAGGGGCAAATAACCTTTAGAAAGTAAAACACATTTTTTTCTGTAGGATAAGGAAGCATATAGATTATTAGATTACTGTTATCAGTTATTCCTTGCATGTACAGATTAATCATCCCTACACACTGCCATGTTATTTGCAGTATCCCTACTTACAGTTATCATGTAAACCAATAAAATGTTAGTGAGTGAAGTATATCGCAAAAATTTTAGGAATCCTTACTAGGTTTTGTATCATTTTCTTTTGCTCAGTTACTAGGACACTATATCCCCCAAAGGAGCTTATTTTTCAGTCTGGATCCTAGAATGAAGACAATGTATAGAATAAAGTCAAATATCAACCACAGTAGACACTTAAGTGAGAAATTAGCCTTTTATGCTGTAAGCCAAAGAGCTTTGTGGTTGTTTGTTACTGCAGCAAAATCTTGCATATACTGACTAATTCAAAGCATTCCAAAAACAGATATACATATGAGATCTAAACAAGAGATTTTAACTAATTTAAGAAAAATTCATGTAAAGGTCAAAAAAAGAAATGTATAAAAGAGATGGTATTGTGTATATAATCACAGATTATAACATTTGGGAGACAAACTTAGAGTTATATTAATAGTCAAAAATAAACATTTATTTTACTCTGCTATTTATTCTACTCTTGCTATTCATCCCTTAATCTTCATGTACAGATTCCTGTCAGGCATTTCTAGAAATATCTTTGGGACGTATCAGAGGAGATGCAAGATTAGTCTTCTTGGTTATCCTGCAACAACTGCCATTTTCCTTCTTTCTGGCTCAGCTTGCTGCACAGATGTCGTCTGTATCTGCCAACATAAGAAAGATTATTTTCATAGCTAGTGCACACCAGAGGCATTTTCATTGCTGTTGATATCTCTTGGATTTTGTGCTGAGGCTTCTGATGCCAGATAGCCAGAGAGCTGATGTCTGCAAAACAACATGGTCTATGTCCCTGCTAGTGTAAACTTCTATCATCAATTCTGTTGAGCCCTGAGAAATTTGAGTAAACAACTCACTTACTTTAATTCCCACTCCCTCACCTTTTGCTTTAATCCCTGATATTGGGCCAGATGACTTCTTAATTAACTCCAGTCTGTATTCAAAGTGGCTCATTCTCTCTCTTGCTAGCCTTATGCCTTTGAACCCAACATCTTCAACTTTACATCAAGACAAGTTCTTTCTCAGGTGGGTCCATAGTCCCCCATATACGTAGGTCCCTACCACAAAACCCTCCAGTGGAACACACCAGAAAACTCATTCAACAGATGTCTATTGAAGGTCCATTCCATACTGACTATGATGTTACATACTGGAGATGCAGTGATGAATGAGAACATGGTTTTGACCCTCCAGAAGCTTAAAGTCTGTGAGCAAAACTGAAAGGTAAACAGAAAATTATTATAGGACTGACTCCAATGTATTACAGGAGCTCAATGAGATAAAATAAACTAGTATCAGCTATCAGGGAAGATATTCTTGGAAAAAAGCATGTCTAATCTCAAACCCAAGGCACAAGAGGAATTCCACCAGGAAGAAAAGCAGAAAAAACAGGGATCAGTATTTGCAAAAGTCTAGAACTGAGAAAAAGTGTGACCACTTTGGAAAACTAGAGAACAGAAAATATGGATAGCTTTATGAAGAGCATAAGCTTTACGAGGCATCCTCCGTGCCTGGTAGTTACCGAATATATAATAATTACTCAATAACAATGAATGATCCCAGAATGTGAGGCTCAAAAAGACTGATAATATATGTGGCTGGAAATTTAAGGGGAACAAGATCAAGAGGGTCCTTGTTAGGCACATTAAGTATTTTGGATCAGAGAGCAATCGATAACTATTGAAAAATTTTTAAAAAGGATAAAGAAGGACATGAGTACATTTGTACTCCAATGCAGTGCTAAAATGCTTTAGATTGATGTCTAAAATTAAAGAAAGGGGTTTTACTTGGGAGGTCATTATAGTCATCAGCTAATTCAGGTAACGATATTTATTTTATATTCATTATGAACCTGACCATATTCTAAGTGTTTTCTTAAATTTTCTCATTCTTGCGAAAAACTCAATGAGGTATTTCACCTTTTATGAAGGAGGAACCTGAATCACAGAGGTTAAGCAACCTGCTCAAGTTCACATAGCTGACAAGTAGGAAAGAAGCAGAACCAAGATTCAAAATCAGTTAGTCTCTTTCTATGTCCCATATACTTAATCTCTTTCTTGTATTCTATATCACAAGAAAGAAGATAGTGGTTTATTTATTTATTTTTTAAGTGTGGTATTGATGGAGAAAAGTGTCCTTAGAAAGAAGCATTTTAAGGAAGTAAAATCAACGAGTTGGAAAGAGGATTAGATGTGTGGATAGGGAAGATAGAATTGAAGCTGATAGCCAAGTTTCTAGCTCAAGAAAGGGAAGAACAAAAGAAGGATTTTGCGTATGGGGATAAACTGATATTAGATGTGTTATATTATAAGTGTTTTTGAGATACTAAGTGGAGATATTCAATAGATAGTTATATCTGTTGGTGTGGATGGTAAGCTAGGATGGAGTTTTAGATTTAAGTTCTTAACTTGTCATATAAGATATACTCATTCAAAATCTACATGCAGTGAGAGAAGAGGACAAAGGATAGAACCCTGATGTACATAAAAATTAAAGGAATACCAAAAGGGAGACTGTCTCATTAAAAAAAAAAAAATACACACAGAAAAATAAGTAAGGGTTAATCTAGAATTTAATCTCATAGAAGCCAGAGGAATCAAGTGTTTAAAAAATGAGGGTGCAGAGATACAGAAGCAAAGACCTGATTGCTCAGAACAAAAGTTATAAGAAATTATAACTTTTAAAGATTTTGACAAAGTGCTAGAGACTCAGTATGAACTCACGTGAGACAGATATCTCTGGACCAAAGCGTTATAGTGTCCCTAAATGTTGAGACCTTTCCTTCAGAAACCCCACAAGGCTCTCAGAGTGAGGATCTAGGAAGGATTCCTTCAGGACTCTGGCAGGGAGAAGGGAAAAATAACAAGTGTGTCATATCTCAGGACCTTCACAACAAAGTTTCTCTCCAAGGGACGGTCTTTGTCTGAGCTTAGCAAGTGGAACCCCTCACACATTTTGCCCTCAAACCATCCTGAAAAATCACACTGTCAACAAGAAACATGGCGTCAAGGAAATAAACTGGAAAAATTATAACCAGGGAATTGAATAGGGGTCAAGAGACAAAACAAACAAACAAACAAACAAACAAACAAAAAAACCCACAATAAACAAAAAACAAAAAGGTATATCACTGGAAAAGTGACAGAAACTGGAGAAGACTATGACCAAATTGACCTTAATATTTCCCTCACTTGGTTACAGGCTTCTTCCTGACTCTGAGGTTCCTGTTCAGAGACTTTTCTTTCTTTGTCCCTTTGAGATGTAAAACTGTTTTTTGAAAACCTCTAGACAGGATTTTCTCAAGAACCTGAGAGCCTCCATTCATGGAGAAAGAAGAAACATTACTTTTCCTTTAGGTAAAGCCAATTAGAAATCAGATGACCTAAGATCTACCCACCCCAGCTCTTAAAAAAAAAAAAAAAGAAAATACTCTCCTACCTATTGTTAGAGCAGAGCTGTGTACCCAGAATTGGTCTATGTTCTCTCCCTTATTACTGGCAATAATATCAGAATAAATTAATTTCTATTTACAAAATAATAATAATAATGAGGGAGCAGCTAACAATGTCAAATACTGCAGAGATCTCAACTGAAATAGCCTGAATCTATCCAGTGGACTTTAATAACAAAAAGGTAAGAGGATTGTGAACAAAAAACTTTTGAATAGCATCCTTTTGACAGTGAGACATTTTCAACCTATACTGGATGCTCTAAGAAAGTTTAGCTTTAAAAAAAAATGTAAGAAAGAAAAAAAGAAAGGTCCAGTTTAAGAAGAGAGAGATTGGACTTAAAAAGTTTTCTGTTTCAAACATTAGGAATCAACTTCTAACTTAAATACAGAACAAGAACTTTTTAAAAAGCCCGAAGCATCTCAATGTAATCCAGAATAGAAATTCTGCAAGACCTATAGAAAAGGATGTGGTAGGCAGTCTCCATGGACTCCCAAAGATCCCTCCATCGCAGTGTCCATGCCCTTTTAAATTCCACCCCCCACACACACACACTTGAGTGTAGGCTGGACCTAGTGACTCACTTTTAATGAATAAAATATGACAAAAGCAATAGAATGTCATTCTAAACATTAGGTTACAAAAATACTGTGACTTCTGTCTTGATCATTCTCTCTTCCTTTCTTTCTCTCTCAGTTGTTGTCCTAGGGAATATAAGTAGCTGTCAGTTTGGTGTGTGGGGTTGGGGGTAGATAACTTGTCTCTTTCATCACAGATCTATAGATAAATGGAACTGTATCCGAGGAGCTATACTCAAGAAACTGTATCTGAGGATTTTCATTTGTACCTGAACCTCATTAATTTAAAGTGCTTCTGAGCTTTGAGATGATTCTGTAATGAGACTTTTGGAGGGACCTTAGAAGAGGCTGAATATCTCTTGAATTTGCAGAAACATGAATCATTTAGGGGCTAAAGAGGAGACTATAGTACTCAGCCACTAAAATAACCCTCACTGATCTTCACCTCTTGGTATTCATATCCTTGGGTATGAATGTGAGCTCTTCACGAATGTGAGCTGATCCTTGTAACTCTTTTCTAATGATTAAATACAGCAGTAGTAATGGGATGTAGGTGTCAAGATTAGATAACAAAAAGACCGTGACTTCTGTTTGGTTCACTCTCTTTCTCTCTCTCTCCTAACCACAGTTTTTAGATAGTAGCTTTGCAGAAAGCAAGTAGCCCTATGAATAGGTCCATTTGGCAAAGAAATACTTTCTCAGGCCAACAGTCAGAAAGGACCTTAGGCTTATGAATGATCAGCCATATGAGTGACCTTGAAAGTGGATGTTGCCAGTCAATCCTTGAGATGACTATAATCACAGCCAATACCTTGATTTCAGCTTTGTGAGAGACCCTTAGAGGCACTTAGTTAAGTCCTATTTGAATTCTGAATCCACAAAAAAACTATAAGATAAAAAAATGTTTATTTTACTAAGTAGCTGTGTTTGGGGGTAATTTATTATACTACAATAGACAACTAATATAAAGAAATAACAACAACAGAGCATAACTCTATCTGAACATTCTCTCCATCTCTGTTTTCTGCTTCTCTGTACTTCCTCCTCTGTAATCATTGAAGTAGAAAAGACAGATGCCCTTAGGGCCCAAATTCCTGGGGAAGTAACTGACCACATTTCAGTCAGTTGTCACCTCTAGTAATATAAATATAATCAAGGGGGCAGGATCACACTTCGGATCCTAGAGGGGGAAAAAATGGCTTAGATGATAGAGGCTCTGTTCGTGCCTTTGGCGACCAAATCAAAGTTGTGATGGAAACAAGGAACAGAAGCAAGAAAAAAATCACCTGAGATATAGAGGAACAAGCCATACAACTAGGAAGAAGTCCAAGAAAGCGCCCTGCAATGGCAGAAGGTAGGACCAGGCGAGGAC
Organism: Rousettus aegyptiacus; assembly: GCF_014176215.1. Classification (NCBI taxonomy): domain Eukaryota; kingdom Metazoa; phylum Chordata; class Mammalia; order Chiroptera; family Pteropodidae; genus Rousettus; species Rousettus aegyptiacus. The sequence continues at coordinate 114,361,767 of NW_023416295.1, forward strand.
CCGGGGCTGCCTGATCTCCAGCAGCTGAGTGAGATGAAGTCTGCAGCAGCGGCAGACACCTCTTAAAGGGGCCGTGTCCACGAGTGGATTTTTGTGGTGACAGACCTGCTTGCTCTGAGAACCAGTCCCGATTTGGCTGTGTGCATAGGGCACCAGGGACTTCCAGGGAGACATTGTCGGAGTGAGGGCCGGGGCGAGATACACTGGGTACAGAAGTGCCGGTGGTATCCATTGTTTCCTGTTGAGCCCTCCCCTCTGCCAGTGCACAGGACACAGCACCACCATAGCTATGACGTGATCAAACTGGATAACAGAGGTCGCTCTGCACAGAGGATTCACTGAAACCCCACCTCCCCCAACTCACGGCGCCACTCAAGCCACATCCATGTGCATCCTCAAGTCAGGAGCTCCTTACTGAGATTCACACTGGAGGAGGCAGCTGGTCTCAGATTCTGGTGTGACTTTTTAAGGCAACTATAAGCACAGCATATGTGGATTGCTTGCTGAGTCTTAAAAGGTGACCTCAGAGGGGTAGAGGCTTGGGCTAAGTTTGGCCTGCAGCTGAACCCCTCTCAGGACTGTGCCACTGACACCTGCTTCACAAATTCACACTAATAAGACCCGGAGACTTAGGAGCTTTGCTTAGTACATAGAAACAGACACAGAAAGGCAGTCAAAATGGGAAGACAAAGAAGCAGAAACCATATGAGAGAATAGAACAGAGATCCAGATATTATGAAGTCAGGTAATCTAACAGATGCAGAATTCAAAACACTGGTTATAAAGATGCTTGATGAACTTTAGGGAAGTGTAGATAAATTCAGTGAGAACTTCAACAAAGAGATAAAAAACATAAAAGTAGAAATGGAAATGATAAAAGAGAACCAGTCTGAAATAAAGAACACATTATCTGAAATGAGAAATATATTAAATGGAATAAACGAGGAAATAAGCAAAATGATAAAAAGGATCAAATGCCCTATCTAGAGGACAGGAAAGCCAATCAGGACACTCAATCAGAATGGCATGAAAAAAGATGCCAAAACTATGAAAATAATTTAAGGAGGATATGAGACACTATTAAGTTTCCAAATATCTGTTTGATTGGCATAACTGAAGAAAATCAAGATGTTGAACAGCTGTTTGAAGAAATAATGATAGAAAATTTCCCTAATCTGGTGAAGGAAATGGACATTAAACTCCGGGAAGCTCAGAGAATTCCAAGAATCAGGGATCCAAAGAGGCCCACACCAAGACACGTCATAATTAAAATGCCAAAAGTTAAATACAAAGAAAGAACATTAAAAGCAGCAAGAGAAAAACAAATAATTACATATAAGGGAACACCCATACGACTGGCAGCTGATTTCCCTGCCCCCCACCCAAAAAAAACTATGCAAACAGAAGGGCTTGGCAAAAAACATTCGACAGGATTAAGATTCAGGATATACAACCAAGACTAATTTATCCAGCAAAGCTATTATTTAGAATTGATGGACAAATAAAGAGCTTCCCAGACAAAAATAAGCTAAAGGAATTTATCACCACCAAGCCAGTATTATAGGAAATGTTAGAGGGACTTCTTTAAGAAGAAAAAACATGTATCAAAAGCTGGAATAAAGAATGGTATTAATTATATTCCTATCAATAAGTCACTTAAATGGAAAAGAATTAAGTGCTCCAACCAAAAGATAGAGTGGCTAAAAGAATAAGAATAAGAAAACAGGACTTATGCATATGAAAAGGAAGGGGATGGAAAAAGATATTGCTTTGATGGACCTAGGAGGTATTTGAGTCAGAGAAAGAAAGATAAACACTATATAATTTCATTTATATGTGGAATTTAAGGAATAAAAAGAGCAAACTAATAAAAAAAGACTCACAATTACAGGGGACAATTTGGTGTCAGACAAAGGGGAGGTGGGTGTGGGAGGCTGGAAGAATGGGGTGAAGGGCTAAAGAAGTACAAATTAGTAGTTGATGGATGGTCAAGGGGATGGGGAGCACGGCATAGGGAATGCAGTTAGCATTAATATGTTGGCTAGGTGGAGGGTCAGGGGAGGGAGGGAGCAACTGGGGGGATCGTTTCATAAACTATATAGATGTCTAATCAATGTACTGTATATTTGAAAATAAATTTAAAAATATTTTAAAAAACTAAAAAAGGAGGGAGGGCAGGATCACACTATGTACCCCCCATAGACACCATGCTCATGGAAGAGGGGACCAGTTAAATGAGGTCCTGAAAAGCTAAATACACACAACCCGAGCAGAAATGCTGAAAGAGGTTTTATTTTGAGTTTCTTAAAGACACATTTTTTTTGCAATTGATATGACAAACATCTCTAATACACATTACATTGAAATTTCTATATTTCTCCAGCCTAATGACTTCTATAATAAATTTTAAGTCATGTTGGATCATTCAACTATGTAGGGTTTATAATTGCTTTTTTGTATGCCTGGAGAAACTTTTTCTTGAAGCCAAAAGTTATTGTTACTTTCTAAAATATTGAATACAAAGGAATACCAATCATTCCTGATCTGAGTTTCGGAGCCAAATATTCCTTTAGGTGAAAATAATAGTAAAATTAAGGGAGGAAATATGGCTTTCTCCACTGCACAGGTACGGAATCATCACTAAAGGTAATATTTAAGACTCTAGCATACCTATTAAGGGATTTATTTATAATTATTTTAATAACATAAAAGAACAATAAAAAGTTGCTAGATAATTAAATCAAAATACACATAACTTTAAAAGGATAAAAACTAACCAAAAGGCTAATTTTAAATTTGGTTCTGTTAAAGTATTGAAAAATATGAAGTATTAAATATAACCAAAATAACTGATAACATAAAAATATGGTTGGAGGCAGAGAAGGCAGAGAAAAAAAAGATTTTATTTAGGTATAACTTTACGTCTAAAAAATCTTTGTGTAGTATAATAAAAACACAGGTGCAATAAAACACAAAATGTGTGGTTAATGAAAGAAAACAAAAGAGACGTGTTTTTAAAAGCCAAAGGGAAAATAAGAAAAATAAAAAATGCTAAAAATACATTTTTTTAAACTTGAAACTTGAATCTTTCCTTTCATTCATGTGTTATGCATTTACTCATTAATTCATCAGGTATACATTAATGCCTATTTTATGCCAGGCCTTTTGATAAATTCTGAATAAGACAGATGCTATACTTACCCTCTTGGAGTATTCTGAATTTTTCTTTCTTAAAACAAATATCTAGATGCTGAAAATATGCCATCCCAGAGTGAAAGAACAATAATGAAATTCTGGGCAATACATTTTGTAAATGTTGAAGCATGTCTGGGTGTCAAGAGCATTTTTCTCTTGCTCTGTCATTGATGGCAAGATTTCTAACACACAATCAATTAGGAAGTGTGAATACCATGACTAGTGAGTTGTTTTTAGAAATTAAGTATGCAGAAAATACTGCAGCTTATATTTAGATACCTTGGGGATGCTCTGGTGTTTAATAACTTAATTGAGCTAAGTGAGTACTGTTTAAAGAGAGTAGACAAAGCATAATACGCAACTTCACATTTGCAAACTGATTTTTTAACCCAAGCTCTACTTAAAAGACTTCCTATTCGCTTTTTACATAGAAGTGGATTGACTTTTAGAAACACACACACACACACGCATGCACGCACGCACGCAGAGGAAATAAAAAAGATTTGAGTCTTAGCTTTCTTTGTGATAAGTTATGCTACTCTGCTTTCTTCCTACTCAGGATCTAAATTTTGAGACTTTCAAAGACCAGTAAAAAATGAGAAGGTCTATGTTTTCTTCACATGAGTTAATCAAGCAATTGAAAAGCAAAAATATAAGCCATGAATAAGACATCTCAGTCACAATAGTAAACCTAAGTGGAGGTTATTAGTGTTAAAAACTTGTGCCACTCACTAATTAATTTCTATATTCTATGAAGAGTTATCACTCAGGTATAAGTCTGACATTAAAGGTATGAAGACATAGTGATGCCAAGACAAAGCCCTTGTTCTCATAGAGTTTAAATTCTAATGGAAGAGACAGACCCATGCAAGCCTTTGCGTGCACACACACAAATATACAAACTCACAAATAATTTAGTTAATGATAACTGCTTTGAAGACAAACAAAAGATAAGTGGATAGACTGTGACAGAGGGAGAGGATGGCTATTATAAATAGAAGTTATAAGGGAAGATCTCTCTGAGGAGATGATCCTTAAAGAGAATCTGTATTAAATTGGGGCTGGGGGAGGGGAGAGGGGGGAGGAAGGAAGCATACAAACATTGGGAGAAAGAAAATTCTAGAGAGCAGCCAGTGCACAGACTATAATCAAAACAGTCTTGGCATAATCATAGAATTGCAAGAAAGATGGAGGTATATAAGAAACAGAGAAAGGAGGTCAGAGAAGGAACACATAACACAGATATTACAAAGTACCTAACAGGTTTTATTGGTCATTGAGAGGGTTTTAGATTTGATTTTTAGTGCAATGAAAAATGATTGAGCTTGACATGGTCGTCTCCATAATTATCTTGTGGCAACATTTCCAATTTAACTTTCCCAAAACCGAACTCATTATCTTTCCCATCCCTTCCACCAAATGTTTTTATACCTATTAATCCTTCTTTGACATTTAAATATCAAGATTCTGTTCTTTGTGCGCATATGAAATATTATGGTCACTACTGATTCCTTCTTCTTTAACTGCCTGTCCCCCAAAGTGCAAAAAAAGCTTACCTAGGCATTTGAGCAACTGAATTCCAGTCCTGACTCTGTAACCTAATTGCTGAATGTTATTTAGCAGGTCACCCAACCTCTCTGCATTTGTCTTCTCAGTTTAAGACACACACAGCAGATGGTTGTTAAGATTATTATTTATGAAGTGTTTGTTTTATGCCAAGTTCCTCACAAACAACCAATTTACAGATAAAGAAACTGAAGAACAGGTAGGCAAATTATTTTGCCTTAAATTAGACAATTAGTAAGAGGTATATTGGGAATTAAAGGCAATTTTCTATTTGAAGGGTCAAAGCATTTAATAAGTATGCTATCTTTCATTTAAAATGACGTCGTGTATGAGTGTATGCTCTGAAATAAAAATTAAAGTATGATCATCTTTATCCACTATTTGACATATTTATAGATCTAACTTCATTTAGGACTTATTCTATCACTTGTTCTGATTTATGCTCTGTTCAGGGAATAAAGATATGAAAGACCCCAATCTTGCCCTCGAGTAAAGTCAAATTTTAAGATAAACGTTACAGTATTTTGCAAATTTTATTTAAGTTAGGGATGGAATAGAGCTGGAGAGTTGCTTATGTAAAAGGGCCCGTAAATAAGTCTTGAAGGTAGTGCTTTTTATGCTGAAGTTTAGCCGCTGCCGCTGGTTTAAGTTCTCATTGCTACAATGAGTATTAAAGCTGAAAGGTACCCTAAGAGTTAACTTCAGGACAATTGTTATGCACTTGAGACCACACTGCATGTCGTCAATGTTTGTGCTCTTCTCTTGTACCATTTCAATACTATCATTTTCCTCTTGTTCCACTTTATTTTTAAACCTGCTTTCTACTTCCTTTATTCAGTTGTCTATAATAGTGATTTAACAGATTCTTATGCCTAATTGTATTTTAAATGATTTAATATCACATTTTGTTGAATAACTATGGCGTACACCTGAAACTAATACAATATTGTATGTTCGCTATATTTTAATGTCTTCTAAAAATAATTTAATGTCACATTTTATTTGCCCTTTTAAGTTTTTCCTTAATTCTTTAACTCTCTTTTTCATTTTATCCAAACTTTTATTTTTTCTTTTACTCGACCCATTGAGAGTGTGAGCCACTTATCTATCTTGACTGTCCCATATAAAAATATACTGTCAAAATAATAAATAAATAAATAAATAGATAAATAAATAAATAAATAAAATGCCTGTCAAACTGGAATATCAAGCATATATTTTTGATTTTCGCATTTTCTAAAAATAAAGTTTGTTAATAGTAAAAAATAACAAAAAAATAAAAATTCATTGTCACTCTTTTTCTTTATTTTTTAATTTTTCTTCTTAGCACTTATCTTTGCAAAGCATACTGAATTCTCATCTATTATCTAAATTCTCAATTCAAATTCAGCCATATTCTTTGTCTGTAAAAATGACTTTAGAAAGTTTATTTTTTCACTTGTTTACCTTGTGCCCTATAGTGAGTTGAATGGTTACCTCCAAAAAGATATGTCTATGAATTAATGAATGTCAATTTATCTGGAAATGGGGTCTTTGCGGATGTAACTAAATTAAGGATCTTGAGATGAGATCATCAGGATTATCTGGGTGTGTCCTAATTCCAATGACAAACATCTGAAGAGACACTCAGAGAAGAACTACACAGAGAGAAGAAGAAAAGGCCATGTGAAGAGGGAGGCAAAGATTAGAGCTAGGTCGCCACATTCAAGAACACTTGGAGCCACTAGAAGTTGGAGGAGGCCAGAAAGTCTCCTCTAAAGTCTTCAGAGGAACAACAGTCCTGCTTGCCAATTTCTTGATTTCAGACATCTGGCCTCCAAAACTGCGACAGAATGATTTTCTGTTTGTTTTAAGCCACCTAATTTGTGTTCATTATGGCAGCCCTAGAAAACTAATACAGCCCTTTATGCTAGATAGTGCCCTTCCTGACAGGGAGGAAATTCTTGCTTTTATATAAATGAAGTCTGCAATTATTAGAGAATGAGTGAAGGCAGGGGAAAAAAGGAAAGCTTTGGTCACATTTATTCTCTTGAAGTTCTACTATTGAAATGTCAGCATGACATTAATATGCCCTAGGAAAAGCAGCCTCTAAGCATAGTATTCCCTTCTTTTCCTTGTCTGCCTATGTACCACAACCAATTCATCCATCATTTGCTGAAACAGCACAGCACTCTTTTGAAGTGTCTTTTATGTCGTATCTGGGTGGATGGTGGTGTTTGTGAAAGGATCTGTTACTTACTGAATTCTACCTTCACTTTGTTTCAAATTATAGTGTATTTAGCTGGTTGTCCAAGCAGTATAAGGGGAGGAGAAAAAAAAAAAACATTCTCTAATTTCGAGGTTAAGGATACCCCACCCCATTTTATAATGTTCAGTTGTGTTTCAGAAAAGAAGAGCTTTGTAAACCTGCACTTGAATTTCTGTGTTTTTGCAGTACTTTATTTTGTCCTTGTGATCTAGGAAGATAGTTGATATATTGGCTAGCTCCTCTACCCATTGTCAGTTTTAATTAGCATTTATATGATATATTTGCATATGTTATTAAACAGAAACATAAGTACTGTAAACAAAATTCTTGATCTTATACCTGTGCATCCAACATAACAATTCTAATAGTGTAAACTTTAATGATTCACTGGTTATTAAACATGCTTGTGACCAGAGTTTCTTCCTGCCTCTCACATGTCCATGATGGATATCTCAGACTATTCTATATTCCATATAATTTTGTAAAATGTTTAATGTGATACAACTGGCTCTATCACTCATTGACTTATTCCAAAATACATAGTCCTCTGAACCATAGATTACAATTCCTATCAGAAGAGAAATATCTAAAAACTAGGACATGACTTAAAACATGTACTCTTAGGGGATGAGTAAAAAAATGTAAAAGGGAGTAAGAACAACAAATTTCCAGTTATAAAAATAGTCACAGGGATATAAAGCACAGCATAAGGAATATAGTCAATAATATTGTAATAATTATGTATGGTGTCAGATGGGTACTAGACTTACTGGGGTTATCACTTCATTAAGTTATATAAACATCTAATCACTATGTTTTACACCTAAAACTAATATAATATTGTATGTAAACTATAATTAAAAATATATTTTTTAAATATAATCATCAAAATATATTTTTAACATCTCAAATACTGTATTTCCAAAATATATTCAGTACCATATAGCATGAATTCTCTAAAGCAATGCAAATGGAGAGAAATGCTTTGGAAGAAGTTTTTCCAAAAGTCCCCCTGGGACCGGAGACAAAGCTTAGTCTGTTCTGATTTAACCTCCTCATTAATGACCTGGAAAATGGTGGGAGTCAATAACACATTAATTAAATTCACAGCTATTTCTTAAGTGAAAGGTGTAGTACATACCAATCAGCGAAAGACAAAGACTCTGAAGTTAAAAATAAGAATATAAAAATATATATATATCCAGCCTGGATAATAACCTAAAAATCAAATTCCATTGGTTGAAGATACTTGAGATGGTATTCAGAGTTTAATGGCTCTCAGATTGAAGATGAGAGTATTGACTATGACAATATGATGATTGATTCTAAGTGGCCATTGATCTATCTGGCCAGAGATGCACATGGAAGGACATCATACAGCACACAGAGATGAAAGTAACCCTTAAAAGAAGTGTTAATCTCATGTTACTATAAACACAGAGGATCAATTTTAAAAAGTAACAAGAGATAGCTGAAAAAAAATAATAACTTGTAAAAATAAGAATTTCTGTATGGTCCCATAATTAAGTCAAACTTGCAAGGGTCAGATGACAAGAACTCTAAAAGTACTCTCAATTTATAGGTGAGAAATAAGATACTATCCCAAGATCATAAGCCAACTATTTGATAGAAGCTGAGCTAAAGTTTAAGTCTCCTGACTACTAATTTCTGTACTGGATCCCTGTACCATTGGCAGGTCTGACTTGAACATTAGCATAAGAATGTAAAATATCCAGATTTTAATATAGGGGATTCTTGCTAAGAAAGTTTTAGTAGAAAGTTAAACTTCCATGCTAATTTCTTGGAAGAATAAAGGAAACAGAGAGATATCAATGCAAGATGTATATAAGAACAGTTGTTTTGTGGTATCACGGCTTTTCTGCACACAATTTAGTGATAGGTTCCAAACCATCTTGTGAAAAGTGACTAAGAACATTACACTAAGACAAGAATTTTGTTTGGATCCTTGAACACTTATTTCAGTCTCATAATTTTCAGCTTCAAAATTTGCAAATTAAATCTCAATAAAATCAAGTAATTAAAATTGCCAGTTAGGGTTAATATCTATAAGGTATTAAGTGGTATTAGGTTAATATTACTTGAAAGGCTATGGTGAGGAACAAATTTAAAAAAAAATTATAGGAAAGCTTCTGTAAAATAGAAAACTCGTATAAATTAAGATAAAATTTACCTAAATTCTGCCTTAGAGATATGCTCCAACTTCCCAAGCAGATTCCATTTGATTGAGTTTATGAACCTGCAGTTGCTTGTTTAGAAAGTCCATCCAGTAAAGGAATGGAATTCAGGGCAACTAAACTAGAACAAGTTCAAAGACATTGATTTACCGGAGTGAAAGATTTTTCCATCTAATGTCACCCAGAAGCTAGCAGGTTGATACTTTATGTGTATAATTTGTAAGAAAACTAAAAACTTTTATATTCATTGTTTAGTACGAATGCCCAGGAGAAGTCATCCAAGACTTAATATCTAAGATCTAGAAAGGTGTTTAGGAAATAATAAACCTTTAATCAGAACGATCTGCACAGTTCATGTGCAATGTAACTTAGAAAAGTCAACAAGTTTCGGTTGTTTCACTTATAAAAAGAATGGTAATGTTATTTATGTCAAAAAGTTGGTGTAAGGATTAGAGGAACACATGTAAATCTTCTAATACAGTGAATTATCTACAATATAATCATTTTTATACCTTCTAAAGCAGCTAAGGGAGATTACCTCCCAGATCAGGAAACAGTCTATGGGTTGCATGCAGGTCAACTTCATGGATTCTTATTTAAAACCCCAATATGTGAACTGAGCTGTCAATGTTAATGACAATAAAGACAATGGCCGCTGAATGTACCTAGTTATAACTCCACAAACGATACATGAATTATACTGTGAGAAAGTCTTGCCCTCACAGGATGATAATATTTTAGATGATTTCATGAGTCCTTTTCATTCTTAATTTATCTGGCTGTGAATTTTCTAAGTCAAGTAAGTTAGTTAAAGGAACAATTCAAACCTATGTTGAGATAGCTAGGGAAAAGATTGTTCAACTAATCTTTTGCTGTGCTATTAGTTCCATTAAAACCAATTTATTAAATATAGGCAGGTCAGGTTCAGGGAACAAAGAAAATTAGAAATAATGTGTCAGATCTTTTAGGAAGTCTGAGCCATGAAATAATCTCGGCCACGATTTTCCCAGAGCTAACCATTCATTGGCACCGTAGCACTTATGAATCATTCTGTTATTGTTTTCTCTTAATGTCTGCTATGCATCAATGCTCATAATAGATGGAGACTGATGGAGAATTGAGACTTAGCAGCAACTTAGCAATTAAAATGCTCAACTGGTCTTTGTTCTAGTGTTCCCCAATGGATATGGCCCCGTTCATTAATCTGCATGTTGATTACAGCCACTCTGTGCTATCGATCTGTGTTTCCCAGCCCTGTAACTGTAAGAGTATTAAGTTGCCATAGGCATCTATAACAATTCATACCTCTGAACATAATGCTCCTCACAATCATACAATAAAAAAATTATAGTCGTCTTTTATGCTGACTGAAAGACTCCAAAGGAAATTTTCAAAACTTGCTTACCTTAAATTATTTTCAGGTAAATTGAAGCCTTATTTCACTTTATGCCATTAAAATGGCTCAAAAACTGTCCAGATAATAAAAACATTTATTTTCTCATTGATTTACTTTATAAATTTCAGATGTTTGTTTTCATGTTCAATTATTAGTGACTTCATTACATTAGTTTTAAATTTCTCTCTTCTGTTCACAACCTTTTCCTCTCTGTCAGGTAGTTAATGATGTGTAAACGAGCACTTAGGTGTGCTGAGAGAGCATGTTATTTCAAATAATGTGATCATGAATCTTTTATGAAATAGCTTTTTAAAATTATGAACAATTACTCTGAAATGTATATGTTCATATTTGTTTTTTAAAAGTGGAATATACTTCAAAGTAATTGTTACATAAAAAAATAAAGCTATTATAATTAACACAAAATGAAATTTTATTTTAAAATATAGCGATTGAGAAGAATGATTTTGTAAGACTTTTATTTAATAAACTTTAGTTATTAATCCAACTATTTAGTTACTAATCTAAGTATTAAAATTTTAGTTACTAATCTAAGTATTGAATACTATTAAACTCATCAACAGAACCTCTGAATACTTTCACTTAGATATTTGCTTTAACGATGTAGTTAATTTATTGGGCCTTGTTTTAACACCAGCAGCAACATCTACTAACACTTAAGCATTTAAATTTCCTGGAACTGTAACATGTTGAAGGATGAGAGTGATAAGATGGTACTTAATTAGCTTTTCAATCTAAGGATAATTGTAGACTAAAGTCAAATTTATGAACTCGTATTAATAAGAATCCCATGTCTGTATATATAACTATACTTTAAATTTTGTGCTTCACTAGAATTTAGGTATTATTCTCAAGTGTCACTACCTTGTCCACCTCTACAAAGTAAAAATAAATAATACATTAACACTTTTTTTTTTTAACATGCCTAAAACATAGAGACCAGAGAGAGGAAGAGAATAAGTTATCATCCAAGAAGCAGCAAGGTCTTAAGGTAGCATGCAAACTACTGTTAAACCAACAACTAACTTATCCTAGTCTTTCTCAAGATCATTCTGCCTAAGTCCAGCCCCTAAGTCAAATCACTCTATTAATGGAAGGTCATATTATGAAGTTAAGACAACACAAGTCATAGTTCACATTATTTGATATCACTTTAGGTTTGAAAAAGAATCCTTGACTGGTCTAATTCATCCTGTTGAATGACTTCATATGTTTCTAAAATATCCTATATGTTCCCTGTTTAGTCTTAAATACACTAGTTAAGGTTTGTTTGTTTTGTTAAATTTTAAATTGCATTATAATATATACTAAATTCTAGGTTGTTGTTATGACTTGACATTATCTAAAGTCCAAAGACTTCTGTTGTATATCTCTGAGATAAATTCACCAGAGACATTGTTGAACAGTGTTGATCTGATTGAAATGCAGCAACTGCTTCAGTGAGGTACAATTTGAGAGGCATCTCAAGGCCTCAATTTTCAATGACAACAACAAAATCACTGACTTGCATGCCACTGCTTAAAACCTTTCTTTAACATCACCAAACCTCTTTGGGTTAAGACATTTTCTCTTAAGAATACCCTTGCCAAAATCACAATGCATTTCCTGGGCAGAGAAATAGATTAACACTCTCTCACCCCTTAGGCTAGAAAGGGAGTGGGGAATAGAATTAGCTCAGCAATAGTCTTCTGTAAGTGGGAAGGAAGTAGAGAAGGGGTCTAGAAAGATTTGGAGAATCAGAGTAGCCAGAGCAAAAGAGGTGAACAGAAAAGAAAATAAAGACACAGAAGGCTTGGAGGTCAAGAACAACAAGGACTGAAAAACATAAACTAATGTTCCACCTAAAGCATTTTTATTATATATAATTTTTTAGGTCCAAAGTTGTGCCATCTCTTACTTTCAATTTTTCATCAAGTAATCAAAATGTAGAAGTCCTCATTATCACTTAGAACACAGAATATTTAATTCCTAATATTGCTTATTTAGTTTTGGACCGTTGTGATATCAACTTCATCTGTTCACTGGGAGTGATAACACTATATCTCGGCTCACCTACTTCAGAGTTATTTTGGTTTAAGGGTTTGGATTAATACATAACATAATAAAAGTCTTGTCTATAAATATTTTTAACTCTGAAATCAACAAAAATAAAATATTATTTTCTATCATTTCCTCTATACCTAGAATTTAAGTTCCTTTTATGAAAATAAAGTGACTGTTATTTATTTCCATAAAATCTATTTTAATTCATTATTTTTAACATGTAATTTTAATTTACCCTGTTTAATATATTATTTACTTTTTGTATTTACTGATACCAGTAAGATGCAGATAAGCATAACTCAAATACAATATTCAACTCTACTGCATCCTCAAATAACTTTATTTATAATAATTTATTACACACAAGAAATATCTAAGTTGTAAGAGCAATTCTTATTCGAATCATGAAGTCCATTCCTGCAATCATTTACTTTCCTTTACTTCCCACCCATAACCCACTCTCTAGACTATAACTGAAAGCCAGACTTGCAAGATCTTTGTTGAGATTCCCATCAGCTAAAAGGAATCAGAACCTCTGCTAGCCATTTTTCATCCAAAATCCTCATAGTACTTTCCATCATAATGTCTTGGTAATCGAGAATAAGAGTTATGTCCTCCTCAGCCTCTGAGACCCAAACCTCATGAATATAATTCCTCCTATTGAAAAGATGTTACTATAACAATTACTCCTAGGATCTCCTTGGCAACAGGAGCCACTCAAATTCTCCCCAGAACCTTTGTTATTTTCAATATTCTTCTATAGTTTCCTATACATTTTGTAGCATCTAAACTGTGCTCTCAGGTCCCTAATCTCATAATATAGTATTACATAAAGAACAGTTGATTATACTCTCTTATTTTTCCTAGATACCATAGAGACCATAACCTATGAATCCTTAGTATTTTTTGATGTGTGCTGGCTAATAAATATGACTTGCACTGCACCTAATGTTACCTTCGGCAAGGTGAAAATATGAACAAAGTTTAATAAGAAATGACAACATGAACCGTTATGCTCCACACATTTTTTTCCTACCTTGTATTGTATACTTTCAATGCCACTGAGCTCTTTAATTCTTATGAACCCGATTCTGCATGTTCAAGTAGTAGCTGTGTGGTGTAGCTTTTCCTTTTAGTGATTGAGTGTGAGCCTTAAAGCAGAGGCATGAAGTGTATAGGGAAATAGAATCAGAATTATGTAGCTACAAGGAAGTAGTCATATAATACAATTCATACAAAATTTACAGGAGGACTAATATAACTAAAAGATACAAATCAGATCTCAGGCATACTGTATACGATAAATATTTTCATTGAAGACATATTTTTCAAAAGTTATTAGAAAAAGATCTGTCCTCTCAGTAGGCAAATCCAGAGAGGATGGAATAATGCTTGTGGAGAACAGAGGAGAAGATATGAGGGTAAGAAAAAGATAGGCTAGATTTATGATATTGTTTACCATGACATCAGCAAAGGAAAATAGAAATAAGGTCTGTGAAGTATCTAAGATAAGAAATACAAGACAAGAATTTGAATACATTTTAAAAGCTTAGGAAAGCATAATATGTCCAGGAGAGAAAGTTGACGATTGCCTTTATAACAGAAAAGAGAATGATTAAAATCAAAGAGGCAAAACATGATGTTTGTCAGGATGAGAAATTACCCTAATATGAACAAATAATTTTAACTGTAGACTAAGAAGAAATAGTTGACAAGATTCTACTATGAACTGAAAGAAAATAGAAGGTAACAGCAACCCAAAAGTTGTATTTTAAAGTGATTAAAAAAAAAATTCTAAAGTGAAAAACACTTGTCAAGAAAATAGTATAGCGCCTATAGGTAATAATAATGTATTGTATATGTAAACATTTACTATAAGAGTAAATTTTATGTTAACTGTTCTTATCACAAATAATAAAAGAATAAATGAATGAATGCATGCATAAATGAATAAATTAATTAATAGATAGCGTGACAGGAAATTTTTGGAGGTGATGGATATAGTTACAGCATAGATTGTGTATACTTATTGTCAGACTTATCAAGTTCTATACATTAAATATGTACAGTTTTTTATATGTCGATCATACCTCAATAAAGCGGTTTCAAAAAGATAAAGCATCATTAATGTGCAAAAGTTAAATAAAATATATTTATTGTATGAAACATACACTCTTCAATTAGATAATTTCAGTGCCAATATGAATTTGACATGCTGCATTATCAGTTAGCTTTTCCAGCATAATAAACTGCTATAAAATTTAGTGGTTAAAAACAAAAAGGATTTAGGTACTCACATATTTTAGTCAGCTGATCATTTCTATTGTTCTGGACCAGAATCAGCTAATTAAAGCCTCTGCACAATGCTATCCAGGTGGTTAAATCATCTGGCTGAGTCAGGAGGGTCTCATTTGGGATTATTAGTCTGTGTTCCATGTGGTCTCTCATCCTAGGCTAGATTTATTCATAGATACTAACAGAGTTCCAAGAGAGTGCTAAAGCATGTAAGGTCTCTTGTGACCTAAGTATAGATCTGACAAACCATTACTTCTGTCACATTTTATCAACTAAAGCAAAGCACAAGGTTATTATAGATTTAAAGAGAAAGGAAATAGACTCCACTCCAATGCAAAAGTCGTGTTGGTCATTTAGACACTAAAACTTAGTTCGTAATAGCCAAAGAATAGGCTAAATGGGGAAGAAATAGTATGCTAAGATGGTTTGGTTATGTCCAATCAGAAAAGTAGTGTCTACAAGCATAGGGGAGTAGGGGCGAGGCTGAGAATTGGAAATACAAAGATATTGATAAAAAGCTATTAAAATAATTAAGTGAGAGAAGTTAGAGAGTAGAAATTATATTTGAGAGTTAGAAGTAAATGGTTGATGGACTGGGTGATCGAATGTATGTGTGAAGGCCAGTGAATGAGGAAGAAGAATTGAGGGTGAGTGATATCAAGATTTTAGGCTAGACGATTGGGTTGATGTAGCACAGTTTGCTGAAGAACATTGCAGGATAATTGGTTTCTCTCTTTTTTTTTTTTTTTTGTGGGGAGTAAGAGGGACAATAGAGAATTAGTAGAGTTTTGGAAATGCTTGTTTTTTTATACCTTAATAATGATGCGTCTCAATGATGTAGGAGAAATAACTCAAACTAAAAATTGAGGAAAGAATGGCAAGTTAAGCAGAGACATTTTGTGTAAACAACTTTTATGATGCTTCTCTGATTAAAAAAAAAAAAAAGAAAGTTGTAGAATATACTTAGAGAAGGATGAAAAATAGAAGAAAAAAATATTTTACCTTTTTAATTTTTTTAGGGTGGAAAAGACTCTAATTTTTATAAATTGAAAAAAGACAGAAATTAAATATATAGGTGTTTAAGGATAAAATTAGCTGTTGAAAAAAGAAAGAAAAACCATTTTAAAAGAATGTACATTAAATGCTTATTTATATGATAAGATGGAGAGCTGAAAGCTAAATGACAAACTCTTTTCTCTGCACAGATGATTTTAGTCAGCAGAATAAAAGAAATAGAAAAATGAATAAAATATAGACTAGCTCCCTTAGGAGACTCATGGACACAGTTCAGTGGTTACCAGGAGCAAAAGGGGTATGGAGGAGGCAGAAAAAGATAAAGAGGTTCAAATATATGGTAACAGAAGGAAATTTAACTTTAGTTGGTAAACACACAATGCAATATACAAATGACGTACTATTGAATTGTCCTCTGAAATCTATGTAGTTTTATTAACCAATGTCAATCCAATAAATTTAAAATAAAACAAACAAAAAAAATAGTTAAATAAAATAATAAAATAAAAACAAAGACTGTTCCTTTAGGAAATTAGAGAGAGAGAGCAGACTGAGGACACAGGAAGACTGCGAAGGAAGGCTGAGAGCACTCCTAAATGAGGAAGCTTATTTGTGTTGCCAAGAACTATGCTGAGCTCAGCCTTCTCATGGATGCTGCTATATTGAAGGTTCTCATCACCTCCTCATAAGGCAGGGAATCCCATTCTCCACATGGAGAAATTATATAATGAAATTTCCTGGAGAATGCATTAACTGATCATACAAACACAGATCGAGAAGGGCCAAATATTTCATTCCAGGTCCATTTGGACCAAAACAAATTTTCCCATATCATACTCCTTTCAAATTTAATTTTTTTTTTTTTTGCGATTTTCTACTGGTTCTTGCCCACAACTTATAACTATCCAACTCCTATCTTTGAAGAGAAAGAGCTCCTTCCTTTATCACAAGTACAAGCCTCAGGGTTAGTCTCTCCTGAGGAACCATTTACAAAGATAAGAGGTTGCTGCATTGATAGACTGCTGCTTCATTCCCATGGGGATGCCCTCTCAGACAGCAAACCTGTTGATTTGTTCCCCCTGATTATCTAGCAGGAAAAATAGGAGCCATGAGGATGCAATGTGGAAGAGTGGTAAGTGGCTTATACCCCACTGTTGGTGCAACAGATATAGGGCGTTCCCCTTGGGCTAAAGGATTTCTAAGGAAAGTTTCAGGACTTGTACCATCTTTCTAGTACCTGCCCAAGAAAGCTGCCTCATGTACAGGAAGATACAAGCGAAAGGAGACTGAGCAGGAGATGATGGAGAGTGTCAGGACAGGTTATTTTAGGATACTCCAAAATCTGGTGCAGCAGAGAAACTTCATTCAGGGGCTCCTCGGGAAGCTACCCACATACCCCAGGAAATGAAACAATCAACACCAGGGCATCACATGACAGATAAGAACTAAAGAAAGATAACAGAACCATCCAGAGTTGGTGTGAAGGGAGAAAATTTTTAGAAAGGACTTGAAATTAAAATTGTAGCCCAGACTAAACAGGTCTGGGTTTTTCAGAACCTAACAGAGCAAAAGCACTAGAAGATTTCTATAAGATGATGTTTAGTGGCAGAACAGGAGAAACAACAAATTAAGGTTAAATGCAGTGATTAGGGAAAAAAAATAAACTACTTCTGATCTATACTCTTACTAAAATCAGACACTTTGATAAACAAGTTGAATTAATAAGACTCCAGAGACAGCATTTGGCATGGTTTAGAAACAACTTCAGAGTGAAAGTCAAGACTAAGAACTCATACATTTAGAGATGGCACGCAAAGTACAAAAATCATGGTAACATTCACAAATGGTATTATTACATTTGTTTCTTATTGTATAATTTAAAAAGAAGTTTTACTGCAAATTTCTTTTCTTTTTTTTTTTACTGTTACTTACAGTCTACAGCTCCTGGTCTTCCTAGGTGGTCTCCCATCCAACTACTGACCAGGCCCAACCTTGCTTAGCTTCCAAGATCAGACATGGGCTTGTTCAGGGTGGCACAACAAGAGTCCATGGACTGCAGATCCACTGGGGCATGAACCCAGGACCTTCTGCGTGTAAAGCAGAGGTGCTAATTGCTACACTATGGAACCGCATCCTGGATTTATTCTAAAATTCAAGTACTACATAATTCATTCTTTTTTATAAATAAATAAATAAATCCTAACTGAAGTTCTGAGAATCTTAAAGAGTATAATTCTTGACAAAAACTAGATGGTAAGTTTTTTTTATTGTGTTCAATGATGTTTACAGTTAGATAACTGGAGCTTAGAAATATACAAAATTTCTCAAAGAAAATTCTGTTGTTGCCAAAAAAGATGACAAAACACTAATATGTTACCATAGAAAACCAATAGATTTGCATTCAAATCTATATCCCAGGGCCTTTGTTCCATCAACTGTAACACTAAAGCAATAATTCTTACTTCAGAAAGATGCGGTGACATATAAGATACCAAATTTATAGTAGCTGGCACTTAATAAGTGTCCACTTTCTTTAATTCCTTAGCATTCATAAAGCGGAAAAGGTTATATTTATACCTATACTATGCAGTGTGTTATGAGCATATTTGCATATTTATAGTCTAGGAACTGTCACTTACTAGTGAAATAACTTTGCTCTGTGTTTTTGACCAGAACAAGGATGAAGTAGGTCTAGGAAATCTCTCAAATTTATCCTTATCATTTAAATCTCCCTGGGATGATTTTTTTCTTTTTCCATCTGAGTTTAATGCCTTCCCTACCTTTAAACATTGAGATGCCTCCTATTTTCTAATCTCCTCAACCTAATACAGATTTGTACTGATATTTTATATACTTATCACATAGTCATACCATTTATCTCTTGTATCCAGTTGGATTGCAAACTTTTATTTTATTTTTTCTTATCTCTAGTTTGATGCAAAGGTATATGTTATGTGGCAATATCCTGTTAAAAGGATTTTTTAAATAAAAAAAAAGAGTAAGTACTAGATGGAAGAAAAATATTACCTTAATGTTCTTTAGTGTTTACTGTTTTTTCAGTCTGTGCTAAGTACTTTACATAGATATCTCATTTAAACTAAAAACAATCCCATGAGGTAGGTATAATTATTATTAAAGTTTTGCACACAGATAACTAAAGCAGAGAGAAATTAAGTAAAATCATGCAGCCTGCTCCTGAGCCTATGCTATTATTTTACTAATAACTTATATTGCCTTTGTATTTCCCCACCTTTACTTTAAATTACTTCAAGAGAACCATTTATAAAGTTAAGTTGCTTGTCAGAAGTGAAAAATATACTAGAACATAATACATCACAGAACACAAAATCATGTTCAGGGACTATATTAGTTGCCTAGTGCTACCATAATGAATTACCACAGACTTAGTAACTTAAAATAACATGAATTTATTATCTTACAGTTATAGAGGTCATACATGTGAAATCAGTCTCACTGGGCTAAAATAGAAGTGTCAATAGACCTATATTCCTTCTGCAGGCTCTGGGAGAGAATCCATTTCCTTGCATTTTCCATCATCCGGAAGCTGCCGATATTCCTTAACTGTGCCTCTTTCTCTCTCTTCAAAGCCAGCAGCATAGTATCTTCTCTCCTGTCTGGCATCAGCTTCTGTTATTTTGAATAGACTGTTGGTAGAAAAATGGATATTAAAGTTGCTGCAAGTAAGGGTTCAGAAGAAAGTGAGAAAGCATGGTAGAAAGATTCTATATTTTCTTTAAAAATAAACATATTGTCATAACAAGAAACTTGGTGGAAACATAAATATTAAAGGTACTGCTGGTCAGGGAAATGAGTATCAGGTTATTGAAACTGAAGAAAAATAAATCCTTGTTATATAATGGAAGAAAACTTAACTAAAATGTGTCTTTTAGTTGTGTGGAAAACAGAACTTGAAAGCAATGAACTCAGATATTTAACTGAGATTTACAAAGTGTTGAAGGTATAATCTGATTTTTGTCTTGCTTTTATCCAAATGCTACAGAAAAAGAAGAACCATTAAGCAAAAAAGGAATGTGGACTTGATGATTTGGGAAATTCTTAGCCTATTAAGATTGCAAAAGAAGTTAAAATTAGGAAATTTCCCTTCAGAGAAAATGTGCTCTGGAGTGAAAGGTAAAGCTGGACTCCTTTTTGCAGCATCTCCAAAATATCAAAACCTCAGAGTATTACATCACACAAAAGGCTGTTTGAAGAGATTAGGCATGTGACTCATAGATTCCTCTAGTTTTCTCAGCAGAAACCAAGATAAGAGATGAGAGTATCGAAAAGATCTGTGGAGGAGACTTTTGTCTAATAGAGTGCACTCCTGTGATATATGCCTAGGATTTACAAGTTTCTGGAAATGTTTTACCAGCGGAATCACTGACAGCCTGGACTGAAAAAGCAGAGAAGACAAAATGAAAAAAGGCTGCTGGCCTCCCAAAATTCTGTTGACAGGGAACAGGCCCATAAGACTACTCATCTACTCTTCATGGGAAAGGCAGCATGACTCCAAGGGATGAACTGTGAGCCCCGAGGGTGCAGCTGCTAGCCAAAGAGAATTAACTTCAGTTCTTGGAACCTGAGTCTGCCTGCTGAGATTTCAAAATTGCTTGAGATTGGTAACTTCTTTTTATTTTATTTTTTAAATAAGACTAATTTTTTTGAGCAGGGTTAGTCTCACAGCAATATTGAGAGAAAGGTACAGAGATTTCTCATATAGACATCTCCCTTCATTCTTCTGTTTTCTCTCTTTCCGAATGGGAATGTCTACAATTCTCTACCTATTCCACCATAATATTTTGGAAACAGATAACTTGTTTTCTAGTTTCAGAATCTAGATAGAAATTTTGCACCAGCATGGATTATGCCCAGAATTTCACATACACCTGATTCAGATGATGAGCTTTGGGACTTTGAGCTGATGAGGTTTAGATGAGATTTTTGGACTTGCGTTAATTATGAATGAGTTGAAGCTTTTGAGACCTTGGAATAGGATGGATATATTTTTATGTGGGACGAATATGAATCGTTGGTGCTCCAAAAATGAACTGTGGTAGGCAGAATAATGGCCTCCCAAAATGTCTCCATTCTACTCCCAGGACTTTGAATGTAGTTAGGAATTTGAGATGGGAGGATTATCCTGGATTACCTGGGTGGACTCAATGTAATTATAAGAGTCTATTAGAGAGAGGAAGGAGGGTCAGAGCCCAAAAGAGGAGAAATAGGACAGAAACAAATGTCAAAAAGGAGAAAAGTTGTTACATTGCTGATTTTGACATTGGAAGATGGAGACGTGAGACAAGGAATGTAGGCAGCCTCTAAAAATCAGAAAAGGCAAAGAAACTGATTCTCCTCTAGTGTCCCGAGAAAAAATACAGGCTTGCCAATGACAGTGAAACTAATTTTTATTTCCGACCTATCAGATAATAAATTTATGTTGTTTTAAGCCACTCAATTTGTAATAATTTATTACAACAATAGGAAACTAAAACATGGTCAGCAAATTGTCAGTTTTATTTGTTCTGCGGCAATATAAATATTATTTTTTTTCCTGAACACTGAAGTTAAAACAAAGATAAATATAACCAACCATCCAACCCAAATGAGCAATAGAGGTTTATAAGTCCAAATCAAATAATTTCCCTACAGTCATGATATTTCTTCTAATGACATGGCACAACATCAGAAAACGGAAGATATGATGGGAGAATGTTGGCTATACAAAAACTTTTTCCAGATATTAAGACTTTGAGTTTATCACTCACAGATATGTGCTAATATGTACACACAGTTGTTTATTTACTTTGTATTCTAAAAACTTGATAAAATCACTTTTTAGTTCTAGTAGCTTCTTCATAGATTTCTTAGTAATTTCTTAGTAATAAAGACTTCACAATATATATTAAAAAATTCACCTTATTTTAATTAATTAATTAATTAATTAATTACTTTTGCATTATACTCCTGCCTAGGATCTACAATGCAAAATTGAAAATAAGTAGTGAGAGCAGACAACTCTGCCTTGTTCCCAATCATGGTGAAAAAAATAATAATTCCAGCTTTTGTCTTTAATTATATTTTGTCTTTGTATTATATTACCTTTTCATTTGATGCCTTTTGTCAAGTTGAGTGAGTTCCCTCCTCAAGATAATAAAATTATCTTGAATTTTATTATATGTTTTTTCTACATCTACTGAAATCATCCAATGAGTTAAATTTTTTTTTAAATCTGTTATGATGAATCACATTGATTGCTTTTTAGTGATAAACCAATCATGCATTCCTGGATAAACTAAACTTGGTAATGAGGCAGTATCATTTTTATATATGGAATCAAGTTGCTAATATTTGTTGAGAGTTTTTGTGTCTATGCTCATGAAATACATAGGTCTGAAGTTTTCTCTTCAATAATGTCTGGCTTTAGCTTAATGGACTGAGTAGGAAAGTGATTACTTACATTTTATTTTCTGAAGAGTTTGTGTAGAATTGATATTATTTTTTCTTTAGATGTTTAATAGAATTCACCAATAAAACCTTGTTGATCTGGAGTTTTCTTTATGAAAAGAGTTTTAAGTACAGTCACACAATGCATAACAACATTTTGATCAACAATGGACCTCATAAATGACAGTGATCCCATCAGACTATAAAGGAATTGAAAAATTTCTAACACCTACTGACATTGTAGCCATCATAATATCATAGTGCAAAGTAGTACATGTTTACAGTGATTCTGGTGTAAGCAAACCTGTGCTGCTAATATAAAAGTATAGCACATACAATTATGTACAGTACATCATACTTGATAATGATAATAAACAACTGTTACCAGTTCTCATATTTACTATACTATACTTTTTCATTGTTTTAGAGCATATTGTTTTTACTTATAAAAATAAGTTTGCTATAAAGCAGTATGCCATTGACAGGAGCCTCATACACCTTGTGTTTACTATGTCTCTTGATTGTGTAATTAATTTTCTCTCATGCTTGATCTAATCTTGTGTTTTCTACAGTAACTTGCTATACGGGCTTGTAGCCTAGAAGCAATAGGCTATAGCATATAACCTAGGTGTGTGGTAGGCTATAATATCTATGTAAGTGCACTCTATGATGTTCAATGACAAAATTGTCTAAAGATGCATTTCTTAGAATATATCCCTGTCTTTAAGAGGCACATAACTATGCAACTTCAAGTCCTTTAATAGAAATGAAGCAATTTCTTCTTTAAACATTGGTGGCATTTTTTCCTTAAAGAATTTGCCCATTTCTTATAATTTGTCTGCTGTATTAGCATGAAATTGTGAATATAAGAATTTCTTATCCATTAAGTGTTACAGGATCTAAAATGTTATCACCTTTTTCATCCTTGATATTGATAATTTTTATAATCTTTTTTTTTTTTTTGAGCACACTGGCTAGAGTTTTATCAATTTTATTCACCTTTACAGAGTCAGCTTTTGACTTTCTTAATTTTCTCTATTGTTTTATGTTTTTTATTGTTTTTTTTCTTTTTTTTTTAATTTTGTTACTTTCTCTTCTTTTTCCCTCTACTGGCTTTGAATTTTTTTTCTAGTTAATTAGGCTGAAAACTTACATTATTGATTTATGATATTTCTTTCTTTCTTATGTAACCATAAAGTGTTATGCATTGCTCTTGTAACACTGCCTACACTTCAGATTTAGGGGTTCTTTCCTTTCTTTCTTTCTT
Organism: Rousettus aegyptiacus; assembly: GCF_014176215.1. Classification (NCBI taxonomy): domain Eukaryota; kingdom Metazoa; phylum Chordata; class Mammalia; order Chiroptera; family Pteropodidae; genus Rousettus; species Rousettus aegyptiacus. Next base: position 114,385,472 of record NW_023416295.1, read on the forward strand.
TTTTTTGGTTGCAAGGGTTTTTGTTGTTTTTTAAATTTTACTTGTAATTTCTTTTTGATCCATGAGTTATTAAGAAGTATGCTTGAGAATTTCCAAATATTTGGATGTTTTTCCGGACATCTTTTTTAGTTCTAGTTCCATTCTGATATGGTCAGAGAAGATGCATTATTTTAATTCTGTTGATACTTGTTTTATGGCTCAGAATATGTTATATCTTTGTAAATGCCCCTTGTGTATTTGAAACAAATGTTTTTGGTTGTTGTTTTATAGTGTTTTAATGTCAATTATGTCAATTTGTTTGATAATGTTGTCTTCTTTAACTCTACTTATATTTTAAATCTACTTGTTCTATCAATTACTGTAGGTATATTTCACTATAATTGTGGATTTTCTACTTCTTTCAGTCTAGCTAGTTTTTGCTTCATGTGTTTTAAAGATATTACTAGGTGCATTTACATTTAGTATTGTGTTTGTTTTCTTGATGAACTCAATCAAGGTTTGAAACAGAAGAAACAAAATGATGAGACATAATAAATAGGATTTATTTGGAAAAAGGTTTTGTTAAGTTCTTTAAAATAATAAGTAGCTCAATATTCTATCAAGTCACCCTGACAGAAATTTATTTCACTTGTCAGGATGCAATTCATTTTACAAATTAATTCCCACTAAGTTGTGAATGACACAGAGCAGGGTGCAAAGGAAGAAGCAGTGAGGTTTATTAAGCTATCTCTGGACAGTGTTCTTTCTTAGGCATGCTTCATTCGGGAATTCTTCATGTGTAAACTGGCTTTACTTTTCACAACCATGAATCTGACTTGGACGAGATAGCTGAAAACAACACTTGCTGGGAGAAAAATTGTACATAAATTATCTTTTCAAATTTGAGACACTAGAAAGAACCAAAGAAAGGAATTGATAAGAAAGTTTTGGGTTAATATTTTGGAACACAGAAAGTTTTCCAGCCTATAAAAATAATCTTTATTCTTTTATTATATATAGTTTAGTCTCTGCCATATAGTATTTTATTTACTGTTTGAAGAGCTTCAAAGGCAACCTGGCCAATTTTATTTACAAGAGGTAGTTTCACCATCTGCTCAAGCAGTAAAACTTCATAGCACTTGGTAAATATCAGTTACAGGCTATGTCTACACAGCACAAAATGAAAGATATATTTTATAATGCTTTAATTATTTTTGGTTACCAACTAGGAGAATTTGACTCAGAATATTTTCTGATTCCCATTTTTTAATGGATAATACTCCTGGTAATTAAATGTTAACCAAATTTTTACTTTTAATAATGCTATCTGGCAAAAGTAGATTTATGAGTAGTTTTACCCTGGATAAAGTTTATGCAGACTGAATAATTCTATTGTATATTTATTCATCTTTTTATTATTATTTTTTTCATCTAACAAAATATATTGAGCATTCATTATACCAGGCACAATTACAAATGCTGGAATGTTAAAAAAAAATAAAGTCCGGTAGTTAAAAATGCAGTTAGCTGGGGAAAAATCACCCTATGGAAAAGAACAGGTGGTACAGAATCTCTGCAGTAGGAGCAAGCAAAGAGACCAGCATGCCTCATACAGAGAAAGTAAGGGGAGAGCGGTAGGAAATGAACTCTTAGGTGTCTAGGGGTGCATGGGGAAAGGAGTCAGATCACATGGTGTCTTTTGCATCTTATTCCAAGTGTAATAGAAAATCACTGGACAATTTGAGCAGAGCAGTTACTCAATGTTTTCAGAGGATCCCTTTAGCTACCAAGTGGAAAAGAAAATAGGCTATATGGATATGGACACAAAAGGGGAAGCAGAGAGTCCAGCTAAGAAGACACTTTTTCAATTCAAATGAGGAAACGTAGTGGCTTAGCATAGGTTGTAAGTAAAATAAATGAGGAATAGTAGGATTTTGAATCTTTTTTAAAGAGCTTTTGTTAAAGGATCAGGTATGTGATAGAAAGAAAAGTCTGTATGTCTTCAGAATTATCAGGTCACCACTGAGTGAATAGTTGGGCCAATTAGTGAAACTGGAAAAGAATCAGAGGTTCAATTTTGACTATGTCAAAAGTAATATGTTTATTATATATTTAAATGATATGTTGATCAGGCAATTTGTAAAATTCTGGAATTTAGAAATAGATGTCAAAGACATTGAACCAGATTTGGAAGTCAGCAGCACATAGATAATACCTAAAACCATGAGAATGGTAAAAAAAAAAACAGATATGAGGTTGGCATCTTGGATTGGTCTCTTTTTGATACCCTAGAGTACTGCGTCACCGAACTGAAAGAGTGACTACTGTGGTAAAATACAAACAAGAATGTGTGGTCTCCTGAAAGCCTAGGAACAAAAGTATTTCAAGAAAGAAAATAATCAGCTGTGTAATTTGCTTCTTAATGGTCTCTCTCACTTTATCTCGATCAGAATCAATGTGAGTAGGAAGAAATAAACACTTTCTATCTGTGGAAGAGCTAGAAGTGATGTTGAAATAAAAATAGAAAATCTATTAAAAATACATGGTTACACATTATATTTCCCGATCATAGCACCTGGGATCCACAAATATACAGCATCTTTTTATTTATTAGGTCATCAGAGCTCATAGAATAATGACTCGGATGAGCAACACACATGAGAATTTGTGTCTACATTAGTTGCTATGTTTAATGGCAGTGACAGAATCACATTTTTCTATTTTCAGATTATCAGTGATGTGTGTAACCAATATATTTAGAAATGAATCATTCGTCAACAAACTAAAATAACTATATTGGATTCCACTCTAAATGTTCTATTCTTAGTTGATTAAAAGGGAAAAAAACCACTGAACTTTTATCTATTACTTACAATTTTGAATATGATTTTGATGCCAAAATTACTCTATGACTATAAATTTATAGTGCCACAATCTACATAGAGCATAGGGGATATTGTATTTCTTTTTCCCTGATGTTAAAAAAGTCAAAACTACACCATCTATCCCCTCAGAAGCTAGTGTGCACAAGTTAATTCCTTAGACCTGACAGTGCAGAGAACAGCGTTAATAAATGGGGTGTACTGGATTGTAGAAAGAACAGATGTGAGTTTTCTGCTCCACAGTCCGATAAATTATTTCTCTATATATCTCCATTTATATACTGCAGTCACCATTGAAGACCTGTGTTTAAAGACTCTCTGGTAAAGCACTCTGCATATGGGCTTCGCTATTTCAAAAGTCTCCAGTAACATTTAAAATGTCTTCTTTTAGGTATAGTCCTTTTTACAGTGTTGGGAAGGGGGTGCTTTTAACTTGAAATGCCACTGAAATATGATTTTTGTTTCTGGCCGCTCTAAACAACTTTTGCTTACAGGCCTACTGCCTGGAGAAACTAGAATTGTACAATTACCTATAACTTTGTCCCACTGGAAAATGCAGTCGAAATACATTTTGTAATAAATTTTGCCATTTTATTTTTTATCTGACTCAAAGGATGCATCTTTAAGCTCCTAGAAACGTAGTGTTAGCTAAGGGTTCAGAAGAGTGATCCATGAAAAGAAATGCACATATTTAAATACCACACCAAAGCAAAGGTGTTTTTTGTCATAAATTTTATTATTCAAAGCCAAATGTCCTGCAAACGTCATGTGTATTTATTGCTTCTCTGGGAAGAGACAGAACGCTTGTGGTTGAAAACCATTCTGAGAATCTATTACTAGACAGAAGTTAGGGAGATGGGAATATTTTTCCAGCTGCTGCTATATTCCAAGGTTTGTGCTACATATTTGTGTACTAGCTCACCAGCTCACTCAATCATGACAATAGTTTGGTGTCATGGTAAGAAGCTCTGCTTCTGGAGTGTTACTTCTCTGATCAAGATAAGTTTTCTTATCTGTAAAGAACAGAGAACAATTGTACATGACTTATAAAGATTAGGAGAATTATGCCTCTGAATTTTTTAGCTCAGTCCTTGTATAGGAAATACCCTCTGTTACATACAACTTACGAATTTAAAAATCAGTAGGAGATAAAGAAACAAATTGCTGTTTATGTAAGTAACATAAACCATAAAAATGTCTAAATATGCCAAAGTTTATAGAAGCAGGAATCAAAACCAGGTCAACTGTACTGCAAACCTTTTTTGGGAGAAGTGACCCAAGATCTGATTCTGTGACTAGCACGAAAACAGCAACCATTAAATGGTTGTGGAATAAGTGGCTCTAAATCTGAAACTTTCTTCTGTATCATCAGTCCAGCACACTCCAAGAAGATCTTTGTTAAAAGTCATGCTTCACAGAATATCAACATATATAGGGCTTCAAACCAGCAGCTGAGCTGCCAAACCAAAATAAACTTTTCAAGATTGTCTACATTTCTGTAAGGGTGCAAGATGAGTCCTAGAATCTCACACTATAAAGATTATTAAATAGCTTGCATAGAGAAAGAGAAAAGTTGCCTGAGCAGAGTCAGAAAGATAGAGATATGTAGAGTCCTCTGCTTTCCTCATCATGTCATGGAAAGGGCCAAGGCGTTTCCTGGACATGATGTGGGTTCTGACCCAGCAGGATCAGGTAGTCCAGATTTGAATTATCAGCTATTTATAGAAAGTATTTAGAAATTCCAACTGTCAATCCCCTGGAGACTTCGGGACCTGATACGTGTTGTAGGCCTCTTTAACAAAAGAGGAACGTGTGCAGAATGTATAAAACTATTCTTGGATATAACTGAGTATAAAGTTGTTCCTTATGTAATACTAGCTTAACCAATCATGAAAAATTTGACTCTAATCCTAATGACCATTGAACTTCCACAAAATGTAATTGCTTCAATTAATTTAATGTACTGGACTTGGCTCATTTATTTTTAGCAATCAACAAATTTAACATGATGTTAACATAGTGTGAATAAAAATGTACACTTAAACATAATTCTACATTATCTCACAAATATTAGAAATTTCAAGAAATGTTTAATTTTATTTTCCTAATCCATCATATTTTCCCAAAAAAACTTGAGAGAGTTATTTTTAATGTTCTTGAATCCAGACACAAATAAAATGATTTGCAGAGCCAAACATACTGTAGTGTAGGAAGCTTCCCCACACAATTATGCCAACATCTCAGCTCTTTTATTATTCAACTCAGACTTTCACTGATCATTTGGCAAATAATACTGAGTCAGAAGTAAAGTAAAATAAGACAAAATAAATGAGAGTTGTAGAGATAAAAATAGCTCTTTCATACTTACTGGTAGCCAGGAAAAGTTCTGATATACTTAAAACTAAAATTGACTGATCTCAAGAGACAGGATAGTTGAACTAAAGTTCTATTATGTACACAAATCAAAATATAGGCTTTTTGTTTAAGAGTTGATGTCTAATGTAAAGAGGAAGCTGAAAGTAATAAATTCATTGACAAGCTTGAACTAAGGAAAATATGAAACCGTGTCTTCTAAGAAAGCATCTCATGTGAAAAATCCAGAAGAATTATGGATGCTAAAGAAACATAACAAAATTTTCAGAGCATTTATACTCTAATAATCACATGAATAAGTTCTCGAACTTGCATATAACTTTTATTTTATTTTCAATTCTTGTTTAAATATGTTTTCAGAAAAACTTTATCCTTTTATGTGGCTAGCATCACTGTCATACAAACATGTTATTCTAATTTCTGTCTCCACATTCCTCTCTCACTCCCTGTTGTAGAAAAGGTTTGGACATGCTAAGTCAGCCCTAGAATGAAAGAGAAAACAGGACAAGCAGTAACAGAATGGTGACCTGGTTAAGAACAGAGGATAGAGTTCACAACAGACTTGGAATCGAAACAGCTTTACTGCTTGCTGGTTATGTGTCCTTGAGCAATTTATGTAATTTCCCTAAGCCGTTTCTTCATCAATAAAATGGAGGTAATAATTTCTATCTCAAGGGGATGTTGTGAGTTTTAAAGGAGATCACCTAGATAATGAGTTGTGCATAGAGCCTCATGTATAAAAACACAGCAATTTTAGCCAAAAATATGTTTATAGCTTTTATAAATTATCAAGTAGTTCTCAGTACACAGCTCTGTGCTAACTACTTCACATGTGCAAAAAAGACGCTATAAAATATTTTGATTTTTCTGTGTAATCCCCCTTCAACCTAAATGTAATTTTAACCCAAGACTTTCCTCTGTTTGGGGATGATGAATGAGATCACTTTTGCTTCAAGTGGGGGTTATCATTAAAAGATGTGAAGAATTAAAGGTCAATTATTGCCTTTTCATCTTTAAAAACTCGTAATCTAGGTGAAAATTAGTAAAAAACTAAACAAACAACAACAAAAGAACCATCTTTTAAAAAAAGTTTCTCTGGTACTCTCTCCACCTCCCTACCACTCACCACTCCAGTTTTGTGTGTCTGAACTGGGAAAGAAAAAAGAGAATTGGAAAGAAAGAAAAATAGAGCCTACCTGCTAGGCTGTTGATGCAGAAGTGCTGAAACCGAGGTAGGATATGCCACCTTTAAATTTGAGGAAACAAAAGTAGAGAGTGTTTGAGACCAACTTTCCAGCTGAGCTCTGACAGGCCAGCAGATGTGCCCAGGGTCACAGTGATGACTCCCTGGGATTTCAGTGGCAGAGAATATCTGATGAGGGTTCAGTCTCCCTCAGTCTCAGAGAAGTTCAGGAAAACAATTAAATCTTACCTGAAGCTAAGAGAATGACATAAAATTAATTCATCTTTAACTCAATGGAGATACGCATTTACAAATAGTAGCTTGCACAATGTGGCAAGAGGCCATTGAAACAAATGCTACTGGAAGTAGAAGCCAAATAATTGTGTGTCTCCCTGGATACTAGCACGGGACAGACTAAAACCCAGAAGTAGAGTTCTCTCTCTAACCAATAATGCAGATTATTTCATAAACCCTGAATCTTAAAATCGACTCCAGGGATAAGGAGAGTAAGTAGAAACAATTCTATATTTGGTTTTAAGCTCAGAATGATTGCGAAATATCTGTTTTCCTAGCATGAATCAATTGCAGACTCTTATCCCAGATGAAATTAGAGCTCAAGATAGAAATTAAGTTCAGTATGAGAAAATAGTTACTTTTTTGCACACTTGACTTTTTAGACTGTGAAAATATTGTATGTTCTACATATGTAGCTCTCATGACTGTTCAGGATAAGTTTCTTTTTCTTTTTTTTCCCATATAGTAAAACAATAAACCATATATCAGAGAGATTATATTAGTTTAACTGAGACTACAGTTAAGGTAACTGTGGCCAGGTATATGATGGGTGCTACTTATTTGCATAGTAATCCAGTGTTTCTCAAATATTAAGATGTATAAGGGGCTTGTTAAAACTGCCTACACCTCAAAGATTCTGACTCCTTAGGACTTTGTGGAGTGTAGGAATCTGTAGCTTTTGCATGGTATCTAGATTATTTTTATTCTGGTTAAGTAATCTGGCAAGGCTCATTCCAGGTGAGAGAGAGAGAGAGAGAGAACCGAAACATATGATCAAGTATTAGAATGATTACATATATACAAAATAGTTAGTAGATGGTAGCATTGTAGTCACTCTTTAAGGAAAGAGTTACTCTATTATAATATTTAGGAGAATATAAATAGCTAAATTTAAACTAATGGACTGCCCTCTAAATTTACCTATCATTGTTCAGGTAACTACAATCTTGCACTGACGATCATGAGAGTAATGCAAATCTGATTAAAACAATTATAAAATGCAAACATAACTAAAAGTTATAAACTCTTTGTAATAGTAATTATTTTACAAGTAAATCACAGTAGAAAATATGTTGACTAAATGAGTAAAGGGCAACTGTTCTAAAACAAATTTAAGAAGCTAAACTAGCAGTTTACTGAACAAAATAAAGTAGCTTACCAGCTGAATAAAGGGATGGGGTGCTGCTGTATCTAACAACTCCACCCAAATCAGCTATCGTGGTGGCATTGGCCAGAAGAGGGGTGATTAAAACATTTACTAATAAGAAGCAAATTACCTATGGCAAGATTCTGCCACTCCCTTATCATTTCTTCTTTTCTAATTTCTCTCTTTTCTTAGGGACAAAAAGTTTTTTGGGCCTGGTAAAGCCACAGCAGACTTTGTCAGTACATAAACACAATAATATTATCCTTAGAGTTGCTCAACATTTGCACGTGGGATGCACATGAGGTGAACAACTGGCTTAGTTTACCCAGGACTGTCCCACTTTTAGCACTGAAAGTCTTCCATTCTGAGGATACCCTTAGTCAACTAAACCAGGATAGTTGGTCACCTTATTACAGAAGAAAAGATGGCTTATCTTATAAGTATGCTACTCAAAAGATTATGAAAACATTCATAATAGGAATACTATTTTGAATAGTATTTATAATCTGTCTCTTTTGCCTTACTGAGCACAAGACTTTCCATGGTCTGCCCAAAGCAGCATTTATGTGGGCATGGCAGCTAGCTGTGCTTTGAGGAGAAGTAAAATTTCAGCATTTGATATAGAAGGGAATATTGGTGAAGGAATGATGTAGTATTTGGCTTCAGACATGTAACTCAGGGCTACAGAGATAATGGTTTTGCCACTATCAATGTTAGAGAATACCAGCCCTGATAATCAAAAGGTTAGAGACTTCTCTTCTACTTTAAGGTCACTTAGCCCCAAACTCATCCACTCATACAGACCCCACCTGAAGGAGAGAAGCAGGGGAAGAGAGAATCCCAGTATCTGACATTCTGAAAAATGTTGTCCAAGAAAGACTTGGACAAAAGTCTACTTAAATTGTTAGATCAGGCTAGCTTCAAACCAAAGTAGACATTTATTATTATTTAATTCTACTCCTCAGAGCTCAGAGGCTGAATGTTAGGAAATAAGTACAAATCATTAACTAAGAATAGAAGCTGCTTTTATCTTTTTTCTTTCTTTCTTTCTTTCTTTCTTTCTTTCTTTCTTTCTTTCTTTCTTTCTTTCTTTCTTTCTTTTCCTTTTTTTTTTTTTAATTCTTGACCATCCTTGTTTTAGTATAAGTTCGTGCCATTTTTGAGGGCATATGTGCACTGACTCTTTTTCTTAAGTATAGAATCTGCACCCTGGTATGGGAGAGGCTGCTAATTATTCACCCAACTCTCTTTTCTTTCCGTCTCTGGGCAAGCAGCTGGACTATATCTACAGGATGACTTTACAGGTCATACCAGCAAGTTGTAGCTAAATGAATGTGAGTGAACTGAGAAATGTTACTTAATGGTTGGCTAATTAAAACTTTACCTGCATACATCTTTTCCATTTCCCTTCCACTGGCTAAATACAGAAATCTCTGAAACAGGTGATATAGTTATGGGTTGGTGACCACCCACTGACCCAGGTTACCTTTATCAAGCTGTAGCTTATTTCTGAAACTTTTATTGAGTTAAGTCACTGGAAATTTGGAATTTGTTTTTTACAGCAGTTAATGCTTTACTTTAACTAATGCACGTAGAAGGAGAAGATGGGAGTGGATAAAAATATTAGAATAGGACTGATTGCCTCAGAAAAGAGGAGGAAAAGCAAAGAAAAGGGGATTTTTAAAGTTGCCTCATTGGTGATCTTAAACCTGAAATGTTATTCATAATCAGAACCACCTTCGTTGAAAATAGTAGAAACCTAACTCAAACTAGCTTAAACTAAAAAGATAATTCATTGGCTCCTTAAATGACAAATTCCAAAGGTAAACCTTATGCACTGGAAATAGGAATTCAGATGATACTCTTAGCTCTCTCTTTCTCTTTCCTCAATGAGAAGAGCAGATCAGAAGAAGGGGAAGCGGAAGAGGAAGCAAGAAGATAAGAAGAAGAAGAAGCCGAGAAGGGAAGAAGCGCCCGGGAGAGGAAAGGTAAGAGAAGCCTAAGCCGAAGCCATCGACTACGATCCCATCAGAATATTCTTCTTCTTCTTTTCTTCTTCTTCTTCTCTCTATCTCTCTCCTTCTTCTTCTCTCTCTCTCTCTCTCTCTCCTCTCTCTCTCTCTCTCTCTCTCTCTCTCTCTCTCTTTCTCTCCCCTCCCCGCTTCACCTCCCGTCCCTCATTTCCCGAAAGAAAAGATTGGAAAAAAGTAATAATTGGGGTCAATTCTTCTCTGTATAATTTTCTTATGTCCCAGATATCAGCCTGACACCATATCCCAAACCCTCTGACAAACCTATTAGATGGAGAAATTTCCAAAGGAAAATGTGCATAGCAGACAAAAATAATACATCTACCACAGTGCTTAAAAAAGACATTATATAAGTGACATGATGTATATATGATGAGAGGAGAGAGAGAGAGAGAGAGCGCTAATTAATCAAGTCTCTGACATCTGGCAGGCCAGTTTTCCTTTACAGAATAAGGTGATTTGTTTTGACAACTGACCAAGACTGTCTTAATATTCCCTCAGCTTGACTAAACTTTAGACAGCTTCCTGCTTAACTAGCCAGCCTCTGACCTCCCTTTTTTCCACAGCATTTACTTTTAAAAAGCTACAATAGCAAATTCTTCCTCTGCCCCTTAGAGGTATACATTTTCTATAATCCAGGAATGTCTTCCTCAAGGAGCTGAAAACTATTACTTTGAAAAGTAACCGTCAAGAAAAATAGTGCCCCTGGCTCCAGGTCTCTGTGGGGATGGTAGGTGCCTCACTTTAGTAAAGTCCTAATTAGCAAAAAAATAAAAAATAAAAAATAAAAAAATAACTCCAAACTCCCCACTAATGTCCTCTGACACTTTTCTGCTAGCTCACCTCAGTCCTTAAAAATTTTTCTGGTTTTTGTTTCAGTGAAGTTAATTCAATTTCTGTCTCTTACTGAAATGGTCTTGGATAACGTCTTTGCCTATTTAACCAGTCCTGTTTAGTGTAGTTTTTCCCTGACATGAACTAGCAAACTATGTGCTGATCAGGCTGATCCTTCTGAGCCTTGTTTTTAAGCTTTCTCAGGATTGTTCTTTAGTAGCCTTTAAATCATGGCTACCTTATCCCTACTACTAAGACACAACCCTTTTGTGGTGGTCTTTATTGAACACCATATTTCCAATGAGGTTATATCGCTCTGATTAAATTAAACTTAAATTTCTCCTAACATTTTGTGAACTCGGAGTTTCACTTACAGTACCTTGATATTCTTTCCCCAACCATGGGAAATTCCCTCATATATAGATACAGATTAATCCCTAGCCAAGCAAACCCAAGGGAACCCCAACATAGATTTCTAGAGCTCTTTATCTACGTGGCTTCCTCCTCTCTGATACTTTGCCCTGAAAAATTTAGCTGCCTTTGTTTCCTTAACCATTTTATTTTTGACTCTCCACTTTGATGAGACATGGCTCTGTTTGGATCTCACTTTCCTGTATTGTTGTCTGGAACTCACTTGTAGGCAGTAAGTCAGGGGAATAATAGCAGGACACCCTTCATTTGTTTCTCTTCTCTTGGGGATCACCTTTCTCTGCTTGTTGTCTAGTGAAAATATTTGCTTCAAATGTTTTTTTTTTTTTTCCTTTAGCTTTTGGTAATCAATTATAGGAAACAAATACCATCTTCTTTTCTTAATAGAAGTGAAGTCCTAAAATATTACATAATTTGTAAGGGTTATTTGATCATGGACATTAAACTCAGAAGTTTGCTAGCCTTTTGTGTTTATGTAAAGTGCCCTTTTGTTTCCATTTAAAAATATGACTTTCTTATATCAGTGCATAAATACACAGCTGGTCAATTGTTTGAAGTGACTTAATGTCTAGTGCAACTTGATACAAAAACTTTTATAGATTTCAAACAAAGACATCATATATATTGTGGTATTATGTTTAGAGCTGTGGTATATAAAAATCTTTCACAAATGTTTATTTATGTGTATTTTTAGCTGTTCTAAATAAAATTCTGAAAAGAAATAAATAAGATTGCTAATTGAATGGCTATAAGGTTTTCATGGAGAAGCTATTAAGACTATAAATGAATCATTAGAAAGACTTTTCCATACTATCGAATTTATTGTTCTTGACCTGAAAGCAAAGTTCATTGTCTCTTTAGTTGCCAAACCCTTAGCTTAAAGAGAGCAACCTCATTACATCTGTTATCTATATCTAAAAGTCAAAAAAATGTTATCAAATGATAAGGTGCATGGTTTATAACAGGCCAGGTAAGATTATTTGAGGTAGGCAGAATTCTAAGATGGCCACCAAGGTCCACATCCCTGGTGTACATACATGTCCAGTATACGGCTTTACCCTTGAGTATGGATGGGGCTTGTGAATATGGCTAATCTTACTCTTTTGATTAATTTACATTATATGCAATGGTAATGGGAGTGTGTAAATGTAATTAAGTAACTAATTGGTTTGATTTTGAGCTAGTCTACAGAGAGACGATCCTAGATGAGCCTTACTTAATCAGGTGAGCCTTTTAGAAGAGACTATAGGCTTTCCCTGAGATCAGAGATTCTCCTGTTATTCTAAAAGTAGACTGCTATATTGTAAGAAGGCCTAAAGAGGACTTGTGAAAGGACTACATCACAAGGAACTGTGAGTATTCAAGGAGCTGATTGTGGTAGATGAAGCAAGAATATAGGAACCTCAGTCCTAACACTCAAGGGAAATGGTTTCCCCCCCCCCAATAAGTACAATCGTAATAAGACCTTGAGCTCCAGAATGAAATGTGGTCTAACTAAAATCTTTGAAGCTTTGGGGTACTCTAAGCCTGGGCTCCTGACCCACAGACACTGTGAGATAATAAATATATGTGATTTTATCCCAGTAAACTTTTGGTATTTTATTATCCAGTAATTGATAACTAATTCAGCTATATTAGTTAGTAAAATATTAATTGCTCTTACTAGTATGAAATAACCTCTATTCAAGCTCCTAAGAACTCCACTACCAGCACTCATTCATGCAAGCTATCATTGTTTTCAAACCTATGAACAGTCTCACAATTCAGTAACTAAGGCATTAATATTTGAACACCGAGGGACTCCAGAATCCTGCTTCCACAGTATGGCAATTCCCCTTCTGATTGGCCAGTGATCAGGCTATACTGATTGTTAAACAATTTTAACATAACACTAGATAACAAGTTATTTAACTATATATTATAAATATATAGAATATTATTATATGTCTTAAAGCTACTTCACAATGTTGTAACGATTACACAGAATAGAACAAGAAAAGTTTCTGCTTTCATGGTTATTATCTGTGAGCTAGGAGAGAGGTAGAAAAAAGTAAATCAAGTTAACAAATATAACTTTTGACAGTGATAAATACTATAAAGGAAATTAATGGGGTCTGCACAACAGAAACATCTGCTTCATGCCCAGAGATTGCCAACTTAGTTTCCTGAACTGCCCTATATTATCAAAGCTACCTTCTCAGACTCCTCATTTGATAGTAAAGATGATGATGATGACAATAATGTTTATAATGATAATGATTATATAATTAAATAACTAAAATATAATATAATTGTAATATAATAACCATCACAAGAATGTATCCAGTGTTTTCTCTGTGCCAGGCACAGTTATACTTGCTTAACATATATTGTCTTATGCAATCCATTCAACGACTCTATAACTTGAGTTGTCCTTGAAGTATTTTTTTTAAATCTATATAAGATATAATATAGTAAGTGTGATATTCAAAATATTTAACAACCAGTAGAACGTGGTTACTGGCCAATCAAAGTAATGAAGAGTGATAGGCAGGGAGAGAAGTTATCAAAAAGATGAAATTTGAGTTGACACCCAAAGATTAAAAAAAAAGCCAGCCATAAAACTCTCTGTAAAAGATAAAGATCAGAAAAGTAAACCAGATCAGTTTATTTAAGACCATTCGGGTCTATTGTAAGGAGTAGAATTTTATTTGAAAGTGAAAGGGGAAGGCTTTGAAAGCTTTTGAACAGAAATGTGACAGAGTTCATTTACTATTTAAAGAAGACCACTCTGCTCTCTGTTGCTTTGCCTTGTAGCATCGAATAACCATGGCACATTGTCAGGAGTTTCCATAGGGAGCTCCTTGACAACACTAGTAGTGTCCCCACATGGCCTCTCAAGTTAACAAATTTTAGTTAACTTGCTGCTACCTATCTCACTGCTGACACCCTACTTTTTAGGAAAGTTTTAAGTCTACCCATATGATATGCTTCAGCACTTGTTACATTTCTGAGCATATTAATGAGGGGTCTTCTTAGTTGAACTCATATCTCTACTTCTTGGTGAAGCTGGATAAGCTGTTTTATATTTTAGCACAGCTGCAGTAGAAGAATGTAGGCTAGATTGCTACACAGCTAGAAGCTAAATTAACTGTTGCTATCTCTCTGTTATTGTTTCTCATGCCTGCCATTTAGTGCAATGTTTTGATGATGTCATATTTTTGGCCAATATCTAAATCACACAAGCTGTTCTGACACAGAATGGTCAGCCCATGACACTAAAGGATTTGTATTTAAGGACCAGTTTTAACTGGAGAGTGTAGATGATGGTTAGGGGCTATATGTGTTTCTCCTGATTCATTTTTAGTCTGGAGCAGTAGCTGAAACTGTCCTGCATTGGCACCACATGCTGAGGTCTGCACAGGAGAAACATCTTCATGCATAGAGCTCACCAACTTAGTTTCCTCAACTGTCCTATTTTGTCATTGTTACATCTCATTTCTTAAAAATTCTCTGCTTTTTGGACTCTTTTTTCTTTCTATGATGATGATGTTGATGATGATGATGATGATGATGGTGGTGGTGGTGGTGGTGATGATATAATAACAACAAACACCATAAGTATGCATCCAGTATTTTTTGTGTGCCAGGCATGATGATAGTTGCTTAACACATATTATCACATGTAATCCATTCAACAAATCTTTGACTTAAGTACAGTTCCAATCCCATTTTACAGAGAAGAAAACTGAGGTCTTGAGGCTAAAAGAATGAGCTGTGAAAAATGAGCTCAGCCCTTACACTCAGAATATTCTGATATTAAAACCCATGAACTTGCCCACCCATTCTTTCCTGGACTACTGGGTGTTCTTGTCCCTCCAAGCTACAACTGATGACTTAACCTGAGTGCTCATAGATTCAATTGGGAAATAATGCTTCCAGCTCTACCTTGCCTTGGGAAAATCCTTCCATTCTCTAAGTAACAAAGGCATACCTATGGTTTTGTTTTTGTGACTTACCTAGAATTTGTCTTACCATGCTTTTCCTCTTGAAATTACTTACAGCACCTCATAGATCAAATGGAAACAACACTAGGAAATCTTTATAATCTATACAAACTGATTTATTATTAAATTACTTTGTATGGGCCAAAATAGTTTCTCTAAGGGGCAAAAAAATATATTGTTTAGTTGATTAATATCTACATTGTTTTCAAAAAAGGATTTAAATCCATTAGAAATATAATTTTAACTCAACCTGCTGTTCTTTAACACAGCCTTAAAAATAGTTATAGAATATTAATTGAAAAGAAATTTATGTTATAAAGTAAGACTGGATCTGCACTTGGTCAGAAGTAAATTATATCTGCATTGCTTAACAAGACACACTTAATAGTTTTGTAAAAATCTGTTTTTCTTAAATCATAATGTTAGGAATGGTAAAAAAAAGTTTTCTTCTTGTAGAATTTTCTGGATTTACCTAGTATTTGTATTTGAATATGAAAAAGTCTTCTCTTCTCCACTTGTAAACTATGGTAAAAAGAATATTCACATTTAATTGCCACAGATGATTTGAATTTTCTTTATGTTATGTACTCATTTGATCTCTTTTTCATAATTTTTTTTTGTTTATCTATTTGTCATAGAAAAGCGCGTCAAGGAAACTTGTGCTTCTTAAACAGCAGGAAGTATGCGTTTTCTGGCTAACCTTCTGATGGATGCAGACCTCAATGAACAGAAAGAAATATTTTAAGAAGTATAAGTATTCTGATACATCCCCTGGCTGACCACAGTACGTTAACTGAGCAATTATATTGTTCCAATTGGAAATAATTACTTAAATTATATTGCAGCATCAAAACACAGTAAATGATTCAATAATATTCAAAACTAACTTTTCTTGTCAGAGTAGATTATCTCTGCATCTTTATACGCAAACACAGATAAAAATTGACCTGATATTCTCATCCTTAGAAATTCCTTTGTAGATAAATAGTTGGAAATTTTTCAGTGATAGCTACAGATTTGCAAATAAATAAATTTAAAATATATTATCTAATTAAAATAAACATAATTTTACAAACTTTGTATCAGTGTTTAGGGCAATACTATAGTTTGAATGCATTTCTGATAAACCTATTTGAAGTGTTTATCCTCTATTCTGCAAACTGAGTATTTTTTCTGAATAATTTTGTACCATTGCTTTACAAAAAGTATGTTCCTTTCTATGTCTTTTTGGCTATTCAAGCAATTTTTCAAAGATTTGTTATAGCTGAAAGCATACATTGAAATGAAAGTGATGGTTTATTTGGTTTACTTTTTAAAAATGGAGGGTATTTCAAAAATACTACTTGTTAAAGTGCAGTACAGAAAGGACAGGTGGCAATGAGAAGTATAAAAATGTTTTTTTATTCATATTGATTTACATTGTACTGATCTTGTTATCAACTCATTGAATTTATATAAAATCCAATGGAATAGACTTTTAGTTCATTCTATTGCCACAGAAAAAGTAACAAAATTTTCTAAATGTGCAATTCAAATACAGCTTATTTTTAGTTGCATAAAGCAGGGACATAAAATTTAAGTGATATTTCTCTGGAGCAATACTGATTCTTGGAAATATAGTGACTTGAATATGCTTACTTTGCTATTTGTGAACATATGTGAAAAGATGGTGTTTACTTTTTCATTAAAGCACATTATATTGGCATTTTCTCATACAACATTTTAATTCTCCAAGAAAGCTGATGCACATAAAAAAATATTAAGTGTCAAAGTATCTGATGAATGCTTGCCTTTCAAGATGAATTTTTTAAAAATTTGGTTAAGCAAATTTACAGCTAAAATTAAAGAGATAATTATGTCTGTTTCCAGTTCTGTTTGTGATCCTTTTTCTTCTGTAATCTTCATGAGTAGAGTGTGAAGATGGTTTATATCAGTTTTCCTAGTTTTTATTCACTTTATTCTTTTTATTTCTCTTGAAGTCTCAAATGCTATGGTGCATAATAGTTGTCTCCAATGATCTAATTATTCCTCATTTTTAGGAATCAAATTGATAAGAGCACCTGCCCCATAGTCTATTGGAAATTTTCCAAGTCTTAATTATTGGCATTGGTAAGAAAGCCTTCCCTGTAGACAGTGAAATGCTGCTCAAGAATAATGGGAGTGGCTTCTAGGGACAAGAGATCTTTTCATTCTGCCTCTTGTCACCATGAATGCTTTTGTATAAATAAAATCAAGCTAAAATAAATGTCATGGGAAGATGTGAAGGGCAACACAAATTACAAAAAAAAATGTAATAGGTAGATTCAGAGAGCTGAGTAGAAGTTTAGAAGTATCTAAATATCCAACATATTTAATAAAATCATGGGCTTTGGACTCAAACTTACTGGACTATAGTTTTAGTTTCACCCTTTACAAACTGAGCAGAGTCCTTAATCTTTCTGAGCCAATCAGTAAATGAGGACAATATTAGCACCTAACTCTAAGGTACCATGGACTAACATAGGTGCCAGAGATACAGTAGTAACAAAGTATAATTTCTGACTTCATGGAACTCACATAAGGGAGGGTATAAAACATAAACAAATATACAATTTGTCAAGGAGTTATATCAACAGAAATAATATAAAAGAATAGAGAGCAAAAGTACAAGAGGCTATAGGGCAGCTGCCAATATTTAAAAAAGGTGATGAGGCTAGATCTCACTGAGAAGGTGAGATCTGAAGGAAATCAGACAGCAAGCCATGTAGACATTCTAGGGGAAAAAAAATGTAGGCTGAGTATAGGATGTGGAAAGGCCTAAGCTAAGAACGTGTGTGGTGTATACAAATAATAGCAGACAAGTCAGTGAGGATGTGGCAAAGTGAGAGTAAAGGAAAATGACAGGAAGCTACTTTTTAAAAGTAGGAGGCAGTGAGTGGGGAGGAAGCAGATCACACTGGGCCTTGACTCAAGGTAAGATTCTTCTTATTATTTTGAGTAAAATGAGAAACCATTGGAGGATTTTCCATAGAATTTATTTTGTTTTACAGAATAGCCCTGGCCAATGTGTTAAAAAAAAAAAAAAAGACTATAGGAGAGAAAGAAAAGAAGCAGAAGGGAGACTAGGAAATTAAATAATTATAAGTTCAACTAATTTAGTAGCCCAGTGGACATGGTGAAAAACGATCAGATTCTAAATATAATTAGAAAGTGGAGTTAAATGAATTTACTATGTTTGATTGTAGGGGTATAAGAGAAAGAGAAAATATGTTGCCTCAGCTTTTAGAGGGAAGAAATAGCAATCCACTGAAATTATAAAATTAAAGAAATAGTACTGTTGGTGGGGAAGGGAAGTCACGATCATGATATATTAAAGATGACCATTGGTAGGTAGTCACCTACAGGAGTTTAAAGTTTAGTAAGAGATGGAAATGTAAATTTGAAATTCATCACTGTGTAGCTATCATCTGAGGTCATGACACTGAAAAACATCCTCTGAGTAGTTAGTGTTGATAGGTTACCATGTAAGAACTGAACTCTAAGGCATTAGAGAAGATCAATAGAAACCAGCAAAGAACACTGAGAAAAAATGGTTAATGAAAAGGAAGGAGCACTTAGAGAATGCCATAAGACTAGGGAAAAAAGTTTTTCAAATGTTATCAATAGATATGTAATGGGAAGTGACTAATGAATCTGGAACAAGGCGATTACTATTTACCTACACAAGAGAAATCATAGTGAAATGGTGGAGATGAAGCCCTTTTGGAGTGGGTTCAAGAGAGAACGGAAAAGGAGGAACATGAAAGAGTAACTTTTTTGCCCAACTCTTTCAAAAAATTTTGCTACAAAGCAAAGAAAAATGAATAATAGCTGGAAGATGATGTGTGGTCAAGAATTTTTTTTATTTCTACTCAGATCGAGTGAAGATTAAATGAGATGATACATATAGAATACAACAGAGCCTGAAATATAAAAGCTCATTAGCTCATTAAATATTAGCTACTATTATTTTTCTTGTACACTAAAAGGATTTTTTTTATAATAGCAGAAAAATTCAATATTTTCTGTCCTTTTCCTTCTTAATCTCTGAATAACTAAATTGTTCTCGGCTCACAGAATCTTCAGAAGACAGAGAAATCACTTTAATTTGCAATCGACTAAAGTCAGCTGAATTGGGGACAAGAAAATACAGATAATTCAAATCCATGAGTTATTGGATAATCCAAGCTTTATATTTTTGCCATATATTTCAAACTTTGCTGCATTCGACACTGTCAACTACCTCCTCCTTCATGAAGCTCTTAGCTATCTTGATTTCTATGACAACTTGTTACTATTTGGGGGGAGAGTGTTGTTTTGTTTTGCTTTGTTTGCATCACTGAACATTTCTCTAAATTGTCTTCTTCCTTTCTAAGTTTAGGTTTTTTCCCCCAAGATTCTGTTCTATCAGTTCCTCCGTTCAATGATCTCGACAACCAGAGGTGTCTCATTCTATCTTCAAGCAAGAATATGTTTTCTTAACCCTACATTATCTCTTTCTACTCTTTTCAGAATTATAATTAAAACCATTATTATCTTATCTGATGGCTACCAAAAAAATCCAACATTTTCAACATCTTTTCATTTACCTCTCAAATCTAGTTACCTGTTTAGGCCTATAGTTTTCATTCTCTTGTCTATTTGTAAGGTTTCTCATCACAGTAGAAAGTGCCTCTTCTCATTCATTAATTCAGTCTTAAACTCTGTAATCATCCTTCACTATTTTATCTTTCTAACATCCCATCTCTAATTCATCAACATATTTTTCAATCTATCTTCAAAATGCACCCCAAACATATCTCCAAGCTGATCAATTCTACTGCCACTATTGTTATCTTTCCTCTAGATTACTGAAATAGTCTCTGTGAAAGTCTCTTTGTTGTTGTTAATCGATATCTGGTTCTCCCCTACTTTTGGATGCAAAGAAGGCATGCTCTTCTCTACCTACGTGGCATTAGATATGCCCATGTGATTTGCCTTGGCAAATTAAATGTGTGCAAGTATGATTTCCTTTGTTTCCAGATGAAGTCGTTTAATTGCCATTGCTGATGCTTTAGATATTTTCTCTCTCTCTCTCTCTCTCTCTCTCTCTCTCTCTCTCTCTCTCTCTCTCTCTCTTTTTAGCAATTGTAGAAGCACTTGTTGATGTGGAGGTGCCATGAAATTGAAGCAACCTATGATATCACATAGAGAGTTACTGTAAACCACAGCACACTTTGCATGTGTTCTTATCTAGCCTAACTGATACAGCCCCTAAACTAATCTCCTTGATATGCTCTTGCTTCCACATCCCTACGAACTATTTTTAACAAAGCTGCCAGTTGCTCTCTTATAACAACAAAAAAGCATCATATCAATCCTCTGTTTTAAACCTCCTGATGGCTTCCTATCATTATTTGAATAATAGGAAAGCCATTATCAACACCCCAATGAACCTATATACATGATTTGGTTTCTGCTTAAACGTCTGAAGTTTTCTTATATCTCTTCCAAATCCTCGCCCATTCTCTACTCTAGCTGCACTGAACTACTTTAATTCTTCAAATATGACTACTATGTTCCTGATTTGAGCCAAAAGGAAAATGCCACCTCTCTTCCTTTTTCTATTTACTTTCTGGTCAGTGCATTCATTGATAAAGTTTAAAAGAGCCTGTGAGGAAGTCTGGGAAATGCTGTCAACAGCCTTCTAGTTTTAGTAGTACAGAGAAAAGATGAGCAAGTGTAGAGCTAAGAACCAATAAACTACTAACCAAGTCCCTTGGCATAATATAAATTGCACAATAAATATTTATTGAGAAGGCAAAATGAATATGTCCTCCTCAAAGTTTCTCCCATTAATCAGCACCACTCATAAGATTATGAATAACACAGAGTGGCAGGACTTATAGCAATGGGGGTAGTGATCTGAGAGTTGTATAATGTATAGGTACAATATTCCTGAAAACTCACACATTAAGCAAGCCAATAAAATGGGAATCTCATCTTAATAGGTGAAAATTGCATTAAAGCATCTCACTGACTAACACTCTTATTCAAACTCCTCTCCTCGAAAAAATGAGATATGGTGCTAGCCTAAGGCTGAGGTCCTTGGATCTAAATCTGGCAGTGATGATAGGGCTGATATGGAGGTCACAGTATGAACTGAAGCAGATCTAAATGATGACAAGCAGGGCTAAAGCAGGAGTTAAACTAAACTGATATTAAAACTGAAGCATCAATTTCATGAAACTAGGTAGTAAGGCAGAAAACAGGAACTAGACAAGAGAACAAGAACTAGTCACCAAAGGATAGACAGAAGGTTCAGAATAAAGAATAGGAGGCAGAGGGGTTTTTTTTTGTTATTGTTGTTTTGTTTCGTTTGTTTAAATCCTGTGATTCTGGAGAATAACTCACTGTAGATTTTTGAACAGAAACTGTACCTCTATTTCTTTATGTGGAAAGCACACATACTATAAGATTAAGAAAGAATGCGGCAGATGATATTTAATTTATTGTGACCCTGTTAAGTTCTAGGTACGATGATAAACACTTTACATGAATGCATGATCTAATTTTTGGTTCATGAAACCCTCCAAATTATCCACAGTTTCAATTCTACAACTGAAAATAATGAGACCCAGAGAGGTTAAGGCACTTTCCCAAGTAATACAGTCCAGACAAAATCATATAATGACCTAATTTTATATCCTATGATCTTTCCCAGTAGCTATATCTTCTGGCAAAAGTTGCTGACATTAAATATATTAAACATGTAGGACACACAGACATATATACACAAGAAAAAAAAACATTTTATCAATAATGCAAAGATACTTAGAACTGCTTTTAGAACATATATGCTGAACTGATTTATCCTGCTAATTAAGTTTCTTATATTAATATTATAATGCATTTTTTTTGCTGCCCAGCAGCACATCCCATTCAATGAAGATGTGAACACAAGGATGTTGGCTGGTTGGAATGAACATTTGTGACAATGAGCCACAAAACAATCTACACATGACTAATTGAGAGAAGACTGCATTTTCATGCTTTTGTTTTATCAAACCAGTAGATTATTTTGTGTTAAATCTATATTGATGATAAACTGCCCACTGGCATTTTCTTCAAGCTTGGAATCATTTTTAAGAGGTTAAAATAAAAACATAAATTCGAACTTTTGAATTCTGTTGTGGAGAATCCTGTTGTAATTAGGTGCTATAGATCCAGTCTTTGTAAAAATTTTTAAAAGCTATAGAAAAAATACATCAATTTACATTTCACTTTGTCACTCCCTTTTCAGTGTGTAACGGATTAAAAACAATAGGATATTTCCAAAACAAACTAGAAATATAGCATCTAAATCAGCAGCATCTATTTCCAAACACATCTCTCTGGTAAAGCCCAAGAAGAAAAATAATCAAAAGGCCAAATTTTACACCTGAAGGGAAACAAAAATTTGCCACCGTTATGCAGCCTTTTGGGACATTGATTTTAAGCTGTTCAGTAAGAAAGAAGACTAAGAAAGAATATTTGACCTCACCCCTCTCCTGCCCAAAAGATTCAGACAGAAAAACCTGCTTTAGGAAGGGAGCCCTGGCTTCACTTCAAGGATCTTCCCCCTGGCATCAGTCAGGAGGACTCTAAGCCTGTTAGCTAGAGAGCCTTGAGTCCCTTATTTCTGAGTTGCCTATTCCTGCCAGGCATGTTCGCTCTTTGTCAACTATTTGTAAATCATCCATTTTTATTTCTGAAATCTAATACCCTGCCCATCTTTCTTTTTTGTCCAAAAATATCTTATATACCCATTGTTGCCTCAATATCTCTAGAATTTTCACGTTTATGTGAATTCCGCATGCACATGTATTAAAGATTTGACTTTCTCCTGTTAATCTGACTCTGTTAATTTGATTATTAGCCCAGCTAGAACTTAAAAGGTATGATGAAAAGTATTATTTTTAATCCCCCCCAACAATTTAAAGATGCAAATTAAAAAATAAGTTATGTAAACAAGATATGTTCCTTTTAGATCTTGACAGGAGGTAACATTTTACCTGAAACTGTTTTGTTATAAAAAAAAAAAAAAAAAAAACAATATATGTAAGAAAGATTTGCAATTGTTTCTGCTCAATTTTCATCTCCTTTGGTTGATGCCCACATTCTTCCGTGAAACCGTTATTCTTTACCTTTCCTTTATAGCAGTGTTAACACCTCTAAGGTAATTTCTCACCTTCCATTCAACTTACTACAATCTGACCCTGCTAACCATGAAAACTGTTTTCCCAGAATTTCTAGGTGACACATATTTAAGGAATACTTGACAGTTCGATTAATTCAACTTCTCTGAAGCATTTTATACTATGGACCATTAAACTTCTCTTTGAAATTCTCTTCCCTTGAATTCTGTGTCCATATTTCCTTGTTTTCTTCCTAACCCTTGACCTCTCCTTCACAAAATCTCTTGAGGGTCCCCCCTCTTTCTTTTTCAGTGTTATAACTGTTGATGATCAACAAAATCTATCACTCAACACTCCTATGTAGTTCTTTTTTGTGCATTTGATCTTATTCATTCTTAATTGCTATTTCAGAAACCATATTTCCAGCCCTGACCTCTCTGATAAACTCTAAACTTTTTAATCATATTGCACACTGAATAATTATGGCTGAGCCTTCACACCAACAAAACTAGAACAATTATTGAACAATCGATGTGCTTTTTTGTGTGTGTTCTGTGTCTTATCCAATGTCATGACTATTCATGTAGCTTTTCTAGTCCAAATTCTGGCAGTTGTCATTGACTCAACCCTACTTCAATACCACAACACCTGAAGGAAAATAAATTCATATTAATCCTACAAGTTTAATATGTGCAAAAGTTTCAATTCACTCCCTCATGACCACCTCTCTTATTTTCTTTCACCCAAATTACTTCAATAGCCTCTTCTCTTTTCTTTTATTCTGGTCTCGTTTTCCTCCAATACAGTCTCTGCCCTTTAGTTACCATAACTGTTTTAAAAGTCAGTTCTCATCATGTCACTATCCTGCTTATAACCCTTTAAATATTCTGCCTAGACTTTGTATCCCCTGCCAAACTCTCAGGCATTGTATACAAGGTCTTTCATAATCTGACCCCAGTTAATATCTTGTCAGTGTCAATCTCCATCCCAATATCTCACTTAGTCTTATAAAAATGTGTTAAACTACATAGTTCTTTAAGTGTAACATGCTATTTTTTCTTATCTTGGCTCATGCTGGTTATAAAGAATACTATTTCCCTTATATCCCCTTACTTGCTTCACCTAACTTCCTCCTACTAATTCCTTTATGCTTGTTTGGAAAGTTTCCATGATTCATCCTTCCCAACATGCTGCTGCTGCTGCTGCTGCTTCTTCTTCTTCTTCTTCTTCTTCTTCTTCTTCTTCTTCTTCTTCTTCTTCTTCTTCTTCTTCTTCTTCTTCTTCTTCTTCTTCTTCTTCCTTCTTTCCTTCCTTCCTTCCTTCCTTCCTTCCTTCCTTCCTTCCTTCCTTCCTTCCTTCCTTCCTTCCTCTCTCTCGCTCTCTTGCTCTCTCGCTCTCTCGCTCTCTCTCTCCCTTACACAATATGGTCCAAGTGCTCTATTTCCAGATCAGGGTTTATCAACTTTGGAACTATTCGTATTTTGGCAAAGATAATTCTTTGTTGTGGGAGGTTGTCTTGTATAGTGTAGGATGTTTGTATAGTGTAGGATATTTAGCAGTATCCTTGCCATTACACACTTGATGCTAATAGCATACCTGGCCCTAGTTGTGACAACAAAAATTTCTCCAGACATTGGTAAATGTTTCATAGGGAAAATATTCTTTTGCAGAAAACCACAGCTCCTGTTCTTAGCTTTAACAATAAATTCATGCATGCGAAAAAAAAGGCTCAAAACAAGGATCTAAGTATTTTTTTCTTAAAAGTTAGAAAAAAATACAAATTAAATACACTAAATGTAGACTATAAGTTACTAGTAAGGATAAGAGTAAAAATAAATGCAAGTATAGAAGTTGGCACATTAAAGACTAAAAGTTTTGATAAAAACTTGCAAAAACAATTTAAAAAGCAAAAGAATAACTCAATTAAGAATTTATAAAGTTATATCATTACAGATTCTAAAATTATTTAAAAGATTTATAAAAATAGTAATGTCAAAAATTTAAACTTTATATGAAACTGAGATTCTTATAAAATTATAATTAATTAAATCTGAATAAAATAGAATTTATGATTAAAAATCTTCTCACAAGAAAATACAAGCCCAGATGGTTTTATCAGAAAATTCTTGAAGATACTTAAAAAATAAATGAAACAAATCTTACACAAAGTTTATCAGTGATAGGAGAAAGGGGTGGAGAAAAAGTTTACACTTCCTACCTGATTTGTTAAGTTCAGAAAAATTTTGTTACCAGTACTTACAAAGATACTACAAAAGAAGACTATTGAAAAAAAAATTAAACATAATATTAGGAAATCAAATACTACCTATAAATAGGATATTATAGGTATTATTTTTTTTTCTGAATATAAGGATTACAGGTAGAACTTTTGGTGAAAATCATGGAGTAGGTAAACATTGTGTGTGCCTCCTCCCATGACCACACCAAAATTACAACTAAATTATAGAACCACCCTTGAGAACCATCTGAAGACTAGTTGAACAGAAGTCCTGTAACTAAGAATATAAAGAAGAAGCCACATTGGGACTGGTAGGAGGTAAGGAGAAGCAAAACGGGCTGGTCCCACATGAATATGTGGGTTAAAAATTAGAAGGGGTATCTTGGCTGCTCAGGTCCCCACTGAGGAATAAGGGGTTCCAGCCCAACACTGGATTAAACCAGTTCAGAGCACCAGTGCTGGGAAGAAGTGTTCCCACAACAGCTAGCTGTGAAAATTAGTGGAGATTCCATCCAGGTGAGATGGAGGGCTGCTGTAGACCCAGGTATCCTCTTAAATGGCCTGAGAACAGGCTCACATTGTACAAACACTAGCCAGAGACATACAGGGAAGAAATGTATTATCTGGCCTCAAGATGAAGGCTGAAGGGGCAACTCTCTCATGAAATAAAGTGCTGACGGGTGCCATGGTTCCTTTGTGAAACCCTCTACCTGCACAGCCTACAGGCACAGGCAAGCTCCAGGGCTGAGTCTCCATTAACCTGGCTAATATGTTTTTGCTCCATCCTGGTGATTCTCTGAGACCCAGCTCCACCTAATTTGTGTGTCCAGCTTAACATCTTTCAGAGGCTATCAACGCAAGCAGCTGGCCTGGGCCCATGCTGCAGACTTTTCTAAAGTCTCTCAAAGGTCCACAAAACCCTAAGAAAAAGCAGCTGGCCTCAGCATTCCCTGAACTTCTTGCTAAGCTCCCCTGGCACTAGTGGCAGTCAACCTCATTTTACAACATACCACTCCAAGGTGCCTCCAGTCTCAGCATAGGAAACTATCCCATGGGATTGACTCTCAAACTAACTTCTGTGAGAACTGGCCTTGACCTCAGTGAACAAGCTGCCTGTGTGGTGCCTGCCAAGTCCACCCTTTGGGTCTGTTGATGTGGAGCTAATTGGCAGGTGCTCTGGTGTGGTCTGAAGCTGGCTACCAGAGGTGTTGGTTTTGGGATCTCTTAGGAGAGACTCTGCTTCAGGTTAAGGTCGTTCACTGCATGTGTCCAACCTGGGGCCACCTGGTAGGAGCTACAAAGTGATCTGAGGCTCTACTACAAGAGGAGAGTACACACAAGCCACACAAAACCCAGGAGCACCTGGCTTAGGTGACCAGGGAGACTGTGCCACTGGGCCTCATAAGATATCTGCTATGTAAAGCCACTTTGCCAAGACTGGGAGACATAGCACATCTACCTAATAGATAGAAACAAACACAGGTAGGCAGTCCAAATGGAGAGACAAAGCCATAACAGGAAAAACTCCAGAAAAAGAACTAAACAAAATGGAGGCAAATAATCTACCAGATGTAGAGTTCTAAACCCTTATTATATAGACACTCAATGAACTTAGGGGAAGAATAGATGATCGCAGTGAGACTGCAACAAGAAGATACGAAACATAAAAAAGAAAATAAAAAATGTAGAAAAAGAACCGGTAAGAAATGAAGAATGCAATAACTGAAATTAACACTACTTTAGGAGGAATTAACAGTAGATTAGATGGAGCAGAGGATCGAATCTGCAATTTAGAAGATAAGGTGGCAGAAAACACCCCATCAGCAACAAGAAAAAAGAATCCGAAAAAATGAAGATAGTTTAAGGGGTCTCTGGGACAATATCAAGCATAAAACATTTGCATCACAGGAGTATCAGAAGAGAAGGGTGAGAGCAAGGGATTGAAAACTTATTTGAAGAAATAATGACAGAAAACTTTCTTAACTTGGTGGAGGAAATAGATATACAAGCCCAGGAAGTGCAGAGAGTTCCAAACAGGATGAACCCAAAGAGGCCCACACCAAGAGACATCATAATTAAAATGCCAAAGGTTAAAGACAGAGATAATTTTAAAAGTAGCAAGAGAAAAGCAGTTAGTTACCTACAAGGAAGCTCCCCATAAGACTGTCAGCTGATTTCTCAAAAAAAAAAACTTTGTAGGCTAGAAGGATGTGTAAAATGTTCAAAATGATGAAAAGCAAGGGCCTATAATCAAGATTACTCTACCCAGCAAAATTGTCATTTAGAATCAAAGGACAGATAAAGAGTTTCCCAGGCAAGAAAAAGTTAAAGGAGTTCATCACCAACAAGCCATTATTACAAGAAATATTAAAGGGAGTTTTTTAAGAAGAAGAAAAACGATATGAATAAGAAAACATTGCAAAGAAAAAAATCTCACTGACAAAGGCATATTATAAAAACACATAATAGAAGCAGTGGACCTACCTAACTCTAAACCTTTTAAAATATCAATGTTAAAAGGCAAAAGTAGGAAGACCATGTGTAATTATAACATCCAATTAAGGGATACAAATAAACACACAAACATAAAAAGAAGTAAAAAATAATGAAAAAAACATAAAAATGAAGGGGGTGAGTAAAAATGGTAGCAATTTTAGACTATGTTCAAACTTAAGTGACCATCAACTTAAAATACACTGCTGTAAACATAACCTGGTGTATGTGAAGCATGTAGTAACTACAAAAAAAAAAATCTACAAGAGATATTCAAGAAATAAAGAAACAAAAATCCAAACAACACTAAAGAAAGTCATCAACAAACAAGAGAAGTGAGCAAGAGAAAAAGGAACAGAGAACTACAAAAACAATCAGAAAACAAAGTTAATAAAATGGTAGTAACTACATACCTATCAATAATTACTAAATGTAAATGGATTAAATGTTCCAATCAAAAGATAAGTAGATAAAGAAAAAGTGGTACATATATAATGGAATATTACTCAGCCATAAAAAAATAAAATAAAATCTTACCATTTGCGACAACATGGATGAACCTAGAGGGTATTATGCTGACTGAAGTAAGTTAGACAGAGAAAGAGAAATTCCATGTGGAATCTTAAAAAAATAAATAAATAAACAAACAAACAAAATGGAAACAAACTCATAGATACAGAGAACATTTTGATGATTGTCAGATGGGAAGGGGGTTGGGGACTTGGGTGAGAAAGGTGAAGAAATTAAAAAGTGCAAATTGGCAGGTACAAAATAGTCAAGGGATGTAAAGTATAGCTTAGGAAACATAGTCAATAATATTGTAATAACTACATATGGTATTAGGTGAATGCAAAACTTATCAAGGGCATCACTTTGTAAGTTATATAAATGTCTACCCACCATGCTGTACACTGTGCTAATATAATGTTGAATGTCACCTGTAATTGAAAAATAAGAAAATTTTAAAGAATATGTTTGCTTAACATTACAAAGGCAAACAAATGTAATATAATAAAACCATATATAATATATTAATATAATATAATTAATATAATAATTAATATATTAAAACCATATATAATAAATAATGTAATTTATTTATATGGTATTATTATATTATTATATTAAAACCATATATAATAAATTACATTAATAATATAATAATACCATGTAAATATTAATATAATATATTAATATAATAAAACCATATATAATAATTCTAATAGATACAAAAACTCAATAAAATTGAATATTCATTAATGATAAAAATACTTAGCAATCTAAGAATAGAAAGGAAATTCTTTAAGTGAAAAGGGGCTTTCACAAAAAAAGCATATTTAAAATATGGCAAAATATTGAAGATTTTTGACAGAAATCCAGACAGATTCACAGCTCAGGAATTATTGATCCTATAGAATGTTGTGAGGTTCTCTCACAAGTGCTCAGAAAGTGTCAGCTCAGAAAGGACATTCTGCAGATTGAGAGCATTGCCCTTCAAGGTACAGTATATACTTTGAATCAATGCCTATTCACCAATCCAGTGTATGCTATTCTATTAAAGGGAAAGGAATAGAGAAATTGTTATTGAATGTGCCTTCTACAAATACTCCTTCTGTAGGATTTTTTTCTCTTCTTCAATTCATAACTGTGAGTCCAAAAAACTAGCTAAGGTCTGGAAACAAGGGTTGTGCTTTTTCATTACAGAGGCTGGCATCAATAATTTTCTCACTTGTTCTTGACCTTCTTCGATTACATAGGTCATGGGTCAATAAATTTCTTCTGTAAAGGGCCACATAGTAAATATTCCATGGTTTTGCAGACCATATAGTCTCTACTACACCTACTAGCTTTGCCACTAGAACCCACAATAGCCATAAAACAATAGATTAATAAGTTGATATGGCTATGTTCCACAAGCTCAAGTTCACTGACTCTGATACAAGTCTAGTAATATTCTTACTGGCTGCCTATCTATATCATCCGTGGTCTATCAGCTAAGATGGATTCCCAAAAGTAGACCCCTGAATGCCATTCTGACCTTGCTTCCCATATAATAATTATATCTTTTTTGCTGCCTCTCGATATTAAATATGCCATAATTTTATTATCCATATTGACCTCAAGGAGACAATTTCTTCTATACAACCTCATCTATCACCAATGGAAGCCTACAGAGATAGTCGCCCCTATGCTTCTTCTCAATGCTGGTGCCCTCTTAAATAGTGAATTTTCTATCACTTTTGTAAAAAAAAAAAGTACCTTCTGGGCTCTTCCAGGAAACATAGTCAGATGGTATTAGTTACAGGCTTATATAATAAACTCTAATATACTTAATTCTCTGAATATTTTGTATCTTGTGCAATACTCTAAGGCAATTCTAACAAGTTTATTTACTGTAGACTACCATTTCAAGCTTCAAGGGTCATTCAAATAAAATTATAGGACCAGTTAATGATCCAATTTCCAGTCTGTTAAATCCTGAGTCATGAGAGACTGCCTCTATGGGCAATTGTATCTACTGTCTAATCTTCTGCCCCACCTTCCTCCCACCCAACCTCTGGTGTAGCGTTTCAAGATTCACTCTGAGGCAAGTTTTCTCAGTCCCGGATAGTGTGATGTAACCAGGTCCTAAAGTTCTTTTGGTAAATCATCTCTTTCCTCCTGTTCGGGTAAAGTACTTCACTACTTGGACAAGCTGAGATGACTATTTATTGGTCAAAGGTCAGGGAAGGGAGGCAGAGAAGGTCCTGAGGAAGGCAAGCATGAAAACAAGAAGTGGCTTTTCTCCTCCTGCAAAGATTGGAGTGGGGAAATTACCAGTGATCTAGAACATCCAGGAAAATGCAGGAATTCAAGCCTCTCAAGTTTATCTACCCAAATACCTTAATTGGACTTTAAAAATCTCAATTCTTTCCTCTTAGGATTCTGACTTTGATGTAAGAGAGCTATAAATTTAACCTCCTGAGTAATGATGTCACTTTTAAAAGCAGGTATTAGACCTGATTTTCAGTAGATCTTATTTTCTTAGCTGCAAGACGAGATTCTCTTCATCATTGCCTTGGAGACTTCTGGCTTTTGCACAATCCCTTTGCTAATTGGTAGCTGACCTATGATTCCTTCAAGACTTCTAAGGCCATTAACAATACTAAATCAACTCCATATAATAATTACTTGCCTCATGTCTCTCAAGGGCTAGAGGTGTAACATAAGCCAGTGCATCTCCATTCACTTATATCTCATCATAATTCATCACAAGAAAGAGCTTTAGTCATTGTGATGTTATGCATACCAAGGTATACATCAATCAATTATGCTTGCACCACCTCCCCAGAATTTCGTTTATCTCAGATCACTTCTTGCTTCCATAAAGTTTATAGCAAGGTGTGTTGAATAAAGTTCTGACCATTAGGGGTTTTTTCCCTTACTGGAGTCTTTCAGAATTGCCTCTGAGTGGCAGTGGTGAGGTCATAGTCCTTCTTCTGCTTATACCAACATATCAAGCAAACCATCCATAAGCCAGGCCCAGGTGTTGTGCTCTTCCATTAACTATCTCTAAGGACATCTCAGAAGCTATGACTAAGAACTTAGGAAGGGTTAATGATAGAGTTATTATCATTTGACTGGTAAGCTCTCTAATTCTAAAAGCTCACATCAAAGGGTCAACTTCTGGTACTATCTTAAGTTGAGTTCCTCAACAAGCATATCCTGAGAAAAAGATATGAGAACAAGCAACTTATTTGAGCACTGTTCCCAAGAAGTACTGACCAGGGAAAGAAGAAGTAATACAAATACAGAAAGGAAACAAAATTAAGAGTGTTATCAAGTTAGTAATGTGGTCAGCTAAAATAATCTTCATGGAGAGTTTTTGGGGACAATGTAAAATATACCTCAGAAATATGCTTTCCAAGGGTTAGGAAAGATGAAGCAATTATCTTCAAAACCCAGGCAATCATTGGCCACATATTGCTCTTGGGATGTTAACTCCCTGGTACTTCCATATGCTCAGAATGTAAATTAAGAGAAGCTTTGAAACTGAAAGTAGCAGGAACTTGTAGTAGGACACTGTGGTATGTACTGGCACAGTGTGTGCCAAGGGGGTATGGGCAGGGCATCAATTACATGTGTTACATACAGTAAAGCTGATGGAAAATAAAATAATGATAGACAAATGTAGATTTTTATCTCTCAGAATAAAAAGCCAAGCTACTATAACATAGACACTTTATTTCTTAGAGTAAAAAGCTAAGATACTGTAATATAAACACTCCCAAATGCTCAAAAGAAATATAAGTTTATTTTTCTCTCATATCACACTCAAAGTTTATGATCAATAAGTAGCTCTTCCCCATGCAGCCATTCAAAGGCCAAGGCTATGGTAGTTCTGCAATATTCAATATGTGGCTTCTAAGGCCATGCTGAAAATCACATTTTCAACCAGGGAAAGGGGGAAAAAACAGAAGGTAGAAATTTCCTCTTAAGCAAGTATAATAAAGCTAACAGTCATCATTTTCACTCATGTAATATTAGCAAGATTTTATCACATGACCATACTTAGCAACAAAAATATCTGGCAATTGTTGTTACTGAGAAACCATATTGCAACAAAACTTGTTTTGCCATGGAATAAAAAGAGAATGAATTGTGGTGTAGTTTCTGCCTCAGAGAAGGTTCTGGATACTAATTAAAGTTCATAAAAACAAGAAATAGTTCTATTATTCAAAATTACAATGATAATTAATGTAACTACATAATACATTTTAAGAGAGTAGGATTATATGATAGTTCTATTTTTAATTTTTTAATTTTTTGTGGAATCTCCATACTGTTTCCACAGTGGTTATACCAATTACGTTCTCACCAACAATGCACAAGAGTTCCCTTTTTTTCCACATCCTCACCAACACTTGTCATTTCTAGTCTTTTTGATAGGCTTTCCAACAGGTATAAGGGGATGTCTCATTCTGATTTTGATTTGTATTTCCTTGATGATTAGTGATGTTGAGTACCTTTTCATGTACCTGTTGGCCACTTGTTTGGAAAAATGTCCATTCAATCCTACTCCCCACTTTTTAATAAAATTTTTTTTATTATTAAGTTTTATGAGTTCTTATATATATTTTAGATTTTATTTGTCAAATATATGATTTGCAAACATTTTTTACCTTTCTGCAAGTTGTCTCTTCATTTCGTTGATTTTTTTTTTTTTACTATTCCACTTTTGGGTGTATGTTTGAAGGATATGAAAACAAGATAGCAAAAACATATCTGCATTCCCATATTCATAACATTATTCAAAATAACCAAGATATGAAACAACCAAATATCATCAACAGAAGAATGCATAAAGATGTGATGTATAGATACAATGGAATATAATTAAATCATGAGAAAGAAGAAAATACTACTTTTGAAACAACATTAATGGACCTTGAGAACATCAGACTAAGTAAGATAAATTAGACAGAAAAAGACGCTGTGATATCACTTATATATGGAATCTATAAAAATCAAACCCATACAAATAGAAAGAGCAGGAGCTGGGGAGTGGAAAATTGCTGAGATACTGATCAAAGGGTACAAATCTCCAGCTAGAGAATGAATAAATTCTGGCTCTAATGCACAGCATTGTGATTATAATTAACAGTACCGTATTATATATTTGAAAATTGTTGAGTTGATCTTCAATGTTCTTATCACACACACACACACACACACACACAAACACACACACACACATACACACACACAAATGATAATTATGTGATGTGATGGCATTAGCTAACATAATGTTAATCATATTGCAATATGTGTGCATCAAATCAACATGTTATACACCTTGAATTAATACAATCTTATATGTCAATTATATCTTATTGAAGTTGAAAAAAGGATAAAGTGTATTTCTTGTAGACAGTAAGAGAGAGAGAGAGGAGAGAGTTAAGGTAATAAGCCAAATACTCATGTTTTGTGAAAAGTTTTCAATAGCGACTGTCTAAATGTGATTAAAGTTTACTCATATAATTTTTTGGTTTGATAGTAACTACCAAAGAAATTTAAAACAAATTTAAAAATTTTTTAAATAGTTAATTCTAGATATGAGGGGACTAATAAACTATAATTCTTACTATTGCTTTGAATATAATTAAAATACATTTGAAAACATAAAGCATAAAGTAGGTCTCAATTGGCTGATATAAAAATTTCTAAAATATTCTATTAACAGATAAAAGCAAAATACATAACATTATATTCAATAAAATACTATTAAGTATAAATAAGAAAGGACATATACATACAAAATAAACAGAATATGTTTGTTTATGCTTAGAACATTTTAAGAAAGATACATAGAAGTTTATTTACAATGGTTACCACCAAAGAGTAAAATTGCTGGTCAGAAGTTTAGATTTAAAAAAGGAAAGTTTCAATTTTTCGAATTTATTTTCACTACTTCACTTTATTACTTTCGCACATAAGTTTTTTATATTTACAAAAAAGATAAATCCATTGGGCTAAAAAGTCAAATGCTCTTAACTACATTTTCTAGTCAAATAAGTTAAGCTGTGAACTACTTAAAAATTCCTCAGCATTCACTGCAGCCATCCATCTCCCATCAGTTGGTGGAATCATTGAGTTATAACACTACCGAGTCTTATTAATATGGGCAACGAAGAGTATTCTCCTTCCTCACATTCCCCATCAGTGTTATCTGACTGACTTCCATCCGCTCAGAACAAGACAGTTTTAAGTTAGCATGCATTCACTCATTCATCAATTCACTCATCTCCTTAAAATTTCGAGTCAGAGCAGCAACAGAATCATTACACGCAGATGATGAAAACATCATGACAGTGATGAATGATGAAAAAAAAATTTCTGGAGACAGCAATGTTTTGGAAAAAGTACTTGCATGATTTAAGGGAGCTCTATCAGCTATGACCACAGGTTGAAGAGAGAAATTTTAGTCTTTGTCCAAAGTCTTATTCTTTTTCATCACAATACTTTCAGAAATGATAGCCCTCTGGGGGTAAATATTGAGAAGAAGAAGTTTTATTAACAATAATTTCTTCTCTAGAGCACTTTAATGAATGTGATTATTTAAATATGACAGATATTCTGATACATCTGCTCACCTGCACCTACTTTGTATGATCGAGGAGAAATAATGATCACTTTTAGCATAATATGCTCTCATGAGTTATGTTGTAAACACAAGGTAGAATTTCCATTTCCACAGTGAAATTTTTTATGACTTTTCGGCTGGCTCAATGTATTTTTTTTCTCCAAAAGTGATCAAATTTACCATATAGTTTATGCAATGAGGTCCCTGTAGCCTTTTAGAACAACACTGACTGACTACCTTTGTTTATCCTTCTGATCACAAAGACACATTCCAAGTTACTCTTTGAGATATTTATTTAAGTCACTTAAAAACACTGTTGCTAGCTGAATGCCTACTCTTCTCCTAAGGGGGTAGAATAGGCTTGTGTATGAGTAGGTTCCACTGGACCAAGATCAGAGCTGACAATTCCACACTTAGATATCAGGGTCATGGAGGCCAAAGAAGTGAATATGGCCCAAACACCTGGCAAATATGCCTAAAATCAAAATGGCAGGAAGTGATCCAGAGGGCCATACAATCTAAGGCTATCATGGGCAGACATCAGAGTAGAGGTATGAAGAAACAGGAGTCTAGAGCTAGGATGTAAGTACAAGAAAAAAAGAAAATTGGACAAAAAGGCCAAAAGTGGTTTTAGGCAATTGCATAAAATGAGGCTGCTACCTGTGACAGCATCCACTCAGAAAGGACTATTGTGTGCAGCTCTTTAGCTTATATGGTTCATAAAAGTGGCAGAAGATCTAAGTGGGGGCTGCCCCTTCAGGTCTCGTATGTCGCCCCAAAGGCTCCATATTAGCGAGTGGGGTCCCAGACTCAGGCAAATGAGTCAAACCTCCACTTGGCTGCACTATGGATTTCAATCACATTTCCTTCTCCAACCTGTAATGGTCTTTCTTCGACAAGTGTATTAAAAAGTACAACAAAACAAGTGTATTAAGCAACAAGTGTATTAAAAAGTACAACAAAAACAAAGGAAAACAACAAAACACAACAAAAGAAACAAGGCAAAAGTTAGAGGGTTGCAGAACAAAGAGTGGGCATCAGTCTGAATATAACAAGATTTCTGGTGGCTACTTTCCCACACACATGCAAATAGTATCAGGTAAGTAATGTTCAGGCAAAACCCCGTCTACATAAAGTAATAAAATATTTATTCTTCTATTTTTAAATGATGGGATTTTATTATTTAATTTCTTTCACAGATATGCATTGAGTTCCTACAGTATATATTCCAGAAGATACAATGACCTTTGCTCTAGTGGAGTTTACAACCTAGCAAAAGAAAAATTAGTGATTCCACTGAGTTAGGCTTTCAAGTCTAAAGGAATAAAAAGTGTTTCTTGGAAACATGTAACAATAAAAACTGGCTGGAGGGGAGGGGCGTGTTGGTGCAGGCTGCTCAGTTTCTTTGCAGTAGCAGACGATATTCTATCAAAATACACAAAGACACTTCATTCCACATAAGATTAATGCAAGGCTTTTGAATTACAAACACTTTTATAAAATAATGAGTGCCATGTAGAAATTAGATGAGTGTTCCAATGCTCCAAATTTTCAATTGACAATAAAAAATCTAGTTACAGACACTGGAGAGAGATCACTTTCTTATGAAAATGAAACACACACACACACACACACACACAGTTACAGATAATCACACCTGAGCTGAGAGCCAATTTCGCTTCATTCCAACTTTCCCATGCTTTGTAGTGAAGAAATCCAACCTTTTTGTACCATCGCAATAATCTGAAGAACTAGGATTTGAATCCCACCATGCTACTTGCTACTGGGCTCTTCTGCAAGTGTCATCTTTGGAAAATGGGAATAAATAACACTTGTTAACACGAAAGAGTTAAATGAACAAATAGAAAAAAAATTGCATAGCACCAAGTGGGCCATGTGATCTTAACAATAAAATGAATTATCTCCTTGGTGAGGAATATTTATGTTGATATAATTCAGGGGAAATACTGGCTATAGACATCACCAGCACACAGAGAGAACACTTGAGTCTCCACATCTACTGTCTGAGACTTCTACCCAGTCATTGGGCTAGAGCTCCTCCTTTCCCATCTGCCCATGGAGCCAGTAGAAATGAAGTAATTCCATTAATATCTTGCTCAAGTTTGAGATGTCATTTTGTAAGACAAAAGGAGTTGGAACTATGGCATGTATTGGTATTCTATTGCTACCATAAAAAATTATGAAAAACGTAGCAATTTCAAATAGCACACACCTGTTATCTAAATTTTCTAAGGGACAGAAGTCCAGGCACATTGTGGTTCAACTGGTTTTCTGCTTAGTGTCTCACAGGGAGGAAATCAATGTGCCTGTAAGCTTGTGCTCCTCTCTGGAGGGTCTGGGTAAGAGTAGCCCCAAGATCATCTAGGTTATTGGCAGAAACCAGTTCCTCGTGAAACAGGGAATCTTTCTGAGTTCCCTGAGCTCACCCTTATTCCTCCTCATGAGTTCCCTGAGCTCACCCTTATTCCTCCTCATGTTGTTCCTTTCATCTCTGTACAAGCAATGGGGTATCAATTTCTTCTTAGCTTTGAATATCTCTGACTTCCCTTTCTGCTTCATCCAACTGGAGATAGCTTTCTGCTCCTAAAGCTTGTGTAATTAAATTGAGACCATCAAGGTAATCCAAGATTATCTTTATTTAAGGCCCCTGACATTAATTTATCAGTAAAGTAAACAATATGTTCACAGTTTCTGTGGGATTAGGGTATGAGCACCTTTGAGAAGCCATTTTTCTGCCTAACTTGGCTTGGTTGTACTGTGAGAGCTGGAGAAAATGGTTTAGCTATAGCAAAAGGGAAGAAGACATGATAGGGGCTGACAAATGGGTTACTAGAGATAAAGAATTCACATCTGGTTGCGGGTTTTGTCGTTTAGCAGAGTGTTTGTTTGTAAATTGAATTTGAATGCTTTTAGGGACAACATGTACATATTTTTGAGCTCCACATTTCCCACAATTCCTCATAGTCTTACTCTGCCCTGCTTCACAAAATTATCTTATCTCCCTTACCTCTGAAAGCATCTGTGTTTGCAAAGTCTGATTTAAAGTGAGGTTCATAGGAGACAAACAAAGTGGATGGAAGTGAGGCACATGGCATTCAAGTGTGTATTTGGTTGGGGAAGACAGAAGTGTCATAATTCTAGCCATCCCATCCCATGGGGATCTGAAGGCACTTGAAAACCATCCTTTGTAGAGTGTTCTCCAGAACAACCAACCAGAAGATGGCTCTTATCTTAAATGATTCCATCATCAATTCCCTTCATATTTTTCTCCTTTAGAAAGGAATCAGGAGCATACTCTGGAGGACAGAAAGGAAAGGTCTGCCAAGCATAGCTACACCAGTATCTAGTAGAGGCTCAGTTATGGTTATTGGTTCCACTAACCCACCTCTCTCTTCATAAGCTCATTTCTTAACTGTTCACTAACATGCCTGCAAATGGATATCTTGGCCTCTCTGACACTGACAAATTCATAACATGAATAAATTCACAAGATGCAATATGGTGACCCAAGAGCACAGTTTCTGAAAACAGGCTGCCAAGATCCAAGCCTCATCCCTACCATTCACCAAATGCTTACAGCTTGGGAGAGTTATTTAACTCCTCTGTGTTTCACTTCTCTCATCTGCAAATTGGGAAGAGTTTTGGAACCTATGAAACAGGGTTTTCATGAGGATCACATAATTTAATATACATAAGGAAACTATCTAATATGTAGTACTTATTCAATCAAAATTTAATATTGTTAAAACATCTTATTTGTTTCTATATCTGCGAACTTTTTAAAAAGACCAAGAACGTGTTTGTGACATGGATTAAATGCTGTTTTAACATTTCATGTTTAAAGTTAAAAAATGTACTGGCTTCTCAGAAGGAGCTCAGTGTTCCTGGAGGATATCAAAGTAAAGTGATCTTATAGAAAATAGCCACAAAATGCCACCGTGAGGAGTGCAAGGCAAATGTGGGAAAGACGGAAATATAAGTGACAGAGAAACATAACGTGATAGAGTTTATAACAGCCACAGATGAATTTTTCATGGAGCTAATGAAGCTTAAACTTTGGGAGCCTTCGCAATGCAGGACACTTCTAAAGCCTGCAAGCGGACCTAACACTATGAACCTAGTTCTGTGCTGGTAAATATGTAATTGTTTTCTTCCAGATTCACTGAGGTATAATTGACAAATAAAATTGAGACATATTTAAATTGTACAACATGATGATTTGACATATGTATATACTGTGAAAGGATTCTCCCCATTGAGTTAATTCACATATTTACCTTTTTGTGTTTGTGAGAATATTTAAGTTCGTCTCACTTTGAAAATTTCAATTATACAGTTCAGTGTAATCAGCTATAGTCACCATGTTTTACATTAGATCCTCAGTCCTGGTTTATCTTATAACTGAAAGTTTGTACCCTTTTACCAATTCCTCCTACCCCTCAGGTGCTGGCAATAATGTTTCTGCTCTCTGTTTCTATGGGTCCAAATTTTTTAAACTCATTTTCTGTTTAGAAAAAAAAAGTGCAGCTCACTGCCAGTGATAATTTAATCTTACATAAATATGCTCTTTGAGGATGAAATAAATCTGACTGGGTTTCAATGTGAAAATACTACTACTAAAAACAGAATGCTACAAATAGAATGATGTCATTTGTTTCCAAAGACTATCGACACACTAGAAAAAATGCAAAAATAATAAAAAAATAATAAAAAATAATAATAAATAATAAAAATAAAAGCATGATGTTTCATGGAAAAAATTGGGAGTAAGGTTAGAACTGTAATCCACGAGTTATTGCCAGGTAATCACTGCAGCCGAAGCCCTGCTGGAGGGTATTCTCAGGGCAAATGGGAAATGGGTTAAAAGTTTCACATATAAATTATACTATGCAGTATTTGTCTTCCTCTATTTGGCTTATTTTACTTAGCATGATCCCTCCAGATTGATCTATGTTGTTGAAAATGGCAGGATATCCTTTTTTAAAAAGACCGAACAATGTTCTTTTGTATATTTGTTTATGTAGATGATAGATGATAGATAGATGATGATAGCTAGATAGAGATATATAGATATAAATTTCACATTTTCTTTATTCATTAATCTATCAATGGACACTTGGATTATGTCCATACTTTGCCTATTGTGAATAAGGCTGTAATGAATATGAGAGTACAAATATCTCTTTGACTTAATGTTTTGTTTCCTTTGCATATTCAGAAGTAGGGTTGCTAGACCATATGGTAGTTCTATTTTTAATTTCTTGCGGAACCATCATATTGTTTTCTATAGTAGCTGTACCAGTTTACATTCCTAGCAACAATGTACAAGTGTTCTCTTTTCTCCACATCCTTGCC
The DNA here is from genome assembly GCF_014176215.1 of Rousettus aegyptiacus. Classification (NCBI taxonomy): domain Eukaryota; kingdom Metazoa; phylum Chordata; class Mammalia; order Chiroptera; family Pteropodidae; genus Rousettus; species Rousettus aegyptiacus. The sequence continues at coordinate 114,426,014 of NW_023416295.1, forward strand.
AGCATTTGTTATCTCTTGCCTTTTTGATAATAACCACCCTAATAGGTGTGAGGTAATATCTCATTGTAGTTGTTTTGATTTGTATTTTCCTGATTATTAGTTATATTGAGTACCTTTCATGTACCTGTTGGCCATTTGTATGTGTTTTTCGTAAAACATCTATTCAGGCCCTTTGCCCATTTTTTAATTGGGCTATTTACTTATTTTTACTATTGACTTGAATGAGGTTTTTTTTTTTTTTTTTTTTTTTTTGATATTAGCCCTTTATTTTCCATGTGGTTTGCAGGTTTTCAAATACTTTCTTACTGTATATATAGTTTGCAAATTATTTCTTATTTCACAAGTTATCTTTTCATTTTGTTGATGGTTTCCTTTGCAGTGCAGAAACTTTTAGTTTTATGTAGTCCCACTTGTTTGTTTTTGCTTTTATTGCCTTTTCTTTTGGTATCATATAATCATTTTCTTAAAAAGATCCACCAAAGTAATAAAAATGTCAGGTCTCCCAAAACTTGGATATTCACCTGAAATGAATACATTCATTCTATGGGGTACCCGAGATCCACATGTTATATATTATTATTCCTAACATCTATTTCTGACAGTCTCTGTGTCATTTCATCTGCTCCAGGTTTGGCTTATTGACAGAGAACGTTCAGTTTCTCAAGCCAGCCACCTATTTAAAATTGGAAACTCTTCTCTGTAGCCATTACATTTAATGGTGGCTGCATTATGGAATTTCTAGCCCTTAACCATTCTCAAGGGCATTTCTTCCGCTTCACTTCCACTGCCATGATTTCATTAAAAAATTCAGCAATACCAGAGGATTGGGGGGAGGAGGAGTGCAGGTAGACGAGGAAAAAAATTAAATCATTTCTTCAATTAAAAAAATAAAAATAAATTCATCAGCTCTGTCATGAATGAATGCAATAAGCTATTTATGAACTGATGTCAGTGCCTTCTTTCTTATTCTTTCTGGCCTATCTTAAATATTACCACTGGTATCATCTTTATAAAACTTAATATGGCCATAACAATCTATTGCATAAAATCTTTCAATTACTCACCATTTCCTGTAGGATAAATGTCAGCTCCTAGTGGGAAATTTAAAATCCTTCATAATCTGGTCAATATCTTTCTCTCAGTGCAGTCCCATCATCTACATCTTGTTTGATTCCTTTGTCCCTGCTGCATTGACCCACTTGTCATTTTTCAAATATGGTATCTTGTTTCATACTTCCATGCTCTTCCACTGTACCCCAGGTAATAGTGGCCTTAACTCTACCACCTTACTCCATGATTTACCATAATCTTTCTGGTGAATTCCAAGATACTTTTCAGAGGTTTTTTTGTTTTTGTTTTTTTTTTTTTTACCTACATCAAGAATTCCTTGACAATTTCTTGAGAATTTGCATTATTTCCTTTATGTGCCCATTATTCTTTGTACATAACTCTTTCACAGTCCTTGCCACATTATTGTCAAGGGCATGAATCATTTATTTTCTTTATTATTACATCTAAACCTACCACATTTCTAGCATATTAAATGTTTCAATAAATTTTTGGTAAAAAAATAATTGAAGGAACGGAATAAAGAGAGTTAAATAAATGGTTGCCTAGAAGTTACTTCTTATGATTAGCATTGTCCTCCCCTGAAATATGTTAATAAGCACATCATTGACAGGTGTAATATCTTTTCCTTTTGTATTACTATCTCTAGTACTTATCATAGTACAGAGTACATTGTAAATACTTCTTAATTGATTAAATATTGTCAGCAAGAGCAATCTAAAGCACACTTTGTTTAATCTCTCTGATAGAAAAGCTAGAGAGTCCCTCATAGAAGAAAATTGGAGCAAATAAAAACTAACTTCTGCCCAAAGAAGAGGGTTTGCCTCTTTCCTTAATATCCCTGAAAAAAGTACTGATTATCCAGTTTGGGGAGAAATATCTCTGTAATAAGAATCACATAGCTGTTTTCATCTTGTAGGAAAAGCCAGTGGAAGTCAGTTAACCTTTTCAAAGATTAGTCTAATTTAGGCTTTTATTTTTCCCTGCTTTGGAAATATGTATTGTTTGCATCTATATTGATTTCTAAGCATGTAGTTCTGGATTCTGTACACAATGTGTGTTGATATAATTTATGTATTTGTTCTAATTGCAGAAAAGTAATGAGCAAAACTTAAAGAATAAAACTATTTTTAATCCCAATATAAGACAAAAAAGTGAGAATTTGTGTTCTTCATTGCTCTTCCAACAAACTCATAATATATTTTTTAAACAAACAACCATATATTAACACCAAAAGTGCATACAAAAAGACGTCTGAAAAAAATATGATCAAGATTTAGATCCACATGCCAATAATCATTGGAAATATTTGAGTATGTTTTTCTGTAAATATGTTCTAAAAGAAATTTTATCATTTATTTCTCTAAAATCTCACTTGATACAATCTAAGATTTCAAACATAAGTTAACATATTATTATTGTAAATTAGAATGGCAAAGATATAGGCAGCAGCATATTATGATTTGTCTTTAGAGAAAAATGTGTTTCCTCCTCCAAGAAATATTGAGAATTCTCTCTCTCCTATATTTAAAAGGGAAATAATCATTGTCAGTTATGTAGTTATGTTTTTTAAGAACCACAAGTATATTATTTGCCAAGCTTCCTTTCCTCCAGATGAAGACTGAGCAATTCATTGCAAATAAAATCTCCTTGAATCGCTGTGAAATTACAAGCACCCAATCAGTGGTAGTAATAATAATCACAGCTACCATTTATTGACTCTTAATTGTGTGCCAAGAATTTTATATAATTTCTTTCAAAATCCACATTATAGCTCTAAGAGTTAATTATTATTATTCCCCCTTTTACAGTAGATTGAACCAAGGCCAGGAAAGTTCAAATTTTCTAAGAATACAGACTTGACAAGGAAGGCAAGTCAGGTCTGAATCTCAGGTAGCAGCCCAGCTCTTCTCCACTGGGTCATACTTACTCTGAGGAGAAATCTTGAACACCTTAGCCTTCTCCAACCTCATTGTCAGGAAAGTTTCCTTCCTCACAAGCTTCCGTTTCCTATGTAAGTCTATTTCTTCCAATTCTGCCCCTCTGGAGAGAACAGCTAGTCAATCTCTTCCTTCTAATAAGGTTAACTAATTCATTTATTGAGCAATTTTTCTTATGAAAGATTTTAAATCTCTAGAGAACTAAGTATTTGCTCAGAGAAGGAAAAAAATCTATGCTAAATGAATGCAAGAGGGTTTCCTTAGTATCAAGCTTTCCCTATATTTTCAACATGGGAAGGATGGGAAGAAGTAGACAATGTAAGAAGTCCATAAGCAAAGATATTTTCTTAATTTTTTTTGTCTTAACTATGATCTGGAACTTGCTGACTAAAAAACAAAAAGTTGATGGAAACTCAAAAAATATTAAGAAAATACCCATGCAAACATTTTCAGTGTTTACATCTTAGATCAAATTGTCAAAAGTTGCTTAAAGTACCATTAAAAATTTTTGCAATAATATCTGTTTTTAGATAAAGGACCATCTTAAATTTATCATTCAATACTCACTTTGCAATTATTTTTATTCCGTGAATATTTTTACTGGTTCTTTATGTGAGCTCTCTCGTCAGAATCATTTAATGCCTGACTATGATTTTACTCATTCATCTCTGCCTCTCCTTTGAAAAATAATCCGTGTTTAATTGCCATTTTATGTAATATGCAACAAGGAAGGACTCTCCCACACATTCCTAAAAGGGCAGCATTGAAATGTGTCAACAGACTTACCTTTGCATTAAAATCTCATTCATTCAGTTGCCAATCTGGGAAATTTTAGAGCCTTATTATAATTTTTTTCTCATAGTGACTCTAAGGATTAGAATTCTAAATGACTCTGCTATTACTCAAAACATTACCAACATCATGGGAAATATAAAGGTTATTATAAATTAAAATAAAACATAAATTTAAAAATATATTTAAGTCACTGAATACTAAAAGTAGGGGATTTGAGTTCTTTAGTTCTCTCGGTATATTTAAACATAACTACAGCATCTAACATTTAACAGACTTGATAATTAATTCAAAAGGTAAGGCATTTTTCTCTTGAGTATACATATACTGCTGAGTTCTACTAAACTAGAGTGGCTGAACTGCATAATACATAATACATTATCTCTAAAATAAAAATAACCGAAAATTAATACTGTTTTGTAAGGACATAAAAAAGGACCTAATCTCTTTAGTGGATGATTGAAAGAATGAATAAATGAATGGATAAATGTTGAAGTAACTGGGTTGTTTGGTTATTATCTCAGTCTGTACTTCCCTTTCCCATTTTTTCCCTGAAATTTCCAGAATATGATAAGCCCACAAGTCCACAAAGGAAAATACTTAAAGAAAGCAATGCCCTGTCCTTGCTTCTGTTTTTCAGTCCACTGTGTTGACCTGTTCTTTATCTATTTGACTAAAGTGTTGAACTACTATCCTATATCAATTTCTGGGCAACTCACAAAGAGTCCCAAGTGAATCAGAATTGTCTTGTCCTCCATGAGTTGACATTCTAGTAGAGAGACAAATGGATAAATAGATCATTTCTATGTAGTGTGGAAAGTATAATCATTAAGGTATGATTCAGTGAAAAGAAAGAAAAAAGAAAAAGTAAATAACCACTTGATAGAGCACCCATCACATATTTTAAATTTGTGCACTATTGTGATTTGCCTCTTAAATTTTATCTGTGCATTCTAAACTGAAACCACAAAATTACCAAATTTCTTCCTGAATACTGCCAGTCAGATATGAAAAGTTTAATAATAGCTAACCCTTATTTATTGTTTACTATATGACAGTCATTGTTTTGAGTTTTGTGTGTATTTGTTCTGTTGATCTTACCAATTCCTTATGTTAGGTGCCATTTTACAGATGAGAAACTCATTTCACAAATGAGGAAACTAAAGCATGAGAAGCAAAATGACTTTCTCAAGGTCACAGAGCTAGAAAGTAGAACTAAAACACCGACCATCTGATTCCAGATACCCAGTTCTCAAATGCTGCATTCCATTGCTCTCTAATATTAGAAAGTGCAGTAAAGTTAAAAAAAAAAATGGCTTGAATCTCAACTACAGCAGTAATTAGTTTTGTGATCTGAAGCAAGATTCTTAATTTCTCAACTTTCAACTTTTTAGTATGAAACATAAATAATTAAGCTTTTCCTCCTGTGGCAGCTTTCAATGTGATTCTAAAATTCTTTGACTTTGAGAAGGGTCTATGTTCTTACAACTATGTTCCACAACTGAGCAACAGAATTTAATCGAGGTGACATTGTGCCAGTTTCTAGACTTGTCTCTTTGGATATTCTCTTTTGGAACCTTGCTTTCACATGTGAGGAATCCAAGGGAAATGTCATATGCAGATGTGCAGGCCAACAGCCTAGGTAGGGTTCTAGCTAATATCAATCTTAGACATGTAAATGAAGAAATGACTCTGGGCACAGCCACTATATGACTGAAACATCATGGGAGAACTTGGGCAAGAATCATCTACACTTAGTTCGTTCCCAGAGCCATGGGAGATAATGAATAATTATTAAGTTGCTTTAAGTCACTAAGTTTTAGGGTAGCAATTGATAACAGGAACCAGTCTCTACTTTGTCAATGTTATTGGGACAAGTGTGAAGGTCCTCGGTATGTTATAAACTATTACACAAGTGTAAAGAACCACTAGCCTATATTAAGTATATATAAGCAGATGGCACTATATAGAATAATATAAAATCACAGAAATCTCAGTGTTCAATACCAAGAGTTAATACATTTATTTAAATCCAGTGTGTATTCCTTGAGTGTCTATGCATACCTAGCAGCAAATTAGGTTCCATAAAGATATAAAAACAATAAGGGTAGGAATATTCCATGCATTCTGAGTATATTTAAAATATCTTAAACCTAAACAACAAAGAAACTATTTTATTTAGCATCTAAATTTCTCAGAAACATTGTTTTATTCCCTAAAGCGTTGTTCACTTGATAGAAAGTTGGTGCTGAATCAGGAAAATCTGGGTTTCAATTTTTCCTTTAATATTTCTTTGAGTGCATAGAAAACATGTCTGAGTGAAAAGTTTCAATTCGTAAAATGCGAGTAATAATATCTAACTTGCAGAAGTTTGGGGAGGATTAAATAACACAATGTTTTCTAAGAGCTTACTGCATAGAATTAGAACAGTAATGAATAGCTTCCATTGTAATTGACCTTTCTAGGCTTGTTCTCCATTGCAAATTTGCAGTGAAAAAGTCCTAGGTATCTGTCATCATAGTTCGGAAAGGTGGCTATCAAGTTTTCCTGTGTTCAATTCTTAAATAAGAAGTGGTATTTGTTCTTTAATTATTTCTAACTCTTCTCTATTGAATCACACATACATAAAAAAATCCTGTTGATTTTAGCTTTTTAAAGTGCCCTGCATGACCTCCATTAGTACCAATCTGGCCAAGTCACCATCATCTCTAACATGAATTATCTGCAATAATCACTTGTATTAGTTTCCTAGGACTTGCATTTAAAAAGTGCCACAAACTGGATAGTTTAAACAACAAAAATTTATTCTTTCATGTTATGAAGGCCAAAAGCCCAAAATCAAGGTATCATCAAGGCCATGTCCCATCTGAAGGCTCTGGAAGAGAATCTAGATTCTCACCAGTTCCTAGCTTCTTGAGGTTGCTGACAATCTGTGGCATTCATTAATTGTGGCACCACAACTCCAATCTCTGTCTGTGTGCCTTCTCTCCATGTGTGCCCAAATTAACCTCTTCTTATAAAGACACCTGTCACTGAATTAGAGATTGCTTTAATCCAATATAACTTCTTCCTAACTTGATTACAGCTGCAAAGATTCTATTTTCAAATTAGGTGATACCCACAGGTATCAGGGTATTAGGACTTTGATATATCTTCTGAGGAAGACGATTCGACCCATAACATTTCTCATCTGCTCTCCCTGCTTTACACTTGACTCCTTTAAACTATGCCCTCATCGCAGCCAGAATGTTTCTCATGTCAGATTATGTCCCATCTCTGCTCAAACCCTCCAATAGTGCTCCATTTTACTTGAAATGTATATATATATTTTAATTAAAGTCCTGAAAGAGGACAAAAAAGTCCATCTTGATCTCCCCACACCTCCCTGCGCTACACCCTCCCAAGGGCCATTTCTCAGAACTCCTGTCCCTGGGACTTATTCCATTCTAGCTACATCAGGCCTCCTGTTTATTCTACAGTTTCTGACTCAGTGTTCCCTATTTATGGAATAGCCTTATTGTTTGCTCCCTTTCTTCCTTCAGATTTCTGCTGAAATGTCACCTTTGCAAAGAAGCCTTTCTGATAACTATACAGAAATTAGAATTCTCCTCTACCCTGCATTACTCAGCATCAGTATCCTGGTTTGTATTTCTTCATAGATGGCACATGTCTCTAAAGGCCATCTTGTATATTTATTTGTTTAGTATCTGATTCCATTCCCCCTACCACACATACAATAATGTAAGTTCCAAAGAGGCAGAGACTTCATTTTGTTTACTCCTTACCTCGAGTGCTAGAACAGTGTCCAACCAATTATAGAATATTCAATAGTGATATAAGTGGTACTTGTGCATAAAAATGCAAGTTGTTTTGGGGGGAGATTTGGTTGATTATTGTCTTGTAAATGTTGACCAGTTTGACAGTTTTTTACCTAAGAAAACATATATTAGCATTCCTGACAATCTTATATGTGTGTGGTTCTTTGAGTCCCTTTGAACAGCTAGTAAAATCTTACTAGTTTCCTCATAAATTATCTTTTAGCAACATCCGCATGATAATTTTTTTGGAAGGAGACAAATGTGAAATGACTTTCAAAGAGAATGTAGGTATGTACTGGAAGAGAAGGGGGGCCATGACATGTGGGGACTTACAAGGCAAAGAAGGTAAGTAGGATTTATGTATATTATTTCCCGTTAACACAATTTTCAAAAAGGTAAAATTATGACTTTCATAAAAATATAAAATAACACAAGTGAATAGTTTTATTTAACTCATTAATTAATGAGAGAACTAGTAAGATAAAAAAGCAGTAGAATTAATCTTTATCTAATTATTCTTGAAAATGCCATAAACAGGAATTTTTTGCATTGCTATGGATAAGAAACATCACTGATGTATTGTCATCAGCCCTCTAGACGTTAATCATTATCTCTACAAAGGTGCAAAATACAGCAGCCAAGAACAATCAAAGGCACACAGCCCAAAAAGAAAATAATCCCTAAAAAGTCCCTGAGATAATATTCAACGTTCCATTGAAAAGACATCTGGTAATCTCCAAAACTATTTCAGAATTTTTATAAGAATACTAACAAGGTTATATAAGGTATAAAGGCTCACATACATCTGAAAGTTATAAATATTTGCTTAATTAGATGAAATAATATCTTTCCCCAGTCCAGTTGATGAAAGATGTTATTGTACGGCAAGTTAGGATTTTATATAACAATTATGGAAACTCACTAAATTCTCAAGCAGAAAAGTGACTTGATGAAAATAATTTTTGAAAAGAGTCATTTTAGCAGAGGTGTGTAGGATGGAAACTTAGAGTTGGAGGAAAAGTGGAGAGAAGACAAGAAGCAAGGCTACACTTAGAAATGTTCCAAAGGGCATTAACCCTGGTTTAGGCCTGGGTGATGCAAATGATCCTGATAAGGTCGGATAGAGAGCACTGGGCTTTGGGATGGTGAAAGTAACTGATTAAGTTGCCCAGAAGGGAGACATCTCCCTTGGAATTTTTCAGAGGATACCTGATCGTGGGAGTCTTTATATTTCTCAAGTGTATACTTGCTAACATTTGACAGTTTATTTCTCAGCATTTGTTTTACTTTTTGACAGCATACTAATAAGTGACTTTTCTTTTGAATTCAAAATACTGCATTCACTTTTTATTTGAGCCTCGACTTTTGTACTGTTTTTTTTTTTGCTTGAAATGTTTTCTCCCTAAAACTTTTTTCTCCTCTATCATTTGAAAAAGGCATACATCTATAAAATTTTCAAGTTCATCTACTCCATTTCTATAAAAATATTTATGATATCCTTGCCATGAGCAGTGGTATTTAGATATCAAATCTAGTATTATTTACCAATACATCACTTTTATTTAATGCATTATTTTAATGCAATATTGAATGCTAATTAAATCTCCTACAATAATTATAAGCTTAGAGAAATCCAATCTCTTTCTATAAGCTTTTCCTTGCAACTTTACTGAGATATAACTGATATATAACAGTGTGTAAGTTTAAGGTATACGATGTCATGATTGACACAAGTATATATTGCAAAATATAAAAATCAGTAGCTCAATTATATTTTGTGTGTGAGAGTTTTACTGGATTTTACCCGGTTTGTAAAATACAAGAAAAGTATCGTGTCTATTTGATATTATTCAAAGTGAAGCAAATCATTCAGGTCACTTAAATCTATAACAACACTTGTTTAAAGTGGTTAAGTTGTATACTGATTTCAGGAAAACCAAATACCAGGGAACACTCTCATCATAATTGCAGCTAAACAATTGAAGTTCAAGCCACGGTTCTTATCTTTGATTTGAATATGCTTTCTTCGCTCACTTGGATTTTGTAGAAATTAAACAGTGGTATTTTAAGAAATGCCCTTTTTGTAGCTTGACATATTCTAAGCAAACATATGCACTCTAAAAATGCACATCCAAAGTTAACCTTTCGAAAATTCAAACTATACTAAGGACATCATAAATGATTCACTAGTGACAGACATATAGGTAATTTTTTATGACCCGAGCCATGAATCGTTCTCTAGTTCTTGATTCAAGTGACTACTTCTCTCTATATTGAGCCATGAGTTTCAAAAATAAGCCTTCTGCTGATAAGGAGATTTACAGAGAACAAAAAAGCCTGAGTCAACTATTTATCTAGGACCAAATTCTGTGAACTAAGCTTAGTTCAAGCAAGAGGTTTTCTAAGCAGTTCATTTATTTTAATAAGGTACAAGCATTTTGGAGTTACACTGTAGCTTATGTGCGCAGTGCACTGACAGAAGAGGAGGGGAAAGGCCTGGAGGTAACATTTCATGCATTCTTAGAGATAAGAATTGAGCACCTGCTAGAAGCAAAGCTCCATGTCAGATGCTCCAGGGATACACAGACCTCGCATATAAGGAGCTTCTGTCTATTATAGAGAGAATAAAACAAGTGCACAGATCATTATGTCATGACAAATTACAATATAAGTCAGAATATTATAAATTCTATAGGAAAGGTATAAAAGAAAACTTTTTTTTTTTAGAAATTCCAAATAAAGTACATTGGTTTTTTAGGGGAATGAGAAAGACCTCACGGCATTTGAACAGAAGAGTGTTTCTCAAACTTCTGCATGCATAAAAGATGCCTGGGGAGATTGTTAAAATTTAGCTTTCTAGACCATCCCTAGAGATTCTGATTTATATAGTCAGTCTGCATTTCTAACCAGCACCCCAGGTGATTGCGATAGAAATGACCCAAGTACCATGCTTATGATCACATGGTTAGAGCCTTAAAAGATAAACAGCATTGAAAATGCAGTGATAAAAGGAGAAAGTATTCAGATTAAAGAGATGATAGAATAAGTAAGGAGATAAAAAGTTTTGATGTATAATCTGATCTCCCTGGGGGGCTTTGGAATCCCTTCTCGCATCTCAATTAGCCTATTAAAATAAAAGCATTTTCCAATGAGTAGTTCTAGAAAATAGAGAAGCACTGGGCTTCAGAACAGATTTAATATTACCGCCCCAAACCTACTCCTAAATTGCTCCAAAGTTGATGAAGATTATATAAAGTTTTAATAAGAGGTTCTCACATTACTTTGTGAGCTCATTTAAACAGCTACAGAACTCTCTAAGGAAAGACATCACAGGGGACTCACAAGGGAGCTCAGCAAAGTGATAAGTTGTTTTTGGAACAGCATACAGATACTGGTTTCCTATGGGCCTGCTCTGAATTACTTCCCTGTTTTGTTGGCGCCAGGATGGGTTAGCTTATACTTACAATCAATGGACAGTACTCAGAGACCTGTGCCAATGATTGTCACAGTGGGGAAGGTGTGTGGAAGAGTCAACTCTCTCCTGTGTCCAACTGCAAGTGGTTGGGAGCTCCCCATGCCTTGTTTCTTTAGACAGAAACTCGGATTCCCTTATTTACATTTTACTCTCACTCACATCCTTACTTTACATATTATGGATTCTCACACAACATTCTACTACGGAAAATATTGATTTGAAAACTAGAGGGTTCTTCAGGTAAAATCTGAAACTGGCCTCCTTCCACAGGGAGAGGGAGAGACAGAAGAAAGAGGCAGACCGCTGCTCCAGAACAAGCAAGGGAACTTACTTACAAAGCTTTGTCTTGGGTGCCACAAGACAGATAGATCTCTGTACCTGCCTGCCAGAATCTTAAGAGTTTAACTGGATTTAGTCACATATTCAGTCCAGATGGTCTCAACAAAACCTTACTCTCTAGAGGCTACATTTTTAAAAAAGTTTCTACTGTAGGATAGTGGACAGAATGTATATTTTAAGGACAGAAGGGTATGAAGAACCCTCAACTGCCTGGGTCCAGCTTGGGTCAACCAGTATTTATGTCCTCTCAGTGATCTCCTCCAACAGAAAAGGAACTAGCACTCCTCATCTGTGTTTGCCTATGGTTAAAGCAGCAGAGACAGGGCCTACGACTCAAGAAAAAACATGGTAGACAAGAATTTTCGAAATGCCTGTCACTCAAAATGCTTGAAAAAGAGGCAGAAACACTATGGCTAAAACATGTATAACATAAAATGAGAACCAAGAAATAAATAGTATGTCCAAGACAAACTGAAAAATCCTGAATGTTAGGACAAGGGACTTTTTTCAACAGACCAAAGTGAATCATTACACATAATTCGAATGGCTGTAGAAAGTTTGAACTGTATGCAAGGCATGGAAAAATTGGCTAAAGGCAAGACAAAAATGAGAAAAATCTAAAAGTATTGATAGAGTTAAGATTATTCTTATACAGTCAGCTCCCCCCCCAATGTCCCATGTTGATCTACAGAAGAAATGCAATTATAGCATTTATCCCAATTTGCAATTTGTGAAATAATGAAATGGAAGCCTAAAGAATTATACATATATTTGTTTATTTCCTTTCCTGCAATACACTATTACCACACACAATTTTAAGAAGACAGTTTGTTCTGTATCTTAATTTCTTCCCATAATAATCACTACTTCTGAAAAACAGTCCTCAGAATAGAAATAGTTTGTTTTCATCAGATCAGACAGAATTAACTTGAATTTAGTCAGAGGCTTTCTCTAACTTAGGTGAATAAAAAGAATGACTAGGAGAGATCCTGAAAGTCTTATTGAACTTTTTCCTGTGTCATTAATAGTCCTTTAACATCCCTACGCCCCATGCCTTTTTTTCTCCACCTTTGAAAGCATAGAATACTCAGTAAAATTCCTTCAATTCCTTTCGCTCCACAGTCTTTTTTGAGTTCAGTTCACACACTTTCTCTTTTCTCAAAAGGGAACTAAAAACACGTATTTCATGTTTTTTATATTCTTTCATGATATTCTGTTTTATCCATAATTGCCATTTATCCAATCACAAAATTTTCTTCTAGGTAAAGATCTATGCCTTATATTATTCTAACGTAAACACAGCATATAATATAGGTTTAAGCACACAGTAGGTCAACAAAAATTCACCATGCATTATTAGCTCCATAGTGATTGTAACTCAGACCTTTAACATTCAGTAAGATTATAAAGCATAGTAGTGGCATGTGAGCCAGATGATTATATAGTTTCATGTCACATCCATTTCATACTAAAATCTCAAGGAACAAAAGATTAACATAATTTTCCCAATTCAATCCATGATCTTGTAAGAAATTTTAAAACTGTCAGTGGCATCATTTTTTTTTTGATAGATTTATGTTTTGAGGTAATAAGGTAATACCGAGAATGTTTTCTACATGAAGATAGTCTGAAAAGGCAGCACGCATGCAAAATCAAGTATATGTAAAGTTTATAGGATATTAAATGGAAAGTGTGCTTTGTTATCACAGAATCTCCATTAACAGTGGACAAAAACTCTTTAAAGAGATAATATAGACATTTTAAAAAATATATATATACTTCTTGGTTAGTTCAATTCTTCAACTAAAATTTTCTTCTGCCTTGTACATTTTACAAACTTTTGGCAACTTTAGTGTTGAAAAGCCAAGGTACATTCATAATTGCACTATAGTAACATGCATTTATCATTGGCAAAGGTTTCATACTTTAAATGAATTACTGTAATGGATGTGTCATGAAATAGCATCTTATTATCCTCCTCTTCTACTTTCTCCACCAAGCAGGTCAAAGTCGATAACAAGTGTTACTCTAAAGCGATATTTTTGAACAAATTAAAGGAATGAAGTGAGTTTTAAAGCTTTAGCATTGCAATATTTTAAAATGATCAAGACTTTTTATTCTAGTTATGCCTCTAAATTCCCCAAACACTTCTTGCTCTGTGCTGTTTTTGCTCAGACTAGAAAGTCATTGGTTTCTATACTGGCATTTAGGCTGTTCTCAATCAAGAAAATGGCATTGAGAATTTATTATATTTGAAGTTGCTGTCAAGAAATGGAAAGATTATAATATTTTCAAGTGATTTTATTCAGTTGTGTTTGAAAACACTGAGAGAGAAAAAATCGACCCAACTCCTCTTCATAAACCTTTAGCAAGATATTAGAATAAAAACATTTCTTGACTATATAGTATGTTGATAGCTGCTATTTCAATGTTCCCGAGGTGGGTAAAATGAAGTTATCAGAAACATAGAAGTATAGGGTTCTGTTGCCATCTTACTTTAGCTCCTTTAATCACCCCCTAGAGGAAGCAGCACATAATCTATAAGGAGAGAATTGCTCCCCAATGAGTCCCATACAGATGTAGGCTAACCACTTGCTCTACACATATAACCAAATATGAAAATACTGGCAAGTACCAGATCTTCTGGCACAATGACATTTGCAAAAAAAAAACCAACAACAACAAAAAAAAACCAGTTCCCTCTTATAATCTGCATGGGGAGGGACAAAGATGACATGCTACTCATATAGGAGAGAAGTTGTTATAATGGATGACAAGATCAGAATTCCAAAATTCTTACATGACAAAATTTAACAAGAACAAAAATATCAATTTCTTGTCTCAGGTCCAAAACACTGCCAATATTTAATTGTGATTTCCTTTAGCATTATCAACCTTTGGGCCTTTATTTGATCAACTAAAAGTTTTCTGGACTAAGATGATCTTAATAAGGAGACTGCAAATTTTGGCACTTAAGTCATAACAAATGATATTTTGCTTGATTCTTTCAATTTGGTCATTCTGTGCAAAGTCTATATTATAAAATCAAACCTCTCAAATGATGGTAAAAGTTATAGTAAGTTAAGCACCTATAGTCAAATAAAATGAAATATTTGTGTACAAACTTCAGGCAAAGCATTTGCCTTCATTCAAATTAAGTAGCTGAGAATGACTAGAAACTTGAGACATGGGGACCCTTATTTTAAAATGTAGTTTTGACAAAATAAGCAGGTATCACCTCCAACATTAGAGTTCCTATGTTTTGTTACTAATCAGAAAGAATGACTTGATTTTTTCATTATATTTATCCAAATTAGATTTTGGTATTTCTTTTTTCACTCAAGAGAGTACTTCCTGAATCTTCTTTGACAGTTCTAGAAACTCATGTCACTTTCTATTGAACCAAAATAATAGTATCACATTTCAGTCTAAATTTCTCCTTTAAATCAGCAGGTATTTTCTTATACACAACAAGATGAAAATTTTCAAACTAGCATATTCAATAAGTTTAGTCTAAAAGATTGAAAAAATGATTTTAATTGGGATTGTAATTTCATTTGTTTTCCATGTGGAAATATAATTGGTAAAAGATTTCATCATCTGTTCTCAACTCTCCTCGCCCTCCTCCTCCCTTCAGAACTCTCTCTCTCTCTCTCTCTCTCTCTCTCTCTCTCTCTCTCTCTCTTAAAATATTTAAACAGTGGTCACTTCTCAGTAGTCACTTCTTACTCTTCATAGACAGTAGGAACAGGATTAAAAATAATATTTATTTTTGAGCTTGTCTTTATTACACAAAACATTCCACTGATTTCACTCAATTATTGTCATTCAAATATCACTAGAAAATATAGAGGTGCTCCAAGTTCCAAAACTGTTACTTGTATAATACGTCCCTGATATACTTAAACTATCTTTAGTCTTGTAATCACCTGTTACACCTTTGCACATCCTGTCTTCTGAAGTCCACCACCTTCAATACGGCAAGCCTACTTTCCAGTCCCTTTCCTGTGATAAATTTTGGTGTCTGTCTACCTAGTAATATTGAATTACAGCCATTCCTATTAAGATTTAGCTTTAGGACTTCTACATAGATCTTTGCTCATTAAGCAGTTCCCTCTTTCACTTTACCCAGCAGGCAGTTGTTGGAGTTCTCGGGTAGACCTGAATTTGTCACAGATGTCTCAGTGAAGTTAGTCATTCTATGAATTCTGATAACTTAATAAAAAGCTACTAATTTGGAAGGTCTTACTCTACAGCATAAAAATGGGTTTAATATTAAATTATGTGAAGAAGATTACATACAAGGTGAAAGGTGAAAAATGAAAAAAGAGCAAAAGTAAGGTAGAGAGAATTAGTTTTTGTTTGTTTGGTTGGTTTTGTCAGGTATGACTCAAGTATTCTCCAATTAAATGATTCCTCCTCTATCTGCTTACTAAAGTGTTCCAGAATTGACACTGTTTCTAGTTCCCTTTTTAGTTAAAAAAAAAAAAAATTGTTTAGATTCTGAAATCTCTAATTAACTAAAGATTTTAGGAAAAGCAAGAAAATTTTAAAGACCCAGGGGATGCCGAGAACTAAAGGAATGATGGATGTGCACAAAGACACAAGAGCACAACCGGCAGTTTCAACGCACCCAGGTGCCCTTTGGGCCTTGTTTGACAATCCCAAAAATACATGTCATTTTCTATTACACACAATGATATAGAAACCACTCAAAATCTTCACTATTCTTTTTGCAATGTCAAATAAAAATACAGTGTCTGTTGCTGAAAAAGGCCCAGTGCTCAGCTGGCAGATCACACAATAAGAGAGAGAAAGAGAAGGAAGTAGAGAAAACGAAACTGAAAAATAGAAAGGAAAAAAAAAAGAATAATATTCAGATTTAATAGTTTATAAGAATAGTTACTGCTGTATTTATCTCCCTGATGTAACGACTTTAACCCATGTGTCAGTCCTGATCTCCAATTTCAGGCACTTGCAAAACAAGCAGCAGGAAAAATTGTTCTATTTCTCAGAGCAAAGGTTGCAATCATTTCATGGAACATCCTGCAAACGGGCCCCTCCTTCATTTCAAAAAAATAAAATAGAAGTTGAAAATTATTATTATTGATAATAGTACATATGGATAGTCATACTTATTAAGACTATATATATCAAGACTATAGAGAAAAGAATGTAAGACAAAATGGATGAAGGGAGAATGTCAGTGGCAGAAGAGGGGAAATGAGACATCTCCGTGGCGGCTCGGAACCGCTCAGCTTTCTGCACTGTGGCAGTGACATGTCTGAGCAGTAAGGTCATTTGTTTAAACTTCTTGTTCACTTTTTACTGTTCAGCTAATTGAGAACTTATTTTTAATTCTGTATTTGGCGAAGAATGGAAAAAATAGTAAGAACTTAAGTATCTGAAAACTTGGTACTTTCGGTAACATTTTGTAACTCTTGCTTAAAATATTTAATGCTTAATTTGTTATCTCCTGTCCAGGGTTCTTAACCCTGACTTCATATTAGAACCATCTAGGGGCTTTATGAAATGCTGATGCTGATGCTCCACGCCAGAGATTCTTCTTTCATTGGATTGGAGTGTGATCCAGGCATCAGTATGTTTTAAGAACTACTTAGAGGGGTCTGATGTAAGGTCAGGGCAGAACCATTGTGCCTAGCCAATGTTTCTGAAAGTGTGGTCTAGATGGATTATGTCCACGAGAATCACCAAAAATCCTTGTTTAAAATGCAGAAGACCACGTCCCACCCATTGCCTATTAAGACAATCTCTAGGGTTGAGAGCCAGGCAGAATGGCTTCTTAATTAGCTCCCGCAGGAATTTTTGAGAGAATTCCTGTGATCATGTCTGTATAATTTGATGATCCATTTGACATGCTCTTTAGGTAAAGACATCACCCATGCTCTACTCTAATTTATATTTTGAGACAGCCATATTTCTGACTTGACTGTTCTGCAGCACAATTATAATTTGGACAGCAAAATAAATAAACTATATATAGATATAAGGTATATATGTATATATGGTATATCTATACATATGTATGTGTCTATACATACATATACATCTATATGTATACATACATATACATCTAACATATATACATCTATATATCTTCAGTATATGTGTATCTGTATATATACACTTGCATATAGACACTGGCTTTAATATCAATTAGAGAATTCTTGATTTTGGCTTGGAAGGCCTTCCATTTCTTATCCTCATGATCATGGCAGAGGATTTCCTATGGCTGTATAAAGTATTACGGTTAAGGCTTAAATGTGTGGCTATGCAGAGTTAGGTTCTAATGTTCTCTGAACAATCCTTAGAAAGAGAAAAATGCAGAGACATTGAAAAATATATTTTGAGTACTACTTATGAGCCCTAATTATATATATTTTATAGTCCTGTTGTTATCGAAAAATGTTCTTGAAATTCAAGGATCCTCAGTCTGTTGAAAGCAGAAAACCTATTAAAAAGCAATCTGAAATGCATTTCAGGTGAAATCACTTTTACTAAAGTACAGATCATTTCATTTATTCTAAAGGCATATAATTAGAAAGGAGACCGAATTGGTATTCTTTCTTTTTACAATATAGCACAAATACATACTTCTTTGTTGTAGCTTCAGCATGTGTATAGGTTTTTAAAAGTCCATGTCAGAAAAGAAAATGATTTTTTTTTTCTCTTTTCATGGACTTCTACAGTGTATCTACTCAGAATTTTTCAAAGGGGCTCTCAAGTGAAAACAGAAGCATAATAAAAAACCAAAAGGTATTATTTATCTTGGCCTTATCTGTACATGTCAGAAAATTAAAACAGTGATGAATTATACATTACTGTAAAAATTTTATTATCAGAGGCAAAATTCAAATTTGTTCTGCTTAAAATACAGGAGACAAATTTTCTCATTTAGAAAAATCCATTCTGTTAGTGCTTGCTTATAATGAAATAAAAATTTCATGTTGTATACATACTGATTCAATTTTTACTGAATCATTTTAAAGGCATACCATAGAAAACATCTGCTAAACTAACACAAAGTTATTTATTTGGTAAATGCTTTCATAACTTGTATTTACTAAAAGAAGTTACATTTTTATTTCTAAATCATAAAATATTAGAAAGGAAAAAATTGCTTCCATTTGGCATATTTTAAATAAATCTGTTCATTTGGGAGATGGTTTTAGGAAAATAAACTTTGTTGGTGAATAAATCCAAGTTCATTAGAAAGAGTCCACATAATATTTTAAAAAGATTATCTGATGGGTACAATGGTGTCCAGAAAGCCAATTATAAAAGCTCAAAGGCAGAATTTCTCTTCTTGCTTCAAGTAGCTGGACTGCGCATAAGCTTCATAGTCCTAACGTGTTTTAGTTTTATAGTCCTAATGTATTTTCAATGACTATCAGAGCATAAAGATACTAAAAGATAGCAAAGAAAACATCAAGTATATACACATATGGTAGTGCACAAATAGCATTAAAAAATGTGAGATTACTATTATACAATATTTTAAAAGATAGGAAACAACATTTGAGGAGAAATTCCTTTGAAAACTGTTTAGGACTTGAAAAATGACAGATAATAAACCTATTTTAAATAAAACTGAATAACAAAAAATAATAAATGTTCTCACCCAGTAGGTCATAAATTATGTGAAGGTGGGAACACAATAACGTATGAGAGCAAGCATAATACTGTGAACTACGAGGGGTTAAAAGAATTGTTACTGAATGATTAACATAGAAAATAAACATACTGCACGTTTAAGGCAGATATTCTTAACTCCACTGTAATATTTGCTATAAAACAATTCACTCTTTCATTTACTTACACAACATAATAAAAATGTGTGCTATTAGAAGCAAGTTGACCTGTGCAGAGCTAGGTCAAAGCAGTTATCTTAAACTGTATCTACACACAGCAGGCCAATGGAAATGTAACTTGAAGTAAATTAAGCAGCTGCCGTCCATCTTTAGTTCTAAGCAGAAAGGGAAAAATGCTTCTCTGACCTCATCACTAAGCAAAATTCTCACCAGACTAACAGGTCTCCTTCACATGCAGATCAGAGGTTTAACCTTATCTTTCGGTCCACGGTGAAGAGCTTTGCAATACAGCCTGTCTTTTTATTTTTTTTTTTATGGCTCGTTGGCTGAAGTATCTGTTAATTACCTGTTGTAGCTTAAAACGCACTACGCAGCACACTAATGTAAAACATCCTGATGAAAACGTTTATGGGCTATATGAAGTAATCTTGTTAAAAAATGAGTGGAAAACCAAAATGCACTAATTAACACCTCTCGAATGATGATGAGAAAGCGAGCTAAGTATCTAGCAAATCTTCTATAGAGACTGGTCTTTATGGATAATCATAATGTTTTCATTCATGTTCAAGGCAGATTAATGACTAATTTGAGTCACATAAGGCTTGGGTTTGTAGGGTTTTGAGCCCCAGTTAATACCTACCACCAGTTATATAAATGATCACAACTCTTACTCTTGTCTCTTCATTGGTAAAAAGGATAATAACACTTTATTAGGTTTATCAAATGAGACAGTATCTATAAAATGCCTGGCATTTAACAGACACTCAAAATTTTGTTCTTTTCCTGTATTCTAACTCATTTAACATTAATACAACACAAAACAAAAGTTAATTGAGATCAAAATAAAGAAATGGTCATTTTTTTTCTCTTAGTGCATTAGTACATGAAACAGGAATGTCTAAACGATTATCTTCAATGTACTATTCTTAAAGTACTAAATACTCAAAATAAAAATTTTTAATATCCTATGTTTACAAAATTGGGATAAAATTATACCGCCTATTGCTAGGGCCACTTATGAACAATTTATTTAAAAAATAAAATGCACATAATTACGTATTTGCAGTATAGTTAAAATTATAACATGTATTTTCACTAACTGCTTAGTTTTAACACTTAAGACACTTTTAAAATTTTCTTTTCTAAACTTTGAAATAAAATTTTATACAATAAAATTGAAAATTAAAGCAACTAGAGTATCTCTTGGTTTGATTTCTTTTTCTGAATATAAACCGCATTCAACAAAATATTTTAATAAATTCTTATTAATTCAAAGCAATTGAACTGAAGGTTACTCATATATTAAAATTTGGAATTCTAGAATATTTTACAGGTACATCTTTGTATTTGAAAGTTCACATATATTAAATTGAAAAATACATTATTGCCTAGGATAAGAATTGTTGAACCTTCTTTAAAAAGCATATGATTAATTTAAAATTAACATATTATGACTGTACAAATAGTATGTTAAAACCATTTTAGAAAAGTTGAACATAAGTAAGTTACTTTTACATAAGTAGTTTAAATATTCTTACTGCAACTTAGTGATATTATTAAATGCTCAAGCAGCTTTTCTTAAAATAAATTTTATCCCAACTTATATTCCAATTATAAAATTTAAACTAAGAGGTTTTATTATAGTTTCTAAATGTTACAAATTTCTGTGAAACATGACTAAGTGCTGTGAAACAAAACAATGAGAATTATACAGAAAATTTTGAGAATTAATGCATGAAAATAATTGCATAATATTATCTATACCTAAAAAGTATTTAGTTCCTCTTCTGTAGCATGTAATTATTTTTCATGTTGCCCTTATTCCAATTGGTTCATTATTTCCTTATATTTGTTTCACTCATCGTTATATGAATTCCTTCAGGACTTATCTCTGCTTACTTCTCAAAAGTGCTTTATGAAATAAAAGGTGCTCAATAAATATTTGTTTAATTAAATTGAATTCTGTCCTTGTATAATTAGCAGAGTCAAATGATAATAATTCAACTATGATCTGTGATAAAGAAAAAATACCGGCGTAGAAATCTGAATTTCTCATTATATAAGCTTTTACTACTGCTTTAATAGCATATGTGGTTACCTCATTGGCACTACTGAGAAAATCAAATTTCTGACTTCCTAGAAAAAATTCCTTAGTTTTTAACAGCCAGTAGATTTTAATTAAATGTATTATTGTAAACTTCTTTAGAAATAACTTTACTGTATCGAATCCAGTACTGCAAATGCACAATTTTCTTTGTACAACTTAGCATAGATTTATAAACATTTTACCGAATGTTATTTTCACTGATGTAGATGAACACCATTTCACCTGTGGTCTGACCATCTGGTACAACAGATAAGTTTATCAGAGAAATTTGTGTGGAAAACAAATCAAATTATCAGTATTATAAGGTCACTTAAACAATGTTGACCAAAAGATAAAAAAATGAAACTATAATCAGTTAACTATATTTTTATCCCAATATTTCTTTACTTATGCTGAACAAAGTGAACACTGATTAACACTTCATCATTGTCTGACATCATGCAAATTAGAAATATAGACTTTAAAAAATAATATAATTATTGTAAATATGTGAACCAGTTGTTCACATATTTTGATACTGTTTCCAGTGTTTGAAAAATCTCTAATGAAATAGATACAGATATTTCAAACATGTCTTTTTTAGTTATAGGAAGTCTATATTGAAAAGTTTTTGTACCTGTTTCCAAAATAACAATGATATAATTTTAAATAGTTCATGTTGTTACTCTGCACCTGTTTTCTCACCAGACTATCAGGGCTAATATAATATATTACAGTTTTGAAAGGAGTCAGATAAAATAGTATATGTCAAAGCTCTTTGAAAATAAAGTACAATTTATAAATATGTGGTATAATCTTAATACGCTTGTAAGATATTACAGTTATAATAGTTGTAAACTATACTACCATAAAATTCTCAGTTTCATGATGTAATTATCCAAGAAATAATATAAACCAAAGTGAGTTAAAGCTCTAGTGAAAATTAATATTATTGGAACTCAAGAATAAACAACTTTAGAGGTTGTGCTTATATATTTAAAAAGAAAAACTTCAAAGATTATAAGAAAATTTTAAGAGAAAATGTATCAAAATCGGGGAATCTTTATTTACAAGTTGCCTAGAGAAATGTAATACTCAGTATGGTAAATAATTTAGTCCTTTATAATTGAAACCAAGTTTGATGGGTGTACATAAATCGGCACAGTAAACTTTTAAGCCTAGATGTTGAACATTTTTGACAAATTGTTATTTCATGCATATATATGATTTGAAAAACAGACAAAGAAGAGAAAAAAGATAAAAACTCTATGTAGAAAATAGAATTTTATAACTACATTTTACAGAATATTCCAAGAGATATCGTTGGTCATTTTATTATTTTGAAAATATTACTTATTTAAACAACTAAAAAACATTAAAGCCTGATATAATCTTCAACATTTGAAAGGTTAATTATTGAAAAATATGTAGAACAAAAATTACATCTCAATGCCATTGATACCACTTACACTGTTGAACAAATATTATATGAGGTATTGAACATTGCACATAATTATACACTTAGGATTCGACATTGTAGCTAAACCAGTTGTTCAAGGCCACTAAAATACTGAAAGAGGATTAAGATTATCAACAGTGGGGAGGAAAAAAAGAACTATAAAATCCCTTCTAACTCAGCTCTAGAAATGGTGATTTCATTCAAAAAGATATCACAACTACTAAGAATTTTCAGTAATTCACAACACAAAACAAGATGCCCATCTCTAGTTTCTTATCTTCTCTGTTACATGAATCCAATGGTGATATAGTACATGTTTTGGACTTGCACGGTAGTGTGATATTTATAGTTATTTCTCAGAACTTACCCCTTAAGGATTTTATATGTGATGAGTACTAATTGAATTTCATCACTTCTGATAAGTAAGATGACTCTTAGATTTTATATTAAGCATTACTATGTCTTATTAACACCACATAGAGTATTTAAAATTTATGTGTTTTAATTAAATGAAGTGCTGAAAAATTTAGGTATAAGTAACAGATATTAACTGCTAAAAAGATAAAATTCAATTATAGGTGATACTCATATGGATTAGAAACTACAAACTTACAATAAATCTATGGCTCCAGTTTCAAAAATACCTATTCCCCCTGTCCCCCACCCTCCACCCCACCCTCGTGTTCACTGACTATTAGAGTTAAAATATTTTCTTTCAGTGATTTCCATGAACATTTGGAGGAGTGCAAAACTTCAGGAAAATAGAAAGTGGTCTACAAACATTTGGCTTATTGCAGTAATTGTATTGGTATTTTATAATGATACTCAAAATATGTCGATTTGGAACATCTAAGCAATGTTTGAAGAGCTGGCCTACTGGGTGAGAATACCATTTAAAAACACTTGTGTTACATAACACAACGCATGAAAAGGGTTGTCAATACCAAAGAAAAATCTACTCAAGAAAAGTAACTTCATTTTAATGGGTGGCACAACTGGCATCAAAGGTCATTAAAAGCTAATAGACCCACTTGAGGTATGGTTGCTTAATGGAGGATTAGATTGATATAGACACAAAATCAACACACGGTGAGAGTTTTTAACTCACTGGACAACCCAACATGAGATGGAAAAACAAACAAGATAAAAAATAAACATTTTTGCAGCACTAACAATGATTAATTATGCATAATTGCTTTATGCAATAAGAACTTTAAAGTGATGATAGAATCTATATTTAGAATATGAGGCTGCTGCTTAGAAGAATCAGAACAGAGTTTAATTTACACATAAATTTTGTTCGAATTCATTTTTATGTAGTAGAATAGATCATTTTTCAGGAAGTAGATGAAAAAATCCATAACAAGTTGAGAAATTTAGTCAGGAAATTGTCAGGAACGATAGTGTTGAGATTAATTCCTTTCTGCCTTTTCAAAGTTTGAATAAGTTTATAAAAAGAGATAAATTTTCTTTGATCTGAAAAGATTCTTTGCAGAAGTGCAGTGTACAACATACTACATACATAGGGAGTTTCCCAATGTATATACACATATGCGTACACTATGCATATATGCCTTTTTAACATATACAGAGCTTTAACTCAAAGAAAATGAGTTAGCAACACAGTAATCACTGCAAGACAATCCAAGTGTTGATATGAGTGACATTGATCACTTAAAGGGCTATTTTACCTCTCACAATGACCAAGACTAAGAATATAATTCCCTTTTTTAGTTTTTCTTTTACTGCGACACTGATTGTCATAGATAATCTTTGTGCTTTTGCATAATGCCCATCCTGGATGTAACATATATCCACATACAACATTGGACATCTTAAATAAGCATGCTGAAATACAGGCAGGACCACACAACCATGCACGAAATATTCTGAATATGTTTTTCCAAACTGACTGCAACATCAACATGCACCACTATCATATTTGGTCCTGTACAGCAAGAAATATACAGCTGAAGCAATCATGGCTAGTTTCACTTGCAAGAGTTTCTTTAGAGAAGAACAACCAGTAGAGAAACAAAACAGAATGAATGAAACAAACAATCAAAATCCCCCAAAACCAACAATTAAAAAAAAAATTCCTCCCACACGTTAACACTGAAAATCTGGCAATTCTCCATGTAGCACATTTTCCTCATTCTACATAATGCAGGTCTTCTCACAAAATTTTGAGACGAATTGTTTACGAAACACATATTAGTGTCTCAGAGCTTTTCCTAACCATTGGAAAAGCTCATCTTGGTAAAGCATTTTCCAGCGCACATTGGCTTCAACGGTTTCCACAGCTCTTGAGAAAGAGGCAGCGGCTACTCCATCGTAGTTCTTCATGAAGTTCTTTAGCTGAAAATAGATATTTTTAAATGGTAAATATGCATGTCTTAACATGAATTAATATATGTAAACAAGATGCATTTGAAACAAGGTACCACAGTCACTATAGAAGGTATATTTAATATGTGGAGCAAACTTAGTAATGCAATATAATAGATTGTGTCCATTAAGTGTGATTTCTTTTGGAATTGAAAGGGGAAAAAAAGGTGGATATTAGAGTTTAAACAATCCCAAATTTGGTTTTTATAAATAAGTATTAAAACAGATATATTTAATTTATCGTTTTATAATAAGCTGGTGGGATTGTGGCAATGACGATTTCTCATTACAAAGCATACCCAATGAACAAAATGCCTTAAAAACAGAAATAAGGGTTAAAGTTTACTTTTTGTTTGTAGAGAGAAAATTATTCTTCATCTTCTCCAAATGAACATTATGAGGGCTTGATACTATCTTTGATAGCAAGAGCTTACCAAAAGTATTGGGTGGTGGGGAAAAAAAAAAGTAATGATAATATAAAAACCAGATGATGAAATGACATGGCAATCACTTGAGTTACTAGACTCAGAAAGAATAAAGGAGAAACGTGGGCCTGTTTAGGTAGAGAATTTGAGCATGTAACTAAAAGAAGCAATTTTTAAATTTTTGTCATAATTTGTATAAATATAAGATTTTCTCTAAAGAATGCTGAAAATTTTTATTTCAAGATTTAATACTAACAGTATTTCTTTCTGTTTGATGTGTCTTAAGAAACTGGCAACCAGCAAATGATTGTGATGCTAATAGACAAATGTGAAAAATCAACTTGCAACACAGAAACATTATGTGGTGTAATTAGCTTGGGGTGTGATTCATCACATGGTGGGCGCCACATGGAAGATATGCCAGGAGAGAAATGTAGTGCATCAAGACTGGCTCAAGGACAAGGAGAATTGGAGAAGGGGAGGGGATGTTTAAAGTGGAATTAATTATACTTTTTGAATTAATCTAAAAACTGGTTCATGGGTCTCTTGCTTTGTTTATGACAGTTTGATTACATAATACTGATGAGTTTTCTCAAAGTTTATCCTCTACTTTCCTACAAACTTCTGTGCCCTATGGCATCAGCAATGGCTAATCATATCTCAGAGCTATATCCTTTACAAGAGTTCAAAATCATTATGCTTTTATGACAAATATGTGAAATATCCAATGTATAACAAAGATTTATTGGTGTTTTCTTTAAAACTAATTTGACATTTGGCTAACACATACAAAGGAAAGAGGAAGATGGAAAGGGATTGGAATTGATCAAATAGCGCCAATATTTCAGGCAGTGTGCCATACACATACACCTGTACTATATACCCATATATACACAAAAAGTCTAATGAAAACACTTGAATCATATTTTTAAACTTTAGCTGATATCCAATAATTTATTTGTATTTATTTATTTATGTTCAGATTCATTCAGTCTAGATCCCTTAAGCAACGAATAATACATTTTGATTTGTTTTGAATGTTGTTTCCATTTATTACAAATATATATATTACATTGTACATTTGTATATTACACATGTACATTATAGTGACATTATTTATATAACATATGTTTATCAGGGAAAAATGCACCTACTACTTTAAAAATATGTTCTGCTTTATTACATATTTTCATAGGCAGTCACTGAATATGCAGATAGTGATAATGAACCTTTGGCAACTTTGATTCTGTGGGGTATGCTTTTGGCCTCTTGATGAGATATCAAGCCAACTGGAACACATGAAGTAAAACTCTTTAGTCTTCCTCAAAGGCAAACTATGGTTTGAATATGAATGTGCTGTTTACACGATAGTAGGTCAGATTATCCTACAAGAGAACACTCAGTAGAAAATGTAACTGGTGGGTTTCTGGGGATTCATTTCTTAAATCATTATTTAAGTACACTAAATACTGCCCTCGTGAGATCAGAGAGCCTGAGGTGACACATGAATCTTAGAAGTAGTTTATTCATCAGAACACATCTGGTCCACTTTTGGTAGTTGACATAAATTGATCTTATGCCCTATACTCCTCCACAGCTCTTCTGGCAAACAGGTGGTGAGAGCAGTGCTCTAACTGGTCCTAGGGAGTGATCACAGTGCCTTCCAGACCCCCGCCTCGCTAGAGGCCACGGTGTAAATGGGAGACATTTGTCACTCTGGATTGCTTATTTCTGCTGCTCTTTGTTAGGTCTTCTGCTGCTACTAGTTGTTACTACTGTGTTTTCTAAATATTTATATGATCTTATGCTTTTATTTGAAGATGTGACTTTAGACGTTTTTATAAAATAACATTTAATAAGATGTCAGAGTTGTTTGTGCTCCCTGTTCTTCACAGCATAACATTTCTAGACATGTTTGTTAATTTCTCTATTAAAAAAACATTTTAACATTTAAAAAAACTCTTAGGGCACTCTAGACACTAACATCACAAAATGAGTTATTTGTAGAATAAATTACAAAACATAATGTACTCTTAGTAACTATATAAATGAATTGGATTAGCTATTGCCCTATTATGAAGTTTATGTTTTCCACATTAAAACTGTAAATGGGATGTCTGTGACAGATGACATCTATATTCTTCTACAATACTATTGTATATTAGATTCAAGACGCAGGAGAATGAGTGCTGGAGAGGATTGCTTAATGGACATTAGTATAAAAAAATGGCAAGGTCCTCTGAGGTTCCATGTAGTTATGCTTCCGCTAGTTTAAAATTAAGGAAATAATGCATTGTCTCATGGAGAAATATTGTTCAAATTGCCAGAGCCATGTAATTAAAGGATATTGCCAGTTTCAGGTTCTAGAATGCAGTTTTGAGGATGGGACCATGGAATAATACAAGTATCTCTACTTAATGCCCCTAAAGTTGATGGGAATCATTAAAATCTCAAATGAGTTTTTCAGAATTCATAAACATGTTGATTCCCCTTTGATCTATAAAATGTTGAAATAAGAATATGCCATATCCAAAGGGAGCACATTGGGTTTTCTGCTTACAAGGCTCATGGCTTATAAGAGAATGAGACTGGAATTTCCTCAACCCCTTTATATTTATGGAAGGGGGTTATCAGCAATAAAAATTAAACCCCCATCCTGCCCAACAACAGTGGTCCCCATTCTTACCCATGACGAGATAATTAAAGTATGAAAAAGCCTCAGGCCACAGTTGTTTAACTAGAAAGTCAGAGGAAGCAGCAGCGTCTCCTCAGGCTATGAAGAGCCTCTACTATAAAGTTAGCTGCTTATAGATGATGGACTAAAAAGTTACAATTTAGTTTCAGTTTTGAAATTGTACCTTTTATTATAGGGGCATCTGAGAACATTGCAAATGCAAATTTAATTAAGTGTAAAAAATTAGATATATAATATTAAAATATTAGAAATATGTAAAACCAATGGTCAGTATATGATAAAATCAATTAAATATCCATTTAAAAGATTTTTTTCTTGTGACTTGGGTATTACCAAAGCAGGGAAAAATGAAAGAGTTAGAGAATAGAAGGATAGAAGATAGAGAGCATCAGGGAGGAGAAGGGGCAAAGGAGGAGAAGACGGGAAAGAAGCTGGGAGGAGGAAGGCAGCAATAAAGAGGGGAGATGGGAGGTGAAGGGGGAAGAGGAAAGAGATCTTTTGCTTCTACAAGCTGCACAGGTTGTGACTAAATGAGTCTTTTACTCCCGCATATTGAATGTGAAATCATGGAATTAAAAGGACTTTATTTAAATACAGAGGAAATTGGAAGCAATCATTAATTTAATTGTATTTTTTTTCTTTCTGCTTTGTATGGATATGAAAAAAAACATCCTTCTCATTTAGCTTCCTTTATAAAGAAAATATAGTGGAACGTGAGCTGGGGCTTTCAAAACCAAATTTTTCAGAGCTGGGAACAAACGTAGCAGAGATAGAAGTTAGATTTCAAATCGTTACAATCAGAGACTTAGCTTAGTTCGTGGTGTGAAAGAATCCAAGTTAGTACATGGGGGATGATCATACAAAATTGGGCAATATCAGAAGATATTAAAGATGGTGTCAGAGCTGATGCTCTGGGATATGGCTGCTCAATGCGATTAGCTCTGTGTCACAGCATCGGGTATTCCATCAGTGAAAACTGAAGAAACCATGATTCTCAATGACAAATCTCAGCTATGTTTTACAACAGGGAGAGCAGGAAATGAAAAAGAGAGATGTTTGAAGCCCCATTTACTTTAATCAATTAAAAGTATCTATATTTTGTTCCTTCCTCCTGCTTACTTCCCTCTTCCCATTTCGCATTCCTCTCTATTAGAGATATAAGTGGTCAATACAGTAGCTGGTTTCCAGAGAAATAAACCAGAGAAAAAGGGAATGTTAGATACTCTATAAACTGGATACTAGGGCTTTAAAAAATTAAGTTTATTTTATTAATGAAATTCCTTTGTGATTGATTGTACCAAGCAAAATTTTCAACAAACTATTAATCTCAACGTATATTGCGAGATACACTCCCTTCCAACATATGAATTCATTCCATTTAACGGACTGGATAGCACGAAGAATTATTATCACATCCATTCTCTGTATGGGCCTGAACACAAGGTAGTGAGACTCAAGTTCTGTACTTCATCCTCAGTGTTGGTTTCCTGTATCTAAATACTACGTCATTGTGAAAGCATAGTTTTGTTGTTTTCGAGGATCCTAAACTGAGTTCACAGAATCAGCTGATGAACATCTGGTTATTATTGAAGATTTCTGGAGTGGATTTGAAGCCCCTCACTTTGAAAATCATTACATTCAAACACTTCTCCCAGGCATTTAATGTTTAGTATGCTAGAAATATCTTTGCAGGTAATTAATTGAGTAAAGTCTTTAGTGTGTGTGTGTGTGTGTGTGTGTGTGTACACATTTAAGAAATGGATATGAATCTGTATGAATCTGTTGTGAATAAATGGTTGAAGTAAACATATAATTTCATATGTTTATAAAAGAAAAGCATTAGAACGCATCTTAAAATATTTACCTCTTTAAGTTCACCTTCAGTATTAAGAAATTCTGTAACTCCACTGATAAGTTTGGAATTCATAAATAATGCCTCTCCATACCTCAAAAGATAAAAAGAAAAAAAAAGGCTTAATGTTAATATAGGCAGTAATTTAAGAAATACCACAATAAAGACTTTTTAGAATCTTTCTCTAGGGTTCCATTTGACCAGTGTTGTCTTGATGCCATTAAATTCTCAGAGCATTCAAGGTCCATTTCTCTAGGGAGTCAGAGAGGTGCAAAGAGCTGTGGCTTTGGGATACCAACAGAGGTCACCTGATTTGGCTCATAATTTTTAAGAGAGGTCTGAGTTGTACTAAGTTAAAAAAAAGGGGGGGGAGAAGATCTCACCTCTAAAATTAGATTAAGATATTACTGTTACATTCCCAATCCAAGGCCTGAGGAAGAAGTATTTGAAAATTTTATAGTAATCTAACTCACTATATGGAAAAATAATCTCAACAAAGAAAACAGGACTGCAAGATAAATTTGGGCATTACAGTATATTACACAGATTCTTTCATCTGGGCAGTTACAATTTACATTGGCATTCTCCTTTTTCATGTAAGTATTAAAATAAAATATCAAATTGTTCATTTGAATTGTATAATCCTACCACAAATATAATTACTGACTCATGACCCAAGGCAAGAAACAATTTGTGTCCATGAGTTATAAAGATTTCTCATTTTATTGATCTGTCTCTACTATGCTAAGGATACTTATCACAGGCTACCATACTCTTAGAACTAGGAAAAGTAAACCAAAAATAAGATTCCAAGTATTTGGAAGTAAAGGTCTAGTCACTGTTACAAGAGGTTTTCTAATGCTGCTCTTACTTTGGGGACCTTAAGTAATTTTGCTTCTGAAGCCTGTTTTGTCATCTGTAAAATGAGGAGACTAAACTGGGTGACTGCTATAATTTGTCATAATTCTAACATCAAACTATTCTGTAGGAAAACGTTATCTAATTGAAATTAAATAGGCTCTTAGTAATAATGTAAGTAATCAGTAGTAATCACTATGTGGTTACAGAAATGGCTTATTGTCCAGGAATAAAAATAATTTTTTTGAAGAGTGTTTTACTTATATTTTCTTACAGTCTTGTGAAAATGAATAAGGTACAATCCTTTCCTTAAAGGCATTATACTACCAGTATTGAAACAGAGAATTTCCATTTATTGTGGCTAAATAGAATGATAAATTGTGAGGGTGGGGATAGAAGAATAAGAAGGCCTAGAGGTTAATCAAAGGACTTATTAGGGAACTTAGTTTTCAGAGTGACACAGAACCATTGAAGGTTTTACATTAGGGAAATGTCACAATTGTTTTTCAGAGTGATTCTTGGGACATAGAGAAAAGTCGTGTGTGTGTGTGTGTGTGGGTGGGTGGGTGGGTGTGGTGTATTGAATATAATTATAGAGGCAGGGTAGGAGAAGGGTATTGTTAAGAGTACTGGTAAGAGGTAAGGCAGTGGTAGCAGGAGAGGACTAATATGAGAAAGATTTAGGAATTATTAAATCGACAAGGCCTCAAACCTCATTGTTACTATGGCAAGGGAAAGGGGGAGCTGTATGTAGATTTCCAGGTGTCTGGATTGAGCAATTGGTGGATAGCCATATTGTTCACTTAGAAAATGAAGGAAGAGGAAAATGTTGAGTTTAGCTTTGCAGGTATACCCTAGTAAGGGATCCCAACAGGCAACTGTCAATTATAGGGTGTAGCTTGGTGAAATGTCTGAGTTAGCAATATAGATTTGAGAGTAATTGAAACCATGAGAGTTGATGGCAACTACAACCAGGAAGAATCTGCAGGAGAGGAAGTAATGAGAACCTTGGACATTGTCCTCATGAACTCAAATGTTCAAGGATTGACAGAATAGGAATAGACGAAGGCAATCTTATTTATCAAGATAAATGCTGCCATATCTGTAGATATGTTAAAATCTCAACTTTTCTACTTTTTTGGTTAGAAATCATGAACTCTGAGATGAACCAGCTATATCAGAAACCAATCATTTTTTGACAGGGTCTAAACCATATATACATTATACTGAACTCCGATCTATGAAACCACTC
The DNA here is from genome assembly GCF_014176215.1 of Rousettus aegyptiacus. Lineage (NCBI taxonomy): Eukaryota > Metazoa > Chordata > Mammalia > Chiroptera > Pteropodidae > Rousettus > Rousettus aegyptiacus. Next base: position 114,458,293 of record NW_023416295.1, read on the forward strand.
CCCGAAGAAACTATGTGTACTGGTAGATATTTGATACTCTTTATAACAAAATGCTTGTACATATTAGTTTCATCATATGTCTAACTATTCACTACATTATGTGTATGACAACAAAACAAGCTCTAATTTTCGAATCATTCCAATTTCTGAACTGAAAATATAAAAAGAGCCATTGCACTTTCTAGGAATATTAGTGCTTGCTGACAATAAAATATCTGTCAATAGGAATATGTCTGAATATGACATCTATTTAAATTGAACTCTTTATATGAGGGCAACTGATAAAGGTGTACTTTTTAAAGTGAAATTAATACACCAGTTTTTGAGACAGAGCCGTAGGTCTGCACACTGTATGGGGACATTTAGTTTGAGAACATTCAACATTTACAAGCTATATAATGAATTTAATTTTAAAATACCATAGAGATTATCAGAGTAATAAATTAACATGTATTATAATACATTTCAATGTATAATGAAATAGTTCTAAAATCGAGGCTGAAGAATTCTCACTGTGAAACAAGATGTCTCAGGAATGAAGTCTAGTGGAACTAGAATTATATAATGATTCAAAAGTTCCCTCTATATCATGGTTTTATTTCATGTGCTTTACAATATTTATATTTAACGGAAATTTAAAAAATTCTACAAAAGTAATTAAAGTTTTCTTATTATAGTACCATTATATCTGATTTATAAATCATTTTTATAACACATTCAGGATATAGAGGTTTTATGATACAATTTCTTCAACCTTGGGCAGTTTGATAGATTGTCCAGGAAAGTTGCACTGCTAAAACTTTTCACTCCCCACATTATTATATATGATTTTGGTTATCCCATCTTTAATAAATTAATACTGTTATAGACTTATTAGAGTAATATTGAGTTTCACAGGAATGACAACACCCATCTTGGCCGACTATTTTAAAATCTAGTCCTGTTACTTGGACCTTTGTTCTAACACAAAAAGTTGGGCTTTTATTTCTCAGATGTCACCTACATTTCCTCACTCAAGTATGAACGATTGAATTCTTATACCTACCTGGTATTTAATATCTTCCACTTATCTCTAAAAAACTTCCAGGCAAGGTCCCTGCCATGTGGATTTCGAGCTACATGGATTATCACGTCAATTGCATCTTGATCCAACACCACCTCAGAATTTAGTGACAGATTCAGAAGCCTTTAGGGAAAGAATTGTGGGGAAACTTTGAGCTGACCAACTTTAACATTTTTATAAAATTTCAAAAATTACATGATTTAATTAATCATATTCTCCAAGAGTAAGTCCAATGTAAACTTTACTAATACAAATGTATTAATAGAATAATTTTCTGGTTATAAAAGGAAGGAGATCAAATTCATAGTATGTTAATACATTAATTAAATTCTAAAAAAAATCTTGTGGTGGAGAAATCACAATTCTGGTTCCATGATGCAAACTCCCTTTTAAAATTCTTTATAGTAAACAATTCCTTTTATAGTGAAATGTCATCTTACATATATAAACATACATGTAAAAAAAATAATTAGAAACAAAGGTACATTTTTCAAGTCAACTAGTCTTATTCATGTTAACACATAAATTTTCTTTAGCTCTATAAAAATATATTTTATAGTAACTAACATGTATTTAAGGGAATAAAAACAATTTCAGAACAGTTTGATTAATAGAGAATATTCTCATTACGCAAATTTAGAACATTAATTGACCCACCTGTTTAATAAATTCCTGTCATCACTGCAAGTTAAGGCTTCCAACAATATTTTCTTCTCAGAAACTGCCATGGTGGAGTGGAATTTCATCCATATAAATTCCCAGACATCCTCATCTAGCAGTGAAACTCCTGTACAGTAGACGATGTCTCTAACATTTAGTGGTATTCTAAAGAAGCAACCCATGGTGGTTTTCTGTTAATTAAAAGCTTCATAGTATTGAAAATAAAGACAGGTGTTGCTTTACTATAGTCAGTTTTTAAAAAGATGATTTTGTTAATTAGATTTTACCTGAAAGAGAATAATACTATATAATAATATTCAAAAATATTAGCAACCATAAATAAAATAATGTATTTTATTTAAAGGTACTTCTGAATGAAATTTTTGTTTCTAATCTTGAAACTATATTTAAATAAAAAAATGGAACATAAAGGCTTAAAAATATATAAATAGGGTGCTTTATATTTTCACCAATATTAATATATCTATCAACCAAAGATTTTGCTCTCACAATTGGTAAGCTCAAGAAGGCAAGAAAGCACTGGATGAAAAGACTAATTTAGGTAAAAAGAAACATTTTCTCCTAAATTCTTAGAAAATTTTTTCCAAAATTATTTTTCTCAAATAGCTCTCTAAATTTTGGAACCTAAAAGATTATTATACAGATTATAAATTAATAAAATATAAGTAGTAAATTTTGAGAAAGTAGGAAGTTCTTTTTCCTTATGTTTATAAAGGTGACAATAGAAAATAGATTACATTTTTACTTTGACTTCAAAATAAATGTTACAGCGGGAAACTGTTAGAAAATTTAGTGAGTCTTGCTATTTATAAGTTTATGAACTTTACCATAGTAAATTTTTACTAAATACTGTTTTTTTCAAATTTCAATTTATACCCTACATTTTAAAGCTCAGTTCTTTGAAAGAACACGTCAATGCTTAAATTTTAAAAAAGTTAAAAATGCATTTCTGCTGTGTGGTGTATTCAGTAATTTATTATTAAAACTTCTCATTTATAATTTGAATGTAGCTAATAAGAATTGCTTTCTCTAGATAACAAGATAAAACAATCCCTTCTAAAGTTTTAGGACCTTGATGGTTAAAACACTGCTATGGTTAAAGGAATACTTGGAAAACAGGAGAAAGTATCTGAATGACTATCTGTAAGGTTATCTTCATCTTGTTCTGTTTAGCACTAAGTAGGGCTACTTAGGATACCGAGGATGGTGCACAAAGATACCAGATTATATAGAGTTGTTAGAAATATCATACAAAATTCATGATTCCCAGAAATGGATAAAACTGTTTTATTCTGTCTCTTCCTGCAAATAATTTAAGTTTTTGGAGAAAAGTTACTTTAACAGTGACGACTAAAGACATTTTTCTTTGTGGTACCAAAAGGCAAGCATTTAGTTTGCTTGATTTATTTTATTTTTGAGGAAACAAAAGGAATACAAACATCAGAAGAAATTAGCAAAGAGCTTCACATTTTCTCCTCTTAGCCCTGGATCCCCATGAAGAAAGTACCAACAATCATCTTCCCAATGGTTGGTGAAAACTTTTCCCTGTTCTGTGAATGACTTGCTAGCCACACAGCACACCCAAAATCACCAAGGAAAACACTGCCATCACATTTTGAAGAATTTATCAATCATGATGGATATAGCATAAGATTACAAAGATGCCTCCATGTTCACTAACTGCAATAAAAATGCTAAAAAATCTAGACTTCTAAATCAACAGCTAGAAAAGAATTACAGGCTACAGAGTACAACACTGTATTATTGTCATGACTTTGATCAAGAGATCAATATAAAAATTGGCAAGAAATAATAATAAAGTGTTTATTATAATCATCAACTCATCAATCATTGCACATTTTCTTAATGTTAGACATAATAGTAACAGTTAACTTTCTAAGAGAAATTTATTAAGCTATTAGTACATCAGAGAGAGTACAGAATAAACCCTATTGAATTTGGCTTGTTATTCTCTGCAAAACCAATCTCCAATATCAATGGTTTCAGGTAGAAAAGGCATACAGAAAAATAGAAAAGGGGAAAAAAAGTAGAAAGAAAAAGCAGATATGTTTTTTGGAACTAACTTAAATGTCATACACTATTATCACCAGCAATAGTCCATATTTTTGTCATTCAGTAGCTGCTACTGGCTGATGCTTAGTAGTGTAAGACAAATGAATAAATGGATTGGCCAGTCCAAAGCCCTGGACACGGGCTAATGGGACCTCAGAGGCAGAAAATAACTATGGTTCAGGTCACACATTTATTTTATTTAATCTACATAATAAATCATGCCATTTCTGTTATAAACATCTTTTTGTGAGAGAGGGAACTCTGTTCCTAGGGAGGGCATTTTGCACTATGACAACTATATAGTAACTTGAGAACCAGCATGATCTGTACATGAAAGTCATTCTTATTTTTATCATTAGCTTAGAGATGGCTAATGACAATGAAAATAAGATATGTTGATTTCTAGTAGCTGTAATAGTCAGATAATTGTCGCAAATTCCGATTTTTGTTATTCAATAAAACTATCTGATAAAAAGTAAAAACAAAAAAATTGAAATTAAAAAATAGTATATCCTTTGAAAGGGTACTATCGCCAACTCCTGCGCCTAATTGATGGGCTACAGAGTAATACCAAAGGATCCAACCGATAATTCTCTTAGTGCTGAACTGGCCACTGATATCACTTCTAACTTCTTTTTAAATTATTGCTAGTGTTATTTTTTTTTATCCACAGCATAATCAGTCATCTTTGAGACATATTCAATATCGGCAACACTGCTTTTCCATCAATAAGTATTCATTCTGTTCATCGAAATGATCTTTGTTAAGACGCAGCCTCTGGGTGACTGAAGGATACAGGCTAGTAGTATATTTAAGGAGCTGCTGTGTAGCAAGCTGGTCAGACACAGAGCAAGGAAAAGAAATCTTAAAAGGGGACCCAGCACTAAAGTGTTGAATGAAATAACCGACAGACCACCCTGAAGGAATCTCACAAAAGTTGTCCTGGGCAAAGGAGTCTTTTGAAAGCAAAGCTGCCCAGAAGAGGGGCAGATTCTATGTCTGAAGCTGCAGCTACAAACCAAGAGAAAGACCATATAATTTGGATGTGCTCTGCAAGAAACTGCGGGTCAAGTTTCAGGCTTGTCAGCAGCTGTCCCTCTGTGCATAGCAGATGTATCAAATTTGATTACTATGAAAATGAAACACACATATGTTTACATATATAATCTAAAGCCTGTTGATGGTCCATTGAAAAATAATCTTCAGTATCAGCTGCAAATCCCTGAACTCTCAGGAAAAAAAATAACTCTATCAGCAGATGCTAAGAGGTATGCATTGCTTAAGATTCATAAGGGAAGAGCAAGGACAGAGCTGATTAGTTGGAGAATACTACTCTGATTTTCTAGCGTCTCTTCCCTCCTCATCAACTCCTCATCTTCCTTGCCCACCCATCAGACAAAGAATCAATGCATAGTTCACAAGATTATTTGTACTCATCGCTGAAAATAAAACAAGATTGGTGAGTGCTGAATTTGCCAAGGGCCCTTGGTGCATGAAGGTTTCCATCGTTAATGAACCACCCCCCGCCCTTGTTGCTAAATTTGTAAAGATGTTCTAGTAACATTTTAGCGAAATAATTGCTCTGGGGACAGTTTAAGATCTCATTGTATAAACCAAAGTCATTAGGAACAAATGAAAAAAGCTCATTTGTTTGTAAAGCATAAGCTGATAAACCCACAGAACCCATAGTTGCAAACAGTACAAATGAGTCCTGTGAGATTCTTGATGTCAGGATTATGGGGAGAGAGGGCCCCTTCTCATGAACAGGGAAAATGTTTATGAAAATGTGAATATCCCCACAGTCATTTCCCTTTAACTGCTGCCTCGAAAGTGAATCTTTTAATGGAATTTTATATTCTGGGAGAGAAACCTGGGCTTGTTCTTCTCTAAGTATGGTATACATTGTACACATGAGCAGGGAGTTAGTCTCTCTCAGCTGCCTTCAATGAGAAGAATGGGATAAAAGCTTAGACAAAAAGAAGTGCCTTTATTTTTACTAGGTTACTAACATTGTAGAAATTATTACCTAATTAATGTAACTTGTCCTATATATTTTTATTCTATTCTCTATTTAAATAGAATCATGACAGAGCTCATTTGTATGATACAAGGTGCAAAGCATAAAATTTCAGCATACTCATGTGAAGTAATTTGTTTTTGTATTTTAGTGATATGTTTAAAGGTTATTTACTTTGCGGAAAGAAAATGCCTAAAAACTAAACGTTTTGGGGTAGAAGTTAAAAAATTAATTTGGTAGAAAAATAAAGGCATGATTTTTTAAGAACAATTTTTATTGAGTTAACTAATAATGACGGTGGAATGGAACTAAAATTTTAAAATCATAGTAAGTTGGTACCTTGGTTATTAAATAAAAAACTGTGAAGTAAATTGATAAATTAAAATAAATAATGAGAAAAAATCTTAAAGATTTTACTATAATAGTTGTCATCGCTGCATTGATTTTTAAGGTATAAAATCAGGAGTCATCTAAAATAATGATCAGGGACTGGTTTGAGTTAAGATAAAAATAACAACTAAGAATGATAATATTTAATGATATGGTAAATATATTATTTAATATGATAAAATATATCGTTAAGGACAGAGTATCATTTGTATGTAATATAATTGTATTATATTTTAATAAAACGTAATGTATATTTTAGGTAGAAAGACTGAAAAGATAAGAGAATATTAACATTCGCCTCTAGACTTAGTAATTCTAGTCTTTGTTTTTTTAACTCATATTTCAAATTTGATAATTTAATAACTTTTACAATTACTTTTTAAGTATAAGTAAATGCATAATTATATTTATAAAGTTAAGATTCTGTTACTATTAGAATAAAATACATTTTGATATAGAAAAATGATATTGAATAAGATGTAAAAGTAATTCTGATGATAGTTAAAATATCTTTCATAGGAAACTATGACTTGACAAGGAAAAAAAAATCATACTATTTTAAAATATAAATTTTGACCAGTAACTAACTATAGATTAGACAAGTCAAGGTCATCACTTTGGTCTTCATTTTTCATTCTAATTTGACAGGGCCACAGTTTATGAGTTCTAAGGTTTCTTCTTCCTCTGTTATGCAAGATTATTTTCATTAGTAATTGTATTAACATTAAAATGTGGTTTTAATTATTTTTAAAGACAATGCAAAAAATTTCTCAAATCACTAGTCTCTCTAAGAGCACTTCTTTCTTTCAAGGGCACTACACATGCTATTGATATATAGTGTGGCCTACGATTTAATTAATTTTAATTAATTTGCAGTTAATTCATTTAAAAGATCATTTGCCTAATCTAACTAGAAATTAAAAGACAGCTCTGATTGAGGCTTCATCACCAACACTGAAAATCTTATTCTTCCTTCTAAGTACTAATATTCTTACTTCTTCCAGGGCAGACAATCTGTGACTTTAAAATATCAGACTGAAAAATAACCTATCTTTACAAAGATTGACTCTGTTCATAGTGTCCCCTCCCCCAATTCTCATTTTATCCCCATTCCTTAGTCCTTTGGCTGCTGCTAAGAAAGCCACCTTGAGTAAAACTTAAAGCTGTTTAGTAGGAACGTGTGACTTTTTGCATCTGTCAGTTTCCTCATCTGGAAATGGGGATAATAATTCCTTACAGAGTTGTTACAATGATTAAATGAGATAATGTTATCCAGTGCTTAGCATGGACTTACGGGCTCAGTATGGACTTTATCTAAATGCTGCATATAGCCAAGTGCAAGGGACACAGAGAATTGTCTCAACATGGGGTAATGACATTGATCTTCCTCATTATTTTATTACCATTATGAAGATAAAGTGTCAACAGATATTTCTATCTTTTCCAAATGAGTACTGGACTAAAAACAAAATAGAAAAAAAGTTTTTAGACAACCTCACTGAAAGTGAATAAGTAATTATAAAAGTCATGACTGACAACACATCTTAAGTTTAAGGCATTACAATAAAAACAATTTTATAATCCCACCTACCTTTCCCGGTATACTTGTCAATAAAATATGCTCCTGGAATCAATAGAAAAACCTTAGCAACCAGAAGAAATATTGTCCCTTCATATCTCTATAAAGCCCTTGGTAAAGGGAGAATAGAATCCCATGTGAAGTGTGCAGTTAGTGACCAGTGGAAAAAACTTTAGAAAGAGAAGCTGTCAGCCAGGCACTGATATACGCTTTATTTCTAGGGAGTCCTCTCACCAGTGCTTGCTCATTCCCATCAAAACTTACGCATAAAAAACAATGCTAAAACCTCTCAGTGAAGGAGAAGGCAGTTCAAAACCAATCTGCACGGCCCTTTGGACCTCAAAAAAAAAAAAAATTGAGCTGGAGAAACCTGGTGGAGAATAGACCAACGATATTTAAAATTATTATGTTGTGAAATGATGTTCAATACCTCTTTATATCTTTATTTTGCATATTTATAAAAAGGTATATGCTGCTCTTTCTGTATGAAAGAAAAAAGGATTGCTGGGAAAGGGAAAGTCATTTTAACTCTTAACATCCCCAATGTATCAAAGATTACATTTTAAGATAACTGCACTCCTTTAAAATGGCTTTTATGATTAAAATAAATGTACTTTAAATGGGACGTTTGCTTTATGTAAGCTGAAATAATACATATGAAATTGTATTTTAAATTTCTTAGCCCCACCTATAAAGTAGCTATTATTTCTAATTGGGGAGGAACGAGAGGAATAATGAGGGCTGAGTATCTGGGCTATTAGACCACTTTATAAATATGATAGCTAAAGCTCAAAAAAAAAAAAAAATAGAAAACTAAGTGACCCAAACATCAAAAGAAAAAAAAAAAGGACAAAAAAAGGTGACATCAAAAAAAAAAAAAGATAGAAAAGACAGAAAGAACACAAGTGAGAAATGTAGGGGACAAAAATTTCAGAGTGATTATGATAATGACAGGCATGACAAAGACCTACAAAAAGGTAAAGGAAAAAAAGCAAACAATTAGAGGAGAAATTGTGATTTAACTTGTCTAAAATTTTTCTTTGGCCTGGATTTTAAATACACCACTGAAAAGCCTAAAACACTGTTATTTAACATTTCACAACTCAGAACCTTTATGACATCCAGAATCAATTATACCCAAAAGAGCTCAAAAAATCTGCTTTATAAAAAAGTAAAAAATTAAGATATTTATGATGACTCACTCCTAAACAGTAAGTAGCAGGCTGCTAGTATAAATAGGTCTAAGAGAATAACAAAATTTAAAATTTAAGAGGTATATAGTTGTAGTTGAAGTTGTGAAATCACTGATAAATTGTCCTATTTATAAACGCCTGTGTTAAAGATGGGATGAATTGTTTCCTGATCATTGCTTACCAATTATCCATGACTTCTAAATGAATATGCTCTAACCTGATCCATGAATATTTAAGTTTTTCATCACTCAGTTCTGGTCAGAACACTATAAATCTAAGTGCCTGCTGTGATATGAAGTCTAATACACATGCACATATATATATATACATACACATATATGTATGTGTATATGTGTCTGAATCACAATGATTAGGAATTAATACTTTAACTTAATTATTAAGATGAAAGAAAATAATGGAAATGATACACTAGTTGCAATAGCAAATCCATAAGCACTGTTATTCAAATCATAACCCAGGCCTGAGTGTTCATGAAAACACCATTGGATGACATTGTGCTCCACTTCGACAAATAACTCTTATTGCCCAGGATAATTTGTAGCAACAGTCATTGTCCTTTGTATTCTTCATACAAAGACTGAAAATTGCATAGATTTATTGTATCCATCAAAATACTACATCTTTAGAAATGTTAGAGCCTATACTTATGTGGTTTGCCTTCATTTCTAATGCATCGTCAAGGTTACTGACGTTAACAAAGCTAATTCTCCATCCTGGGAAGAACCAACTATGGCAATTTAGTTAAGTTTTTAGGTTTAACCACTGAGCTTTCACGAGTAATGTAATTTTCACTTGAAAGGTCCTCAACTAAAAATGGATTTTATTTTGGCCAAAGTAAAATTTACCCTTTATGTGTATGTGTGTGTGTGTGTGTCTGTGCATTAACAAACATGCAATTCTGCAGGTTTTCATAGTTTTGATAGGTTCACTGCACAAGAATATGCTGTACTTTTCAAAAATAGAGAAGTATTATTCACATCAAATCCTAGATGTTTCTTGGCTTAACTTAAACATCCTTTGACTCTCCCAATGATAATCTCTCTCTCTCTCTCTCTCTCTATATATATATATATATGTATATATATGTATATATACACACACACACACATACACACACATATATATGTATATACGTGTATGTATGTATGTATATATTGTTTTAAGGAATAAGGATAGATATAATTAAATTTGATAATTAAAAAGTTTTCAAGAATTTAGTCCTGTTATATAAGACAATAGAAAATTATTAAAAGAAAAAACAATCTGATTTCTGGAGAAAAGGGGAATAGCAAGAGTAGATGAAAAAGTTACGAAATAAGCTAAAAGGCATATTTTGCATTGGAGATGATACAATTAAGAAAAACAAATACTATTATTGCAAGAAATTATAAGTCATCAGTTTTTTCTCACTTTCAGATATCATATATATACACCTATATATACATATCACAAAACAACATATGCTTGATGCTTATGGGACATCTTTCATCAATGTTCTCACAATGTTAGGTAAATGTTATTAAATTATCATTAGAAAGATTAATGAATTATTTTCACTTTTATTTTGAGATAGAATAATTTACATGTATAGAATCAGTAGTCCTAAGTCTTAATCAAAGGAGAAAAAATAAACAAAAAGGAAATGTTGATGTTATTGAATGAATCAGTGCTAATAGCAATGTTTACGTTCTTTTGGGAAAATGTGGAGAAATTTCATCTTTGGTAGTAGTTGCAATAAACCTTATACTCAGCCTAAACCTATCAGCATAATCTACTCTCTGTGAGTAAGTAAATATGTTTTGGAAGCTGCAAATATTTTTGTCAGTGCTTCAACTCTGGCTTAGTAAATAATAATGATTACTATTATAAGTTTAATCAGCATTGCTCCCTGCGTTACCCATGTAAATCTGTATTCACTTAGCACTTGTACTGTGATAAATAGTTCGGCAGTTAAAACAGAGCTATTCTATAACTATTCAATAGGCATATCTTTTGATAGATGATCCAAAAGTTCAATCCCTGAAATTGTTATATTAGACAAACAATAATAGCATGATAGGAAAATTACTATTGGCAGAAATAAGAAAAAAGTCAATTATACCGAAAACAAAAAAAGTTAAATTTAATCAAGTCCCCTTCAAAGGCATACTTCTGTAAAAATTAAAATACCTTACAAAATACAATAGACTATTTACCTCTATGCATGGCTAGTAATATAATTTTTTTAAAAAAAGTAAAACATTAAGAAAAAGCCAAAAGTGTTGGGAAAAGGAAAATAAGTGTATCATTATTTCTACATTTTAAGTTAGAATATAAAATCATTAATGTATTTAGATTACGAACTAAATGTGACTATAAGCAAATGAATAGAAATATGCACTTACTGGAGTTGTTATATAGCTCTTGAGGCAATTAAAATCCCTGCTACAACACAAAGTAAATTGAAAATACAACCAGATTAAGACATTTAGTCAAATATTTATCCTATAGTGGACCAAACTGAGCTAGCATGTATTGAATTCTCCAAATGGTGAGGAAAAGTGGAATTTTTCTATATGATTCCAGAGAAGTTTAGGAAAAAGAGAGATAATAATAGAAGTTTATTCTATATTCAAGTGTAGCCACTACCTAAATATGACCTCTACTTATACAAGTATTAAGTCTGATAGTGATTGTTGGTTATGAAAAAGATTTCCAGTTTGACAAAGGAATTCACAATAGGATTAATTCAGAGAGCTTACTACACTTCATGTTATTTTTCTTCTACATAGCTTTTCCAAAACACTTCTGCTTAATACCATTATCTAATTTTAGAGATTCCCCTCAAGCTTTGATGAAGGAGCATCATCAGTTAACTGGGATTTTCACTCTTCTCAGCAAAGAAAAACAAAACTGATTAACTGGAAAAAAAAATTCACAAAACTTCCAGAGAATGTTCTTGGGTCAGTACAGATTCTGCCCAATCAGCTAAACTTTCTGAAAGTACCAAGACTTTAATCTTGAGAAATTATGTGAAGGAAGAAGGCCATTTTTATACACTATTCCTTCTGCTTAACATCTCCTTTCCCTCTTTGTCTGATGAACTTGTATCTTTCCTGTAGACGGCAGGTCAGTTGTCACTGCAGGAATGTCAACCTCGCTGGCAGGTCAAACTGTCCTTTTCATATAAGTCTCCCCTCCGGTTCTCAATACAGTTAAAATCATACAGTACTCATATGACATCTGATTAGACTTGATCTACCCCATTGGACTATAGTTTCGGAAAGGCAGAAACTGTATCCTTTTGCTCTCTAGTCGATCCCCATGAATGTATAAGAGACTCAAGGCATATTTGGTACCTAAATCAAATACTGTTAACAGTATGAATAAATCCTGCTTAACTAAATTAGAAACTGTATGCTTTTGCTCTCTATTCGATCCCCATGAATGTATCAGAGACTCAAGGTATATTTGGTACTTAAATCATTCATACTGTTAACAGTATGAATGAATCCTACTTAATTAAATTAAATAGATTTGTTGCTGTGCAAAAAAACCAAAAACAAAAACAAAAACAAAAAACAAAAAAAGAGCAACAATACTTTATTTAAAGATAAAATCCAAGATGACTGCTAACCACATGTAGACTGTGGAAATTAGCCCTGCAGCACAGCACATGTCACCATAAGGGACGCAGCATGTTACACAATTTTATTTTTTAGCTTTAAAGAATTAACAGGATAAATTGATAGTAAGATGTCAATGATGATGACATCTTTGATGGTAATTATGAGTTATTACAGAAGCCCTTATACCACTTTCTGCTTTAAAGAGTCTCACGAGCAATTTCGAAGTGCAGGCGACGATTCAGAATGAGGTGACTGGCCACAACTACTGAAGTATAAAATTCCTAGAACAGAAAGGTGGCGACAGGAAGGTAATTATACCTCAAGGATTTTTTCCAAGCATCTGATAAAAATAAACAAAAATATGTGCCCTCAAGTTTTGTATTGGGAGAAATTAGCCGAAAATATGTTTTAAATCTGTATTACTAACATTCAAGTAGGTAATTCACTATATTATTTTCCCCTTACCGCGACGGATCTGTTATAAGAACATTTATGATGGAATTCATACACAAGGTAAGTAAAGTTCTTTATTAACAATGCACTGACTGTGCAGGTGTGAAATAAGGAACTAGGGAAAAAATTACAGTGCAGGATGCTGTAATACCTCATGGGCAAGTAAAAATGTGAGCTACTAAAACTACAGATTAATCAGTGTTAAGCTACTTAACATAATCCACTAAGAACATCAATATCTTTACAGCATCCTTCCTGAGTTCTTCGAAATTGATAATTAAATAATTTATAATATTCTGACTTTAAAAAAAAGCGATTTTTATGCCAAATATTGGTAGGAGGTAAAGGATACATGACTTGTAAAGGCAGGATTGACTAACATAGTAAAATAATGCTTAGAGTAAATGTTTAAACACAATTGAGAAGATCGTGAGAACCATTTGGAAACTAAGATATAAGCTACCTGTTTTATGAGGCAAAATAGAATGCAAGTAGTTATACTTTTTAATGGGAAATCAGTTAAAGTAAAATTAAGAATTGTGTAAGTTTCCTGGTACATATACAAAAATAAATTCCAGATGAATTTTAAGAGTGTATAACCTTTTTTACACATCTATAGCCTACAGATATATCTATATCTTTAAATACAGATAAATCCTTTGGATTGATAGTGGAGAGGATTAATAACAAATGATAAAATATACCAAAATCGGTAGAGAAAATAAACAACTTTTGGAATACACTGTAAATGTTAAGCTTCAAGGGCCACAACTCACATCTGGATTATACCCAGCTATTCAGTATTGTGATTTCTCAGTCCTTAACCTTGAACCCTCTCATGTTCTATTCTATCCCCAGACAATCTCATCTACCTCTTATTCTCTTTATTCCTAGTGCAGCGGTCTTCAAAATAAGGTGTTTGTTCCTCTGGGTATAAGGAAAACTTTTCAAGGAGTGCCAAAAGATATGGGTAGTGTTATGGCAATCAGGTTCCACATTCTAAACTTTCATATAGATATTCCTCTTTTCATAAAAATCCTTCTCCTGCTTTCTCTCACTTCCTAGGAGAAGAAATATTTCTTATTCACTCATCTTGTATCTTCCAAGGGTGCATAGCACGGCAGTACTGAATAGAAAATTCTAAATATTGGTGTGGATATCTAAAAAATGAGATTTCAATATTTTAAAATTTATTGGTCCCATATAATTTGAAGATGAACCTAACCGTTAGGTGATAATTAAAAATATTTGGCGATAAATTACTGTGTGTTTTCTGGCTTAAAATTTGGAAAGACTTTAAAGAGTTGTGTTACATTGCTATAAAAAAATACTTTCTACTACCACTAATTTATTTTTAATGAATAAGATTTCTCAGCACTTTAACATAAAAATATGAACAGAATTGATGGTGAAACTTTTCTCCTTCTAGCAGTGAGTAATATTTATCTGTAAATATATAAGCTAGTTAGAAAAAAGGCCAATCTCAGTTTTTACTTTTATATTTAACAATTTTTATTTTCATACTTGAAAATTAGTTGTCAATGTTTGCAATGTATGTGTGCTGATCAATTCTGCACAATTAACAATTGTAATAAAACCCAATTATAAAAAAATTTAACATAGGATTTTATGACATGAAAAAATTACATCCATGTGTGTCTGTATTTGGGGTGTGTGTGTGTGTGTGTGTGTGTGTGTGTGTGTGTTACAGAGAACTATGATATGGTGAACCAAAAAATATTTTTAAGCAAAAATATATTATATTAAAATACAATTTAGGAAAAGGGAAAAATATAAAATTGTGACTATTAAATATGAACATAATCATATTTTTAAATAACTAATGGTTTGTATAAAATAGCTTAGGTGTTTTGATTTCATTGGATACATTGTATACTAGAAGTCAAAGTTTTGCAATTATTTAAACTATTATGGAGAGTTTTAGAATTAATTAGACTTTAAAGTATTCTTTTAGGCAATTCACATGCATAAAAGTTTGAGCCCTATTGAACTATTATAGTGAATTTCATTGATGCCTTCCTTTCTTTTACCCTTTATATCCAAACAATCATTAACTCATCACTCTTCCTTCCTCAACCATGCTCAAATGTGTCCACTTCATTCCTACCACCAACTCTCAAGGCTAGAAGTCTTCCCTGATCTCCTTGATCTCATTCAATTCTCATATGACAATCTCTCAGAAAATCACAGATGTCTTGGTTGCACTTCTCTGAGTTTCATTTTTAGTTTTGTATGATTATTAACACCTTCTGTTTCCCTTGTACATTTCTCTCTGACCTTGCATCTTTAGGATGTGTAAGGGCATGAAGCACATAGTCTCAATGCCAAGCAAGTAATAGGGGTTGGCAGTGAATGAAAGGACTGCTGTCATCCAAGTGTCTAGCACAGTGCCTGACACATCATAGCTGCTCAACATATACTTATTGAATACACGAATGAATGAACATATACCCTTAGCTGTACAATCAAAAAAGAACCAAAAGTAGACAAATTGTGAAGAAATTATATGATTTATGTTCATGCACAGTGAGTGTGAAATTTTAGACTCAGGGGTGATATAAGCACTGGATATTTAGAGGCAATGGCCTCGCTTTAGAAATGAGATAGAGACTCAGAGAAATTAACTGACTTGATTTAGCAAAGCTAATTCCTGACCCCAGCTCACTGGAGGTTTGGACCTTTTCATTACTCTGTACAGACTCCCTGCTGTGTTCACTTGTCTGGAAAGTGCCTATGCTGGTAACTGAGCACTAAAACGTCATGTCTGGCTGTTAAAACTTTAGCTTATTATTTACACTATTTATTTATAGTAGGACAATTTATTATAAGAAGAATATAAAACACGATGCAAAGAACAGAGCAAATAAGACTACGATAACTTGGAAACATGGACAATAAGTTAGGATCTAAGTTTCAGGAGAAGAAAACATGAGGTTTCTGGACCAGACATATACAGACCATGATAGACTCCTTTGTCCTTCCACCTTTATGTTCTCACATAAGAAAAGCAAATATTAATGGAGAGAGAGCAGGCAAAAAGGAGAGGAACTTAATTGGAGCTCTTTACACTGAGACAAAATGACCTATGGCAAATGGAGATGCATGTGCCATAAATAGCAGCTGATTAAAGGGAGAGAAGAGAAAGTAATATTTACCTGGAGGCCAAGACAGGCAGTATTTCTTAAGCAGAGAGAAAAGGGCAAATGTCTCCGTGCTCTTAATTGAGACTCTCTATGGTAATATTTTGTTTTATATTTTATGTCACAGGTTACATCCTTATCCTCAAAACTTACAGAATAGGTCTAATGTTGAAGGCATTCTATACATGTTCTTTACTGTTTTATACCATTTGTAGTTTCCCCATTTAAAATTTACACCACCCGTTACACAGGGGTGGTCAGAACAATTAGAAGACAACTACAAAGATGATTAATGTTTTATCATTACCTATAAGGGCCAGATATTATACAATCATTCTTTCACATAACTCTTATGATGCGTGGTTGGTAATATTATCACTTTTTCAGATGATGGAATCAAGTGATTTTCTTAAGACTATTTAGTGGAAGATCTGCAATTTGATCACTGGTGTCTCTGACTCTGAAGACAATAACTTTTCCCCACACCAGTGGTACCCTAAGTGTGTTCCCCAGATCATCAATACCAGCATCATCTAGGGAATTGCTACAAATACAAGTTCTCAGGTCCCATTCTAATCAGAACTCTGGAGGTGGGGCCTAGCAAACTTTTTAATAAGTCACTCCAGTGATGCCTATGCATGATCAAATTTGAGAATCACAGGCTTATGCCATGTAACACAATCTACATAAAACTATTACTTATACTCACTGCAGCAGAGAGTACTTGAGATTTCTTGAGTGTCTTTCTTAAAAAAGTTTTTTTAATCATTTTTGAATATATTACTAATATGTGGCAGTTTGACATGCCACCATAGAATCATCTGAAGTAGGATTAGAAAGCAGAGAGACTGAGAATGAAAGTCCAGATCCAGCACCTTTTATATAAGCTTGGCAAGTTATATAACGTTTATGAATTTTGGATTTATCTTCTGTAAAATTGAAAATAAAAATGATGAGAGCATGTACAAAAAGCACTTTAGTTCAAAGCTTGAAATGTAATAAATACTCAATAAACTATATGTAGTTTTCATTATGATTATCATTATTAAAGACAATATTAATAACATTATAATTAACTGTTTTAGTGAAGCTCATGTTTTATGTATACTGCAAAGCTCCAGAGAATCTCCTCCACTTATAATTTTTACTATAAAAAGGCCTTATTTTTTCTATTTTCAAAGTGAATTTCTAATTCATTTCAACTTAATAAACATTTTTGATTTCCCACAATGCACGAGGTACGCTGTTATTTCAGGGTATTTTTTAAGTGCAGTGATGATACCAGTTATTAATTTATATGTTAGGAAATGGATATCACTATCTATTGAATAAATTTTTTAATTAAATACTTTAAATCTTTTCTTGGTTTCAGCTTCAAGCTTTCAATGTATACTTTAACATTATTTGAAAAATAATACATTATTACAAAATTAAAAGGCTGTGTTATTGTGGACAAACACTTAATTTCAGATTAATTTTATTTTATTAAAAGAAAACCTCACATTACCATATTGTGATCTCTGTATAGTTAACTGTACAATCTCAACAGTGTTTTAATACAGAGATTGTCAAATAATAATTCATCTGCAGTAATGATACATTCCTTATATTTTACTCAGTGAAGCTTAGGCCAATTATTCCTTGTTTATTTGCACCAACCAGTGAAAGAAACCAGGATCTGTCTCTTTTATTATGCTTTTTATATACACAAAAAGGCTAGCATCTTGTGTATGTCTTTTTTTTTAAGAGTGAAATTTTTAGGTCTCATAACCTCCTCTTGTAGCTCGTGGTTTTCAAGATCTTTTTATCATTTGTATTGTTCTTTACCAAATGCTTAGCAATTTGTCTCTTTTGTGAAATGTGGTGCCTGCTGAACTTAGTCTTCAAATTACAGCCTAACAAGAGCTGAATGTAGCCCAATATGTTTTTATGCATGACATCACCATTACAATTCATCACACTGCAACATTTGAATATTTTTAACAGGGATCAGAATGTCGACTCACTCAATTTATCATCCACTATAATTCTTGAATTTTACTCTGCTGCAACCATCAATGGCTTTTCATTGCATTTTTTTGGTTCTATTACCCTGCTCTGCATCAACTTTCACATCCATTCCATTTTTCTGAACCCAATGTCACTGATTTAACCTATCTCCCTAGTGTATCAAGATTAGGCTCCATAGTAGCACAGCACCCCAATAATTTGCAATCCCTGCTATTTCCATGACTCTTTGGCCTTTGGGTTTCTTGGTATAAATATGTCACATCTCCAAAACTATTTTATAAGTATACTACTATATTACCTTTGGAGATTTTTTTAGATGATTTTTAAGTTTCCAGTTAAGTTAAAATTCAAGCAAACAAATAGAGCTGCCTGGTCTGTTGCTTCAGGCATATTTAAAAAGAAACTTTGCCTTCCCCTTTATTGACTCAATTTAAGAAAGTTAAACTCAAAACCAACTACAGGATTGCATTATTATTTTATTATTAAGCTGTCATCCAAAAAAATACTGATGAAATCTCTGATCTTCACATCTAGGTAGCCCATTGAGCATCATGTATCCTCACTGTAGGAGGTCACTTGTATATGCTAGGCATGTCATATGCTTGGTTGAGCAAATCTTAGTAAACACAGAGTTAGTTTCACTTAGCATGTTTATTTGCCCAGTTACAAAAGAAAGCAAAATAGGCGAATATAAAAATGATGAAGGAAATAACAAAAGAACATGAAAGTATCAGCCCCAAATTTCAGTATTTTACCACTAATGAATGGCAGAATCATCAAAACCAAAATGAGTTGGCACCTTATTAATGAATTTTCATTTATAAGGAATTATGGAAATGATGTATTATTCAAATTCACAAGTCAAAAAATTACTACACTCATTAAACTAAAGATCAATCCATATGCCTTCCTTCTGCCTGGAATCCCCATCAACCCACTTTGCATATTAATACATACCTACCCCTTCCTTCATTCAGGCTTTGTCCATCTAACAGAATCCTCCTACTCATCCTTCATGAGGCAGAATGTGATTCCGCCAAGGCAGTAATCCCTCTTCTTCGTGTTCATAACTGTCCTAAGCTTAACTCTTTCTTCAAAACACAACTATTTGTTTATAGTGCTGTATCTTCTATCAATTTTGAGCTCTGCCTCTTTTTGTTTTCTAGCTACCAACTGGTTTTGAGAATCACTTGATAAAATTTTGCTAAATAAGTGAATTATTTTAAACATAGCATTTTTCTAATAGCTAAATTTTAAAATGTAGGAAGTAACGTTGGGCTTGAAGACTCTCTAGAGAAATTATGGTAATGACATAGTGTAAGTTCAATACTAGTAAATGGTAAGAATACATGATAACATGGGTAAATACTTTAAAGGGTTAAAACAAACTATCATCTCTAAAAAACAGCATGAGTCTGTAGCGAAATAAGACAAAGAAATAAATAAAAAACAAGGGAGAGAAGTAGAGACAACAATCTTTAAATGATATATTTCACCTTTTTTTCCCATATGTGTATAGATTATATATCTTAATAAAAGTTTGTATTTATTGATTTTGAGCAAATGCTTGTTTTCACAGCTTAAATATATGTATGTGATAGAGTTAAAGGAGGTAGTAAAAAATAGGAAAAAAGTTTTTATAACATTTTAAGTTTAGGTTTTCAGAAGAGTTAGCAAAAAAAGATAATCATTAGCAAAAGTTTAAATAATGAGGACTCTAATTCTAGAGAAGACTGAGACAGATTTAATCACTGCTTCAAGTATATAATTGATAAATTGAGAGATAATAGTGATAAAATAATTCCTTCTTGGCTCAGTGTTAAGACCAGAAATGATTAACTTAACTTAAACGGGAAATGAGGAAATGCTGGAGATGAGAGATTGTGACAAATTACTAAGTAATACAGTGAAAGATCTCTCTCACAGATTTTTTAAAGCAGAATGGCTACCTTTTGATCTGGAGTCAATGCGACATTTAAACCTAAATAATTTTCAGTAAGACCACTACCAATTTGTTCCATAAGTAGGTTATACTCTCTGTGGTTCTCTATGTTCATTTAGAACAAATCTCTTTCTCTGTAACCCTTGGGGTAATCCCAGCCACTCATATCCCGGACAAGTCCTTTGTGGCATGTAAAATAGAACCATCTGAACAAAATGCCACCTAGCTCCTCACTCTTCTGATCAGGCTCCCCTTAATACAGTTGCCAAAGATTGGAGAGGAGTGATTATAAATTACCCAAAGTCCAAAAAGCAATGGAATATAATGGTCCTTAGAAATACATAGATAACTAAGAAGGTTATAAAACTGCAGTAAGATTACTAATGTTTGATTTTTTATGTTTAATATTCTTTTCATTAACATTAATAAGTGACATTTAGTACAATAAGTAATTCTATTAAGTAACTTTAACCCCATATATATTAAAATATTGCATTATGAAAGTCCAAGATAAGATACAAGTTTAAGGTCTCTGTCAAAAGTCACTTAAAGAATAAAGATCTTTTTTATAACCTTTTTGTTTTTAGTTTTTAATATTAATATTTACTATGATATTTTATTTATATCATAAGCTTGCGGTTGTTTTATGAACAAATACCACAACCTTTATAAAGAACCTCAGAGTTCGGTCTACATTTATTTTGTTCTCATGGAAGGGGAAAGCCATCAAAATTTAAAATAAATTGACACTTTATATGTGAAGAATAAGGGCTTAGATTTAGAAAGTTATTTTAAAACTCAATAAAACATTCCAAAGATCAGTGTATTGTGGCTTTCATGCTGTTTCCTTGTATGCCGTGACCCTGAAACAAAGTTTTACAGTGTTTTTTTCTTGTCTTGTTTTTCTCCAGTTGATAAATGGAATGCATCCACTGAGACTCTGAAAGCAGTATTATATCATATCAGAAATACAGGATTTGGTTCAATTTACCTGTTCCTGTTGCTTGAAATCCAATCTGAAATAAGTGTTGATGCTTGTTGGTGACAGTGCTTGTTACCAAAGCTGCATGCCAGCATTATAACTTCTCTACGTAGTTCTCTTATGTATCATCAAAAGGGGGAAAGAAATGAAACAGCAATGTTAATATCTGGTGAGAAAGGGTAACTCCTTACATTACATTACAGTAGATAAGCAAATAATTAGCACAAAAATAGTTTTCAGATACAGAAATCCTATTGTATTGAGTAAGAGACAATTAGGCAGAGTAAAAGTTAATTATACTGAAAATTTGCTCTGGAAACAGTACTACAGTGAGGAGCACAGGTTCAGATCTCAACTATACCAATAAAGGTAGATCTTAAATTAAAACGTGGCAGGGAAATGCTTTTGTTCTCAGTACCAGGTGGTGGAAACTACACTGCCCATCAGCAGTCCTCCCAGGCAAGGAAAATGAAAGATGCGAAATGAAAGGATGATTGCCTCATGCTGCTACAGTCTCAATGGTGCTAGGTGTATGTTATTGAACAACTCTGAGGAGAAAGAAGCAAATAAGAAAATAAAACAGTACTCATGTTGGTAGGATGCTTGAACAAGAGATCCATTAAAATTGTTTTTTGGCCATCCAAGCTTGATGTATGTTGTTGCAACTTGCTTTAAAATATATTCCTAAATGGGAGGTAGGAGAAATAAAGAAAATGTCAGTTTTAAACCTCTCCATGCTGACAATTAAAATTATATAATAAAATTAAAATATTTTTTCTAAATGTACCTACTTGAAAATGTCAGTAAAATTATGGGCATGCTAATGATCTATTATAGTTTTATTCAATTTAGAATTTGAATACAAAAAAATAAGAATAAAATACAATCACAGTGGTGCAAATCTACTCTTCTTATTGAACAATAAAGTAATTTGCACTATCACGTATTTTAGATGACAAATTTTGTAGCAAAGCAAGGAAACAGGAATATTGATGACACACATACATATATACAAATGTAGATACAGTTTATAAAAATGAGCACCTAATATTTATGCATATGCCCATAGAGCATATTTAATGTAAAACTATTATGTAAGTCCAGCCAAAAGCCTAGCATTGTTGAACCTGGCATGTACAGAACATTCTTCAGTAAAATAATGTGGTGTTTCAAAGTCAATAATACATCCAGCTAATGATTTAAATATCGGTAGCAAGGTAGAATATGCTCTCCTCACTTTAATATGGCCCTAAATTTTATCAAAGGAATGAAAGCACTGAAATTACAGTAAAAGCAATTCTTAACTTTTACTGAAATTGAGGTGTTTGACATGATATACTAAAGGGCAAATATATACAAAATGTATTTTGCTTTTACAAAAGTTAAAACTACAGTGACTCCATGTTGAGAAAAGAGAAATGTAATAAGCCTTCTCTGGTACATTGGAATTGTACCATAATTTTGTTGCATGTCTGTTTAAGGGCTGAGACAAAACTAACAACAGTAAATAGTCGAGAAGCCAAGATCATCCCAATTAAAAATAAATAAATAAAAGAGGTGCTTTCATGTAGTCTTAGGATAAGATAAAAAGAAACTTTGATGGCCATCAGACAATTTAGATGGGTCTAATAAACAGATTTGTATTAGATCTGGTCATGGTAATTCCAAATGTGTAGGTTATTAGCAGAGCCAATATGTCATAAAAAAAATAGAGTAATTGTATAAGACATAGGACAGACTCTTGAAATAACTAAATGAAAATAAATAGTGTTCAAACCTGATTAAAGGCAGAGAGATACATTCCCATATGCAAAGCCTCGCTGGTGATAAGAAATTTAGAAATTAAAAGCTCATTAGCAGTACTTAATCCTAATCTTATTCCAAATGATTATTACATTAGATTAGGTGCTGTCAGCAGTGTAATTTTGATACAGGAGGCTTCAAGTTTAGGAAATCTGGTCAGGTAACATTTTGGAATGTTTGTCATGTCTTCATGTCTATTTGGATTATCTGTTGTTTGCTTTCTTGTGTCCCTTTGGACCTAATTATGAATGGGCTTTTGCCTCAGTGTTGATCTTATCCTAGTTAATTAAAGAAGTGGATTGAATTCACTATGCCCTTTTGGATAAAAATAATGACTAAAAATCTTTACTGAAACTGTCTATATTCTGTTAAGATCTTTGCGATCCTCTACCCAAGTTAAATCCTTGGTGAACGTAGAGCCCTTAACTCTTGGAAAGTAAGTTGGAACTTTAAGAATTTGCTATGTATATTTGCTCTTCAATTCTGAGGCATTTAAGCTTAATTGACACTTTTAGGCCAGAACAAAAAGTAGCTTGTATTAAATTTCTTCTTCAAGTAATTGTCATCAGTGTTGCACAGAAAATGAGGACAAAAATAACACAAATTAGAAGAAATGACTATAACTCAGAATCAGCTGAATAAAGTAGATAATGAGAAAATAGTTTATCTTCTGAAAATAGGAAAGAAGAAAAAATATATTTTTACATTGAAGACATTGTATTTCTCCATGCGGTCCAGTAATTTATCTAGAGGATAAAGAGCTCGGCTGGCAGCATGCCAAGGAAGAAAATCCTTCTCCTCAGACAGGTATCTGATAATCTCCAGGGGAATATTCTGAGGCAAATAGCCAGCTCTGCACAGTCAAAAAAGTTAATGTTAATTACATACAGGAAATATACATGATGATGCATAAATGAAGATTTTTACTTACGCAAATAAAGGCAGAAAGCAAGATTCATCATGATATAAGAAATCATACTCAGTGCTATAAAAATAAAATTATTCACTTTTTAAATATAGTGTACTTAGCATGCCAATGTTCCTTAATATATGGAGTTAGAGAGTTCAAAATTCATATGAACACAAAAATATTAGAATGCATGCTTTTAAGAAGAAAAGAATTTTAAAATTTGAATAAACTCAACTCTAGGTATGTTCCTTCACAGAAACTCTTCAGAGGTCACAAATAATTGAAAATAATTGATTACTGAAATGAAATTTCTTTCTCAAGGCATTCTCTTTACTTTTCATGTAGCTCTGTGTAATAATATTTAATATGTATTGCTTTCAAAATGACAATCAAGTTAACGTGGCAACTTATAGTTTGACTGCATCTAGGTTACCTTACAATACCTGCCTGTTAAAAAAATGCTTTCCATAACACCTATGAAAATCAGTTAGATTTTAATAGAGTCCCAATTACAAAAATGTGAAAAGAATAGACTTTTCTTTCAAGCTATATGCTACTTCACCTTGGGGACCAATATCCGATTCTTTGAAAAATATGAAGCCGCACCTTGCTAAAAATATCTAAACACTCGTTACCTGTTTTTAAAGAGGGTATATCCAAAAAAGAAGCCAAAAGGAAGTGTGTGTCTCTGCTCACCAGTAAATAACATATAAAATACTTACAAATCAAAGCAATAAAAATGACAATCCACAGTACGTTAAAAAATGGTCTTAGCCTCAATGTCCCTGATGCATACATATAGTAACACTTATATATTTGGCTGGATTTCTTTACATTAATAACCAACCAAATAAAGATGTTTAACACAGAGAACAGGTAAATGTAAAAGGAACCAACACCTGGTTATCTCCTTTATCTACATTTCAACTATTGTTCTTTTGTAGCATCACAAAAATAGATAGATCTTTTTATTTGTGTTTGGTAGAAGACAGACAAGGAGGGAGCAAAGCCTTTTTTCATGTTCACTCAAAATAAATTTGCCAGATTATTTAATCCTTACTCAATATGGTAAGCAAAACTTTCTCCACAAATGAATATTAACTTGCAACTGTGTTTATAATGTTCATAATAAAAACCATTTCTGAAGATTGTGCTTCAGTTTTTCTTGAATAAAAAACAATGTGTGTCATTCTAACACTTTTAGTTCACTCGTGATATAATATCAACCACAGTCAATGTCTGATGTAAATAGAAATGGTGAGAATAATTCCAAATTTGTACATAATTTTAAATTTTTTAAAAGTTTGTATGATTTGGAATACATCTAGATTTTTGCCACTTTTCTTGCACAGTTTCCATTTTATGCGCCCTTGTAGAAAAGACTATGACAACAACAATTAAATAAGGAAATTTTTCATTTTTGCTTGTGTAGCGTCTCAATAATAGTTAAATTTTGCTTTTCAGGTTTTCTCGCCCACTGAAAAGCAATATAATTTTTTTAATAAAAATAACAATTTTGTTTTCTTCCTTAAAAGAAACATAGCTTCCAATATTTTAGATTTTGTAACTTGTTTCCCCTAAACTTTTACTTCTAAATATTAACACAGTGATCATACATTTGCTTCCTCTAAAGCTATATAATCCACATGTCATGGATTACATAATTTTAGTTGGAAATTTATCTAAAATCCATTATTTTTGTTAAAGAAATAAAAAAAACACTGCTTAAAAAAACTTTAGTAAGTAGCTAACTTATTATGAGTCTTGAAATAAGTTTAAAAAATATAGAATGTAGTCTGGGTCTATTTTTTTTACAGAGTTAAACATACTAGCCTATTATAATTTATTGTGTGTTACTTCACCTCTATAAATGGATGGACATTATTCAATGATTTATGTTTCATGGGCAATATGTCTACAAATAAAAAACATGACAACTAATGTTACAGAAAGAGAGTTGGTTGTAAGAAAGAGCCTGAAATGGAGAAAGAGCCTGTAACTACTAATGCTCCCTATACAATTAGACAAATAGAGTCATCTCTCCAAGCCTTGCATTCCTTATCTGTGAAATACAAGGGTTGAACTAAAAGACATTTTATTGTAGCTCCAAAACACTTTTATTCTAGCCTACTTTATTCTAATCTACAATTTAACCTGCTGAGAAATTATTACAATAACATAGGCATAATGTATTTTTTTTTAAAAAATTAGAAATTATTTTGTAAAAAATTGCCTTTACTCTCCATTCTTTAATTGTTTAATATGGATGAGTCTAAGAGTCAGGACTTGGATTTAGACAGCCGACACAGAGTAAAGAAAATAAATGTAAAGCAACCAGATAGAAGTGCCAAGTGATGACAAGGTAAGTAAAGAGAAATATTCATTAAACAGAACTATGGAACAAGTTCTGTTTTGAGTCATTACAGTAAAAATTGCTAATAGCTCACCAACACACATGCTCTTTTATGTCCTTAGGTGTGGTCATATGATTAAGATCTAGCCAATAGGATATGAATATTCTTCATGGTCAAGGTTAGCCCACAGACATCTCTCATTAGCTCCTTTAAGTTCTTTCCTGAAATGAATCTTCCAGGGTGAGCTTGAAACTCTTATATTGAATATGTGAGAAACTCACCTGGGTCTCTAGGTGACTTCATGCCCAAGTACCACTTCTCACATTCAATTCTGTTATGTAACCAGGAAATACACTTCTATTGCATTGGATCTTAACACAAGTTTGGCAGTATTTTTTAAAGCAGTTAACCTTCTCTAATGCAGCCCTTCTCTAATTCAGTCCCTATTCTAGAAAAGAGATTACACTCAAATTACCCTCATTTTGTGTTATTACAAACATGTGTAATTACCTACTGCGTAATTCAATATACTTGCCTTTAGCTTACTAAATCAAAATATGTATCTATATTCAATTGGACAAAAGGGTAATCAGCTTCATTACAAAATTAAGACTAGTAAGAGATAATCTTGGTGAATAAGTTACCTAGTTTAGATATGCATTTGTGTAATTGCCTAGTAATGATATCTGTGATTACTACTACCGATAATGCAATAAATATAGGGGAAGTGTGTGGAATCCAGTAAATAGAACACTACATTAGCTCAAAATCATCAGCTCAGTAGGGAGCACATTTAGGGCCTGACATTAAAATGAAGTTTCCCTAAATTTGCACCATCACAGGGAAACACTGCGAAATGAGGGGGGATTAGCAAATTTAAAAAATTACATCATGTGTAATTAAATGGGTTTTATTAATGTTTTAGAAAGACAAAGTTAATATATATAATCTCTATGGTTGGGGTGTGGTTGACATAAGAAATGATTTAGGAATCAAAGAAAACAACAATGGGGAGGAGGAGCAAATGTTAAAGAAATAGAGCAAAATTGCCCATATGCAGCTACACGGTTCCTCTTCCCATCCTCACCACACCCCAAACACACACAAACCCTCTCCACCTCCTTCTCTAATTTATAGGAGCTTGCAATAAAATATATCTTTAGGCATACAAGAGATTTTTTTTATATATGAAGGAAATTAAAGCCAGACTATATTAGCTGATGCGGCAATGCTCTGATCTTAATTGGCTTTATTTTCACCTAAGATCAAAACCACTTTTTAAAACCTTTCTGAATTCCTGGGAATGTTAACTCAAATGTACTGAGATGAGTGGCTTATACACAAATAACAGTTGGTTACTGACTGCTTGAAACTTATGAAAAAATAAAAAGCACAGTCCTCAGACTCTTCAGAGCATCGCATTCTAGTCTTCATTAATTGAAAATTTATTTAAAGCAATAAAAAGCCTACTTCATATTTTACAATATATGCAGAAGACGCTATAACTGTCTCTTACAACATAGATTTTTAAAGCAATTGCTGAAATGCTTAATTAAAAAGTTTACTGTTTTATTATTATTATTGGTTATTCATTATTAAAAGACTTTTTTATGTGCTCTTTGTGGAAAGATCCTATGGCAGAGATTGGAAATTCCACCAGTCCTCAGAACACCAGCAGGGAAAAAAAAGAGAGAAATACATGGGGAATGTATTTCTATCAATCAACAGTCCATTTGGTCATTTCCTAGAGAAAATAAATATATAATTCAGGCATTGGCAAACTGACTTCAGCAGAGATGAAAAGTTACTTACATGGAGCCCCATAAAATTAGGAATGTGAAAAGTTCCACCAAAAGAAGTTCTAATAGCCCCCCTCTTCCTTCTCTTCCAGGAAGCCATCTTCCAAAATTGACTTAGGCACTTATTTTCTGGGCTCACATAACACCTTAGTAACACCTCTATTCATAATAATTATCATAATATTAATTATAACTTTATCAGAATATTATCACCCTTATTCACTGGCTTGAGATCTTTAAGGAAATGATGCCTGCTTTACCCATCTTTTTATCCTCATAGCTTAATGCAAAATCTAGCACAAAATAGGTACTCACTAAATGTTCCTTCGTCTAAATTTAATTATGGCAATAATGTTCTTAATAGTGCTTAAAAACAGGAGCAGTTTCCAAATATATTAAAACAAACATAACCATAATTTTCTAAGGCTAAAAGATACCAGCAGGATGGGAAAATTCTATTAGAGTGATATTTATAGTATTTTTGCACCTCTTCTTTATTAATGATACACGTGATAGAAGATAAGAAGGCCACTGCTATCTAGCCAATAGCTTTGAATAAGCTAATCTATAACAAAATAAAATAGCTTTATGGCTAGTGAGAAAACAGAGACTTTATATAAACATCTGTTCTTTTCTCTCTGATTAGCATTTATTTCTCTACTCTCCTAGAAGCAACAACCTTATTTTATACCATGCATTTAAATAAATTGGTAGAGGGCTTGGAAATCTCTGTTTCCTTGTCAGTAAATTGACAGAGGTGATGTATGATCTCTAGGGTAGTTTTTCAGTTAATATTAAAAATTTAAAATAAAACATTCAGAATTTTTTTTTTTTTTTTTTGCTACTTGTATAGTTCCACTACCATCACCATAACCACTCTTTCCACACACATTTGCTTTTTTTATTTCGAAACATAGTGGGCATTAATAATGTCGAGCAGCAGAATCGATGTTTGGCTATTAACTGTAAGAGTTAATAGATGTTAGCTATTTGCCCCGAAAGGAAAGGTCATTAGCTTAATGATCAAAGTCAACTAATTTTTTTTTTTTTAGAAAACTATCAACTTTATTATTTCATTCTACTGTATGTTGATGATTTATTGTACACAGCAGCTATGGTGTTATGGAAAGGTAGTATAAGTTTCTGTCGAAGTCTCAAGATCAGTACAATTATGCCCATTTTTTTTTTTTTTTTCAGATACAGAAGCTAACATTTACAAAAGATAAGTACCTTGCTAAACTCATTTGGCTAAGATGTGACAGAACTGGAATTCAAAGCCAGGACTGACAAGAAAGCTTACACTGGTTCCACCACATGAGGCTGCCTCCCCAAATACCACTTTGAACTAGGGTTAAATGCTTTCTTTTTCCCTTTGTTTAACATCTGTTTACATGCCACTATCATATCACTTAACACATTAAAGCCAATACACAAATTAAGTATATAATGTAATCCCAAGTGCTATAAAGGGAAAACAAACAAATATTAAGGAAAGGTGAATATTGGGGCGATGATTTCATAGGGTGATTAGGTACAGCCTAGTGAAGACACCAGCATGAAGTGAGAGAACAGGTTGAGTGAATCTGGTGGGAAAAGAATTCTAACTGGCTTGAAGAAACGGGGAGTTCAAAGGTCCTGAGACAGGAAGAAATTTGGGATGTTGAAAGAATAACAAAAGAGGCCTTTGTGGCTGGAGCAAAGTGAGCCAAGAAAGAAAAGTGGGGTGTGAGGTTGCAGAGGTTGGTGGTGCTAGATCATGAAGGACCTTAAATAATCAGGGCTTCATATTGTTTTTCTACGAATGATAGAAAGCCACTGCAAGTTTTTGAGATGGGAAATGACAGGATCTGATTTATGCTCTAAAAGGGTGTCTCAGGTTTCAGTAGAGAGCAAACTCAAATATCATGTGGTCTTCCAAGATGAGAATGAAGTGAAATATGATTTCCTAGTCGATCCTCCCTCTCTCCCATTCTCTTTCACTATATGGACTATGCTTGTGAAAAAAAATATATACCTAGTGAGTAAAACCGA
Source organism: Rousettus aegyptiacus (assembly GCF_014176215.1). NCBI lineage: Eukaryota > Metazoa > Chordata > Mammalia > Chiroptera > Pteropodidae > Rousettus > Rousettus aegyptiacus. Next base: position 114,488,363 of record NW_023416295.1, read on the forward strand.
TGACATGAAAACAGATACCATAATTTTTTAAAGAGGCTATGAATGAAATTTGTTTTAAAAGTTTCTTATGCAGATATCAGAAAACAATTCCAAAAACTTATATATGCATTATTTATTGCTGTTTAATTACTATTAAACAGCATCAGATAATACGGGGAAAGTGAGAAATCATTTAAGTAATAAACACATTTTTATATACTTTATATACAGAAATTTGTATATTCCACTTAAGGTTAGTTAGCAAGGTATTCCAGAATTGAAATAAAGAAAATAGCCTGAAAGGCCACCAGAAAAATTATCCACATAGCTTATAACTTCCATGGAAAATACAATGCTTGAGGTTGGTATGAAATTCTGCTTACCAGGCAGTGAAATTTTCCAGTGCTCTACAGAGCCACATGGGAGTAAAAAGAATAAAAACTTCCATCAGAATTTTGCAGAGTTTGGGTTTACTGAATCACGATGTCAAATCACTAATCTAAAGGTCCATAAATCAGTGAAGCTTCTAACATCCTAGAGAACTGCTTTTTAGAGAGATGTGTGAATAATAGGGAACTAGAAAAGAACAGCACCTAAACCAAACCACTTAAAAATAAGTGGGTATATCTCTTCTTAGCTAATATTTATGTCAAAGTTTTCCTTTTTATATAGATTTTATTATACTATACCTAAGTTTTTATGTTTAATTTATAACAATTTTCTGTTACTTATCATTTTTCATGATTACCTTTGGATTAATTCTAACAATTTTATGTTACAAAGAGAAGTGTAGTTCACTATTGCTGATGATTTTGTGAAAAATATATATTTTTTCACATCAAAAATAACAGAGCTATGTACATCTTTGTGTACAATACTTTATATATATATATATTCTGATTAATTTTTTTCAGATGAAAAACCCAAATTAAAAAGATCATGCTAAACGTTATAATATATTGTGATTCTTGACATATCTGAGTTCATGTTTTCAGGCTTCACCAATCAGCAGTTGGTTCCAGACCAAAAAAAAGAGATTGTCACTGTGGTGGCCAATACTGATGTGGCATTCGCTGTGTGTCAGTCCCTGTGTCAAGTTCTGTATATGCATTATTTTATTAAATCCTTATGACAGTTTCCGAAGTTAGCAATATTGCTATCTCCATTTTATAGATCAAAACTGAAGCTCAAAAGTTTACCTAACCTCTTCAGGGTCACACTGCAAATTAGGGTGATGCTAGTAATTAAACCCAGTCTTGCTGCACGAAGCCTGTGCTATTTTTACCACTATTCCCAAAAGGCCTGGTAAGTAATTTTGTACTCCCTCTCCCATCTCCTAGTAAAAGGAAAAATGAGAAGAGAAATAAGGGGGATATCAAGTGGGAGTAATCTATAGAGGCCTTATGAGAGAAACATGATATGATAAAACATATAGAGCAGGAAAGTGTTTGGGTCCATGGCTGTGACTTTGAAATGGGATGCTTACTGTACTCATTATAAATAGATTTTGGTCATTTTTGGCCACTTCTGCCAAAAAAGTTTCTTCATTAATGTACCCCTATTCCTTGTATTCCTTCAGTACTTAATCTCCATGATTCAAGGAACACCCTTAGCCCAGACTCTGTTCTGCAGACACTGATTCCAGATAGCAGCCATATACCTACCATGCAGAATATGCATTACAGCAACAACTGTGCTTTCAGAAATATTGTTAACACAGGTAATAACAATAGATAGAGTACTAGGATATAGTCTTTAAAAAAGTGAGAGGTAATCATTTTAAATTATAATCTTTAAATAGAGAAAATGCTTCAAACAAAAGACATCTTCCACCTCAGGTTTTTATAGGAAAAGAATTAAGGCTATAAAAAGTGGTTTGGGGGTCCTACACTCAGACCGAGAAGGGAAAGATGAAGGACTCAAATAACGGCATATGGAGCATGGGGAAAATTACTTCCTGGACATAACTGTAGAGTAGACTCTTGGGCCTGGATAGTCCATCTCAGTTAATTAAATGTGTGTGACCATTATAATTCCCTATGTAATTTTCTAAATGTACAACTAAGGTCTAAATTTTAGACAAGCACAAAAGTTGATAATTAAGCAAGAAGATATAGTCCCAAAAGCGGATGAATTCAAAAGAAAAAAACTTTCAATAGTGTAATATTGCTATACAAAAGAGAATGAAGACTCAGATGGAAAAGTTTTAGAAGAACTGCCAAAAATGATAATGGGAATCTTACAAGAGCAAAGTGATAGCATCTCATTTAATCTGGGCTCTGCAGCCAACTTGAAGAAGGCTGTGGCCAAAGATCGAACATTTTGAGTATCAATAAGAATAACAACTGCAATGGATTTAAACTAATCAAGTATATTTAAAACCATAGATCAAAATTACACTTAAATAAAAACAGAACAAAACAAAATTTGGTCACTATGGAAAATGCTAGAGAGCTGGCTCATTATTTTTGAAACTGAAAAGTATAGGAAAACAATCAAGCATTTATCCCACCTTTCCTAAAAACTGTATCACTAAGTCACCAAATAGTAAATGAGAGCAAGTTTCTTTTTAAAGAACTATTAGTTTTATAAATGGAAAGGGATAAATGAATCACCATGATCAATCTCTAATGAATGGATTTATGCATTGAATAGTAATAGCCGCATATATTGTAAAAAGAGAGACAATTATTTGTTTTGCACGTTCATATAGAGTCAACCCTGAAGCAAACTTGCTAAAAATTTAAACTTGTAATGTTTCAAGCCTCTAGCTTTGAGTACCAATTTACAGGTGATAGAGAGAACAGAGGAACCTATGAAACTGAAGAGTGAGGATGTAATCAGACTGTGAGAAATCATGTAGGATAAATAACCTCATTCTTCACCAGATAATTTGGAAAGAAAATTTTTAAAAAGGTAAAGGGGAAAATCGATAGATTAGAAAAGATTGAAAAGACATAGCAATCAATTACAGAGCAATAATATCATTTGGATCCTAAATCGACAAACTGTTTTAAGTATATGGCATTTATGAGACAACTACAAATTTGAACATGTCTTGGATATTTGATTCTTTTGAGGAAATGTTAATTTCCTTGTGTTTAATAATGCCATCTTTTTTAGAGGTACATAGTGAAAATTACTTTTATGAAGTGCTCTGATGTCTAGAATTCACTTCAAAATAGTACAAAATGTTGGATGGGGACACATGAAATAAGACTGATCATAAGTTAATAATTGTTGATACAGAGCAATGGACACAGGGGCTTCATTACACAGTTCTGCTAATTTTTGTATATATTTGAAATTCTTCATAATAAATTAAAAACCAAAGCAAGGATTGTCATTTATCTGTGTATCCACAGTGTGCATCATAAAGCCTTCTCATTGTATATGCTTAAAAATAGTTGCTGAATAATGACATTTCCAGCCTCAGTTTCTTTCTTTACAAAATGGAAGAAACTGTATTTACCTGCGAGGGTCATTTTGAGGGTTAAAAAACAATAAATGGATGACTTTTTTTGTAAATTGTAAAATGCCACACAAATGTGGAGAGTCATATGGCGGAGGAACCAGAATTAGGTTTTGGCAACCACGTCTTCTGCATTTGTATTCTAACCTTGATTTGTTCCTTACACTGAGCTACTAAACTCACGGATAGATCCCAGCACATTCATTTTTCCCTTAGGGGCAAAGTACCAAATGGTAGTGTAATTGCCAAGGGAAAATTATTACTCTGTTCTGAATTATTTCCATCATAAATTCAAAACCAGTCAAACAGGCTCTGTCACAAAAACGACAGGGTTGCTGTACAGTGATGAGAATCCCACATACAAGTGCCCCATAAATCCGTGAGTATCACAACCTTCCAAAGTCATTCTGAATCATGTGTTTAAATCAGAAGCAGGAAGCCAGGTTGGCAGCATGTTGGTCAACACTGTGAAAACAATGAAAATGAGGTGATTTACTCAGCCATCAGAGAAATATACCATCATCTGTCTTATGTAGATTGTACAACACGTGACAAACATTTTGTTTGTTTGGCTTTATACATTTTCTATTGCATCGAGGAAAAAAAAAGTCTTTTTCATTTAGTAATGATAACAATCATCCACTTTGCTATTTAATTCAATCATAGCTGCTATTAGCATGTCAAGGAAACAATTTTAAGCAACTATAGTGAATGATAGAAAAAAGATAGAGGACATACTTTCTGTGTGTGCCATGCATTTCCTCATTCTCTAATCTTAGTAAAATATTCATCTTTACTTATGGAGAAATGAAATATCTAATCTACATCTTTATGATTTAACGTGATACTTTCCTGCCTCTCAGAATATGATACCCTGTTCCAAATTAGAGTTAAAAGCCACTCAGCACCATTGCTGATGAAATGTGAAGGTAAAAATACTTTTTATAACCAGTGAGATAGAAAAGGGACTTCAACTATATAATTCATTGTATAGAAATGGGATTCGTATTTTGAAAAATATAGCTATGCCCACTTGAAATTACTTTCGGGGAAACAGTCATGTTAGACTTTTGATACTTTGTTCTCCCTTATATGGGTACTAAATGATGACCTAAGGAAATAAGGACAAAGCTAAATAAATTTGCTGAGCCATGAAGAATATAAAGTAAATGGTGGCATTGAAATGATACCATCAACTAATTTGAGAATTTGAATACCTACAAGGAGTTTCAAATTTATTTGAGAAAATTTTTTAAATTCTTAGAATTAAAATACATTGAAACTCATTTGAAATCAGCTGATGCCTATGTATTAAAATAGCAAATAATTCCTCTCCTTTGGGACACTAACTTGTAGGCATGTTATAAAACCTTCAGAGACTGAGGTTAGGGAGGTTAGAAGCAGCAGCTTCTTCTAGTAGCTACACAGCTCTCATCTCTCTCAATTTTAGCTTCAACTTCCAGTGTAACAAAATTCTAAGGATATATATACTACAGAAATATTTAATCTTGGATCCCTAGATCAGAAATATAAGATTTTAACCTTTCCTTGATTTTCTTTAAAGCTGATGATGTTCAAATAAAACTTGAAAAAAGTAACAATAATGATGTTCTAACTCTTTAATGATGATTAACAATTAGAGGACATTAATGATATAGATTTACTGTGTTCTAACAACGACACTCATTAATTTTAATAACAGTTTTATAGTTAAGTCATTGCTTATCATCTGAAAACTCACCCCTCATTACCACCTATAGAAAGCAATTTTTTAAAGTTGCAACATAAATGAAAATATGAAATAATAACAAAAAATGCACTAGTTAAATCAGAACACAAATATGTATTTATAATATCTCAAAATAAAGTGTAAAATAAATCTTTTTATAGTAATCATATTAGCTTAAAATGTTTTGTATTTTGCTAAAATTTCAACATGTAGTTAACCAAAATTATTTAAATTGAAAGAGATATAAAATAGTAAAATTAAAAATTTCCCTTGAGCAAGATAATCATTTTTACAAGATGAAAATTCTGGAAACTTAATTTAGTAACAGTTATTATTATTTTTCAATGTACAATACTAGTATAACAATGATTTTCAGGAGAATCACATCTAAAAGTAAAAAGCAGAAAGGAAAAAAGATAATAAAATTATAAAATCTTTTAAAAATTAATAAGGTTTTAGAAAAATGACAGAGAAACGGAACATTCTAAGTGATTAAAATACTCTTTAAAAACTTATACCAATTCTCTTTTCTTTCAAAAAGAACTTTATCTCAATGAAATTAAACTATGTTAAAAGAATTTTTTTCCTACAGATTTATCCACAATTAAGTGTTTATTCAAATCTCCTATAAGAAAGATGAGAAAATCAACATATTTACTCTAACTCTTTTATCCCCTCTGGATTTTCTTTTGTTAAATTACTTCTATTTTTTTGTTTGTTTAGAGATTTACAATCTATTTTATAACCTTAATTTTCTTGTTTTTTTTTTAAATGCTTAGTTCTATATGAAAGTGCATTCAAGACTCACCATCATTTCTTTGCAGTCTAAGCATAACTCGATTACATAAAAATTTTGAATTCTATCTAATAGAACATTTTTTTTCTTATAGAAATCTGAGCTAGGCTGAATTTTCCACTTTATAGATGACTTTCTTTGTTTAATTTTTAAAGCTCATACCATTCACTGAGATATCACTCAATGTTAATCCATCTGTGTGTTTTTTTCCTAATAAATAATGTCTTTTCAATACACATATTCACATCATTACTGTAAAAAAGTATATCCTTCATATGTCTTCAAATTTTTTCCATGTTTTCTTCTTTTCCATAAATATTAAGTGTACACACAATACATACAAACATACTGAATCTTTTGTTTGATTTTCATTATTTTTTCCATTTCATTTATTTCATCTATCTCAAGCTTATTCTTCATGTCCCTATATTTTCCCTTTTGTCTATTAAATGCTTATCCTTTCTCATGTGGGCTTTTCTTTCTTGTGTTCTCAGATCGCTTTTTTCCTTTTGTTGCCTTATCTCTTTTTTATGCTTTTGCATGTTTTCTTTAAACTCTTGCCCACAAAGAAACCACATTTCTTTGTTTTAATTCTTTGAAATTACATAGATCGGTACATTTAAATATTTTGCTTGATGTTACAGTTCTTCTGTTGTTGTTACGATTCTTAACTATCTTTCTGATGGTCTCTTTCCATAGTTCTACAGCTTTCGGGATGGTTTATGTTTAAATATCACTCGTATTTCAAAGTAGTTGTACTATCAAGTAGAAGTAGTTGCTGATAGATGATAGCTAAAGAGCAATCATGGTAAATAAGAGTAGTTGCAGTTTACATTTAGGGTTGTTATTTCAGACCTGGTTCTAAACAAATCGGTGCTTCCATCTGTTTAGGGGCATATTTCTGCCCATAGTCTCATTTCAGAATATGCTGGGGAACTGTGTGATTCATAGTTCAACCTCATATACTGCAGGTTATTGTTGTGGTGATTTAGCATTTAATCGTTTCTCTCCAGCTGTCTCAATTAATGGTTGCCATGCCAATTGCCATATATACTTCTTCCCAGCCCTACTATTTCAGTCTCCTGCTTCCTGCAAAAACTGGGAGTTTGCCTGTCTTCTCTTTCAGGCCTGAATTTGTTTCCTGCTCTTCCATGTAGAAAAAGATTCAGCAATAACCCATAATGCCTCCAGATTTTGTTACCCTAAATAAGGGAGTCTCTTTATGAATGTGCCTTCCATTTTTGTAGATTTCTGTGTCCCATAGAGGATCTATAAATATTTCTTCTATATATTTTCAGAATCTTCCTGTATTTGAGTGCATAATTATTTGTATTTGTCAGTCATTCTTTATTGTTCTTTCTTTCTCTCTTTTTTGTTATTGTTTTGTTGTTTTTTGGTTTGGCTTTTTTTTTGTTGTTTTTTGTTTTTGGGAAGTTGGTGTTAGGAAAACGGAGAAGCAGAAATATGTACATTGCATTTCCTTTGACTGAACAGCTTTTAAAAACAAAGTAGAATAAGCAAGCAAAAAATAGTACTGCTAATATGGCTCCTGAGAATATTGTGCTAAAACCGGAACTCTCATATATTTCTGATAGCATATTCAATTGGTATCTGTGGAGTATTCAGCTTGCTATTGACCAAAAAATCTTTCTTTTTTTCATTCTGAGGATATGATCAGATTTCATTTACCTGTCCCTGAAAATTATATATTACCATGTAATTGATTTCTACCAAAAGAAAGTGGGCAGAAGGGATGCAAGCCTTTTCCAGACTGGCACATTAAAGCCTGTTGTGTGTTTCTCTATGCTCTGTCTCCTTCTGTCTTGCTGGAATGGAGACAAGCCCACGTTGACCTAGGGTCCACTTATTAAAGATAACAACTCTGGATCTTAGAGAAGGTCTACTTGATTGTAAATCTTTTCAAACAGAATCATAACTCTGGGAAAGAGCTTACAGGCCTGGCTTTCCAGGTGAAGGCTGATGAACTCAGATAATTCCCAATATGTCAAAGAAATACAGAGGACCTGAGAACAAAGTCTCTAAAATAATTGTGGAATGAGTACTCATACATGGAATTGCTTGAAATAAAATAGAAAAGCTACTAAGTTTTTAAGATATTTCTGCTACTAAAGATATTACAATCTTAGACCAAAATTATGTGTAACTGTTTAAGATTTGAAATAACCTTTATGTACTCTACCTTCGATAGGCTGGAAGTGGAATGATAATGCTGAATGACAGCCAAGGAAGGTATATGTCCAACACTCATTATATATATATCAATGGAAAATGATGGAAAAGGAAGAGTCTCTCAAAGGGCAGAACCAGAGAATACTAAAAAAAATAATTTTGCTATGCTCCAAAAGCAAAATTAGAATATAATCAAGAAATTTTGTCATTCCCAGGAGTCCTTTGCAGTGTCTTCTGTGTCTTCCATTTTTCCCGACTTTTGAATGACAGGTTTTATTGTATTCCTGCCCACCACTGAAAATCAGTTGTATGAGAACACAGCCAACTTATTAATTCATAGGTGTCCAGACTTGATGTAGAGGTTGTATGCTTCATCTGGAGATACTGGACTTTGAGCTGGGACTTTGGTTTGTATTCAAAAGATAACATTTCAGAAGGTATCATTTAAATTCCCAGTTTTCTGACCAAAAATACGAAACAAATATAAAGAAATCAGCATTTCATTTATTAAAAAGAAAAAATAGATTACAATCCTATTTACTCTTTGTACTTTCTCAGATAAGTTTTTCTTAAGGATTTCCTAAAATAAAAGCAGTGTAGGAATTTAGCTGGAACATGTGGAAATCAAAAGTGAATAAAGACAATGTTAATTCTAACTTAATATAGATATATGATCACTGATGTTAGTCCCTGGTAATTACTAAGTGTAAACCAGTAGAATTTTTTTTCCTATCAGATATATACACAATCCACTTGTGAAAGACAGAGTTGTTTGGACAAATAAATAGATATTACTTGGTAATTTTCTGAGTCAAATAGTATTTTTAAGAATACTGCAATTCAAAAAAAGAGATTACAACAGTTTTTCTCTCCTTTTTGATTCTGAAGTTATGGCCTATAGATTAGGAGAAATAGCACACTAGTAGCTTTTAGAAAGTCTAATATATAATTTCTATTTTATAATATATATTTAAAGGCTGGTATAACATATTTTAAGCACACACATATACACACACCCCTCTCTTACCTTTCCTAATCAAAGTGCAAATTGCTGTGACTCATAACTACAATATAAGAAGAACCACAAGGTGTTAATAGTTTAAAAGGAAAATGAATACACTGTAATATTCTAAGCATGGATCCAAAAATAAGAAACTCCAAAAGATCTCCAGGTCAATGAGTCTTAATGGAGAAAAATATCTGTATTTCACATCATCACTGAGTTTTCATATAGCAATGTATAACATTATATTCTCCAGAGACAGATTTTTACTTTCCTGTAGTGTTATCTCATTAGTAATTTATTTTAGATAAATATGGTTTAAAACTGGATCACATAATAAGTGAAACTTGTTGACAAAAGGAAAAATTTTTAACAGCCTTTCTATTTTGGCAGGTCACTCTACACTAGGCAAAAACAAAATTTGGACATTCTCTATGTATGCAGAGATTCGAAGTCTGAGCACGCTCCTTAATTCAAATTGAGAGCAGACTTTCATAATGGAAAGACATTCTTTTTTTGAAATTTAGATTTCACAAGGGCACTATCATTTTAACATTCTCATTCTGATTTCTTCATGTCTGCCTTCCTCTTCTATATGCATTTGTTGCAGTCATTTATCCTAAGATCTCCTTGAAGATTATCCTGAAATACTATCTACTACTAAAATGCTTGCACTCTATTACCAGATAATTCTAGATGCAAGTGTCACCTTATTACTTGTTTGATCTTACTTGTTTCCTTCTTCCAGATGTTTTTCAAGATCACCCTAAATTATCAATTGCCACCTCTTTCTTGAACCATTAGAAGACCATGAGTGTATTATCCATGAGTGATCACCCTCTCCTTTAAAATATTGTTTATATGTGCTCTTAAACTACCTAACATTTATATCAGATAAACATTAAATACTTCAGACCAATGTATTACATTAGAATAAATCTTACATTAGATGACTGTGATTTTACTCTCCATCTCTAAATTCTAAGGCATTTGAGGATATCATATTAAATTTTTTAGTTCATATGTTTAATATACTGTTACAGTAGGTTCCTCATCAATACTTAATGAAAAATGAAGAATACATATTTCCAAACATTATTAGATGAAAAAAATTATTTTTATGTGAATATTGTTTTTAAGAGGTTCCTTGCTTTCAACATCATGAAGTTGTAATTATCTATAGATATTTGCTACCTCCATTATATATTTAATTATCAAAACTACTAAATTTAATGTTAAAATGCAACCTTCATATTTAAAATTATATGCTGCATATTGGAAGGATTATTCCAGATTATAATGATATTCATTATTAAGAGAAAGCTAAGAAAGAGTATATTATAAAGAAAAGTGAGAATCAATAACTTCATCAAGTAGAACTCAGATTAAAATTTGGATATATATTTTATACTCATCTATATTGGTATACGTTTCCAATAAAATCAATCCTGAATAATTTGCTTTAAACTGAGGTGAAACTGAAGATAAAAGGGCATATCTTGGATTAAGTATTTTTCTAGCCCTAAAGTCTCAACTCAATATCATATGTCTAGAATGTTATGACTTGATCCTGGTCTGTCATGGAATGTTATATAATAAGAGAAATTATTGATTAACCACTTATCCGGCTTAAGGTCATATAGAATGTTCTGATTACATTTTCTCATTTAATATTCCAAATAAAATTCTGATGTAGGTACTCTTTTATCTAAATTTTATAATTAGGAAAACAAGAATAGAATTAGTAATTTGCTCAAGGTTACATTTTTATTATTGGAGCTAGAACTAATATTCACATTTAATTCTAGAGTCAATGATCTTAACCACTATAATTTTCTAAACAAAAAATTAGAGAAGAGGGAGTAATTATTTTTTAAAAATAATGGTCTAGGGAATAGAATAATGTAAAAATAGAAATTAGTAATATGAATTTTAAAATTGGCCATGCTGGAAAACACTCTCATATTCTTGAGAAAAATTGCCCATTTTTAATGGCAACTTGACAATTTGCTTCAATGATTTTAATCATATTTATGATCATGGACTCAATAATAAAAGCTCCAAAAATATATCTTAGCAAACAATAAATAAATAACAAAACTGCATGAGTAAAAATAATCTTTAGAATTACTCAAAGTGAAAGTTTGAAAACACCATAAATTTCCAATAATATAAACATGTTTAATTATGACATATATACTCATACAATAGAATATTAAGAACGTTTCAAAATTATTTTATTAATATAAAGAAATATAATGCATAAATATTGGAAAGGAAGAAATAAAATTATTGTAATTTCCAGACAACATTACACTGGTTGTAGAAAACCCTAAAGAAACTATTTTTAAAAATCTGTTAAGAAATAATAAGCAAATTTGTCAAGGTTGAAGGATACGAAGTCAATATAAAAAATTCAAGTGTATTTCTATATATGAAGAGTTGGCATACTTATTCTTAAAGGACCAGATAGTAAATATTTCAAGCTTGTAGGCCACACAATCTCTGTTGCAAAAATTCAATTCTACCTTTGTAGCATTAAAACAGTCATTGACAATATATAAATAAATAGGCATAGCTGTGTTCCAATAAAACTTCATTTACAAAAGCAAGGGAATGACTGGTGGGCCATCCAGTTTGCCACCCCTGATATGTGTGTGTGTCTATACATATAAACACTACTTAACATATATATATAGACATACACACATATGCAACTAATCAGCCAAATGTTAAATTTTAAAAACAAGTTCATTAACAATAACATAAAATATAAAATATTCAATAATAAATTTATTAAGAGCTATATGAGACCTATACACTAACAATTCAAAAAAGACATGAAAAATGATATTCCACAAACATAATTATTAAATGGCGATTCTCTCCAAATTGATTTATATGTTCAAAGTAATCACAACTAAAATTCTAAAAGACTTCCTCTAAAGCTACAGTAATGAAGATATTGTGGTGCTGGCATAGTGATAGTATATATATCAATGGAACAGTCTACAGCGTCCAAAAAACAGATTTACAACTTACATAGTCAACTGATTTTTGACAAAGAGGGCAGGGAAAGGCAGTAGAAAAATAAGTCTTTTAAACAAATGGTGCTGAAACAACTGGATATCTGTATAGAAATAATCAACTGTAACCCTTACCTTATATTATAATCAAAAGTTAACTATACATGTATCATAGACTTGTATAAATGAGTTAAACTTATTAATCTTTCACCCCAAAACATAGAAAAACTTTGTACTATTGGATTTAATATAGATATCTTAAAACATACAAAACACAAATATAGCAGAAAAAAAAATTATAAAATGGACCAAATCAAGATGAAAAACTTTCAATATTGAAAGACAAGTTAAGTAAATACAAAAGCAAACTATAAACTGGGAGAAAATTTTGCAAAACATATGTCTAACTAATAGGCTTGTCTCAGAATATTTAAAGAATTCTTATACCTCAATAAAGCAGTCAAATTTCAAAAAACAGACAAAAGATTTGAAGAGATATTTCAGAAAAAAGATATAGAGATGGCAAATAAGTACATGAAAAGATTCTCAACATAATTGATTATCAGAGAAGTAAAAATTAAAACAATCACAGTAAGACACACTATACACGCAATATAAAGGTTAATATTAAAAAGACTGACAATACAAAGTGGTTGGCAAGGATGCAAAGCAAATGGGACTGTCATACCTTGCTCGTTGGAATGCAAAGTGGTCCAGCCACTTTGTAAAACAGTTTGGTAGTATCTAGCAAAGTAATCTTACCATACAACTCATCAAATCAACTCCTAGATATTTCCTAAGAAAAAGGAAAACATACCCACACAAATGTTCATAGCAGCATTAGTCATAATAGATTGAAACTGGAAGCAACCCAAAAGCTTATAAAATATGGATGTCTATTTTTTTTTCTTGCTATTACTGCTTAATAACTATTTTCCATGAAAACAACTGTAATGGTCTATGATTCTGGTATATAAACCTCTGCCATTAGGGAAGCCATCAAGGTACTCTGTGATATCTCTTGTTCCTCACTAAGAAAACTGCTGATTAGAGCTCTCAATATCTATCTTAAGAGTTTGTCTTAATTGTCCTTCTGACTTGGTTCCCTTCTTCCACACTTGCTCTCTCCTAGTATGCTCTTAATAGAGCAGACAGAGTGATTCTTTAAAAACACATTTGATTACATCACTCCTATGTTCAAAACCCTTGTAATGATGTTCCCTCTCACTCTGAGCAAAACCCCAAATTCTCACAATTGTCTATTGGGCCTTACATAATCAATGTTTGTTACCTCGCTACACTCATCGCATACTTCTATGCCCATTACTTAATTCATCTTTCCCTTGGACGCACCACATACATTCTACCTCAGGTCCTTTGTATTTGATGTTCCTCAGTCTGGAACGGTCCACTGCCAGATGGCTCCTTTATTTACTACTTTTAAGTCACTGCTCAACTATCAACTGAAAAGTGATAGCTTCTCTGATTATTTAAAATGAATTTCTTCACTGTGCCACTTCTCTGAACACTCCCATTCTTTGCTTTATTATTGATTTGCTCTGAGAGAATCACCATCTGACATACATTTATTTGCAGGAAAATCTGACTTTAATCCCTCTCCACTGTAATGTAAGCAGTAACTATGAAGCAGTAACTTTGGCTCTTTTATTCACTATTATTCACTCTACTACCTATAACAGTGCCTGGTACACAGCAGTGCTTATTAAATATTTATTTAATAAATGAACTGTCACATTGTGTATAGGCAGGCCACTTAGGATTACCATTTCATCCCTATCTACATATATTCTTAACCACCATGTATTTTAAATATACAAAGCTGTTACTGTAAAGCTGAAAAATATTACTGACTAACTTTGTACTACAGAATGTTCCATTTGTGAATTATTCTCAGTGAGTATCAGAAATTAAAGTAAAAAAGGTCAATCCTCTAAAAGTATTTTGAAGTGCTTCTCATGCTTTTCATTATTTTCATTTTGCCTGTTTGTAAAAATGTTATCATTTCATTTATCTGTAGATGATAAGAAGAACACACAGTTCATCTTAATACCACATACAGACACTTTAGAAACTGATTAATTTATCTGCAATGAAAATAGGTATTGGATGATGACAGCACATACAAACTAAGTAACTTTTGAAAGATTTTCCAACTGGCTTCTGTGCATTTTTACAATAATGAAATATAGACTAACAAATAAAGAACATATTTCCCTACCTTTCTTTTAATTTGGCATATCATGAGTAAGTGAATATTGGAAATTATCTTCATCGAACACTTGTAACTTTTATTGTTACCTGTAAAAATTATTTAGGATGTAATTCATATGGATAAAATATTTATCACAGTAATATCTTCCTTTCACTAAGAAAATTACTTGCATTTATTTCAAATAAACCTCAACTATGGTCCTCAAATTTTAAAATTCTATATGACTTTTCCAAAGAAAATAAGGATGACAAAAATAGTCTTTATGAGGCCAAATATAATGATTTCATCATAGCATGAAATCACTATATTCGTATCATGGCTCTGTCTTTATTATCCACCTACCTTTCAATCCATGTATCCATAATCTAGCTAACTATCAACAAACTCATTAACATTCACACTGTATATAAAATGTATTAAAATGCCCCACTTGTTACTTTGCATTTATTGAAACACAAATGTTCTTATGGATTTCTCAACTCTTCATACCCTAAAAAAATAACTAATAGTCTATCAATGCCAAAATTCAACAGAATACAGTGACATTTTAAAAATGAAACTAGAAAACCTGAGAAACTTTACAAAGATAAAAATTAAAAAAGTATAGTAAACTAGGAGGCCGGAGGCTTAATTGCTTTGCATAGTGACTGTTTTTCTGTAATAATAGTCTCATTATTATTGAAAAAGTGAAAAAGGAGAAGTAACATTTCTTTCAATTCATGATCTTGCCCTCTGCTTACCCAATTAATTTCCATTTGCACACTGGGAAGGTAAAACCAACTAATTTTCACCTGGAGTTCTTTCTATTTTGGTATTTCTGACAACATTCCCAAAAAACACTCCACTAATTTAGAGTAGTGTTTTTAAGTTAGCATCACATAAAATTCTCTGATACTCAATCATTATTCTCTTTAGGGCCTATTAGCCTTACATGAATTTGTCACATACAGACTGCTAGACTAACGTTTTCTTTCTACTTAGTTGAAGCAGCTGAACAATGGGAAACCTCTGGCTACTTCCTTCAGATGTGAGAATCAACTGAATTCCAGGCCATTTACTGTTTAGGAAGAACCCAACCTGCGATTCAGATGTGATCTCATTCTGCAGGGCCCAGCACTACTTCTTAGCTCCTGAGTGGGTCTGTACACACAGAATAACATTAAATAGGTTTGGGCACAGTAGCAATGAGTCAAGTTTTTCTAATCTGATGTTTTCTTACATCCAAAATAGTGAAGGCCTCTTCATCAGTACTCCATTTCACATAAAGACATTCTAAGCATTCTACAGAAAATAGTTCAAATTGCATGCAATTAACAGAGAACATCCTGTATTTCACATCCTCTCTCAAAGCTTTAAGATTTGTTTGCCACAAAAGCAAAAATAGGTGTTAATTTGAATTAACCACATTCCTTCATTGCTCAAAATATGGGAACTAAATTTCCTTTCCTTTCCCCTCTTCCCCAAATTATTGACTCTTCAAATATAAAAATAGAATCTTCAAATATTCATGGCAAGTAGAAACTACTATAAAATATCTATTTCTATTCTATTTATTCTGGTTTCCTTACCAATGTAGCACTACCACTTTTGGTAAATAATTCTTAAAGCTCTAAATGGATCTTATAAGTTCTGGGAGAAAAATATGAACAGTTTTTTACTTTATCATTGGCTGATTAACACATTTGTTAGGAAGATGACTATTAGAAAGGACCCTAAGAATCTCAGTTCTAAGGTGGGAAAATAACATTGCAAGACAACTTAAAGTGGTAAGTATATCAAAAAAATCTGTATTAATACTTATATTTGTATATTCCTATTTTAAAGATTTCTCTATAATTTTTACCATAATAAAAATGAAAGGAAGCTTCTTGAGAGTCAGAATATATGTCAAAATAGACTTTTACATTAGTAAGCCAAGTGACAGAATTTAGTTTTTCCACAGACTGAGTCTACCACAAATTCTTTCTTCTTTCTTATCAATACTCCCTTTACAAAAGAACTTATTTACTTATCTTTTCTTTTTTTCCCTTTATCTTCCCGATTCCCTCAAAGATCACAGAATAACAACAAAACCTAAATAACCTCTCAGTAGACACTTGCTGTAGGTAGCTCGACTGTTGTTGTCTACTTTTCAATAGATTTAAAGAATATTCCAGGTTTATACAACAGATTAACTTACAAGAAAATTCTGCTGTGTTTTCACCAGGGAAAACTACTAAACATCTTAGAGATCAGTATGCACGTGCATGGTTGATATGTGCCAGTGAGCTCATTTGAATGTAAAAGTATCTCCTAATGATATCAGAACCCTCCAGTACTTTTCCATGCTTGGAAAAATTTCCAAGACACTCAGATTATGAGTTATGTTTACAGGAATAGGATTTAATACCTGAAACAGTAACAAATACTTTCGGATATTTGTAACTGATTTCCTGATATCCTAGCTGTTGAATGATCAACTCATGCCTTCAGAATCTAAAGAAAGTGACACTGTTGTTAATGATGCTTACTCTAAGGCCTTTCAGAGTTAAAGCAACACCTGCCTGGCTACATTGATGCCATAAATACCCTCTGGGCCTCAAAGGCAGTGGTTTTAACATTATTGTGTGTGTCAGAATCTCACGAAGTGCTGCATGGAATGCAGATTCCATGTAGCCTGAGGAATATGCAATTTCTAATAGAACATCTCAGGCGAGTCTGGTGAAGGTAATCTCTCAGATCATGCTCAAAAGAGCACTGCACCTGAATATGCAAAATTTTCCAGCAAGCAGCAGAAGGAATCACTCAAACTCATGAAAAGAGAAACACTAAGATAATAATTCAGGTCTTTATGTTAAGTTTATATTATGAATATCTATTTAGACATAGTTGGTGGTATACTTGACCATTTTGAAGGGAGCTCTGACTAAATAATTTAAATTGTCGTGAACAGGGAAATATTTCAAATTCTTGGGAAATTCAGAGATCCTAGAGCAAATTCTTATGAAATCTCAGGCTTAGTTTTCAGCACAAGTAGAGAATCAAAAGAATCACAATTTTATGTCAAATATGACAAGACAGTACTAACTGCAATGTAAATTATATATCTTTTTTAAATTATGAGATGTTAAAGAACATTAACATATATTCTTATTCAAACAAATTTGTATTTGCATTTGGAAATTTAGACTACTTATTCTTAAAAAGAATGGTTCACGCAAATTTATGTAGCCTGCAAACATCACCCACACTTTTGTAACTCAAGAGTGCAGGCTGTTTGCTGTGAAAATGAATTAAACCTACAGAACGATATCAAAATATCTCTCTTCTACTTTCTACTCAACGCTCTCAGACATTAGATATTAATATTAAAACATTTTCGCCTACAGAGCTGAAACACAAAGTTGGCATCGGAAGGTTACACATTTGCTTTTTATGCAATGCAGTATAATTCAAAAATCTCTAAGAAAGTTCATCATCCTCAAGAGCCACAGGCTTGCCTTTAGTGTCTCAGGAGGTTTGTACTTCTCAGAAGTACCTGGTATGGTAGCTCCCACTCAATCCTTATCACTAGGACAATATCTGTGACTCCACCCTCAAAAGATTTCTAAGTATAGCTCGAAGAAACATGTTACCTCACTCTAACCTTGAGCAAACAAATGCATGTCTAAAGGAACAGTACAGCTTGAAAATTAGCCATATACTCTAGACTTTTACTGACTTATCACAGAAAGCAAACCAGTTCATTATAGTAAAATGTTCTGAAAATGTTTTCAAACTATTTTTACCATTTATCAATGGCAAAGTGTTGCATAAACTAAGACTAATTTAAAGACCTTTTGGATACAAATTGCTAAGTAATTGCATGCAGTATTGTATAAAATGAGAGGGCTTCAAGGTGACTTTTTTTTTTTATCTCTCAAGAGGAACATTAGCTGATGATGACAAATAGATAATTAGAATCCCAGCTTCAGAGATGTGAGAAATATTGTGATCTTTTGGGGATGGCCAAAGATCTGCACTGGTTAGAAAGGCTGAGAGGGTAACTACGAGCTAATTGTAATAGCTTTTGGCAGAAGATTGAAAGCATACAGCCAACAAATAATCTTATTTGCAATAAACAATTCTATCACTTTTCAAGATTTCATAAATATTTAATTGTAATCCTTTTGCACACATAGTCTGGTGGCTTAAGAAAAGATAAATAAGAATATAGTCATACATGGATACTTCTCCCAAATGAGTCTAATACAAACAGCTAAAGAATCACCCTGCTCTCTCTTCCCATTGGGTACACTATAAAATATGTTTTAATCAGTATTCTCAATAATCTATTATTAACTTTCATGATTTCATTATAAAATACAACTAAGAAAGAAAAATGTTTATGCTGAGATTATACAGTATTTTTTAGAAAAAAAAAAGGTGGTGATTAAATAAAGTATTTTGAAACTAAGCATCCTTGATTAAATCAGAATTTATAAAGCAGTTGACAGTGTCAAAGGGGCCCAAGATCCTTAATCGGGTTTTGCACTGCAATGTTCAGCTGAGAAGTATTCTCGTTATCTCTATAACAGAGTGGGAGAAGCAAGACAAAAAGTCCAGCCTGCCAAAGAATTTCTTAAAAAAATGTTTCTAAGTCTTGCCTTCTCAATGTCACCTATGAAAGGTCAGTGCATTGCACATTTAAGCAACCAGCTATCAAAGTAGGAAAATCAGCTCCTTCTCTAGCCCTGTTCAGAGGACAGTTGCTCTCAGGGACCACACAATACTATTTTCTTCAGTGAGTGAAGAAAAGATCAACATATAATTTGCAAGAAGAACTTTAAGCAAGATGCAGGAGAGCCATCCTGAAGAAACAGAAGAACTAATAAAAGCCATTGTGGAAGAAGTCCCAGAAGGAGCACATTACTACCACTCAGTTTATAAACATAGTTAAGGTGATTTTAACAGTGCTGTTTCCAGTCCTGAAACCAGAGCTCAGAAACAAAAACAATGTGTAAATGTAGGTTTTTGAGTGTTCTCATAATTTGCTTCTTCACAAGTCATTATATTTTCACTGGCTCATGTACTGAATTTCCAGTTTCCCTACCATATCTTAGACTTATAAACTTTAAAAAAAGTCAATAAAATGTATTTATTAATTTTTTAACTTACATATGAGAGCACTTTTAAGCATGACACTCAGTCTCCAGAAATGGGTCTTTATGCTTGCTGTTAACACTAATATTTTAAAAGAAATATCTATCTTATTCCTTAACAAAGTTTGTAGACAAGGATGTAATAATCTGCCCTTGTTAAGGCATTGGAAGTTACTGCACTCTTAATAGGACAAACTATAACAGAAATGTTTAAAATATGCTATGTAGTCTAAAAAATATATTATAATATTAATAATGCAGTAAACTGGCATGTGTTTGTTCTGCATAATTAAATTTTTCAGGAAAGTGATGACTAAATAAATAAATCAGTACGGGAACTACTCAGGACCATGGTGATGATGGTCATGGTGATGATGATAATGATGATGATGTTGATGATGATCATGATGATGATGATTTATCTCTGGAATTTTTTGAATATGAACGAATTTTCCAAATAATTTTTTTGTATTTTGAATATCTCAAACAAAATACAACATAAGTTCACAAGCCAGTGATACACGTTTTTACAGCTTTTTAAAATTGTACTCAGAGCATGTTAATAGCTTTAAATATCTCAATTCAGTGGTTATTATACTTATTTAAACCTTCCAAATTTCTAGTTTTTATCACGCGTTAAGCTAATTATTTCAATAAGAATTCTTACCTTATCTACCTGTCAATTCCATTCCTTATCCACTCCTAAATCTCTGCTTTACTCAAGTTGTAGCATGAGCATTACTATTGTAACAGTTCTCCAGACATAAGTTCATCCTCTAGTTTATACTTTTTTCTACTCTTATTCTCTTACTTTTAAACCTTTAATGGGTTTCCATAGTAAATTTTCATTCTTCTAATGTTATTTCCTATAGCAGATCCTCCATAATCTTCTTAGGCTACCTTCATTATTTCCCAATGCTTTCATAATATTTTTATTCATAGCACTGAATATAGTTGTCAACAGTGTATTTTCCCTTCTAGATTGTGATGTCATTGAAAACAAGGTATGTCTTGTTCATTTTTGTATCACCCAATCTAATAATGCTTTAGTAAAACAAACAACAAAAACGAACACAAACACCAAACGACAACAAAAATCTAGACTTTTTAGTTCCTAATTTCAAAGTTCAAGGTAAAACACAATGACATTTGCAAGACAATTAATTAATTAATTCTATATATATATGAGCTATGAAAAATAGAATAGGTAAGTGTAGAAGGAATGCCATTTTCTTTAGCAGCATATATCATTTAAAAAAAAAATAAGGAATAATATGATATTACCACAACCCATGTACATAAAAATCAAAGGACTTGATTTAGGGACCTGGGTAAATAAGGAGCAACAAGATTTGGTATTGGAAAGCTCATACTTAAAAAGATATTAACTCTTTAAAAATTAATTTATATATCCAATGCATACCCTGTCATATCTACAGTAGGGTTTTTTAATAGGCTTTCTCAAATTAATTTTAAATTCTTATTTAAGAGAAAATACGTAAAATTTTTAAAGAGAACAAGAGAAAACTTTGTCAACCATAACATACTATAAAGCTAAACTGATTAGAACAAGATGGTACTAGTGCTGAAAAGAATAAAGAGCCCAATTAAACAGAATCAAATTAAAATATGAGCATTTGTATTTAGATAAAGATAGGATTACAAATATGGGAATAAGAAAGGCCTTTTAAATAAGATTGAAATAATTGCTTATAAATATATTAACATTAAAGAAAATTAGACTCCAATTTCATTTTATGCATAAAATAAATTAGAGAAAGAAGGGTTGAGGAGATAGATGTAAAAACAAAATTGTGTTTATAGAAAAAAATAGAATATTTTCAAAATCTTCAGATAGAAAATATCTTCCATGTGAGACAGAACCAGAGAACCAGAAAGCTATAAAAGAAATGCCTTGACATTAAAAGCTTTTGGGTGACAAAATATGCCACAAACTGAAAAAAAAAAAAGGGGGGGGGAAGGTATTAAGAGAAAATACTGTAAAATACTCCAAAATATATAGGAAAATGGAGCAATAAAAATATTTCACCCATCTTCTATTAAGTTTTTATCTTTCATTTTTTAAACAAGTAAAAATTCACAAAAGAAAAAAATACACGTAACAAATGCACATATGTAAAATGTGTATATAGAAAATGTGCAAAAGCTAATTTAACTAGTACTGCAACAACTTTAAAAAAATAATTTTTGCTGCAGACTCTCAAAAATCTAAAAGACGTGTACTCTTCATTATCATGAAGTGTTTGAGGGAATTTGAGGAAATTGAGCCCTCTTATACATGGTTGATAAAGGGTTAAACTGGGGAAGCCTTTGAAATACAATTTGTAATATTTATTAAAAATCGTATACTCTTTGAACTAAACATTCCATTTGCAGGAATCAATCTTATAAAAATACATGATACACAACAAAAGACTTCAAGGATACTCACTGGAGTCTTTATTATTATTGTAAAAAAAAATTAAATATGGAGTAAACCTCCCCAGACTTATTTTTATAAATGAATCAGAGAACAGAATGATTTCTTTTTATGTGAAAAAAAATGAATAAACTGTATAGAAGTATAATTTCTGGATTAATATAGGCAAAATAATAATTTTACTTGTGAGGAAGGTAAAGTATTGGCATGGTGTAGGAAGGAGTGAAAGAAAATCTTCATATAGTATTTATCTTTTGTTTTGGACAATTAGAATTTATTCATGTGATGTTTATATTTAAAAAGCAACCATTAAGAGTTCTGATCAAGATGGCGGAATAAGTAAACACTGTGCTTGCCTCCTCTCACAACCACATCAAAATTACAATTAAACTACAGAAAAGCCATCATTTGGGAGTCCCCTGAAGTTTAGCTGAATAGAAATTCTACAACTGGGGACCCACAGAAGAGGCCACCTTGATACTGGGAAGAGGGACAGAGATACAAAATGGTCTGGACCCACACCCACGTGTGGCAGTTAAGAATCAGGAGAAGTAGCTGTAGAGGTCCCCTTGGAGGAGTGAAGGGTCCTGGTCCCACACCAAGCTCCCCAGCCCAGGTTCCAGTGCCAGCAAGAGAAATCCCCACAACTTCTGACTGTAATAACCAGAGGAGATTGTGGCTGAGTGAGACAGGGGGCTGAGGGAGAAGCAGACGTTCCTCTTAAGAGGCCTGCAAGTGGACTTAACTGCTGATGGACTCACTTGCTCTGAGCTCTAGTGCTGGAGCAGCAGCTCGAAAGACACCAGGGACATAGGGGAAGAAACAGAGTCATCTGGCTTTAGGGCAAGGGCTAGAAGGGCAGCTTTCTCCCAGACAGAAGTGCTTGCAGAAGCTTTTGTTCCTTCATTAAGCCCAACTTGCAAACCCAGGTGGGCTCCATATCTGAGTCTCCATCAAGATTGCTAACACTTGTTGCCCTGCCCTGGTGATTCCCTGAGATTTTATCCTTCCCAAGTTGCAGGCCCATCCAAGCCACTTCCAGTAGCTTTACCGTATAGCCTGTCTTAGTACATGCTGCAGACTTTCCTAAAATCTCTTGAAGATTCACAAAATCTAAATAACCAGCATCTGGCCTCAGTGTGCCCCATACTGAGCAGCTTCAAGACTGGCACTAGTGGCAGCCAGCCTCAGTTTGCAACTTGGCCTCTCGAGACACTTCCAAGCCCAGTGTGAGTGGTAGCCATCTCCAGATTATTTGGTGGTTCATGCCAGGTGGCCCCAGGCAAGGCATAGGCTGCAGCTGAAATAGGCCTGAGGCATGGCCCCTCCCAGGAGGCTCCGGCCTGCATACCCAGTGGCCAACTTCAGTCTGAGCCAGAGCACCACCCATGGTTACATCTGAAAGTGACACTTTCAAAGGGCAGACGGGACATGCATCGGAGTGCTGCTAAAGTGAATCCTGCTCTGTGGGGTCAGCGCCTGCACAACAGCTCCTCCACTGGTCATGGCCAGTCATCACAACCAATCAGCTCAGGGTCAATCCCTCACATTGATGAGCAAACAGCAACCAAGGCTCAACTACAACAGGACGGCACACACACAAGTCATACTAGGCACATAACTGGAGCACCTGGCTTAGGTGACCAGGAAAGACTGTACTACTGGAACCCACAGTACACCTACTATATAAAGCCACTCTACTAAGACTGGGAGAGAGCAGCCCTACTCAATACATAGGAACAAACTCAGGGAGGCAGCCGAAATGGGAAGACGAGAAACATGTCTCAAGTGAAAAGACAAAACAAAGTTCCAGAAAGAAAGAAACTAAACAAAATGGAGAAAAGTGATTCACCAGATGCAAAGTTCAAAACTTTTGTTATAGGATGTTCATTAACTTAAAGGAAGAGTAGATTAACTCAGTGAGAAATTTAACAAAGAGATAGAAAACATAAAAGTGGAGATAGAAAACATAAAAAAGAACCAATTAGAAATGAAAAATATAATAACTGAAATAAAGACTACCTAGAAGGAATTAACAGTAGTTTAGATGAAGCAGAGAACTGAATCAGCAATTTAGAAGATAAGGTAGCAGAAAACACCCAATCAGAACAGCAACAAGAAAAAAGAATCCAAAAATGTGAAGACAATTTTAAGGAGCCTCTGGGACAATATCAAGCATAAAAACATTCTCATCACAGGAGTACCAAAGGAGAAGAGTGAGAGCAAGGGATTGAAAACTTATTTGAAGAAATAATGATGGAAAATTCCCAATTCTGGTGAAAGAAATAGATATACAAGCCCAAGAAGTGCAGAGAGTTCCAAACAAGATGAACCCAAAGAAGCCCACTCCAAGACACATCATAATTAAAATGTCAAAGGTTAAAAACAGGTAGAGACTCTTAAGAGCAGCAAGAGAAAAGTCAATAGTTAACTATAAGGGAACTCCTGTAAGACTGTCAGCTGATTTCTCAACAGAAACTTTGCAGGCCAGAAGGAACTGACATGAAACATTCAAAGTGATGAAAAGCACTTGACCTACAATCAAGATTACCCTACCCCACAAAGCTATCATTTAGAATTGAAGGACAGAAAAAGAGCTTCCCACAGGAAAGGGATGAGGAAGTTCATCATCACTAAGCCAGTGTTATGGGAAGTATTGTGGAGGGACTTCTTTAAGAAGAAGAAAAAAGAAAGAAAGATAAAAAATGTGAATGATAGAATGACAATAGCTACATATCTAGCAACCATTATTTTCAATGTAGGTAGATTAAATTCTCCAATCAGAAGATGGAATGGCTGAACGGTTAAGAGAATAGGCCCGTTGCCTGTGCTGCCTACAGGAGACTCAATTCAGATTGAGGGGCATGCACAGACTAAAAGTGAAGGGATGAAGGAAGATGTTTCATGAAAATGGAAACAAACAAAGAAAAGGTAGGGTGGCAATATTTCTACCAGACAGAGTCAACATTGGAACAAGGGCTATAACAAGAGACAAAGAAGGACCCATTTATCCCACTTCTGGGTGTTTATCTGAAGAAACCCAAAACTACTTAGAAAGAACATGTGAATTCATATGTTCCTTGCAGCATTACAACAATTGCTCAAAAATGGAAGGACTCTGGGTGTCCATTAGTGGACACCCAGAGGGGGTATCTATATCTATATCATCTATATCTGTATCTATATCTATATCTTTATCTTTTCTACACACACACAATGGAATATTACTCAACCATTGAAAGAAATGAAATCTTGCCATCTGCAGCAATGTGGATGGACCTAGAGGGCATTGCGCTGAGTGGAGCAGGTCAGATAGAGAAAGACAAATGTGATATGTGGAAACTAAAGAACAGGATAAACAAACAGACAAGAGATAAACTCAAAGATACAGAGAGCATTTTGCTGGTTGGCAAATTGGGGCACGGGGCATGGGTAATGGATGAGGGAATTAAGACGTGCAAATTGGGGGTTACAGAATAGTCATGGGGATGTGTAGTATAACCTGGGGAATATAGTCAGTAGTATTCTACATGATGTCAGATGGGTTCTAGATTTGTTGGGGTGATCACTTCATAAGTTGTGTGGATCTCTAGTCACTGTGCAAAACTCCTGAAGCTAGTATAGTATTGTATGTCCACTGTAATTGCAGAAAATAAAAATATAAAGATTTTTTAAAAAAGAAAAAAGGATATTGGAGACAGAGAAACTACTTAGATTCTTACAATATTTCAAGTGAAAATAAAAGCTAGAACTAAGATAGAGGTTGTAGGAAAGGAAAGGATAGAAGCAGAATCAACAAAAGAACATTTAGTAGAAGAGGTCATGAAATCATATTGTGACAATGGAGATAGGTAGGGGTTGAAGAAAATGGAGATAGGGAGGGGTTGTCTTCCAGGGGTTTTCTGGTAGTTGGAAAGTTAAGTTGAGCACAGAATCGAATAAAAATACCAGAAAGGTTTCCTCTGACACATATGGCACCTTTGTGCAAACTAGAAGAGGGGTCCCCTTTGGGTAGATCAGGTGGTTTGCAAGCTGGATTTCAGCCCCTGCTCATGTATAATTGTCCTCAGATGCACAATCATCTCTAGGGGTCCTGAACAGATTGTTCTTGAGGATGTCAAGTGTTAAGTTTCAGGTTTTGTCTTGATAAATAACTTTCATACTTGAAAAAGGTATAATTTAAATCATTTGAAAGAAGTCTAGAAGAAAATGTTCTAAGCAGAAAGAATGTACATGTGCAGGATGCAGGACTATTCTTGGCATTTCTGTGTGTGTGTGTGAGTGTGTGTGTGTGTGTGTGTGTGTGTGTGTGTGTGTAGTTATAGTGAAAAAAAAAAGCGCAACCATTAAAAGAATACCCAGAATATGTTTTCTTAATTGAAAAAAAAAATAACATAAAAATTTACAGTTTGAATAACTAACACTTAATCATCAATTCTTGCAACGAATGTATATTGACACAATCCTATACCAAAGATTAAGTGAAGCAGTAGTAATACACTGATAAGACAAAGCCCTGTCCTTAAGATCATCCAAGAATAATCAGAGACCCAGAAAAGTAAGCGATTGAGCTACAAGGTGACAACTGCTATAATAAAGGTCATTAGGATGTCACATTACTCTTATTAGAGGGGACAGGCAAGGCCACAAGTAAGGGTATGCAAGTGAATTTTGTTTTTTTAAGCAACTAGTAATATTCCTAACAGACAAAGGTGATGAGGTTGAAATTTTATACAATGGACAGTCACTCTGACTCGAGGTGATGGGCTCTGTCGTGCCACTGTTTAGAATTGAATCCCAACCCCTCTCTCTCCAACTTAAAAGCTGTGCAACTTGAGTTAAATGACTTAACTCCTCTTAACTTCCATGTCTTAGTTATTAAACGGCCATAGTAATAGCACACACCTACTCCATGTGTTTACGAAGAAGACTGAGCAAGACCATTCATAAAAGCCTCAGTACAACACCTGTAATAGATGTTTTAATAAATATTTGCTATTTTCTACTTGCTATCTAAAAAGCCAAAGAGAGCATGATGTGTTATAGAAAGTGAAAGAAGATTGATACAGATCGGTAGTAAAACACTGAAACATTTACTAGAATACAGTGAAATATGGATAACAACTATAAGTAAGTACAGGACATTTGCCTGAATAAATCTGATTTTGTATTTCTTTATTCTCATCATAATAGAATTATCTTACGATCAGTAAAAGAAATTTTAATGTATATTCAATGAGATTTGTATATTTTCCTAGTGAATCTGTATAAATAAGAATGAAATTGTTTACTTCAAACTTTTAAGGCTTCCATAGTAACAATTGAAAGCAATCTTTTGTCTTACTCAACAAGAATTTAATTTTTGAAAAAAATAATTTATCCACATTAATTAAATAAATATTCCATTTAAAAATAAATTTAGTGCCGATGAGTCAGAAGATCTCTTCCTTTCAATCTCCATCTGTCTTGTCTTTAGGATATTGCTCTTTATTTGCTTTCTCACCATCATTTAAAATTCATAAAGATTCACATGAACTACTGTTTCAAATCCCCTCAATCTTTTTACATTACCTGGCTCTTTTATTAAAATACATAATATTACTGCTGATATATATTTATAGATATATATAGGGATATGATACATATATGTGTAAATATATAAATATAAATAAATAAATGTGTGTGTGTGGGTGGGTGGGTATAACACATCATGGGCTTTGCAGCCAGGTTGTATGGACAGAGCCCTTGCAGGATCAATTACTAGCTGTGTGACATTATAAGCATGTTGCTTAACCTCTCTGAGCCTGTTTTCTCACCTATAAAATGAGAATAATAATAATGACAACACATATCTACTTATCTCATGAAGTTCTTATAAGAATTAAACAAATTAATATATGTAAAACAGAACAGTGTCTGGAATCTTGTAAGTGCTTAATAATTATTAGCTGGTGATATTCATTCTCTTTTTCATCCCCAAACTTTTCCTGTGGTTCACTTAACCTCTCTCTCTTCTCCTTGCTTCTCTCTCAGTGCGATGTTTCATTAAATACATTCTCTTTTTGGCTTCATTGAATCTCTAAAGTTCTATGTCAAAATAATTTTCATGCCATATCTAATACTTTCTTCAAAGTCTTCATATCTTACTACAGAGCAAAAGCTACATATTAGTCATTATCTCTGCTGGCCTGTCTCAGTAGGCCTTCCTTCACCTCTGTTACCTCTAAATTTTTGCCCAATAAAATGGTGCCATGGTATGGAAGAGCCCACATTTACCTTTGCTGGTTCTAATAAACCTCAGTTCTAATTAAACAACCACATTCACCTGGTACAATTTCATTAGACACTCCCTTGCTGATAGAATGTCCTTAGATTTTCCATTCAATTAGTAGGCACTTTGGTACTTGAAACCTACACAAGGTCAGGAGGAGGCACTGATACAGCATCACTCATCAAATAAGAGAAAAAAGTCATAATTGTTCTTGGCTTCTTTAGTGATAACAGAAAAGCAAAGGTCGAAGTTTTTGTTTTGTTTTGTTTTACTAGGAAATCATCTGAAATTTTTTCTTTACCATTTTTCATGTATTCTTTCCTCTACATAATTTCTTTCTACAAAAACTAACCTTTGTAACCTGACCCTAAACTTTACACTTCCATCGCAGTTATTATCAAGCCTTCCATATTTAAGTTCATTTGTTTTAACCAACTAGGATGCTACAGAGTATGAGATAATTTTTAATGTATGGGAGAAAATTGCAATCCAATTGAATACACAAATTGTAAAAGCAGTTTAGGCCTCATGTATGAAACAATGCTTATTACTAAGATAAGTTATATGTTTGTATCAGCACAGAGATATCTAACTTGTTTTACACAATTATCATGGGAGAAAATATGGTAAATCATGAGAACCAGATAAGTAATGAGAATTATCCATGACCTAATTTGTAGTTTGTAACATCAGATTACTAAAATTGAAACTGTACTTGGATGTGATATATAAAATATTAAAAGGTATGAATTTATTTTAGTATTTAGTCTCGAAACTCAGTAAATAGCTTGGATTTACAATCAACATTATTTCAGAAGAATAACTATTTAATGGCTATTCAAAGGAATAACTGATTTTAACGTTATAAATATAATTATGAAAACAACACAAATATTACTCTAACGTATAAATTAAAGGTTTTTACTATAAAAATGACATATATTTTGTCCAGAACAGTTTTACTCTGTGGAATATTTATTTCTGTCTTGCAGTACAAGTTTTTCATAATGCATCAGATTTTTTTTTAAAACCATGAAAAAAAGATACACTAGAATATGTCAGGGGAAAAAACCTGGAGAAGCTGGAAGTTATTTTCCACCAAAAATCAAATATGGCACAATGGTCATTTTGTAGAGTTTATTAATGAAATTGGGAAGAGATTATTAATTTCCAGAGAGTTAAATTGAACTTGCAGTGAAAATTGATCAAGCTTCTCCTGACTCAGAAATGCCCTAAAGCTGTTATCGATCAAGAGTTTGGGACACTATTGAAATTCATCTCCAAACATGAAGAATGTGAGTAAAAAATTGTTTTTAAAAGATTTATTATTCAAAAACATATGTATTATTTAGCTTACTAGAGGAAGTCTTATGGGTATGAGTTTTATCGTGGAGATTCACCGGAAAACATACCTGGCTAGGCTGAAGGCATCGTCGATCAAACCTGCTCGATTACTGACAGAGAGAACCTATGAGGTCAACCAGAAGAAAAAATGGAATCACTTAGGATTAAAATGGCAGGTTCACATATCAAAACAGATCTTTAATAAGTAAATCCAGTTTACCTCATGGTTCCTGATTAATTGATCAATTAATAATCTCCAATTCCTTAAATCATAGTTGACTCTAAAATAGCCAGTTTGATTGATGTTCCCAAGCAACCAGCTTCCTTTGTCCAAAGAAGTTACTCTGTGGTGCTCTGAAAACAGCATTTTCAAGGGTAGAACAGATTTTATAATTTAGAGTTAAAATGATGTGAATTATGTTTTTTTAATACCAGATATCATAGTACAAATATTTAAAAGGAAACATCATCTTAAATATCTAATTGAAATCCAATCTTTAATCGATCAATCACTATATAGAGGACTTGTTAGATCTTTAGTTGATTACTCATTATTGACTCAATTAAATTTTTCTTATAATTAACATTTTAGTTCTTGATAAAAACTCTATTACCAATACATAACTTTTTTTCCTTAAGATAAATGTAACCAAGAAATCTACTACTGTATCCACGTGGCTTTAAGTTAGTTTGTACACAGATATGTGGCTAGAATAAAAGAAAAGGTTTTCGGTGCATATTCTACTTATTTTCAGTGAGGAACTGATAAACCTGTATCTCATTTATTTTTAAATCATTGCTGTGTTTTGCCTTTTCTCTTGTGCTTTCTTGGAAGTACTAATAAATAACAGACTTTCCAGCATCATCAGTAGTGTTGGAGAAAAGACCCTTGTTTATTTAAGACTTTAATATTTCTACATATAATTAGAACAAAGAATAAATTCTGCTTATTGAAATCACTTTGGAAAATGGTAACTTGATTAAATTCATCAGCTAATTCAATTAAAGCAAACCAGCAAAAGCGATCTTAAAACATACATATTTAACTCCATCAAATATGGTAGAGAGAGCGAACTTCATTCACTTTTAATATCAGCCTTTATTGACTTTGCAGACAGATAGTTCACAATTCTAATTATTTTGTTGTTGATGTCCTCCAGACTCATGCTTCATAGAAGTTACATAATGTGTGAAATTTGCTTAAAATTTATATTTTATGCACACACACACACACACACACACACACACACCACTGGTCTAATTTCTACAATGACTCAAAAGCAAAAAATGCATCACAGTAAACATTTGTGTCAATACTCAGTAAGAGGCACAACCTCTAGTTTTTGTTTTACTATCAAGGTTTTTACACATCTACTACAGAACAGGTTTTATTTTTTTAAAAAACATTGAATTTACAGTGTATTCTCATGAATAACCCCACACAAAAAATTTATACCCCCAAAATTATTAGGTGAATATTAACGACCATTATTTGCTCAGGATGGAATAGGGTGGGCTAATTAATATAATCCATATCATGTATTATCAATTTTCAAATATATACAGTAAAACAAACAAAAACCTATAAACATATATTGAACATAAAAACCTAGTTTTTATGTTTCAAATAGCACTTCAACTTCTTGCCACCTTTGTAAATAGTATCTATTGGAACAAATAAAGAAATGAGGCTCAGAAAGTTTAATTAAATTGTCCAAGAAAGCTGGAAATGGTCCATCTCGGATATCCTGACTTTGGTGTTCTTTTTACTACATTATGCTCTATTTATACAAGGAGGTGTAATACTTTTACTGTAAAATGATATACATTTTTCACCTCCTATATTTATTTGAAAGGGGGGAGGATAGCATTGAAAACAAGAATTAGAACAGGAGTAGGAAAGTTGAATTCTTGTTCCAGTTTTCCTGTACATAAATGTTTGAACTTCAGCCATTGATTCTCTTTGGTTAACAATTTCCTTACCTATAACCTAAGAGCCAAGTAATGGCATTTAAGGTCTCTTTCAGTTCTGTGATTGGAAGAAGGGGCTATTTTTCTTAGTTGGAGATTTAACCCAGCTTAATCCATGGTACTTAGAAAAATAAACCTATCCTATAATGCTCTAAAACATTAATAGCTTCCCAAGTTTCTGATACTTTGTATTTTCCAGATTTTAAAAAATTTTAATGTGTTTACCATACAGTTTCTGTGAAGTTTTGGAATGTCACCAATTTTATAGATGTAAAAATAAAAACAAATAATTAAAAATATAGTATTTTTAAAAACTAAAATAATCTTATAAAGAGAGATTTTAATTAATCATGTCTGAATTCACTGAAGAAAAATTAAAATTGAAATACTGAGTGTGCTATTGTTAAATTGCTAACTAAAACCTGAAAGTTATTGCTGTTCATGAATATTTTTATGCCTTTGTTATAAATGAAATCTTTGGAGAAACAATTTCCTAAAATATTTTG
Source organism: Rousettus aegyptiacus (assembly GCF_014176215.1). Taxonomy (NCBI): domain Eukaryota; kingdom Metazoa; phylum Chordata; class Mammalia; order Chiroptera; family Pteropodidae; genus Rousettus; species Rousettus aegyptiacus. Next base: position 114,520,443 of record NW_023416295.1, read on the forward strand.
TAATAGATTTTAAATATCTTTTCATTCTAGTTAATTACATCTCTAAAATGTTCTTCAAATTAACTAATGGCAAGCAATGAATTTTAAAGAGATCTTTTCCAGTGGCCTACTGAGGTATAGTATGTGATGAGTACCATAATAAAAAATATTAAAGTTATATTTCTAGTGTTAATAATACTAATTAAAATGGTATTTATAATGTATCCAAAATGGCACAAGACTTAGACTATATCAAAGTACCAAGTAGCTGGCACTTATATAATATTTTGTTTTTATATTCTATACTTTCTTTTGGAATAAAGAGAAAGGAGATTAGGCCTTTTTATTTAACAGCGGGATGTTTGCAGAACCATAAGAATTTAACACAAAAAGTCAACCCAGATAATAGGGTAACGATATGAAACAAACTCAGGTGTAATAACACATACTGATTTTTCTCACTGGACACTTGTGAGAATCAAATTAGATAATGCTCTGTAGCATCTGCAAAGAACCATATGTGTGTATTCTCTGGCAAGATGCTGAATAACTGACCCATCTGCAAAGAAAGTTACTAAAGTATTAAAATTTCTCTGAATCATTGTGTGTATGTGGGAAGGGGAAGTTTGAGGGGAGTGGGCAGAGGCAATAAATTTAGAAGAGAAAACCAAGCTTCTAAAATATTTTGGTCATTATTTTATAAGCCTTAATTTTTCCATTGGTAAATTGGAGGTAAAAATAATACTTTAAATCTTGTGAGTTTCAAGTGAACCGATGCTTAAGGAAAGCACTAAACAATTTTTATTTTTAATGTTTACTTCTAATTTTCAGCACTAATGTTTTTTAAAAATCTTTTCTTTTCTAACATTTGGCATTAAATTTACTCCTTTCCACTGCAATTAACTTATAGCCGGTCAACATGCAAGCTACTACATTTATAAATGTTTCCATTCTCAGTATTTTAAAGTAAAAATAAAAGAGATAAATCCTTTTACCTGCTTTCAATAACTTAAAAAATTGGTTTTAAAACTATTTTAAGGTAAAGTGATCTATGCTTGAACTTGGAATTACATATTCATCATAAAGTTTTAAATGTTAAAGTGTCAAGAGTATATGACAATTCAAATCAAATTTATATTCTATATTATTCACAAATGACTTCGCCTTAGTATCTTGAGGATAAAATCTATATTACTAATAATGAGAAATTATAAAACCTTTGATCGTTTAATTAAAATATTCACTTTTTACATACGTTGATAAAAATCAACCAGAATATTTTTTATATTTTTATGGATAAACATATTTCATTGATATTAGTTGCTACATTTTGAAAAAAAGAATTGAAATATATAATCTCTGCCTTATGTCAGTTCTTTTCATCATCAGGATAAAGAATTTCAAGACAAAACTAAATACAGTTAAAATGAGACTGAACAGAGAAAATAGGCTACCTTTTTTTTAGGGCCCTCTTAGAAACTTCTTCAAGATTTATGTATTTATAAAGTTTCCAATAAATATTTATTTGGTATGGGCATTGGTATGCAAAATCTTCCATATTTTAAGTGAGACAATCTTTTATCAACCAGAAGACTCTACTGTGATTTCATGGAAAAAGGCACATTGTATTCTGTAGGTTGAATACTGCACAACTTTGGGATGAGGGATTGTGCTATTAATATGTCTGTAAATAGTATCTCCCAGAGTTAATCGCAACTCAAACTATGTAGCTGTGCATAACAACCATGTATATTAACATAAGTAATATTTTAGGCAAATATATGGTTTAAAATACCATGTTGTTGTTATTCCTGATTAGTACTGGAAGATTGTAAATGAAAACAACTTCTTAAATACAGCCACCTGTGGCTACTAGTCAAAAAAAGTTGTGACACTATTCTGGACACTTTATGTGGAATAAGAGGACACTATGAATAACAGCATGCAAATAAGTAGGGATTTAGAGAAAATGGACCTGGGAAAAGCATCCAAAAAGAATCTGACTCACTCTGAATCCCTGCATTGTCTAAAAGTGAAGCTTGGGCTAGTTCTGATGTTTGATCAGTATCTTTGTGTTCCTCTACTTTTCTCATTTACATTCTGCCTTCTAATGAGAAATGTTTTACTTTACTTTGAACACTGTTCTATTTCATGTTCCTAGCAATCCTACGAAAGTATGACTTCATTTTTATAGTTGGATCATTTCAATAACGACTCACTATTTCACTCATCATTTCATAACAAACTCTGTAGATAAATAAAACAACTACATGGAGGTAAAAGAGAAGTATAAAGAAAATAATACATAATTGTAAATTCAGAATCAATATATAAAATACTAACTCCAAGAACTGGAAAGAATAGATTATAATAAACAATTTAAAAAGAGAAATAACAATAAGTTTTAAAGTAACCATTTCAATGAATCGCCACATTACACGTGAATGTTTTATACACGATATATATAAATGAAAGCACATATATTCATAATATGTGATTATGTGTTAAAATATAATAGCATGAATATTTGAATAGAAATTCAGCTGGAAATACAAGTGTTTATATCTCTGGTAAACAGATTAGATTCTGTTGTGAGAACATCTTCTTATATATATATGTATTTTGTATACATATATATATGTATATGTATTTTGAGCACTTACATCTCCCTTATAATAACAAGACTGAGGAGAATAAACGATATTGATGTTATTTATTTACTTATATCTCACCTTATTTCAAAAAAAGATACGCAGTTATTTAAAATAAAATGATGCCTATAAAATAGCAAAATAACATCAATTAGTAGAAGATAAGAAAGGAGTTAAAAAAATTAAATGTGGACATACACCATCTAAATCTAAATTAAATGTTATATAAAACGGTAATTGGCTTTTTTTCAATTAATGAAACACAGAAATAAAAAAGACCTGTTTCACATCTAGCATAAAAGATTTAGATTGGATTCAAGAAATAGCTTTCTGACAGTAAATTGAAACAGGTCATTATCTTATTTGAAGATATTCAGAAACAGAATACAATCTCATCTTTCTTACTCCTTGAGATTTGACACTACCTAGGGATGGTTTGATGAGCTATCAAGACCCCTCCCGTCTGGCCTCATAATTATCTAATTTTGTGAAGAATATTGCTTCGCTCATTCTTTAAAGAGCCAATCTGGTAAAGAGAAGAGAGCAGCAAAATGGAAGTAAAAATGTGGCCTGTGTTTCAGTATTTGGTATACTGTTCTAGTGGGAGTTATGATTATAATTTAATTTGATTTGGGATTATTAAAATGATCTAGTTTAAAACAGCTAAAATTATTGCTACAAATAGTTAATTTTACATTTTCTCTTTACAATCAAAGACAAATAAATTTAATAATTATATAGGCCGATTAAAATTAAATTCTATAGAACTTACCTTAAATTATGCTTAATTTTGTAGAAGTGATTTTCATTTCTCTATAATCTCTTTTAATTTGTCTTATTCACATTTTTATAACAGCCGAAACCAGCTAAATAATTATCTGAAACCAAATGATTCCTCAGGGGAGAATATATATTTTACCTGATTTGTTAGACACCCAAATAATTGCTTCTGAAGACACATGGCTTCTATTTCCTACCACAATAGTTAATGGAATCTGCCACAGGTAACTGCAAAATAAAAGAGAAGCTTCAATAATAAAAATGGTTATAACAAATAAACAAACATGTACTATGCACCTTCTTTGTGATTTTTATTATTCTCTTTAGTATAAAAAAAAGAAAAAGAAAAAATTCCCCAGTCATAAAAGTAGAAAATAAGTCGAGAAGATGCATTCAATTTTTCAATGCCACTAAGCAGACTTGGCCTCTAAGAGTGTTTATTTCAATTCAAAAGGGGAACTGCAAACAAAACAATTTATCTTGAGGAAAAAAACATTTGCATTTTGCATTAGGAATAAAAAGTAGCTAAAATCTATAAATCTGAGCCACACCATATATTGATTAAAGTCTAAAAATAACTCTTTTCTACTTCTTTCTATATTAGATTAATAGACATTTCAGTGGTTTTATTCATTTACATTTCAATATTCTCCTTATTTATCTTTCTAACTATTCTAAAAGATACTATTATCATATTTTTACAGAAAGTTTGATACAGCATACCTAAAGTTACTCAGCTAAGCAGAATAACTGAAAAGTAAAATTAATCAGATCTCCCTAAAATCCAGATCAATACAAGGAACACTGTGGGACACACTTAATGCTCTGTTTTCTGGAATAGAATTTCCAAATTGATGCGTAAAATTATCTATCACCAAGCAGGGATCATCATGAGTCTCAGATACTAAAGAGAAACATATTCTAGAATTTGACATTTTATAGAATAAGAATTGAGGTCTATACTTGTCTATGGAGTAATATCAATTTAATCTTAGATGAGCAGCCCAGGATATGCTGATGGTATTACAATAAATTAAATGACCACGTATTGTTTCCTTCCTGAAAATATAACCAGATTATTCTGACCTATCATTGCACCATTAATTACAGGGACAGCTAACAATATCCAGTATGGGAAAAATATTTATGATTTCAAAAGTAAAAAGAAATACTGTGTGAACTCCTCCATAAGTGTAAGAATAAGTGGAGAATTAAGAATTTTTTCAGGAAACATGTCTAAGGTTATGCAACTAAAAACATAATGAATGTCTTTTGTGGGGTGGGAGGGCCGGGCATCTTCTCTAAATCTGTTGTGTGGAATTTGATTATTTTATCCTTTTATGTTTCCCATTCACAATAAATACAAATCAGTAATAGTAAAAAATTCAAATGGAAGATTGAAAGAAATGCATAACTTTTTATCAACTGCTATTGACAATATGGAAAGTCGAAATATGTTTAAGGTTCTAACTTTTAAAATTATATGCTGTACTAAATCAGAGGAACATTTCTGAGTGCCAGCTATGTGGAAACACAATGCTATACTTCAGTGGATTCCACTGAATTGGTCAGGAAATAAGTAATCTATAGTAGCCAAACATATATTGATTTTTTTAGGTAGAAGTTAGTAAGCTCTTTAACAAAAATCTCCAAGCTCCTAACATAATGTTAAGAATTTACCACAAATATTCAATAATGGATTTACTGTGAGAAAAATGCAGAGAATCAATATATTTCTTTAACAGTTGTTCCCTTAAAAAAATAAACTTTTTAAATTAATTAGAATAATTAGTTAAGAAACGACAACACCTGACTCTGGATTTGATTCTTAATTTAAAGTCTGAGCACATTTTTGTATACCTGAGATCTTGCAAAAGCCTAGAAATGGTCAGCATTTCATAAATTGTTATTGAATTGGATTGAAGTAAAATAAAAGAGACCAAATCATCTATAGGTAAAACAGAGTTTAACTTTATGAACCTGACTTTTTGGTACATAATCCCCATTTTCAGTTGGGTCAACTAACTTATGAAGTCAAATAAGTCTCAGCTGAAGGGCAAAAAATATATAAAATTGAAGACTTTTAAAGTCCTCAAGAATAAATGTGTCTTTTCTATAGCATGGCCATAAAATGTGTGCGTAACATTATTTGCCCCTAATATAAACAAACATAATTTGCAGGTACTTAAACTGTATCCTTCTAAGTAATAAAACTAGAAATTATAATAAAAATTGGTATATTTGAATTTTAGCAAAATTCTCTAAAGTACAAGAAAGAGAAATTCATCTTAACATTTTCATGTTGCTTACAATAAATTCCATATGCATACAGGAAACTTTCTAAATAGCAGACATTGTATTGCATAACTGTTCAGGTGCAAAAAAAAAAAAAAAAAAGCTTTTAAATAGACATCTATATTTTTCATAAGAATGTTTTTGTACTCTATTCCATGTGTCTGTGTGTATGTATGTATATATATGTATGTACACACTTATACAAGCCCATGACCAAAATTTACACTTTGTAACAAAGACAAAATCAAAATAAAAATTACAAATTACTAAGCATATCTGAAAATGTATTAATTTCTGAATTGCTGTACTATCAATAGTATATGTTATTTTTTATAACTTTTCAAACAAGTATTTAGTCTTTTCACAAATTTCATTTTAAAATCAAGGAAAAGTTGTTAATTAGTTGTTTTATAATTACAACTTGAAAGACTGAAGGACACTAAATATTGTTGAGCGAAGAACTCTGTGTGGTATGCCATAAAGAAATCTAAGACATTAGTGAATTATGTTTAAAAAGAGACTATAAAAAAGTACTTGCAAAATTTGATTGTAGCTCAGCTGCTTAACTTAAATTTTAGTCATTTCATTCTAAGCAGAAAATAACAAAAACAAAAAAATTGCATTTGAAAAGGTCCCCCAAGATATTTTTTCTTTAGTAGTTCCTGGGACTACCTCTTCATCAGTAATTCACGTTTTTATAATAAAGTAGTGTTTATTCTACTCATGTTAATGTAGAAAAGAATACATATTTATCTTGAGTGAGAAATTCTTTTTAAACAATGGTACTAATATTAGTGAAAAATTAGTGTAGATGCCATGAAAAACTGTTCAGAAGTGGCTGTTATCAGGTCAATAACAAAAGGAAAATATGACTGTGGTGATAAATACGATTCTCTGTAGCACAGGACTCTGAGAAGTGTATGAGGAGACATTACTTAACATTGCAATGTATTAACTTTATAAAGGAAAAAAGCTATATAAATTTATAACTTCTCAAATACCAAAATTCTGGCAAATATTTCATTAACTTTTACATATTAGCTAATTTTATGTAATTATTGGTTATGTAAAGATCTTTCATTTCTGTGCTGTAATATAGCTACTACACACAAAAATATAACTACTATGTAAATTAAAAGTGTTCTACACATGTTGTAGTGATATTCGAGGGTTCTCTGCAAAATTCAAAACAGAATTGATTATACTGGTTCTAAAAATATCCACAATTCACAGGATTTCTGGCAGAGACTGAAATTATGTTTTACTACATCAACTATTTGCATTGTATAATAAAGATCTAGGAAAACAATATATAAAGGGCAGTTAGAATTGATATTAAAGCTTTGAATGCAATGTTATAGTAAGTTAAATGATCGATAATATAAATCTGAATACTAAATTTTCAACTGTAAGTTCTATTATTTCAAAATAGACAAAATAATTTTCGAGATTAATAGGATGCCATGTATTATCTTACTCTTAATATTTTATATACCAAGTTCTCAGCATTCGAAATCATCTATACGAGTTTTATAACTCCAGCAAAAGCAAAGCTCTATAAATGTTTCATATAGTTATATTGTCTGGAAGAAAATTTTCACTTAAAGAGTCAGACTTGTGGCTGGCTGATACATCTGATGAGTGCCATAGTTGACAGTATTTTTGTTCAAAATTTGTTCTGTCATCTGCGTGTCCTTTATGTTTTTCTGCATCAGTGACGCTTGTATCAGATCAATCATTCTCAAAGGCATAGCTGAATCTCTTTAACTTTGCCACAGTCAAGTAATTTTTATGTACTTCCTGGCAAGGCCAGGGTTTATGTCTAATGAAGTTTAGCCTGGAGCCAGATCGTGGACAATCAGAAGCAGCATTTGGTAGCTGCGGAGAATCCAGGCTGGGAGAAGAAGTGTTGACAGATGGACAACATGGACGGATCTTGAGAATATGCTAAGCAAAATAACTCAGACGGAAAAAGTCAAGAGCCATATGATTCCACTCAAATGTGGAATATAAAACTGAAAGCAACAAATGAACAAATAAGATGAAAAACAAACAAAAACTCATAGACACTGACAACATATGATGATTACCAGAGGGAAAGTGAGATGGGGGTGGTAGAAGAGGGTAAAGGGGGTCAAACATGTGGTAATAAAAGGAGACTTGACTTGGGACAATGCGATATACAGATGATGTATTATTGAGTTGTACTCTTGAAACCTATATAATTTTATTGACCAATGTCACTCCAATAAATTTTAAAAATTTAATAAAAAAGAAGTGTTAACAGAGTCAGGTCCCATCAGTGTGGCAAAGTAATATGTATTCCAGTAGGTGCAAACAATTGCGACAGGAGATTTAAGACAATGCCTTCCTAAATGAGATTCCAAATTTAGTCAGCAGAAAACATTAATGAATTTCTCAATCACTTCTACCTATAGCCCATCTTGGAGCTAGGCTCCTTAGAAACTATTTCCACTCCTCTTAGCGATAACAGAGAAAACTTAATGCATACTTCACATCTCTTAGATGTTGGTGGGTGATAAAGTTACTCCTAGTATTTCAAGGTAATAAGAGATGGCATGATCAATCTAATCTAAATACCTCATTTTATTTATTAATTTTTACCTCCATTCCTTCCTGTCACTCTTATCAGGGGACCTAATAAAAAATGAAATTGAATGATAAAAGGTCTACTATCTCAGCCTTTAATAAGACACAAAACACTAAGAAAACATAAAGTAGAAAAGAAACATGTGGTGCTGAATTATCAGTAATTAAATAAGAGTATCAAAAGTAAGTTAAAGTATCAACAAATCAAAATTCTACGCATTGTCTTTTTAGTAGTTTTAAACACTAAAAATGAGGCAAGAAACCATATTTCAACACTAAGTGGCATTAATACTTGGAATTCATTTTGGAATGAATCTAGTTTATGTTCCTTTGGCTCAGACAGTATTTAGTTGTATTTTGTTTGTTTGTTTGTTTTAATTAGTCTTTCTGGGTTGTTAATTTCTGTTTTCTTCTATTTTATAAATCACAGTTTATTCAATTCCATTCAATTTACTTCAATGCATCTTAATTTTCTTGCATTCAACAAACATTTACAGGGAAAAGTAAATAATCACATATGATCTTCTTAAATCATCATGATAATTTAAATTATGTTTTCCTAGACAAAATAATTTAGGTGTGCTATCATCTTGATGGTTAAACTATCTGAAAATGGAAGTAAAAGAGGAATCAAAATGAAAATACCATATGTAATTAAAGAAATGCCATATGTAGATAAAGAAATAGAAACTATATTTCGCTTGAAACATTTCAGGTTTGTGATATCAACACTTTTTAAAACATGAAAATGCAAAGTGAAGCATAAGAATAAAAGTAAGTTTTCAAGTAAAAAAAAGAGTTGTACCTGTTATTCTGAAGTGCAGGTGCTTTAGTTTTAGTTCTAATGTCATAAATAAAATGTTGCTGGGTGATTATTATCCAATTTTCTGCTGTTGTATTTCCCAAGATAGTGATAACAGGATAACCCATCTGGAGTGTCCATTGATCCATTACTTCTTGTACATTTATAAATTTTCCATTCTTTTTTAAAGCCTTTATAAACAAAATTGTATAAATTAGTTTTATAAACATGAATTGTAAACATAATTAACATTCAACCATTTTCAGTTTTACCTATATGATGTATCGAATATGAAACATTTAAAATCGGTGACGCTCACGTGTTAGTAAAAGTAATCTTCTTGCCTTATGTTAATCTATATGCATACGTTACATCTAAAAAGCTTTATTAACATTAAAGTTTTAATTTAATGAAAGATAAAGCATATTTTACTGTTAAAGCAAGTACTTATGGCATTAACTATTCCCAATATGTCTAGTATCAAATTTAAACATTTGTTATTCACATACAAAAAAGTCTTTAAAATGTTAATATTTATCTCTTTAACATGAATATTTGATATCATATTAAAATTATATTTCAGAAGTATTGTCATGTTGAAAGTAGGCTAGATATTTTTTACTACTATTCATAGTTTAATTTTAAACCCCCATTATCTTTAAAACATAATTGTGATATATCAAAAGTAAAATAAGAAAAAGCAATATGAGAAGAAGAAAAGTATAAAAAGCAAAAGCAAACTGTCAGTGTCAATAATAGTTATTACTCATTTATAAACTCAATTTGAATAATCAAGAAAAGGTTTTGGCATTTGAGCTTCTTATACTTTACCTCTGATAGTGTATTCCAGAGGTCATTTCTAGCAGCATTGCCATACTTATGAATAGTTAAATAATCCTACAAAGAAGGAAAATTATAATTACAATTCAAAGGCTAAGCAATTTCCAGTAAACACATTTATTTCTCAATTCAATTAACCATTTCCATTTGTTGGAATTGAATTAACACAAAAATACATACAGAAAGATAAAGAATTTCATTTAAAAATGTTCCAAAAAGATTTAACTATAGCATATTTCTTAATTAAGTCATCAACAATCTCTTGGAAATTATTAATCTCTTAAAATTATTTTCTTAGCCATAATCACTCCTTATGGATTGATTTCCAAGGTCAAAGATCTTCCTCTAATTTAGCAAGTTAATCTTGGGCAATTTTGATGAAACTGTCTCTGCAGTGAAATATATTAGGCAAAACTTTCTAAACAGACTTGCATTTTGAAGTGTTGAAAAAAAATTTTTGTTTTATGGAATGAAACAATAAATGATTGACTGATATATGCGATGTGAAAAGGGATTGCTTTGCCAAAATAGTGATGACTATCTCCACAACCCATCTAGTTCCCTAGTCTTTCTGTAAAGGACAGCCTGACTAACTCAAAAGTGATACATATTTATTTCCATAAGTTTGAAACATATTAATATGCAATGAAAAAAGTCAATCCTAAATTTATTTAATATTTTTGGGCTTAGGACTTCCCATTTCTCGTTTTAAAATCAATCACGAGTAGCTAAACCTACATACTTTCTATCTGATTCATGTCTGCTTCTTTCTGTGAAGCATGGTTTATATCACTGTGAATGTGCTATTTAGTTATGGCTACTTGGCATTATTTTTTTCAGAATTCAAAGTAGACAAATGAATAGAAGATAGTGTTTTATATTATAAAGCAGAGTCCTTTTCTTCATTTGAAATTCCATCATCTTTTAACATGTAGGTAGTAGACAAGATCCTAATTTACATCACAGTACTGAAACTAAAAAAAAAAATGCTGACTCCTTTCGGAACTTGTGTAAAGTGGAATACTTTGGGGATAATTAAAGTTGGGAAAGCAAATTTTCTGAAATACAAATTATAGCACCTGTGACAGATTCAGCTTTGTTGGCAACTCACACAGCCCAGCAAATGGCAGCCTTTATTGAATCAGACTTCTAGAGATGTGATGCCCAGCACTAGCTTAGCAACCACAAATACATCATGGTCATCAGGTGTTATGAATAACTTTATGGAAAAAAGACAACCCCAAATGACCAATCTGAATCCCAATTTTGATTTTTGTCAGGCCATGTAAGGTATTTGCAGTTAGAACCCAGGGATCTGGATTCAAATAAATTATCTCAGATTTAATTGTCAGAATTGTCTTTTATACTTTTTTAGCACTTAAATAAAGAAATTTGGGGACATTGGAAATTATGGAACATAAATTTGAGTTTATTTTAGTGATGCTATAAAAAAAGTATTAAAATTAGAATTATTTATTATTGGTTTGTGTTTATGGATAGTGCTGCTGGGATAATCCAAAAGAGAGAAAAAAGGAGTTCTACATGGACTTCAAAAGGTCTAATACATAACAACACATTTCTCTTCACAGAAAGATCGTAAAAGTCAAATTGTTAATAATATGAGTTGACCTTGGCCCAATATTTATCAACAACTCAAATTCTTAGTTCCCTCCACAATTCAGAATGAAGTACAAATTCACATTTCAAGCAGGTTGAAATGGTGATTATGCAGGCTAAGGAAGCAGCTCCAACTTGCCCACCTCAGTACTCAGAGCAATGGCATATCTTTCTGGGCTTCCATCAGTCCCAATTTTTGCATGCTATTGGAATTCTACATACACCAACATTTTTTTTTTTTTTTTAAAAAGGCCCAAACATTTTCATTGGTTATGTTAACCTTCCTCTTGCACAAAAATATACATATTTTGAACTAAGGAAATTTTGCTTTCTCTTTGTAGAATTACGAGAAACTTAAAGAATAACAGACAAACAAACCATGTTTGTTATTCTTTAAGTTTCCTATAATTCTACAAAGAAAAAGAAAAAAATCCTTTATTTATTCATTCATTGCATAAAATGTATGGTGTACTTTGCATGTGCCAGCTTGCTAGGTGCTGGGGAAACAGTGTTGGAGAAAGGTTATTGAGAACAACTGCAAATACTGAGATGCGATTTGTGAAGGAAGGTTTCTGTGACTGAAATTGTAGAGATCTTAGTACAATAACCACTTGGCAAGATGAATTCAAACATTTGGTACATGATTAAATAAAATTTTAAGTTCCTTTCAAAACTACAATGAGTATAGAAATGGCTGGCATTATGAATCCAAAATAGAAATTTGTTTATATTTAAGTGTATGAAAGCCAGATTTGACATAATGATATAAAGCAGGTTTTAATATTAAACTGTAAAAAAGAATTGTGGGTTCTCTAAAAAAAATACTTCAGAAATAGCAGAGTTGTTGAAAAGAATAAAATGAAGATGACCACCAGAATATTCTTAAGGAACATAACCAACAATGTAAATTGACTAAAAGTTAAAAGCCTATTAAGCAAAAGTGTATTCTGATACATGAAGTACAGAATAGATGGCTATAGCAATGCCAAGCATTACATTCCAACATGACATGACACAGAGGAAAAAGACAGAATTACTTTCTGAGAATCTCTTTTTTAAGAATCAGGAAAACTTCCCCTCAAATGCTGCATCAAACTCCCCATATTTTCCATTTGTCAGAACTGCATTACGTGCTCTAGCCCAAGTGTGTTAATGAAGCTTTAGGGAGAACTGTGTTAGTATTGCACAAGGCAGGACCCAGTCCTGTGATGTATGTGGTTGTGTAGAAGAGGGTGAGAACCCGAACAAAATCAGAATTTGGTTAATAAGAAAGAAGGGGAGACTAGTTTATGGGTAGACCACCAACAGTTTTCTCCAATGAGACAGAAGATGCAAGTCTGGACCTCGGTGACACTTGGAAGTAAGATCACTTTCATTTGTAAGACTAGTCTGGGAAATGTCAAGTAAATTTGGGCATTGATTTTTCTGACTGTGTGACAAGAAGATTGCAGCAGGGATTTGAAATATTGTTCCTTTCTGCTAAAAATAACTGTACCTCAAAAAATTTGTAGTGAGTGCTTATCATTCCTTTGGCTTTCCAGTGTTTAAACACCACTTTTATGTGGGGGCAATAACTCACAATGGAATCTTGGAGAAAAGCGAGGGATCTGCCTTCCACTTGAAAAGGAAGGAACGAATTCTATATACCTCCTCTCTACTCTTTCTGGCTACAGCATGGACATATGCCCTGGCCTCAGACAAGTGGGTACTTTATCCCAGGACTGTGAAACCTACAGGATCAGTGCCAAGAAGCAGGAATCGTTGAAAGATTATTTCCTATGACAGTGACAATAAGGTTCCACAAGTAACGATGGTAATGGTAGCAACTGAACCAGCCACTCCTGTGGCACAAGCTTGACTAGGTTCTTAATTTTGGAATCTCTCTTAGCTCCTATTATCTGTATTCTAAGCCTGATTCTTCAGCTTTCTTAATGATTCCAAGGGCTACGTTACATTCCGCTAATAAATTCCTTTTCTACTTAACTAGTCAGAGTTTGTTTCTGTTGCTTGCAACCACAAACCCTCACTTATACAACACTAACAGGTAATATAAACAAAACAAATAAAGACATTTAAAATTTTTTTGTTAACCTCAGAAAGAAAAAAATGGAAATTATTTCTCACAATTTATACAAAATGAAAAACAAAGAACACCCAGTTCTATTTAATAAATCTACCAGTCTTTTATTGTGTTATGAACCGTAGGCATGGAGGGTGAGTCGGTGGAGGTGGATACTTAAAGAAAAAAGAAAGACAAGCAAGAAAGTTGAAGGAAAAGGTGTGAAAACTACACAGACAAGAGTGCATATGAGTAACAACAAAAAATAAAACCATGCAAAATGTGTGTCTTAAACAAAGCTCCTGGGAACAACAAGCTCTAAAATTAAATATTTCTAAGTGTGTGCATTATTATAGTAAGGTGTGATCTTAAAGAGATTCATGGACAAAAACAAAAGCAGATTAAAAGCTACCAGATCACAGCAATGTCACACAAGGATTGAAGAAAACCCATTTGAAGCCTGACCCATGCACTTCAGAGGATGTTTTCTACATTTCCTGACCTTGAGAAATAGAAGCAAGGAGAATAAAACAACAACAGATGAACAACTAGAACACAAGAAAGCTAAACTACAGATCAAGATGTTATTTTAATTAATACATGAAGACTATTTGGAGATTATGAGATTAAGTAAAAATGAGTAGCAAAGCATTGAAAAAGCATTATGCAAAATAAAAGAATGTTTACATTTTAATTCTATTAGGTAAGAACCACGGAGGAAAAGATATAAATAATTATTCAATCTTTATTATCAAATTATAACAAGTGTCCAAAGAGAAAATCCAGTAACATAGAAACCATTACCAAATATTTTGAGGTAGACTAGTTTATGGTCACCAGACACAAGAAAAAAATTAAAAAGAGGTGGAAAGTTATTTGAATAAATAGAACAACAGTAGTTGAAATGTCAGTTATCTCGTTGTTTGCATGTCATTTTGATTTTGACTTACAAAATGTGTATTTAACCTGAATTTACTTTTACAAGTTGTTTACTTAGGTATGAGTATTCAGATATTTCTCTAGGAACAAAAATTATTTTGCATGTTGTAAAAATCCATTACTCCACCTAATGAGTATCAATTTTGTAAAATCAGATTTTCTTAAGAGTTTGCTAAATACACCAGATAATCAGAAAATTTTAAATCAAAACTACCTGCTAGCACGTGAAAGAATTTTTTGTTGGTCTTAAATTCTAGACAATGACGTATTCTCACATCAGTTTTGTTTTTACATATCTCTTATTTAGTAATTACAGATCATGGCGTCAATGCCGCAGTATGCAAAAGTGTCATCAGAGGTGCAATTATTGTCACTGTCAAATTTGTACTCCATCCTGGAACAACTTGGTATGATCCTACACCTGTCAGCAAAATAGTGTGAATGTAGGTCCCTACAGGTACTAAAATATTTCCACCTCTCACTTCTGCTGCTAGTTTGAAATATTACTGAAACATAAAATGAATCTATTGGTAAAACTGACATTTTTGAATTGCTTTTTCCAAATGCCCTGGTAAAGGGCTTTGACCAGAAGTCACAAAATAGATAAATTATATCCTAGCTGGTAAAATACACTGCCTTTTGTAAATCAAGGTGCCCACCGACTACAGGCAATGTACACGAAGTTTCCCACTTCCACTCCTTTTCTCCTCAGTCCTCGCCGCCAGTGATGAGTTGGGAAGAAAATGCAACTTGGTTGAGAAAAAAGTGATGTGTATGTTCAGAAAAACTAAAGATTTCAGGCTGATCTTTATCAGCCATATAATCTTGGGTAAAAGGTATCTATTTTTCCTAAACCTTAATTTCTTCAACTGGAAAAAGCAGGTAGTACAGTAGTTGAAAAGAATGTATGCAGCAAATGACATGAAACAAGTGAAGCACTTAGAAAAATAACTGCCACACATAGAATCCAAGAAACTTTAGTGATTTTAAAAAGAAAAAAGTCTAGAGTCAATATCTTCCTCAACTCTACCTCTAAGAAAAGCAGAATGTTCTAGATGCCCAAAGAAAAGAAATTATATAAAATAACTTGAAGGAAAAAATATATGAAATTTTTTAAAAAGTAAAAATGCTAAAAAATAACGGTGACCGAAACTTCTTCAAACTTGAGGAAAGCTTTGAATCCTTTCCTCACCCAAATCTAGAAAAGGAAAGAGACTTGGAGGGCCTCACAAATTGTGGAGTCTAATGCTGTGTTTTACTCAGAGCTCACTAAGGTAACAAGACCATTGATGAATTGCTAATGGAATGGAGGCGCTAATTAGGCTCCTCAGCCAAAACAGCCTTCCTGAGTTGGCATGAAAACAGCAAAGACAGTAATCTTCAGATGACCCGGAAGGCAAGATCTGAACAAAATACATACTGAACACTCAAGCAACACGTACTATCTCACTTTTTCTTTCCCATTCACTCATCAACCTACTTCGTGAAACCAATACCACTGCACATCAGTGTGGATGAGAACAGAGGGCTCTTCACCATATGTTCTGGACTGAAAATGTTCCCTAAAACATTCTCATGTTAATGGGCATGACATAAGTGGGACTCAATGAAGACAGATTAAATTTCCCATATGCTCAGAAACATGTGAGATTTTTTTCACTTACTGTTAAAATTATATATACTTGCTAATGTATTGTTTACTGTTAACATTATTAAAGGCAGGTATGTATGGATTAGAGCCTTCCTGTCTTTGTTTCCTGATTATCCAGCTTTTATTTCATAGTTCATCTTAGTCAATTTCTAGCAAATAGCCTCATCTCTTCTGCAGCTCTCTCCTTCAATTATACTAGCTGGCAAAACTCCAATCCTGGGTGAATCCAAGTATGTGTCTTTTCCAAACCGGCACTCATGCAACTGAGCATCACAGGACAAAATATTGCAAATGAGCATTTTAGTGTTATTATAAGCTTATAATTACCAAACTCAAACTGACACTCAATACAACCATGCCTTCCTTCTCTTCAATCCTCTCTACCACCCAGTATTACCTCACTTTCAGCTACTGACTGTACCTCCAAAAAAATAAATAAATAAAAAATAAAAAACACTGAAAAAAATAGAATTCATCAGCAAAGAACTCCCTCATTTTCCAATTTCCAAATCTCCAAATTTACTAGAATTATATCTCGTATCAAAAACTTGTCTTCTTGATTTTTCAAGGACCGATTTCCCATTTATCTCTTACTCCTCTAGAGTTATCAAACTCCTCCTCTCCTGAAACCTCCTCTATCAGCCTAAAATAGTACAACTCTCTCTCATCTTTAAAAATAAAATAAAACAAAACAAAAGCCTTACTTAGCCCTTACTTCTCTCTCACCACCTATTCTGTTTTTCCGATCTTTTTCCTTGGCCAATTCCTTTCAATTTTATTCTACATATACTGTCTCTTCACTTAGACGTATTCCATTCACTCTTCCACTGAAATCAATAAGTTTGCAAGCTGCCAACAGAATACTTTCAGTCTTTATCTTACTCCATGTCTCAGTTGCATTTAACCTCATTGATTACTTTCTTATTCTTTAACAAAGCTTTTTTCCTGACATGAGCGACACCACACCCTTGGTATTGTGCCTGCCACTCCAGCTGTTCCATCTCAGTCTCTTTAGCTGACCCATCTCCTTCTCTCAACCTCCATTGTTATAGCCCATCATGGCCTGGTCCCAGGCCTTCAACACAGAAACCTCAGAATTATTCTTGGGTACCTTTTCTTCCTCATCTTTCACACTACACTTTTTATCCAATCTCTCCTTAGGTCCACTTCATTCTATCTTCAAAAAACATTTTGAACCTACACAAGTCTCTATATATCTACCAGCTATTTAAGCCTCCATCATATCTCACCTGAACATTAAAGTGTCTTCCAAATTTCATAACCTAATTCCTCTCTGGGTATGCTGAGTGCTCCAATCTCAACATATTACTACAAGTAGCCAGAAGACTATTTTAAATATAAATAAAACCATGTTGCATCCCAATTTAAAACTGTTTAATTACATCCCTTTGCACTAATAATAAAACCTCAGCTTCTTAACACAGTCTATCTCGGCACTGCATGATTAGCTCTTCCCTACCCTATTCCTTGTTCTTACTAACTCTGTTTATCAATGCGAGTTCCTTTCTTTTCCCTGAAAATGCTCAGTTCTTTGCCTCAGCCTTTTGCACAAGCCCTTCTATCTTTCTTGAATTATCCCCTCCTCCCTCAGCTCTTTCTCATCCTTCAGACCTCAGCGTATATGCTTTGTATCAAGGAGGAGTTCCTAAACACCCAACCAAAGTTGCTCCACTCAAATCCTCTCTTCGCACATCCTATTTGATTTCTTCCCAGAATTTTTAACATTTAGTAAATATGTATTTGCTTTTTTCTTATTCAGTGTCAATCTTATCCTATTATATGATTCATGAGATCAATGGCCATATTTGCTGTATGCAGCATGCCCCGAATACTTTGTACTTATCATGGTATCTGACATAGAGTAGGAATGGAATAAATGAATAATTGAACACATCTGATGGGTGAGCAACGTGGACTGCAGACATAAAACTAAGCAGAGCTGGTGCAAAAGGAAAAAATTATAATTTTGGTTTATTAGCACAAAGCATTAAGAAAAGATTTTAATACTTAAATGAGTTATTATTCTTTTTTAAAAAAATTGTTTGTTATTATTTATGCCTATGGCACCTGATAGTCCTAGGTGGTCTCCCATCCAAGTACTAACCAGACCCAATTTTGCTTAGCTTCCGAGATCAGACATTGAGCTTATTCAGGGTGGCATGGCCATAGACCATGGACTGTGGCTCCACTAGGGTGTGGACCCAGGACCTTCTGCATGTAAAGCAGATGTGCTAACCACTACACAATGGAACCATGTCCTGAGTTATTATTCTTAAGAAGAAAAAAGAAAGATCTGTAAAATAATCACAGAGACTTTGAGCAGAATAGAAAATGTGAATATAGGAGACAGATTATAAAAATGAGATGCAGAACAACAAATGGATATCACCATTTCTCTGTGTGCCATACTAATACAGAGCTCTCTTTTCCACAGACAGAAACACAGAGGTAGAGCAAAATAGAGTTTCGAATAGATATATATCTTAAGCTGGTCTTTACAGCAATTATCTTAGGCCAGTAATTTATAACACACGGTTTCTCTTAACAATTTTCATCTAACAATCTTGTTAGATATCACAAGGGAAAAAAATTTTGCAATAAATATGTCATGGTTCACTATTTTTATTTTAGAACCATTTATACAACATTATGAAAAAGAGAGTAAAACTTCAATTTTTAAATGAATAAAACATATGGATAAATACATCATAAAACAGTAAATGAAAAGAGTAAAATGTGAGAGAACATATGAAAATTTTTCAGCTTCATTTGTAATAAAAATATATATACTTAAATAACAATGGAATGATCTTTATTTGCTAAATTAGTAAGAAAATTATTGTAAAAATTTATAAGACCCAATGTTGTTTGCTTAGTGCATTATAAAAAGAAAACTTTAAAATTTTATTTCTACTGTCATATATTGGCTTAACATTTTGGAAGAAAATTGGTAATATGCTTCCAGAAATGTATATGAAGATACAATCACAATATAATGAGAAAATCTATAACTTAAGGATTATTACAATTTTGTTTAACAAAAATTGTAAAACATTATAGATGTTTATGAACAAGAAAAAAAACTAAATATATTATGATACATCTATGCCATATTACTAGTACTAAACTCTGTAATAAAATTATCAAGCAATTATGAAAATATGAGTAACAAGGGAAAAAAATCTCCCCAACTTAGAGTTGTTCTTTTTTTATATCAAAACTTGCAACATTGCCAAGTATGTAGTTTTAGGCTATTACATAAACATTCCTAAAAGAGAACATGAGAGAAAAAATAAATTAAAAAAGGAAAAGGAGGAAAACTGCTGATGCAAGAGCTGAATAAGTTAGAGAAAAATGCCTCTAAGGCAAGTTTTTTGTACTTCTGAACTAGCAATCTAACCAGATGGTAGTGTCTGCAAGGAGTGAGAGACAGTTTGCAAATATGCATATGTGTGTGTGTATTTAAAGACTAATGCATTTACATACATACCCACACACAACCATCAGCCAATGTGTCTAATAATTTCACAGATATATTAAATAAGATTAACAAAAACATAATTTTACAGTACCAACCCTATTAGCTAAACTGTATAATATATCTTGAACCCTTAACAAACAGGTAAAAGAAAACCAATAAATATAAATTTATAATGTCTCCCATTGAGCTGGGTAAATGCATGTGGGATGACCTAACAGAGATACATGTCTTTAAGAATTAAAGTTTTATAGTTAATGCTATATAGTCGGAGTGGTCAGTTAACAATGTTTAATTCAGACGAAAAAATGATAAATATTCAATCTGTGGCTGTATATAAACAAGTCAATGAAAACTAATAAATAAAAGTAATTTCTCTCTGATTTAAAAATATGAATAGTTATTGCTATTTAATATTTTAAAGTATTTGTTTATTTATTAGCAATAGTATTCTTAATTCTCAAATTCAGGGACTCTTTCTTAAAATTAGTATTTTTTCCCTCTACAAAATGCTCATTAATTTTAGCTGTGCAGTTAGGTTTTAAATAAAGTAAATGCTAGTAAACTCAAATATAATGACTAAATACCAGCAATGATAACATTATTCGTATACTACTACTGAGGGATCACAACAAATTATTATAAAGTATAAAGCTTTTCTACCTATAGCATATATAAAACTGCACAGCAATTTAAGTGAAACACAGAAAACTATGAACAAAATCTGTTTATGGTCATTTATTTTAGATTGAGCATGATTTAGCTACCATCTGGATGAAAATTCAAAACTATGTCTTCGGGAAAAAATTAACTTTGACACACTGTCTCTATTCCTCTATTATTTTCTGAATTTTCATTTATCTGAAAACTTGCATGAAGGAAGCAAACATTCTCACGAATGTAAGCCAGTAGTCATCAAAGAAAAATCCTGTGTACACATGTTAATATATAACTTCTCACTGGAACACAAGTTATTGAGTATGTTGTTGCTGCTAATAATCCCTATGGCTTTGTGCCTGTCATTACTTTCAGGCTATCAGAATTTTATGAGCACAAACCAATAATAATGATATTTCCCTTTTGCTTTTTATCCACACCTCATTGCCTTATATTGATTTGCATAAGCAATTTCCACCCTGATAATTGGAGCCAAACATCCTGTTGTAGGTTACCTTATGGAAAAGAGCAGTTAAACACTAATCAAAAGAAATCTTTCTTTATTCAATCATATTTTAGATGATATTGAATTACCCTCATTGGTTGAGTAAGAAGGTGACTCATTTTCTGACATAGACATCAGGGTTTGAGTTTATATCAAGCTTAACAATGATCTTTCTTCATAATTTCAATTCCCTGCTGTTGAGTCATAACAACATGAAGAATAGTACTGCTAGGCGCAAATCATTAAAACAATATTGTTTTGTTCAAAAAGAAAAGGCAATGGTACTATATACTAATTATTTTTAATAGCTACTGAAACAATCAATATTATCTGAGGATTTCATAATTATAGCTTGATTCTTTTATTTCCAGATAAATCAGAGGAAAAAATATAACTAAGGATATTAAAACAAGTAAAAATAAAATAAGAAGGGCGAAAAGTCGTGTAAAAAATTCCATCTAAAAGAATCATTAACTGAATTACTTTAAAAACAAGCCTCTAATACTTATATAGAATGAGGATTTGAGCCATAAAAACTCAAATTGTAAAAACAAAGTAAAATAAGTAGGCCCTAATTTATTGATCATATGCCTAAGCATTGCTACATATGGGTGAAAATTAAAGTTTATGCACTTAAACAATAAAACCCCAAGAAATGAAAGATGTAAGGATTGCTGAAAGATGCTTCGGAATGGACAGTTTGTACTGAAGGAGGAATTTGGAGAAAGCTTTTATTCATAGGAGAAAGAAAGATTTCAGAGAGATATGTGCAATTACCAAGAACTTCTAGAAAGACAGAAAAAAAACAAGGAGAGCAAAAATGTAGTATCTTTCTATTCCAGGTACCTCATAGAAAAGGAAAATCAACAACATCAGGCATTAAAGATTGTCCAAGTGGAAAAGAAGATAGAAATGAGGTACCACTGCAGTACTCCTTCTCAGTGTTCTGCCAATCAGGATTCTGCTTATGTCTGTGACATGATAATG
The DNA here is from genome assembly GCF_014176215.1 of Rousettus aegyptiacus. Classification (NCBI taxonomy): domain Eukaryota; kingdom Metazoa; phylum Chordata; class Mammalia; order Chiroptera; family Pteropodidae; genus Rousettus; species Rousettus aegyptiacus. Next base: position 114,542,314 of record NW_023416295.1, read on the forward strand.
AGAAAACTGCATTCAAATAATCTATTATTAAACAGCTGTGGAGCCCCTGCGTAATATTACCTGCTTCTTTTTATAGGATGACCTGGGAAAGAATTTGCAGACTTATGCCACAAACTAATATGAGATGATAAAGGTAAGAATTACATTATGTACGAACAGTGTAACTCAAGCTTGTACACAAGAGGGACTTCCCGGTCACGCATGACCTGCCTGCTGCCTTTCCCACTGACTCTAAGTCCCTGCAGGTAATGAAGAGTGCAATTGTTTTTTTAATCATCATTACTCACTGGATCATTGCTAGGAGAAATCCTGTACTGGGAAAACATATAAGCTTACTCTACAGATGCCCTGTACATAGTTGGTCTTAAATTAAAAACAATTTAAGCAAACCATTGCTTAGATTTTTCTCCGTGCATTTACTCTATCCTGCCCACCTGGAGGTTGAACGAGACGCTAACAGTTACAATTGTGCAAATCAAGACTTTGAATTTCTTAATTTAATAAAAAAGCAAAACAAGTAGTCACAATAATGAATTCTCCAGTCTTTTCCCCTTTGGTTCCTTATTTTAGAAGATTAATAACTTGAGAAATTTAAAAAATTTCAACATTTTACTAATTTACTGACACAACTAAATCAACTCATTCAAAGAGGGAACTGAGATTATAGAACACAGGCAACTGAACTGTAGTTAGGAATTATGGTTGTCGACTGATTTTCCTAATTTCTCCCCTCATATAGTCTAAAAAATTACAGAAATCAGTTGAAAATATTATGCTCCAACTACAAAAGTAAGGTATGAATATAAATATCAAAGAAGAGATAAAGGTGTTAATATTTTCAAATCTCCATATGTTAATACAATAACCAACAAAAATAATATTTAATCAATAGAGAAGGCATTTATAAATTAAATGTGTCAAATTATCTATTAACATTCATCACCACTCCAGCTACATTCTACACATTTGTGCATTGTATGAGGTGGAAACTCCAATTCCTAGAATCTTTTGCTAATTAGGTCCAAGTTTAAGTTCTGCATAAAAAGTACATATAAGGGCTAAGGAAAGCATGAAAGAAGGAGGAGTCGTGATGGCTCAAATAGCAATTAGCAGACAGGTGGGCTTTGGCAGGGGCCAAGGTAAGGTACTGCCAGACACTTCCAGGATCATGGCAATCAGCTGAGAATATGGGTATTAATTCATTGTGATACTTAAATTTCTTGTTTTTCTAAAGTTTAGCAGTGGTTTTCCTGACTTTTATTTTTCTAGACCTCTGAACAGTTTTAGATTTGTACTCTGTGTTAAACATCTTTCTGTCCAAAGTACCTAAGTACCTAGAATGGTTTTGATTGGGTTACTGTAATATATATATATATATATATCAGGAGTGGTATGTCTTAAAAAACAGACTCTCAAAGATGGAAAAATACAATGGTTTGTCTGTCTTGATTAGATTTAAAGGAGGTAATAGAACTGGCTAGGTAAGAAAGTCCTGGTAATATATGATTTTCAGGGCCAAGGCAGATTCTTAAAATATCACTTATAGTTGCTTACATTGAAAAACAAGTTTGGGAAAATAAATAACTGTTTCAATAGAACATTATAGTAGAATAAAGAACTACAAAACCTGTGAGCAGAATGTTATTTCTGACTATATTAGAGAGATTACAAAAAGGAAAATATAACCTTGGTGCTTTAAATTCTCAGTTGACGATATGGGGTGTGAATCAGAGAACATCTATGGCTATCCTAAAAAAATTTTCTATTTATTTTAGCCTTATAATCAACTGAAAAGCAGACTAAGGTTTGAAATTCTGAGTGGTAAAATTATAACTCAAGGAAATTTCATAGCTTTCTTAGGTCTCATGTAAAAATGAGGGTATTGATGGAGAAACTAAGGGACACTGAGAATTGGAATGGGGACCTTTAATGTCTAAATTCCACTGAGACTCCCTTGGCTCCAAAAGAAGCTTTTCTTGTCTCTGGAAAAGTCAGTTACCCATAGTTTGAATCTGCTGTAATGATACTCATTAAAGGAGATGCCAATTCTCCTCAAGACCAACCTCTTACACACCTCAATGGTGTCAAATCCATACACAGAGTCAATTTAGCAGATTTCAGGAATACAAGTAGAAACTCTGACCTTAGGAAGAACAATGTATACACTGAAAAATCACCAAGATACTTCAAAAAGTAAGTCCTTAGAAAATATCATCTATTATAAGGATAGCTTAATCACAAACATGTAAAGTATCCAGAGCGAAATATGAAAGTGTAACTAAATATGCCAGCTATTATTCTGGAAAAGCAATTATTTAGAAAAGTAAATATGCAGAGTTTGCAAAAATATAAACATTTCTATGTTTAAAAATATATTATTTACAAATGGTATACAAAATTAAACAAGAGTTCAAGCTTCATTTGCTCCACACTTCACTTTCAGTGTAAACATTGAAGCAGAATCTAACTTATTAATGGTAGCCAGGATGAATTTTAGTGTGTGTGTATATTTAGTTTCTATTCCCCACCTCCCAAAAAAATGTTTTTAGGAAATTTATTTAAAAAAAAAAAACTATGCAAGGCTGAACCATTTAAGAATCAGACAAAATTCAAGAAATAAAAGGAATTAGACAAAAATGTATTGAGAAGACTAGACTAGGGAAAGTTGTAATTATTCAGCATGAAACTTTTCTAGACCATCTAATAACTGGACACAATGGATTATACGGCTATTAGGAACAACTTTTTTCTTTAAAAAATCTGAGTCCTTTCTTTCCAAGGAATATATATGTGAGTTAGAACTTAAAATGTATCTTTCCAATACAAAGTATTATAACAGGTAGAAAAATATAATGGAATCTATATACAGATACTTTTTAGCTTAAATATAAACATGTGTGTGAACTGACCCAGAAATTTCCCAGAAACCTACTACTTTTCTATATGAGTTTTATTATGTTTATAATTTACTTTGTATCTATTTATATTTATTATATTTTTTCTGTACTTGTATATGTAAAAAACATTTGCCTTGTTCCCAAAAGAGCCGAGGACAAGGATACAAAGATTATAAGAGAACACAAATTTTAGAAGTAACTACCATTATTATTGTTCCCAGGTAGAAAATGAGGGCTAAGGTCCAAGTATGAAGAAGGAGGAGAAGAAGAAGAAAGAGGGGGAGAGGAAGAGGAAGAGAAATAAAGGAAAGGGAAGGAAGGAGAAAGGGAGAGAGAAACGAAAGAAGAAAATGAGGAAAAATGTATGAATGTGCTATTTGCAATTTGGAATTGCCTACACCTGTAAATCCAACCCTGGGTCTGTCTGCAGATATAAACTTGCATTTGTCAACATAAAAATAGCCATGGTTAATGTAAAAACAATTAATAGGTTTTCCAGCAGAGGTAAGCACTGACAGTCTACATTAGCTCTTTCAACAAGACTGTAAAAACACGACTCCCTAGAGTTTTGTGGATGAGAAATATATTAATATCAACTCTGTGACCACTCGGCACCATGACATGAAGTGTCTGTTCAGGAGGTCATTTCCAAAATGTATCCCATATATCTTCATGCACAAGAGATGATAATTTATCACCCAGACATAGGGATCTACTGTAAACTAATCCAAACTGCTGATGATACACTAAATCAGTTTGAGTGATGAGTATAAATAAAGCTGCAAGGAAGTACCGAAGGATACAGATCTATCTGATCAATGAGATGTCACAAGGCAAATGAAATGCAATGTTGACAAAGAGAGTCCCTCAGTTGAAAATTAACCAAATCAAGTATCAAAGAATAAAGGTACACATTAATATAAGCTTCAAATGAAAGTTTAATACATGGGAGGCAGAGGGTGTATTCTAACTGTTTCAGACAAAACTGAACAGACTGGGTCAAAGAAAAGGGTATATTAAAAATTGATGTATTTTGCATACCATAGAAAGCATGACAGGATAAAGAAAAATGTTGTGAAACAATAAGCCTTTCCAAATAATATAACTATACTTATTCAATCTGCCAAGCAAATCTATGCACCCAGATGAGGAAAAACAATAAAAATTGTGTATAGAAAATGATTTCACATCAACTTGCTACCAGGAAATCAAATTCAATTTGTATTGCCCTTATGAAAGCTTAGATATTTTCTGAAACTGTCATGCTACAACTTCAATAGGGGAAAAAACAAAGGAGTGGGGATAAGAAAGGACATTCCTCCAGAGAGTTGATATTCATGGAGGGTGCTCTTTGAGAAAAAAGATTTTCCCAACTATGTGATCAGAATAAAGATTTTAGCACCTTGCAAATAGGTTCTATGGAATTCAGGTATTCTGAAGGTGTCCCTAATGGAAAGAACTAAAGTAAATTACAATCCCTGCTGGAATAAATGTGTGAAAATATTTTCTTAGGAAAATTATTCCCAGAGAAATTTATATTTTTTCTCTGTTGTGTTAAGTATATATGGCTTTGTCCAAACATATTTAACTCCTACTTTGTATTTTATCTTTTAGTTCATTTTGGGTAGAGATAGACTTATACTACTAAAACATGGCTTGATCCCATATGTAGTTTATTTAAATTTCAAAATGAAAAGCTTACTAAGAGTAGATAAGATTGATTGCTCTCTCTGTCTTAGCATAATTGTATTTCAGGTGAACATCAATTTACTTTAAAGGACACTTCTAAGTAGCAGAATGCATCATAAATAATTCATCAATCACAGCTGCTAGGAACATGATTTACTTCAACACATTCAATGGAATAAGAGTTCTATTTTTTTATATTTGTGTTTGCTTTAAAGAGTTTAAGAATATTCTTTTCTAAGAATCCACTCTTATATTCTATACTTCATATTCTAAAGGTAATATGATAAAACTGTTTTCTCCTATATTTAAAATATTATGTTTTCTAATTTAAAAACATTTAGATATTGTTAGAGCAAATAATCTATGCATATCAACAGTAAGACAACAACATAAAAGGTAGAGGTGAAAATGGCATTAAGATTTTCTCAAATATATAACTTTAGTAAAGCTAATATAATTTGTTTCCACTTTATATAAAATTTTAAATGGAAGAAAACAGAAGTGGACTTATAGAAAATCTTATATAGATCATTTTAGATCTGATATATTTAAAAGTTACTTCAATTTAAAAATACGTGTTAAATAGATTCTAAATGGTATAATAGTTTTATTTTTATTGATTGGTACAGTAAGAATCTTAACTACTTTCATTTGTCATATGGAAAGACACTGCTTATCTTACTCATCCTAAAGTTTTCCATCAAATTCAGCAATTTTCTATTAGCAATTTCCCAACCTGTAAAAAATCTTTAAAATAAATATATAGACAAGGAAAAATGTAAGAGAAAATAAAAACCATTTTACTTACTTGCAAACCCCTCTGGAATACTGAATGGCCCATAAAATTAGCCAGCATTCTAATTAAAGCAGCACCCTACAGAAAAGAGTATTTAGAAAAGAGAAAAGAATTTCAACCAAGTAACATGATTCTAAAATTATCCTAAATCAATCAAAAATAGTCCACTTCATTCATGCTATTGCATTCCTAAAAATAGTTAATAAATAAGAGAATCATAAATACTACACTCCACTTACAGGTAACAATTGCATTTTTTTTTTGTCAATCTAAAACCAATGACATCAAAATAGAAGGGTCCTGAAAAGAATATCTCAGGGCAATAATAAGCTGTAATTCAGGAGTAATAAAAAATTTATTAAGCACTATACTTGACAAAGTTAATAAAACATGGTTCTTGTACTTACCAGTTCATAATCTAGGAAGGGAAGATACCCACGTTAATAAATAATCATATGAAAATATAACTTTAGAGTAACATAGCTACTTACTCTAATCCTGGATAGGGAGTTCCAAGCACTCAGATCGTTTGAGTTTAAATCCTGGCTCTGCCACTCATTCATCATGTTTACAAAGGAAAATTATTTAACCTCTCTATTACTGTCTTTCCTCACTTGTAAAGTATAAGCAATAATAGCCCCAAATTAATATGATTGTTCTGAAACTTAAATGAATTAAGGCAGTTCAAACTGGGTCTAAAAAATAGTAACTGTGATATGAGTGTTAGCTAACAGTATTATATGAAGCTAATTATTTTTATTTTTTGTTTATTTTTTAGAGGCTGTAGCCATATATCCATATATAAGTAAAATATATATGATTGATATAATATTTAGAGTAATAGAAAAAAATACTAATTTAAGAGTATCTCATCTTGAAAACAATTATTATGATACTGTAAAAGTAAGTGTATCAATGAAAAAAGGTAGACATTTAATCAATATGAAATATTCTAAATAATGATAGTTAAGCCTGGACAATCACAAATTTGTATGTGAAATATAAATAAGCTTTCAAAAAGATATATCAGTCTGCACCAAATTTTTTTAACTGTGGAGCAGCAGATTATAAATAGCAAAAGTTTAAATATATATATATAATAGCCTGATTTTAGGGGGGAAATTCCCTTTATGACTTACATATTGAATTCATACTCATTACAAATTTACATTTTCCAATAATTCATTTTCTACCAGGTGTCTCTTTTTTATAAGAGAATCATATGAACCACATATAGACTCATCCTGCCTAAGACTGAACTGTGGGAGCCTGTCCAAAGATGCAAGAATGAATTCCCATTGTTTGTTACTAGAATCGTTTCCTAGAATTTTGGAATTTTAATTCAGTACAATACTCAGGCTCTGTGAATAACTATTAAAGAAATGTCTCAAAATATTTCAGTCATCACCAAAATTGCTCCCCAAATTGATATTTTATTCACATCTCAACAAATGATAAGCTGGTCAAGTCATATAGAGTTTTGTGCCTCTTCTAATATATTCCCTTCCCACACCTTCTACTCTGCTCTTTCTTCTGCTTCTTCTGCTTTATCTTCTACACACTTGTATAAGTTCACAAGATATAAGCATTCATGATTCAATCTGAGGACCAGATTAGAATTCCCTTTAGAATTTATCAGTTCTGCTCCTTGAATTTTCCTGACAAGCTCTCATCATATACATTTCCCAATCTAATCTACCTACCCTGAGGGTGAAAACTGTCAGTTCTGCAGCAAAACTAACTCTCGCCAATTGGGGAGTGAGACAGAATCTCAAGCAGTCAACTCAAACTTTCCTTCAGAAAAGAATAACCATCTTCAAATGATTTAAGTGTTTCCATCTAGATAATGATGACTTAGTCTCTTGCAAGGCTATAAAAGCTATCCATTTATCCTGGTCTAATGGCAAAAGAGTTCTTTCTAATCATAAAGAATGTACTTGTTTTCCTGTCTCAGTTGGGCTGGAACAAAATACTAACAGGAAATAAAACCTAGAAATATAATCAATATACAAAAGTTATATATCACAGAACTCCCTATTATTATATTGTGTAATTTAATTAACTTAAAAAATATATGTTTGTGTTGCTTGCCTGAACATTTTAATTTCCCAGAGTAGCATGCACTCTTCTATATTTAACTAGCCTTTTCTTCCCAAAGCTAAATTTTAAAAATCCTCATTTCATAGAACTTCATAGACAGATGGCCTTTCCAACTGTCATCATTCTCCCAAAATGTACTGGGCACCTACTATGCATGGCTCGTAACAAGGATCACACTCTTCAGGCAGGTGCAACTCATAACAAATTATTTTTTAAAAAACAACACTGAATCCCCTTTCATTATGTCTTTAAATTTTTTTTTTAACCAAGCAAATATTATTTACAGTATTGGAACTTACACTTACTGGTAACTCAAAATTCCAGGCCCAATCAAACAAACTGGATGTCACAGAGCCTAATTGGTTTTATGGTAAATAAATAAACTATTACACTATTTCTGCAAGATTTTTATAATTTTGAGACTTGTTCAAGAAAATCCATCATTATATTTACCATATTAAGGTTCAGAGATATAATAAATTAGAAACTACTACCTGATTATTAAAGGATTCATAAAGAATATTCCACAAAAGTATGTTTATAAACCCGTTCCTCATTTAGTTATTATTCTATTTGAAATATCTTTTTCATATAAATTTCTAGCTAAAATTTCTTTTATTTTACATTGTAATCATTTGCTTTCATGTCAGTCTCAAAGACAGTAAACATCTCAGAGAAAGGACAGTCCTCACCACTTAGTGCTCCTGTTCCCTGTGTTCAGGGGTGATGCTCCCTCAGGATAATAACTGGATGACAGAGGAAGAGAACTTAGTTGCATGCACAGGAATTATTTTGTGTTCTTGAAGACTACTGAGTCAGTATATGCAGTTTATTACTTTATTGGTGTACCTTACTGATAAGTAAGAACTTTTGAAGAGATCTTCTCAACTAATTTATTCTTTTAACATATGCTTACTGGGCAAGGCAGTGTGCTCAGTATCTACTAGATATAAACAGTTATGCCACAAGTCTCCAGCTTCTAGGACCTCAAAACCTCTTAGGCGAGATGAAAAGATACGATACAGCATAAGATGAATGACAAAAGAAATAAAATATCCTATTGTGATTCAGAAGAGGGAGAAGTTATTATATTTTGAGAGATGAATGATAGAAAGGATCTGAAGAAGTAGTAGTGTTAGACTATGAGCAAAGGAAACAGAAAGGGCTTACATGAAATGGCAGGAGTGGTTTTTGCATGGTCATGCTGATATGAAAGTGAAAAGTATAAGTGAGAAAAGTAATATTGTGGGAAAAGGGGCATACAAACAGACAATGGAAGATCAGATGGAAAATAAGATTGAGGAAGTTGTCAGAGATGTCTGAATGCCAGGGCTAAGAAATTTGAATTTTATTATAGGCTCTGGAAAAATTTTGGAAAAATAGTTAAAAAAAAAAAAGTTAGGTCTTACCTATGATATTCCAAGGAGGAATTAAAATAACCAGAAGCAAATGGTAGCAATTAGGATAAAACCAGAGATAGGTTTAAGCACTAGAACAAAGATCATTTTGAATTTTAAAGCCTCAGTGACTGTAATATGATATTAGCAGATACATAGAATTTAAAAGAAAATGTTGGTTAGGTAAATATGTTTACATCAACTTAAAATGTGCCATTTGAGAAACAGGTAGGGAACTTGAGGAAGAGAGGACAAATGCAATAGGAATAAAATTCAGTGGAGGATTATGATTGAAGGGATAAATTGAAATTTGTAGTGGGTGAGATTGTCAAGAGAAAAGTGATGAGATTTTAGTGAAGGAGATAGAAAATAGTATCTTAGAATCTCTCTACAGATTCTGTATAACCTTCACTAGAGTGTTAATAATAAGCCTTCAATAAATATCTGTTGAGAAAATCGATGAAGAAAGGAAAATAAGACCAAAAGATGACACATTGTGATAAAAAAAAAAAAAGAGAGAGAATTGGGTATAAGTGTCATAGGTGACATTTTTATAGAATAAGTTATTCAGATTTCAAGGGGAAAAAAATAGCTAAAGGAACGCCATAGTAGGTTATGTTTGAGAGAGCTATTTAAATAGATGGTAAGAAAGCCAAATTGAAAAACAATAGAAACAGAAGGAAAGAAAATGTAAGAAGGGTGTTTGCATAAGGTTTGATTGTATTTTTCTCTTTAAGAACATTAGAGAAAATTTTATGCAAAGATAAACCTGGTCCAGTGAAGACAGAAATCTGAGATGCAGTAGGTCAAGAGATAGATGTTGGAGCAAGATCTAAGAGAGCTAAATGAGAAGGGAATTAAGGTTGGTTTTGAAAAAGAAAAAAGAACAATCCTCCTTTGAGACAGGACTAAGGCAGAAAGGAGTGGTTAAGATAAACAAGATATTTTGAATTGTAAAGTTGAGAAAATATATTGCTCAGAATAGACTGTAAGCTCCATTAAGATGGAAACTTGGTCTGTTTGACTCACCACTATAGACCATTGTAAAAAATAGTTCCCAGAATATAGTAGGTTCTCAATAAATACTAAGTCACGATAATATAAGAAATACAGTCTCTAGATTACGTGAGTTGGAAACACTGGAACTAGGTTTGAAGTTCAGTGAGAAGGTCAAAATAATATGGAAATGTGCAGAAAAATCATAAGCCCTAGTTGAAATTATTAATGATAATCTTATCATCCATTAAGCAACTACTATATGCTATACTCACAATATTGTAAGAAATATATCACTATCTTGATTTGTCAGATAAGATAATTGAAGCTTAAAAGGTTGTGTAACTTGCCCAAATTAAAACATGTAGTATGTAATGGGGCCAGGATTAGAATTTCACTTATTTCCAACTCCAAAATTAATAAACTTAATGAATTTGGATTACTTTCCAGTAATCCCAAATCAAAATAGTTACATGACACTTTCCAGAAAACTTAGGCAAAAAGAAAGTGAAAAGAAAGTTACTCAGAGACTGGAATCAGTGGATATTCCCAGAAGAGGAGGAAGGAAAATTTAATTCAATGAGAAATAGTTGAAATAGATGACCAATATGCCTAGGATTGGTGATGGAATAGAAGACATAAATTGGCTAACATAGCAGAGAGTGTTCATGGATTAGGAGGCATAACGCTAGTTTAGGGAGGGTTCAATAAGAACAAAGGGCGAGTAAAGTTGAAAAAGTGATATTTTTATCAAATACTATATGTGGATGTGGCAGCTGTGAAAATGCAGTGCTGATTTGGCCCTCTACATTTGCCACCATGAAAGCTGCCACTTTCCTCTGTCTACTCCAAATCAATGACTAAGCAAAACAGTAGAACCAAGATATGTTCCAGCAAGATAGGGGACTCTGCTAAAGGAAAACTCTGGCTCCAGGACTCTGCATTGGCCTGGATGAATATTTTTGCAACTAGACTGCAGTCTGGAACTTTTTCAATCCAATGCTTTTTCCTTCCCTCTCTCTTTGCACAAGTTGTGAACTGTTTTATGACCTCAAGGCAGCTCTCCCTATCTTTGTCACTCCTTTCTCAAATAAATATCTTACACATGATAGTGACTTCTTCTCAGAAGACTTGATCCAGTAGGGTAACTTTAAATGCTAACATCCAAACATATATGAATTACTGGTCCTTAAGCTGGTCTACTCCAATATTCCACATTATAGATGTGTTTGCTCTTACCCAAGGTAGGCACAGGTAAGAAATAATGTATGATTATACTGTTTATGTATGGAAGAGACTGAGGCAAAGAGATAATTTGCCCAAAGTTATATAGGTAGAGTAGTTGCTGAAACTTTTCTCCAGACCTGCTTCCATGCATTCATTTATTTAGCTATTTGTTGGCATAGGAACCTGTAAGTAAGACTTTCTCGTTACTTTCTAAGTTACTGAAAGGATTAGTCCATTGATTCTAAATCAAAGTACTTTCAAAATATAAATTTCTAAATGATGTGTCTGCATTAAATCTGGACATGTGTTGAGGTTATGCGATGTTTTAACATTATTTGTTACTGAATAATATCTTTCGGTCTGGATTAAAAGCATATATAAATCCTCCATGGTTTTTCAAAAACATGTTTTTTTACAATAGTATTATAGCTATATTAAAGCCTGAAGAAGAGGGGAAAAATTCTAATCCTGAATATCACTCACTCACAAATTGATTACCAAAGAGAAAGTTGGGGGTAGGAGGGGACGAGGAAAGGGAGAGAGAGAAATGGAATAGAAAAAAGACAAAAAGAAGAATAAAGTTAATTTAGAAAAGGAAGCAAAAGTAATACCTCATTGCCCCAGTCACCCACACTTGGAACCTGGGAGTCTTTTTTGATTTATTACTTCCTGAGGCCAAGCCTCAACAACTACACAGCTGAATTATCTTACAACCTCCAATGACAACCCCAGATGCATTCTCACTTTCACAAGTTCATCCTATAGACCACATCAGACTAATTTTAATAATTACTTCTGAAGAAATGTAATGTCTGCTGAAGTCCTAGCTCTGTCATCTACTAAATGTAAGAGCTTGGGCACATTAGATGAACTCCTTAAGTGTCTTATTAGAATATAATGACAACAATAACAGACTAATGCTCATGATGATGATGATGATGATGATGATGATGATAATGATGATACCTCAAGATTTTTCTGAGAATTCATCTAAATCACTCATATAAAGCACTTGAAATAGTGTTTGGCATGTAATGCCCTTCAACAAAAGTATTTAGGTTTTGCTATCATCTTCATTATTACTACCTTTTTCATATTAGTTCCTTGTTCCTCAAACTCTATAGTAAAACAAACAAACAAAAAAGATCCCATGGTAGTATATCAAGGCCATATACAATAAAACTCACCACAACCTATCAACACTTTTTGCTATATGACCTAATAACTGGCCTTTAGTTAAGCTGATTTTCTCATTATCCCATGAGCATAAATGTTTTAATCATGTTTTAATCATACTATTTACTTTGGCTGCAATGATATTCCTTTTCAATCTTATATTCTAAACCCTATACATATTCAAAAGCACAGGAAAGCCCATACTATAATACAAAATTTCCCATAAATATGTTAGTCCTCAATGCTTCCCTTTCTTCTGTAGACAAAAAATAACTTTTAAGTCTAAACTACACAATTTATTAAATTATTTTATGTCATTCACTAATTAATTCGAATGACTGTTTCTCCTTTCCACAATTAGATGTTGGTCACATCATTTAGACTTAATATTGGCACACCTGTTAGTTGTCAGTGCCGTAACTTTTCGGTTATCAGCAAAAGATGGTCCTAACTAAGAGAGGTATCCACCGCCTACTTGCTAGTTTCAAATCAGCAATCCAAAACATGACCTCATTGCCAATACACAGGTACTTAATCTTTTCTGTAATAAAATTCAGCATGTATGCTACACTGGGGCCTTTTGGTTTTTGCTATTCTCAAGCATTGATATTCAAACAGCGTAATCTATATTTGAATCAATAGGAAACCAAAGACCACAGATCCCAGGACAAGAAAACAAGGAGCATTTAAGAGTGTCAAAACTAGTACTTACACAAAAGCATTCAATTAAAGATATTTGAAACAGAATGATACTATAAACTCAAATAAATGTTCATGGAAAGATAAACATAAGAGCAGAAATTAACAAAACAGAAAATAAAGGAATGTTTGAGATGAAAAATAAAGCATATCAGTATTTGCTATGACTTAGCATTTATTCAAAATAATATGTCTTAGTAAACTAGGAAGAAAAGGGAATTCGTTCACATGTTAAAGGCCATCTTCTGAAAATATACCAAATGATGAAACATTATATGTGTTCCCCTTAAAGATGCGAATAAGACAAGAATGCTCTCTATTAATACTTATATTTAGAAGTTCAATAAAATAAATGAGCAAACAGAAGTATGAAGCAAAGATAGAAATAAAGCAATAAATGAGTATTACTCAGAGATGATGTTAAAGTCCTTACAGAAATCCAAGAGAATCCATAGCAGTAATCTATAAAATCAAAAAAGAGTGCATCGAGGTTACTTGATACAGATCAATACATAAAAATTAAAAGAGTTGATATAAATCAGTAAAAACTAATTTAATGAAATAATTTCTAAAGATTCTAATTTTCAAGAGTAAAATACAAACAAATATAACAAAACCAAAAATTAGGGAAATTGAATATTGTTCTGAGTTTTCATAGAGGAAATTATATAACAAAAGACAAAATTACCTAAATACAAATAAACATATTTCTTATAAACTTAGAAAAAACCATTACTGTAAAAGTGTCAAATATTTCAAAAGTAATTTATAAAGCCTTCAAAAGATTTTATTTCTCCCAGAAATTGTCTCCATCTTAAAATTTATATGAACTGGCAAACAATTAGCAATAGCAATTTTGGAAGAGAACAAGACAGGGAAAATCATCACACCTACTATCAAATCGAAAAAGCTGTAGTAGTTAGACCTTAGTCAGAAATGTTGAAGCAGGAATATATGTATAAACCAGGGACCAGAATAAAGGAATGCAAATGTACCAAAGCAAATATTGGTGACAGCTAACAAAGACAGTATTATGAGAGAGTAGGAATAAGGTGGGGAATTCCATAAATTGCACTGAGAAGATTGATTATCTAAACAAAAATGAAATTGCATTTTACATAACAATATAAAAAAGAAACAACAAAAATATTCAAATGAATTAAATAACAATATAAAATGCAAAACTTTAAAAATATTAAGAAAAAATCTTAAAGTATACCTTTAAGAATTTGGGGTAAAGAAGGGTACACAAAACAAAAAGCATAAAGTGTAGAAGAGTAAATGAACATATGACTACATCTGAGTTAAAAACATCTGTGTGATAAAAGACATCATAAATTAAAAATTAGTCTTATTAGCTACCAAAGATTAGTATCCAAAATAAAATTCAAAAAACTCTCGTTAACCAATAATTAAATAAATAATCAAACAAATCTAAAAACAAAGACCCCGGTGGAAAAGGAGGAGCAAAGGATATAAACAGAAAAAAAAAAAAAACATTCTCACTAATAAAGAAATGCAAATTAAAACAGTAAGATAGTATTTCATAGCTATAAACCAGGCAAAAAAATTAGCTATACCAAGTATAGCTAAGGATATGAGGAAAAAAGATCTCTCAAACATTCTAGTAGGAATGTGTATAAAAGTACAAACACTTTAGGGGAAAAATAGTACACTAAGGTAAATTTAAAGATTGATCTATTTGTAAAATTAACAATTATTGAGTGCTTGCTGTATCAGGCATCATTAAAGTAAGTGGAAATGATGCAAGAATAAACCAAATAAGCTTTCATGTACTTTCCAATCTAGGCAGAAAAGGCAGTTAATAAACAAAGAAATAGCTTCATATAATCATGCCAAGTACTGATTATTGCTATGAAAAAAAACAAAGCAGGATAAAGAGATAGAGAGTGTTATGGGAGATGGACTCTCACATTTATTAAGATAATCAGAAAAGATTTCTCTAATAAATTGACAATTGAGCAGAGACATGAATCAAAATAAGAAGCAAGTCATGTTGATAACTGGGAAAGAACATTCCAGGCAGAGAGAATGAACATAAATAAAGTTATGTCTGCTTAATGGTTATCTATAGGAAGAGAGGAAGAGACATAATAATATTAACAAAATGATAATGTTTGTTAAATTTGGGTCTTGATGATAATAATAATAACAAAAATGACATTTATGAAATTTTGGTATTGAGTACATGCATACCTGTTATTATTCTCTGTATGTTTGAAAACTTAAGATTTTTATTCAAAAATGGAGGTCTTCGGGAAAATTGCTAACCAAAGATGCCTTAAAATTGATCTCATTTAAGTTAGTCTCCATGTTTTACATAAATTTTATATTTCTCTTATCTTAATCTTGATGATATAAACCCTTTATTCCATGATCTATCTGTAGAGACTTTTAGGAGTATTTTAGTACTACCATTTTTTTTAATATAAAATAAACTTATCTAATAGAGAAGAAATGAAATAAGTCGAATTGAATTAGCCAGACATTTGGAGTAACTCTAAATAATTAAGAGCTTATTAATAATAATATTCTTTTAAAAATCAGAGTGTTAATGAATGTACTGTTTCTCATTAAAGTCTTAAGGCATTAGCAAAGCAATGGTTTAAGAACGATTGAGATATGTGTATATATATGTATATATATTTATACATGTATATATTTTTATATATACATTTATATAGAAAATGTACTTTCTGAGCCAAATGAAAGGCTGATATGCCTCAAACCAATAATAGTATTGAATGAGTAAAACTAATTCATTTAAAGAATTCAGGAAACATCATTCATTTGTAAAAAAAAATCTAAATATTCTTTAATCCCAAATTCATTTTAGAATTTGAGAACAATCGACTGTAAAATAATTGCACGATGTGCCAATACCATTTGTGTTTTTTGAATATCAGCCAACAAACGGTGTCCTCATCACTTATTGTAGGACAATTTTTCCTTGTTAAAGTTAAACTATCACAGCTGGAAACCCATATGAAATTTAGCTTATTAAGAAAAATACAACATGAATTAATGTTAGCGAACAAAGCATGTCGAATGTGCTACATAAATAAGTCTCTTAAAAAACGCACATAATATTGTGCTAGCAAATGTCACAAAGTAAATACTTAACAGAATTAATACAAGTTAGGTCTAGATACATTTGAATACAAAATATTCCCCCAATTTCTGTCTAATATAAAAGATGACATGGTAGTTCTTGAAAAGGCATTGCTGGATTTAGTTGAATGCTAATATCAAGTAAATATGGTTTGTTATGCAAACAACAATTACGTTAATGTAATATCATT
This sequence comes from Rousettus aegyptiacus, assembly GCF_014176215.1. Taxonomy (NCBI): domain Eukaryota; kingdom Metazoa; phylum Chordata; class Mammalia; order Chiroptera; family Pteropodidae; genus Rousettus; species Rousettus aegyptiacus. The sequence continues at coordinate 114,558,614 of NW_023416295.1, forward strand.
TTAGTGACAATTAGATATTTTGTCTGCAAAGTAGAGTACACTAACCTCTAATTAATTATTAAGTTACATATTTTCCAAATAATCTAAACTTCTGCTTTTTCAGCTAATAATCAAAATGCCAATTATTCAAATATTTGAAAGTTATCTATAAAGTAAAGCATAAGTACAAACTTAAGTTATATGGTTAAATTCATTCTTCTTTCCAATTTTTCTGTTTTAAATTTTATTTTTAATATGTATATTGATATATACATATAAATTGGGGTATGTAAAATATATGCAGCATCTATTAGTCCTTTTATATTTTTTATTTGACTTATTCAAAGAAAACAATGAATGAGCATGTGATTCTTATGAGAATAGTATTTTCTTAAATCTGGTTCTTCATTCTTCTCCAGATTCTGGCCTGTATTATTTTTTGAGAGACTATAGAAAGAACCCTCTCTCTGGTCTCCCTGTACTTCCCATTAATCTTGCCTTTGTACAAGTACTTCATACCTGAAATCACTTAACTCGACCCAAATCAAAACTTAACTCTAATATGACTTAAGTCTTTACTAATATCACCTTTTTCTAAGAAATATTTTCTGATTGAAGTTGGAATTAGAATTGCTCTTACAATTTCCATTAGGACTTGTTTTTATATCTACTTTGACATTTCACCATAAAGCACATCTGTCTTATTTTGAGAATTTTAATATAATAAATATTTGCCATACCACTAGGAGTTTTGAGGGGAGAGGTCATGTCCTGCAAAATCCAGCATTTTGCTTCATGAATAGATAATCAATACATGTCTGTTAAACTAGATAACTAAGTAAATGCACTATGTGAAATATTACAAAAATGATAATAAAAAAAACAGTAAGTAAGTATAACAGCAGCACTATCTGGGACAAAGGTTAACCCTTGAAAAATATTTCTCCTGTTTTCTGAGAAAAACTCAGGTGGGAATGCCAGAAAGAAAATAAGTCTATAAAACTAGATACAGATTTTACTTTTCATCTACTTCTCTTTTATGAGTCCCAAACTCACTATTCTCCTCTATAAGTTTGCCACAATATTTCAATGTTTCTTAATACTTTTTCTTAAATAATCTCATCCATTTAGCCATTAAAGTATAGCCTTATTAAAAGAAAGAAATTTTTTTTTAAAAATTATAGCCTTGGCAATAAAATGTCCTCTAGGTATTTCTATTAAAGTCAAAAAGAGACATGTCTCTAAAAATCAGATATCCATGTGCAGACTCCTTGCTGACTCTGTACTCAAGCTGGAACACCATCAAGTATAGCTCCACTGAAAGTGACACTGGGGAAAGATAAACTATCGAAGAGGACAGGCACTTTTGTGTAATCTTTATGTTGCCAGAAAAAATTTGTTTGTATGTTATGAAGAACTAATTTTATAGAAATGGGAAAATGTCTCTGCATATTCACTTTTAAAGAATAATTTCGATCTATTACATATCAATAGAACATTCAGAAAGTACAGTCATCCCAGAAAAATAAAATGTCATTTAAAAGCTTCAAAACCAAGCCAAAAGAAGCTGGCGTACTGAAGTGATATTTCTCAGTCTTCTGCCAATATTGCACTGGTATTCTTTTTGGGAAGAAGATAATGGCCTAATAATTTTAAAATTATGCACACACACACAGACACATAATAATAACAATAACAACAATAAAGGAAGAAGCCTAGGGTAGCATCTTAAAGTTCTATATAATTATACAAAGCAAAGGCACACAAACCCAAGCCTAAATTTCAAATTATGCAACAGAATCATTTGATAAATCATCAGGCTAATTAATGTTTAAATATTTAATTATTCTGTACCATTATTTAGATTTAAAAGAATTGATATTTTTAGAAAGGTAAATAGAAAATATTAGGAAATAATAGAAATAATTGGGTTCTGACCTATGAATATAATATTTTTTAATTTAACAATAATATCATGTCTAAGGAGTAAAGTTATTTTATTTTAAAACGAGATCCCAGAATTTCAAAACTTTTTTTCTAAAACACGTGTGCGGTCAAGTGACGTTTTCGTAAATGACTTTAAAAGGAAGTAAATTAAGGCACAACCAACTGTATTTACAGAGTATTTTATATAAACATCCACAGCTTATTGCTTTAATTCAGAAACTCTAGATTCAAATATATCTTAGCATAAGTTTTATCATGGATAGTATAAATGTATCTTTGGAGACAGGTGTTAAAAGATGTCTCCATGGAAAATTAAGGAAATTCAAGTCAAGAAGACTTGAGACATGGAGGTCAGTTCTCTGAACTTTGAGGCATACTTTCCACATGAACAAAATCACTAGACATGACCATAAATAACTATGTCCTTCATGTGGGCTCAGGATTGTCTTTTTTCTGTGAAAGCTAGTATGCACTAGCTGCTTACTCATCCAAACAAAATGTTGCTGGGCCTTCTCTTACAGCAGAAGCTTTATTTATGTCATACCAAATATCTCATGTGTTCTGACACCACTGACAAGGACAAAAGTATAGTACATTTTTTTCATTAAGCATCCATATGAGGAATTCGTCAAGGATGGGCTCACACAAGAGGTTGATGAGATTATTTACACAGATGGGCCATCACGGAATTCAAGAACAATATTGAATAAAGCCACACTTCTCAAACTCCACTGAGTTATAAAACTGAATTTGCCATCCTACTAGATCCATAATAAATAAAATATGCATTATCCGTGAATATCAGCATACCTAATCTTTTGATCATTGCAATTAATTGAGAGCAGAAATGGATCAATTGAAACCTCCACATTATTTTATCACTCAGATATATACAGAAAGCAAAGAAGAAAAACATCTTGTCTAGGGCATGGGCTTCATAACTGAATGACACTTTTTAATCTTCATTGTTGGATTCATTCATACATGATATGATCAATTTTCTGGAAGCTAAGAAAATTGTTTTACTGTTCCAATATTTGCAGGATAAGGGAAATAATTGCTTGAGTAAGGTTTTCTCCATCTTCCTTCCTGTTATTCTGACTCCAGGGTGAGTTTACAGAGAATGAGATGCTCAGATTAAAGTTTCGGGAAACCACCTTCAGTTGTTCTCAAGAAAATAAATTAGCTAGACTCTTCACATGTTTCATTGAGAAATGGATTATTTCTTTCCTTGCTTCTCCTGTAGAAAGGCAGAAGTTATAACTACAGTTTGCATGCTTGTAGGTAGCATAGTATAACGGGGATAAGGTTAGTACTGAGGATGTGATAACGCCTAAACACTAGTCAACAAAGTAAACGTGCATCACCTTTTAAAAAACATAAGAACTTTTGCCTCCAGCTTTTGATTTTTGTTTTCAGTGTGGCAAAGCACAGATGTATTTTGTACCTAAAGAATTTCAAAACTCAAGAATATATCATCCAGGGAACCAAAGCAGCAAGCCATTTACCATGAAGCAAACTCTTCTGATATGGCAAATCATGAGCACCAAGAATCAGTCTGTTTTTATATATCGACAAGCAAATATGATCTTGCTAGAGTTTATTCAGCAGGCTCACAGAAGAAATTCATTGTTTAAATTTTTCACTTAAGGTATAGTTTTGTGTAATGCCATTAAGTCAAATCAATACAATTTGAAATTGCAATATCTGAATGAGGAGAAAATAATTTTAAGAAAATATGCTGTGGTATTCGCACTTTGTAGGACAAAACTTCTCAAGATACATACGTAAAAATTCACAATACCCTTTCTCCTAGGAACTTATAAGGAAGCATTTAAAACTATCTAAGCAAATACCTATATCACAGGTTCTGTGGATACTTTTCCAAAATTTAGCTTCTCGTACATGGCAGCAAATTTCTACCTCTAGCTTCCCTCCATTCTTTTTATACTCAATCAAAACAACAACAAAAACAAACAAACAAACAAACAAAAAACATTACTCAACTGACTTTCTTATGGTTTAAGAGAAAATGTAAAAAGGAAAAAGCAAATGACTCATTTCTTTAGTTCAGGGCAAAAGAAAAAGGTTCTGCTTTGTTCATAGCAAATTTCTCCCAGATTCTACCAGCAACATCATGGCTTTAGATGTTTCAGTGAAACAATACCTCTGAAGAGAGACATTAAAATGAGATAATTAAAAAAAAAAAAAAAATTTGGTCCCAAAGCTATAAAAATTTTTTCTCAAGCAGAAGTGGAAAACAGTAAAAGATTTAGCTCTTAAAGTAAACAAGAGTGGAATTAGGAACAAAAATGCCATAAGAGGGAAAATCGATGATTCATCAGACTGTGGGCTATCTCTGACAGAGGCATCAAGGCATGCTGAGAGGCAGGTATGCTCGTTTTCCAAGACCTTTATCTCGGAGGCAAGGAGTATGCTCTGAACCTTCCTAATTTCTTAGGGTGTGTCTTAGGAATCACAGCATATCAGAATAAGAAAGTACTACTGAAAGCATGAAGAAAGTAATACAGGACAAGGAAAAGAAGCTTTACTCTGTATTATTTTTCAGGAAAAGTGTGAATAACTCAAACTGAAGAACCCTTAAAAACATAATATTAATATTCAGTAAACATGACTTTTAATAGTACAGAGACATATTTACCTCTCTTTTTCATGTTAAATGTTTAAAACAAAAACTAAAAATGACTCAGAAGTCACTGCTGTTAGAAATCTGAAACAACTACAAATTAAATTTGAATAACTACCTTAACGTCTCTGGGAGTTTGGAAGGTTAAATTATTCACCGTTAAAATTTATTCAAAGTACAGATATTTATTGTGTACTCACTATCTATAAGTCACTAAACTAGGTAATAACTAGGATACCACCTAAGTTTTGATTCTAAGAGGACTAATTAAACAAATATATACAAATAATTGTAGAATATAAGAGCTCTATTAGAAAGAAATGAATGTCTCTTCATGTTTTACGGGCAACATGCCGTTTAAACAGAAATAGAAATCAAAGGATTACCAGTCTAATGTGGTGAACTAAGAGCACAGAAAAAATTCTCAGTGTATAAATCCTGATAGCAATACTTACTAACCCTTATGAGAATGGATAAGTTACTTCCTAAGCTTCCTCATCCATAAAATGGGATAGAAAGAATATCTATGTCATGTAATTGTTATAAGGATTAAATAAATATATATATATGTATATATATGAACTTACACGAAAGTGATTGGCACATACTATTATAAAAGAGTTCATTGGGATTATTATTTCAGACATAAATACTTTCAAATATGCTAACTTTCTTCCAACACTACCACCAAATTCATATCAAACTGAAAAAACATCTTTAGACATTAGCACATAAAACTCTTGTTTTTGCTCTTAACAAATGTGACTATTGAAATAGTTTCAACTGCTCCAGTTTATTCACAAGTCCCTGCTGTGACTGATGCCCTTCCAGAAGGAAAATGATGTGGCAGTGAATGGTTGTACTTCTAATCTTAAAATTGTGGGGGCTATAAAACAGTTTTGGGACTACATAAGCAAAGCATAAGCATTCAACTGTTTAATCACTGTTTTGCTTTGGTTTATAATACTTACCAGAGAGATACATACCAAAATTCTCTACTTTAGGCCAGATATTTTTATGGCCTAAGTGGATGTAATTATCCTATTGAAAAATTACAGCAGTGAAGCAGTACACAGCTGAACCGCGCCAGCCGGTTTGCTTCTACATGTGCTCTACAGAAACCTAACCATGTTTTTCAGAGTGGAGTCACCTAGTCCCACACAGCTCCACTCCAGCCCATGTACATCTCTACTTAGGGTCTCTCAGCTCCAGGACAATCTTGGTATAAAATTTTTCTGAAGATCTTGAGGCTGGTGGCTCAAATGTAGAAGAGGATAAGCCAGGAAGAGCTCAGCAGGGTAACATAAGGATTGATAAGAAAAGAGGATGGAGAAAATAAAAATATCTGCTCAAGGATATCTAAGAAAACACAGGTTTTCTTAGACAGGCAAGAAATTGTATCTAAAGATCATTTTGAAAGAGAGATAAAATAAATGGTCAGATAAAAAGATGAAAGGCAGAATTATTTGAATAAATATATAACATTCTCTAATGTGAAAGTCAACACCTGTTTAACTATGTGTCAGGACATGAGAGAACTAAATTTGGAGTCAGGTAGGTTTGATTAAAATCTTAATTCTTCTATTCTTGAGCTATATGGGCCTAAGACACACACGCAAAAAATGTAACTACTCTATGCTTCAGCTTGATGTATTATTTAAACAGAATGATGTATGGTAAAATTCTAGTAACATAGTGAGCACTCAATATATAATAACTATAAATACAAAAAGTATACTGTGTCCAATTTTTAAATTAATATTGCTGTTTTATTTTATTCAGGATTTTAAGGTGGTAATAAAAGAGAATGAAGATGATTTAACAGTACTTTGTTGATAGTCGAAATTCATTACTTTAAGATTTTTTTTAAAAAAGTGAAATCAAACCCAAAGCTCTGTTTCTAAAAATTATGGCATTGTTTAAGACAAAAAATTTAGTCCCTTTAGCTAAGAAATAAGACTTAGATGAAGAAACAAAAAATAGAAAAAGTAATTGATGCTAGGTGTAGAATCTATGTATTGCTCATTTGTTAGAACTTTTCTCTACCTCTCCTATGTCTCTTAAGCTCTCTTTCATATTTCCCATCTTTTTGTCTCTTTCTGTTGCACTCTGGATAGTTTTTTTCAGTTCTATCTTCCTGTTTATAATTCTTTCTTCAGCTTTTTCTAATCTGTAATAAACCATCTGCTATACATACTATAATTTTAAATGCAGTTATTACATTTTTATTTCCAGAAATCCTCACTAGTTATTTAAAACATCTGTTTGCATTTTTCTTATATTTTAAGCCTTCTTTTATTTCGTTACATTTATTAATATACTATTTTATACTCTATGTTTAACATACCCAATATTTTAATCATATGTATGAATCATTCCGTTCTCAATTATTTTAGCTGTCTCATGGTCATGGAAACTTATATCTTTGTGTCTTTGACAATTTTTTACTATGATATGTTCTTTTTCCTTGGACTTTATCCATGAAAATCTTTTGAGATGTAATAGGATTGTATGTGATTCTAGAGAGAATTTGTTTTAGTTTCTGTCTGGCAACTGGGGACACCTCCAGTTCAGGATTTTAAATTAAAATTAATTTTAAATTAAAATCTTGGCTTGATGTCTATAGTGTACCAAGCTTGTCTTTATTTGAGCTATAATGCTATGCAAGGATTGCTCGAGGTTGCCAATTTTGAGGGAAAATTTTTTTCCCTCTCCACTTACTGTCAGTCAAAAACAAATGATTTCTTTGTAGTCTCCTGAGGAAAGAGATAGGTTTATTTCTAGTTCATTTGTGTGCTAAAGGTGTAGTTCTTTTAGGACCTGGCTTTGTGGGAAGTCTCCCATTAAACTTCTCACCCTCGGCTTTGTCTTTTTTTTTTCCTATCTCTGTGAAACCTTGAAAACTGTGCTCAAATTCTCCTGTTTGGTAAAATGCCCTCAAGACAAAAGCCAGCTTCAGTATTTTCTTTTAATTTCTCTGTTTTTTTTTAAAGAATATGTTGTACAAAATCACAATCAAGCCTTCTAATACTGATAAAAGACAACTCAAAAAAAGCTAAGAGACATTCCATTTTTAAAAAGCAGAAAGACCAAAAACCTGATTAAGTGCTACCAGGAAATATGTCATAACATGAATAATAAACTACATAGAAAATATGTAATCTCTAGACAATTTTCTCAGTACATGATCAAATGACCCCTAACCTCCACAAAAATATCTTTGAAAGTGTGTCCAAAGAAATATTTTTATTATTTCAAGGGAAATAGCATATTTATCTTTAAGAAGGCTAGATGCACCAGACTAAAATGTTTTTCGTGTTTGTTTGACAAGAATTGTATTTGCCCTTCATAGTAGCACAGTTTGGCATATTTGAAATAGAAATTCTGATTAAGACTTATATATGTCTTTGATTAATATAGAAGTGAATTGTTTAGTACTTTATAGGTACAATTTTTTTAATACCAAAAATAGATAATCTTTGGGTTCATGTAAAAAGGAATAGTAATTAAAAGGTTCCTTAATGACAAAACAATTGGAGGATAACTCTTTTGAACTTCATTTGTAACAATGATAATCGTATAGAGCTTCTGAAGATTTTTATATTACATCGACATACCCTGTGTGGTTGATTAAAAATTGGTGTTAGTTATGTTGAATAAAAACATGAATCCATCAAATGCTAAAACACAATCCATTCACTATTATTCTTCAGGAAAATTTAACCTTTTCCATTGTTATAAGTATACAAACTGCTTATATTGTGAAAATTTTCATTTTCTTCAACCATTATTTTTGTAGAAAGGTAGTTTTATTTTCTTCTTTTCCTTCTTCTATACTTCTCATTTGTCAAAATGTCAACCCTTAATTCTAGCTGCCTTGCTTGTTTATCCTTTAAATCTTAACTTATTCCTAAATTTACTTGTCCTTATTTTAACCACCATAGAATTCTATTATTTCTATTCCAAAAAATCTATTCAAAACATTGCAATCCCCCTATGTGCTAGGGAAATATACATTGGCCAGTTCCCAATTCTTTGTAGTTTTTTATCTTCAATTGTTTTTTCCCTCTCACTATCCTGTATAAAACAATTTCAGATTCACAGGTTTCCTAACTGAATTGACCTTGTTCTGTTAACAGAAGCCCCATTCCTTTCTGAGATGCATTATAGCTGCCTCCTAGCCTAATAGAATTAAAGTCACATATAGTTGCAGGGTGAGCAAGTTACATGAACAGATTCCTCTTTGTATATTACCATTTATACTAATTGAAATGGTTCTTTTTATTTTTAATTATGGCTATTGATGAAGTCTGGCATGAATGATCCACTGCAAAAGTCATTTGAATCAGGCTTTTTGCATAAAAAAAAATTATATATATTAAGAACAATTGTAACTGTGAAAGTATTTCAGAAAGTTGCAGAAGCAGAATCTCACTATAACCAAGTTCTGCAAGCTGAGACTTAGCAAACCTCTGACTCTTAAACTTCTTATATTTTGTGACCACCACTCTGGCTTTCACAACACTGCACCTACTTAAGCATTTCAGAAAAATAAAAAGGACAGACAGAAGCTTTGTGCAGCAGAGGAATTCAATACTAGCATACTAACTCATTAGTTAATAACAAAATAAGACACAAGAGATGCCAGATAGGATAAGAATCCTCTGTGGTTAATCCGTTCTTTACACTATTAAGTAACCTGCTATTTATTTTTTATCAAATGCTTACTTTTTCTTTCAGTTTCATCAAGTAAACCTAAATCAGAGAGGAGCAGCTAGTGTAGAGAAGTACAAATAACTAAAAAGAACAAAGCAAGGTCTTCTAAGTTTTTGAGCAGGAAAAAAAAAGAAAAGATTGAAATAGCGATGAATCAAACACATATGCAAAAGAAAACTTGCCTCCATCAGCAAAATGCACAAATTAATAATTTACCAGTAAGTAGTAAAAGACTTTATCACAGAAATAGCAATAAAATCATTTCCTCCCACCATGTACATTTTCTTTAAAAGGGAAAAAAAGGCATTTCCTTTACATGATGTCTTAAAATCACCTCTGGCTTGGAATAATGGTAATTCAAGATTCAAGGCCAAAGGTAAAGATAAGACTCACTGGTAATACAGAGAGAGTCCCTAAAGTATATTCTATCCTGGACATTGATTTTTATTCTTTTTACAAATATCAACAGATGATTCAGATATGAATGAAAATTCTCTCTAAATTTCTTATTTTACTTAAGAAGCAAATAGTTTGCTTCCTTCACCATTCACACTTCTACATATATAATAAGAGAAAAATGAATGAAACAAGTATACATATGTGTGTGCAAAATTAATTTCTAATAAATTATAAATTTTATGTTACATTATTTGGCTATAACACACCAGGAAGTCAAGATCCAGGAAAAAAATTGTTAGTAGTCCTCCAATTTAGTTTGCTAACCTGGGAGCTAACCTGAGATTTTTAATTTTATCTTTAAGGAATATTGAAGAATGAAGATTTTATAATCCTCAGTAGTTTATATTAAAATGTTTAATCACCTTTTATATCAAGAAGTTCTTTCTTAGATGAACTGAAATTTCTTCCTGCAATTTCAATTCATTTAATTTACTCTGACCTTGTTGACAGAGAGGTGGTGGTGACTAGCCTACCTATAATGACCATTTATATATCAGAGCCAATTATTAAGTCACCTCTTAGCCCTCTATCCTCCAGAATGTAAGTTCTTTAGCTTTCCTGAGAAGATTTATCTCCAATTTTTTCTAAGTCAATCTCTGTCCCCTCTTCCATTCCTCTCTATTTTTTGCTTAATTTTTCTCAGTCTCTGAAGTTTGTTTACATCTTCTTTATAAGATTATCATAATTAGTGACTATTACTTCCCAGATTTTATAACCCTTAGTTTTGATTTGCATGCCAGTACCTTACTTTTAAAAATACTGTACCTTATAATTCAGGAAAAATCCCTTACTTTAGTATATGTCAGTAGACTGTAACTGAAATCATATTTCCTATTGAAACAGTGGAATAGATAATTAATTAAAGTATCCTGGACTAGTAGAAAGAGCATGAGTTAGAAACAATGAGAAGTGAATCCCAGCTCTGACACCTGGGAGCCTAAGAACATCATTAAATCCCCTGGGCCTCTGTTTACTCTTATATAAATTAGAGATAATATCTATCATATAGGGGTGGAGGGTTAAATGAGATTCTTAAGTGTTTGTTCAGTGACAAATAAACCGTCAAAGGAAAATTGATACTATTATTCCTACTACTAGTATTATTGCCATTATATACTTGGACAGGAGCCTGTGGTCCAACTGTTTTATAAAAATAACCACAAGAGCTATAGTTAACATACATATTTACATATAGACACACACACACACATACACACATATATATAATACATCAGATATTATAAAGTATATACGAATGTATCAGAGGACAAAATAGTAATCAATTACATTCATTTAATAATATGTATGTAGTTGACTGTGAATAGAGAAAGCAGAGGCTAACAAAAGGACTTGTTTAGAAGAATAAAAGCTGTAAAGACTTGCAGAAGAGGAGACTGACTGATTGTGCCTAAGGCAGGAGAATGCAGAGAGAGCAGAAGAGCTGAGCTGACAGGATAGAGGTCCCATGAGGTCCAGGGCTGAGGGGTAAGGCCACATATGACAGAACCCATTAGCAAACAGAATGACTGGGCAACATGATCTTCCCTACCCTTCTGGAATGCATATGGAATTACATTTGAAACTCTTTAATCCTATTTCAAGTGCCAACTCTTTTTCCTAATTTCTATAAACAGATGGGATCTTTCCTTCTAAAACACCATAATGTTTTGTTTCTATTGCTTTTCTGACATTTACTTTAATTCAACTCAACAAATACTTATTGAGTGCCTACTACATGCAGGCAGTACAATTAGTACTGGAAAATAGTGAAAAACCAACATAGATCTCTCTCTTTATGGAACTCATATTCAATGGAATAAGTGGGAAGCTAGGTATTATAGTAAACATAACATTGAATAAATTGTATAATATGTCATAGGTGATTGGTACTATGGGACAAAATATTAAGTTGGTCAGAATAACAGGAATGAGTGAAGAAAAAAGTGAGGGTGTCAGTTGAAATTTTAAATGAGTGACCTCTTTGAGAAGGGGATATTTAAATAAAACCTTGAAAAAGAACAAGTTAGAACCACAAAGATATCTGGAGTACCACTGTTAACTACAGGAGGAATAGCCAATTCAAAATCTCTAGTATGGTGGAGAGTTTAGTTGGATTTAAGGAAAAGCAAGGGAGCTGGTAAAGCAGGGACAGTAATAAGAGATGAAGTCAGAGGGATAAGAGATAGAATAAGAGTCAAGAGTCTGTGGAGAGCTTGGGGAGAATGGGGTGAGAAGAGATTAGATAGAGAGCCTGTGGGTCATTGTAAAGACTTTGCCTTTTATTCTTACCTTGGCAGGAGTTATCATAGGGTTTCAAGCAAAGAAGTGGCACTATCTGATTTAGGTTTTAAAAAACATTCCTCTGAGTGCTTGGTTAAAAAGAGACTGTAGGGAGCAGGGTTAGAAAAAGAGAGAACTGTTAGGAAACTTGTGGCAATATGGTGTTGATTCAGACCACTACAGTGACAGTTATTGTGGGGAGAAGAGGTCAGAGTCTGGAAATATTTTGAGAGTAGACTCAATAAGATTTTCTGACAAGTAGGATAAATTTTCAGGTTCAAATGTTGCCTGAGAATTTGGAGTTGCCACCCACTGAGATGGTTCATATCGTAACTTGCCTCATTTACATACGTTTATATGTTTATGAAAAATTTTACATACTAGAGCCCAGAATTTGGGGTTAGACATATATGGCTTCGAATCCTGTTTTATTCACTTGCTTGATGTCTGACACTGTGAAAATCATTTCATTTCTCAGTCACAGTTTCCTCATCTGTAGAATGGGTTAAAAATGCCTACATTCCAAATTTTCTGTTATGGGTAAATGGGATAGCACATGTCAAGCATTTCACAAAACAGTGAGTGCTCATTAAATGATAGATGTGCTTTACTGTTATTCTTGGTATAATTACTGTTTTCATTTCGTATGTTTTATGTCTACTACTAGATTATATATTTGATGGAAGGCACTATTCTCCTTTTTTATTTTTATTTTTCCTATAGAAACAACCTGTCCTGAGAGTATGCTCTGTGTGCTAATCGTGGCCTGGCTGACATGATGCTGTGGAATTTGGCATCAGAAGGGACAATAGTGTAAGTGGTCAAATAACCTTTTGATAGTCACTTGTAAAGATGATAGAAATTGTATATATTTTCCCCGTTAGCCATACAAGAATTTCCAAGCTTTAAGTATGGAATGTATTGGTAGAGAATTGCAAGTTGAATTGCCGAACTCCCCTTTTTAAATTCATGTTCGCCATGACCCCTTGTAGATTTTTCTGTTGCCAATTTTACGCTACATAATTTCATTTGTTCTCTAAAATATATCAGCCTTGATATAAGAATTGCTGAAAAGTGTTCTTGTTTTTAAAGTATCCTCTTTAAATTTGCTTGTCACTTTGAAATCTGTTCCAAACTTTCTCCCAAGCTTGTAGCAATCCTCTCCAACTTGGTATCATATGTAAATTTAATGAGCATTCACTTTTATATTCAGGTCATTGGGTCATTGATTCTTATTTCTCCTTGTGCTTTTAGAAAAAAGAGACTATCTCAATCTATCTTTTTCAGTCTTCCTAGACAAAGATAGTATTTTCCTGTTTACATTGTACTTTTAGGATAAAAGCATCTTCATTTTCAGTCTACTATTAAAATTGAAAATTTGTTATTTTAGCAGATATAACTCTTTTAACTTTTTTTTAAAGACTAGTTCTCACATTTTTCTCTTTCCATTCTAAAAATATGTATGAGATTTTAAGAGGGTTATTTTTATTTTTCATTTAATAGTTGCCTTGAGACTATCCATCTTGAACATCGCTCAGTATTTCTTCAGAACCACTCAGTTATTAAATTTAAATCCACAAATATTAATATCCATTAATATTTGGTCTATCGATTCCTAACCTTTATTTCTATAATCTTTTTTATCCCTAATACATTTCTATATAAGAATTTATTTAAAGTGTAATAAAATTACTATGCAGAAAGAATAACAAATAACAGAAATAGGAATAATTAGAATAATTATTAAGGGAATAATGATAAGAGATGATAAGCCAGCAAAGTACTGATGCAATGAGAGGCTGACTTTTGGCAGAAGTTAATGTTGTTTGGTGACCGGAATCTTCAGGGAGGAGAGCACAGAAGAACAGTAGCAAGAAGTTTTTATTAAGTGCTACAAACTATAATATAAAATAAATAAGTTCTACATGCTACAACCCTAGTCACTACAATCTTTTCTGAAATTTCCAGATCTACCATATTATTTCTATTTCTACCATACCTACAGGACTATTCTTTCTACAATGCAATTTTAATTGTGGTATGCCTTTGTTTGAAACTTTTCATTGTTTCCTCTTGACCTGCTGGATAAAGTTCAGAGTACTTCATATCACATAAGAAGTCTTCCAAGTTCTTACCAGCTTATCTCCCCAGCCTGTCTACTACCCCAAACCTTCACTGTTCTTAGACAATGTTGAACTCCTTGACATTCTACTCAATCACCATAGTGTTCCTTTTCTGAGCCTTCTTTACAGAATGTTTCTTTTTTTACCTTTTGGTCAATCCCTTTCCCCTTAACTTCATGACTATGTCTTATTCTTATTCCTATCATAAGTCTTACGATTTTTGAGATTGGTATCCATCACTTTCTTTCTAGCCATCATTTTCTTTTGAAAACTTACTTCAAGCGATCTCAGTGGGCCTTCCAATTATATGGCCTATTTCTTCCACCAGAGGATGAGCTCATGAGTCATGTTAGCCAGTCAGAATATGCACAGGAACTCTCTAGCCAATGACATAGGGTGATCTATTATTTAATCACAACAAACTATAGCTCTATGAGGGAATAGAAATAGATTCTGCTTTGAGGGCAGAAGTTTGCTTTTTCTCTCTTTATCAGCCTAAACTTCTTTGGGGCCATTTGTCTAAACATTATCTAGAAATTTTATCAGAAAGAGGCAAACAGCCATAAAGCTAAAGAAAGGTAGATTTCTGGCTATACTGTTAAAATACCTGGATTCAACCATTCCTAAAGCTAATAGTAAATCACAGCCTTATCAGTTATTCAGCCAATAAATTCTTTTTTATTGATTGAGGTGGTTTAAGTTAGGTTTCTACATTTAGTATGAAAATATTGCTGTTAATGCTTATCTATTATCACACTGACTTATAAGCTGCCTCTCTTTTGTGCCTTATTGATTGTTACACCCTACCACTCAGCACACAGTGCCTGGAACATAAACAGGGGCTTACAAATGGTTTTGGAATAAAAGCTTTAACTAAGCTTGTTGATCAAGTGTGACAATGGTAATAATGTTGGTTCTGGAACCTGATTTTCTGGAGAATATATCCTTGGATTAATCATGACTCAATGTTCTCATCTTTAAAATCAAGTTCATAAAAATAGCAACCCTAAAAGGGGATTAAGATCATTAGAATTAACAAATGTAAAGAGTTTGGCACAGTCCCTAGCACATAGTAAGCATTCAATAAATGTTAGCAGTTGATATTATCTATGGTTTTACAATCATCCATATCACCTAGCAAACATCCCAGAATGGTTTACCCATTCTACCTATAAAGGTTAATTAGTTACTACATAGTATTCACATACTAACTTACTGATAGAAAGATCCTGAGAGAAGCCAAGTCAGAGAGAACTAAAAATACATTAAGAAATGATGGAAAGATTGTCCCCGGGGTTAGAACCAAATTGTTCTTATCTTTATTTTTGCACGATCACATTTGAACAATATTTTTCAGATACGCCTACAAAAATAGGGGGTCACTATTTTTTGCTATATTTTTAGATGTTTGATTTGGTGCCATGTGGATGAATTCAAACAATGAGGGCCCATCAATGAAGCATGATGAACAAGTAGACAGAAAATCAATAAGGATATAGAAGACCTTAACAGCTCTATCAAAAAACTTGACCTAATTGGCATTTATAAAACACTCCAGCCAACAACAATGAAATACACATTCTTTTGAAGTGTATACAGTACATTTAGCAACAGACACCAAATTCTGGGCTGTGAAACATGCCTCAGTAACTCTAAGAAGATTCAAGTCATATAGAAATATTTCACTGACCACACAGAATTAAATAGGAAATAAAAAACAGACAATTTTCTGGAAAATCTTTAAATATTTATAAATTAAATAATACACTTTAAACAATCCAAAGGGCAATTAATAAATCAAATAGGAAATTAGAAAGCATCTTAAAGTGAATGAAAATGAGATCTCAATATGTAAAAGTTGGGGAATGTCCTAGGCAGTATACTCAGGAGAAAATTTATGGATTAAACGACTAAATTACAATAGAAGAGAGGTTGACTAATGACCTCAGGTTGCACCTTAAGAAACGAGAATAAAAGAACAAATATTAAACCACAAGAATATAGAGGAAATGATAAAGATTAGAGGGCAAATCTGTAAACTATAAAGTAAAAACAAAAATCAATTAAATCAAAAGCTGTTACATTTTAAAATAAAATATATAAACTTCTAGCTTGACTAATCATAAAAAAAAGGGATAAGACAAAAATTAACAGCTGGAATAAAATAAGTGACATTATTAGAGATTCTGTGGTTATTAAAAAGGTAAGAGAATATATCATGTACAACTTTATACTAATAAATTAAACATCTTACATGAAGTGAGTCAAGTCCTTGAAAAGATACAAACTATTAAAGCTCACTCAAGAAGATATAAATAACCTACTATATATTGATTAATTTATTAGTTAACGATCTTCCCATGCAAAAAATTTCAGAGCCAGCTTGTTGTATTGGTAAATTCTACCAAATATTTAACAAAGAAAGAATATAAATTCTACATAAATTCTCCCAGAAAATTGAAAAACGAGTAATTGTTTCCATTCTATGAGGCTAGCGTAATAGTGATAAAAAAAAAAAAAAGACTTTACAAGAAAACTAGATCAATATCTCTCATGAACATAGGTGCAAAATTTCTAAACAAATTTCTAGCAAGTTGAACCCAACTATATATATATAAATAAGTACATTTTGACTAAATATTTGTCACAGGAATGAAAGGATAGTCTATTTACAAAGTATTTGAGGCAACATTATACCAAATAGTGAAAGACTGAATGTATTGCCCCTAAAATCAGGAATAATACAAAGATAAATATATAAAAACACAAGTAAAATATACAAAAATCTAGTGGATTTCTACAGAGAACAATAAAACATCAGAAATGGGAATTAAACCCAATACCATTTACAGTAGCCTAAAAATGTGAAATATTTAGGGATAAATATAGAAATAGACATGAAATATCTATTTGCTGAAAACTGCACTATTGAAAGAAAATAAAGATCTAAATTAATAGAGAGGTATATAAGTTTCCCTGTTATCCAAAAATAGAGGGGTCCTAAGAAATCTTTCATAAGCCAAAATGGCATAAAGCAAAGAAGCAATTACCTTAGGACACATCTTACTAATGGATGCACAAAATAAATTGAGATAAAGTACAGATGCTCACAGACACAGTTCAAAGCTATGGAGACAATACTGAGATGCTGAGTGTGGTTCCTAGGGAAGAAGCTCAATTATGCCACCCTCACCGTTTGGAGTGTGCACTGCCTCTATAACGGCTCACTGCAAAACAAATGCTGAACACTATTTTTGCTTTTTGATATTTTTTATAAAAGTGAAAATCCCTTTCGGATTTTTTTTTGGTTGGTGAAATAGGTACTTAGGTAGGTCTTTCAAAAAAGGAAAGTGGTATAAAGACAATTTTTGCAAAGCAAGGGATACTTGTTCTGTATTCATGGTTCACTCAATATTGCTAAGATGTCAATTCTCCCAAATTGTCTTATAAATGCAATGCAATCCCTGCAATCCAACAGAATTTTTATAGAAATTGAAATATTCATTCTAAAATTTATATAAAATTCAAAGGAATCAGAATAGCCAAAAAGCTTTAAAAAGACAACAACAACATTAGAGGACTAACACATTATTTCATGGATTATTAAAAAGCTATAGTAATCTGACTGTGTGGTGCCAAGATAGACAAATATGCCAAAAGAACAAAGTAAATAGTACAAAAATAGACCAACACATATCACTGATTTTCAACAAATGTACAAAGACAATTCAGTGGGAAAAAATGAAAATAAACTTTTCAAGAAACGATTCTTGAAAAATGGGATTCTCAAAAAAAGAAAAATATTCAATCCAAACTTCCTACCACATATTAAAATTAACTAAACATAAATTATAGATCTAAATATAAACCTAAAACTATAAAACTTCTAGAAGAAAAAGAAACCTAAATAGGACACTAATAGCATTCTCAAGTAAAGAAAAACATGATAAAACATACTTAATAAAAATGTAAACCTTTTGCTTTTAAAAAGACACTGTTATGAAAATGAGGGGCAGGTCACTATTCAGGGAAAATATTACTTGCATATCATATGTCTAATAAAGAATGTGTATTCAGGGTATATAAAGAATCCTCAAAACTTCATAATAAAAAAAAATAATTAAAAAAATGGTCAAAGGATTTGGACTGATGACTCTTCACTAAGGAAGACATATCAGGAAAAACTAGCAGATGAAAAAATGGTCAATATTATTAGTCATTAGGAGAATATAATTTACAACTGCAATGGAAAGTACTTGTGAGCAGAGAATTTAAAAAGCTGGTGATACCTATTTTCTATTGGTGAAGATGTGGAGAAAGTAAAACCCTGAAACACTGCCTGTGGAAATGCAACACGGTACAATGTCACAACTACTTTGTAAAAAAGTTCAGCAGTCTTAAAACGTTAAACATACCTATCATATAATTTGGACATTCCACATCTAGGTATTTACTGAAGAAAAATAAAAACAAATATGCATACAAAGACCTGCACACAAATGTTTATAGCAGGTTTACTTGTAATAGCCAAAAACTGAAAACAACCTAATATTCAGATGAATAAGCAAATTGTATTATATTCATATATTCCACAACATGAATGTATCTCAAAATCCGTATATTGAGTGAAAGGCAGACAAAAGACTGTATACTGTGAGATTCCATTTATATAAAACTAGAAAATGCAAATTAATCTATCATGAATAAGTTGACAATGGAGGGGCGAGTAGAGGTGGAAGGAAGAATTACAAAGAGGCATGAAAAACTTCTGATAAACATGTTCATTAACTTGATTATGATAATGTTTTCACTGTGTACACACATGTCAGAACATATCAAATTGTACTTTTTAAACATGTGAGATTTACTGTATTTTAATTATAACTCCCTATAGGTGTTTAAAAAATTTTTTCCTTGGAAAGTTTTCATTGAAAATGAATAGATCCTATCATCACCTGAAAACGTGTAGTAAAGACAATATTTTCAGTGGTACTTAATAACATAAAGATACTTGGCTAGACATGAAAACAGCCCACAGCTAATGTCATACTCAATGGTGAAAAGTTAAAAGACTTTCCTTTAAGATCAGAAATGAAAGAAGGATGCCCACTCTTGCCATTTCTCTTCAGTAGTACTAGAAGTCCTAGCCATAGCAAATAGGCAGAAAAAAGAAATAAAAAGCATCCAAATCAGAAAGGAAAAAGGAAAAGTATCTCTATTTGTGGATGACATGGTCTTACATGTACAACACCCTAAGGATTCCACCAAAACAAACAAACAAACAAAAAACAAAAAACTGTTATAGCTAATAAATTAATTGAGTAAAATTGCAAGATACAGAAATCAACATACAGAAATCAGTTATATTTCTATACACTAACAATGAACTATCTGAAAGAGAAATTAAGAAAGCAATATCATTTAAAATAGCATCAAAAGCAATAAAATATTTAGGAATAAATTTAACCAAGGAGGTGAAAGACTTGTTTACTGAAAACTATGACATTGATGAAGAGATTGAAGAAGACACAAATAATTGGAACAATATCCCATGTTCTTGAACTAGAAGATTTAACATTGTTAAAATATCCACAAACCCCAAAGCAATCTACAGATTCAATGCAAGCCCTATCAATATTCCAACGACATTTTTCACGAAATAGAAAATATTATCCTGAAATCTATATGGAAGTAGAAAAGACTCCAAATAATGAAAGCAATCCTGAGAAAGATGAACAAAGCTCGAAGCATCACACTTCCTGATTTCTAGCTATATTACAAAGCTATTATAGTCAAAACAATATAGTACTGGCAAAAAAAAAAAATAGGTACATAGAATTAGTATAACAGAATAAAGAGACCACATGTAATTCCACACATATATAGTCAACTAATTTTTGATAAGAACACGAAGAACACACAATAAAGAAAGAATAGTGTCTTCAATATATGGTGTTGGGAAAACTGGATGTCCATATGTAAAAAAAAAATGAAACTGGACCCCTATCTCACATCACTCACAAAAATTAACTCTAAATGAATTAACGACTTAAATGTAAGCTGGAAACCATAAAACTCCCAGAAGAAGACATAGGGAAAAAGATCTTTGACATTGATCTTGGCAATAATTTCTTGGATAAGATACAAAAAGCACAGGTAACAAAAGTTAAAATAAATAAATAGGACTATATCGAACTAAAAATCTTTGACACACACACATACACACAAAATAAAAGCAAACAAAAAAAAACAAGCAAACAAATCAAATTTGGAAAAAGCAACAAACAAAATGGGAGAAAACATTTGCAAACCATATATCTGACAAGGAGTTAATATCCAAAATGCATAAAGAACTCATACAACTCAATAGCAAAATAAAACAAATAATTCAACAAAAAGTAGACAGAAAGAAATTTAACTTTGGGTGGTCAACAGAACACACAATGCAATATACATATGACATTATTGAGTTGTACCCTTGAAACCTATATAATTTTATTAAACAACATTACCTAATAAATTTAATAAATTACAAAACATGGACAAAGGAACTGAATAGACATTTTTCCAAAGAAGACATACAAATGGCAAATAAGTATATGAAAAAGGACTCAGTATCACTAACCATTAGTGATTAATGCAAATCAAAACCACAATGAGATATCACTTCATACCCATTAGGATGACTATTAAAAAAAAAGAGAGAGAGAGATAACAAATGCTAGCAAAGATGTAAAGAAAAAGAGAACCCTTATAGAGTACCGGTTAGAATGTAAATTGATACAGCCATACGGAAAACAATATGGATGTTCCCCAAGAAATTAAAAATATCATTACCAAATAATCTAACAATCCCACTCCTGGGTATACATCCAAAGGAACTGAAATCAGTATCTCAAAAAAGATATGTTCCTTTCAGCATTTATTCACAATAGGCAAAATATGGAAAGAATCTATATGTCTGGCTATAGAAAATGTTTTATATATATATAAAACATTATATATATATGTGTGTGTGTACATATATATATATATATATATAATGAAATATTTTTCAGTCCTTAAAAAGAGAAAATCCTGCCATTTGAAACAACATGGATAACCTGGAGGCCTTTATGCTAAGTAAAATAAGCCAGACAAAGAAAGATGAATACTATATGGTATTATTTCTATGTGGAATCTAAAAAAATAAATAAATAAGCCAATTTCAGAAAAACAGAGAATAGAATTATTGTTGTCAAGGGTTAGAGGAAGAGAGAAATAGGGTCATATAGGTTAAAGGGTACAAATTTTCAGTTATAAGAAGTTCTGATGAACTCATGTATAGCATAGTGACTATAGTTACAGCATACAATATTAAGTAACAATCATTGAGATAGTTGTTTCTTGAATGTAAAATTATGTATTTACTGCACTAAAGAATTTTGATGAATCATTATTTCTTTTCTAGTTATATATAGTAATATCTTGCTTTTCAGAAAAAAAAATTAGCAACATTTTTAAAAAGTTGAAACATTATTTAATCAATAAAGTACATAGAAATCCCATAAATGAAATTTAATCTACACTAAAGATGAAATAGACTTTAACACTATTGTAACAATTATTAAGTAGCTACTAAATGTTAAATACTGAGATGTGCATGCTCATATTAAGATTATAAAAAATAGAGATCTAAGAAAAATCATAATCCAAGTAACAATGGGAAAAATCTCATAGTATATCTTATTTTCATGTTTGGTCATTGGTCCAAAATCTCTGCCATTCAAAGTCTAGTCTTTAAATTTTCATTGAGTATGCTTATTATCCAGAAACATGCTTAACCCTTTTTGTAAAAAAAAGGTGTTTTTGTAAACAATGTTTACAAAATACATATGTCATGTCTCTGCCTACACCCACTGACAACAATCAAAACTAATATTTAAGAGGCATTGGTGAAAAATAATTTGTCACTATATAGGTCAGTTCTCTGATTAGTAATATTAAAACTGACATTTACATAGCACTATTTGTATAGCTATTTCATATCAAGTCTTCAAATATTTATTCATTAATACTTCCAATACATTTATGCATTATTTGGCAAACATTCATCTCTACATTACTAATTTGTAAAGCAAAGTCCTCACATAAAATGGCATGAACCTTGTGACTCTATGTTTTCTAGCTCACAGTCCATTTCTATCTGCCAGGAAGAAGAGAAGAATGAAATAGTTTGTCTACACCAAGATAGTGAAATGTTCGGTTAGCACTTGGATTTTATCTAGTCCCACCTTTTTATATGCAATCCAGTCAAACACCCTGTCGATATCAGTTGCCTGTAGCACTTCCTGTGATACTGGATGGGAACTGGCCAAGCCGTCAAGCAGCATCACTTCATGCAGAACGTCTGTCAGAAACCTCTGTTTTTCCTGCAACACAGTAAATGGGGCAATATCATAGGTGACTCATGGCTATGACAGAGTGTGTGTGACAACATGAACAGAATGTGTGTTACTTAACTGATGATGCTCCTCAGCCTACATGGGCGAAACTTAACTCTAAAGGTAACCCAGTAAATAAAATGCCCCTTAAGTTACTCTAAAATGATCTGAGCACATGAAAAAAATCAATGAGGTACAAATAGATAAAAACAGTGGACTCTGTGCTTTAACAGTGGTTAAAGCAAATTTGGACAGTGACACATACTGAAACTAACCAAGCTTATTTGGGCATTTGGCAGGGCCAGGACTATAACTCTAGTTCCAAATAACCTTTTTAGTTGAGGTCAATGTAAGAATAACTAAATTTCAGGGGTCCAGTGCTATTTTGCTATTTATACTATTTATTGCTAGTACCATTTGAACAGTTCAGTCTCTCTATCCCTGTCCCTCCCTTCTCCTCTCTTCTCTTCTCCTCTTCTTTTCTCCTCTCTTTCTTCTCTTCTCTTTCTCTCCCTCTCTCTCTCATTCTCTTTCTTACACACACACATACTCACATTTATTTTCTGAAAGAATTTTAAGAGACCAAAACAAATAATAAAAGGCATATTGACATTAAATTATAATATCTGTGGACGGATAGTATATATGGGAATTCAGAACAATGGACATAAAATGGAAATAGTTGGTATTAATCTGTTACCATAAAGTTGTGAAAACAGACAAAATCATGAGACTTCTGTGCGTTGTTGAGACATTTTTATTTGCTCTAATATAAGTTGATTTATTATAGAAATAAAGTGTAAAGAAAAAGTACTTCTCTTGCTTGTTTGTTTTTGTTTGTTTTAGGAAGGCTTCTTTAAAAAAAAAAACAGCTTAGGTTTTGTTAACAAAAATCTGGTCATCTAATAGTGCTTCTGGTGTCTTGCTTTCATTGAGAGACGAGAGAAAGAAAAAAGAAGTTGCAAGAGATAACAAGAGCTAAATAGCCCCTAAATAGCTGGGACCTGCGGAATATCATTACAGAGATTAAAGAATGCTACACTTAAATTGCTCTGGCTAATTCTGAACTCATTCTTTGAGCCTTCTAGTATTGAGCCAGAAGATAATAGTGTGTTGTTTATGAGTGAGTTGTGATTTCAAGCTGAGAGTACACCAATCACAGATTTTAAAAAATGGAAATAGAGAATCAATATGCTAAGAAAACAGTAGTTAACTGGGCACGTATGTGTTTGTTACTTTAAATCTGACTTTAAAGAAATATTTTTGTTCATCATCATTTGTTCAGTGATTTAGTACATTTAATCAACAATTTAATTAATTAGCTTATTGTTATAGTCTGTGGACTATATACCTAATTTCTTCACTCCTTTTTTGGCTGAAGGGTTTCACATCATGGTCTATGCTCCATCAAAGAGGACAATACAGCAATGACTGAAACAAAAGTCAGAGACCCAGAGGCTGTTTCAGACAGTAAGAGGCCGCAATGAGAAGTTCAAATTTACAGTGAATTGATTGGCAAATATGACATAAATTAATACTGTATTTCTTTTCAAATTAAGTTCCTAATTCAAGACGAATTAAGTAGAATGAAGTTGGACCTTGAGATTTAAAATTTTAAAAATATGGTATTTACAATACTCATTTTAAGTTACTAAAAAGAAAATACCTCAGACAAATGGTCTGGATTTAGAGAATAAGAGAAAATTATATATTTCCCCCCCCCCAAAATGTTAATGTTACTTTTAAGTAGTTATGCGATCTTGTTAATAATTTAATTTTAAAATGAACATTAAAATTATTTGATATTGGAATTCATGGGAGGAATAACGAATTGTATAATTAGTCTTCAACTTGACCAGGGGACACTTTTATATTTATAAGAAATACCAATTGAAGAGGTGATTTTCATTTTTAAGATAAAATAATATTCAATTGTTCAATTCTTCAAATAGTGATTGCCTACTTCATTGTGTCACTCAAAAATCTGATAAAAAAAAAATCAGAGTGTAGAATAAACTTAAAATAATGCTTTATTCAAATTCCAATTATTAACATTTAACAACAAAAATATATATTGATCAATATTAAAATTTAGTAAACATACATTGGTTTGCTAGATGTGATTTTTTTAAAATGGTATAAAGTAAATTTCTATGTAATTATGAAAATAAAATCTAAGGTAAATTTCAAAAAATGAGAGTTTCTTGTTTAAATAAATATAAGTTATGCATGACATATTACTTTATGCTTCTGGAGAAAAACAAACCTTTGTCTAGTCAGTAGAATTTCAAGCAACGTTTAAATTTAGAAGTGTTAAGTCATTAGCAAAAAGTTCAACTCCTATTTTGTTGGAGAGAATAATATCGTATAATTCAGAAAAAAGGTATTAAAAGAGATTAAGAGAAAAAAAGAAAGGGAAAAAAGAAAAGTCTGTCAGAAGAGCACTCACAAAGCTAGAAGAAAGAATACTTTGAATTGAGGAGGAAAAAAGAAAATTCTAGCCAGAGGCAAATCCAATTTAACAAACTATAGAGTTTCTAGGAAAGAAGGTACTAATTTTTTATAAGGACCTGGGTCAATCTAAAATAAGAAATGATCTTAGTTTGTCAGTCCCTGGCTGAGGGCCTCATCCTCCTTCTTCTCATCAACAATAACAACAACAACAGTAAAAATTACTAAGTATTGATTAATTACCTTCTGTTGACCTGAGACTATGAAAGTTTAAAAATAAAGTTAAATAAATCTTGGCTGTAATGTGAGATAAAAGATAAAATAATTAGACACAGTAAACAAAAATTAGTTTCTACTACATGCTAGAAATGCTATAGAATTTTGAGAAAAAATAATAGAAATATTATTTTGTACAATAAATAATAGAATTATTTATGTAAAGTATAATGTAAGAGGGAGACTTAACTGACTCTTGGAGGAACTTTTAAAAATGGTGTGTGTGTGTGTGTGTGTGTGTGTGTGT
Organism: Rousettus aegyptiacus; assembly: GCF_014176215.1. Taxonomy (NCBI): domain Eukaryota; kingdom Metazoa; phylum Chordata; class Mammalia; order Chiroptera; family Pteropodidae; genus Rousettus; species Rousettus aegyptiacus. Next base: position 114,584,162 of record NW_023416295.1, read on the forward strand.
GTGTGTGTGTGTAGGGAATAATATACTTATGGCACTTTCAACTGTTAGTTTTTATTCTACTTATATTTTCAGAACACCATGATAACCTGTTCTACCACTTTCAAAAAGTAGTAAAGTAAGGTAAAATGGAGAAATTTAAAATCTATTTACAAGAAGTTTAATGTTAATAGTTTAATGTTACCACTCTAATATATACACCTCTTGGAGTTGTTGCATACGTGCCTACATTTAAACAGTTCCATAATATCGACTATATCATATTATACTGAACTATTTTCAAAAATATACTGAATTTGAATTTTGGGAGAATAATGCAAAGCCTATTCAGAAAAGTAAACAAAGTATGAATAAATGCACAGAGTTGAAAATAACACAGAGAAAATAAGAAAGTAACTATTATTTTATTCCTTTATTTATTCATTTAACAAATATGAATTAATATCCTACTCTATGCCAGGTATTGTGCTGTGTTTGGGGAATAAACATATGACTAAAATCTAGTCCCTAAGCTAAAGAACTCAAAAGTAAAAAAGGAATTAAAAGAAAATGACAAATAAAAAGCTAACTGTATTATAATATGATGGACGTTATAAAACACAGAGTTAAATGATAAATTAGTTCAGAAAAGGCTTCACAGAGAAAGTGACATTAAAGCAGGTTGTTGAAAGATGAAGGGTTACTCAGCTGAACTGCGGGAAGTAACTTTAAAAAAAGAGTAAATCCAAGCAGGGGAAACATGAAGAAAAGCTACTCTTTGTGAATCATCTGTTATCAGGCTGAAGAGTTTGTTCTTAGTAAATAGACAGTAGCTGACATAATGACATAATAGAAGTCATGTCTTGGGAAAATTAACTTATCGGTGGCATACAGAGTAGCTTGATGTATGCAGAGACAGAAGACAGAAAGTGGCTCTTGTACTGAGTAGGTACGTGGTAATGATGTACTAGAATACACTGTTGCTGAAAGACTGTTGGATCCATATATTTTAAATGAAAAATCAACTAACATTGATACCTTGATGCCTGGGTCCCCTGAGTGGATGATGGAGTGGAAGTACTACGAGATAACTATGTGGCTTTTAGACTTGATGGATTTTTTTTTTTTTTAAAAACGGGAGTGGCTAGTGACAGAAATGGAGAAGTGAGAAAAAGCTTAGTTTGGAGGGCAAGCTAAAAAGGAATGTGACGGTGAACATTCAAAAAGCAACAAGCAACTGAAAGTAAAAGCCTAGATCTAAGATAAGGAGTCAAATGCTAAAAAACTTTTGGCAATAAATTATAGTTTGTGTAAAAATTTAAATGAAGTGTCAGAAAGAATCCACTCTTTTTTATTATTTTTTATAATATTAGCATTTCTTATATTGGTATTTAGTAATATATGTAAAGAGCGTTATTAAGAATTCTTATCATAGCATTAGATATATCTGAGGAATTACATCTCTTGATTTTTCAAAATGGCTTCTGCCTGAACTTGTCAAGGTCTGAGGGGTTAAACATGGATACACCTGGTCTAGCTGTAGTCATAATAATGAGTGGGAAAATAGGAAGTACTCTTGACAGGTAGGGCTGTCAGCAAGTTCCTATAAGGCTGACTAATTTCAGTGAAAAGCAATACCAGGAAGACACTTTGACTCTGTCACTAGAAAAGAAAAAAAAAAAAATCAGGGAATAATTTGAATTGAGATGAAAGAAAGTCAGAGACATCAAACCAGACAGGGAAGATGAGAGCCACGCGGGAACCAATTCAAATAACGGTGAGGTGTTCATAGGCATAAACAGAGCAGAAAAAAATTCTTGGGGCAAATGTGGGTTGAATCAGAGCAGCCATCAGGACTCAATTTTCTGGAAGGATGGATCTGAACACAAATGGCTCGTTTAGCATTTCTAGGAGAAAAGAAAGGTACACTGCTGCAAAGTCAATGAAAGAGTCCTGGGCTAGAAGAAAAATATCTGTCATTCACTAGCTATATGACCTTGAACAAGTTACTCAATCTTTTTAGACCTCAGCATCTTCATTTGTAAATAAATGTGGTTGTGAAGATTAAATAAAAGAATGTGTTCTACAAATATTTATTGAGCTTCTGCTATATACAAAATGATATGCCTGGTCCTGGGGAGAAAGAGATACAAAGACATGGATCTGGCCTTCAAAGATTTTATAGTAGTAAAAGAAGAGACAAAGATAAAAACAAGTATTAAAACACCACCCGGTATATGTAGAAAAAATGAAAGTAGGTTCAGGATATAGTGAGACTGCATAGAGAAGGCTATGATTTGTTCTGCTCAGGAGAAAGCAGGAAAAGCTTCTGAACTGATAGCTTGACTTGAATCTTTAAAATGATTTGAGTTTTCTGGGAGGATACAGCAGTAAAGGACATTTTAGACAGAAAGGAATATTGGGAAAAACTCATGGACATTTGAAACAGCAGGGATCTGTTGAGGTGCCACAGTTTTGTGTGGCGGAAGGCAAGGAACATAATTGAGGTAAATGATTAAAGATTGGCACAGGGAGATAGACAAGAACAAAATCACCAAGTATCCTCTTCTCTGCTAAGTTAGGAAGCTAGAATTGAGAAGTGACTTCATCAGACCTACATTTACAAAGAGGTCTATAAATAGAGTGGAAAGTGAACCAGAATAAGAAGCAACTTAAAAGTAGGACATAAGTAGGACAACATTGCATAATTATGTGCAAATAGCATGCAATATGGGCTTTATATTTGCGATAACAAAATATCGTACCAATGATTTCTTTAAAATTTAGTTCAATTTTGGGATGGCCAATGATGATCAAATGAGGCATTTACTTCGGAAATCTAAAATGTATGAGTTAAATATAAATATGTATATATAGACACAGATATAGATACATATGTATGTATACACATAGATATCCAAACATATACAAATTTTTTTTTGGTATTTTCACTCATTTATGTAAAGTGCAATGTCTAATTCTAGTTTTTAATACCACAATATCCTCTTGAATATAGATAAAAGCACATTTCTCATCCTTGGCATCAAATCAATAAGAATGTCTGATAAAAATTATTTGACCAATGTAATTTAATTCTATACATGTTTATTGACTACTTCATATATATGTCCTGTGTTAGAAGCTGGTGAAATAAACACAATTGGGACACAATTCCTGCCTCCAAGTAACTCTCACAATGATAAAGAAGACATAAATGTACAACCTGTTAACATTGTTTAATGAGTGAAGTATTAGTAGCATAAAGTACTATGAGAGTAGAGTGTAGAGGGAAAGTTATAGGTAAAAATGCTTTCAGTAACTATGATCATGTTGATTCAATGTCAACTGACCTATTATAAAGGTAAAAAATAAGATATGTAATTAATGTTTACCTCTCTGGAAATCTCTATTACCATTGCTAATCTGAAGCCTTTGCTGGAACAAGGGACACATGGATATCTAGCAATGCACAGTTTGACTTTTTTACTCTTGTTCTTTATGACTTATTCAAATCATGACAAAGGTTAAGCAGAGGAATATGATCAAGAATTCAAACAAGAAAAGCAAACATATCAGAGGAAAATATTCATTAGGTTTTATTTAGGTGATATTGTAGCTCTGTAACTTTGTAACTATCATCTTTTTAAAACACATAACATATGCCATACTTGTAAAAAGTAGAAGTTATTTGGATTCCAAGTTTCCTAAAATGTCAAAAAGAATTGTACTCTTTGATTTTATATTGTCATCATACCTGTATAAATTTTTAAAATGTCCAAAGATATTTTAAGCTTTACTCAATTGAAAGTTAGCTGATGTACTTGTGAAATATCATGTCCTTATTTAGCTGGTTAGTTAACATTTTATAGACAGCTAAATCAAACTGAGAGATAAAAAAAATTAAAGAGCTAGTGAAAATAAATGTTGCCTCCATAAAATAATGTACTTTAAAAGTTAGCATTTCAAAATCTCATGTTTAATAAAAAACATGCAAGATGTTAAAAATCATTTTCATGTGCAGCTTGTAAAAGCAATCCATTTATATTAAAGTCAGACTTGTGTAAATATACATATATACAGCAGGCATTGAAGAATAATTTTAAAAATAATCACCATTAATGCCTACAATGAAATAAGCATTATACTGAAAATTTTATTTCTGTATTTGTTCACATAACCTTTTATAGAGGATGATACATGAACACAATAATCCAGGCAGATCTCTATTAATATAACATTATTCTGTTATTTCACACAAGCTTTAGAGTAAGTAACTGAAATGTGTTCTATAAGTTATCTCTTTTCACTGTCAACCACATTTCATCCACTGCCAAGCTACAAATATTTTAAGATGACTTAATCAATGCATAAACTAAAAGAGCAATTATATTTCTATAAGAGTGTCTTGGATAATTTTATAAGCCTCTCATAACCCCAAATAACTCCCTGCACAGATTTTTATGAACTGCCATACTCTAAACATGACTAACACAGAGAGAGTGGGTTAAATCGTGAGTCTCTTCAATGACTCCATCCTTCAGCTGCCTTATGTTTTGTTTGTAACATCCAAGCTAAATGTGTCATGTCTCATTTTATCCAAGATGTGACACAGCTGAGGGAAAAATACTAAGATGGAACACAAAATGTACTGCATTATATACAACCAAATTCTGAACCTTCTGCAAACTTACTCAAGATGCTTAAAGGTATAGCAATAGTCCTATGGCTGAAGTTATCAATTAGCCACTCACATTTTTGTTAATTATGCTAATCCTGGGCCTTAAGAAACAATTATGAAGATTCTGTGTTAACCACGGAAATAAATATGAGCAGGTTGTCTAATTACATAGTTCATTCTGATTCTAGCAGCCCCCAAAAATAAATGTGAACAACTAACATATGTCGTGTGCTTTCATATAACCCCCTTAAAATATTCATATTATTTAGCTTCCCTTTATTGTAGAGGATTTCTTGACTTCTTTCCCTCTGTTTTCATTCAAACGTTTATCTAATGTAGCTTCATATTTTTTTAATGTCAATATCCTTTTTAATTCAATAAGTGAGTTCCAAATATAGATATAAAAACTGTTATAATCTTTCATAAATGATCTGTTGACCTTCATTTCATAATTTTTTGTTAACTTTTGGCCAGACTTTTATTACTGAACCCTTAATTAATGTTATGCTTTTCTTAGGTTAACTGCTGAGAAATAATAGCAAAATAAATAATCCCTAATTTGAGGAAGCATATTGTTTAGCGAGGGAGACTTACTTTCCATCCTTTGCTAGATAACATAAACTCATTTCCACTCCTCTACATGTCACCTCAGGATCCTTTTCGTAGATTTTAAGCTTCCGAGAGATAATAGTCTCTTCATCTTTTCAATAATCTTATCTCTATTTTAGCAGTAAGAATCTTTTCCTCTATCTCTATGCTTAATTTGTTGACAAGCAAATAAGACATTTAGATAAGATCAAATTTGCCAATCTTTTTTTTGATACTCACACATTCGTTTCTCACATCCATCACAAGGAATCTCTATTTTGCAGGCACATTAATAATAAACGAATCAAGGCACTATAATATTTGATTGATAAAATGTAATTCAGAATATTTTTAAATGTATATTGACTAATCATCTTAAAATGTATATTGACTAATCATTTGGGTCTGGAATAATTCCATGGATAAGGTAATCAACTCCCAGAAGTTATTAACATGGTTACCAAGTGGCTAATTTAATTTATGTTATTTTAATTTGTGAAATAGATAATAAAATTCTAATGACCTAATTCTGTAAGAAAAATATCATTAACTTGATGAATGAAATTTATCAGATACACATTTTTTTGTACTTTAATTTAAATATTTATGATGTAAATGGTCAGTTCATCAAATAGCTTAGCTTGATAAAACTTTGCACTTATTGCCAGATCACTCAAAATCTAAATGTAAAAAAATGGCTATTGCAACTAGGTAAATCTGAGTAAATATTAGAGAACATGTTTGAGCTATACTATGTAAAAATAATATGTAGCTAAATGTTCTTATTGTTCCATCATTTGGCTAATCATGTAAGGCTTACTGCATTGAATTTTATTTTCCAGATATATCTATAAATACAAACAGTGTGATTAAGGTTATGGATCTGTGTTTTTGAGCTACTCCATAAACAAAGCAACTTCTGACAGAGCCATGGTTAGTCAACAAAAAACAAACAAACAAACAAATCTAAATTTATCCATACCTACTAACTAAAATCAAACTAATCATCATACTCAAGATAAAATACAGTGCATATAAGAGACTGAAATATGGCAGTTCTGTGCTAATAATATCATGAGGTTTATTCCATAGAAATTAGCAAAGCGAATGCCTCGTTTTAGGTGCTTGATAATTCTTTGAATGAATTAAGAAACGGAATTGATGAAATGTATGAGTGAATGAAATGGCAAAAATAGTGGCAGCAATCCATAAAATTCATTTACATAAAATTATTGAACTAGCAAACTATTAACATCGTTCAAGAAAGGCATCATTAGATTATATATCTGGAGAAATAAAAATAAAATAATTAAAGGAATTAATTAGACCCATGTATTTAAAATAGGTTCTTAGAAAAAAAAAATCATTCCCCTATATCTGAATTTTTAAAGACAAATATGACACAAATAGGACACTCCAATTATTAGAAAGAATTTCATTTCATCAATCCCGAGGGGAGATAAAAAGTTAACGATATAAATAATTTAAAAGGGATTTACTTAAATTTGTTAATGATAGATCTACGGAGATTATTCAATTTAGTTTCAAAACATGTTCTACCCTGAATTATCTTTTTGTATTCATGGTAGAGGAGAGTTGCCTGAGTGGTGGACTGCATAGTGGTCCAGCCAGCCATTATTGTACTCTTCAAACTTTTAAGTAAAATGGTGATAAAGATGTGTACTCTCAAACATCTGGAAAAATGTCTTACTTTATTTCCAAGGGAATAAATATATGTAAAGTGTTTAAAGGCACACAATAAATGCTGCATAAAGTCTTTATTACAGCAAGTATTACTGGAGTAATTGAGTCAAAATCCTCCTCAACTTCATATTCTTTCTCTTTTCTCGCTCCCTCTCTCTCTCCAAAGTTGTTTTGCATTTTTTTGGTTTGTATCACTTGAACTTACTACTTTCATTTCTGACGGCCCTGTCTAGTAACGTCTGAACAGTGTTAAAGTAACCTTGATAAAGAGAAAAAAAAAGTCCCATAAAGTGTTATAGACTGAGACAGTCACTTCTTGCTTAGAAGTGAACTGCGTTCTAATGTCTTTTCAAACATATAGCTGTCTGGTTAAGGATGATTAATAATTTAAAATTTAATAAATTATTCTCTGATCGCCCACTTAGTCCCAAGCTTTAATTTTGGTTGTGTTCATATTAAAGGTTTTGCAAAGCAAATTATTTTTAATATATTTGGGAAAAAGCTAAATAATATCAGATGTTAAACAATTCATATATTGTAGGAAGAAAAACATTTTCATCATACCAGATTAAACAGTGGTATTATCTGCTATTGCAAATAACAGATATTTGAGAACGATGATGCCTAACAGAACATTTTATCATTTTGGTATAAATTTTTGGCGTTATCAATTTTTTGGTTTATCAAGTGATGTCTGACAATTTTCAGCAAGTTGGAATAATTTGCTTACAAAATGCTCTTACTTGAAAAAGAAATGAATGGGTTAGTTCTCTCTATAATCTTTCTAGATATAAAAAAGAACACAGCCTTGCATTATTATTAGAGTTCAGGTTCCGTAGAAGTGTTCTTCTTAGAAAGTGTTAAATCCTGTCAGTTTATTGGTCGTTTTTGAGATTCCTAAAGAAATATAAAAAGACTTTGCCACCTTGCAAACTTGAACACAGTTTTCTGACAAAGTTCTTTATTCCGAAGGGAATACTTATTTATTTTTTAAGTTTAAAATATACAAAACCCAAAACACTTTATATCTTTCTGAAGAAAATTACTTTGCTCTTTAAAAATAAAATTATACTTTAAGAACATAGGTAAAATTTCAATTTGTAGTTTTGTTTTAAATTTTAAAAATTCATGTAGAAATAAAATGTGAGGTAACGTTACTAAAAAACCTCTCAGACATACTTGAATATGTAGAAATACATGTGAATAAATACAAAGAGTAATAAATTATGGGGTTTTTTCCCCCCTTTCTAAAGCTATCTTACTTAATAAACACTGGTCTCCCATTTAAAACAGTAAATTAAACAGATTTACATTTTCTGAGACTTCACACACCTTGATAACATTTAAGTTCTCCAAGTTACCATTTCCCAAATAGCTGTGAAGCCAAAGTCTTAATCCTTAGAAAAGAACTACAAGTGTAAACAAAAGTAGGAGTGAATATACTATCTATTCTTCAGTTCTAATTTTATCCTCAAAAATGTATTTGCATTGTCAAACTTCAAAATCAACTCATGTACTTCAACAATTAACAAATGGTTATCCAGCCTTATTCATTCTTCTTTCTCACAGATTCCCTTAACTGGGCTACCAGCACATTAAAAGATATTTTATAAAAAGCCTGAAATTAGTACCAAAATAAGAGAAAACATAAATACAATTTGTTACTGTATCAACCTTAGTGAGAGCTACTTTAATGTGTCAGTGTAACAAGTGTACTACTACCTGCTTTACCTGTCATTCTTTGCTAGAAATTTTTATCTCTTCAATCACCATCGGTTAGAACCCAAGCCACTGGCCTGCTTCTTAGCGCAGATCCTTTTGGGATTATTGTAATTTGTACACTCTTTGAGTGTCAGTCTAATAATACTCACTAGAGAATAGTTGAGAACATTTATCAAGGTTTGAGATAACTTGAGTATTAGCATAATCAAGTTTAGTTGTATGATTCTCCATTAAGAATCATTGGGTTTATGCATGTTAGAACTCCTCCTACGGTCACCGAGGCTGTGTGGCAGACAAGACCCTGTCCCTTAATAGCATCAGCTGCTGTTCTCAGTGCAGCTCTTACTTCCTCAGTGTATTTTCTTTGTCTTCATTATAGGCCTCTTTTCCACCAATGCCCAAAACTACTCTGACCACTAACACTAGAGAAAAAGCAACGCTTTCTCCCAGAGGAGAGGGCTACAGCTCCCTAGTTCCTCTTAAAAGAGAAAAAATATATATGATTTTATTCTTTAAAAAAAAAAAGTCTATGTTTTCAGCAGGAAAAGAAATTGCTTCAGAGAGGGGAGAAGGGAAGAACAAGGAGAAGCACAAAGAGGTCCATTTTGAAGACTGTGACCCCCAGAGACCCAAGCAGACACTCCTTCCACTTTCCTTCTAGTCTTTCAAAGTAAATGTCACTTTTAAGCTACTGAACAAGATCAAAAAGACCACAGATCCTTGGGACTAGCCACAAGAAGTCTTTAAATTTTTCACATTCAATATGTGTCAGTCTTTTGAGAATAAAATATTAGTCAGTTGAAAACAATTGGATCACCTTCTAATTTACTGATACTCAGGAGTAAAATATTATATGTGGAATTTGATCACAATAGGCAAACACCGCTATATGAAAAATCATGAATATATATATATATATACATAATTTATTTGGTATTCAGTATTTATAAAGTAAGATTCTAAAATGAATATTTAATTCCCAAATGGCCTGTCTCTGACCCCATAGCTCAACTGGGCAAATATATCTTAATATTGATGAACTATAAGCAATAGTACCAATACACCGAATATTGTTGATATATGCATTAACTAACTTTGAAAAGTGTGTGAAAGCATTTTTCCCTATAGACTTTAAATCAAAGATGGGCTTGAGAAATGAACAGTAGTAAAAGTAAAATATTAACTAAAACCAAAATTTTTTTCTGTCTACTTCTATTTCTCCCTCTCTTATTAGTAGAGTATTTATTTTTGTTGAGAATGGTTAAGCGGTATATTTTTACATTTAAATTGGAAAAAACATTGAATTCAATAAACCCCATATAATATTCCCCCTTTAACCATGGTTTTCTTTTCTGTGGTTTCAGTCATTTGCAGTCAATCATGGTCCAAAAATATTAAATGGAAAATTCAAGAAATAATTCTCAAGTTTTAAATTGTATGCTATTCTGAGTGGCATGATGAAATCTCATGCAGTCCCGTTCAGTTTCACCCGGGACATAAACCATCCCTTTTTCCCATGTAACTACACTGTATAAACTACCCCTCTGTTAGTCACTTAAAAGCCATCTCAGTTTTCAGATAGGTTATTGGGGAGAGAAAGAGAGAGCGAGGGCACATTCACATAACTTTTATTATAGTATATCATTATAATTGTTCCATTTTATTAATAATATTGTTGTTATTTCTTACCATACCTAATTTATAAATTAAACTTTATCATAGGTATGTATGTGGGGGGGGGGGGGAACACAGTATGTATACGGTTTGGTACTATCTGCATTTTCAAGCATCCGCTGGGGGTCTTGGAACATATTCCCCCTCAGATAAGGTAAGACTACTGTTTCTATTTCACTTCACCAATGATTTTATCAACTTCTCTTTGAATAAAAATAAAATAATTTACAAAGTAAAGATAATTATATTGCAATGCCTGTTGAATTTAGCAGACAATTTTTGTTGAACATATTAAAATAATACTGAGACTAATGGTTGAATTCATTTTTACTATTTTAGTTCTGTCCATGATAGAGACAACTGAGAACATTTATCAAGGTTTTAGGCAATACACTTTGAGATATCCTGCATATTTAGCAAAATCAAGTTAGTTGTATGATTCTCCATTAATAGTTATCTTTATGCCCAGGTTTGTGTCCTCATAAAAATTTAGAGAGAACTCCCAGTCTGCAGATTTTATCAGCATAGTTATTGCTGTGTAGAGCTCCATAGCAACCCAATTCATAAAAGAACATATACTCATGTTTAGTAATTCTCATTATAGCAGCACGTCCTTATAATGTTATATCCAGGAAACTAAAGGACACACCTATGATATAGATACAAATTACAAAGAAAATCTATGCAATATGCACAGGGGATATGATTTTGCTTGCATCAACATCAGGTCTGTAAAATAAGAAATTCTTCATGGTATCATTTTACTATGTATCATTTTCCCGTATTAAAATTCTTTTATCACAGACTTTTTCAAATTCAAATGATCGAGAATTATTGAAAAACAGTAACCGTGTTTTATGTGTCTTTCATTTTCTTCCTTTTGAGGAAACACAGTAAGATTTAATATGACTGCCATCAATAGCATACTGTAACTTGATCCATCCAATAGTTGTCACTAACAGACACCTTTGATAAAATAGCATGGAGCAAAAGAACTACTCCCCCCATAAAATGTATCCTTAGCCCTGAGCTGAAGAAGTTGCTTCCGATGATCTTGACACTTGCTTGAAGAATGAAACATTATACAAACTTATGTTCTTATAGAATAGTTCACATTGCCAGTATAGATAAAAATTGATTTAATGAGACTGAATCTAGATACAAAGATTATAGTAATTATTTTGTAATCTCTATATATAATTGCTATAAATCTAGAGTGTCAAAATAGACTACTAGAATTGTAAATATCAGGTCATCTATATATAAAATCAATGCATCTTTCTAATGGAGGATTTATTTTCTAGGTCCATAATGCCTACTCACATTTGGGTAGTGGTTCATACATTTCAAAGACATTGCAAGTTATTTTATCTTCAGAAAAACTATGTGAGCTTACTAAGTCAGTACAATTGCCCCATTTTTCAAATGATAAGGATGAGTCAGAGAAGTGAAATGTCTTTCGTGGAATCTGAGTTTCTTCTTTCCAGTCCATTCCCCTGACTTTACATCATACTATTTGTAAGGTCCATATGAAAAGGCCTATATCTATAAAATGGTAAACTCGATTTGTTTTTGGGAGAACAAAACTATCATAATAGTTTTTATTTCATATACTGTTCATAATATAAAAACTGATTATTTCCGTATCAGAAACTAGCTCCAAAAACACACACACACACAAACAGAACCCAAGATTATACTAACAGTTAAGCAGCCTAAACAGTACACAGGTATAAATCAGTACAAGAGCTTCCTTAACAATACTGTGTAATTCTGGGCTTCTTTATTGTTATTCCATCGCAAGTAGATTGTTATAGTAATCTCCCTAGCAAATTGAAATTGTATATCAGTACTTGAGCCGTTGTGTCTAAAAATGATAAAAGCACTGTTTTTGAGATTTGAGGCAAAAGAGGTCAGCTTCCTAAATTTCTTTACTCTTGACATGAGTTTGACTTCTGATTTTTCTATTTTAAGCTAAGCTCTAGTGAAGCCCAAGTCCTGTGCTCCTAGGCAAGCTTTTGTGCATATCACAATAGTATTAGTTACTGCTGACACAGCCATCACTCTTGTTTTTTCTAGTATTTCTTTCACTCTTTCACTGACACCATTATGAAAAGTTGTGCTGGCACAGCCTTAAAGTCACTTAATATCCTCTTTTATTTGCACGACTAACTTATTTATTATTAAAATTTTGTTTGCAGAGAAGATATTAACTACATATGGATGAGCAATTTGTTTAGAGTTTCCGCTTATAGGCTTTATGAATTTAGCATATTGAGATACTCTACAAACTAAAAAAAGAAAGCTACTAAAAAGCAAAAGCAATCAAAGATCAGAAGTATTTATAATCTTTACAATCTGAACACAAGGAAACATCATAATGAGACCTGTTCCTCCTCTCTACTACCTAATTAATTGTGATGGAGTTTAATCTTTCATTTCTTAGTTTAATAGGGCAAGCCTTCTGTGTCGCTGTACTTATGACATCATTAATTACCATTTCTTAATTTAAAAATATAAATTTACAAGAAATAAAATCTTATATTTTACCACCCCAAGGTTTTTATACTTCTAGTGCATGGTCTGTATTCTATTAAGGACAAAGTCTCAGATATGTTATTTACACTCTGTGTTCATTTTAAATACTTCTTACAAAAATGTTCTCTAGAAGACCTATGTTTATAACTTAACTGAAACGATAAAGAAATATAAAGAGTTATTCGAAGAAGAAATCCAATATAAAGACATTAAAACTTAGGACATATTGTCATGATGAAGTCATTAAAAGCTGTCAATTGTCATTCCATGTATAATTCTGTTGTTTACTTTTTTATCAAAAAGGTGTTTTTCATAGTGATAAATAGAAAGAATTTTACTATAGGTAGCTGAATGAGCTTTAAAAAAAAAAGCTTACCTATATGAGTAACAAGTCATTCATAATAAGAACTTTTGTAGATATTAAAACATAATGAAGTTATAAATCAATAATAATGTAACATAATAAAAATTAGATAAAAATTTTAAACAAAATTGGTAGAATGTCATCTAAAAACCAAGATATTTTTGGAAATGTTTCAATACCTTTAATAATTGAAGCTTCAAATTTTACATTTGTGAAAGAATACTTAAATTATTAATATTGCAAAGTAATGGTGATTTTTCTTCAAAGTTCTTTAAAGAAATTTTTAATTAATTTAATTAATTTCAGTATCATGATAAAACAGTTTAAGTAAAATTTTAAAAACTATATCATATATACATATACACCTAGATATATGAGGCTAAGTAAAATTATCAAACATTTGTGCAAATGAATCATGTTGCCTTTATAAAATATGGACAAAACTGCATGAGCATAATGTCAATATGGTATACTATTGTAACATTTTTTTCTATGAGATATATCAGATCACATTTTTAACTCAGCAAGAGTTGGTTGAATTTATGATAGAGAAGTCATATCGTGATTTACAGATATCTTCATATTTCACCTTGGTTTAAGTATTCCTCAAATCATACTTGTAATCATGACAGATATTTAGAAAATCACTTATAATTAATAATTTACACATCAAAAAGAGTCTATCACCTATGCTACATCACAGGTTACATTTGACCTCCTGCAAGTTGATAAATGTTGGTACTTTGCAGCTTTTACATAACACTTAAATTCAAAATTTGAGTTTTAAAACAACAATATCCTGGGTTCCATTTAATAACAACACAGTTATTATTGATTAATGGGCATGTAAAAATAAAAATTTTATATTAAAAGACATATTAAAATCACACCCTCCCTCTATTTTTTCCCCTAGAATGCTCTAGAACATCACTGTTTAAGGGACAACAAATCTTACTTCAGGTTTAAACATACAAGTATGTTTCTAGAGTGTAAGTATACTGTGCACAATGCTTCATAAACTTTATCACCTCTTATTAAGTCATTTAATCCTAAAGTACATCTACAGCAATAATGCGTCAACAATTTTAGTTTATTTCTGTGTTTCATCACATTGAAGAAATATTGAAGAAATATTAAATTCTCATTTTTCTGTGTAATAAAATATTCAGATATGTTATTTACACTGTGTAAAATATTAAAATATCACTTATTAATTACTTAAATTAAGAAATTAATTATTTAATTACTTAAAACATTACTTATTAATACTGCTACCTTCTCTAAAGAATAGTTTGTCTTCATTATAAAATACTGCAGTCTAAAACATATCTCTTTAGAAGAGTTGCAGCATTTTAAAATTAATTTATAATCAATCAAACTTATTTTGTTCTAATAATTAAAAGAGAGTTCTTTGAGAATACTTATGTAATGCACAAATTAAAATTACAAATTTAAAATTATAAAATACAAATTTTAAATTTTGGTCATTTTTTCTCTATTGGACATCTGATTTTTTCCATGTATCAGATGGTATTTTAAGTCGCCTCTAATGATAAAATAGCCCAGTGTAACACCAGAGCAATCTTTAACTGGGAGTTCTAAACATTTTTTAAAAAGTGTGCTTACCATGTTCCAGCCAGGGTAGAGGTAGTCTGTACCAACAAATTCAAAGTAGTGAGCAAAACCTTCCTTCAGCCACACATCTTCCCACCACACAGGAGTCACAAGGTCACCAAACCACTGCAGTGACAAAATAAATAGGTATCAGATAAAATCAAATCTATCCCAGAATTATTTTATCTAAAATTAAATGTATTAAACTATGATTATCATAACTGAAAATCATTCCTTAATTGATTTGGGAATTTTAAAATGTGTTGCAGTAAGACTATTGATTTATTCTACTACTTGGATAACTAGTTTGTTTACTTTTTTATCAATGCACTCAGAGAACAAGAATAAAATAATCAAGAAACACACACACGCACACATTTAACCTGCAGAAGACTGATCACAGCTCTCTTGAAATAATTGAAGACCTAGTATGTAGAAGAGAAAAAGACATGTCTCTTATGGTCCTACAAGGAACAAATCAAGACTGGTAGATGAAAATTAGGGTCGATAGATGTTTTCTGAAAATGCAGGAGACCTTCTAACAGACTAAGATGCCCAAAAATGGAAAATACTGCCTCAAGAGGTAGTGAGCAGCTCATCACAGGAAGTATGGAAGCATCACCTTCTAGTTGTAGAGGCAATTCAAGGAAGACATTGGCTCATTGAAGGAATTAAAGGCTTTTAAGATGTTCCACACTTGACTCTCCATGAGTCTATGATAATGAGGGGTTGGACCCCAAAGTCTCTAAGATCCTTTCGATAAAAAATAATGTTGTAATTTTTAATTGGTTTTTGATTAGGTCATGATGCCTTACTCTGAAACCCTGTTTTGTTCAACAAAAGGTTAAAAGAATTATTTTTTCATTAAAGAAAAAAATGTATCATATGCCAGGAAGTAGCCTAAAGACTTGAGATTCAATGATGAAAAGTCAGTTAATGTCTCTTCTCATGCAGCTGATACTTTATTGTGAGATAGAGGGAATGACATGAGATTGCAAATAAAAAATAAATAAGCAAATGAACAACACAATTTCAAATCCTAATGAAGTGTGATCCGTATGGAGAGGGACCATCTTGGATGATAAAAGCAAAAATATTCTCTCTAAGCAAGTGACATTTGAGCTTAGACTTTAATGATAAGAAGGAGCAGCCATGAGAAAGCCTTGGGCAATAAAATTCCAGACAGATTTAAGTAACCTTTAGATGTGAACACCTAAGTGGGAATGAGTTATTTAAGAAACAAACAGAAAAGGTGGACAAGTACCAAATTATGGACGATTTTAGGAGCTACAGTAATAAAGAGCTTAGTGACTGAATGTTTAAATATTAACAATAAGGTACCACTTACTCAAGAGGATCTCTAACTGAAATACAATGAAGAGATAACTGAATATGTGAATGACGAAATAAATGATATTTAAAATATTTTTTATTCTTGATCAAAATGCACATTTTTCCTTTAAATTGAAAGCCTGTCCTAAGAATTATGACAATACGTCACAGCAGGTTCTAAGTGGAAGAAAGATATAATCCAAATTAAGTTTTTAAAAGATCAGTCTGGTTTCCGTGTGGGGAATGGCAAGTAAAAGAGCAAGACAGGAAGTGGCGGAAATGGTTTGAAGAACATGAACTTCAGAGGAGCTGAAGGTTTTGAAGGAGGATAGTGCTTTGAAAATAGCAAAGGGGGTGAGGGCAAAGAATATTTACTCCACCTCCATCCAGGCCCTGAGATACTTGAGATGTGAGGAGGAAGCCTCAGGGGCCATCCAGGATCGCTCAGTGGGCTTAAGGGAAAGGAAGATTCGAAAAAGAATATAAAGTTCTAAGGAGTCTGTTTCAGCAGGAGTGGTGGCAAATCATAGTATGTATGATTTGTCTAACAGTAGTCTAATTGCTTTTCTTGGAAAAAATTCTTTAATCCCCTCAACAATCCTAAACTGTAAATAGCCCCATTTTACACAGGAAACTCAGACACAGAAGAGTTAAGAAACTTGCAGTTACTAAATAATATGGCTGGGACGACAAATTCTTAAATTCAGAAGGTAGAGTGGCAAGGTTTGGGGGGTTACCATAGAGGACTGGAGAGTTATCTCACTGAAGGAGTGATAGACCAGTCTTAAGATAAGACCTAGATGACAAAGGCGATGATCTGCAAGGTGTTGATGACAACAAACAAGGTTTTTCCATGATGCCATTTGCCCTGACTGACAAGGAAGAAGGTTCCTGATTAGTGCAAATTGGAAGCTTGACACCCAAGTGAATGCTCATTCCTGCAGCTTCTTAGGCAGCCTATGGGGAAAGAGCATTTTCATCCAAACAAGACATGTCTGGACCTCTTTTATCCAACTACTCTTGGGTGAGGAGAATACTTATATTTACACATTTCTGAGATGTTTTACTGTGACTCTCATTTGGACATAATAATCACTTACTATGATTTATTAAGCACTTACTACATATTTTACACAGAAAAATAGGTTCTATGCTGAGCACTTGACATATAATATTCCTTCAATAAACACAACTATCTTGTGATATTAAAAAGAAAAAAATTGTGACAATAAATAAGTGGGGAGAGAGGATAACACGGAAAATAATTTGGCAGTGATAGTGAAAACTATTATATGTTTCTCTTAGCTTCTGGTTCATTCCCTCCTAGTAAGTAGCACTAACTGCCAAGCTAGAGCATGAAAAAAAACAAAGAACAAATGAAATTCAATTCCAGGAACAATGATGACATCACCTATGTACTTTTATCTCAATAGAACTATACAGATAACTTGTTTCTAGGAATGTTCAAAAAGGAAAGTGCTTTTGCCTCAAAGAATTATATTTTTAGCTGGAAACTCTTCTCTTTAGCACAGAGCCCTAGTTACCTCTGCAATGAATCCCTTTAAGTCTCTGAGGTAAGGAACACATGTCCAACCTGGCCAGTATGACAGGTACAAACATCTTACAGGTTCACTGCCATTTAGGTAAATGGTTATATAACCTGGACCAATGTATCATTAAGTCAGTATTCATGGATTGGAATTTAGCAGTTCGCCTTTTTTCGCTGACAGCGTTTTCCAAAATCACTATTTCTTAAATTTTTTCTAGCTTTTAAAAAAGGTTTTAGGTTTACAACAAATTGAAGTCATATGATATCACAATGAGATTTCTGGTGTTTTGACTCAAAAACTATCCATAGTTACAGGTAATCAGGATGGAAGTTGCTTTTTATTAACATGAATGTTTATTTTCAGTTTTTTTTCCTCACTAGAATCAAGATTCAAATAAGCGTTGCAAAATCTCTGTAATACCTTCTACTCATTGTAAGATAGTGCATAAAGTCAAAATGAAATTAATTTTATCTTAGCTTTACTACAAAGTTGGCTAATTTACATATGAATTTCTACACATGCCAAGACAAAAAAATATCAATCATTTGAGAACAAAGAGTCTATGGCTGAGTTAGTGAAAGACTTCCTAAGTGTCTGTGTGATGGGAAAAAGGGAGTAACAAATTGATTTCAGCAAAAGCAAATTTTGACATGTACACAAAACTCAGCTGCATTTTTCAGCAATGCAATAAATCATTGCCATCACTACACTTACCATATACACACACCAATAATCACAAGAAAATAAAGCAAGGTTGACAAGGACTAGTGACTGGATAGGGTCTCCAAAGAGGCTGCTGGATGGCAGTGCCATCTCACTACGCAACTAAACCGAATGACAGTTGCTTATTCAATATGATCAGTGTGTTTGCTTTTGTTCGTGCTGTCATCTGACAGAAACAACAGAAAGAACTAAACAGTGCTTTATATATAATTAAAACTTAATTGTGAGGATAATAATTTAGCTCCTAATCTAACTATCTGAAATCATTGTATATTCTTGATAGGTAGCAATTATACTTACTGATCCTTTTTTCTCATACCTGGTGACATATTTCATGAACAATGACCATGGTGACATCCAGCAAATAAGAAATAGATGATACACTGGGATCCAGCAGTATTCTCTGTTCCACAAAAATACTTAGTCCCCAGTTCTCCATAGCAGCATACGGATGCTTAGGCACAGCTAAAAGATCTAGAAATAGAATAAAACAATTCCAAAGCCTTTAACAAACATACCAGATTCTAAAGTTACATCCTAAAAAAGTCCAGAAATCCTAATTAGAAGTAATACTTGCTCTTTCTTAGTATTCTTTTTTTCTTCTAAATTAAACTACCTGCCGTTTCTACGTGACAGCAGAAATATAGGCTATCACTGTAAATGCTGGCCGTGTCCATTCATCACAGTTCATTTTCAGACCGAGTGCTGTAGGAGGCGGGAAGCATCAGCACCATTATTGATGGGGCCATCCTAATAAGTTTCAGAAAGTCAAGGAAACCAAATTCAGCAGGAATTTACAGAGTCAGAATACACAGCGCCTTCTAATGAAAATATATTCAGTTCAATGTAGTGAATATTGTACTTTCATTTTTGCCTCAATATTTTTTTGAAAGAAAACACGTTATATCCGTTTGAAAATACGATGTGTCATTTTTCTAATTCCTTAAATTCTAATTTATTTTTTTTGAGTTCTATTAAAAATTATAACACCTTACGCAAATATCACTTACAGAGAAAACTGTGATAGTGGCTGTAGTGGCGAAAGGACTATCGAGAGAACTCACAGGCTTTGGTTCTGTTCTTGCCTCCACCGTTAACTAGAGATATGACATCGGTAAATCACTTAATTTCTTGAGACCACAATTCCCTCACCTATAAAATAAGGTTATTGGCCTTCATTATCTCAAAAATCTCGTCCAGCTCCAAAAATCTATGATTAGATGATTCTAAGATTTGTGCTTATTTTAAAAGGTCATAGAGGCATTATCAGCTTCTGGTTAGGGTGACAATAAGTTCATGCTTTGATGTACTCCCTCTCCTCCAAACACAGAGTGATGATACATAAAATATTAAAAGGCAAAAGTAAGAAAATTTCTCTAGGCTCGAAAATAAACCTCTTGCCATAGACCAGAACTGGTACAGAAATGCAAAGTAGGAATTGCGTACGAAGCCACAGGCCTGCTGGGTTCTGGCTTCCGCAGCAGGCCTTCGCAGCTGGGAATTGGCTCCAGCAGGATGTGACACAGCCAGAGACTTAAGCCAAGCTGACTGCTTGATGCCAGGGGTCGAGGTAGGACATGCATGCTCATGAGAAGGGCTGAAAATAGCTGGTGCTCATTGCTTCCCGAGAAAGGTAGCAAGTGGCAGAGTAGCGATTCGAACCCAAGCAGCCTAGCTCAGTGCCTTGCTCTTACGCAGTGATATAATGCATGCAGTCTTTGACCCTGGAGTTCCAGTTCCTCATATAAATCCTGGAGTAACTCCCTAGGATACCAAGAAAAACTTGGTACAAAAATGCTTACTGCAGTATTGTCTGTAGGAGTGAAAATGGAAAACTAAATGCTTTTCATCAAGATAATGAGCAAAGAAAATGTGAAATAGTTATACAAAAGAATATTATGCAGCAATTGAAATAATTGATATTACTACCAGATTCTATCTAACAGTCCATGTGTCAATGTTGACAGAACAATCGAGGTGTAAAATGACCCTTAACCATATACTACTTAAAAACAAACAGAATAATACCATTTGTTGTAAATAAACACTCACACATACATATACATACCCAGATAGTAATGGTATAGCACATATTCGAATCACACACATATTCGAATAATAAACACCAAATTCAGAATCATAATTGCTTCAGGAAAGAAAGGAGGAGAAAGGGATGAGGGGATAGTCTTTTAGGTTCCTGGACCCAATTTCCATTTAAGGGCACGGGGGTTCCTATGTCACCAACAGGCAATAGTGAGGTACCAACCAGGTGTCTGAGAATTCAACTCGATTCTGACACTATCAACCTAAGGATAGTATCAGCTTCCACAAGTTAAAGGCCCAGTCTTACAAGACTCCTCCCCAATTCCCCCCACACGCCTTGCTACATCAGATGCCAGTCACAAATCCAGGTTGTTACCTGTACTTCTGACTGACTGGCTATAAATCAGAGGTCCCCATGACCTCTGTTTGGGTTTGATTAATTTGTTAGAGTGGCTCACAAGACTCAGAGAAACATTTACCTTACTAGATCATCAGTTCATTATAAAAGGATATAACTCAGGAATAGCCAGATAGAGGAGATGCATAGGGCAAGGAATGGGGAAAAGTTGTAAGAGTTTTCATGCTCTCTCCAGGCCCATCACTCTCCCCAAATCTCCAAGTGTTTTCCCACCCAAAAGTTCTCTGAACCTCGACCTTTGGGTTTTTATGGAGGCTACATTACATACGGCATGACTGATTAAATCATTGGCCATTGGCAATTAAATTTAATCTCCAGCCCCTCTCTCCTCCCAAACCCTCTAATCACAGAGTTGGTTCCAGCCCCATCCTCAGGTGAATTCCAAAAGTTACGTTATTAACATAAAAAACGACTTTATAGCTCTTATCACTTAGCAAATTCCAAGGGCTGGGGGAGCTGCGATCTAGAAACCATGAGGGAAATATATTTAAGAAATGACCGACTATATATTGTTTATAAATCACAATATCATAGGTGGTCACACAAGGAATTTCAAATGTGTCTTCAATATTAATTTCTAAAGCAGAGATGGGTACATGGGTATGATTTATATTATCGATTCTTTTTTGTACGCCTTAAATATTTCATGAGATAATCATGCTAAGCAAAATAAGCCAGAAAGAAAAAGTTGAAAATCACATGATATCACTTATATGTAGGATATAAACCTAAAAGCAACAAACAAACAGGACAAACAGAGACTCATGGACATGGACAATGAACTAGTGGTTTCCAGAGAGTAGGGGATTGGGGGAGGGGAGAGGAGAGAGGTAGACACACAATGTGTGTGTGTGTGTACATATATATACACATATATATACACCTTACTGTTAAAGTGTACAGTTGAAACTGACCAGATTTTAACCAATGTCACAATAAAAAAATAAACAAATAAATTTAAATAAATTAATTAATAAAATAATCAAGTTTTACAATACAGTTGATTTTATTCATGACTTCAACAAACATCAGTATTTGCTGCATCCTTAAGTTTGAAATATATATTAAAATAAGTCAGATATGGCCCCTGTATCCACTACATTTTACACTAAGAATGGGGATATGACAGCTTAACACGAGAAAAAAAGAATCAAAACTGCAGTGAAAGAGAGAAAACAAATCTAGTTGGAGAGGTTCTTGAAAGAGATAGTATTTGAGTTGGACTTGAAAAGATAAATAAGATTCAAAAGGCAGACAGAGGTTCTATATGTATTTATTTATACAAGTGTTAAATTGAGCATCTCCTTGGCTCAATAGGAGCATTGTTTTGTTCTTCAAGAACCTTATTCCCTGCTCTCATGGCACCTATGTTAATATGTGGGTGTGTATAGGAGGAAGAGGTCAATTAACAAGTAATAAATGAATGAACTAAATGTAGTAAATAATAAATGCTATAAAGAAATTATAACAGAGGAAGACAGTGATTGACCGTGGGATTGGGTGGGTGTAGTATGATCAAGGCAGGCCTCTGTAGGGTAATCACATTTCACCCAAGATGGGAAAAATGGTAGAAGCCAGCTGTTTGAAGAAAGGACAACAAATACAAAAGCCTAAAGTGGAAATGAGATAAACAGAAAGGAGTTCAGTGTGGCTGAAGAATATAATGGAGAAGAAAGCAGATCTGAGAATTCATAAAAATTGCAAGTACATAACAAATACACATTCTTCTACTTAAGATTTTAACTTGAGACCTTCCCTGAATATGAACAAACTAGGCAACAGAACAACATTGTGTCAACTCTGCCAGCCACCAGCAGATGGCAACAGCAGTAGCAAATCTGATGTCATTTACTTGTAGAAACATGTTAACTTATGAACAATCCTTTGGAATCAAGCTGATTGGAAAACAGAGGTATTTCTGTTTCCTGGAGAGTCGAGTGTAGTCAGGTTCCCAAAATTAAGTGAGCAAATCAGGCCATGCATTGGGATTTGGAGAGGCACAAATGACACAGACATGAGCCAGGTACAAAGTCTGAGAGTTTGGAATTAAGAGGAAGGTACACCTAGGAGGTAGTTATCTGACAGCAAAAGCCTGACTAGCAGCATACACAGGGGGCAGTTAAAGGTTGACACCAAAGATGTCAGGCATTGGTGACTAGGCAAGCAGCTGGTTTCATACTGGTTTCCAGGGGTCCAAGGGCACAAAAGTCAGGCCTGGGTAACAAGACTATATACATCAACAAGACAAGGGCTCATCAGAAAATAGAGTCAGATGCAGACAAAGCTATTAAGAATAGAGTAAAATACAGAGCTCAGTAATAGGAGTCAGCTTCTCAGACACAGGTATATATTATGGTGGATATAGAGAATCATGCCTATAGGTGGCAGAAGGGAAAAGTAAAAAGAAACTAGAAAGAATTTAGATTATGTGACTACACAACCTTTTAACAAAGCACTGAAGAAACCTGGATATTCTTCCAACAGCTATTGATAGATATTTTAACTGTGCCTTACTGCTCTATACCTTCATAACTTAAGGCATCTCACGTGATAGATTTATACTTTAAGAATACCCGCATGAAGTATACATATCTACATAAAGACTTGTACACAATGTTCATAATTTTACTTCAAATAGCCCAAAACTGAAAATAAATCAGATGTCCATCAAAAGGTGAATGGATAAAGTCAGGTATATCTATACAACAAAATACTATTTAAAATGAAAAGCAATGAACTCTTGATACATGCAACGCCATGGGAGAATTCCAAAAATCTATACTGAGTAAAAAAGAAGAAAAAATATACATGCCATAAGATTTATGTCATGTTTATCAAATTCTATAAAATGCAAAAACTAATCTATACTATCAAAAAGCAGATTGGTCATTCCCTGAAGACAAAGATGAAAGGGGTTAAAAAGATAGCAACAGGAAATTTGGGGCGGGGGTGATGGAAATGCTCACCAGGGTGATGATTTCAGAGGTGTTCACGTATCTTAAAGCATCAAATGGTACACTTAAATATGTGCCGTTTACCGCATGTCACTGTATGTCAATGAAACTGTTTTAAAAACCACCTTCGATAACTGAAATATTCCTTTGCTGAACTTTAAAGAAGATAAGATTTATTCATAATGAATTAAATTATTTGAATTTTTGCAAAATAAGTTTGTCATGAGGCTATATCCATTAAAATGTGCAACCATATCTCTTTAATATGCCTTGAAAACAAAAGTAAGAAAACTCTAAGGTTTCAGAATCTAATTTACTTGGAAATTCAAAGAAAATCCTGGTTAAAATTATGCATAGTAGTCTGTTTCCAATTAATTACTACAGTCCTAAAAACTGTAGGCAGATAGCAAATATTCATATAACACTAGTGAATGTGATTACATAAATTAACATACAAATTTGACTTTCTCTACCTGTTCCTTTCAACGTACTATAATTTGCCTTCTACTTTTAACACTATACTGAAACAGCTCTTGATACTTAAGATCACAAAATCTAGTGGAGGCTTCTCTCTGCCCTTATTTTTATTGATTTATCTTTTTGACATTGCTGAGATTTATCTTACTTCTATTAGGTTCTAGTTCAACAGGATATACATTTTCCCTTCTCCTTCTTAGATTAGCTTTTCTTTTTGTTGTTGTTTTGTTTGTTTTATTTTTTTGTCAGCTTCTGACTTTTGAAAATCAAAGTTCCCAGGCTTTCCAACTGTGGGTTTTTTTTTTTTTCATTCATTTTACTAATTTTCTTTGAGTGTTCTTACCCACTGCAATGTTATCCATCACCACCCACATGCCCAGACAGTTCTCTTAGGGCTCTAGAGGAAAAGTTCTAAGCACCTTTGTAGCAGACTGTCACTTGATACCCCCAGATGTACTATTCTTTCTGGAATAGCCCCCTCCCCTTTAATCTGACTTAAACCTTCAGAAAGCCTTGCAGCTTCCTCTTTTGCACTCTGGGGAAAGTCAGCCACCATAAAAAATGTCCCATTAGCCTGACAATACCATGCTAGAAGGAACCCTGAAACCATATGGAAAGGTCCAAAGACTCACCAAACAGGGATGGATATACAACAGAAATCCAGTCTCTAGCATTAGTGGCAGTGTTCTGATATATAACTTGAAAATTAGAAATATATGCTAATGAATTCCACATTATTAAGTAATCCCAAGTGAAGGGAAAAAAAGTGCAATATCAGGCTTCCCCTCTCTATTACTCATACAGTCACATTCTCAGCTTGAAGATCATCCAGAATAAGATTCATTGCCCTAGCTGTGGAGTCATCCAATCCATGGCTCCAGCATGAGAGTCCGATATCCTCTAGCTCAGATGTTCTCTGCTACATTATCAAGCTCATACTCCATGCCCTGTCTAAAAGTAAAAGGAGTAAAGGAGATACATTTGAAATATGACCTCAGATACTTGTGTTGCTTTCCTTTGACACTTTGCCTTTTGCCTATGCCAGACTCCCTAGAATCATGACTTTTCTCTGCAATATTTCTTTGCCAGCCAATTTCTGCCTTCAAGTTGTCCACACCCAAACCTATCAATTCATCTTGAATTTCTCATTCACTTATCTAAATATTTTGAGACTAATAAGAGAGTCTCTGCTAAGATCAGAAACCCGATGCCACAGCCTTCAACCTTGAGCCTGAAAAAGGAGAGAAAGTCGTGGAAGAGAAGAATTTGAATACCAAGGAAAGTATTATCCCCAGCAACTCAAGATTATCACCTCAGTAGCCAGTCCTTTCATATCTAGGTAAAGACAGACCTGCTGCAAAGCCCTGAGCATGATCAGAGGATGTGGTACTTTCCTTACAGAACGACACTGGTCCCTGGTTGGGTGTGAGATTTTCTGCTCAGAAAATCTAGTGTCATGCAGACATTAATCCTAGACTTTTTGGTTTTATAACAGGAAAAAAACCTGAAGGCTTTCTCATGGGAATAACTGATATTTATTATTTTCCTGTATATTTCATTCATTCATTCATTCATTCATTCATTCATTCACAAAGCTTGTTGAGTCCTTACTCTACACCAGCAGAGAAGACTGACAAGGACCCTGCTCCCACAGAACTCACATTCCAGTTTCTGGGGTGGATGGAAGGTGGGCTGGGTAGGGAGCCAAACATACTCAGATAAATAAATAATCAAGATAATATGAGATTGGGATTAGGAATGTGGTGAAAATAACAAGAGAGTATGTTAAAGAGTAATGAGGTCGACAGAAGGATAGTTCAGATTGAGCGACCAGGAAAAGCCTCTCAGGAGATAACATCTAAACTGAAATACCAACCCAATCAAATTTAAGCTATAAAGTGGGTCATTTTTCATCTCAATTGCAGTATTTCCAGTGCCTAGGATAGTGCCAAGCACATGGCTGATATTCGAAATATAACTGCAAAATAAATGAATAGTTTGCCTTGTGATGACAAGTCATGCTGAATAACTCACAACCTAAACAGGTTTGTAACCATTACCAATGCCCACTTGGGAAAGAGAACTAAATGTCGCAGTTATGGTCATCATTTTCACAGTTTTACTCTCTGCTACGGGAAATATTCTGCTGCTCCTTTAAATCGCCTTCCTACTCCTCTGCTAAGTGTCACTCAGAAGCACTCTCTCCAGATTCACAGACACATTCTGAACTCTTTGCCCTAGTCCTTCCACCCCAAATCCATATTGCTCTCAAATCCCCAGGCTTTTGACCTAACTCGAACTTATTTCCTACCTCACTTCACCCTTTAAATTTCACCCTCAGCACTGTCATCCAAGTTGTACCCTAAAAGCATCTCAGTGATAATCTAAGTTATCTTTTCAGCACTGCTGCCCAGGCCATCCTGACAGAGGGCAGTGGACATAATAGTTAAAAGATGGAGCTTTGAAGTTCACACTGTCTGGATACAAATCCAGGTCTAACACAAGCTGTGGGACCTTGAAAAAATTGTTCTGTCTCTCAGTTTCCATTTCCTCATTGATAAATGGAGATATTGATGATACCTTCCTCACAGGATGTGAAGATTAAATGAGATAGTCCATGTAAAGTACTTAGTCCTAAGCACAAAATAATATTATGACAATTTGGGATCTTTTCAGTTCATCCCCACCTGGGGGAAGTGAATGCATCGCAGGTAGGTCTTAGCTTGGGAAAGAAAGAATCCTGTCTTTGAATGAAGATTACGTATTGGTTAGTATGTTATTTTAGGCACTTTGATTTCTTAATTGAAATATTATTTTATGACATAATACAACATAGGACCTACCAAAAATTGAGTAAAAAAAAAATTACAGGGCATGCCCATTATCATTTAGGGACACTAAATAAATTTTAAAGATATGACAGGTAAAAAAAAAAAAAGTTGTATTTTAAGGATGCCATTACTGTCACTTACTGTCTTATCTTACTGTCAAGATACTATTTACATATACGGTTACGCTTAAGAATAAAAAATAAAACTTCTTGCTCTGACAGTTACCATATGCAGCTAGTAGAAATATAAATTGCATTTGAAATAGAAGTATTAACAAGATTCATAGAAGTCAGCCATTATTGGTGTTTATAATATGAGAACAATCAAACTTTTCTTCCTTTCAAATGCATATTTCTAAAGTTTTTAATCACAAACTATTTAGGCTGTTTTTAAAGTTCATCTAAAAGAGGAATTTAAGCTTTGCTATCCCTGGATACATTTCCACCAAATTTAAAAGTCAATCAGTCCTTCAATGTTTTAAAACAAAACACACTTTTCTTTTGATGGACTTTCTATTTGGGCATCTCTATCAAAAAAAAGACTAGTTTCAGCTACACATTTTGGCTGATAACAGTATCTTCATCAGTACCACTTGTATTCACAGGCCTAGCATTTAAATTCCTAAATGCCTAGCGTTTTCCTGAATTAGCATTAGGCCACAATATGCAGTCACAGTTTTTGCTGATCGTCCTGCCACATACTCAAAAGTTTGTTTTGCTTTGTTTTCTATTTCTGCAATCACTTTTCCTCAACACTTACTGATTACTGTCAATTGCAAAGGAGGAGCACTTTTTACATGTTGCTTAATTCCCTTTTTCTATGAAAAAAAGAATTTTTATGCCAAATGACTTATCCCATATGCACATTTTCTCACCCATTTAATTTTTTAAATTAGCTCTACTTTAATTTCCATCATCATATTTTGCATCTTCTTTTGAGCACTTTTAAAACTCAGGGACTTTGCTTTAATGGACATGTTTAGGTGTAAACATAGAAAACACACTGAATGATCTCTGTCCTCAACATTTGGTGACAGGCTGAGTTGACTGATGCTTGTTAATAAAGACTTACTGTTATCTAAAAGAATGTAAGATGAAAGTAAAGGTATCTCTTTCTTAAAGTTTCATTTATAATATATTTTCATTTATTTCTGAAATACTTATTCATTTTAGGCCTAATACAGGCCAGACTGATCTGAGCACTAGATATATAAACCTTGAACAATAAAGATATAGTCTCATTAAACTCTCTTGGAGCTTAAAAACTAATGGGGGATACAAACAAGTTAAAAAGTATGTATATTATAGACATACATGAAGGAAAATGCAGTGTAGTGCATATGCTACAATGAGTGCCTAGCATAATGAGTGCAGCATGAAGCAGAGATTAAGAACGCAGGCTCTGAAGCTAGGCAGCCTAGTTCAAAACTCAATTCTGCTACTTAATGGGGAACATTACTTATCATTTGTGCCCCTCATTTCCCTTACCTGTAAAATAAAGATGATTGTAACTGCAACTATTTTATAGGGTTACTACTGGGGCTATTGTTGGAACACAATTCTCAAGGGTCACTCACATTTCTGTGTCTTATGAACATGGACACTAAGTGCTTTTTGTTCCATATTATCTTTATAAAGATATCTCCTTAGCAGAAATAGAGACAGTATCCTTTCCCATGCAAAGGATAGTCCTACATACCATCATTTATAACAGAATTAAATTTCCCAGGCTTAAGGGTCCTCACATGTAATGTAATCAATTGCATATGTAAGTATCACCTGGATCTCTTTGCATTGGTATTGGGAATTGAGGCTTAGAGAACTAGCACACATAAAAAAATATCGATATTCTGGCTACTGCTATAGCTGGAACAATAAAGTCCTTTGTCTCTAATCTAGGAGTTTTGTGTCATCTGCCAACATTCATGAAACAATGGCAGACTGGCTTGTCAAATTTGCAAATAGGGTAAGGTAAAATCTCAGATGCTTCAGAGTTCTTGACAACTGAGTTAATAATACATGTGAGGTGCTTAGAACAGTACCTAGCAAGTGGTAAATTCTCAATAGCTATTAGTTATTGTGGTAGATAGAAAAATGCCCCTCCAAAGATGTCCATGCTCTCATTCTCAAACCTGTGAATGTATTAGATTACTTAGCAAAGAGGATGTAAGGTCACATATGAAATTAAGATTGCTAATCATCAGATTTTAAAATGGAAGCATAGCCTGAATATCCAGGTGGACCTAATATAATCACAAGGGTCCAGAAAAGTATAACCAGGAAGCAGAAGAGTCAGTGTCAGTGTGACGTAATGTGAGAAACACTCTGGAGGCCATTGCTGGCTTAGAAGATGGAGGGGGGCCATGAGCCAAGGAATGCAGGCAGCCTCTCGAAACTAAAAAAGGCACAAAAAATAAAATTGTGGATTCTTCCCTAAAGCTTCTAGTGAAAGCAGTGTCAAACTGCCAATGTATAGAACCATAAGATAATAAATTTGTGTTATTTTAAGCCACAAAGGATGTGTCAATTAGTCATAATATCAATAAGAAAATAATAGGATATCATTATAATCATTATCATTACCTTTATCACTATTACTATATTGATAAATATGCTATGTTACTATACTATATTAACATATTGCCATATGTACTATGACACTATATAATGCTATGTTATATTTTATATATGGTTACAAAAATCCCTTATATAATAATAATATATTACTATATTATATACTGTTACTATAATAATATTACTATATTATTGTCATTATTACTACATAAAATTTTAACATAAGAATGGAGAAAGACTTCTGGAGAAAGTCAATTATGAGATCTGTTAGATAAATAGCAGTTAGCTGGAGGGAAAATATATTTCAGGCTAAGGGTATATGCAAACACATACAAGGGAACATGGTACTTTCAGTAGACGAAAATTAGATCAATGTGGCTGAAGCATATAGTGATAAATCTTGTTTTTGACATGTTGAGTTTGAGTTACTTCTGGGACATCCAAATAGAGATACCTATCAAGAGGTGGAATACAGAGTTCTAACATGTTAGGGAGAGGTCTGAGCTGGGGGGAACAGATTTAAGAAGTCATCAATATGTATATCATAGACTATGACCAATGTTTCATACAGAAGAGGGCTAAGAAGATGTCCGAGAAGCACTGAGTTAAGATACAGGCAGAGGAAGGGGCAAATGGAGAAGAGACCACAAAAGATACTAACAGGCGCTATCGTAAGACAGGGGAAAGCCATGAAAGTGTGACACTACAACATTCGAAAGTAGTGTTACATACAAAATGGAAGCAAGAGTCTATACTGTCTATAATATCTTAGGTATATTTATAAAACAGATATTATACACTCAAGTCATTAAATATTAGTTAATGATTTCAAAGAATACTAGCTTACCATTCAATATCATTCTCAACAAATTTTTCAAAGTGAATTATATAACACTTAGCATATTGTGTATATTAGCATCATCACCTGAAGGGGGAACAAAACAATACTCTGTTAGGGTTCTCATTAACCAGCTATTTAATGAGTGGTATTTGCCAGGGTGGAACCTAGGAGTCTTTCTTGTTGCAAAAGTCTGAAGTAGCTGGGAGTCATCTTAGAAGTTTGGATTGCCGTTTGACACTCTTTAATTGACAGATTCACTTTTCTAGCAGAAGAGAGTATGAAAATAGTACTGCTTATAAATGAGCATTCTCAACTCTTAAAACTTGGAGTTGTCAGTAAAATATATTTCCAAATTCATATGCACTTTAGACAGCCTGAGTACAAGGTGGTTACCTCTAAAAAAAATTATTTATGTAGCTTTGGTAAAGTAAAAACAAAGATTTGTTGTGCCTTAAAGCCCTTCCTCCTAGCATACACTATACTAATAGTACACACAATATACAATTTAAAAAAAAGCAAGCATATAATTCAAAGGAACTAGTGTTAGATTTTTAGCTTAAAACTGTCTAGCATTAATTTCATGTAAAAACAAATATTTGTGGAAGCCCCTGAGAAAAAACTCACTGAAACTAAATAGTTTTTTATTTTTTTTAATCACTTCTTTTTGTGATGCAAAGTATTACCTGATACTAACAGGCATCTAAACACTGAACAAATTTTCAGAGCTAGTAGTATAAAGAGGCAATACCAAAATTCACTATGAATTTTAAAGATTCCTAGGGAAATCTCTGATAGTGTTTGGGGTAATGAAAGCAGAGAGCAAAGGAAAGAAAATAGAGTTTAAAAATAGCACAATTAATGAAATAGAAAACATGTGACATTGTGTTACTTCACTAAATTTTGACACTAACTCAAAGCTAAGTTGCCTTTAAGGACACTAAAATAGAAACTTATCAGTTTAGTTCTTAACTTATTACTAAAAGACTTTATCTTTCTATCATTCAACCTCATAGATTTCCCATTTGAAATAGCATCAAGTCGCTCAATGTTGTGAAGAAAAATGAACATCATGTCGCATTCAGGCTGAATTAGGTATCAGATGGAAAGTAACGATCAAAATATGAACCACGTCTTTCATTTCCAAAGATACCTGATGCTTTGTTATAAATATCTCCTTGAGAGTATAAAGAAACTGCCTTTCTCAAATTTTACTACAGAAAGATTTCTGAGAGCTTCTATTTAATGATTTTCTTTTTCAAAACCCATTACTAGTGTTTCAAATATTCCCTAGTTCAATTTACATTAGATCAAGAAATGAAATACAGAAAGAACTAATAATGAGCCAGAGATTGAACTGAACCTTTTATTTCTCCAAGTTCTAGTACTAATGTGCAACACTAAGTTATACTCATAAAGTATATTTTATAGGAAGGAAAACATTTTGTGTGCCTAATGTGGAAACGCTGAGAAGAGGAGATTTTTTGGTACCCATCGGAAAGATGTTTCTCCTAATGTAAATACTCAGGGAATTGACATGATGGAAAATTGCCAGAAGCCATTTTCCTAACACCACAGTTAATAGCACACAAGGGCTCTAGAGCTCAAAACGACAAGTAACTGATCACTGTATACTTGTGACAGGGACACTACCGTGGGAAAAAAAAAATGGTAACATCCTTCTCATTATTTCTGTTTCTTCTTGTCCTCCAAATACACTGCATTTTTTTTTTTAACTCAAGTCTTGTGTCTTGGAACCTGTGTGAATAGTTATTAAAATAAAAACCAACATTCTGTGGAGTGCTGCACTAAAATGTACAGGTCCAAGAACACTAAAGTTTCTGCTCATGTTTTGCAGTGGCATTTGGGATCTTCCAGTCCTGGATGGAAGTCCTTATGGCCTGACACCTTTACAGCCTTGGGCAGAAAATGCTACAAAGTGTTGGGATATTCTAAGAGCTAATTACCTCAAGAAGCTGGTGTCTGCCTCTCTGGATCTCAATGCATTATGTATGTATGTGTATGTACATATGTGTGTGTGTGTATAATTGTGTGTATGTACATATATACATTTGTATAAAAGTATACATCATAAGTTTCTATAACATATTATATTAATATGCATACTGAACATATATGTATATACATTACATATTACCTATTATGTATATATATATATATATACACACACACACAGTGTGTGTGTGTATATATATATACGTATGTGTATACACACAGTGTGTATATATATATGTATGTATGTATATGTATACACATGTATATATGTGTGTATATATATATGATTGAAATTAACTGAGTTTTGTGAATTCATTACATTTTATGAGTCTACCATTCTAAATTCATGCTAGAAGTAGACTGCTCTGTATGCCTGTATCTGTAACTTCAGGCAGATGAAGGCATTAAAATTAGGTCACAATTATGGATTTTGTCCCAAGGATCTCAATTTAATAATAATAGCTAATAATATTTTCCAAAAATCATCCTCAAGTTCTCCAAATTAGCTACACAAATACAATACCTCTAACTTCTCATCTGGTTTTAGTCTTAACCTCCCGATATCTACAACTCCTCAAATTTAATCAATTGTTGACTACGAGATATGTTCTCACACTTATGCAATTGTCAGCAGAATCTCAGGACCAGCTTCAGATCTACTGAATCAGAATATGCATTTTAATAAGAATCTCAAGCGATTCACACATACATTAAAATTTGAGAAGTACTGACCTACAGCAAATCTTCCAAGGTAGGGTGCTTTCCCCCAAGGGTTGTATAAAACCAACAAGTTTATCTCTGATAGAGATAAACTTTCATGCTCAAATTGTCAAGGACCTTTAAGAGACAATAGGAGTTATGTAGATGTCAAGATAGTACCACCTTTCTCATTAGTTTACTTTTAAGAGATTGGGGCATGTGGTAGTACAGGAGCACCCAATCAAATGTACTTATGGATTATATTACCTAGGTTAACTAAAACAACCCTTACAAAATAAATAGGTGGCCTAAAAAGATTCCTGCAAAAAAATATTATAGATCGAGGTTAATACTAATAAATCAAGGACACCAAAAACAACAATTAAATGATAGAGCTGACAGTTCTTCAGTTCAGAGTACAAATAATTAAAGTTTTGGGAGCATGTACTAAAGGCCAGGCACTTTCTAGTTGATTTGCGTGTATTAGTTTAGTCAATCCTAACAGTTCTTTGAGACAGACACTAATCATTTTGCAGATGAGGTATTGAGGCACAGAGACATTCAGTGAATTGCCCAGGCCAGTTTGGTATTAGCAGAGATGGGATTCAAACTTTGGCTATCTGGCTTAGATCTCTCAATCACTGCACTCTATTCACCCTATTCCATTTGCTTTGAAAGGTAAAAACAAAGATGTTATTTATTACTAAAAAAAGTCAAATGAAAACAATTTATCAACAAGAGTACTTGTACTATTATTTATATGTATTCATTCTCAATAATGAACTTCACTTTAAGAATGCATCATGCTTTAAAATTTAGCTAATAATAGTATTATGTGTACTATTCAAAATTAAATAAATACAGCTCAGTAGGAACGAACATGCTCATAAATATCTGCTGATAATACACAACCAGGAAAAAAGGAGACATAGGGGAACGGGTGGAGACTTATGTTAGAGAGCAGTGGTTCCCAAATTTGATCATTCATCACAATTATCTGGAGAGCTGGTTAGAATATTTATTTCTGGGCCCCAAGACCAGAGTTTCTGATTCAGATTATCTAAGGTAGGGCCTGAATTACATTCTAACAAGTTCCCAGGTAATATTGATGCTTCTGGTCAGGGTATCACCCTTTGAGAATCACAGTTATAAAGAAAAGTTTAGAACGTTTAGAACAAAGGACCTCAAATGTTGTCATATGTTTGAGTCGCCTGGGAAAGCTTTAGAAAATATTAATGCCTGGTTCCTCTCCCAAAGATTCCAACTTAATTATTCAAAGGAAAGACCTAGGCCTCCTTACTCTTTAAACAGCCCTAATGTACAGCAAGGATTGAAAATCACTGCTTTATGTGGAAGGAAAATAGAAGCAGAAAGACTATTTAAAAGTAGTCTAGGTCAGAAAAAAATAGAATCTTAACTAAAAAGTGTGGAGGTGTTTCAGAGGTAGAAACAGACAGAACTTGGTAGTTAGCTAAATACTGAAGATAAAAAATCCACCAAGGAGGCATAGACCACACTACCTAGTAGATTGAATGGGTAATGAAAAGGATCAAGGTGTTCTATTAACCAAGATTGTGAATTCAGGGAACCAGAAGGGGAGTGTGAGGAAGGGGTGGGAAGATAAGGGGACGATAAAAGAAAAATTAATTTTATTTTACAAATAGAAAAATTATTTTCAGAATGCTCACCTCAAAAAGTCCATTTCTGCTAGGAATGGAAAAGTGATACAAAAAATTTTTGTATTAGTAGCACATGTCTTTAAATCCTTCCAATAGTTAAAATTGAGGCTCCCTGGCTTCAGAGTCCATGTTCTTAATCTCTATTCTGTGCTGCATCCTGTTCTAGTTTTATGTTGATGAGCAGGGGACTCAATTAAAGGCCAAACAATAAGTCAAAAATAGTAGGAATTAGATCCCAGCGTTGTAAGACTAAAAGGATCACCTACCCTAGCCTATCAACCTTTTCATTCTTGATGATACAGCCTGAACTAAAGTCTATTGTTTAAAAAAAAAAAATTAAAAAAAAAAAACTATTGGAGAAAAAATAATAATAATAGAAGCAGTGTGCCTGTAACATTGAAAAAGTATTGAAATTTCAGATCACATGGACCTGCTGGTATCTAGAAGAACATAATATAAACAATATTTACAGTTTTCTTATGGACTACCAGTGTTGATTTCCACACATGTTTAATCCTTTCTTTTAGAACTGTACTATAAAAAGAAACAGTCTTGAGTAAACTTGCTCTAAATTCTTTTGCTTAAGTGCCAATGAGTTCATGTAAAAATATAATTATCTCTATTTTAAACATAATTTTGTTGTCAACTGAGAGCCTGCATTCTTTAGTAGGTAGTACTATCGGATGTTAATGAAAAATCTCAAAACCTGTTCCCCCATACACGAATACCTTATAACAAGAAACAGTGAATTTTAATCTTTAAAGAAAAGGGAATCCTTGAGATTCCGTGCAAACCATGCTCTGCTGACATTCTCAAATTTAAAAAATATATATGGTAAGGTACCGATGGCTACAATATAAAAATGTTTCCTTTCCACTCTGACTGAATAAAACAGCAGGTTGTAAAGTAGTATTACAAGACAATCACTTTCACTTTAAGCCCAAAGGCAAAGGATCCATTCTATTCTCAGAGTTAGCGTACATTATTCTCCTGCTTCTTCTATACATACACACACAAACAAAATGTAAAAATAACAAAAATCTATTATCTCCAAAGGCAAACAAAATGGCTAGTTGATAATACGGTCTCTTTCTTTCTTTCATCTTTCCTAGATTGATTTCTAAAATGCTGTGGCTCAAATCATTGGGCTGACCCGTGATACCACAGTGTATACTTGAAGACATTTTAGTGTTATTAACTGTTATTTCTTAATAATACCTTGAATCATAACATAATACATAATAGGTACAACTTTTTAAAATAGTTTTAAAATAGTCAAATAAATTAGGTACTAATATCTGGCTGTCAAATAGAATTTTATTAGAATGCTACCTCCCTAAGTTTATATTAGCTAAGGGGGTCAAATATATGACGACGAAAGAGAATTTAACTTTCGGTGGTGAATACACAATGCAATATACATATGATGCATGACTGTACACTTGAAAATTATATAATTTTATTAATTAATGTCACCCCAATAAATTTAATAAAAAACATGTTAACCACTTGGCACTAATATTAAATTAAATCGATTCTTATTTTCCCAATGACTGATTACTCGGCATGTTTTTAAGTTGAGGGACATCTGTTTTATCATGAATTTATAGTGGTCATATTTGTTATACTAAATACAACCCTGTTGCTAGCCCAAATGACACCATTATACAATTTGTAAAAAGCCACCTCTTCCTCATGACACTATGCCCTCATCTGTCAGAAAACAGTCTTCATAAATATACAAATCTATGATGGCTACGAACATGAACAGGGCCCTTCTAGAGTTGTGCAATGTACAACCTAATCTATTAGGTTATGTCAACAGAATTAACAAGAAATGTTTCTTGATCTATAGAGCTCAGAAGTCTAATGCACTCAGCAAGGAGATAATGAGACAGGCTTTCAAAATAACAAATATACTTGTGAAGAGATGATTATGAAACACCATACATGATCGAAAGATCCAGTGATTATTAAGAACATGATGGGAAATCAACTGTGTTTTGCTTACAGAGGATATAACAACAACAACAAAAAGGACAAGTTAAAAGTGTTAAGAGTTATAATTTTTTTTCTGGAGAGGGAGCTACTAAACATCTAGGTAATATTCCAAGAAAATTTCTTTACTTAGCATAGCTCTCAGCTCTGCTGTACATTAGACTCGTTTGAGAGCTTTAAAAAACACTGATGCCCGGTCCCTGCCCCAGAACAATTCTGTCTGAATCTCTAGGGCTGATGTTCAAGCATCAATCTTTTTGGAAGTTTCTCAAATAATTTCTAATATCCATCCAGGGTTTAAAACCTCAGACTTAGGTAATTTTTCGAACAGTGTTTCCACCTAAGATAGATTAGAACAATGGGTCTCAAATTTCAGTGTGAGTTGGAATCACCAAGGAGGTTTCATAAGAGATTGCTGGGCACAGTGTCCGGAGTTCATAATTCAGTAAATGCCAGTGCTTCTGGCGAAGAACCACACTTTAAGGACCACCAGTCTAGAGCCTTAATACTCAGAATGTTGTCTTGGGATGGCAACTTTGACATCACTGGGAACCTATTAGAAATGCAGAATTCTCAAGCCCCACCCACTACTCAAAAGACATCTGAATTTTAACAAGATTCCCTGGTGATTCATATGAAAATTAAAATTTCAGGTGCACTGTCCAGAGGACTGACCAAATAATAAGTCTACTAGGATAAGGAGGAACAAAAATGGGGATGAATAAATAGGGGCTCAGGAAAAACTTAAAGAACTCATATTTTAAAAACTTCAGCTCTAACCAATCAGTGCCTCTGTGAAAATGCAGGCTTAGTGTTACCAGATATTCTAAGTTTTTAAAAAAGTTAGTAATCTGGATTTTTACGTGACATCCTCCAACTGTAAAATATTAGCAATTAATTCAAAGGTTTTATAACACTTTTAAGACCAAATAAAATATGTCTGTGGGCCATATCTGGCCCATAGCTCGCCTGTATGTGACTTCTGATCTAGAAAAAATCAATCATAAATTGAATTAGAGTTTGAAATAAATCACTGAAAATCCCCTTAGAACTCTTCCTTTAAAAGCTTAAGATAAATGATAGATTTCGTAACAGTTAATTATTTTCTGTAGGGCCTATTTCTGCCTGACACGAACTCAGGAAAGCAACAGAAATAAATGTTAGACAGGAGTCTTTGAAATATGAGTTATAGAAGAAAAATATGCAGCTATAAGGTAGGAAGCAAGAGAGGAAGCTGAAATGCCTTGGGAGTGCCTCTGAAGAACATGAGATGTGCAAGCAATAAATCTCAAAATGAGAAAGGTGAGGCATTTGATTGTGTTTACTGATAAATAGACCTATGGACACAGTGAAATTTTGAATCATAAGTCTTTGAGAGTGGAAGAAAAACAGCAGTATTATATATGTAGAATTTATTTTCATTTGTAAGGGAAGATATGGCTAAACAACCCTAGTTCCATACTTCCTCTCCATCTTTATTTAATAGCACTGAATTTTATCATTTCCTTTAACTAAGGAAGCAATTTAAAAATTTTTTATAATGGAGAAACACAATAGTTTCAATGTATGACATTTTAATAGTCACTGCATATTTTTTCTTTAAGCCTTATACAATCACTTATTAAAATCATCTTAGAAGCTATCTAGAGAATAACAAGAAGGTACCTTTCAGAAAGGTCACATAGGACTAGAAAAATACAAAGGGAGTAGCTAGGCGGGCTGAAAAAAATCATGAAAGTCAAATTATATATCTGAGTGGGAGAAAAGAGAATAGAAAGTTATGAAAACTGCTTATTACTCTGCTAGAGTACCAGTAAACAAGTGAAGTTTCGTAAAGGACATGGTAATGGCCTAGAAAGAAAAAAAAAAAAAAAAAGGACTGAGGGAAATAGCCTAAATAGCCTATCTCTCCTAAGCAGGCTGTGCTTCCTAACTCACTTCTTTCGCTATGCAATTTTTAAAAAAAATTTTTTTTTAAGTGTATTTGAGCCATACTGATGGCAATTGCTGGGGAGCAAGATCGCGAATGCTCCAGATAATAACAAGTTTTGCAGCTTCTTTTACACATTTGAAATTAAGGAGGGAACTAAAAACGATTACATGGTACGGGAGAAAGCAAGGCAGGGACTGTATTACAATATTATATGCTCTGTTCAGGGTGGTTAAGGCTTATTTCAAAGGTGTTATGAGAGAGAAACAAACTTTCCTCTACCCTCGAGATTCTCCTGGCTGGTCTAAAAATCAAATAGACCTGAGACAGATTGGCAAGAGAAAATAACCAAATTTAATACATACATATGTATGGGAACCTCACATAGATGAGTGTCAGAGACCCCACAGCATGAGAAGTTCAGAGATAGAAAGGAAACATGGGTACGTAAGACATCCTGAGCTAGGGTTGAGGTAAGATGCCTTGGGGGCTTCAACAGGTCACTGCAGGATGATAAGAACACAATGGAAGTTTACCCTGCCCTATAAATAGTAGTTAAAGGGAAGGGCCAAACTTTCCCTTGAGCCAGAAGCTAACTTTGTCTTTCACTCAAAACAATCTGCAAGCCACAGAGGCACATCTTGGGGTGACTCGTTCCGGACCCCCACAGTTTCCTCCTCTGAAATTTTACATTCAAGAGGTTGGGCTGACAGACCGTTCTATCATTAAGCCAGTCTCAGTCTTGAGAAAGTTCTATTTGGTTATACAGTTGTGTCTCATTTCAGGAGACAGTGATGCTGGTAGGCTCCCAAAGTGAAGCCTATGTTGCAAGCAATCAGGTATTTAATAGGAGGCATCTCTATGGAAACAAAAGAAAAACAAAGGTTAATGATTGGAGCAGTCTATAATCCCAGTTTCTAAGCTCTGAATGTAGGCAGTCAAGTTTTAGAAGTCTGTCTCCAAATAAGCAAAGTTTCATAAAGCACATGTTAACGGCAGGCAGTGACAGTCTGATTGATTTTCTTTGTATACATTTGGAATGTGATTCTTAACTCCATAACCTGAAGAGACTCTCTCCAGGCTCACTAGCACATTTCTTAGCCTGTGAGAAAAGGTATTCATAATGAGATTTAGCTTTAATCCTATTAAATTATTAAATACTATCTGCTCACTTCTCCCCAAATCCCTTCAATTAGGCCAACAATTGGGACAATAGATACATTTCTGTACTCTAAATACATCCTTATAAACTTTTAAACCTTTTGTCATTAGAATAGTAAAACAAAGTTTAGCTGGATGTCCTTCTTAGTTCAATATTTGAGAGAGCCACCATCATCTCTTCTTAATTCTCTCATCAGCCTGTTGAAAAAATGTTGGGTGTGACAATGACATTTAACTACCAAAGATATAGTAGATGAAATGATTTCTACAAAAAAAGTTAACATCTCAGACTATATATGATACCTTAAATGACACATAGTAGCAGATAAAAGATAGACTTTTATGGCCCTATTAAAATAAGGTAAATTGTAATTGAAGCTGCCAAGATTAGAGAATGTGAATACAAATGTGAATATTCCTTAGAATCTATATTTATAAGATAATTTTTCATATTTGGGAACTTTTTAAAAATATCGAAATTAGAACATGATATAAAAGAGGAGTGCGCTGAAATCAGAAGCACTTTGTTTTTTACCTTAGCCTGCAAGAAACCTTGTGACCCAAAGACAAAGCATTTAAGTTTCTTTATTTTAAACTGACATCACCATTCCATTTTCATTATATACGAAAGGGGAAAAGAAATGAATTAGTATTTAATCAAGGCCTAATATCTGTCAGGCTCTGTGCTTGGCAAAATAATAAGTCAGATGTGATGATAAACTAGACAATCCTTATGACCCTTTTAATTGAAAACTTATTTCTATGGAATATTTGAATAAATTGATATGTAAATCACATGCAAATCCTGATCACAGGTAAGTTGTGTAAAGGCCACTGTTATCTTGGAATCCATTTTTTCTATCACAGTCTCACCTATCTACATTGAATAACTCCTTTATCTACTTGTTAGTACAAACAGAATGCCTTTCTTCCTGACCATGTTGCCACCGTACATTATGCAGTTAGAAGAAAAAAGGAAAAAATGAAAGCTTAATGCAAAATGTTCCAATCAATGTGTTCTCCATCTTTCCTATAGATACTCAAAACAGTTTTATTTTTACCAGTTCACTTCATTAACATTGCTATGTTCATACCAAGCTACCATGCTAAATCTTAAGGAAACAAAAATGAACAATATTAAATCCAAGTCCTTGTTTCTTAAGACTCAAAAAGATCATAAAACAAATAATTTAAGTACCTCGTAAGTGCAATATGCCTAGGATGCTAAGAAAATATGAAAGAGAGCATCTAATTCAATTGAGTCAAAGACTTTCTAGAGTAAAGAATGCTTGAGTAGATCGCCTAAAGATAAAACAGGGGTAGAACAAAAAGAAAAAGAGGGCACATGGCATCTCAAGAAGAAGCAATAGAGAGAAGAAAGACACAAGGGTTGAAGTAGCATGAAGTAGGCATGGAAAACAGGCTACAAATTACTGTAGTACAGAGTTAGAAGCAAAAAAAAATGAAGCTGTAGCAGGAGTCAGTGACAAATTCACGAAGAACCTTATATGTTAGGCTACGAGCTTGGATGTTATTCTTAGTGAAATGAAAAACCAATGGAGAGCGCAGGAGAAGAGCGTGCCTAGATTTTCCTATGTTGCGTTTGGGAGATGGATCTGAGGTAGAAATGAAAGAAGGCAAGAAAATCAGTGACAAGGTGTCACTATGTTTCAGGTAACAGGACTCTGGAAGATTAGTTAAAATTAAGAAATATTTAAGATTTAAATTGGAGCAATAAGGGACAAAAAAAAAAAACAGAAGAATCTGAATCGTTTTTTTATGTTTGTGGTTTTTATGGTCAGTTCCTTATGTGAATGCAAACAGTTGAAATATGAAATATATGGGAGGAGCAGGACTAGTTTGTATGCAAAATGGGGAACAAGGAAGCTGAATGCTGTTTGGATCTGTTGCAAAAATATGAGTCATAATCCATGAGGGGAGATTCAGTGAGCATTAATCAAAGCAGTAGAAGGAGAAACAGGAGATAGTGCCATTGGAGGAAATAAAGTTCCAAGAATGAAAGAAGGATCAATAATGGCAAATGCAGTGAGGAGATGCAGTTAGATAAGTACTGAAAAGTGTCTATTGGATTTGGCTATTTTGCTTTGGCCATGTAGTTTCAGTGGACTACTGGTCATGAGAGCCAGACCACTCTATAGGCTGAGTGACTAAATAGTAAAGAAGTGACAGCAGCAAATCTGTCAGAGATTACTAATCCACATAAATGGCTGAGACGTACCCAAGTATCTCTGCCCTCTCTTTGTGGAGCAGAAATCTTATATTGTATCACAGATCAATGATGACTTGAAAATAGAATCATTTTCCTTAGAAAAGCCTTCTTCACATTTAAAGCCATTGTGAATAAGTTATCAACTACTTCGATAAATCTACTATAGAGAGGTGGAATGAGGCAGGAAGCCAACTCATAAATCTCAGATAATCCCAGCAACCTTTAGGGACTACACTTTCTTTACAAATTGGAATGTTACCCTAAATGTACCTCAAACACTATAAAGAAACTATCTTTTGCTTAGTGTTTACAGAATTCTGTGTTGCTCCCAAGCTTACTCAAGGAAATTGGGTGGCAGAGGACTCTCTGCCAAAGAAGAGGATTCTCATCCAAATTCACTTTTTTTTTTCTATTTTATTCCAGCACTGCCTCAGAATTATTATTGCACTATTCTATTTCTTGGGAGTATTGGCTCTATTATCTTGTTTATCTCTGTTTTGGTGATTAGATTCAATACATGTAAGATAAATTTGGCCTGACAACATCAACAGGAATGGAACAGCTTCTAATTCTTTAGAAATGAGAATGCACCTATAATGACTCTCTTCATTAAACTCAAACCTGGTGTTACTTATATTTTATGATTCTTCCTGTAACAGTAAACCATTTAAAGAGATGTTAAAAGATTTTTCTCCAGGAGGATTAATAAGAGGCTGTACTTATTAGACTTTCCCCACACTTTTTCTGTCCTTTCTCTTTCCTGCCTATGCAGCTTGATGTCAACCATCTTGTGTACAGCAATGAGTGATGATGGACAGATATTCCCAGATATTTATCATAGAGGCTTCTCTACGAGTCATCATGGGGGCAGGGAGGAGACAAGCAAAGAAAACAAAGAGAAAATTGAAAAGTTATTATCAGGCAATTTTATTTCTGGTTCTGCCAAACAACAAATTATCTTTTCCCTTGCAAATGACTACATAACTTCAATGATAAAAATGGAAAATTTTATCTGAAGAGAAAGGGGAAGTATTAATTAAAAGATCAAAACAAAGCAAAACAATAACAACAAAACAATTGCAAGTAGTTAAAATTTATCCATTGATTTTTTTCCCTTTAAGCCCTTATCACCTTACATAGTACTAAAATCTAAAGCAATAACATGGAATTGAATAAAACAGTACTTGAATTCGCCCCAATTCATTCTTATTTTCCTCATTTCAGAAAGTTAAAACAGACATGAACATCCTTTATGCCTAAAAATCACCAAGTATGTATGGTTTATTGAGTAATTTGTACTAACTAGCTCCCTAATTAAAATCTATTTTGTATATGCACAGTTCCATCTATTGCAATCAAAGTAAAAGTGTGATGTA
Source organism: Rousettus aegyptiacus (assembly GCF_014176215.1). Lineage (NCBI taxonomy): Eukaryota > Metazoa > Chordata > Mammalia > Chiroptera > Pteropodidae > Rousettus > Rousettus aegyptiacus. The sequence goes on from NW_023416295.1 coordinate 114,627,848, forward strand.
ATCTGAATTCCAATAATTACAGTCCTGGTTGCCATTAGTAAATACTTACCCAGCATCTACCTATTACAAATGTGGTGCTGGATGAGATTTCTCGATGTTCTAAGAACACTGTAGTTCCCATGTAGCAGAGGATCTAGACCTTGAATGTCAGAGCCCAGCTGCCAGGAATTGAATCATGAATCTGCCACTTACTGCCACTGCTTATTCTCTTTGAGTCTCGGTTTCTGTTTTCATCAAAGTATGATAACATGAATATATATGTGATAGAACTGTCAGTACACATGCTAACATGTAATATATGCTTCATTGTCTTGTCTGGTAGTATTAACATGGATTTAAAGAGGTAAATCTATTTTTGACTCCTCTACAAAACATAAGAGGTTTGCCAAAAAATCAAATCAGCAGCTTATACTCAAAAACGTATATATAAAAATTGAGTAGTCAATTTGGCATGTGTATAAAGATAAATTTAAAATGAACATCCAAAGAGTCCTACCATGCTATTATTCCATAATTTTATCAAACCATATAATAAGCTGAAAATGACAATAAGTAGTTCAAAACTTGCCTGACTCTGACTTCTAATTAGTTGTTGTTTCTATTTGGTATTATTGGACAAAAAACTGGGGAGTCCCGAGGTCAAGAGAATGGAGTAACAGGTCTCTTTTAATAGTCTGAAATATTACATGACAAATACACTGGATTACCATGTGAGATGCAGCTGAGAAATGGGTGACAAAAAGTGAGGGAAAGATGGGCTTGGAACTGAGTTAGGGATAAGAGGAGGTTAGAAGAAGACACTATAATAATTACTTTCATAAAGCATTCATTCTCTGTCGGGCAATGTTTAAATGCTAATGCTTTGCTCAGAGTAACTTGTTTAACCCTTACGACAAAACCAAATTAATAGGAGGGTACTATTTTTATCATTCTCTTTTTATGTATAAAGAAACAGAGTTTAATAAACTTGCCCAAAGTATACGATAGTCATTAAGTGATTTAGGTAGGAATTGTGCCCAGTCTACTTTTCATTCATGATTCTATACTGCCTCCCTCTATTATAAAGTGATGTGTTTAACTTGACTAGAGGCTGAAATTATGAATATCTGAAAATAGATAATGAAGGGTATGTTCGATGATGTGTTTATTCAATCAGATGTTAACATAAAGTTAATGTGGAGATGATAGGTGGTTGCACGTCAAATTTCGCTTATTCTACAATCTGTGAGGTTCACAGAAATGTTTGATTATGCACTTAAGAAGAGAGTTCATACCGCATTTCACTTATTCAGATGCTTCCCTGATAGCACCACATAGAATAGGTTTCTAGAAGCAAGAGAGCAAGGGAGTTCAGAGAAATAGAGCTCTATTCCTCAACACCTCAACTCCGTGAAACTTTCAAGCACCCTAATTCTGGAGGGCATGTTAGGCTGACTCTCTTGGAATAGTATTAGAGGAAACATTAATACTGTATTCAGGTCGTGGCTTTTCACTGGGCCTGACCTCAAAGGAACCCCGGGAAGCCCAAAAGACGGTATATACCTGAATAACAAGCCAAAATAAAACATCAGTATTTTTTAGTAACACCTCAAAAATAACCCCAGTGAAGTAATTAGGATAATGTTTTTATATATAGAACATTTTAAAATTTTAATAGGGTTGAATTATGATGATCAAATCAGGCTAAAAACCAACATGACAGAAAGGAAGAGTGAATGATTAAGTCAAACAAGCTGGTGAATTATCAGGATGGAAAATAAGTCTGGTCATACACCATATCTTTATTAATGACCTGCAAGAGCCTACAACATGTTAATTAAATTTGTATAAATGCAACTAAACTGACATGGTATTTCCAAAGGTTAAGCTAGGACAAAAGTTAAAAAGATGCTTCTTCACCTCACTAAACTGACATGGTATTTCCAAAGGTTAAGCTAGGACAAAAGTTAAAAAGATGCTTCTTCACCTCAAGGAAAATATTTTTAATAAATAGAAGTACTGTCATAAACTCTCACTCAAAGTGCCATCAATTATCATTGAACAGAGATGCTCTTTAAATAAAGGTCAAACTTCACATAATAAAACACTCGAGGAGAGACACATGGCCCTGGCTTTAAGAGAGGCTTCGTTTATATTTTTATTTAGTGTAAAAAACCTCCCTCTTATTTTTATTGATCAGTGGGGAAAATATATGAACAAGTAAAAAAATTAAATTTTCACCTTTGTCATTTAAACTTATTTTTTGCCTTTCCTACTTAATGAACCAGAAACTCTCTGTTTGCTAGTAATAACATAATTATGTCCTTGGGAACTGGTTTTTATATTGTAGCTATTTACTCCTTTACCTATCAGGTCATTAGTTCAGAATTATATGTTTCTCTTATAACAACTGATAATAATAAATTCTTACATTGCATCCCAAAAGAACTATGAAAAAAATCCTATTAACCACTTTGTTCAGAGCAAACACAGAGCAACAGTGGATTGAGAAAATTTGGGGCAAAAAAATATGCCCAGCTTTGGCTCTGCTTTCATTTATATATCATATCCACAAAATTAAATCAAGTGCATTACAAATGAGAATACAAGACGATCAGGGTAATGTTATTAATGTCATAAAATTAGGAGATATTTTTTCATATTGTACTTAAACATGTGACAATCTGATTTAGAAAATTCCGATTCTGATTGAGATCAGAATCGTTCAGTCCTGAGTAGTTTCCCATCCCAGTTCAGGGACATTTCACCTAATTCTCCAACACAGGGACATTTCAACCTAAAAGGCCACTAGTACTAATGAACTGATGTCATAACGATCTATTTCTACAAGATTAGTTAAATAAACCGGTGCACTTCGAAGGAAGATTTCCATCCTTTTGGGAAGACAGATTATTAAAGTGGATAGCAATTTTATCTGATTACCACATACAGATGACAGTCATGTTTTGCTTGACCTACGGGGTTGTTTTTGTTTTGTTTTTTAATTAGTTGTCGGGAGTTAAAAATTTGAAAGCTCTAACATGTAAAATAAATCTGGATTTCTGGCTCTTACTGAAAATGACAAGAACTCTTGAAGAATGACATCCATCTGGAAACAGTCATCCACTGATGGGGAAGAACTTCTCTTTTTAGAGGGTGGCACATCTCCTCCAGTTTATCTTAATTCCCAACTCTCTAAATCTAATTACACATTTGACCCCTCTAGGAATATTTAAACTATTTAAACTTGCCATCCTTGTTCTATCATCCAACGACCCCCGTCTTACGGCTCTTCTGCTCTGAAGTAGGCCCCTACCTCGTGGAGGGAGAAGCTGGAGGACAACGGTAGGAGAATAAGTGGTAGGATGCATTCTCATGAAAGTGTGAGCATGTTGGAAGTGGAGAGTAATTTGGGAGATACAGTTAATTTTTTTTTTTCTTTTTAACGAGGCCTTCTATTTTTCCCATGGCTGACATAGCCCACCTGTTATCAGGTATGTACTTAAATATGGGACCTTAACATTAAAAAGAACCTATGAGATCATGTTGTCCATGGCTCCCTCATGAGAATCATTGAAAAACCTTTTTTTTTGTGACAGGAACTTCAGCAGTAACTAAAAAGCTAATCTAGGGATTCATAATATGTGCAGAGTGGTGGCATGAGACACTCACCAGATGTATTGCTCGGCAAAACAACCGTAACTGGTAAGAATTATGGAACATATAAAATCTTTGAAAACTGTCCTAAAAATATATAATTAATGAAGAAGCACTTCTTTAAGAAAATCTAAGTCTCTGTACGAGGAGTACAAGTCTGTGGCACTTGAGCCATAAACCCCTTCCTTACTCACCCCTCTCCTCAGATCAACATGATAGATGCTCCACCACCAACAGTTGTGGCCGAAAGGTGGGGTGGGGGTGGGGGGAGGCTCAGGGAACTCTCTCCCACCAGCTCCCAGGCACAGTCTACAGTATCTCCTCTGGAAAGGCTGCTACCACTTCTCCTTAACCCCAGCTCCACATTTCAGAGGAGGCATGTGCAGCAAGAAAACAGGAGCTTCCTTTTTATACCCAGTCTCACTTGTACAGAAGAGGCTCTGTCCCAGGTGTGGCAGGTTGAGAACACTGGGAACCCAATGGAGGAAATTTTGGCCAAGAAAAAGTATGCCCACCTTTGGCTCTATTTTCATTTACATATCACATCCACAAGATTAAATCAAGTGCATCATGAGAGTGCAAGAAAAACAGGATAATATTATTAATGTCATCAAATTAGATTTTAAAATATATATTGTAATCAAACACATAACAATCTGATTTAGAAGAGATTGAGGTCAAAATCATTCAGTCCTGAGTAGCCTCTCATCCCAGTTCAGGGAAATTTCACCTAATTTCCCAACCCAGGGATTTTTCTTCAGTTTTCTCACAGGGCAAAAGTTTCATGCTGGGAGAGTCAAGTCAATAAGACTAGAGGCTACTGCTCCTGCCTAGAATTCCTCTCATAAACCAAGGGTTTTACTCCAAGAGAAGCAGGTCACTGTCCCAAGGCTCAGTTCCAAAACAGTGTCTCAGATTTTGCCTATAAGACAAGCAGTCTAGATGAACATAGAGCTCAGAAGTTATCCTCATAGATATTTTTACTTGGAACTGAAAAGGGAAAATTCCAAACCTAAAGGTGTGCAAGGCTGGTGTACTATCCAAAAATCTGTAATGTAATACACTGTATCAATAAAACAGGAAAAAACCACATATCTCAATAGAAGCATTAAAACATTTGAAAAAATCTAACATCATTTCTTAAATTTTAAAAAAATAAAGGACAACTTCCTCAATCTAAGAAAGAGCATCTAAGAAAAATCCACACTTAACATCATATTTGATGGTAAAAGACTGAATTCTTTCCCCCTGAGATCAAAGATCTTTATTCTTCCCACTTTATTCATCATTGTACTGGGTATTCCTACCCAAGCAATTAGGCAAAAAGTGAAATAAAAGGCATCCATATTACAAATGAAGAAGTAAAGCTGTCTCTATTTGCAAATGACATCGTTCATAAAGAAAACTCTAAGGAATCTACTAAATAACAATTAGGACTAATAAATGAATTCAGCAACCTTACCAGATACAAGTTCAATATGAAAAAATCAATTGTATTTCTATATACTTGTAATGAAAAATCCCCAAACTGAAATTGAGAAAATAATTTCCTCTACAATGCCATAAAAAAGAATAAGATGCTTAGAAATAAATTTAACAAAAGGAATATCAGTTGTGTACACTGAAAGCTACAAAGCATTGTTGAGAGAAATTAAAGACATAAATGGAAAGACACCATAGGTCAAAAGAGTTAATTTTAAGATGATACTACTCCCTACATTTATTTAGAAATCAAAAAAAGCGTTCTCTATTAAAATCCCAAATGTCTTCTTGGAAGAAATTGACAATCAGATCCCAATACCCATGTTAATTTGAGGGACCAAAAATAATCAATACAACTTTGAAAAAGAAAACCAAAGAATATTAACACTTCAAGGTTACAGAAATCAAGACACTTGTGATATTGGCATAAGGATGGACATACAGATCAAAAGGATAGAAAGGAGAATCCAAAAATAAGCCCTAAGATTTATGGTCAATTAGTTTTTGACAAGGGTGCCAAGACAATACAATGGAAAATTAGCCTTTTCAATAAATGATGCTAGAACAACAGGATATCCACATGCAAAAGAATGAAGTTGGAACCCTTTCTCACACTATTTACCAAAATTAACTCAAAATAGATCATAGACGTAAATGTAAGAGCTAAAGCTATAAAAATCTTGGAAGAAAATACAGAGACCTCATGTTAGGCAAAATCTTCCTAGATTTGATACCAAAAGCAAAAGTGATAAAAGATAAAACAGTCCAACACTTTATCAAAGTTAAAACCATTTATGCTTCAATACATACCATGAAAAAAGTGAAAAGACAATCCACGGGATTAAAGAAAGTATTTGTACATCTTATATTTAATAAGAGACTTGTATCTAGAAAATAGAAAATATTCTAACAACTCAATAATAAAAAAGAAAACTCAATTTAAAAATGGACAAAGATATTAATAGATATTTCTCCAAAGAAAATATACAAATGGCCAATAAGTATATGAAAATACGCTCAAGATCAGAGAAATGCAAATCAAAACCACAATGGGATTCTACTTCACACCCACTAGGATGGCTATAATAACAAGTGTTTACAAAGACACAGAGGAATTGGAAGTCTCATACGCCACTGGTCGGAATGTAAAATAGTCCAGCCCCTTTAAAAAATAGTTTGGCAGTTCTTCGAAGCATTAAATATAGAGTTACCATACGACCCAGTAATTTCACCCTTACCTATACACCCAATTTAAATGAAAATATGTGTCCACAGAAAAAGGTGTACATAAACACTTATAGCATCACTATTCATAATAGTCAAAAAGTGGAAACAACCTAAATGTCCATCAGTAAATAAAATGTGTATATCGATACAATGTAATATATTTAGCAATTAAAGCACAGAGAAGTTAAAGGGCTGGGGAGAGATTCTAAGAAGAGAAGATAGAGCTCATAAGCAGGGCCATTCTAACTCAGGCACCATGGCATCTATATGCAAATTAGAAAAAAGGGCCCTGTCCTCCAGGTGATCCCACCCTATAGATCTATAGATCAGGGGTTGGGTAAACTACAGCCTCTGGTGCCAAATCTGCCCACATCCATTTGTTTACATATTGCCTATGACTACTTATTGGCTGCAACAACAACAGGCAGAGTCGAAGAGTTGCTACCATTTCTGTGGTCCACAAAACCGCAAATATAGCACTGCTCTAGAGCCTAGTAATACAATTTGCCAGAATTTGTTTTGTAATCTAATAAAGATCTACTTTTAGTTTTCAGGACCATCAGAGGGTTAAGACTATATATAGAGATATCTGGTCACTGAGTTGAAATTAGTAAAATAAAGACAAACTTTCTTTTCATGAAGAAAAGTTTAAACAGTGATGAAAATGAGGTGAAAGAAAACAAAAACAAATAAAGTATAAGGTATAATTTTCTATGTGGCTTACTGAAACATAGTTTTGATTTCTTGACAACTGATCCTTTTGCACAGGAAAAAGAATCCACGAGAATGTAAATTACAAAAGAACTAAATTTGTTCTTCTAAATTACATTTTGTTGCTGCTTTCTCTCCAGTACCTTCAATAATACCTAAAACATAGAGTCACTCTGAAAACAGCTGTTGATCTCTGGCAAATAATCTAATATTTCTGGTCTTCAGATCTCTCATCTGGGAAAAAGAAAACAATAATAGCCCTGCCTCACAGTTTATTGCTCAGATTAATTGAATATATATGTATATGTGTGTGTGTGTATATGTGTATAAAATCTAAAACAGTATCTGTCACAATGTATTAATTGTTATTTTCTGAAAATCTTCAATCACAATATACAATTGAGTGTTAGTCTTAGAAATTTTAGAACTTTCGCTTTCTTTCATAGATATTAAAGTTCACAGTTTAAAAGCCTTTAGAGTAGGAAAGCCCAATAAATATATTACAGATTTCTGTGATGATATTTTACTCATAAGAATACACTAGCAATTGTATTATTATATATTCAACAATGAGAAAATAATGTATGCCAATAGCATTTCTTCAATCGAACATATATGTATTCATATCACTAATAACATTCTCCTGTGTACTTTAAAATCACATATATCTTGAATTATTGAGAGGTTATACATATTACATACACTGGCCATATAATTGCACTTACTGCACTATACAGCAAATGACTCAATAATCTAGCTTCATTCTTACTACTAACTCAATTGTTTGATTCTATCACCAATATTTATTGGCATGAACACTCAGTGCCTTACTTTCCTTTCTAGATCTTCTGTAATTGTATGTTTATGAGTTTTCACAACTCCAGTGGTTCCAAAGCTTCCTAATTTCTGCAGCAAAACTTTGTTGTTGTTGATGCTGTTACCATTGTTGTTACCCATAACAGTGAGTATGGTTTATTTGTCACAGAGCCATAGTAAAAAGCAAATAGTATAATTAATTATGCAATTCTTCCCTAGAATAATATGAGGCAGAGTAAAGTTTTTCTTCTTAAAATCCTTTCTTTTAACTGGGGTTGGAAAATGAAAGATAGCACAGAAACTTCAAAATGTTGGAGAAATAGTTGCTTAGAACTGAGAAAAGAGAAAAACATAGTTTTTCCATTTATATTCAATCTTGTAATGAAAATTTCTTTCAAGAGGTTTCCATCAGGTGTCACAAAGTGAGGATCTTAACTGAAGACAAATTATAGAAACTCGATTTGAATAGATAATGTAAAGTACAATCACTAAGCTAAATGAAACCAATACACATGAACAGAAATAATCCAGTTAACAGGTTCTTTCAAACTCTCTTCTATAAGTAAGAATTTAAAAACATTAAATGTACCATGGAACAGTTGAGAACTGTAAAACGAAGTTTGATATTAACTATATATTATAGGCATATTTAAGCAGAAATATGCAAGTTCCATTAGATGCAGAAATTGAACCCTAAAGAAGAATAAAACTGATCCATGAAAGCTTTTCAAGGGAAAACATTGAGGGCTTTGGTGGAGAAAACAATGCCAACTTTTTCTGTGCTACACTTGAAAAAAATATTCGTGGAGTCTAAGCCACACTAATGACAACAAAATGCATGTCAACTACTCTTTTTATCAAGATATTCTAAACCCATGAGAAAGTTTAACATAAAACACAAGGCTAATATTGCTTTTGTTCTTCTTACAAAAGTAGTTTTTTATAATGACTTTAAAAGTTACTATAAAATGGTGTTATAGTAAATTTTTAAATGATTTTTTTTCCTTTCTTAGATTCCTTATTTTAGCTTAAAAATAGTTAATCTGGGAGAATACCTTGTCATTATGACAAGAGGAATTATGTACTGGATAAGAATTTAACATTCTTTCACTAAATAGTTATTGATGGTTATTAGTTACTAATGCCATTAGTTACTAAATGAGATACAAAGATGACCCTCAAGAACTTTAGCTGCTTTAGGGATATAAGCATAATAAAATAACAAAAGTAAATTAGAGGTTAATATTTAAATAGAAAAGTATAAACAAATTAGTATTGGGAGGAGAGATGGAATTTAGCAAGGAGAGGGAAGAGATTTCATAGATGAGGTAGAATTTGAGTTAGTCCATGGGTTAGTTTCACTATGGCTTCTATAACAAATTAGCACAATTTAGTGGTTTAAAGCAATACAAATTGATTATCTTATGGTTCTGGAGATTAGAAATCCAAAGCATGTCTCGCTGGGCTAAAAGTAAGTCACTGGCAGTGCTATGTTCTTTTCTGGAGGCAGTGGCGGGGGGGAGGAGGGTGTAATGGTTTCATTGTGTTCCCCAGAAGAGATATATTGAAGCCCTAAACTGTGGTACCTACAAATGAGATCTTATTTGGAAATAAGGCCTTTGTAGGTGTAATCAGGTTAAGATGAGGTTACTAGTGTGGGCTCTAATCCAATAAGACTGGTACCCTCATAAGAGGAACACGTCATGTAAAGACAAAGACACATAAGGAGAATGCCGTGCGATGACAGAGGCAGACACTGGAGTGAGGCAGCTGCGAGCTAAGGAATGCCAAGGATCAATAGCTACCATGAGAAGTCAGGAAGAAGCAAAGAAAGTTTCTACTCAGAGTCTCAGAGAAAAGATGGTCTTACTGACACCTTAATTTTGGACTATTAGCCTCCATATCTGTGAGAGAGTAAATTTTTTGTTTTAAGCTATGCAGTTTGCAGTACTTTGTTACATCAGCATTAGAAAACTAATAGAGAAAAATTCATCTTCTTGCCCTTTTCAGCTTGTAAAGGCAAACTACATTCCTTGGCTTATGACCCTTTTTCTCCATTTTCTAAACCAGCAAGGAAAGATCTAGTCCTTCTCAAGTCATACCACTCTGAGCTCTGCTTTCATTGTAATATCTCCTTCTCTGAATGATTCCCTCTTTCATTTTTAAAGACCCTTATGATTACATGGAAACTTCCCAGATAATCCAAGATAATTTCTCTACTTAAAGGTCAACTGATAGACTTTAATTCTATTGGCAATTTTAACTTCCCATTTAATATAACATACTCATAGGTTCCTGAGAAAAGGTTAGGGGCATCTCTAGGGAACCATTATTCTGCCCACCACAGTCCATAAAGCAGAGTTCCTCAAAGCGCAGTGGACAGAGCACCTATGTCAGATTCACCTTGTTGTCAGTTAAAAATGCTGATTTCTGGGCCTTTGCTAGATGTGAATGGGGACTGAAAATCCACACTGCTTTGAAAGTTAAGCAGGGTCTTTGGCAGTTTTGAGAGAAGAAAATAACTCAAATGGAAGACACTTTAAGCCTATCTATAAAAAGAAAAAAAATAAAGATTGTCATCATGGAAATGTAAATAGCTTAGTTTTACCAGAGTGAAGGATAACCTAAAGAAGATTCATGAAAAATAAGTTTGAAAATGAGGGTGGGGCCAGAATCAAAAGAACTTCAAAGGCCAACCTAAGCAAATAAGTTTAACTTCACTTGTAAGGTCGAGAAACCAAAGACATAGAGATAGAATCATCTATTTCTTGAGACATGTTTGTTTTCTCTCCTAAAAGGAATTTATACCAGAAAAAGTAAAATGAAAAAATTCTGTAGTCTTTGAAAATATAATTGAAATAATACCATTTTGTATTATTCAGTTAGGAGCCCATAAAAAAAATAAAAATAAAAAACTACTATTTCTATCTTAATCCAGATTTCTCTGAGAATAAATCACTGGCTAGAACTAAAAAGACAGACTGCTAATCAAAATGTTTCAGTTACATGGCACTGTATACAACGAGAACGCAGTATGTTGTCTGTCACTGCTTAATGAATATAGACTCGGAGGACTGCAAAGATTAAATGGTAGAAGCTGTAATAACGTTAGCCCTTTCCAACTCAAATAATGCTAATAGCTAGTTAACAAATTTTTAAACCTTTGCCGTTGTTTTAAGGTGAACTTTAAAACTGGGAAGATTTTCATATTCTTGTCACTATTTCTAGGAACCATAAAATCCCAATTGAAAAATAAACTATTTCCAAAAATAAAAATTTAATATAATAAAGGAGATGAACAGCAGCAGCTCCAGAACATTTTAAAACAATCAATGAGAGATAATGAATCATTGTAGTAATGTGGACATTGTAGCAAGGTGGAGATATATATAGTCTCTGTATCATAAAATATTTGGCATTCTGGTTTACACAACATTTCTATTTAATAGGGCATTGGAGTATACACCTATCACAGCTTTTACAAAAATGTCCTGAAACCATTACCACAATAGATGAGTCTTAAAAAGCTTAGGTACTTATCAAGAAAGAACTTAGAGGTTTCTCTGTATTTTCCTACTTTAACCACTCATTGTTCAAGAAAATAAAAAGTCAACCAAACTAATTAACACAAACAACAAAATGCCATACATGTATTTTTCCAAAAACACCCATAACAATTGCTTCCATTCCACAAGATCTTCAACAATGTGACCTTGCAAATCCCCTCACCCTTAAATCTGGGCTGGCTTTAGAAACTCTCTCATAACCAATAGAGTGTAGCAAAGTATTGCCTCATAACTTCAGAGACCAGGTCAAAGGAAGCCCTACAGTTCTTGCCTTTGTCTCTGGAAATGCTCTTTCCAGGTCCTCCTTCTCAGGCCATTACCAGTCATCACACAGTAAGAATGCCAAATACATGGAGAGGTCATGTGTATGTACTCTTGTCAGCCATAGCCTTCAACTCCTCCTGGCCAAGTTATCTGTCATGTAAGAAGCTTCCAAACAATAACCCAGACATTCGAGAGTCACCCCCACCTCAGAATTTCCCAACTCAAGCTCAGACATCATGTAGCAGACGCAAGCCACACAACCCATGAGCATAGTAAAATAATGGTTGTCGTGTGATCCCAATAAATTTGAGTTGTTTTTTTATGAAATATTGGATAACTAGAACATTTAGCCTAGTTCATATTTGCATAGAAACTACACTAATACCAAAGTCAAACTGTTAAGAAAAGAATCTGATATATATTCTGGTATTCAGGAATCATCCTATATGTACTTAAAGTCTACCACCTACAGATTCAAATTCATGCCCAGCCCTCAGGAAAAGTTGAAGACCTAACTTGAGAGTATATCAGATAATTCTCCACTGAAGATCAGGATCTAATTCCCCATGTCAGATATCCCAAAGTCAGAGACAATTATTATATGTGAAATTGATCTAGAGTCTCCCTACATATCTTCTGTGTGGCGAGTCTGTGTGATTGCTAGTGGAATTGAACTCACTATACTTAAATGATATCTTAATCTCTTGGGCTTTTAAAAGACCTTTTCTCCAGGACTATAGTCTGCTTCCAGGAAATTATTTTTATTTCCCTTTCTATGAATGAGAACCCACCTAATACAAAGAATCATAGGTAATATTATATGTCCTATCATGCAGACCCATTAAACATGAAGCTGGCTTGGATTTGCTTGTGCAAACAGTTTGTACCTTCCAAATGCAAGTCAACTTTTCTGCCCCAAGATTGTTCCCTTAGCTCCTGACCATCATTCTATGAAAATTAGGATACTAGAAGTGGCTGCCAAAATAAAGGATCAAGAATATGAAACAAGACAAAGCTGCAGTTTCCAAAATTAGGTCTGGATTGCCTGGATCCTGATTTTCAAGGATCTAAGCTAGAGCTACTTAATTACTTTCAATCTAATTTCAGACCTGACCTTAGAGATGTAAGGTGGGCCTAAATTTTCAGATAGGGTCAAGTTGCCCCAGCAAAAGGATGTAGCAGAATGAAAAGGCCAGGAAAAAGACACTTTTTATTTATTTTTTTAAATTAAATTTATTGGAATGACATTAGTTAATAATTTTTATAAGTTTAAAGTGCACAATTTGAAAATACATCATCTGTATATTGTATTGCATGTTCACTGCCCAAAGTCAAATCTCCTTCTGTCACCATGTATTTGACCCTTTACCCTTATCTACCTCTCCTCTCCTCCCTTTTCCTCTGGAACCCACTAAACTTTTGTCTGTGTCTTTGAGCTTTTGTTTCTCTTGTTTATTTGTTCCTTTCAATTTTATATCCCATGTATAAGTGAAATTATATGGTTCTCAACTTTTTCTGACTTATTTCACTTAGCATGATAATCTCAAGATCCATTCGTGTTGTTGCAAATGGCAGCATTTCATCTTCTTATGGATGAATAATATTCTATTGTACACATGTACCACATGTACTGCATCTTTATTTTTAATAGAGGTGATTTCTTCTCTGTAAGGTTTAGCAGTGTGATCTTTGAAACAATGCATTCTAGCATTGTACTTATTTTTAATTTGTTGATTTGTTGACTGTGGTTCATTGATTTACCTTTTTGCTTCTTTGAAAAATGGAGCATTTCTTCATTTCCTTTATCATTGTGCACAATTTTTCAAAGATTTTCCCACAGTTGTTTAGCAGATTCATCTGCAATTCACTGGCACACAATTCATCAGGGTCTGGGAAAGAAGTGTCAGGCAACTAACATTTGCTTACTAAGTGGCTACAATTTCCCAGATCCTTTATTAACATCAGGTATCTCCTTTAATCGCCTAACTTCTAGGAGCTAGATTTATTTTTTCTAATCACCATGTAAGGAAACTGAGACACAAGGAGGTTAAATATCTTACCCAAGTTCTAAAGCAAGAAAGTGACAGAAGGCGAGATCGAACCTACATCTGGGTGACTCCAAATCCCATACACCTTCCACCATACCTCACTGTCACAAAGTTTAAATTCTTTTGGGCAGGTATCTGCCTCCTATAATCTCCTCAATCCCAAATTCCTAATTTTTCTTCAGAAATCTTTCTCTCATTTGTCTGAGATTATTTCCCTTTGTAAAGAAGAGGAGGGAAAAATTGAAGTTGAGAAATTTCTTTTCTTCTTGCCAACAACATAGCTTGCTAACATAGCTTTCTCTTCTGAACATTATTAGCAGCATTTTTTTTCCTTTTAAGAACCTTATCTAAATCTGTGTTTCACCTCTCAATTCTGGTTATATAAGTCTGTGAACACTTTTATATTCATGTATGACCTGGGGTAACTTGTTTAACCTCTCTGACACTAGGTAGTCTCATCTCTAAAGTGAAATAACGACAGTATCCAACATACAGTACGTTGTAATATTTAGTGTGGCTGTATTAAGTGCTCAGCAAATATTATCTACTATTTCTGTTGTCGTCCTTGGTCATCCACCTATTTTTCCATCTTCTTCTACACATCCTTTTACATCTTTTCTCTGTCAAATCCATCAGTGAGATTCTTGGATATATGCATCAATTTCTTTAAACACTGATTATACTATCAGACTTTTATTCAGAGTTATTTTCCATTCCTCTTGATCCACTTACTCTTTCTTAAGTCTCCATCAAAAGAATGCTACCTAGTTTTTCCTTTAATAATTCTGAATTATCATATGTTCAAATAGCTCCTCTATGATTAACCTTTGGATGACAGAGCTGCTTTTCCCTAGTCACTTCCTATCCCTTCTCCTTTAGTATTCGATGTCTTCTTGGCCAGATTTGAGTCAAAGTACCAGTATTCCCACTCCTCTTTTTCTGAAGAAAATAAAGTAACTTCTGCTTATCATCATTATCCTTGTGTTTCCTTGATAACTTTTAAAAAAATAGAAACAGTTTCTTCTCCTTTAGCATCAAAATCCACAGGAGACAGCAATGCTTTTTGGAAGCAGAAACAAAAGACAAAATTCTATTATAGACTTGATCTCGGACTCAGCAGATGATTTGAAACAACACCACTAGATACTTTCTTTTTCTCACCTGAAACATGGGAACAATGATGTTTTCCCATTACTGGTGAGAGGATTAATGAGACAATGTTTATAAAGTACTTTGAGTGCCTCCAATGAAAGTCGCTCTCTTATCACCCTGATTTCCCCTTAAAAGATGGGAAAATCAATTCACCCGTCTCTATGGAAAGTTTTTAAAAAAATCCATTTTGCTCACTTTTTAACAAAGGTGGAAAAGAAAGAAAGTCACATAGGAAAAGATACAGATTCAATGATTTTATATTGCATGTTGTCATCAGAACCATGGAGCATATTAGACTTAAGAAATTTAGTATGCAATTGACAGCTTTTAAATATTTTTAAATATGCATTTACCTAAAAAGTAAATAGGCATTTTTCAAGTAGATATCACATATTTTTTTCAATCATCTTTGGAAGTATTTATCTTATATTCTGCTATGATAATGGAATACAAAAAAGAGAAATATTAAAGTAATAAAAACATTGCATCATAACTGAATAAATGTGGGAATTAAAAGTTGCTTTTGAGGATTATCCTTTTTTTAAAAAATTTCATTTTGTTAGTTTCAAGTATACAGTACATTGGTTAGACATTTATATAGTGTATAAAACTATCCCCCTAATCATTCTTTTTCTCCTCTCACTCTCCACCTAGCCATTACATTAACGCTAACTGCATCCCTTATGCCATGCTCCCCATCCCCGTGACCATCTATCGACTACTAATTTGCACTTCGTTAACTCTTCACCTCGTTCTCCCAACCTACCCTCCCCTCTGTCCATTAACAAATTGTTTGAGGACCATTTTTGACTCACAGCTTTTTGCCTCAAAGAAATTGAGCAACACGCCCTCTCTGCCAGTTATTTTTGATAGTAAGAATTAATAAAGTAAAAATTATGGAGAGATTTAAACTTCAGAATAAGTTCTGAAATGTCTTTTAAAGTAACCCCTAGGATATGTAAAATAAAAGGATCCTAGCTGAATTCACAGTGTCTACTTCCAAACAATTGCCATACATGAAATTTCCATTTTTCTACTATATTTGATAAACAATATACACAATGAAAAATATGAGAAAGGCTAATTAAAATCGGTCAGTGAATTTAAAGAAAATAAAATATATTATTAACATTCGTGGTTGAGGAAATTACTTGACAATGATCTAGAAATATCTATGGCTTATTTGGACTAGATGCAGATAGAGTCCTGTTATCTAAGATTCAGGGATCAAACCAAAAAAAAAAAGTCGATAACAGTATAAAGCGTATACACCAAATAGAACTTTACAGCCTAGAGATTTTGGAAAACAAACTATAAAAGCCCATGACAGAGCACTCATGCAAATAAAATCCAGTAAAGAACATTACCAAAGCCTCACCTCATCAGTATCATTTCTTTCTTTGGAAAACAACTTCAAATCCCAAATCATTAACATTATACTTGGTACAGATAGCATCAATTGCTCAGAGTAACTTCAACATGCAAAACACAGTTATTTTACAAAGACTCAGTAATGGCTTGCTTTGCCCTAGAATAACTGCACAGGGCAGAAAAGAAAACCAGAGTAATCAAATAAGTCAAAGCTGATGTGAAATTGCAAGAATAGGAGTCTAATTCTATAATCTTCACCAAGGCTAACCTACTACTGATTCTAATTATATATCTATTGAGAAAACACAATTGAAATTTAAGACTATCAAAGTCATGTTCAAGCCTCCTTGTGGTTGCTATACTTGTCTTTTGCAGGTTAGTGGCAGAATCAAAAGAATTAAGAACTAAATAATAAAGGAGTGAACTATAGCAATAATTTTCCAAGTGAGGTGTTCAGCAGCTGGGCAATATAAAGCAGCATTAAATGATGTGCAGAGATTTTATTTGTATAAAGAACATCACTGCTAAAATCCCGAACACAGATTCATGAACTAATAAATAATAAGAGACCCTGCAAGAGACACAGCTTCATAGGCTTCAGAATCAGACAAATGTAATCGAATTCAAATCCATTTTCAAACCCTTACTAATTGTTTATCTTTAGACAATTTACTTAAATTTTCTGAATCTCAGTTTCTTCATTAAAAATAAAAGCATATTAACACCGCCTTCACAGGACCGTTGTAATGATTAAATGTTTTAATGTATGCAAAGAGATCAACAGAGAGTAGTAAATGAATAAATTATGTCTTCCCCCTCTTCACCAAAGATACTAAGCAGGGATCAATTAATACATCCCCATGTCTCTACCAAAACCAAATGCCATACATATTAAAGACCATTTTACAGCTAACCATCTCTTGTAGGTTATCGTAGTGATTTACAATGTTGCTGCCTAGATGCTGGTCCCTACTACTTACCTAAGTACAAATTAAGTCACTTTCTTCTTGACCTTATTCAATTACCATACTCTATTCTTAATTCTAGGCTTCTAAGCAGAGGGTGGTGAGAAACTCCTTGCCTTTTTAAACACATTGTTTAAAAATGAAATCTATTAATGTCTTTTTAACCTTCCTTTCTTTGTTCTTCTTTCTAATTCTGTGCAAATGAAGAATCACAGCAAGTAGTTAGTAACTAATATTGGGTTAGTACTATAGCACGTGAAGTTCTTTGTCTCTCTATCAAAGAGATAGTCTTTGAAATTCATCCAAAGGTATCCATGGGTCCTGATTTTCTCCACCACAAATTTATAAAGCAGCCAGTTTCATTACTTCCTTTAAAAAAATGTAGGTCTAAATTTTAGCTTTCCTTTGTCACTGATTTGTTCTAATCCTAGTCAAAATCATGCAATGATTTTGTAAATGTAAAGCACCTATCGCTTGTAAATAGATGAGTAGCAGCCAGTGGCAGTTAATAAATAGAAGCCAGTCAAAAAACGGCAGCCACTAATTCACAGTATCTTCAAACTCTCTTGGAGTGCTATCACATATGTTTTCATTGAATAATCCAGAGACCATTGGTTTTTACTACTCATAATATATATTTATTATATTAGTATATTACATACTAATATAATAAATATCAATAATATTTATTATATTAGTATATTACATACTAATATAATAAATATCAATATAATAAACATGTCGATCTGTGCTACTATAAAATTTTATATTTAACAGTAAAAAATATATATAATATGTATTTAATGCCCTCCAGTTTTCAGATCAAGCTGCAAAGTTGCTTATTAAAACTCTAACTAGAAGCAACTTCTACGTTCTTTCATTTCAGTTTAGGATTACGAATGAAAAAACTCATATTAAGTACTTTAAGAAGAACACTCTTTTAACTTAAAAAGGCCATTATATATGAAAACATTCAAGACAACAGTTAAACTTTTTAAATAATATTAGTTGCAAAATGTGATATAAGGCAAGTCGACACCAGATCCTTTGTAAAATATCACTGAGTTCTAAAGTAATTTCCTTAAAAGGCTGTTTTGTTTCCCTATGGATAAAATACACACCAAGCAACACAATCATATAAGAAAATTCCTTGCCACACAGAATGAGTAAGCACTAGAGAATCTGTTTCCCTAAAAGGATAATGAAGGTAACCATGTAATTACCAAAATCAATGTCTTCTGTGGTTATAAAAGCACATATTTTGTGAAGTGTTGATTTTAAAATTTGACCCAGGATGATTAAATAAATTTTCCTATCTTAAAACTTTCCTTCAGCATATATTGCCAGATATGTTCACAGTAACTTGGAATTCGTTTGTAAAAAAGAAGTACAATAAAAACAAAAAAAATAATAAGCCTCAACCCTATGATAATACATAAGCAAATGGAAAACACCATGACAATGGCAGTCCATATTAAAAGATTTCTGCTACAGCAGTCACCCTAATAAAAACAGGCATATAGCTCATCATTTTACCATCACAATTGCCCAGCAAATTACGTAATATTATAAATTCTATAGACAAAGAAATTAAGACCTAATTAAATTAAATGACTTTATGAATGGCTGCTAAATTATGCTGAATGTGAACCCAAATCTGTATGACAACAAGGCCAACATTCTTTGTATTTTACCATAACCATATGACAATATAAAGAGTTATGAAGAATTGTGATGTTCACAGTCTTTTCCTGACTCCAGGACCCTAAGAATAATTTAAGGTTTTGTGTATGTATTAATTGTTAGGCAAACTGGGGGCAAGTCATTTACTACATTTAGGATGCATTTTCTCATCAGTAAAATGGTCTATTTCATCAGTAAAATGTCCATGAGAAATAAAATGTGCGTCAATATGTTATTTAAAAATTTCTAGTACCCAAGTATAAAAAAATGAAACAGGTAAATTTACTTTTAATAGTGTTTAACCCAATATATCCTAAATATCATTCCCATATGTAATTTTTATAAAAAATTATTAATGAGATATTTACATTTTTCCCCCTAAATCTTAGAAATCTAGTGTGTATTTTAGATGGATAGCACATTTAAACTGGCCACATTCAAGTGCTCAGTATTCACCTGTCTCTAGTAACTACCACATTGGACAGTACAGCTCTGGATAATCTTCAAGTTCTCTTCCACTTTAATACTCTAGAAACCTATCATTCTATAGTTTTTAAGAAATCCATATACAGAAAGATACCATAAGCATTATGCTGAAAACCTGCCTTGGAACCGAAGAACCACAGACGCATGTGGATTTTATTGCTTAATTGGGTCTTTTATTGCTATTAGACAACATATACCAAAATAAAAAAATAAAAAATAAAAAGTAATAAAAATACAAATATAATCTTAAAAGTAATAATACATTTTTTAAAACCCATTTAACTACCACCCAGATCAATAGATTTTTGCAGTACAGTTGATTCCATCAAAAACATCCACTGACACATTTGGTCACCACACCAAAAGGTCTGTCCAAAACATTCATGGAAATATTTGATCCACACCAAAAGGATCTTGAAATTTGACCCTGTTAAATATGTCCATGAGCATATTTTGTCTTTGACATTTGGTCCTGTCTAAAATGTCCATGTTTGAAAATGTCCCTGGGTTCAAATGACCCCTAATATTTATTTATTCTTTCTGGATTATATAATTAATACATAAAAAAAAAATACTGTCATTCATGGAAATCAGCAGCGGGTGGACATCTGCTGCCTATAAGAGTTGCAATATTGTGTCCAGGGAGTGCAGGGGTCTGTGGGACTGCCCCAGATGGCAGATGGTCTCTCTGTGATCTGTGACTACAGGGGGAATGCCCAGGCACAGAAGTTGCAGCAAAACTGAGGCTGTATTGGCCTGATGGCCCTTGTCTCCATGAGATTCCTCTTCACCCAAGCCACAAAGTGCCTATAGCCTGTTGACAGGTAGCCACCCGTGCCCTGTTTGGCTCTGGGGTTGCGCAGTCAGAGCAGGCAACAGGCCTTGGCTAGGGCAATGAGCACATTTTAGGGAAAACAGTTGCGGGCAGACCACTGCAGCACGTATGAGCTACAATATCTCTTGAGGGGATTGCAGGGGTCTGTATTAGCCTGATGGTCTTTGACTCCCTGAGCTCCTGCCCCATCCAATATACAAAGTACATGCTATACATTGATAGGCAGCTGCCCCTGCCCTGGGATAGTGCATTCAGGCCCAAGGTGGGCAGTAGCTAATCTTACAGTGAGTGAAAATTTGTATAGGAAGCCACAGAGACAGCACTGACATGTAAACTGACATTGCAGTGGCAGGGAGAAATGCACTCAAAAGACCTAGGAGACTCCAGGGCCCTTATGCCACCCAACACACATATCACCCAGAGGTTCATCCAGTTTCAGAGACTTACAGGCAACTAACAGGCAGTGTTAGACCTGGAGTAGCACTGGTCCCTCTACTAATGGTCAGAGACTGGGGATAACCGAGAGCTGCCTACAGCTGTCTCTTCCACTTACCTATAGATCTAGCATAGGCAGCAACCATCTGCAGAGTGTTTTGTAGTTCCCACTGGGTAGCCCTGAGCAATCAAAAGCAGTGACTAAACTTGACTTCTGGAGGAGCCCCTACCAAAGGGCCCCAAAACCAACGCATCTAGAGGCTGGCACCAGACCACAATGGAGCAACTCCTGACTACTCCCATTAGTAGTACATACACACACACAAAAAAGAAGCTGGACTACCTTCTTATACCATATACAAGAATAGATTCAAAATGGATTAAAGACTTAAATGTAAGACCCAAAACCATAAAACTTCTAGAAGAAAGCATAGGCAGTAAACTCTCTGATATTACTAATAGGAATTTCTTTTGGGACAAGGGAAACAAAATAAAAAATAAACAAATGGGACTACATCAAACTAAAAAGGTTTTATACAGCAAAGGAAACCATCAACAAAACAAAAAGACAACCAACTGATTGGCAGAAGATATTTCCTAATGATACATCTGATAAGGAGTTAATATCCAAAATATATAAAGAACACATACAACTTAACAACAACAAAAAAATCCAATTAAAAAATTGGCAGAAGACTTGAACAGATACTTCTCCAAAGAGGAAATACAGATAGCTAATAGACATATGAAAAAATGCTCAAGGTTGCTAATCATCGGAGAAATGCAAGTTAAAACCACAATGAGATATCACCTCACACCTGTCAGACTGGTTATCATCAATAAATCAAAAATCAACAAGTGTTGGTGAGGATGTGGAGAAACTAGAACCCTCATGCATTGTTGGTAGGATTGCAAATTGGTACAGGCGCTATAGAAAACAGTATGGAGGTTTCTCAAAAAATTAAAAACGGATACGCTTTTTAACCCAGTAATTGCACTTCTAAGTATTTATCCAAAGACAAACAAAATGATAATTAGTAAACATCTATGCACTCCAAAATTCACGGCAGGATAATTTACAATAGCCAAATTATAGAAGCAACCTAAATGCCCATCAACAGATGAATGGATAAAGAAATTATGGTTCATTTATACAATGGAATATTACTCAGCTATTAAAAAAATGAAATCCTACCATTTGCAATGACATGGATGGACCTAGAGGTTATTGTGCTGAGTGAAATAAGTCAGACAGAGAAGACAAATACCATATAATTTTACTTACATGTGGAATATAAGGAACAAAAAGAACAAACTAATCAAAAATAGACTCACAAATATAGTGGACAATTTGGTGACGGATAGAGGGAAGCAAGGGTTGTGGGGCTGGGAGAATGAGGTAAAGAGTAAAGAAGTACAACTTAGTAGTCATGGGGATGGGGAGCACGGCATAAGGAATGCAGTTAGCATTAATATGCTGGCTAGGTGGAGGGCCGGGGGAGGGAGGGAGCGATTGGGAAGGATCGTTTTATGAACTATATAGATGTCTAACCAATGTACCATATACTAAATAAATAAATAAACAATGTCTAACTTTCTAAATTGGTAAATATATTTATATTTACACCAGAGGTGAGTTTTGTCATATCTTCTCAAGGATTGGCGTTGTCAGACTTTATAATTTTTTCCCAATAGATGGGAATATAATATTTCATTGTAAATTTTGGTTTTATTTTTTGAATTATTAATAAAATTGGTCACCTTTTTATATATTTATTGACTATTTGGGTTTCCTTTTCGGCGATGTGCCTGTAGAAGCGTTTTGTCCATGTTATTATTAAATTGTCTTTTTTTTTCTTGTTGATTTGTTCTTCTTTATATGTACTGGACGTTTGTCTCTATCTTTGGTTATTCAAATTGTTAACAAGTTCCCCAACTCAGTAATTTGTTTTGCAATATTTTTAATGGGGTCTTTTGAATAACTGACATGATTAATTTTAATGAAATCAATATATCAATCTGTTCCTTTACAGGTACTGAGTTTTTATATCTTGTATAAATTAGCTTTCCCTACCCTGAAGCTATGAACAAATTCTCCTATGTTATCTTCCAGAACTTTGCATTATGCAATTGACATTTAATTGTTTAATCTGCATTGGAGTCAATTTTATATGTGAGATAGGAGTCAAGTTTAATTTTTTTTTTTCTATTTGGTTATTGAAATGATCCACATTATTTATTTAAAAGTCCGTCTTTTCCAAATAAATCTGCAGAGCTACTTCTTTTACAAATTGAACTCCATAAATATGTGGCTTTTTACTTGGGCTCTCCTTTCTGCTCTTTGGTCTGTTTGTCTGGGCTCATGCTAACGTGTTATTTACATAATTCTAAAATACGTCTTGATATTTGATAAAGCAATTCTCTCCCTATCTTATATTCTTTTCCTAAAAGTTTTTGGACTCTCCTCTTGACGCTTTCAACATCCATATTATTTCTGAACCAGATTGTGGATTTGATCAAGGGTGTGCTAAGATATGGTTTAGAATTCATTGAATCTATAGATCAATTGAGACAGAATTGAGACCTTTTGTACTTTTGAGCTTTTAACTTTATTAATTTTTTATTCTAAATTTATTAAGATCATTTTAAATATTAACTTTATATTTTTTCTATAGAACTCATATATCTTTGTTAGATTTACTCCTAGGTACTTTATGTTTTTTTAATTTTAATTTTTAATTACTGGTATATAAATTACAGTTTATCATTGTACACTGATGTGAACATAGCAATCTTTTTTATTAAATTTTTTGGAGTAACATTGGTTAATAACACTATATAACTTCAGGTGTTAACTTTATAATACGACATCTGTATACTCTAGAAACACGTCATCTGTAAAGAGTGGAGATTTTATATTTTGTGTTTAATTGTTTCATCTTTTGTTTCTTTTCCTGCATTACTTACTTGGCTCAGGCTTTCAGTGTGATATTAAATAGAAGAGGTAGACAGCCAGCTAGAATCACTGTCTGAGTCCTGATCAAAAAGAGAAAGTGTTCAATATTTCATCATGAAGTTCTACTTTCCATGCGATGTTTGCAAAGGATTTTTTATCAGATTAAAAATGCCGGTCTTAGTTCACTAAGAATTTTTGTCATGAACTTAGATGTTGGCTTTGATCAAATATTTTTCTGTGTCTATTGAAATGATTGGATATTTCTTCCTTCGCATTCTTTCATTGTTTACACTGATTGATTTTCAAATGTTCAATCTCACATTTCTAGAATAACTCAATTTTGCAATGCTGTTTCGAACTTGCTACTTTTGTTGTTGTTTAGCATTTTTGCATCAAC
Source organism: Rousettus aegyptiacus (assembly GCF_014176215.1). Taxonomy (NCBI): domain Eukaryota; kingdom Metazoa; phylum Chordata; class Mammalia; order Chiroptera; family Pteropodidae; genus Rousettus; species Rousettus aegyptiacus. Next base: position 114,651,878 of record NW_023416295.1, read on the forward strand.
ATTCATGGATGAGAAACGGCTATCATTTTCCCTTTAATAATGGTCACGTCAGGTTCTGATTTTAAAGTTATGCTGAACTCACAGAGTGAATTGGGATGCATTCTTTCTTTTACATAGAATTTAAGAATGTGTGTAAAGTTGATGTTATTCCCTCTTTTTACTATTTGGTAGCATATTCAATAGTAAGGCCACCTAGACCCAGAGTTTTCTTTGCAGGAATATTTTAACGTGTTCGATTTATTTAATATATATAGGACTACTCATATATTTCTATCTATTCTTTTGTCAACACTAGTAAGTTTATTTTTTCTAGAAATCTGTCCATTTTACTAAATTATTAAACTATTAACATAAAATATTAATAAATATTAGTTTTAACATATACAATATATGTGGTGATACCCTTTTTTATTCTGTACATTATGTATACATTCTCATTTTTTGTTCCTTGATTAATCTTAATGGACATTTCTACATTTTATTATTCTTTTTAAAAGATCAACTTTTTAAAATTCACCTCTTTTGGGATCGTTTATATTTCTTTTATTTCTGCCCCCTTTCTGGACAAAGCAAGGACCTTGGAATACTTTAACTACATTATTTCCCTTACAATATTTATGTTATCATTACGTTACTTCTTTTCTACTTGAAATCTCATAATACACTTTGATTATTATTCTTAATTAATGTTATTTTATATTTGCCTAGATATTTGATTTTTTTTTTTTTTTTTTTTTTTTTTTTTTTTTGGTCATTCCTCTTCTTTTTAAACCTTCCATCTGGGATCATCTTCCTTCATCCTGAATGACATCTATATTGAAAACTTGGGCCAAATTATGCTGCAATAACAGATGACTCAAAAATCTGGCATGCAACAACAAAGGTTTATTTCTCCCTCACATTTATGTCCATGGTGGATCGACTACAGTTATGCTCAGTAAACTCATTTCAGAATCAAAGCTGAAGGCACAGTCCTTATCTAAGACAAATGTTTTAAAACTCCTGCTTAGAAGGGTTACATGTCACTTGCACTCACTGCATTGGCTAATAAAGTTGATATAGCCAAATCTGATATCACTGGGACATCAGGGCCATTTTAGAAAAAGCCAGAAAATCGTCTGACATAATAAGATCTATCCTTTTTGTTTGTTTGTTTGTTTTTTGGTGTTTCTTTCAGATAGTTGGTTAATGATAAACTCAGTGTTTATTTGCCTGAAAAAATGTCTTTCATTTACTGATGTTCTCTGTATGCAATCCTCTGGGTATTTTTCCTTTCAGTACAATATCATTCCACTTTATTCTGACATTATTTTTATTATTAAGAAGTTAGCTACTAGTCTAACTGGTACCATTTTAAAAATAATCTCTTTTTTCTTTAATCTCTAACTGCTTTTAAGATCTTAACTTGTATTTGGTGCACTGAAGTTTCGATATGCTATATTCAGGGGTGTATTCTTTTCTACTTATTATGTTTGGGACTTATTGGGCATCTGGAATCCACAAATGGTATTGCACTATTATGGAAAACTTGCAGCCAACATCTCAAATATTTCTTCTTCCCCATTCTTTCTGTCCTTTTCTTCTAGAATTCCAATTATACATATACTTTATGCATTAGGCTTTCTCTTTATTTCCTCCATAACTTTTAATATCTCTTTCATATATATTATCTCTTTACTTCTTCACACTACATTCTGGAATGTTATTCTGATTGAACTTCTGGATAATTATTCTTACCGATTCATCGAGTTTTTAATTTCAGTTATTTTATTTCTCATTTTAAAAACTATTATTTGATTCTTTTTTAAAAAATCTGCTAGGATATGGTTTTGGAAGCTCTAATTGTTTTTATTTTTATTTTTCAATTGCAGTCAATATTTAATATTATTTTATATTAGTTTTAAGTACATGAATACTCTAATTTCAAATGTGATTTTATTTCTTTAAACATTAATAGCATGACTGTTTTATACCTTGTGACTATAATTACAATATTTAAAGTGTTTACATATTTGTTTTTGTTTCATATTTTGTCAGCTCGTTCTTGCTATTGATGCCTTGTTTTCTTGTGTGATTGGTTACTATTACCAGTGAGTGCAATTGTGTCATTTTCCTTAGAAAAATATTTACAGATACTCTCTGAGGCTAAGATGTAGATACTTTCATGCAGAAAAGACTTTAATTTACTTCTGTGGGTCTTTAAGGATACTCACAGTCCAGAAGTAATAAAACAGAATTGAAGTTTTGGGAAACCACCAACCTATGTAAAGTTGGGTTCCAATACTCATGAAAACCAAACTGTGGTTATAACTTTCTCTGAGAGTTCCCACCTCTGCTTTGGTCAGCATCAAAGTAACTTTCCTTACAGACTCATGGTACTGAAAGAATAAATCTAGTTTAGTTCTAATTACCCCACATTCCTCAGGGTTCCCAGCTCTACTTGAGCAGTGTTATCTTTTTGACTCTCCACCTAAAATAAGCCCTGAGTTTGTTTACTGTCCACCCTACCCCACTTTCATTTGAGTTTAATTCCTTTGGCAAACATCTTCAGAGAAAAGGGATTCATGGATCTATTTAACCTCTGGTTCCAGCTTTTGTTTAAATTTTAACTTGACAGACCTTATTGTCTTTTTAGATCTGTGGTGCTTTTAAAAAGTTTTTTTTTTCTTCTATTTTATGCTGCATTTTTAATTGTTCTTATTCTACTTCAAAAGTTGATCCAAATAATCTATCCCATCATATTCCAAAACAAGAAGTTCCAAAGTTTATCTTCATTTAAAATTATCCCTATACTTTACTGACATTTTTATAACTGTTACATGTTAATTGTGAACAAATATTTGTTTCCTACCTTCACTTTACACTTTGTTCAATGGAATAAATCTTCTGCCTTAGATAAAAACTTTAATAGGTCTCATGTTTTGAATCTCCAGCCCTGGATAACAATAAGTTTTATGCCTCAATTAACATTAAATTGCCTCACATCCTTCAATCCATCCTCATTAACTTTGGCCTGCTTTGGTCTAGAGCCTAGTATTGAAAGAAATTTCTTTGCTATTCTTCTCTACTCTCTCTACTAAAATTCTTTCCCATTTTATCTGTTTGCTATTCTACTCTTCTGTCCAGAAGTAACCCCCTTATCCATGCAAGATACATTCCAAGCCCCCCAGAGATGCTTGAAACCAGATATAATACTGAACCTTATATATATAATGTTTTTCCCCTATATATACATACCTATGATAAAGTTCAATTTATAAATTAGGCACAGTAAGATATTAACAATAACTAATAATAAAATAGAAAAATTATAACTATATTGTAATAAAAGTTATGTGAATGTGCTCTCTCTCTCTCTCTCTCTAGCTTATTATATTGTACTCATTTTTTTCTTCTTGTGATGATATGAGATGATACATATCTACATGAAGAGATAAAGTGAGGTGGATATGTTGAATGACTCATATCCCAGGTGAGATGGAGAGCAACAACGTGAGATTTCATCACCTTACTCAGAATGGTGTGTAATTTAAAACTTATCACTTGTTTACTTCTGGATTTTTCCATTTCATATTTTTGGACTGTGGTTGACCATGGGTAACTAAAACCACAGAAAGTGAAAGCATGGATAAGGGGAGGTTACTGTACTCCTCTATGTGCAATTTCTTCCCTTTTCACTAGCTGCTAATTAGCCTCTTTCCAAGGTCAAAGTTATGTGTACGGCCATGGGGGTGGAGGTGCAAGAGTTAAGGAAACAAGTACTGGGTGGCTCTGGGCTCTCTGAACCTGGAAAATGATGAAAGCTGACTTATGAAGCACTTCGTGGGTTCAGTAAATGACCCAGGCATAGCACATAAGATTCTATTCCTGATGTCATTCAAAATGCCTTCCTTACCTCCTGGCTTTTGATGGTATACTTCCAAACTGTTACCTCTGAAGATGACCATTAGATAAATCCTCAGGTAATCCCATACCAGTTTTCTCCTGGGTAGCCCATAATTAGTCCATGGGAAATGCTCCACATCCCTTGCCCTGACAATCAAAACACATCAGCACTCTCTGAGTTTTGTCAAATGGCAATCTGTCAGCTTGCACTCACCCCCCAAATTTCTCAAAGAGGAATCAGACCTCAGTCTCACAACTGCTTTAGTTTCTCTCACATATAAGTCAAACATAAGTCCTCTATTGCTTCCAACTATACAAAATACATTTAAAGTTCAAAGTTGCCTCAGTGAAGTCTTCCCCAGCTTGCTCTGAGGGGACAGGAACAGAACATCTCTTTCCAAAAGGTAGTGGAATGGGGATTCACTACAGGGCCATAGCTCTCTGAAAAGACATATGTTTGGCAATTCATTCCCCCAAGTCCTCTATGACTTTTTAAGGTCTTGCTCTTGAAGAATCCACGAGTGGTGGAGCTGCTTATCATTGATTCTCTGTAAATTCTGCTTGGAAAATAAATGGTTCTATTTTTACTTGGAATTCTTCTAGCTATGGTTTTGACACCTCAGTCAAAAATGGGGCATTCTGTATAGTTGGATATCATTTTTCACAATTAGAAAAAAATTACAAAAATTTGTTTTTAAATTTTTAACCCCACACATAGCCAAAATCTGTGCAATGCTCATAGTAAGAAGCCAGCTATCTATTTACCTCATTTAAAAATACATTTATAAACTATTTAAGTAAAACTGCATGGTATAGTCCACTGTTATGGGTCGCTGGAATTTTATAATCATAAATTGACAAAAATATCCTAACTCTAGTAGAAAAAACAAAAGCAATAAATACATATCTTACTGAGAAGAAAGGGAGAGAGAGCTTTAAAGCTTTCCAGAAGAGAAAAATCTATTTGAATAATACTTAGAAGTTGTTATTTTAAAGTTTTCATCAGGAAGAGAAAATTCACTCTTACCAAAAACACCCAGGCACACCTTCATTTGCTTTTTTAAGACACTACCATTTTTTATTTCCTCTAAAAAGCTGTCTGCCTCTTACGACAGGAAAAGCCTGAATATCCTGGCACTCGCTCAGAAGCAATGATACTGCAAGCCGAGAGATCTTTGCTGGACTTCCACGGTAAGTCTTAGTGGAAACAATAATCTATTGGCATTGGATACGGCACTATTCAATGCCCTGGAAAGCCCTAATGCTCATAAATCGAGTTCTACTTGAATGCAAGGGATCTATTTTAGGAAAGGCAATCCTTCTCAGAATCAGATTTGTCACAGCACATTCCTTTAATCCTTAGCAGTCTGAGCTCTGTAAACACAGTACTTAAAATAATATAACACATTAATTTATATAGAACCCTTCAGAGTCCTGCATTCCTGAACGCTCTCTAGTAAAGCAGCCAAGTTACTTACTTAAGCGTCTTTATCTTTCTTTCTTTTTAAAAAAAAAAAGAAAAGAAAAGAAATCAAAGTCCTATGGGCCAGTGAGCAAAGAAATGCTTGAATATTGAGAGGAGTTAATGAGACAGAGAAAGAGCTGTTTCAGTTGGCAAGTCCTACAAAGCAAAGGTGCATGCAGAGGTAATAGTTGATGTGGATTAAATACAGAGACATTGACCATCTATTTGATACTTACACCTAGAATGTTGTTCTCAGTAACTGTTCCATGTATACAAGACTTCCAACCTGTTTGCAAATATAATGCTCATGAAATATTATGTTTTCCTTTTAACCAAGCATCCACAGTTTTAGAAGTATCACAAAAGATTTTGTGTGAGGCTTTACATTAATCTACATAAAACCCCTTTGAAATAGCCAAATAGTTTTTTTTTGTTGTTTGATTTGTTTTTAATTTTTCTTCTGTGGCTCAAACACTCAGATGACAGATGTGGATAAAATAAAAATAAAATAAAATAACAGAAAACCTCAATGAGCTATGTTTATCAGTTTTAAAAATCAAAGAAGCAATGACTTCAGAAAAAAAGTATAATTAAATGAACAAAATCAGGCAAGCTATATTTTACAACTCAATAGATAAAATACTAAACATTATCTCCTTCATGAGGCCTTCCGTGACCTTCCCAAATAAGCACCACCAAATAAGTGACTATAGTGCCTTGGGATGATGTTCTATCATATATACCCATTTGTTATTCTCCTTGTATTAGTTTTGTCTTCTATAAAAATAACTAATGATGTTTTAAGGATTAAATGGAATAACTCTTGGCCTTAAACATAGTGGACATTCAATACATGATTATTAAGATTATAGTCTAAATATTTTATGTGGATTTTTCTCCCTTGCTATAATCTCCTTGAAGAATTTATCATAGCTAATCAAAACTAATAGCTCCTTAATTGTGAGGTTACTATACACAAGGCATGGGTCTATGTGTTTTACATGTATATGCTATTGCTATCCTTATTTTACAGACAAGAAAATAGAGGCACTAACAGGATAGCTAAATTACCCCTAGTCACATATCTAGGAAATGACAGAGCTGAAACTTAACCCAGGTAGTCTGGTTCATAAGTAGTACAGCATGCTGAGTACTGATACTATAGAAACACACACACACACACACACACACGTTTACGTGCATTCTGCTTAGCTATAAAAAGCATAAATGTTAAGTCTGAGTCTGTTGGTCCCCTTAATATTTTCCTTTCTACCCTAAGTCAAAATCATAAATGTCTGCTAAAACCACTTTCAACTACAACCCACTTCCTTCACTCTACACCAAACTCCCATGCTCTGTTCTAGTAACTCTGGTTTCTGTCCTATTGGGTTCTGCTTTTCTGACTATATTATTCAAACAGAAGTCTGATTTGGACTTCCTAGCTAGGTTTTGGTGTTGCATTTATTCCAGAATCTAGGTAAGCTTTAGTTTGAAACTCTGCTGTCTTTGGATATAATCCATCCCACTCCTGTGTCCAATCCAGGTCCCTGGGAATCCATTCTAAGGCTTTGTTTTTGAATCCATCATCCCTTGAAGGCAAGAATGAAAATTTAGAATCAAATTTGAGATTGACTCTCATGATCCTAGGCAAGTTTTTAATCTCTCTGAGCCTTTGTTTCCTCATTGGAAATGTGAACCTGTGTCACTAGGTTGCTGTGAGAATGAAATAAAATAATATATATATAAAGCACCTACAACAGCGCTTGTTACATAGCAATCAATTGAGTGAAAAAAAAAAAAGTTGAGAACAGGATAAGTCAGTCTTTTTATTGTCTACCTGAATGTCCCTTCTATTCTGCTCAAAAAAAAGTGCTCTTTCCTCATGCTCTCACAACAATCTAAACAAACTTTCATCTTTGTCTCTACCACATTTGGAGATTATATACTAATCACCTCTGTCTCCCTGTCATAGGCATCAGCTTTTTCTGGAATTAACTGAAATGGGTATATGACTGTATGCCAGAACCAACAAAAACGAGGGTTGGATGAAGCAAAGGGAGATTGGTGAGAAAGTTGCGTCTCAGTTGCAAGGCAGATTGAAAGCACCCTGCCACTGAATCAGGCAGTCATACTTGATGCAGACTAATTACCTTTTACCTTAGCAAGTAAAAAATAAAAAGATGTGTCCTGATGAAAATAAGTCAGTGGGGATATTTCATATTAAACATAGTACTGTCAAAACTAGAATGAGGTATTTTTATGGGTTAAATTGTATATCCCCAAAACATGCTGAAGTCCTGACCCCTAGTATTTACGAATGTGATCTTATTGGGAAACAGATTTTTTGCAGATGATCAACTTAAAATGAAGTTATTAGAAGAGCCTTAACTCAAAATAACTGGTATTCTTATAAAAAGAGGAAATTTGTTTTCAGAGACAGACCCAAGCAAAAACATGCCAATGGGAAGAATGTCATGTGAAGATGAAGGCAGAGGTAAAGGTGATGCTTCTACAAGCCAAGGAACACCAAAGATTGCCAGCAAACCACCAGAAGCTAGGAGAGAGGCCTGGAAGAGATTCTCCCTTACATGCCTAAAAGAAACCCAACCCCTACTACACCCTAATCTTGAACTCCTAGCTTTCAGAACTGTGAGATGAGAAAATTTCTGTTGTTTAAGCCACACGATCTGTAGTACTTTGTTACAGTAGCCACAGCAAACTAATACAGATTCGTGCAGAAAACAAAAAGGAAATCTCAATAAAACATAACAGAATTCAGTCAAGAAAATAAATAAATATAACTATTTTCACCAAAATACTGAAACAAAGAAAAAAATGTCACTCATCCCAGGCCAACAATTCATTTTGCAGGTTATCTTCCACATCTGGAAAGGAAAGCACTCCAGCCCCAGCCATTACTATTCTCTTTCCAAATGTTCATGGTCCATTCTTGCTCATCTATTTATATTCCAACTGAACTTTAGAAAACTTTTAAGTTTCTGTTAAGATAATATATAAAATGGTTCAAGCATATTTTTAAATGGTACTGAATATAAGATTCAAAAATTTCTTATTAATGACATTCCCACGTGTTTTATAAAATCTGTTGTTAATGTGCGGTTGACCACTTTTCTTAAACTGTGACTTGCCAGTAAAAAGGAAAATCTCAATTTCTATGTTTTTGAAGTGGTCACCTGCTAGCTCTGGACCACCCAGCTTGAGTGGAAACCCTCACTTTTCCACTTGCGTCAAATGTGACTAAATAGGTTCTCACACCAATTCCAATTCTCCAGAACACCAATCATCTGGGGATCCTGCACTATCTTCCTAAAAGTAGCATAAATTATACAGGTTAAGGATTCTGTCCTATGAGACTCCTTCACCATCAACTGGTTAGGTTCTAACAACTCCCTCTCTAGTTCAATTAATTTGCTAGAGCAGCTCACAGAACTCAGAGAAACATTTCACTTACTAGATCATAGACTTATTATAAAATGATATAACTCAAGAACAGCCCTTTGGAAAAGATACACAGTGCAAGGGAAAAGGCATAGAGCCTCCATGCCCTTTCCCCAAATCTCCAAGTGTTCGCCAACCTGGAAGCTCTCTGAACCATAGCCATTTGAGTTTTCATGGAAACTTCATTACATAGGTATGATTGATTGAATCATTGGCCATTAGAAAATGATTCAACCTTCAGTTCTCCCTTTCCCCCTCCCAGGAGATTAAGGGTGAGACTAAAAGTTTTAACCCTGTAATCACTTGATTGGTTCTCTTGGCAACCAGACCCCATCCAAAAGTCACTTCATTAATAACGAAAAACACCTTTATAGCTCTCATTACTTGGGAAATTCCAAGAATTTTTGGAGCTCTGTGCCAGAAAATGGGACAAAGACCAAGCCTATTTTTCTTATTATAAATCACAGTAACCCTAGCTACTAAACCTCTTTAAGTCTGTTTTCTCTGCTATAAATTGAGAATAATAGTAATACAACGTAAGGATTTTAGAATTCTGTGAGATAATGGATATAAAATGTTTAGTAAATGCCTTGTATACAGCAAGATCTCAATGAGTGTTAGATATTGTTGTCGCTGTCATTACTATTAGGCAAATGTATCAATATCCTAATGAGACACTGGAAAAATGAGAACTGTCATGGAGATCTGTCTTAAAAAATACAAATAGCCCCTAAAAGCCAAAGATCACTTAGAAATATCATTTAAAAATTAAAATTAAAAAGCTAACATTTATTCTCTGATCATTACATTTTTCTCTAGTATATATGTCATTTATACATGAAGTGAAGCTATATAACAGTTATGAAAATTTTTAAAAGGGAAAAAATGGCTGAGTAGGATCTTCTGAAAATATTTTATCTTAAAAAAATTACCTAAATATTTTCAGGAGATTCTTTTAACTACATACAGAATATAGTAAATCAAGAAAGAAATTATTTTAGTCAATTAACATTATCCTTTTCTAATTGAAAATTACTTCCTTCAAGCAAAGAAGTAAAGGACTCTAGGTAAGAAGATACAAGAAAGCATTACTTGGCATGCAAAGTATTTTAGTAACCACAGCCTCCTAATTAAGACAAATTTTTTTTCCCCACGAATCTGAATAGCATACAATATCAAAGAAATAAAATGTATGATTTGACAAAATATATATAATCTATAATCTGGTCCTAATACGGTTTATTTTAAATTATTTCTATAAGCTAGGGATGTGATTTATTTAAATTACTTATAAATATATATCTTAAAATGCATCTTTGCCCATATCTCTGTAAAGTCTTCACTACCCCAAGGCTGGGAATTTGTGCCTACCTAGGTGAATAGCTGCTAATGTGCATAACAAACCATTTATCCTGAGAGTTTTTTGTCAGTATGTGAAATCTGATTTTGATTACACCTCCATATTAAATAAATGTATGTGTAGCCTAAGATGTATCTCTCCTCTGAACAAAAGCATTACTCATATCAATAGCAGTTAATAACAATGCCTAGTTTTCTACATTGCATGGAAAAACTCTCAAAAACCAGGAAATGATGTTTATACTAATAAACTTGATCATCTTGCAAAATACTTCATGCTACAGTGTCCTATAAGTGAGTTTTCACTGTTTTAAATGATTCATCCTCCTAATATCCAAAAAGGCACACTTGCCTAATTGAACAAAAGAATTTAACATACTTACATGGGTACCTAATTTATATTCACCAAATAAGTTACTTTCATATTCAAAGGCTTGATACTTGTCTGTGAATATCCTAGACAAAATGAAAATGACAAATATTAAGATCCCCATTTATTAGATTAAGAAACTGAGGTCCAGAGAGATTTTGTCCAAGATTAAACAGTGAGTTAGTGGTAGAGTGGGAAATTAAAACTAAAATCATTGCACTCCATTTTCTCCCTTGATAGCCTATTCATCTACATTTTAAAATAGACCACGGACAATTGAGATACAGAAGCAATAAAGAACCTAGAAGTCTGGCATTCACTTATCATTGAAAGTTTACTCTTTTAAAAAATTAGTCTGCATTTAAAGTCATAAGAACTACTATACTTTAATAAATAATTAAGAAGAATTTTTTTAAAAAATTACACTTGTGCAGGAGTCATCTAAAATCCAGTGAAAGGAAATTATTTTTGTAGCTTATATGTCTCATCAATTACAAACTGAGTTTAATTTTAACTTTCTGTGTGCAAATTTTAGCTTTCTCAAGAACTATAGTTAAAAAACTGTTTCTTGGTGAGAAATGTAACTCAAAACATCCACATTTTTGTGCTATGTGAATAACGGAATAAATAAATCATCCTATTTTTATACTGTTTCAAGCATCACAGGGGTGGTTTATAATTATTATTAACAAACAAAAATTATCAAGTTTCACACCAGAATATTCCAGTAATTGGAAATTGACCTACTTGCTGGATAAAATGGTTTATATTTTTTCTAATAAGAATTAGATATTCTTCTCTTGAAAAATCTATTTCATTATATAATTTTAGGAAATTCTCCTAAGTCACTCTATGAAGATTTTTCTAACACTGGCCTTCAGGTAACACTTGGAATTTAATTTTTCTATTAATTTGGACTGGTAAAAATGTTTGTATTAACATTGTAATACTTCGATTTGTACCTTCTGAAGAAAAGGTAGAGGGAGAAATACCTGACTAACACTCCACTCTCATTAACAGGAGCTCTGCTTGCATTTTCTGTCTGTCTTGGAGTTCAAATTTTGATTTAATTTTTTAACTCATTTCCCATTTGCCCCAAGAATATTTGCCAGCGGTGCTTGTGGCTGCAGCATTTACCTCAAGATAACTCACAAATTACAGTCCTAACCTTGCCCTCAAAGTTTGCCACGGAATATTTCACTTTTATTATTATTTTCGCATCGCTCTAGTATATCAATAGACTTTGGAAACAAATGAGATCATTCTTTTTATAGTATTCTGTTTGTAGTAATGGTATTTCCATTTACAAAATATAGCAATTCTTGATTGCTGAAAATGTCAAAACCTAGATGTTCTGCTTTGTGTTGTTCTGTGATTTGAAATTTACCACAAGAAAAAAAAATTATTAAATATCAGTCATCAAATATATTTCTGTTATATTAGGATTAGACACAAGTTCTGTTTTGAAATAACTCCAAGAAATTTTTATATTTTCACATTGAAAACCAGTCAGATTTGCCTCAAAAAGAGTGTTTATGTAAAATGAAATTAATGTGGGCAGCAAGCTGCACTTTTTTTCTAAATGAGAAATGAGTTAAAAATTGGGTTCTGCTGGCTTTAAACCATTGAGAAGTCCAAATTTGCCACACACACAAAAAAATGAACTAGGGGTAAACATTGATATTTCAATAATTCACTCATCCAATACATATTTATTAAGTATCTACTATGTGTTAGGCACTGAGAAATCATACATGGTTATCAAGATAAAATTGCTGCCCTTTTGAAATTTTCAACTGAATAAGGAGACACTGTTATATAAATGGCAAAATATATAATACAGTGGCATATAAGTGATAAAAAGAAAAATAAAAGTCAAGGATATGGGGTCTAAGTGAGTAGTTACTTTTGATTAAGTCATTGGGGAATGTCTCTCTAGGTCTCTGATAAAAGGCACCATTTGAACACATTCCTAAAATATTATAGAATGAAAAGTATTTCAGATTGAAGGAAAAATAATTTGAAATTTCTGAGGAGGGAATGAGAGTGATGTATTCATGTCAACATGAGAAGATCATGTTAATAGAGTGAGCACAAAGGCAATAGTGGGTCAGGTTGGAAAAATAACCACGAGTTTGTGGAGGGCCTGACTGGCTGACATAAGGACTTGTTCTAAATTTGATGGGGAAGTCACAGAGGGAGAGACTGATGTAACGAGACTTGTATTTCTAAAAGCTCACTCTCAGTTAGTTATTGTTTAGACTATAAAATTAGGCTGTAGGAGAAATTGCAAGAAAGTTGCAAGGGAAAGTAATTTGGAGGCTAGTTCAATAATCTAGGAGGAAGAGGAAGCTGACTTGGACTAAGAAATAGCAGTAAAAAGAGGAAGAATTAGTAAAATGTAGGATACATTTTGGAGGTAGAAGCATACAGGACTTGCTAATGTATTGCATAACAGATGTACAGAAGACAAAAACCGAGGTTAACTCTAATATTTTACCTGAGTATCCTAGTGCATGGGATGCCCCTTAGTAAAATGAGGAAGATGAGAGAAGGAGCAGGATTGGTCTGGTCAGAGGACAAGAGTTCCGTATCTGGGACGTTTACGTTTACCTATTTGACACCTAAAATATCAAATAAGTTGGAGCTCACAGAAGGACAGAGGTGAAGATATAAATGTGCAAGTCATCAGCCTACATATAGCTCCAAAGCCATGAGACTGAATAAGATAAATAAGGAGGTATTCAATACAGAGAGAGAGAGAGAGAGAGAGAGAAAGAGAGAACAAATATACAAATATTCCTTTCTTGGAATATTAAATATGTAGACATTGAGAAAATAAGAACCCAGGAAGAGTCTGACAAAAAAACAGCCAGTGAAGTGGGAAGAAGCTAATGTGACATTCCAAGAACTAAGGGAAGAATGTTTTGAAGGAGCAAGTGATCAACTCTATCAAATGCTATTCCAGGGCCAAGTAAAATGAAGTCCCTCAACTGACCAGTAGACAGCAACTATAGAGTCATTGGTGACATTCAAAGCTTGACTAAAGTAAACTCAAAGGACAAGGGAGGTAAGGAATAGAGATGGCACAAAAAACACTCTGAAAAGTTTTGTTATAGATAGGAACAAAGAAATAATAGCCATTGGGCAAAACAAGGTCAGGGAAGTTTACTTATTTGTTTGTTTGTTTGTTTAATAAAGAATATATTGAAGCTTTTTTTTGTTTCAAAATCATCTAGTTGCGGGGAGGGAAAACCTGATAATGCAAGACAGAGAGGATAATTTCAAGAGCAAAGTCTTAAGAGCAGCCAAAAGTTATAGGATCAAGACCATTGGGGAGGAGTTGGCCTCACCTATTGTACCAGGAGGAAAGGCAAGGTATATAGGTATGGATGCAGCGGGTGAAAAAAGGAAATTCACTTCTGATTGCTTCTTTTTTTCTTTTTAATGAAGTAAGTACACAGGCCATTGGTTGATATTGAGGTGGACAAAAGTATACTGGAGATTTGAGTACAGGAGAGATGTGAAAATTGTCTTGGAGAATGGGAGAACAAAATGATAACCGAAATATAGTATGATTGCAGCACAGCATAGTGAGCCACTTTACTGTGTGGTCATAAATTTAAAGTGAATACCATGATCAAGTCAATGCAGGCTCAAGATAAACATAGAATAGGCTTGAACCAGGGTGAAAGTTTCGCCAGGAAACCACAATGGAAAGAGGAGCAGGAAAGTTGAAGAGAGCAGCAAGGGAACAACTAAGTAATTACATCAATTCATCATGTCTTCTAACCTGGGTAAAAGGGGATCTGTGATGTTAGGGAGGAAAGGCTGTGAAAATGTGTGCAGTTATTGGATTCAGGATCTCAGGGCAATGAAAAGTGAGGAACTGTTGGAGCAGAAGTGGAGGAACAAGGCCGTGTTCTTCAAGGCTGCCATCAAGGACTGGGATGCTTGTAATGAAGATATTTCCAGGTAGTAGGGTTATTGGAAATGATAATATCCACAGTATGACCACAGACTGGAAGAAGACAATGGAAAACTTTTGAATTAGGTAATTGGACTTAAATTTCAGATCTATGTATCTAATGATAAGACATTATTTTTATTTATATAATGCCTCTTCTGAAAGTACCAAGTTCAGCAAGCTTTATGCCTAGATCACTGCAGCCCATACTTCAGCACTTGAACCACAGGAACATGGCCCTCACATCGTGACAGAGTTTTTCCTGAGAAGTGCAAGGTAGAACAAGGTGAGGGTGAGGAAGGGGAGTGCAGAAGCAACGTCGATCTCAGGGAACACCTAACATGTTTCAGAATCTGACACATTTTTACATCTAGCAAATAGTAAAATAGAGATCTGCTCCGACAATGTCAGATTTTGTATATCTGTTGTCAAATGTATCAGTCACTAAAGATACAAGATGAAAAACCACAAATAAATGATCACAAAAGGAAAAGGCACTGATATTCATTCTTGGATAGTGGTTGATTTATTTTGATCAATATAATGCTGTGTTATAGTTGACATGTTATTTTATGCTGAGCCTAGAGAGTGAATCTTAGAATGTTAAGTTCAGATGTGAAGTGTGTCACAAGTATCACAAGGACGTTATTACAAATCTCATGAAAATAATAAAGCTTTTTTTTTTTTTCAAAAATATAGTGGAATCAAGGTTTACATATCAATACAATTCCCAGGTATTTGCTTTTCAGTGCTTTACTAGGAAAGAATGAATAGTTGGAATTACAATTAACAATTTACACGCTCAGGTGTACCTATCTGTACACTGAGGGTGGTTGAAGTTTAAGAAAATACTAGTTTAGAGCTTACCTTAACGTGCTTAATTTAAATGTGTTCATAGTTACTAGCATCTAATAAATAGGGCTAGACAACACTTTCTGAGCTTTCAAATTCTAAACAATGAGAAACTTGACTAATAGCCTAGGTAAACAGGCAGATTCTGAAGATGCCATTTTCAACAGGATTTAAAGGAGATTCACAGGGCAGCAAGTATTCGTGACATGACTTTTACACCACTCGTCTACCCATACGACAACTCTTACTTTTCTTAGGCATAACAAACTGAGGGAGAAAAAATTGTACAAAGAAGAAAGTCATAATTAGATTTGATTATTGGCCTCCTTTAATAGACAATCAAGCCTAACCAACTCCATACCACCACAAAGCCAAGCATCTAGAGAATCTCTCATCTAGAGCATGCCACATTTACATATGTACATTCTTTAATCTAATTCAAATTCAGATCTGTTCCAAACTCTTTACTTTTACCTTTTGGAACTCCTTATGTGTCATTAGCAAATTTTCCTAGGTCCTTAACATTTTTTTCTGAATGTTTTGTTTACTCTTTAGCTCTAACTGAAATCTGGCTATATCCTGAAGAACACTTATGTACCTCTGGCTTCTTCAAGCAAGGGTGATTTTTCTTTCACAATTCACAACAAACAAACCTGAAAGTGTCACCCTTGTTATTTAAAGCTATTATAGGTTAAGTAGCCTCTCTACCACCTTCCTAAAATCCCCGCTATCCGAGTAGATGCAAGTGAAATTATAGTATAAGCTTCCTCATCTTAGCTGAATTCATACTTTGTTCACTCCCAGGCACTTCATTTCATGAAATAATGTCTCATCAATGATCCTGAAACATTATTTTCTTTCTACTGCTATTCTGCCTTTCATAGTGGTTTCACTGTCTACATTAACAATCCCTCAAAACTTTTGAGAGGTCTTAATTTCCTTAGTTCTAGTAATCTTTTCTATTGTCCCCAATTGGTTCATAATCATACCGTGGACATTGTCATTTCCAATAACCATACCACCTGGAAATATCTTCATTACAAGCATCCCAGTCCTTGATGGCAGCCTTGAAGAACACGGCCTTGTTCCTCCACTTCTGCTCCAACAGTTCTTCACTTTTCATTGCCCTGAGATCCTGAATCCAATAACTGCACACATTTTCACAGCCTTTCCTCCCTAACATCACAGATTCCCTTTTACCCAGCTTAGAAGATATGATGAATCTTGCTGCCCTCTCCAACTTCTCTGCTTCACTTTCCAGCGTGCTTTCCTGGCAAAACCTTCACACTGATTCAAGCCTACTCTATGTCTATCCTGAGCCTGCATTGACTTGATCATGGTCTTCACTTTAAATTTATGACTACAGAGTGAAGTGGCTCACTATGCTGTGCAGCAATTATACTATATTTATTATTATTTCTTCTCTCATCCTCCAAGACAATTATATCTTTCTCCTCAACTTTCAAGCAAATGTATTTATTAATATGTACTAATTACATATTCATACTTTATATATTACATATCTATATCCCATAGTACATGTTTAGACAAAAGCTATTCTATTGAATACCCTTATATAATTTGTTTTATTCTCACCAAAAATGAATAATATTTGAAAACTTTGACTTTTTTTGTCAAGACTAAGGTGCCTCTCCCTCCTTAATCACAGCCATACTCTCTACTTTCTCCCTTCTTAATTTGAAACATTATTAGAGGTTATTTAGAAAAATAGGCACCTTAGTCTTGACAAAAAAGTCAAAGTTTTCAAATATTATTCATTTTTGGTGAGAATAAAATAAATTATATAAGGGTATTCAATATAATAGCTTTTGTCTAAATATGTACTATGGGATATAGATATGTAATATATAAAGTATGAATATGTAATTAGTACATATTAATAAATACATTTGTATATAAATATATTGTATATCATTCTAAATGTATGTATTAATAATTTGATATATAGTATATAAATAATATAGTATATATTACTGTTTGTTAAAATAAATTCCATTAATGTATGTTAATGTATGTATTCTGTATATACTTATGAGAAACAGATGCCTTTAAGAAGAACGATGTATAATTACTTTGAATGTACCAATTCAGTTTGTTTCCTAAGCATTTACAAAAATGTGGAAAAAATAAATACCTAATAAGCATCTTTTGGTTTGAGGCATTTGTAATGTTTAAATTGTTGAACCAAAGAGGTTAACAAGTAATGCAAAAGTCAGCAAACTACAAGGTATAGGCCTAATCCAGCCAGTCATCTGTTTTTGTAAATAAAAATTTATTGGAACATAACCATTCATTCATTTATATGTTGTTCATAGCTGCTTTCTTTCTACAGTGGTAGAGTTGAAAAGTTGCAACCAAGATGGTATGTTTCACAAAGCCAAAAATATTTTATATCTGTCCATTTACAGAGAAAGTTTGCTAACCACTGTGACATTGATTATGGAGGCTTCTTTACATGATTAAAATTCTTTCTAATCACAGATTTTATTCACTACAGATAAGAGGGAGAAGTGAGGCAAAGCAGCAGATATTTAAGAAGGTAAATCAGCAATTTCTTTTTTAAATAATCCAAATAACTCAGGCAAAATGGAATTATAATGGAGAGCCTGAGTAATTCAAGTGGACACT
Organism: Rousettus aegyptiacus; assembly: GCF_014176215.1. Lineage (NCBI taxonomy): Eukaryota > Metazoa > Chordata > Mammalia > Chiroptera > Pteropodidae > Rousettus > Rousettus aegyptiacus. Next base: position 114,669,884 of record NW_023416295.1, read on the forward strand.
ATGAACTTTATTTTGGTCATGTCCTCATTGGCATCCCGACTGCAAAACTAAGTAAACAGTATTGAAAACAACTCAAGCTCAAACATAAGAGTATTAATCAGTTCAGGGCTGCCATAACAAAATATAGTAGACTCAGTGGCTTAAACAACAGAAATTCATTCTCTCACAGTTCTGGAAGCTAGAAAACCAAGTTCAGTTTGTTAGCATGTTTAGGTTCTGATGAGAGCTCTCTTCTTACATTGTAGACATTGAGTCCTCAGCTGAAGATAGATCTCTCTTCTTCTTTTTATAAAGCTAAGGGCCCAACCAGATTAGGACTCTATCTTCATGACCTCATTTAACTTCAATTACCTCCTAAATACCTCTTACTATCTTATACCTCCAAATATAGTCACATTGAGGATTAGAGCTTCAATATATGAATTTGAGGGAGACACAATTCAGTCCTTAGCAATAGATGTAAGAAATTATGTTTAGGGGTATACTCAAATTTCTGCTACATACATGGAGTGCTGGTTTTGTCCACTAGAGAAATTTGGTTCATCAAGTTTCATATTTTTGATCAGCTAGCTTTATTAATATTAATAAAAATTGACAGGACATAGTGTACTCAAGAAACTAAATGATCCTAAGCATTCTCAACCTACCAATTATTTTATAGCTTAGTGAACTTTTCAGTCTGTAAATAAAAAAGAATTGTTAAAGAATTTAAAAGCTAAAAAAAAAAAAATCTTATTCCATACTGTTGAAGACAGACTCTAGGGATTTCATGAATTGTTTTCCATATGAAGATAGCATCCATAAGGAAAAAATAAAGCCAATAAAGAATAAATCTAAGTTACAAACCATTAAAATTCCACCAACTAAAAAATGGCACTTGGGACTCACCCTTTCTTTCAAAATTACCCTTTAAAAAGCTTCAGAAATGCCCTAAAGGCTTCATTTACAACTACCACATTGGATTTTCTCTGCTTGTGTATTTCAACCTCCCTTACAGGCTAAGGTTTGTTTTACACTTTGGTCTGTTTTACATTTCAAAGTCCATAAGCAGCTATATCAAAATTCTCAGACAGTAATAAAAGATTTTAAAACAAAAAGATGAACCGGTAGCACATTCTCTATTTGAAATCTCTCAAAAAGTTTCCTTTTCAAGCCCAGACCCCCCCGGAGCCATAGTAAATAATGTCATAATTTTAAAACTTTGAAATAGCTGATTTTATAAAAATAGTTTATTCTCAAAATGATTATATCACATTTACATTAGCTAGAAAATTTTTGTAATGATTTTTTCATGTAATTATCTCTCAATATCTATCTAAGTTGAATTTTCTATGGTTTGCTGAGGACCCATCACCTACATTGTAAGTGCACCTCACTCAAGTTACAATAACATATTTGCTTCTTACTCTATAAAATTCTAAGTAGCTCACGTTTTTACCGAATAGATTGTTATTACCTTTCATTATCTGATAAGATCAAAAGACCTTAATGTCAAAGATAAAAGGATGTCCTGATCATGATCATTAAGTTCCAAAACCTTAGAAATGATCATCAATCAATAAGTAATTCCTGCATATCTTTACAATGGAAACATCTGAACAGTTCTGTATTGGGTAAAGAACGCTGTCACGATTACACAAAGAACAAAGAAAAAAAACATGTATTTTGGCTATTTCTCTCTGATAGAGCATTTTGCCTTAATTTGACTTTTAGATGTTTAACCTTAATTTACATAACTCTCCCTCAGTTTCAGTTGTTTGAAATGAAACTATTTTGAAAAACCTTCTGATGTCAACATAAGCTGTTTTAGCTCTAAAGCTTATAGAAATTGTCACCTTTTCCTTAAAATGCCTGATTGGCAGTGCTTCTGTCAGCAGTAATCCCCAGCCCAAATTTTAATGAACTGTTCCTCCCTTTCTCTAGGGTTTTAGATTGCTATTTGGCTATAATTAATTCCAGACTGACCAATGGCCAGTGAAGGATGCATCTCACTCCCAGAAGAGGATTATTAAAACCATTATTTTGTTCTAAGTACAGCTGTTCTGTCTGGAAGATGCAGAAAATACACATTATTTATCTTGTGATTATTAATTTCAAATAAGTAAGAAAGAGACAAGGAGGCATAAAAAGATCACTCCCTTTCATTGTAGCTGCACAGAAAAGTAAGCCACGGGGGCAGGGTGGGGTGGGGGGAAGGGGAAGAAAGTGCACAGATTTTCAACCTTGTCACAGTCTCCTGAGCTATAGTTGAGAGGAACTGACATCAAACCTTTATGTGAAGTCCTACTGTTATATAGTACACCATGTTGATTCTCCTTCCAAAATATATTCAGAATCTGCTCACTTTTCGCCACCTCCACTGCTACCACTCGGGTTCAATACAGAATTATTTCTCAGATTAATGCAGTAGCTCCTTTCTGCTTTGGCCTTGGCCCTCCTCCTCCCAACAGCCTGTTCTACATGGAGCAGCTAATGTGATCCCTTAAAAAAATGTATGTCAGCCCAGATCATGCCTGTAATGGACTGACTGTATCCACCCCAAACTCATGGTTAGGCCCTAACTCCCAATGAAATGCTATTTGAAGATGGGATCTTTGGGAGGGAGGTAATCAGGTTTAGATGAGGTCATAAGGGTGTTTTAAGAACACCAGAGAGCTTGCTTTCTCTCCCGACCATGTGAAAACACAGTAAGAAGCCAGCCATCTGCAAACCATTCTGGCACTCTGATCTGGGGCTTTCAGCCTCCAGAACTGTAAGAAAATAAATTTCTGTTATTTAAGCTACCCCAGTCTATGGTATTTTGTTATGGCAGCCAGAACAGACCAAGGCAATTCCTCTGCTCAAAGTGCATATCTTTCGATAGCCAACCAACAAGATCCTCAACCACCCAGCACGGTTTCCTTGCAGGCTTCATTCCACCCTACTCTCAGTCTCACCCATTCAGCTCCAGGCTCACTAGCCTCCTAGCTATTTCTTCAACAAGTCAGACGCCCTCCTCCTCAGGGTTCTCCCCGTCTTTGAAATTTTGAATCATGTCACTATTTCAGCAAAACATTTCCTGACCATGCACCCTGTTCACAACTGCAACCCCTCCCACCCTTCAACCACTAACATTTCTGACATTTTCTTCTCTGTTTTATTTTCTGTAGAAAAGTTATCACTGTCTAACATTACATATTTATTTTATAGCTTGCCTCTCTCCCCTGTTAAAATATAAGCCCAATGAGGACAGAGACTGTTTCTCTTTTGTTAACTGCTGATTCTCCAGTACCTAATATAATTGTGTCTAGTATACTGTAGATATTCAATAATGTAGTCAAATTCATGAATAAATGTCATTCTCATTTCAAAGGACAAGAAGGACAGGAATTGATAGACAACTAGATATGCATTTCATTTTCAGATTGCAAAATCATCCCAGGTACAAAGTATAGCTTCTTAATATCCTCACTCTAGGAGTGCCATGATAAGAACCCAAGAGTTCAATACTTCTAGGTGTCAACTCACCCATTTTTCACCAACAACTACACTTACATAAATCCTTAATGAGAAAATGGCTACAACTATAGCTAATTCATAGCTATTTCACCCTCCTTCCATTAATATTTACTCAAAATGAGTTTCTTTAGCAGTCTATAAACTTCTAAAAATTAATAAACAGAAACCTTATTTAAAATAGAGTCAGGAGATTATAAGAGAGACTCTCATCATGTATTACTCAACACACTCCACTGACCCAACAGGAAGAGACATATCTGGCATCTCCCACAGGAAGTGATACTACTTTACTACCTCAGCAGGAGGAAGAAAAGATTCCCCCTTACCCAGTAACAGCTCAGCCAAAGAGAGATGGCCATAACTCAGCCAAAGAAAAATTATCTTTACTTCAAACTTTCAGTTTCCTCCAATGGACTTCATTTACAAAAGCTCCTCCAAAGTCCACAAAAGACCATACCCCTCCTTTGTTTCTCTAGAATTGTGTATAGTTCTCCGTTAGACCACATATCCTAAATTGTAATTCTTTGTTGTTCCCAAATAAACCAATTTTGCTGGAAAAATGTCTGGCTGCTTATCTGTTTAAGGTCAACAGGTACATTACCAGTATTTCTTTGTTTATTCTGTTTTTTAAAAATCATACTTTATTTGATTTACAAAGCAGACAGAGCTTTGCCTTCTCTTCCTCTCTGATGTGGTGAAGGTGGTTAAAAGAAGTTGGCAATTATTCATTTGACAATAATTTATTGAGCGCCTATCTTTAGTCAAACACAGTTCTAGGCAGAGAGAATAGAGCAGTGAACAAGCAGACATAAACATCTGCTCTAATAGATCTTATGTTTGGTTGTATGGGGGTGGGAAGAAGTATTGCAGATACTTCTCGCAGATAAGTAAAACAAGACAAAGAGAATAAGTGCTAGGGGAGATAATAAAAAGTACCACAGAGAAAAGAAAATCAGGAAATAAAGATAAGAAGTGATCAGCAAGGCTGCAATTCAAATAGGGGTGTCAAAGAAGATGTTGTTGAAAAGGGTGATATTTCTGCCATGCATATATGTGAAGGAAAAATATATTAGGCTGAGGGAAGAAAAAGTGCAAAGTCCTAAGGCCGGAGCATGCTTGGTATGTTGGAGAAACAGAGTGAGTAGGAGAAAATTGAGAGATAAGATTAGAGTAACAGCAGGGGACCAGATTTCCAAAGATCTTGCAGACCAAAGGAAAAATTCTGGATTCTAGTCTATTACTAATGGGAAGTCATTGGAATGTTTGAGCAGGAGAGCAACATCACCAGATAAGTTCAATATTTCATGTTCTCATATCACTTTATTTGTTTATTATTTTTCATTTTTTAATTCTTCAATGTCTCCACATATTTGATCTCTTTTACCCCATCTACCTTCCCCCTCACCCCTCTTCCCCCTACCTTCCGGTAACCACTAGTCTATAGTCCATATCCATGAGTCTCTGTTTGTTTGTCCTGTTCGTTTGTTGCTTTTAGGTTTATATCCCACATATAAGTGGTATCATGTGATTTTCAACTTTTTCTATCTGGCTTATTTCACTTAGCATGATTTCTCATACCACTGCAACTTCACATTTCATTTAGGTTGAACTCAACTCAGGCAAAAGACCACAGTGGCTGGAATGTGAGTAGTAGCTAATTCTGAGAAGTGATCAAATTCCAGATATATTTAGAATGTAGAATCAAAAAGATTTGTTGATGGTTTTGATGAGTAACATGAGGGAAAAAGACTGTAAGTCCAAGGTTTTTTACCTAAACAACATTTGAAGGAATGAAGTTGCCTTTTACTGAGACAGGGAAGACTGTGGAAGGGGCAAGAAGAGTGGTTTAAGATCTGGAGCTCGAATGTGAACATGTTAATTTGAGATTCTGAGTAGTTATCCAAATGTGGATGTCAAATAGTTAATAGAATGCAGAAGTTCGAAGTTGAGGAGAGAGAACCAGGTTGGAGATGTAAATTTGGAAATGATCATCAGTAGCAGATGGTATTTAAGCCATGAGCCTGGATGAGGTCACCACTAATGTAGGTAGCAAAGAGAAGAGGTCCAAAATCTGAGTCCTGGGACTTTCCAGTTTTAAGCAACTTGAGAGAAGAGAGAGAAAAATTAGTAGTGCGTTGGAGGAAAAAAGAAAAAAAGCCCAAAACAGGAAAATGTGTTGCCCTGAAAGACAAGCTAAAAATGTGTTTCCAGGAATTGGAGAGAACAACTGTGTCAGATGCTGCTGACAGCTCAAGATGAAGACTGAGAATTGACCATTGGATTTAGCAATGTGGAAGCATTATTGAACTTGACGAGCAGTTTTCATATAGTGTTGAAGGCAAAAGCCTGAAGTAGAGTACATTTAAGAGACAAGGAAAAAGAGAAATTGGAGTCAGTGCAAACAGAAAACACTCTCAGCAGTTTAGCTGTAAAAGGAAGGAGAGAAATGGCGCGGTAGCTGGAGCGAGTGTGCATATATGTGGTTAGGTTGAAAGAAATAGCACCGTAGGTATAATGTTGGTGGGGAAAGATCCAATAAAGAGGGAAAATTGATTCAGGAGAGAGAAGAGAGAACTGCTCAAGTGATGTCCTCGAGAAGGTAAGAGAAGATAGGGATCAGGTATACAAAAGGAGGTGTCCAATGCTGTAGCAACGACACACTTGATCCATAGGAATAAGAAAGAAAGCAGCTCATACAGCACAAGACTTATGCAATGACTACACATGAAAATGTTGAAATTAGTTATTTCTTAATTTAACGGCAAACTTGTAAGGGCCAAATGCCTCTGTTGGAATATGTATAACAATAACTTGGAGGCCTATTTATAAATACACCTTGATTAAGCACTTTCTAAAACTGCATTTACTTTCAGGATAAACGATCTTTCACAAAACCCTGAATGAAATAGTGAAAATATATTTAGATGTAAATCCAAAATTGTGAAGGTCTAAAAATTCTTAAAACTAGAGAAAAGGGAGGAGGTTATTAAGCAAGTCGAACTTGAAACAATACTGACAAGGTAGAAAAATAATTTTAAAAAAACTCTTTTCAACTAGATTTTTAAGCTTCTAGCAGAAGAGGCTGTTTACTCTCTTTGAGAGTACAATGCCCATAGTAACTATTCAATAAATGCTTGTTGAATTAATTAGTTAATTCAGTTCTATAGTTGGTTTGTGTTACATTAAATTCTCTACTCAGTGTACTTGTGGTTTGCAAGTTTATAGTAGTAATAATCTCATGTATCATTCCCACTAAAATGCATTGTTTTCATTGATTTCTTTTTTATTGTTCTTTATTTCTTTTTTACATTAGTGGTTAAATATCATAAACATTGAGCATCTTATATATATTTTGTTGGAAATATATGTAAGATATTAGTCTTAAAAGTGTACAGCATGTAATAGCTGCAAAATAGCTTAACAAGAACAGTTAAATGGCCATATTACAGAATAATTAACAAAGGTGGAAAAATGTCTTGTTAAATTGTATTAAAATAACTGTTAAATATTGAAGTAACTGTGTCTATTTTAATAGGAGTTGGTGTTGTTTCAACACAAATGGTTGTTAGACTGAGGGTTAGGATCATATAAAAATATTTCCCATTGAAAGAAATTATCATTGCTCTTTTGATTTATGAAAAAACTCATCAGGTTAAAAGTTTTTCAGAAATGAATTACCCTCATAAAATAGGGAGAAACTATATTTATTTGATTTCAAAGAGGGAGAAAGCACAGTCATTTGAAGAAACTTATTTCTCTATGGTTGGAAAACTAGAAGGCAAAGAACTACCTCGGCTGATGCCCTAAGAATGCATTAGTAATAATAACCCACAGAGAGATCCTTTTATTAGCTTCTACCAGGAACCATACAATTAAATAGTTTCAGTGTAAGTTCAAATATTTTAAGGAGTTCTGGTTGGAGGACCCATCTTGGGAGTAAATTGATATTATACAAAATTAGATCAGACTATGTACACAGCCTCCAGATATTCTATTTTAAAAAGATTACTTGAGGCCATCAACAAGGCATATACATAATATTTAATGTTTACCTAATTAAAAGCCAAGTAAGAAAATTCATACTTAAAAAATTTTTAATTCTCAAATAACTCAAAAATGATTCAATCACGATATGCATGATTAAGATGAAAATAGTATTATATAATTATAACCTTAAAAGAAAAACAACAAATATATACACTACTTAAAGAGAAAAGATATATAACCATAGCAAATGAAATGTTTAGCAGTCAATAAATATATTTTATGAAAGAAAGAAAAACTCTAAAACTGTATTACCTGCAAATAGCAAATCATCATTATAATCACCACCACCACAATAAATAGATGTTATCTGTTGTAGCTTAAACAAAACTCAGTCATTCAAGATAGCCTCTCCTTTTCATGAACTTCAATAGGGCAACTTATCCCTTAACCTATTATTCCATTATAGAAAACTTAATAAACCCCACCAACATGATACATAGAGTCCCAGGTATCGGGTTCTTCCCCTACTGAACAATTCTCAAAATGGCTTTGTCTCTTTCTTCTCCACCCCCGATAAAATCTGTTCATTTTTTTCAGGACTCAAGCAAAGATAAGCCTTCTTTTCATGTGCATTTCATTCTTACAGCATTGTGCAATGATCTCACATCCTTAACATGGTACTGTATTTTTGCCCTATAAAATGTTGGTGCTTCCATGTTGCATGAGTCTCTAATCCATTCTTTCCTATAAATATTGTATACTCTCTTCGACAAAAGCACGATCTCCTTGAGGACAGAAATTCTTGTTACAAAATACTTGTGTTCCCTCTACAATCACAGCACTGTGCCAGGTAGATATTGAATTCTTCATAAAAACACAGTGTCCTGAAAAAAAAGCAATCAAGAAAACTCCTTTACAAAACATCGATTTACAAATTACCAAGTAGCAGCAAAAGGAAACTGAAAACTATCTGCCATAATTAATTGAAATTTAAATAGGGTGAGTAACAAAATATTCCAGTACAAATCTGTCACTTTGCCGCTTGATTAACTTGTAAAAGATCTATGATAAAACAATATTTAAAATATTCAAATATATCTTCTGGTTGATAAAATTATAAGCTATAAGACACATGATTGTTGTTTTTTTTTTTCAGTCTCCAACTTTTTTACAAGGGCCATGTATTATTTTTAACATCAATCTGAAATTAATAAAGATAGCTATTCCACTATTTTTCTAGTAATCAGATTATCTAGTTTATTAAGGTGACCTATATTTTAATCTCTGAATTCTCAAAAATTCTGGAATCTGTTTCAGCAGAATCCTAAGACTCTGGAACTAGGCAGCCTGGGTTTGAATTATAATTCCACTAATTCTTATTGTGTGATTGAAGTACATTACTCACTTACAGCAGGGGTCCCCAACCCATGGGCCATGAACCGGTATAGCTCAGTGGCCTGTTAGGAAATGGGCTGCACAGCAGGAGGCGATGATAGGCAGGTGAGCGAAGCTTCATCTGTATTTGCAGCTGCTCCCCAGCGCTAGCGTCACCGCCTCAGCTCCACCTCAGATCATCAAGTATTAGATTCTCATAGGAGCACCAGTCCCTGGTCCCAAAAAAGTTGGGGACTGCCGATTTAGAGCCTAAATTTCCTCACCTGGAAAACCAGAAAATAACAGGCACTACCGGGAAGGCAGTGAAAAAGATTAAATGGGTTAGAACATACAAAGCCCTTAAGAGTGGCTCACATTTAAAAAACACAAGCCCATTTGTTTTTGTAGTTCTAGTCAATATGTTTTGGGGATGAGAGGAAAGATAGCTTAATTATTTGTGTACAACAACCTTCTTTTAAAGTAAACCTCTAGACCTCTGAGACTTCTCATGAAAATAGGACACATACTATAGAAAGATTGCTGTATAATATCAGGTAGACTCTATACTTCTCATTACATCTTAACACCAAGAAAAAGAAAATCTCTACAAACTTCATACAAATAGTTTTGATTACCTAAGTTTGAGATTTAATAACACATCCTCACTCAATGTACACTGGCTGCCTATTTTGGCTTATAAATGTTAAAGGAATATCCTTGTGCAACACAGAGAACAAATTACTGCCCTAACAGCAAGCATCAGAATTACTCTTAGGGAACTATTCTGATAAGCTACTTGTAGTAGAAACTCAAATCCTTAGAGACAAGCTAGCATGAGATGATGCTACAGTAGAGAAAGCTAAACTATTCAGCATTAGAAATAAAAAAGAATTTGGTAAGAGAGAAGAGAGAAAATACTACAGGGTTTATGAGAGAAAAGCAAAGTGACTTTTAAGAAAAGGAGGTTCCAATATTACACTTTAAGGGTTTATTTGGTTGTGTGTGGGTTTTGTTTTTGTTTTTTGTCTTTGCAATGTAAGGCCCTACATTCACATATACCCACATCCTCTCCAAAGCTTCAGTAAAGTCAGCTTAACCGGTCAAATAAGCTTTCTTATTTATTTGTTTCAATTTTGGTTTTCCAATGCAAATCAAAGAAAGAGGTACGTTCCACATCTCCCTTGACACGGTTTGAGAAAGGAACAGAAGTAAAGATGCTATCAGTTCACAGAAACAGCTCTTATTCAGAGGTGAGCATTATTAGACCATGGATAATTCTCCCTCTCTTTCCATTCGCAGAACCCTCCCCTTTGGGGACTTTCAGAAATGTTGATCTGTGGTCTACATTCACTGTCTCTAGTCACTGTATCCCCTCCGAAGTCCCACCCCCATTTGCTCTTGAACATAGAAAAATGTTCTTGTCGAGGTCACTAGTGACTGCCACATGGTTAGTGACAATGAATGGTCAATTGTCAGTCCTCATTTAATTGGATTTACCGCAATTTGTCATCTGCTCGCTTTGAAATATTTTCTTTATTAACTGCCAAGAATACCACATATACCTATTTTCTTAGTCCCTCAACCAGTTGCTCCTGCTCAATCAGTAACCTTTACTGGCTCTTAACCTCTATAACCTCTAAACATTGAATCAGTTCCTATTCTCTTTTCTGCTCTCACAGCCATGGTGGTCCCAACTATCCTCATAGGTTTGAATATCATGATATGCTGGCAGATGGCTATCTCTAGCCAGATAACTCACCCAAACTCCATATTTATAAATTCAATTATCTACTTGAATTTCTCACAGACATCAAGGTGCCACCTAAATGCCTAATAGTTATATCAGTCTCAAAAATTATCTCCTTCTACAATTGCTCTCTCAGTAAATGGCAATTCCATCCTTCAAATTCTCAAGCCAAAAACTTTGAGATAACCCTTGGTACCTCTCTTTCTCTCACATCCCACATCCCATTCATCAGCAAATTTTTTGTCTCTTCTTTCAATATATAACCAGAATTGGACCATTTCTGATTTCTTCACTGTTAATATCTTTGTCTAAGCAACCATCATATTTTGCCTGAATTTTCCCATAGACTCTTAACTGATTTCATGCCTCTGACCTTTTCCATACATCGGGGTCTTTCAATCTCAGCATTACTGACATTTTTGGCTATATAACTCTTTATTGTGGCAGACTGTCATGCACACTGTAGGATGTTTAGAAGTATCACTGGCTTCTACCCACTAAATGCCAATAGCACACATTCCAGCCCTCCCACCCCCTGAGTTGTAACAAATACATCTCCAGATATTGCCAAGTGTCTGAAGGACAAAGTCACCCCTTGATCGAGAATTATTACCCTACAGTGTATTCAATCTTGTCACAAGAATAATCCTTTTATAACAGAAACAGAAATACGTAATACTTCTGCTAATACCTGACCAATTGATTTCCATGTCACCCAGAAAAAAAAAGCCATTCTTTATCACAGTCTATTTGGAGCTACATGATCTGCTGCCCACCCATGACCGTCTCCTATTTCTTAGCCCTTTACTCACTCTGCTCCTGTTCCTTAAACACACCAACAAAACTTCCACCTCGAAGTCTCAGTGCTTTGTTCCCTCTGCCTACAGTCCTTGCCCCATGATATCCACTTTGCTTTTGCCTTCAATCATTTAAATTCTTTGCTCAAAAGTCAACTTCTCAATGAAGCCATCCATATTCACCCATTTAAAAAATTCAGCCCTTTTCTCCTGCCTGACCTGCCCCACATACTTCCTATTCTTCTGTTCTAGCTTTATTTTGATGGCACTTACCTCCATCTAATATACTATACGTGTTACTAATTGTTTTAACATCTGTCTCTACATAATAGAATGTAAACCCCAGGAGGGAAGAAATTTTTAACTTTTTTTATTTGTTGCTGTATCCCCATTGCATAGAGAAGTACCTATGAGAGGCACTTAATAAATACTTATTAAATAAATGAGGGAAAGTGGGAGGGAGGGAAGGTAAAATACATCTTAGGAACCATCTGAGATAGATATGAAGGGTCTGGGAAGACATGGCTGATATCTAGGATACATGAACCATTCATTAACAAAGACTGAGTTGGTTTCCATAGAATTTATTTAAAATATAATTCATAATGTACAATGAAAAGATTTGTCGAAATTGTTCTGCGCTCAGGGATTTTTATGTAGGGGGTATTTAGAAACCATACTTATAAATCCATTAACATATAGATCTAAATATCTATAAATATATAAAATAAGTAGAACTTTAAGAGAAATTTTACAAAATGTCACAGGCTCTGGTCACTCCCCTCAATACATAAAAAGAAGTACACTGGGGTAAGTCAAATCATTCAATTACATATACCATAAGGTAGCTTAACAAGTAATAGTAACAGTGAACAAAGCTCTTTTCCATAGATGAAAGCCTGCATGGTTCGTTTGTAAGTGAAATAGAGGAATAGAAATGCTTCCTGCTGCAAGCTGACAGCTACATGGAACCCCCTGAAGTTATAAATTGAATTCCTCTACTAATTACTGGTCTGAAAGGGACAAAGATCCACATTTTATTTCTCTTGCTGAACTTGCAATATAAGCACTCGTGAATTTTACATTAGGGTCAAGCTGGGAAGTTCTCAGTCAGTTTTACTTGGAGTACAGAAAAGTGTTACCTCCATGCAAATGAGGTCAGTCATTCCTTCCAGCCTTGGGCACCTACAAGCAAGATTTCAGTGTAACAAATTCTAACAAGGAAGTTGATATAAAGGGGAAAAGAAAGAAAGAAGAAACAACAAAATAAAACAAAACATAGATCCTAATCGAAATAAAATTTTGTTTAGAAATTTAAAATTAAATATTATGGATTCTAAGAGTACATATTTCAGAAATACCAGAATCTTATAATATCACTCATTAAAATTGCATGCCACATTCATTGATAATAATATCAACTAATCTATCTACTCTCTTGAAATACTCATTTTAAGACCAATAAAGCTACCCAGCAGGCAGGTACTTTAATGAAATAGGCCCAGTTCTCCAGAGAGGAGAACCTGTGGTTCAAATGCTAACGCTTTTGATCAGGTAAGCACTTTATTCTCGCCAACGAGCAATAACTTTTATGTGGATGCTGATCAAAAATGCTCTTGGGAAGGAAAAAAGAACTGGGAGAAGGGAGGAGGAACAAAGGACTGTTGTGATGTAATATTTCAAAACAGGTTTTTTGAGAAGAAAAAATAGCTTCAGCATTTTTAATGGGCATATGTACCCTTTCTAACTTCCTGGAAAGTCAGAGTTCACGCTCCTGCAAAAGCAGCAGTTTCATTCAAATTAGAATAACAAAATTGATTCATTTATTTATCCAACAATTAATGAACATAAAAGAAGAGAATGTAATTATATTTATGGTGAACACAATCTCCATCATTAAGTTTCCTTTCTCTCTTGTTTTTGTTCTATTTACTATAACTTACTTGAAATATGTCTGAACAAAAATAATCTAAGGAATAAGTAATACACTGAGGTTCAACATTTGAGAATGCAAAAAAAAAAAACAAATCAATAAGTGTAAAATGTTGACTAGTTCTGGGAGTCATCAAGACCTAGCTTGAAATCCCAGCTCCTTTACTTATTGGTGGTCTGAATGAATGGAAGACTCCGTCCCTGGGTCTCAATTCCCTTAGGTGGAAAATGTTCTAACAGGGCCTACCCATGAAGCAGTTGTTGGGATTAAATGAGATGCTGGCAAGCACCCCTTCCAAGGACATATTCAACAAATTATAGTTATTTGGCTTATCTTTTGGAATCCTACACGTATGTAATGCCTTTCTTAATTTCTATGAGCACTTTTTGGCAAGATTTTAGAAATGCTAAATTGCTTTTGAGCTCTTTAGAAGAAATTATTTTTCATGCTCATCTTCTTTAAAAATACAACCCTTGGAATTTTCGTGCTTTTGAATGTCTCAAACGAATGAAGAAGAAATTCCACCTTTCAAGGACACCTTCCAATAAAATAACAAAGAAAATTCTTACCTAGTTTTGGCAAGGAATAGGGCACTTTAAAGTAGTCCTCATAAAATTCTATTAATCTCTTTGTTATATGGAGAGCATAGTCCCCAGATCCTCTTCTGATGGCATCAGGTCTTGCATATAATCGTACCTAATTAAAAATATATATAAAGATTACTTTAGCCTTTTGGTACTCAGATTTTTATCTTCCCTGCATATGTGATTCTACACAAATCACTTCAAAAAAGACAAAAATTAAGCAGTGTTCTTGTTCACATTTCAAAACATGCTGTGGCTGACAGAACCAAACTTAAACAATTAAAGTAACCAAGTTGAGCAAGTCACAATTTCCTCGCTTTACAAGGAGACATAGAGAAGATTTATACACCCTGCATCCAAATAAATATTCAGTTATCACTTACATGTGCTTGCTAGAGATACGAAGGCAGGGTGGATTAGTATAATGGCTTCCTGACTATGCTGAAAGTAGGCAGGACATGGTAGCTCCACAGGAGAGAAAATTTACGGTTTGTTAAAAACACATTGCATCCAGCTTTGGAAGTATTACCAGGCTGAACAAAAATGTAAGTTATGCTTCCTTATTTTCTTTGAAACCAACTGTCCTTATTTCCAATATGCAAAGTACAAATAGAAAACTTTTCATGTACATAAATGATTGCCATCCTGGAAGGCCGTCTGCAACTGTTCCCGGCTTCAAAACCAGCTGAAATAATTCTTATTTCTAACACAATCCAGATACTTAATATTGATTTTTAAATCAAGCATTGTATATTATCTAGTCCTTAGCCAAAAAGAAGCCTGAGGCAAATAACATAAAACTGAACAAAACTAACAATTGTACAGAAAAGGTTAAAATGAGATTAGTTTTCATAAAGCTTTCATAAAGCTATCCAGCATCTTTCTTTCCAAAGGCTAAATCTATTTTTCACAGATGTGGTCCCTAATCCTCATATCAATTCTGTGAATAATAAATATGTATTCTGTGGAGTAGTGGGAGTTGGGTTTTAGTCCTGCTCTGCCACTAACCAAGCTGGGTGATATTGAACAAATTACTTAACCTCTTTGGATCTCACATGTTCTCGTTTATAAAATGAAGGTGTTGGCTACCAGCTGGTTACTAAAGTTCTTTGCAGTTCTAAAATACATTACTTCCAATTGCATTTTACAGATAAAGGAGTTTGTGTTCTTTTTCAAATCACTAAAAAATAAATGGTTTACTCGGTACGTGAAAATGGATATTTATAGTCAACAGAAAGACAAAAGAAAGCTGTACTCAATTGTATAAAAATTGATTATACAATCAAGTCTTTTTTATCCTTGTTTAAGGAGAGAGAACAAAGATGTCAAAGATGTGTATAATCAAAAAGAATAGAAAGTTAAAGAAATACATTCTGACTTTATGTTAGAAAGCCTTGTAATTCAATAAGATATTTACTAAATTCAATAACATTTATTTACTAAAGTTGTGAAGCTACTTCCCAGCAAACGATCAAATCAAATATCAAATTTAGTCCACAGTCACTTTCAGTTTTACTTGGGGTGTAGACACCACCTACAATAGCAAAACTTAACACTCTTAGAGAGACAATGGTTATAATCCCCTCCCCCTGGTATAATCTGCTTATAAACATGTAATATCGTAAGTCAAGTTCCCAAAAAGCAGACCCAAAGGAAACCACGAGTGTACAAGTGATTTACTAAGGAAGTGTTCTCAGGAGAATCCCCTGAGGGAGCACAGGAAGCAAGATAAGAAAGACTAATAAACCAAGCAAGGTGTAACTTCAGGTGAAGTCCTGGTCTCAGCCTGATACCACAGGGCACTCTAGAGTGTAAACTACTGGCCAGTTTGTGCTTCCTTGAAATATGAGAGCTGGATTCCCAAATTCCTGCACCCCAGTTAATGGATACTGGTTAACAAGGGGAAAGCATAAAATTCCAGATACTTTTTGTTTTTGGAGCATCTAGCTGATGCAGCTCCAGTGGCCCACAGATAGTCCTTTGAAGAAGATTTCAGGTATGAGCTATTAGAAGCAAAGCAGAGAGAAAGCACAACAAAAAATAAGACGATCTGGCCTCTGCACCGAAAGCATACACCATGGATAGGAGTCAATCATTCATACATTCATTTATTCAATAAATATCTATTTGACATCTGCCTTGTATCAAGGCAAATATTTTTAATTTAGTGTTGAAGAAGACATGTTCTCTAACCAAAGGGGGTACAATGCACTATTGGGGGAAAAGGCAATGAGCTGTAATCCCCATTCTCAAAGAATTTCCCAATTACTAGGTAAGTTAGATAATAATAACAGACAATGATGCGTGCCCTACAAATGATAATCTACAAATGATAAATGGATACTGAGGAGAATGCATAGCTTTCAGAAGGTTCAAAGTGAAGTAAATAGTAATTTCATGTTAAAACGATAGCCAGGACCACTGCAAAATGATGTGGCAAAAGGCCACTCATTTTACAACTCAGAAGCATCATTGATTTTGTTAGAAACAGTGATTCTTATTAATCATCTCTACCAGTTAGCCAAGCTATCCGTAGGCCTAGACGAAAGAAACACTATTAAATCAATCTGGTTGTCAAGGTTTGATGAAAATGATCCAATCTGAGCAAGAAGATAAACTATACACGTGCTTAGCACAGTATCTTCATTTGTTCATTCAAACATTTATTGCACGCCTGCTGTGTGTCAGGCATTGTGCTAGAGAATACGAATAGAATAAACATTCCTACCACTAAATGAACAAGGCGTTTACTCTTATTGCTCTTAAGAGGTTCATAATCTGTGGGAAACAAACAAACCAACAATAAAATACAATGTGAGAAATGCAACAGTGTATTCTGCCTTCCTTCCCATTGCAAAGGGGGTAATGGGCTGAACTGAGCTCCTATGCAAGACCAAGCCCATTCCATCCTCTCTTGTCTTTTCAAAAATAGCATTCTCAAAATTCTCCCCTTTATCTCTCATATCACCAACTTATGCTTCCATGATGTATCATTTTCATCAGCAAACAAGTACCCTGTATCAATTCCTACGTTTTAAAACAAAATCTTTCTTGACCACACTTCTTCCAGCTGTGGTTTCCAGCATTGCAATGCTCTCTGAAAGGGTTTTCTATATAGTTAGGATTGACATATAAAACAACATACAAACTAGAACACTTTTAAAATGAAAAAAACCATTAAAGTGTAAGTAGGGTGGTTGGCCACTTATGTTCTGTTTCTGGTCTCTTTTGAATTCACGGTAACAAGGCTTTCATTCTCACTATTCTACCAAAAATGCTCTCATCAACACTAGTGGCCCCAGGATGCCAAATCCAACAGTTATCTCCCAATCTTCAACATGCTTAACCTATCAGCAGCATTTGACACAGTTAATCATTTCTTCTTATTCTTCATTTGGCATTTATCTTACTTTGCTTTCTATCTGGTTGACCACTCCTTGTCAGTCTCCTGGATAATTCCTCATCATCCTCATCCTTTTCACATTTTAATGTTGGAGGATCCCAGGTTCGTATCATAGATGGCATCTTCACATCCCTGTCTAAACTCCGTCCCCTGGTGATAATATCTAGTCTCATGGTTAAAAATATATCATTTAAATACTGAAAACTTACCCCATAATTCCAGACTAACCTTACTCCATTATATACTAGCTTCTTTTGCATTTTCCCGTGTCTCCATGGATTGCCCTTCCACCCCTTTATATATTTGTCAAAATATCTCTTCTTTCTGAGATGTCTTCCCTCTCATCCCAGGACTTTCTGTTCTCCTTCCATGTTTTATTTTTTCCCATAACATTTATTACTGTTTAACAAAAAATATGTTTTACTTACTCATTTTCCTTCTTGATGTCTTTTTTTCTATAATGTAACTTACATGAGCGCAACAATTTTTATCTATTAGTTTTGACCATGAAAGTACCATTTTTGTAGGTCAAAATATTTTGTTCAATTTGCCTCTTAAGTACCTGGCACCTTTTAGGCAGTCATAGATTTTTGATGAATGAATGAATGAACGAATGAATTTCATAGGCATGTGCAGGTCCTGAAGGAGTATATAATGTGAACCCTTTGATAAGACTATAGAATTCTCAGGGGAGAAAATGTTTCAGTTGTCTTGAAGGATAAACTGGATGTAGTAAGCTACCAAGTGAAGGATGACATCCAGGACCAAAGTCACATCATGTGCTAAGGAAACAATGCTAATCAAATAATAAGTGACTTAAAAGGCAATAGTAAATATTAAGACTTAATTATAATAGTAGTGGTAATTCATTGGAGGATATTAAGACAGAAAGTGATAAAATTACATTTACGTTTCAGAAAGATTATGTCAGTGACTTATACCAAGGTAAACTTAAATATAGGGGGCTGCTTGCTAAAACTGCCCACAGAGAAATAAAATTAGACAAATGAGGAAGCATACAATGATAAGTGAGACTAGAGAAGTATAAAGAAACTTCGAACCATATTTAAAAGGATATGTATATTGAATTGCAGAATATTAATTTAATACTATGGGCATAGGCACGTTATTTAAAGATTTTAAACCACAGAATGACATGATCAGAATTTGGTTTTAACAGATTACATCAATTGCAGTATAGAAAATGGATTAGGAAAAGAATAGAAACAAATGAAAGGAAATGAGTTCAACTATTATAGAAGTCCAAGTGAAAGATGGTAGTGTAGACTGGAGAGATGGCAATAGGGATACAGAGAAATGGATGGATTTATTCAATTGGGGCTAGCATTCTACTGAACAAGTCCTTTAGCTACCAAGTAAAGCCAACTATAGTCACATTCTCACTTAAGAACAATCATTCGCTTTATCTATACTTGTCTCACTCCAATGCCATTGAAACTAGTGAAACTCAGTTGAAGAATGGGGGGAAAGTCCAAAATATTTCACAACTGAATAATTCCTTTGTGATTAATCAAGAGTTTGCTATATAATAATTCATTTTATACTGTGAAAAAATCAGCTGTTTTCTTTTTTTCTTTTTTTTTTTTTTTTTTTTTGGTTAACTAGGCTCTGCCTAATCCTAACATAGAAACTAAATCTTCATAAACAAAGTTATCACTCAGAAGCAAAGAAATGATTTTATTATACCTGCTTTTCGGCATTTTCTGATATTCCATGATAAAAGCCCAGATCTGAAGATATAGATTGCTTATCAGGCTTTATCTCTCCCTCTGCATAGGTTATTCTAACAACCAGCATGAACCAAACTGCCCATTTAGTCCGGTGGAAATGACATTATTCTAGGAACTAGCACACAGGAAGTTGAGCTTCAGCTTTCTCACTAACTACTGCTGTCAACTTGTGAAAGTCAGTTAACTTCCCTGGGCCTCAGCTCAAAGGTCCTTTCAGGAGTAATAGTTTATCATTATGCATACATATAATTTCACATTATGCCTGAGAGATTGGTACATTATTCTAATTTGCCTAGATGCTCATCTCGTCCCCACTTATTTTGAGAAAAAAATAATGAAAATGTTTTTTATCTTCACATAGTATTACTCTTTTGCATTTCTCATTCCTTTGAAATACATACCAACTGCTCAGCTACAATCTCCATTCTTTACTCTTGAGTGTCCCTTTATTATTATTATTATTATTACCTTCCCATGAACTTGGTACTGATTAGACAGAAATAACTGTAGTAACCAATATGGAATACAAGAAATCGGCTTTAGAAAAATATTCATATGGTGCTATCCCTGTGATAATACATCATAGCAATGAACTAAGGTGTAGGAACTACCTAAGTTTGATTCCTTAGAACGGTTAAGTGCCCAAAATAGGTGCCTAGAAAAGGTTCGTTGGACCCAGTGACCTTTATTCTGTAGCTTCATGATCTCTTTACATTTAAAGTATGTTTATTTCACCTATTCATAGGTTTTAAGTATTGTATTGTCCAAGAAGAAAAGTACTAAAAGCAGATATCTTCAATCCCTTTAGGCACTTACTTTCTCACAAAAACAAGGATGGCAATTAAGTTTCAACTATCCTGACAGTTGAGAGTGGCTGCTTATAGGACGTGTGGGGAAGAATCCTGAGGCCACATCTGCACTTAGCAGGAAAAAGTGCCAAGATCTGTGAAATGCCATCTGTACTCTCAAGGGTAGGAGAGATGGCATTGGTTTCAGATTTTGCCATTATTAGGATAGACTATACTTTGGAAAGGAATCATAATGGAAGGAAACTTTAGACAAATTCATACTGACTGTCTCTGATAGCTATGCAATTTAGAATAAGTGTACTAAAGACTGCTTAAGGATTTCATCGATGGGACAGTCACTATTTAATGAGCATCTGTTAATGGTCAGACCACAGTTCACATGTTCAGTATCTAGAAGAGACCTGGTCTCTTCTTTCAGGGAGCTTGCAGTCCAGTGGGGAGATACAGTAATAAAGTCTTAGAATTAAGAATGGCACAGTGGATCTAATTTACATTGGCTCTTAAGATAGGTCCTCTCCACAGAGATGGTAATTCAACGAAATAGGGACAGAGTAATGGAAGTAAAGAGAAAACGATAAGTATTCATTCTTGCATCTAATGTTCTACCTTCCACTGTATAAAGATTTCAAAGTGGAGGTAAAATATATATACAATTGAAAAATATAAACAAACATGCTATTGTCAGAAATATTATAAAATCTTATTCTAAATATTAGACGTTATCTTCTAATAATTTAAAATATATCATAGATTTTCTTATTTATCTTTACAAAGGACATGTACACTAAGTATGTAGTTAGCAGTAAGTCATGATTTTGTAGATGAAGAGGCTGAATTGGTTTTCTATAGCCATCAAGTCACTTTCAAAAACAGTGAAACTAAATCTCTCTGTGTAATGCCTATCTTCTAGATTGTCTTAATTATTTGTTGTATTAAAAATGAATTATGGTAGTTGTTTTACAATTATGTGAAACTGTGTAGTTACACCACACAGCAAAGAAGAAAAGAAGAAAAAAAAATTACGATAGTATCCCTGTTAAACAAAGAATTGAATAACATTTTTCATAAGCTGGCATTCGTAATTTGGTGGCGTTAAGTTAAATAAAACTTCTGGCTTGCCAGAGTTATCGTCTGAGAAAATTTTATACCTCAAGAGTATATTAGGAACTTTGCAAAATATAGTAATTATCTCATGGCTTTAAAAATCACCATATTAGCAATAATAAGCTTACTTTTCCTTTCGTCTAACTGAAACATCAGTGCCTTTCTTTAATAACTGCAAAACAATGATATGCTGTCACTAAATTCTCAGCCAGTAAAGCTGAATTAATTCACCTGTGTGAATATAATTTGATTTGGGTCTTCTTCATACAAATCAGTGAAACACAACAAGCCAGGGAGAAGGGAGCAGGTGCTTTTGGCACTAAGCGGAAAATAAATATATTGATACAAAGAAGAAAGGATGTTGTAAACAAGAAACTAAAAGCCCAGGAGTATTAGTCTAATTTAAAATTCAGAAGATAACTCTTTTTTTCTTTTATTTGTTTGTTTGTTTGTTTGTTTGTTTTGACTAAGCAAAAAAGGGATAAATACACACAAAACTCTGACAGAAACAAGGAACCAGTGTGCATCTGCATGAGCCAATAAACAGGAAGAAGAGGCTGGAAGGGGCTGGGGCCTGAGGGCTGGCGAGGGAGCGAGGGAGCGGGCAGTGCAGCCCCAGGAGACCGGAACTTGTGAAGGGCCTTGACATCTCAAGTGAAGAGCCTGCGTGTGCTGCTTTGAGAGCCACTTCAGAGTCTGAAGCACAGTAACATGATTGAAAACAACAAAGGGAGATTATCTAGGCAACAGATTCTACGATTTACTGAGACAGGGAGACTAGTGAGTAGAAATGTAAATTACAAGTGAAAATTTTGTTCTGTAACTTCTACAGTGAGAACAGTCAGTAATAGGCAGTCTCCATCACCATAGTCAAAGAACTCATTCTGAGAAGAATTTAGAATTGGAAATAGATGGGTAATAAAATCCCATCTATTTCCCATCTACCACAACTACCTCAAGACCTACCATTCTCACACAAACAGACCAAAGAAACAAATATTACAGCCTCTCCATGTGTCTTAAACATCTTTAATGAGGTCTAAGACCAGCCTTATATTAAGTTCCACTTCATATCAAATACTGTTGTAAGAAGACCTCAAAATATTCTCACTAATAAAGTTGCTCTAATGGCCTGTCCCTGCTCGTGTTTGTCCTCTTTCCCCTTCATAGAATTTTACTAAGGATTTACTAAGAAAAACACTTGCTGATTGAGACTTCTGAAACAGGTTTGCTATATACTATGTGGTTCCTTTTGGACCCAGTGGCCTTTATTCTATAGGCTCAGAGGCTTTCTGTATTTAAAATGTATTAAGCTGAGTGAAATAAGTCAGTCAGAGAAAGATAAATACCATATGATTTCACTTACATGCAAAATCTAAGGAACAAAAAGAACAAACTAATCAAAAACAGACTCACAAATATAGAGGACCATCTGGTGAGAGACAGAGGGGAGGGAGATTGGGGGGATAGGGTAATGGGGTGAAGGGTTAAAGGAGTACAAATTAGTGGTTGATAGATAGTCACGGGGATGGCGAGCACGGTAGAGGGAATGCAGTCAGCATTAATGTAATGACTACATGGAGAGCCAGAGGAGAGAAAGAGTAATTAGGGGGATCGATTTATAAACTATATAAATGTCTAACCAATGTACTGTATACTTGAAACTAATAAAATCAAATTTAAAAAATCATATGATCATATCAGTAGATGCAGAAAAAGCACTTGATGAGATATAACATTCACTTATGATTAAAACATTTAATAAAATGAGTATAGAAAAAAAATAAGTGTGTTTGCCTCATCTCTCTCAAGGACTAAGTTTTTTAAGCAGTGAGTCCGTCTTATCAATTTCTCTTTTCACTCCTTACTCTGTCGAACATGATGGCTTTCTCCCAATAGTGACTGACAACAAGTTGCTGACTCCCATAAAATGGCAATAAACTTTGAAGCACCTTGTTTGCTCCAATACTAAAATGCAGTTATAATAGATTGATTACATCTTCCAACTGCATTTGCCTTCAGGCAAGGAAATTGGTACTGTGGTAACCTGTAGAGTCTCTTGAAATCATTTCACATTTATTTACTAAGCACAGTATTTACTAGTTCACTATGAAGCTTATAAATTCAACTTACAGATACTTCAAGGAAAGGGCAGGGCTTTGCAATAATCACACTGCTATTGTCACATTTTCTAATATATATATACACATGCACACATACATATATATGAATGAGCATATATATATATAATGTTAGGCTGAATAGTGGTCCTTCCACAAAATACCATATTCTAATCCTTAGAACCTATCAATGTTACCAAAAGGGACTTTGCAGTTTTGATTAAATTAAGAATTTTGAGCTGAGGAGATTATCCTGGATTATTTGGTTTGGACCTAAATGTAATCAAAATGTCCTAAGGGAGGTAGAAGAAGTTTTTACTACAGAAAAGAATTCAATAGGATGCCAGAAGCAGACAGAAATTGGATGATAGAAAGGAGAAAGAAGCCACGAGCCACAGAACACAAGTAATGCAGTTTTAGAAACTGAAACGGATAGGCGCATATCATCCTCTAGAAACTCCAGAAGGAACCAGCCCTACCAACACCTTGATTTTAGTCCTGCAAAATTCATTTTGGATTTCTAACCTCTGGAACAGTAAGAGAATAAATTTGTGTTGAAGTCACTAAGTTTATGGCAATTTATTACTGCAGCAATAGGAAGCAAATACATTCATAACTTTTGTATCTTCACACCAATTAATACACTGTTTTGTGTTAGATTTTCAGCTTCTTGTAGGAGCACATCTTATATTTCTTTGTGTGGCTTTCTGTTGTGTAAATAATTTACAGCTTTCAAACTGCTAATGTTGGCACACCTGTTTTAGTCACATATATTAATACGAAGCACATTATAGCACATGATTCATACGCACACACACAAATGAAATGACTGAGTAAAAATATCATCTACAGCAGTTTTTCTCCTCATGTTGTCCTATTATGCTGCGTATCAGAATCACCTGAGGTAACTGTAAAATTCAGATTCCTGGGCCTAAACACTCCGGAAATTCTGAATCATCTCTTTCAGGTGGGGGCCTAAAATCTTCATTTTTAACAAACTCACCAATCCAATCATATATACATTAAAATTGAAAAGCTACTGGCCTAAAGTCATCTGAAGAAATTTTTGTTTATTCAGTTCTACTGCAAGCAAACCTCAGATATGGAAAGAAATATTTATCAAAAGCATATACGCTCATTCCTTAAATCTCTTTCAACAACAGAATCTTCAATGAAGATACATTCAACATGCCATACTATTCTTAACTCTAACAACTAATCTTTCTTCCCCCTGCACAATAAACAATAAACAACAGATGAGTCAGATTCAATGTTTAGAAGCCGGTAAAAGTTGTTTAATCCTGTCACAGCCTACAGATAAAACAGTAGTATTTAATCCCTCTCTGAGACAGAGTACCTCTTTTGCAGTAAACTGAATTGCAGTTTTGGTTTTATTTTAAGACAATAAATTTAGAGAATTTTCTTATTAAACTATTTGTTCTCTGCCTGGTCAAATTCCTTCAGCAAGACTGACAGTTAAGTCCATCTATTTGTAAATATAGGAGCTCAGTGCTCAGTTGGATTCAGTTTCAATTCGGTTTGACCCATCTGTCCTTTTATTCCCCGGTTCCCAACCTGCTGACCTCGCTTTTACATATACCATCTTCCCCTCCAAATCCAACCAGTTCAAACATACCGCCTTTCCTGCATCGCTCCTCTCTCCTGTATCTTTCAATGATGGAGGCAGCTACTACCCAGGGGCAAAACTCAGAATTAACTGGTTCATTCACTCATTGAACAAATATTTATTGAGTATCTACTCTATGCCAGGCCTCATTCCAGGGACATAGAAGTGAACCAAGTAGATATCTGTACCATAGGAAGCTTATATTCTGGCAGGAAAGACAGATAAATACAAACAATACAAATAAACAATGGAAATAATACAATAAAAAATAATAAACAATACAAATAAATATAAGTAATATATAATATGATAAATAACAATAAGTATTCAACTTAAAATGTTCACCAAAAAGAGTTAGAAAATGTCTAAAGGCCAGCAAGAACCTCAGTGAGAAAGAAGGTGATATTTGAGTAAAAGTATAAAATAAGTAAGGATGTGAGCCAAATGGATCTAGATTTTGGGAGTGTATGCATTCCAGAAAGAGCCACTTATCAATGTCCTAAAAACCATTGTTTCTGTCCTCAAGTCTCTTCATTCAACTCTGCCTTTAAAGAAATTACCAAATATTCCAGCCACAGAGAAATCATATAGAAAAGTCCAGTACAAAAGAATATTATCTGAGGCGGGGGAAAAATAGCATAGATGCCAGAGGCTCTCTGTTCATCCCTCTGGTGAATAAATCAAAGCTGTGATGAAAACAAGGAGTAGCAGCAAAAAAAAAAAAAATTGTGTGGGATCTAGATGAACAAGCCATACAACTGCAGAGAAATCCAAGAAAGCACCCTGAAACGGCAGAAGGTAGGACAGAGCAAGGAGACAGGGCTGCCCAGTCCTGAGCAGCTAGCTGAGTGAGTCGGAGGCTGCAGGAGTGACAGCAGCAGACGCCTCTTAAAGGGGCCACGTCTGCAAGAGGATTTTCGCGGTGACGAACCTGCTTGCTCTGAGCACTGGCACTGGTTCAGCTGCTCAGCGGGCACCAGGGACTTCCAGGGAGACATTGTAAGAGTGAAGGCTGAGGCAAGACTCAGTCAGTACAGAAGTGCTCGCGGTATCCATTGTTTCCCATTGAGCTCGCCCCTCTACCAGTACGCCCAACGCAGCTCTGCCATAGCTGTGACATCATCAAACTGGATGACAAAGGTCGCTCCACCCAGAGGATTCCCTGAAACCTTGCCTAACCCAACTCAAGTCCCACTCAAGCCACTTCCAGGTGTATCCTCAGTGAGTCAGGTGCTCTTTGCTGAGACTCACACTGGTGGAGGCAGCTGGCCTCAGTTTCTGCTGTGGCCTTTTGAGGCAACCACAAGCACAGCATCTATGGATTGCTTGCTGAATCTTAATAGACAGCCCCTGAGGAGTAGAGACTTGGGCTAAATTTGGCCTGCAGCTGAACCCCTCTCAGGACTGTGCCACTGGACACCTACTTCACAAATCCACACTAATAAGACCGGGAGACTTAGAGCTTGCTTAGTACATAGAAACAGACATGGAAAGGCAGCCAAAATGGGAAGACAAAGAAGCAGAAACCATATGAGAGAACAGAACAGAGATCCAGATGTAATGAAGTCAGGTAATCTAACAGATGCAGAGTTCAAAACAATGGTTATAAAGATGCTCAGTGAGCTTTTGGGATATGTAGATAAACTCAGTGAGAACTTCAACAAAGAGGTAAAAAACATAAAAATGGAAACAGAAATTATAAAAGAGAACCAGTCTGAAATGGAGAACACATCATCTGAGATGAGAAGTATATTAAATGGAATAAACATAGGAATAAACAAAGTGAATAAAGAAGAGGATTACATGCCCTATCTAGAGTATAGGAAAGCCAATCAGGACACTCAATCAGAATGGCAAGAGAAAAGATGCCAAGACCATAAAAATAATTTAAGGAGGATATGAGACACTATTAAGGCTCCAAATATTCATCTGATCGGTGTAAATTGAAGAAAATTAAGATGTTCAAGATGCTGAGCATCTTGATTTTCGAAGAAATAATGATGGAAAACTTCTCTAACCTGATAAAGGAAATGGACATAAAACCCCAGGAAGCTTAGAGAATTCCAAAAATCAGGGATCCGAAGAGGCCCATACCAAGGCACATCATAATTAAAATGCCAACGGTTAAATGCAAAGAAAAAATATTAAAAGCAGCAAGAGAAAAACAAATAATTACATATAAGGAAACCCCCATACAACTGGCAGCTGATTTCTCAAAAGAAACTATGTAGGACAGAAAGACTTGGCACAAAATATTCAGCAGGATGAAGACCCAGGATATACAACCAAGAACAATGTATCCAGCAAAGCTATCTTTTTAGAGTTGAAGGACAGATAAAGAGCTTCCCAGACAAAAATAAACTAAAGGAATTTAATACCACCAAGCCAGAATTACAGGAAATGTTGGAGGGACTTCTTTAAGAAGAAAAAACATTTATAAAAAACAGTAACAAGGAATGGTAACAACTACATTCCTATCAATAAGTACCTTAAATGGAAAAGAATTAAGTGTTCCAACCAAAAGATAGAATGGCTAAAAGGATAAGAAAACAAGACACCTACATATGAAAAGAAAGGGAATGAAAAAAGATATTGCTTCGATGAACCTAGACGGCATTTAAGTCAGACAGAGGAGGACAAACACTATACGAGTTCACCTACGTGCAGAATTTAAGGAGTAAAAAAAATAAAATAATCAAAAACTATAGTGGACAATTTGGGGATAGACAGAGGGGAGAGGAGTTGGGGGGCTGGGAGAATGGGGTGAAGGGTTAAAGAAGTACAAATTAGTAGTCGATGGATGGTCACAGGGATGGGGAGCATGGCATAGGGAATGCAATTAGCATTAATACATTGGATAGGTGAAGGGTCAGGGGAGGGAGGGAGCATTGGGAGTATCATTTTACTAACTATATAGATGTCTAACCAATGTACTGTATACGTGAAACGAATTAAAATTTTTTAAAAAATAAAAAAATAATCTCAGTGACTCAAACAATGTCTATTTCTTGCTCATGCTAAAATAAATAAATAAATAAATTTTTTAAAAAAGAACATTATCCATGTACTCCCAACAGAATTAAATAGTCATGATATTTTTTCCACATTGTCTTCAGATATTTTTTAACTATGTAAAATATTATAATTCCCTGGAGGCAATACGCCCCTTTTTTCCCATTCACCTCCCTTCCTAGAATTAATTGCAGCCATGAAGTTCTGTCTTCAGTATATATTTCCAATTTATGTTATATTTTTCTTTCTGTTTTACTAGGTATTATTAGTTTCTCTTCAAAAGAGTTGTACCAATTTACATCCCACTAGCAATATATGACCTTCCTGCTTCCGCACATCCTCAAGAATTTTGTATTTCGAAATGTTTGTTAATCAATGAGTGTGAAATGGTGCCTCGGTGTTATTATAATTTGCATCTGCCTGATAATGGTGATGTCTAGCATCATTTCAGATGTTTATGGGCTTATATTTTCTTCTTCTGCAAACTGCCCTGTTCCTTTGCCTAGTCTTCCATTGGGTTGTTTATCTTTTTTTCCCCATGATTTGTAGTAATCCTTTGTATATTCTGGCAGCAATCATTTGACAGTGTATGATTTGCAAAAATCTCCCAGTCTCTGCTTGTACATTATGTTCCTGATCAAATAGAATTTTTTACTTTGACTGTAGTCAAATATCAAATGTTCTCTTTAGGGGTTGTGCTTTCTGGGTCTCTTTAAAGAAATCTTTTACTGCCCTGAAGGTCAAATGATACTTTTCTTATATTTTCTTTTAAAAATTTTAAACTTCTGCTGTTCAAAGTCAGAGCTTTAACCTCCGTGGAATGTATTTGTGTGAATGATGTAAAATTACGATCTCATTTTACTTTTTTCTTTGTGGATAATCAATTAACATAGTACTGCTTGTTGAAGAGTCTTGCCTTTCCCTGTGATTTATAATGCTTCTCTCCATATACAGCGCTAGGTTCTCATATCTACTTGGCTCTCCGTTGTAGTCTCTTGGTCAATATGTCATTGTGCGAATAGCACATTCTGTAATCACTAAAACTAAGTAAAAAATGCGAGGTTTAATGATATTTTATTTTTTTTTAATGTCCTTAATATTATGTATGAGCTTTAGGATCATTTTCCACACTTACATACAAAATTCAGTTGGGGATTTTGCTAAAACTGCTCTGGATTTGCATATCAATTTGACATTCAAATATTAGATCTTAACATCCATGTCCATAGAATATCTTTGATTATTTTACTCTTTACTCCACTTCCAAGTTTTACTATTTCCTTCATATAAGCCTTGCACTTCTATTTGATTGACTTCTAGATACCTTACAGTTTACTGTTACAGTGAATGGGATTTAAAAAACCATATTTCTAATCTATTATTTCTG
Organism: Rousettus aegyptiacus; assembly: GCF_014176215.1. NCBI lineage: Eukaryota > Metazoa > Chordata > Mammalia > Chiroptera > Pteropodidae > Rousettus > Rousettus aegyptiacus. The sequence goes on from NW_023416295.1 coordinate 114,699,017, forward strand.
GTATCAGTCACTTATTGATTTTTACAAAGTGACTTTGAAACAAGCCAACTTTCTAAATTAATTCTAGTAGTTTTTCTGTGTATGTGTTGGCTTGTCTCAGTCAGGATTTCTAGAACAATGCCAAATAGAAGCCATGAAAAAAGACATCCTTATCTTTTTCTCTTTTTTTCACTTTATTCGGGATGCTTCTACTGTTTCACTACTAACTATAATTCTTGCTGTGAGATAAGGAAGTTTCCTTCTATTCTTTGTTGTCAAGAATTGTATCACAGATTGCGTTAGACTTTTCTAATGCTTTCATTATGTCTATTCAGATTTCTGTGTTCTGCTAAGATAATGAATTACAGTATTACATTTTCTAGTGTTAAATTGTTTGCTTTCCTATGAGGTTGGGGCTGGATAATGGGGGAAACACAATCTACTTAGACATGTTGGGAAGTTTTTCTCTTTTGTTTAAGTTAAGACTTAACAACAAAGTCTAGTAAACATTTGTCACCATACAAAGTTATATGATAATGCTATTTTCTCGATGTTGTACACTACAGTCCCATGACCTTTTTTTTATAATAAAGGTTTGTACATCTTGTTCCTCTTCACCCATTTACCCATCTCCCCCTCTGCTCTCCTGGAATGTATTCAGCCCCATTAGTTTGTTCTCTGTATCTATAAATTTGTGTCTGTTTTGTTTTATTTGCTCTAGGTTAAATTTTCCTCTTCCTGGGCTATATTCTGTAGTCATTCTTTTCACAGTGGTAAACAGAAAGCTCTCCCAGTCCTTCTTTGCCTGAATGTATATATTTTGGTTTCACTCATAATTAATTTAAGAGAATATGAAAGCCTAGATAAGCCATGACTTTAATTTTCTCTCAACATTTTGAAATCATGTGTTACACCATCTAGGGGACTGTGTTTTCACTAATAAGAAGTCTACTTTTCCATCCTGTCTTTCTGGTTTGCTTTTTTAAAACATAATTTTAAATTTTCAGAAAGAAGCGGAAATAATAGTATAATGAACCCCTATGTAAGTGTCTCCTAGATTCAATAATTATCAAGACTTTGCTTCATCTATATCTTTTTCTTTGCTAAAGTGTTTTAAAGGAAATCACAAACATTATGTCATTTCACTCATACCATATATATCTTGAAAGCTATGGATGCTTTTTACGTAACTGCGATGTCCTTATACATCTTACAAAATGATCTCCAGCTGCTCCTAAGAGTTTGGTTTTTCCTATGTGGCTTTGCTTTTACTTATCCTGCTCCAGTCATTCTTCATCTCCCCCTACCTCATCACATGATTCCAAATCCAGTCCATCATCAAGCCTTTTCAATTTTACCTCTTTAATAGATTTTAATCCATCACTTCTATTCATATCCACTGCAATCCAAGTCAAGTGATCCCATCTTTGTCACCTTAACTAATGTGATAACTTCATAACTTTTCATTTCCATTCCTTCCTCTCTACATCCAATCTTCGCAATGTAGCCAAATGTTTCTTTTTTTTTTTTTTTTCAGAATGCCTATTTGATGACATGACTTCAATCTTAAAACCTTCATTTTCCTTGAAGAAAAAGGCCTAGGTCTGGATGGTCAGTCTCTAACCAGCTATGCATAACTGTTCAGTTAATCTTGATAGTTTCTCCAACCTGTACCCTTCCCCACACCTCTCGCCACTTCCTAATTAACTTTTAGTAATCCTTCAAGTTTCCCATCCCTTCTTCAGGGAAACCATCCTTAGAATACAAATCTAGATTAAAGTTTTATCTCTTTCTCTAAGTTCTCAGAGAGAACACTTGGCACAGTAACAGCTTTGCATCTTCCATTTTTTGGTATGATTATTTGATTACGCCCATCTCCGTAGGAAACTAAGCTCCTCATTGTATCCTCTAAAAGAAGAATGGCACAGAGCAGGAACTCACATTAATGTTGGCTGAATGAATGAATAATGTCCATGCATTCCTCCTCGGTGCTTCCACTCCAGTCTGCAAATGCCTATCTTAGAGTCCTTGTCACACTTGACATTATTAATAGTTTCCCATTCAATCTCCTCGAATAGATTATAAACTCCTGGGGGGGGGGGGGAGTGTCAGAACATGTGTTTAATTAGTTTTTGTATCTCCAGCAACTGGACTAGTGACTATATGAAATACATATTTAATTATAAAATAAGAAATTAGAATAGGGACCCCAGGTTTGATTGGCTTCCAGGTACATGGAACTGAGTTTATTGTTCTTCTTAATATATGCACTTATTTTTCCTTCCCATTTCATGTATCTGAGCACCTGCTATGCCCCAGATGCTGATTTAGCCACAAGAGATAGAATAAAACAGACTAAATTTTGGCCCATATTGAACTTATGCTATATCATGCTTTCATCAGTTATCTCTGAAAGTTTCTTCTTCTGTTTTCTGATTTATTTTTATTCTTGCTTTCCCCCTTCATTCCCTATCTCCCAAAGCATCCCTCTCTTCTTGGTAACTACTCCTGTGTACTTTGCATTCATGCAAGATGCCTATTTTTACATGTAAGTATATCCAGGAAAACGTGTAGTATTATATTTGTGTGCTTAATTTTTTATAAATGCCATTAAGTTATAATCTCATTCTCCTTTTTACTTTCACTGTTTGTTCATTCAGTTAATTTTGAGATCTATCCACATCTCTAAATTTAAAATCTAGTTAATTGTTTTTGAGCAATCCATAGCATACTCTCCGGTAAATATACCAAGGTGTCTATTTCCCTTGAAAAGGACTCTTAACATACTTTCAGCTTCCCAAATTCTCCCACATCAATGAAATAAGCAGCCTAGTGCATATCTCTATGTGCACTAACTTCATAGTTTCTCTCTAGCACATGCTCAAGAACTACCAGAACATCAGGATTAGCATACCTAATTTTCCCAAGAAATACAAGCTATTCTGTGAAATGGACACATCATCTTATGCTCCTACCAGTAGTGGAGAGGGCTCTCTTCATGTTCCCATCATCACCAGCCTTTGATATTATCTGATTTTCACATTTTGAAAATCTGATTGTTGTAAGGTATTATTACTTTAATGCATATTTATCTGATAACTATTGAGATTGGGTCCCCATATTCACGTGAACCATCTAAAGCCAGATTTCTACTTCATGTCCACGTATATTATTCTATGACTCAGTTGTTTCCTCTGTAAGGTAAGGATGATAATAATACTTGAATTGTGATACATTAAATTGTTAAAAATTATGCATCAAGAAAATACCTAGTGCTAATAAATGTACACAATTTTTGTTATTCATTATACTTATTTACTATCATTTTCATTTCATTCTCTTCTTTAAATTGCCTGTTTATATCCTTTAACAATTTTTCTTCCATATGTCCTGTATAGTCCTTTTTGGTTTACATGAGCTTTTTGTATATTCTGGATATCAATCCCCTGCAAATGTTTTCAAATGAATAAGTGAGTGAGTGCTCAGAGATTAAACATGACAGTTTTCTCTTACAAAACTCCAACTGTTTGCTCTTTCTGCTCAGTGACTTGCTGGGTCATTTTTGTGAACATAATGTTGAATTTCAATGTATTTTTTATCTGGTCAATAAATTTTAAATAAAATTTAATTTATATTCCATTTTTCTAAGTCAACAATATACAAATCCACAATTGTAGGGAGGAAAATACTAGCTCCACAGTGGAAATATTAAACAATTCAATTTGTGGTTGTTAATGAAAAATTTTTTAAAACACAGAAAATCTCAAAAACTATAAAATAGAGCACCAATAAACATTACATAAGATTTAATGTTTAAAGAAAATGTATATGGAGAACGTTAAGGTTTTTAGCCATTTTCCTAGCAACTAAAAACACACAAATTGATAACAAACTTCTCAACTCGGATCTACATAGGGAGTTTATTATTTCCATATCATACTTTTAAGGAGAGATTCAAAAGTATCAGAAAAGAATAAAGTATTGTGTCCATCTTGAAAAAGTGAAATTTATATAAAAATGTGGGATCGGGGTGGGAATCACAGCTAAGTAAATGGAAATAATGACCAGTCACTGCCTCCTGGATAGCTTTCCAATACCTGACGCTGTGATACAATTTTTATTTTTAATGGAAAGGTTAAGTTACTTAAACAAGAATTCACATATTGATAGAGAAAGTATCCTGGTGAAAATAACTTGTTTCTATATTGTAAGTAGGGAAAATAGACACAAGTAAGAAAAAGTTGGCCAAATCTCTTCTTTTCCAAAGAATTCTAAATTAATATACAGATTCATTCAGTTTATGGTTAATGAACATCTATTGGATCCTGGAATCACAATTATGAGCAAAAAAATCACAACATTCCTAAGGGTTATAATATAGCAGGAAGGACAAATGTTAATTTTAGACTCACACAAAGGTGAAATTATTCTGAAGGAAAGGATCATGGTCAATGTTACTATGAGAATCTATAATGAAAGAATCTGACCTAGTCTCAAAGATCAGAAAAAGCTTCCCTCCGCCAACACCTGTTAGGGAGAGGATCAATTAAGCTGGTAAAGGGAATAGCATGTTCAAAATTCTATGGTATAAGAAAATGTAGTAAATCCACAACTATGGCTGGGATGAAAGTTATAAAGGACATACAACATAGAGCTGGGAGAAGAGAGAGGTGTACAGAATGTGCCTTACTATTTGGCTATCCTAAGTGTTTATTCTTTAAGTATAATGGAAAGCTATTGATGAGCTTTAAGAAGGTAGGCTCCAATGTAGAGAATGAATTGGGGGAGCAGCAAGAATGGAAACCAATTATAAAAATGTTTCCATAGTCCAAGTGAGAGATAGCAGCAACTTAAACGGAGGTGGTAGTGATGGTGATGAAAAGAGGCTCAGGGACTCCAGAGATATTGGAGAGGCAAAATCAATAGGCTGAGATAGGAAAGGATAGATGCAACAAAAGCCTCTTTCATAATTTCTCCAAGACTCTTTCTAGGCATTATCCTGCTTTCTCTATTATGGCTGCCAGTCAGTCACATTTATGCAGGTTAAAAAGAAACTACACTCTTGCGACTGTTTGGACACTCGGGTAGAATTTTTCATTCATCCATTAAAGAAATAGTTTCAGCACAGTAAAGAAATAAAGAACAATAAAGAACAGTTTTAGTTGGAGATATTCTGTAATCTACACTTCTGTAACATGGCAGACCTAATTTTCCTGGCAAACGTATGATCCTATTTAACCCTGAGGGACATAACTTATTTTCATTGCTGTTAACCTTGCTTGCTTCTTCAGCACATCTGATTATCCCACATAGGATACTCACTTCCTATGTGGGCTTCGGTCTTTACTGATTTGTTCCAGTTTATAAAATATCTTATCTGCAAAACCTCTAAAGAAATTTGGAAAGTTTCTAACCTTTTCTCTGGATCTTCTATTAACTGAAAAAGGTGTGTATGACAGAAATACAAATATGTTCAAAGGTTTTGCTACAATTTTTCCTTTAAGTTCACAGTCAATTGTATGTAAATGACTAGTTCTACTTGACTAGGTTTGGATTCTTTTATTATAGATTCACGGTAACATATATCATGATGCTGCCCTTGAGAGTAATTTCACCTTTGTATGATTTTAAAATTAACGTTTATCCCTTTTGTTAAGCCATAACCATCCAGATATTGTGAGTTTTTGCCATGTGCTCTCCCAATTGGACTATCTGACTTATTTGTTAACATTTATTCGTATATTCTGAAAACACACCCAATTTTAATTTTTGGAATCTATCTGTACTCCCATTTTCTATCAAACCTCAATTCTCATGAGCGATTCCAATAATGGGGTTTGGTATCTGGAAAATTCCAACCCAGCCAAGAAGAACTAACCATATCAACCATCTGCTGGATTTCTGGGCCCATATATCAGCTTAAAAACACAGACTTTGGTATCAATCTGATACTCTACCACTTACCAGCTCTATTACCCTAAGCAAGTTATTTAACATAGGTAAACCTTGTTTTCCTATTTAAAAAAAGATTATATATAAAATATATTGCATTATATATTACATTATGTAGTATAAAATATGTTGGGATAGAATATATAAAGTGTTTAGCACAGAGGATGTGTGGAAGCTGTCATCACCACCACTGTCATCATTGTTATGTTTTCTGCTTTCTTCCAGAAACAACCTTCCACCATAGAAGGGTTATTTAAGAGGAAAAGGTTATGTCAATAATCTTCTGTCTCCTGATATATTGAAAGATGCAAAATTGAATAAGTCATAGAGCAATTAACAATACGTTTAAAGAATTGGGTAAGTTTAGCAAGAATATATGGAGAAGAAGACATAAAGTGATGTTTGCACATGCGTTTGTTGAGTAGGTAAAATGAAGGAGTAAGGTATAGCTCTGAAGAAAAAAGTACATGGAGTATGGAAAATGGCATATACTGCCAATTAAAGAAAAAAGGTGATAGCACAGTCTTGAATCTAATATTTCTATTTTTTATTACCTTTTAGATTGTGTTAAAAAGAAGCATATTCTAGTTTAGCTTATAAGTAACAACCATGCAGAGAAATACTTAATAGCTAGTACCATTTTACAGATGAGGCAAGTAAGGCTCAAAGAAGTGACTCATTCATAATCATACATCTAGGAAATAACAGGTTAACACTTACACCAGATTTTCTCACTTCAAAGCTCATGCTCTTTTTCTTTTTACATCAAAGTTGATTACACAGCTTGGCCTTCTTTTACCAGAGCTACATGTGGAATCAGTTACAGATACAAATAATCATTCTCGCAGTAAATAGATATTGTTAGGCCTCAGTGTAAAGTAAGCAGGGTCTACTGAAGAGGACACAGTAAGGGTAGGTATTTGTCTACAAGCCAAAGCATGTCGATTACCCTTTTAAAGAAATCTTCTTACTAAAAGTAAAACAGAGGAAAGAAAAAACAAATAACGCTCATATTCATTGTCTCCGTGCATCAAATAAAGTCACTAAAAACAATATTGCTGGCGATATTCCTAAAATGCTTGAAAATTTCAGAAGCATAAACAATGCCTATTTGTCTAATAAGGGCAATAAAATAAATAAAGTCAGGCAGATTAGAAATAAAACTATGTAGTTTTGTGATGATTGCAGAATATTTGTAGGAGCAAATAAATTTCTGATATATATGGTTAGTATTTTGAGGAATGCAAAGATATTCAAAGGAAAAAAATGGTAAAAATGCATGCTAAACTCAAATTTATGTATAAGAAGTCATAACTATGGTATAAAATTTATAGTAGAAATGAAACACGATTACATCATTGACAACTGCTAATATTAATGGACCAGAAGGGACTATGTTCCCTGAAGCTAGAAACATGTCAGAGGGGAAAGACATACAATTCAGCTTGAAAAAGCAAAATCCATTAACCATGAAATAAGGAAACAAAAAAATCAAACTTTCCATATACCATATCCTACTGGAAAAAATCTATTAGGGAAAAAGACCTCTACCAAACAAAATGTTTTCAACTCAAAACAAATATAAAAATAAATGATTTATGGTCAAGAAAAATTCCAAAAATATATATACAGTGATATTATTTTGGCCACATAGATCTATAAAAGTACTAACATACTTCTCTGAGTGCATGTTGATTAGAGTGAATTTAAATAAGCATTTTTTTTTTTTTTAGTTTAAGAAAGTATCATATTAGCTACCACAAATTTGATATGGTGTTCTAAGTTTTTGTTTCCATCGTGAAATTACTCCAAACAACACTTAATCTGAAAAAGAAGTCCTAGTCCCTCTAACAGAAAGAGTAGGACAAATAAAAAGGATTCGACCCCCATGGTCAGTATATTTAAATTTGGTTAAGATTTGTAATGTCTCCTTGAATAATCTTTTAAAAATATTACACACCAAAAAAAGAGAAAGATGACTTGAATCAGTTAGAGAGTTGTTCACATAATAGGACTCCAAGATGGAAAAGATCGAGGTCATTGTCAGGGATCAAAGTGATTAACTGCGTTAGGAGTGGTCCAGAGTGATACAAAAGAAGTAGCGTAGCATGCACACATTGAGAATTAATCTGGCAAACAGAGGCTTTCTACTGCTTTAATGGGATTAAAGAAGTAATTCCAAGATGACTGACACATACGAACTTTAAAAAGTAGAACAACTACTTAAAGTACAGATCTTTACTCACACAAAACAATAAAGCATAAATGTCGGCAGCCGCTTTAATATGGTCCCCAATGATCTCCACCTGTTGGTATTCATGCCCTTGTGTGATCGCTTCCTCCTGAGTGTTAGCTGGACCTGGTAACATGCTATTAATGAGCAGAATATGGCAAAAGTGGTGGGATGTCAATTCTGAGACGGATACCAAATACTATAATTTCTGTCTTTCTTTCTACCTTCTCTTCTAGCTGCTCACTCTCATGAATCCAGCTTTCATACTGAGTTGTCCAATGGAGAGACTCACATGGCAAAGAAATGAGGGCAGCCTCCAGTCAATGCCATTAAGAAACTAAAGCCCTCACTCCAACAGCACATGAGGAACTGAATCCTGCCAACCACCATGTGAGTCACTTGGAAGTGGCTCTTACCTCAGTTGAGCATTGAGATGACTGCAGCCCCTGCCAACACCTTGATGTTACATAGCCTTATGACAAACCCTGAGCCAGAGGACCCAGCTAAACTGTGGCCACATTGTTGACCCACAGAAATGATGAGATATTAAATGTTGTTGTTTAAAGACATTCAGTTTTTGAGATAACATGTTACATAGTAAAAAAAAATAACATATGACATTCGACAAAAATAATATCTTAATTAATGGCCTCATCTTTGAACACATATATTACTGATTGTAGAATGGAAAGGTCCTTGTCTCCAGCCCACTTGTATTACTTACTTCCAGGACTTCAGTGTCTTTCATTTAGACTTCTGTTTACTTCCAGTTTATCCCCTCAAAATTCACCTGTTATGAGTTGGTCCTTCAAAACTTCATATGTTAAAGTCCTAACGCTCAAAATGTGAACTTATTTGAAAATAAGGTTATTGCTGATGTAATTAAGATGAGGTCATGTGGAAATTGGTGGACCCCTAACCCAATGTGACCGGTGTTCTTATAAAAATGGGATATTTAGACACAGATATGCATGTAGGAAGACGGTTATGTGAGATTGGACTTATGCTGCCACAAAGCCAAGGAATTTAGCCAGAAGCTAAGAGGGAGGCTTGAAACAGATCTTTACCTAGAACCTTCAGAAGTTGTGTTGCTTTGCTGACACTTTGATCTCAGATTTCTAGCCTCCAGAACTTCGAGACAATAAATTTCTGTTGTCTATTTATTTTCTGTTATTTTTTTTTACAGCAGACTTAGCTAACTAATACATCATCTTCTACAGGGCTTGCCAAGAGATATCTATTTGAAATATAAATCTCACCATGTCATTACATTCATTTATTTACTCAACAAGTATTTACTTAAGACCTCCTACGTACCTGACTTTAAGTTAAGTACTAGACATTTAGAAGTCAACAAGAAATACAGCTGCAACATACACTATCACACTAGCACATAGTGTCTTTGTTCTTGAGGAAAGAGGGGACATCTTCAGGCAGAAAAAATTGCAAAATGACACACTCCCTTTAAAGGATGGATTAACATAAAGATGGTCCTCAGAGAGGAACAATTAGGAAAAAGTACAACACATAGGCAGACAGATCCATTGGTTCTACCTGGACAGAGTAGAACCATATGAGTAAAATTGATGTTGTGTCAAGACATGCTATGTTTATCCTCTAGCTTCATTCAACTGAGGAATACTTGTCTTGCTTGAGAAGTACTGAAGGCAGACTACAAGGTACTCTGTGATCTTCCCTCAAAACTATCTTTCAATGTGAAGGGATCAGGGTCCCTATGTTGGCCCCAAGCTTTGGAAGATCTCTCTCTTCCTCTTCTCCATCTGTGCCTCTCCATAGGGGATGACAAATCCTTGGGGCCAAGCTGGTGTGCCGAGTCTGAGTCCATGCATTCTCCCACCCCACTAGACAATGTTCTGGATATCCAAGAACTCATAATTCCACGCCCGAACAGCCCAGAAAATGGTGTTCTGAAGCTGGCTCCAACAGGTTCACAAAAGTCCATTGTTAAACTTTCAAAAATTTGGTAAGCTGGATGTTTAACATGACCATGAAAAATAAATTACATAAACTTAAATTAATGTTATATTGAAAACGAAGGTGATAAACGTTAAAAACCTATCACTTCTTAATTATTACTTATAAACCTGAAATTATTTACATTTATTGTATATGTATGGTATAAATATTATATGATTGCATGCTACTGTGCATCTCTTCATAAATTTGCATTCAGTTACATTATGTTAACAGCTTGAAATTGGTCATGGTGAGAGTATTTACATCACAGAAATCATCAAATGCTGTAAGTCAGGACTTGATTTATTGTTTTCTTTATTCTTTAGGCATAAGAAAGTGAAGGGAAAAATATTAATAATGCAGATTAAACTTTAAAATGTGTTATGTCTCTAGCCATCACACATATGCACAAAAAATTGCAGAAACATTTGTCTGATATTCAAAAACTATTATGTAATTTAGCAAAGAAGTCACCCATGTTATTGAGGAGCGTGTGAAGTTCCACTTTGTTATTTCACTTTTATCTTACTCATTAACATAAACAAAAATCTCAAGCACTATGCATATAGGAACTATACTCAGAGAGCTAGTTGTTAAATGTTTACACACCATTAAGCCCAAAGTTTACTTCCAGAGCCAGCACTGGCTTCTTCTTTGATCATTCTTCCCAAGAGTGGACCGTGCCACGTGGGCTGTGCACAGCCATGCATCAGGGGTGTTTACCCCAAGTGACTTGCCCCTCATGATGCTTGACCAAACCGGGAGAAGGAAGACAGAAGCACTGCAGCTAGTCAAAGCTCATGGGTAGGAGCTTGGTTGTGGCTTTCACGTGTACTCTGACCGAGGTCTGCAAGTATTAGGGGCAGTCCAGATCCATACCACTCTCTCTAATTGTCTTGCATTATGTGTGCCAACTGCACCAGCCTGCTTGCAGTTCACACCCTCCACACCATGTTGTTCTCACTGACAAGCCTTTGCTCATACTGCTTACATGCATTGGATGTCCTTTCATTTCCATCATCCTATACCACCAGAACCCAACCCAGGGCCTGGCACACAGTAGAATTCAAAATTTTGATTTGAATTAATGAATAAGTGCAATTGGGGGGCACCAGTGCTTGGTGTTAGCTACATGGTGTCAGACAAGACATTGAAGCTCCTCAGGCCTCAGTTTCCTCAGTAGTGAGGATAAATAATTCTTACCTTGTTGTAAAGATTAAATAAGATATTATATGTGATAATTATAGTAGCAACATATAGTAAGCAGTTACTTGATGGGCACTGTGCTTGCTGCTTCACATGGACTATTTTAATTTTCTCACACTTTAGAAGATAGGTGCTATTATTATGCTATTTTAGAAAGGTGGAAACTGAGGCTTAAAAAGTTTATGCACACATAATAAGACTCAAATAATAGCTCTATATCTACCCTTACAAAAGCAATAATATATTTTGGTCAGTGTTTAACTTGCAATAAATTCCAATAAAACAATTATTGAGATATTAATAAATAAGTAGCCTCTCTAATCTGGCCATCTGTTCAGTAAATCTTGCTTATACTGAGAATCAAATATTAGTGAGTCCAATGTTAACAAATTATAAGAAAAGTAATCAATATAATCAAGAAAAAGTAAATATAATTCTATTGTAAACCTGGTTTAGACAGATGAGAATAACAATCACGAGGTAAATTTCCAATGAAAGCAATACAATATAAATTATCTATTCCATGATATAAACTAGCAAGCAGTTATTAGCTGTTATATAATCTCTTTGTTTCTCAGATTGCTCATCTACAAAATGGAGATAGTAATAGGACCTGTCTCATGAGATGTTAGTAGTATTATATGTAAAGCACTTGGAGTAATGCCTCTCACATAAGTGATATATGTTGGCTGTGATTATTAGGATTATTGTTGAAATTAACTAATGTCTTATAAACAACATGTTTGTACCCCTAAAAAAAATTTTTATGTTGAAATACTAACCCCCAATATGAGGATATTTGGAATTGGGACCTTTGGGAAGTAATTAAGTTTATATCAGGTCATGAAAATGGAGTCCTCATGATGGAATTAAGAAGAAACTACCTTGCTAGTGTGCGCTCGCTCTCTCTCTCTCTCTCTCTCTCTCTCTCTCTCTCTCTCTCTCTCTCTCTCTCTTTCTCTCTCTCTCTCTCTCTCTCTTTCCCCTTTCTCCCCGCCCTGGCCCCATCATGTGAGAAAGAGCAAGAAGGCTGCTATCTGCAAACCTAGAAGAGGACCCTCACCAGACACCAAATCTGCCAGTACATTGATCTTGGACATGCCAGCCTCCAAAACTGTGAGAAACAAATATTTGTTGTTTAAACCACCCAGGATATGGTATTCTGTTATAGTAGCCTGTACTGACTAAGACATATCTCAAAGCCTAGTTGCTACAATGGCCGAGTTCCAAAACAATGAAAAAAAAAATTCTACCTGAGGATCATGTCTATAGAATTGCATTACATGTCACTATAATGAAGAGAGAAAAATCAATAAATACATTCTAATTCTTATACGTCCAACTTCACCTTTGTCTAATGTTAAGAAAAATGATAGAACTAACTCTTCCTTAGAGATACTAGCTAAATATACTTATAAAAATATAGATTATTCTCCAATGATGTTCTATTTATTCATTGTTTATTTCACTAGTTAATGAAAATTTTAAAAAGATTGACTCTTCCATTTCCACATCTCAATCACCTACACTAACCATATTCTCTTCAACATTGCTTTTTGGGGAAAACAGACAGAGTATATTTAAGGATACTATTTGGGGAAGAATATGCCTCAATTTTTAGTAGATATGGGGAGCTTCTCTCGAAAACCTATTCTGTTCCCCCAAGAATTCAAAACTCCGAAAATTAGTTTTGAGTACACATCTAAAAATAAATAATCAGTTGAGAACTAAAACAAGTCTTTGGCTCTGGTAGGTTTAACCTGTTTTCACTTATACCACACTTCTCAAGTATTTTCCAATCTGATAAAATGTTATATCCTAGTTTTCTTTAAATTAGATCATTGGATAATAATAATTGTATAATGATACAAATAAGTAGAGAGAATCAAAATATGACAATAATACATGCTAACAATTTAAGAAAACAAATGCCAAATATTGGCAAGTATTTCTCCTAACAAACTCAAATTTTATTTCAAATTGTTTCACATTCACAGAAATTTGAGAGTTTTTAAGGTGTTTTCTTTTTGCTCATATTTGTATTTTGACCACTGATTTTAAACTATGGATGTTTCATTCCTTTCTTTCATTTATCTATTTTCTGCTGTTTTGTAACTTGCTACTTCTGTATACTTTTTCAAGTATTTTCTCTCTTTGAATATACACCCATAACTTATCAACCCATTTGTCTTTAGAAGATTCTTTTAGAACTATCTCTGTAAAAACCAGGTTCATTTTTTATTAATGGATATTATTTGTCCATAGATAAACATTTTTTAATCCTGTTGACTCTACCTTCCAAATATCTTTTGCATAATGCCCCCTTTGCTCCATCCTTATTGGTATCTCCAAACCCAGCCCCTCATCATTTCTCATCTAGATGACCACATTGATTTTAGAACTCTCTCTCTTCCAATCTTAACTTCTCCCAATTTGTCCAATTTTGAAAGTTTAAAAAACTTTTCTGAGACAAAAAAAAAAATGAAGATAACATCACTATTCTGCTTAAAACTCATCAATACACTCTTTCACCTACAGAATAAAATCTAAATCCTTTAATGTGGTTAATGTGGTATACTAGTTATGAAATTTTACGCAAGTGTTAGAGACAACTTCGAAGTTAAGAAAAGACACAGAGTGGCTAACAGAACCAAAGGAAATACTTGTTAAATTGGCTTAGAAAAGAAGGTTCTGGGTTGCAAGAACACATGGATGGGCTCAAAAAGAACACCAACTATGTCAGTCTTTGGATCACACAACTCATATTCAAATACCATGGACAGAGCATATGCTTAGCTGGGTTTAAGTCACCTGTCCACCCTTTGGTGTCTAACAAGACTGTATCGAATTAGAGGTGATAGTTTCTATAGTAGAGACTGGTAATTATTCATAATATTCTCTCTTCTTATAATATTTTTAATTTCATACATATTCCCTTATAATAAATACTACATTTTCATCCTCCCCAATGAACTGTGCCCATATGACTAAGTTCTGGCCAGTGGAACATAAATGGAAGTTGTGTGGAATTTCTGGTAAGTATCCATGAAGGCAGGAGACATGCCCTTTTCTCTCCTTCCTCCTTCCTGCTGGCTGGAACGCAGAAGGGATAGGTGGCTCCAGCAGCCATCTGGGAAATCAGGTGGCTTTGCAAATGGAAGTCTATGGTGGAATAACAATATAGAGAGAAGCTGACACCGTGAAGCACCACAGCTGCACTCGATTACCTCTAAACTCCTTTCATGTGAGAGAAAAATAGCCATATTTTTAGGTTAATTCACTATCATTTGAGGAGTTTTCATTACTTACAGTCAAATCTAAAGTGAACTAAAACAGTTCCTCATATCAACTCAAAGTGTTAATACTGAAAGAACAGTGGATGCTGAATAGGAATAAAATACAGATGCCCACTGCACACAGCCATTCATGACTTTAACTCCACTTACTTTTCTCCTCATTTATGAAGTTAATTTCTATTTAGGGTTGTCCAAATACATCAAGCTCTCTTACCAAATTTATTAAGCTGCTTGGATTGCTTTCATCCCCTTCATCTGAATGGCGAACTTCTCTACACACAGGTATCAAGTCATCAGTCCTCGCTTCCTTACTGTTTTCTGTGTTCCCGTATTCCAAGGTGAGTCTTTTACCCTTTCTTCAAGTTCTTATACTACTCTGCTGATTCACCAGTGTGCTTGCCACATTTACTTATAATGACACTTTCTTGTCAATTTCTTATACTAACCAAAGTATGAGTATCCTAGATTGGTTTCTCTGGAAACCAGCTCTCAGAGGAAGAGTCGCATACAGAAAGTCTCTTGGGACCTACACTCAGAAAACACATCTATAAGGAAGCTGGGAAGGCAAGACTGGGCAAAAGGACAAGCTGACCTGCAACCTCAGTCCATCCTATGGGGAGCTCAGGGGCTGAGGTGGTAGCTCTTATTTGTGACAAAGAGTTATCACAAACTGAAGTGGTGGGGGGCAGGCCTTGTTGTCTTTAGATGAGCCAGTTATTTATTTTGCCTCTACCCCTACTGCCACTATCCCTTTACTTCCCAGGGAGATAAATCTTGAGTGAAGAGACCTATGGCTCAGGGCAATTCCCAGTAGGGAATTCAAGTGTGATCTTTTAACAGCACATCTCCTCAGCAGCTGGAGGATGGGTGAGCACCACAGTATCCACTATAGTCAGAGACCGTCTTATTCATTTGAAAATATGCAATGCCTAAAATAAAGAAACAAATATTTCATTTTAGATAGATGGATTTATAGACAATGAAACCAAGAAATAGTGATGTGTATTTTCAGGCAAAGGGGATAGACTCAATAAAAGAGAAATAGAAGATGCTCATGAAAATAACTATGGAAGAAGCAAAGCCCTACTACAGAGAGGAAGACAAAGCCTAAGCACTATATCAGCTCTGGTCTGACATTCCTTAAATATGAGGTAAATGAGACCCCAAGGAGCTTAAATGGCTTTATCCGGGAGCATCCCCAGTATGAAAATGACATACATAGAAGGAGTAAAAGTTTAGACATTTATAAGGCAAGATAGTTTTGAAAATGAGGAATAATATTTTTTTGTTAAGAGAGCAGTAAAGGAAGCCAGTATCAGTTCAAAGAAGAAAACAATGTTAAAGTAGCAAGGGGTATTTGAAGGTAAAAACTTCAATATTTTCAACAAAATAAGATGTAAAGATAATTAGTGGCATTTGAATAAAAGTGTGAGTGTCAGAAGGGTGAATGTTAGTGAAAACGTTATAGCAGTGTCTCAAGGAATAGAGATATAAAGAAAGAGGGCTTTTAGACAGGAGATTATTCAAACATGCTGGAAGTTCAATTAAAGTAAGATGACAATTATTTGTCATACATCAGGTAACAATATTTAATGCTTAAAAGAGAAAAGTTATTTCTTAAATTTTCATTTCATAAATATTCTGAAAACATAGAATAATTGTTAAATTTAATATGATTTTTTTCTCCTAGGCAAGGTCAATTTCTTTTTTACCCAATGACATAGTTTACCTGAACGCTCACTTTTGGTGTTGTACATTCTATGGATTTCGGGAAATCTACGATAATATATATATCCATGATTACAATATCATGTATGGTATTTTCACTGCCCTAAAAATCCTCTGTGTTTCGCCTGTTCTCGTCAACTCCCTATGCCAATTCTTAGCAACCACTGATCTTTTTACAGCCTCCATAGTTTTTCATACAATATTTAGCCTTTTCAGATGGGCTTCTTTCACTTAGTAATATGCATTTAAGTTCCCTCCATGTCTTATCATGGCTAGATAGCTCATTTCTTTTTAGCACTGAAAATAATTCCTTGTCTGGAGATACCAAAATTTACTTATCCAGTCACCTACATGTTGCTTGCTTCCAAGTTTTGGCTATTATAAATAAGTGTAAGGCCGATTGTACAAGAGAAGTTTAAAGGTTTTTTTTTCTCTTTAAAGAACTCAAACTATGTTGATTGTTATATCCTGGGATCCTTGTAGGAAAAAAGATAATAAAATAATAGTTTCCTTTTGTTAGTATCTCTTTCTAAAGACATGTTGTGTGTTCACAGAATTCCTTTAAAATATGTCTTCCTAGTGGGACATAAGTTATATTACCAAAAACAGTAGCAGCAGTATCTTCATTATCATCTATTATTTAATATGTTTATGGCACGCCATTGTTTGCCAAGGACTTCACACATATCAACCACTCAATCCTCCTTAAAGCCTTGTGAAGCAGAAGAAATTTATCCTCAGTTTAAACAAGTGACTTAGGCAAAATTATATGACTAGTACATTGTGGATCCAAAGCTAGAACCTAAACTCTCTAATTCCTCCTGACATAGAATTACTTCTGTTCTCTTCATACATTGATACTCAAATTCGTCCTTTTCTCTGCTTTCAATAATTCTAAATTCTGAAGGTCAGATTAGCTCTTAAATATCTATTTCTTCATCGTCCTTGAATTATTTAAGATTTACCAGGTAAGTGCTGCAAGTAAGGAATTACCCAGTAAAGGAAGTCACATTCTGTCTATACAATCAACCTTGATCTTTGGCACAACTGCCAAGCAAAACAGCAATCATCACTACCATTCTTAGTTGGAAAACGACAGGATATTTGTTGGAGGTTGGGATGGTAGAATAAAACTCCAACTGGCAATAAAAAATTTTCAGAGAAAAAAATTGATATCAATCTAATAAGCATAGCCAAGAAAAAGAAATGCATTTCTTTCCAGCACTCTGTGTGAAAACATAAGCAAGCACGGTGACATTTGTTTAGAAAGTCATCTGAAAATGTATTTCGAGCTCCAATTCCAGAAAATTCCTACAGATCAAAAATTTCTACAAGTTAATTTCTCTTTCCGGGATCTGTTTGAGGATTCACTTGATTTTATCAATATGTTTTCACAGATCTCTAGTTCCTACCTAAAAGAGGCATTAGTATTAGGCTTAACCACAGCCAACCGCATGCAGCAGGAAAACAGCGTATTTATCCACCTTACTACATTTAAACATTTGCACTGGCTAACAATAAAAAAAAAAATAGTAATAATCCCAGTGCAACTCTCAACTATGCATATTAGGAACAGCATGTAAAACCAGGGAGGCAGCAGTGACTCTACACGCTAGCTAAAGACCATAAGTAGGAACTATTTTGACTCCAGCAGTTTAGGAAATAATGTAGATAAATCACAGAAAAAGCAAAGGGGAACAGAATGCATTTTGGGCTTGGCTCAGAGAAAAAGACGTATGAGACATACTTGGGTAAACTAAATTTATACAGTCTGGAGAATGAGCTTCAAGAAGGGAACCTGATCATAATCTATAAATACCATAAAGGCAACACCATTAGTAATTAAGAACTATTCATTGTCTCTGAAGGAGGTCTGAAAATGAAGTCTTAGATCTACCTCTCCAATTCCTTTCTTTTTGGCATCAAAACATGCTTATAGTATGAGTCATTTGCTCCTGTCTGGGATATATACTGGGGCAGACCACTAGACAGGTAGGTACCTTTAGCTAGTCGTCCCTGCATGTGTAGCATGATTATTTCTCTTTCTCTCTAGCCTAAAAAGACCAACTGCAGAACCAGAAGGGTAGGCCCTCTCTCAGCTGACACTCCTGACACATGCCTCTGCCATTCCAGGAAGCCAGAGCATCCACACTCATAAAACCCAAGCAAGGACCCAGGCTACGCACATTTCAAATATCATTTATTGTTGCATCTCTTTGCTCAAATGAGTGCTTACCATGTGCTAGGACTATAGTTCTCAACCTGAGTGCACACAAATTACCTGGGGATTTCCTTAAAATACAGATTCAGATTTAGTAGTTCTGGGTAGAACCTGACATTCTGTATTCCTAATGTGCTTACAGGTAATGCTGATGCTGCTGGTCCATAGACAACACTTTGAGTAGAAGAGGTTGAGGAGCTCAGAGTTTCTTGGTGTAGACAGACACAGAATCATGTAGAGAACTAAAATACAACATAGTAACATGCCATGGGCACCTCCCAGCCTAAGAGTCACAGAGAAAGCAAGCTTCCTGGAGAGGGCAATCCTTGAGCTAGGTCTGAAAAGGTATTAGTACAATTAAATATCAAGAGAGACCACCCAAGAAATTCCTACAACATTTTCATTCATAGATAACTAACAGGGATAGTTGTTAGATTAAGAAGGATTAGTTCTATTGGCTGCTGATTTTCTTGATTGGTCTATGAGATTTTATAAGGTTTTAACATAAGACAGAGTAGAGTAGAAATAGCACCAGTTTTGGAGTCAAACAGCCTCTCTGAGCTTCAGTTTCCCAATAGTAAACTAGGTATAATAAAACCCATCTTTAGGGTTTTAGAAGAGATAACAAATATAAGTTCTTAACAAATGTTAAAACTCTTTCCATTTTTACTGGCACCTAAAATAAACTGCATCTCCAACCTCACCATAAATGCTTTTCCCCATCCTACATAACTGCTTCCATCCTTAACTACTGTAAGTGTGCTTATGTCTAAGGAAAATCGCATTGAATTTACAAATTTCACTTCTTTTTTTTAATGTGTTATATGTATTATCCCACTTGCTCACTAAGTATTTTAAAAGTAATTGTTCATGCACCTACTCTTTAACAGAAATATAGATATGACAATCATACACCCAAGGTTTTTCAAGGCAGCTCTGATTTCAAATATTCTGCCCACTCATCAAACAATTGTCTCCAATTTTTGGCCTAAAAATATGGTCACCAGAGATATAAAACAGAATATTTTGAATTACTGCCACTATTTCTGGGAAATGTTTTACTAAATTTTTTATTCAATAAGCTCAGTGTGATAGATGTTTATTTTTAAAGTTCTGCATGTGAGATTCTACGGAGCAAGGCTACATGATTAGGATTATTGTCCCTGCCCTCCAGTTGTTCATTAACTTGTGGGCGGTTGAACATGTGCAGGCAGGAGTTTGGCAGGAGGTAGAAGAAGGTTCACATGACAGAAGCCTACCCAAACACAATCTGGTGTGTGTATGCCAAGTCATTCTTTTTTAACTCTCATCTTCTTTATCTCACTAGCCCATTAAAGAAAACACTGAAATAAAAAAATGCCTAAATGCCGAAGTAATTTCAGATATCACATATGTGTGCCCGCTGGTTCACTTGAACTTAACATTTGTGGCTCAAAGAATGAATCTTCCTAAAATAGATGGAGAATGTCATTTAAGAGCTCTGCAGTAGTAATAGGGTTTACTCCCAGAAATCTCTTGACAGAATACGGAATTTGCCCCCAAGAGAAAGTGCAATCACAATAAACTAGAATTCAAGTGGGAGTGGATTTGGAAAATACACTGTTCTTGTCCCTTCTCTATCATGAAGAATAGGATTGAACCCTATAGTTACTCTTTAAATCATTTTTACTGTAGAAAAATTCTGGCAAGAAAGGAAAAATCTACAAATGAGCCAAGTGTCAACTATGGCAATTATGATGATGAATGATTTGCTGAACAATATATACACAAAGATTTTTGCTCTCTGGGAGCACTGTAATGTTATTATTTTACATCGTGCTCCTTGAAATACAATTCTAGCAGTAGAAGCTATTGCTGCTCTTCTCTTTCCACTTTAAAAACAATTAAAAGATGAGAGAATAATTAACAGTTATTCAGAGGACTCTCAATAAACCTAAAATTATACCCATTCCACTAGCTATAGAAAATCTATGGTTGACTTTAATCCCCAAATAGCTAGACCATAAAACATCACTTTTTTCTGTGCACTGTCACTTAAATTTGAATGATTTTGTATAATAATGTTTTGCTTTGTTTTGTTTTGTTTTTTTTTTTTTAATGTGTGTTTTCTGAATAACAAAATTTTCAATAGAAAGCCTATACCCTCCTAGGGAAAAAATGTGCAGATGACCAAGGCCCAAAGTAATACTTCACCTCAACCCCAAATACAAGTAACTGACTCAGTCTGGTGCTGTTGATATTTTTGTCCCCATTTTCATCTTCAGAAGTGTATTCAGGTGATAAAGGCAAGAGAATCAAACAAGATTTACTAATAGTACAGGCATCTGCTGTTGATCTAATATATAGCTAATCAGAAAGGTTTATGAATTCCCACCCCACTAGGTCCCTACAGCCCATACCCATCCACTTTTAATGCACAGAACAAGAAATCTTCAGTAGTGCAGGGCTATTATTTTAATACCATTACCACTGTCATAAATTTTCACATTATCTCTTCAAACCACCTTCTTTTCTAAAATTAGACTGCAATTATCTTCACCTGGATTACCACCCTCTCCTATTCCAAATTCCTAATTTTTCCCATTTTCTAATTCAGACAACTTTCAAATATGCTTTCCTTATAATTTTTATGCTGGCTTTAGATCTTATAGTAAGAGATTAATACATATTGGTAAATACTCAGAAACAATTTATATGTTCTGATTTAATTTTTATTAGTTTCTCCACCATTTGAACAGTCCATCAGTATTTCCTGGGTACTACTAAGTGCTTGGCCCTGAGTTAGGAGCTGAAGAAGAAAGAAAAAGGTAATATCTCCATTACCATCCCATTACTGGAGACATTCAATCAAGCACCAGACAACCATTAGTCAGAGATTTTATTTCTGTCACATTTTCACATGTATCTATTTGCTTTGCTCATTCTGGGAAAAATATTCATCGCCTAATTCCAGACCATCCTTCACAGCCAATAATAACTTCAGTGAGTAAGAAGAAGAGGGCGAAGTACTAAAAGCTGAATTGTCAAGTGCTTCTTAAATATTAACATACATATAAATTACCTGGGAATGTTGTTTAAATGTAGATCCCAATTTAGTAGGTCCAGGCTGGACCTGAGACCATGCATCTCTAACAAGCTCCCAAATGATGCCTCCCTGCTGCTGCTGCTACTAGAGCATTGAGTAGCAACGGCCTACACTGCAAGGTCTCTGAGTGCAGTATGTGCCTTTTACGTCTCACTTGAGACCAGAACCTGGTCCACTATCTAGCATGCAGCAAATTCTCAACAGATATCCTTGGAATAAATAATAAGTTGTAGAAGAGACATATTAAAGAAGAAGAAATATGTAAAGAATGTATAGAAGAATACATTCATCTCAACTTAATTTTCTCTTACATAGAGTTGCCCTAATCATTTTTAAGCCCAACTTGTCCTCCTGGCCATCAAACTGATCCATATTTGACTCATTGACTCATTGTCTTTTTCCCATACACTTTCCCCTCGGATCGGGCCACTTTTCCCACTGCATGTTTACAAACGTATGCCCTAATTATAGAGTGCCCGGTAACCTGTTTCTCTTCCCCCATACATCTAGAGCCACCAACATCTTCAGCTCAAGTACCACCTCCTCTATGAAGTCCTACCCAGTTTCCTCAGCTGCACCCAATACCACCTTCCCAAGAAGTAGCTCACAGTTCTTTTTTGGCATTGAAAGTAGAGCAAAATGACCCACAAGCCAGCACTATTGTGGAGTTAATTAGTTCTTTTGGTGACAAAGTAGTGAAATATTCTTTTGTCAGGGTAAAGTTCACTGAGAGATTTCAGTATTGTATTTGCACAGCTCCTGCTAAGTAAATAAAGAAAATGAATTACGTTCAGTAGCTTTTTCTGTTCTTTACTTGAGATACAGAGAGAGGTAAAAAAATTCAATCGAGCTATACGTAAAGACAAGACACCAGAATGTGCTGTGCTATGGTGGTTAGAGCATGAGTTTCAGAGACCAACACTTAGGTTTAAGTCATGATTCCTTTACTTGTTAAGGTTTTGGCCAAGTTCTCTGGTTTGTGAACCCAAATCTCTGCATTTTAAAAGGGACAAATGATACCCAATAAAGCTTTGGTGAAGATTAATAAAATAACATGTGAACTGTTTAGCGAAGTGCCTGGCATACATTAGGTGATCAAAGTTTACTATTGTGACCATTACCACAGAGGATTTTACTCAGGCAATGGTTCTCAAACTGTGGTTCTCACAGCCACAACAGCAGCTTCACCCAGGACCTTATTAGAAATGCAAATTCACAGGCCCCACACGAAACTTCCTAAATTAGAAACCTGGAACAAAGCCCAGCAACCTGTGTTTCACCACAGCCTCCTGGGGAATCCGAAGCACACTAAATTCCAGAAGCATTGTTCTAAAGACTAAAGAAACTGCAGATGTCAGCCACGTAAGCTTAGTGTCAGACACAGTAGGAGATACCCACTAAACGGTTCCTATTATTTTAATAGGATATGATTTTTGCTCTGAAAGTGCTTTTGTTCTACTTCCTAATACTAGCATGTCCTGCCCCGCATACGGAACTACCTAGTTGCTTCAGTTATGGAGCTGCCTAATTGCTAACCTTTGAGAATGCCCCAAACTGCTGCTCACCAACTATTTAATTTCTTATCCAATTGCCTACCTAGAAACACCTGTAGGTCTAATTACCAGTGGCTAACCCCTGGCTGAAGGAGCATGACCGCCAGCTCTTCCAGTGCTTCAGAGAGCAGCACTGGAGGCGGAGTGCTACACACACAGCTCCACTTCCGACACCTCTAGTCATGCAATTAACATCACGGTGACCACATGAACCAACTGCGAGCATAGTTCTGAATGGCTGTGGTGTGTTCCAGCTCTGATTTTGGTTCCTGTTTTTCTTTGCTTTTGTTTCTTAAAACTTGAGGCGGGAGTTGGGGAGAGTTGCTTATGTTTCCTTAACAGCATCTTTTCCATAAAAACTGTGTATTGCTCGAGGCCAGACCGTTAAGCAGCTGGGGCATTTTGGGCAATGTCTGTTACTGATTTTATTTCCTTTTCACTGCACTTTCAAGCAAGTCATTTATCTTTAAGTTAGCAAGCAAGAAATGGGAAATAACAGAAATATGTTTTATTTAAAGCAGTGTTTGGGGCTAGGCATGATGAGGGAAATGGGCACTGCCTATGCTGATTTTATTTTCATTACACTGCACCAAAAGAGAAACCATTTGTCTTTTTTGGAGTCCCACTTTCATCTACCTGCTTCTCTTATGTTTCTCTTGGTTTCCTGCTCTTACCCCTCCTGTCGTACCAGTGTTCTTGAATTTTGATGAGAACAAACTGGTGAAATCCAGGACAAGTGATTCTTTTAGGTAGCAAGTCCCAAGACATCCTTTTCCTCCCTGAGAGATTTGGCACAGGATAAGTAAGCCATCATTTCATAGTGTAAAGCAGAAAAGAACTTCTTTTTTCTCATCCAAGCGGGATAAACAATAATTAAAGAAAATGTTCTGCTTCCACATTTATTCTTCTTTAAAATGGATATATGATTCTACTGTCTATCAATGCAACCTATAATAGTAGTGAAATGAAATTGGAACAAAGCAGAAATGTCCTCAAAAACCAAAGAAATCAAGGTTCTTTAATAAGTTCCATTTGCTTGCTTTTAAATCATTACACGACACCCACTTCAAAGACTTGGTAGAAAAAGTATTGCGTTATCAACATGGAGAAAAAAATAAGTTCAATACATTTACTATCATTATAGTAGTTCTCTGATTTTCCACAATTTGCACTATATATACCTAATTCCCACTTCCAAATCCAATTGGATTTTTTTATAGCCTAAATCTTGTTTTAAAGTTGCTGAGTTTAATTATTTAAAAGCAATTATTTAAAATTTTAAGGGCTGGTTTATCTGAAGTGGATGCAATCTACCAACACTATTTTTTACTTAACATCCAAAAGTAAGAATATACCTTTAATGGTACCATAATACCTCATGCTGGGTTTATCATAGTAGACAATGTTTTGATGATCTTGATTTTCTTTGTCTCCTAATCAATTGACTGTAAGGTCGGAAACATGCAATAAACCATAATCTAGCAAAAGACAAGAATATGGTATACTCTCCACAAATATATTTGTGATGAATTACAAAACTTTGAAACTTTT
The DNA here is from genome assembly GCF_014176215.1 of Rousettus aegyptiacus. Classification (NCBI taxonomy): domain Eukaryota; kingdom Metazoa; phylum Chordata; class Mammalia; order Chiroptera; family Pteropodidae; genus Rousettus; species Rousettus aegyptiacus. The sequence continues at coordinate 114,723,798 of NW_023416295.1, forward strand.
TCATATCTTTATAGAGATAACTTTAATGACATTAGAGAAATAGGACCAGATAAAAATAAGGATACTAGAAAAATTAGTTACTATTTGGAAGTGTATTTGATTTAGCTGTTAAATAAACTGGATATTAGAGTATAAGCTGAAACCAATAGTAACCAAATAGGATTAAGTCAATCAGGAGAATCCTTTGCCACCTGAAAACTAACAGTATGACAAGGCAAGCAACAGAAAGAAACTTTTCCTCGTAAAGTTACTTCGCTCTATGGAAAGTTAAATCTTGTCATGTTAAACCATTTCGGTAATTTTTTTCTGGCTCAATCCACTTATGATGCATGTGTAATATAGTTTCTCTCTAAAATATAACATGGTGAAATGTATTAAAATCCCAGAAGAATCTAGAATAAAGATAATCTATATGCTACTCACTCAAGGTCCCCAAACCGTAAAAGTACAAATTGCTTTCCTATTTTATCTTCCTAAGATAATGAGGAATGAATTCATCAGTAATCAAAAGATAAATGTAAACATTTTCATCTTTATTTAAGCTGATACACAGAAAACCAATAGAAAATGTGAATACTGTTTATGTAAAGAATATAGATCGAACCTAAATTTGAACCATTAGATTGTGGTAAGGTGACCTATTAAAAAAAAAAGAAAATCCTAATTAGGCAATTACTTATAATGTGCCTGTAAACTCAGCTTCACTTTTTACTTTCCCTGAATGCCTAATTCACCTTGTCAACACCAGCTTTTGTAGAAATTTAACATTATTATGTCAATATACAGCAAAATAAAAGTACACCAAGCTATCATTGAACGCAGAAGGAATTCTTTGGGTGTCAGATTTAAATATTTTGGCTTTGGTTGACATAATTCATAACCTAACATTGTTTCAATCTGGTAAACCAGGTTTTCCCCCTGTTACTTCTGGGTCATTTACGATGGATGTCCATATGCAAAAAACAGAGCCAACAAGTATTGATTAGGTAAAAGCCAAGCAACGACAATTCTAAAACTGGGCTGCTTGCCCTATCCACACTCCTAGAGAGAAAATTAAGAAGCAAATGTGTAAGTGATAGACAAGTGGCAAAAATAAGTCTTAGCAGAACAAATTCCCAAAACAATCTCTTGAAAGTCAAAGCTAGTTCTTTTATATTTACAGTCTGATATGTAATCAAATAGCTTAGGTGTTAATTTTATGTTATATCTATTATTTTTTCTTTTAAAATTAATCCCATAAAAGAGAACAACTGCTAAGAGCTAGTTTCATCTGGGATTTAAGGAGCTTCAAAAAGAAAAAAAAAAAAGTGTTCAAGTCTGCAAGCAGGAAAAAATAAATAAATCACAACTAAAATGATATAGAACATCTCATAATTGCGGTTTGGAGCACTTTCTTCTATTGGCAATGTCACTATTAATATTATGTTCTATCATGAAAAAAATCTCTGGTCAGTTCAATGATTCAATGTTTTCCACTAAATGATTCATTAAATTGTAGTAATTTCCCTAATACAAATAGTTTTAGAACATTATGAACCTAACCTAAGTATTTTAATCAGTTAGAAGACTTAATGATATGAAATGAGAACATTCATTCATTCATTCACTCTTTCTCTCCACCAATGCTTTTTAAATTTTTGCTTTGATTTATTTTAAATTTTAAAATGTTAGACAGTTCTGCAATCCATCAAGTTGTTCTCCTGATTACTCTAGCACCCATCTGGCACCACACACAACTATTACAATAATATTGACTATATATTGCATGCTATACTCTAAATCCCCGTGACTGTTTTGTAACTACTAATTTGTACTTCTTCATCCCTTCACCTTTTTCATCCAGCCTCCAACTCCCCTGGCAATCACCAGTTTGTTCCTGTGAGTCTGCTGTTATTTAGTTTGTTCATTTCTTTTGTTCCTTAGATACTACATATAAGTGAAATCATACGGCATTTATCTTTTTCTGACTTATTTCACTCAGCATAATACCTTCTAGGTCTATCCATGTCATTGTAAATGGCAAGATTTTACTTTTTTGAATAGCTGAGTAATATATCTATTAACTTGGAAAATCTACACCAGATTCCTATGACTTCCCAACCCTCGAGTCTCACCCCTATACCTATTTTCTCTGTAGATGGCCTAATATTAATTAAGGGGATATAAGGGAGAGATCCCCCAGTTGGACTTCATTTTCACTAGTTAGAGCTCCTTCTCAGTATCTCCAGCTTCTGCACCCCTCCTTCTCACTGGACACATCAGCTCAAGCCATTTTCTGAAAAAAACCTGCTGTTCGTAGAAGATCTGAGTAAGATAAAATACAAAGAGTTTTTAAAAAATCAAATTCTTATAATAGAACTTATTTTTTTCTCTAAGTCTGGAAATGTACGCTTAAAGGAAGGAATAAAACTTAGAATCATAAAATCAAAAAACTTTACACTTTATATAAATAGAAATATAAGAGATGAAATAGAAGATAAAGAGATGAGAGAGAGAGAGAGAGAGAGAGAGAGAGAGAGAGAGAGAGAGAGAGAGAGAGAGAGAGAAAGGGAAAAGGAAGAGAAAGGGAGGAAGGGAAGGAGTGAGGGAGGGAGAGAATAATCTAACCTAGTAGTTTACAAATAGGGGGTCCCAAGGTTGCTGCCATTCCTTTCCAATATGTTTACCATTCGAATCAAAACAATAAAAGTAAAGGCAATGTAGTAAGTTTTAACGAAGTTTAATTTGTTCAATGTGAGGATTATTTGTTATCCTGAAGTGCAGTTCCTACTTTCTTTGCTATTAAAACATACCCTCTTTGATGGAATGATAGCAATAATGATGGTGCTTATTTGGCAAAAGTCATCAAACCTATGTTGGTCCACAATATTTGTTTCTTCATTTTTCTGTTGTGTGAATTCCCTAAACTTAAATTTTATTTATTCTACACACTATTATTTTATAGATGAAACTTGATGAGATAAACTAGAACACAACCATGTGCCAAGAGATAGGATGAGCCTCTTAACAATGTGTCAGTGCATTTTGATTTTAATCGGTCTGTATGTATCCTTTAATAATAATAACAACAACAACAAAAAACCTTTTCCTTATGAACATGGAACAGTCGGTAGTTAAGAAGAAAACAGAGACCCCTGCAATGCTCTAGTTGTTATAATCGTCTCTGTGCTCTGTTAATAATGTCTACTACTTGGGGAACTGGATTGGTTTTGAGTGGTATATAAGAATGACTCGTCCCTCCAACAAATTGCCAAGTTAGTTGAAAGAATACACAACATGAAATGCTTGGTTTATACTCCCATAAGCCAAGAATAAAACTTTATGTAAAAGCAAAGTGAATTGCACAACAGATAGTTATCCAGTTAATTCATGCAAAAAGCCCCAAACCTACAATTAAAAAGAACTGGCTGGCTGTATTGTCAATTTCACTAAGTAATTCCTCATTTTAAAGTAATTAAACTCATTCTTATAATAGAAAGGTTTCACTGTGATGCTTCGCATAGAGAGAGACTTAGCTTTAAAATCATTGATTAACATCATTGAAAGGCTGAAAACAATAGAGATTTACAGGCATAGGAAATAATAAAATGTATGTAAAATACTTCTGATAAAAGGATATTACCGTCTTTCCCCCTTGCCTTTTTTTCCTAGAAAAAAAATCCCTTCTTTTGTTGTCTTTATTATGTGTTGTATTTACATAGCTTCTTTACTTCTAAAGCATCAAATTCTAGTTATAACAACAAAATTTCTATTGTAGTTTTTCTTTACAAAACGCTGTTTTGGTAAACAAAAATGTTCATTTGTTTTACTGGCTTTACTTCTCTAGGTTTTAGGTTTTGGGGTGGCGGGGGCTGGGATTTGAATAAACATGTAAATATACATAAATCTCTGAAGATGCAATTTAAATCTCTTTAATGTGCAGTGTTTTAAAATACATGAAGAATTGTTAAGAGAAGAATGGCGACTATATGAGAATCAAACTGGAGGGTACAGGCTTAAACTGCATAAAATAAAATTTAATTTAGAATTAAGCCTTTTTTAATAACAATATTATATCTACATAACAAATAATAAATGTTTTTTTCAGGTTAAAAATATGGAGCAAATGGCTATGGGCAATGTTTTATGCCCAAAGAGTTCCACTGAGTTTTGTTTTTTTTTTCTCTTTTAATTCATTTCTCATTTTGTTTCAAACAATTTGCTGCTTTCTTGTGCTATCCCTGAGAGGAATATTTTAGTTCAAAAGCTCCCAATTGATGATCAACACCTCAGAAGCACAACTTACCATACATTTATCATTATTAATATCAATGTTTTCTGAAATGTCGAGTGATCCTCAATGTCTAGAAAAATATTTATGACAGAAAGATGAAAGAACATCACTTAAGTATAGTTATCCATTAAGGAATTTTATGGTGTAAGAGGCCTCCTTCTGATATAAAAATTTAGAGGTGTAAATGCAGTTTGCAAAGATTCAAAAGGAACAAAACTATTCTTCCAGAAGGAAGTTATCTTCAGTATAAATTGTTCTACCTCTCTCCCTGACTCTGAGTTATAGGCAAATCTACCTGACCCTTAACCACGTCGCTAAGGGGGTGTTGCACCTTCATAACTACTGAAATTTCCTGCCTAACCTAGAGTCTTTCTATGATGACTCCTCCAAACCATACTTGACAATAGGAATATTCGACTAATGTCCTATTTTTCCCACATTTATCATTTCATTTTTTACACTTTATGGTGTTTTCACTATGTGAATTGGGAAAGGGAGCCTGCTGCCTGCAGCCTTTTGATCCCACTCTGCTGCATAAGAATGGGCTACTGGCCTGGAAAGTCCCTCAAGAGATAAAGAGTCCTCACAGCCTGTGCTGGACTTATCAGTTTGTATCTTTCCCTGTTTCAGAATCAATGTGTGTTCCTTTGTTGTGCTTAACCATGTGTGTCATATGGCACCGGGCTAAACCCACTGCTATATGTGCCTCTGTGGAGAAGAAATGGAGTCCTTCTGCTACAGCACAAAAGGGGTCAATTGGCCTGTGTCAGCTGCTGGGAATGACCCACTGACCATGGGGAATTGGTGCCCACTCCTGGAGCTGATCTTGCTCTGTCTCTTCTCTACGTAAGTAAAGCATTATTCCATCCAGTGTTTGACTGCGTTGTGTTTTCCTTGACAACTTAGATGCCAAGATGTAGCAGGCAGCAGTGTTCAGACTTCCAGTCCTGGTAATAGGCAACAGATGCCATTTGCTCAGCAATGTGAAGGATGGTCTCTCCTTCTCTGGAAATCCTCCACCAGCACCCCCACCTCCTTCACGAAGCCTTTTTGAGATTCCTGAAGGCGATATATAAAAATCAAGGACGACAGCATCAGGGAGACCAGGTTCTAGTTCTGGCTTTAAGACGTTACCTACATGTCTGTTGTTTCACCCCTCTGAGCCTCAGATGTCTCTAAGGTTCTTGTCAGGTTTAAACTGAAGTAACAAATAGAAAGTACCCCATAGATATTCACTAAATATGAATCATTTGCTTACTCCAAGTCCTCTACTCAATTTTATTAGGCCCCTTGGTTCCAAAGAAGACAAAGTCAATCAAGGGGCTGATACAATCAAAGGATTAGTGATAGGATAAACATGCACGGGAAGTTCCGAACAACCTGGTGGCAGTAAGGTCAGGAATTATAGTGTATTTTAGTCTTAGCACAAAACCATGTGGTAGAGCTGAACTTTATGAACTTCAATGCATAGCATTCCATTAGTGTGACTTGGGCATTCTGTGTCTAATTCTCTGTCTGTCCTCTCTATCAACCAGATTCCTCCCTACTCCCATACCTCCCCCACCCCTCACCCCTCTCATAAGTTCATCTTGCAAGAAGCCCATCATGACCAACCCAGTCTCTCTATATGCCGTGAGCTGCTTCAGCCTCAACTCCAACAGCTACCTCCTTCTAAAATTATTCCCTAGTTTAAATTTGCTCAGGGGAAATTGATTGGCCCAGTTCATCTTTTTGCATCAACACATGCCATTGAACTGGCTTCTTTTGGGTCAGGTGCCCTAATATAATCCAGTCATTCATGGGATTGAGATGAGAGGGCAAAGTCAGGAACACCTGGAATAAAATGGCTAAAAATAAGCAGCCCTTTCAGGGGTGTGACCACATAAATGGAGCTGTAGAAGGACAAATCCTCACAATGACAGCAAATACCCTGTTGTCCTTTTCTAGAAATTCATACAAAACTCATTACCAAGGGTTCTAAATCTTATTTCATTAGTACACATTGTAAAGAAAGGCACAAAGTGGAGAAGAGGGCTGATCTGTAAATCTGAAAATTCTGTTCTTCACCAGGCGATTTCTAATAAACCGCTCTCTACCATTTATACCCAGGTTGAAACCCACTGCTCAGTAGGGTCTAATTTCTCTCTTAATTATACATAATTTCATGTTGTTTACTGTTTCAGTTTTAGTGCATTATCCCAAATTGGTTATGACCTTTTTTAATTGTAGGCATTGTACTTTATATAGACACATCTTTGTAACCTTTCTCTTTCCCCTTCCTTGTCGATCATTTAGCATAAGTGTGAAATCAATACTCTCATAGACATATATTATTTTAAAACTGGAAAGAACTCAGGAAGTCTATACTCTGCTCATTGTTTTGGAAATGAGAAAATGGAGTCCAAGATAGTGAAAATAGCTTGTTCAAGATCACACAGCTAATCAGTAACAAGATAAAATAAGAACCTATATAGGCTAAGGTCCTAGGCAATGCTGTGATTCTGCTTCTTGATATAACACAAAAGCATGGATATCTCAATTACTAAAAACTCATTTACAATACTAAAGTCGTATCTACAAGTCTGTATACATATTGAAAAAATAGTTATCTCAATATTTTCATTTATGCTCTATTCTCATGATTCACAGTGCTCTGTAAAGTTGCTGCAAATGCTGAATTAACAAATACTGAACCATTATTCTTAGGGAAAATACAGGGTTAGGTTCCCATAAGCCTCAGGTCACATTTCCATCAAGCAATCAATATTTAACCTTGTTTGCTGTCTGTTTCTGTTTAAAGACAACTTATTTAATATATATCATTCATTCATTAACATTGTACTCACGGTCAATAGCACCATGCCGCACGCCTGAACAAAGCTTATCTTAATATACATTTCCTCCATAAGGCACATGACAGCTTTCTTGTACATAGAAACACTACACAGCACTTCAGCACTATGCTTAGGAGCCATTTTAAACAGTGAACTCACCAACAAAAAGCCCAGACATGCAGTGGGAAGAAAAAAGAAGTGGCACTAAACAGACAAGGAAGAGGACACTTGTCTACGGTATGAGAGTTGAAACAAGTAGGCAAATGTCACCTCGTTTGACCTCAGCTGGGAATATTCACGTCAAGTGACTCAAATTTTTCACCATTCTGCACATGTCAGAGAATGACCATGAAAGTGCCATAGTATTGATTTTGAGGTTACAAAAAAATTTTAGCAAGTAGGCAAAGTTGCAAATATGGAATTTGTGTATGATGAAGATTGACTGTGTTTATATATAATCTAGGGGATTAAATTGAATTCCATTTTCTTCCTGATTTTTTGTTATCTCCTATCCATAGAGACTGCTATGATAAAATGAGTAGTCATCCGTTCCTTCGATGTTAGTGGGATACAGCCTCTAGAACTACCATCTTTAAATAACATTATGTTATCCACAACTAGGCAGAAAGCATCAACACTAAGAAAAATTGTACATTCTTTACAAATAATTGTTTATAAATACTGTGATACTTTTATACTTTATAACTGTATTAGCCTTGCATTTTAATGTACACCTCTATAATGCATTCACAGTAAAGAGTACCCTTTAGAAAGAAAACTGAATATATTTAGAACACGATATACAGTTTTTTATGAATATTCACTAGAGAAAAAGACTTTGTAACACTAGGTGAAATACATCCATGTTTACTTTCTAAAAACAATTAACAAATATATTCTTCCTGGGGTCTGCGTCGCCTCAAACACGTGGTAAATTTTGAAAACTCTTTCCAGAACAGAGATCATGAACTAGTCACCCAGAGGTTGAACATCACATTTAGTTTTCTCTGAGCAGTGTTAGCCATTCAGTGTATTTTTTAGAATGTGAATGGCCAAAAGTTATAAATCAGCAGGACTTACACAAAATCGAATTTTTTGTATTCACTTGAAAAAAAGTCATCTGTGAACACTGTTCCCCATTTCTGCCTGGAAACCATTAGCGAGCACTGAAAAGCAGCCACCTCCTGTGCAGGGCACATGGCCTCTCCTGCTGGCCTTAGTTCCCGGCACTTGCTATTACTCCTCACACTAGGGCTGAGTGTCAGTTGCACGTTCTTATCGTAAAATGAAGAGGTTAAGTATTTCCTTTAGTAATGCCTCTATCAAAAATGAGGCAAACAAAACAGCTGAGAATGACAAGTTTCTTTTTTCATGCACCCTGTTCATTCATATCGGCATTTGAGTTGATGATTCCTGTTCTAAAGCTAAGGTACATACCCTACTGACTGAGAAGTGAAAATATCCTCCACATAAAATCAAAGCTGGAATAACAATCTTACTTATAGCTCTTTACAGTTTACAGAGGCTCATGTTTTATCTAATTTAATCTTAGCAATAAAGGTAAGGTACAGAGAGCAGTTATTTTCATTCTCACTCCACCATGAAAGCCAAAGCCCACAACACTCAGAGCTTGTCCAAGGTCACGCAGTTGTAACAGACCAAGAAAGGTGAAATCCAAACTTCTCATTTCAAATCCAAAGCTTTTCCTAACATACTCTGCATATGAGGAAAAAGGTTAACCCAAACTTTATCGCATACTACATTTTTAATCTATCTTTGTCATCAGGTAAACTGTAAAGTGATAGAAATGTAAGTGCTGTTTTTTATATTCCACATAGAAGAGCCAACTTCTTGAATAAAAATACTTCTGTCCACATCATTCCATTAATGCTACTAAATTAAATATGTATATGATTTCGTGTATATATGTTCCAGTACATATAAACACCCCTCATTCCAAACAATAACTGAAGCAATTTACCATTACGACAAGACTCAAACAATTGAGAAAACTGTTTAAGTGGAAGTAAAAGTAGCAGAGAGAAAAGAAAGCCCAAGGTATGGTTAGTATATGAGTACAGGCCAAAATAATCAGATGCTTCATTCAAGACCATATATTTTACTCTGAGCTTCCCAGTGATCAGTGCACAGAGGGAAACATCATCAGCTACCCAATTCACCGTGTCAAGGAAGAAAATACGTTACTGATGTCTGAGAGATATTTCTCCCCCGAGAGTCCTCATAAACTCCCTTTGGTGCAGTATAAAGACCCTGATTCTCTGCAATATTAAAACAGTGAATAAAAGAACAAACCATGATTCCTTTGGCTATTTCTTGCAATATTTCTCAACACAGGTCAGTAAAAGCAATCCTACTAAGAGCCAATATAAAATAGTCCAGATACTCAGCAAATCTGATGGCTAGATTAATAAAAACAGATGATAGATGATAGAGAGGTAGGTAGGTAGATAGACAGATAGATAAAATACCTTTAAAACAGCACACTTTTCAGGCATTCTATATGTGCTATTTTTCCCATTCCAGCTTTTGATTAAATATTATACAGAAAAGAGTTTGAGGTTAAAATTCTTTGACAAGACCTTGGCACACACACAAAAAAATCATGTTGTTGATAAAAGATAAATCTATAACTTTTGACCATCTACTGAGGTGAGTGTAGCTTAGATACTGCATATGAAATAACAGAGGCCCTTGTCCACAGTCCTACAGAGAGGAGCCAAGGGAGGTACAGAGTACAAAGTCAGGGATACTTCTTTCCTCACTTAGACATCTGGCTCCTCTTTGAGAAGAGACCAGTAAGTGCCAAAGGCTATGGCACTGGACCTCTCTCCTGAGCTTCAGTCCGGTATCATCAGCAGCCCACTGAACATTTCCATTTGGCCACAATGTCTACCCTTCAATGTGCTTTTCTATCCTTGTATTTCCAAACTTTATGATGACCTTACTTCCTACCCAGTCATCCATACCAGAACGAATAATAGGGAGACGGTCTGGTTTCTCCCTCCTTACCTTTGTCTTATCAGTGACCAGGTCCTTCTAGTGCCCTCTCCCCATGCCTACTTTCACTGCTCCAGTTCAGGAGAGAACCACCTATCATCTGTGTTCCTGAATAAGGCTCCTGATGATCTCTCTCTCTTTCTTTCCTCATACCTATTGTCTCCCACAATGATGAAGTAATTTTTCCAAAATACTACTATTACTACTGCTGCTGCTGCTAATGTAATAATAATAATAGCATTTATTGAGACTACCACATGCCGGCCACTGTTTTAAGTAGTCTACATATATTATATATTCTTTTTTAAAATTTTCATTTATTAAGGTTTAATTGATACATAAGATTGTAAGTCATTTAAAGTGTATATTGTGGTAACTTTATATATACATATATCATGAAAGGATTATCTCGCCTAGTTAATTTATTAACACATCCATCTCCTTACACATCTATTTTGTGTGTGTGTGAGAACATTTAAGTTCTACTCTCTTAGCAAATTACAATTATACAATATAGTATTATCAACTATAGTCACCATGTTATACATTAGACCCTCAAACCTTATTCATCTTATAGCTGAAAGTTTGTAACCTTTTACCAACCTCCTTATATCTTCCCCACCCCAGCATCCCTGGCAACTACTTTTCTACTATCTGTTTCCATGAGCTTAACTTTTTTTTTTTTTTTAGATTCTACATTATAAGACACGCAGTAATTGTCTTTCTCTGGTTAATTTCACTTAACACAATGCCGTCAAGGTCCATTCATGTTGTGGTAAATGGCAGAGTTTCTCACAGCTACATAATATTTGTGTGTGTGTGTGTGTGTGTGTGTGTGTGTGTGTGTGTGTGATCTTTATCTATTCATCTGCTGATAGACATTTAGGTTCTTTCCATATCTTGCCAATTGTGAATAATGTTGCAATGAACATGGCAGTGAAGATACCACTTTGATATCCTTTGTTCGTTTCTTCACAAACATGCCAGAAATAGGATTGCTGGGTTATATGGTAAATTACTATTTGTAATTTTTTAAGAAACTGCCGTACTCTCTTCCCTTGTGGCTGCACCAATCCCCAACAATACCGCACAAGGGTTCCCTTTCCTCCACACCATTGCCAACATTTGTTATCACTGGTTATTTTGATGAGAGCCTTTTCAACAGGTGTAAAGTAATATCTCATTGAGATTTTGATTTGCATTTCCCTGACAATTAGTGATGTTGAGCATGTACCTACTGGCTATTTGTATGTCTTCTTTAGAAAAATGTTGATTCAGTTCCTCTACCCAATTCTTAATTGTATTGTTTGGTTTTTAGCTACTGAGTTATATGAGTTCTTATACATTTTGTATTTTAACCCCTTATCAGGTATAAGGTTTGCAAATGATTTCTCCCATTCCATAGGCTGCCTTTTCATTTTGCTGAGGATTTCTTTTTCTGTACAGAAGCTTTTTAGTTTTATGTAGTCCCACTTATTTATTATTGCTTCTGTTGCCTTTGCTTTTGGTAACAAACATAAAAATCATTGTCAAAATTGATGTCAAGGAGTTTACCTCCCATGTTTTCTTCTAGGAGTTGTATGATTATGGGTCTTAACATTCAAGTCTTTTATCCTTTTGAATTGATTTTTTAGTATGATGTAAAATAGTGGTAGTTTTATTCTAGTGTATGTGGCTGTCCAGTTTTCCCAACACTATTATTGAAGAGACTGTCCTTTCCCTATTAGATATTTTTGGCTCCTTGGTTATAAATTAATTGACCACATATGTATAGATTTATTTCTTGGCTCTCCATTCTGTTTTATTGATCCATGTGTTTGTTTTTATGCCAATACCATACTGTGTTGACTACTTGAGCTTTGTAACATAGCTTGAAATCAGGAAGTATGATGCCTACATCTTTGTTCTGTCTCAAGATTTCACTGGTCATTTGGGGTCTTGTGGTTCCATATGATTTTAGGATTATTTGTTCTATTTATGGATTATCTATTCATTGCTGAATGTGGGTACAAAAATCTCCTACTATTATTGTATTGCTGTCTGTTTCTCTCTTCGGAACTGTTAATATTTTCTTTACGTATTTAGGTGCTCTTACATTGGGTGTATGTCTCATATATTCTTCATAATACTTTGAAATAATCTCATTTTCAAATAAGGAAATTGAGGCACAAAGAAAATAAATATCTTTTAAGAGTTTACTCAGCTGGGACATAATAGAGATAGGATATAAGAAGGACCAGTCTGAATTCATACACTGCACTCTAACCATGAAAAACAGAAAAGCAACCCTTGGCATTCGAAAATTGGCCTGAAACTCACAGGTAGGCCTTGGTGTTCTCCTGTTGGTATAAACAATCTCCAAGTACACCAACATCTGTGAAAGTCACTGTGACAGTGATGAAGTGAGAACAAAACCAAAACCACTTCATAATCGTGTCTAAATAAACATATGAATAAGTTCACTGTGCAAATGAAAAAACTACCAAACATTCCCCTCTCCAAGTAATATGAGTTATTGCTGCTTCTTTATCAATTACAGTTTTTAACTCCTCTTGTCTGTTTTTTAGCCAGATAAGATTTAAGTTACCAAATCATCCAATTACTCTTGTTTTCTCATAGACTATAATCTGGAATGAACTCCTGCTTTTCTGGACCCTTCCTAAAAGTTACTCAACCATAACCTAGATAAATAAGCCCTTTACAACACTCTTTTTCTGAGATGTCCCCCTATTTCTTGTAGCATGGATTTCCCTCATTTCAATGTGCAATAAATCCAACCTTTCCAATTATAGATGAGTCTCTGACTGAAAAACATTGACACCATTAAGCTCTACCTCTAATCATTTTTTCACAATGAAAAGCCTTTTTATGGCTACATATTCCCTATATGAACCCTATCCTCCAAGTTCATACTTATGCTTCCTTCTTTAACCTGACTCCCACCACACTTTTCCTTCTGCCACCCCCCCTTGCCTTCCCTGTCTTACCACAACATTCCTAAATATTCCATATTTTTACACATGCTGTTGTTCCACCTTGAATGCTCTCTGCCCATTCTACCCCCCAATTCCTTCCCCTTCTGCAACCGCTTCCTTCCTCTGTAGGCTGCCATTGGCATTCCTCCTTCGTGTACCTTCTCTTCCCATTCTCTATTACTAAAATTCTTATTTAATTTATCTGCTTTACCCACTTGCAGCTCAGTCCTCACTAGAATATAAACTTCAGTATGTAAGTATCATGCCTAAGTAATTTGTAAAAGGACACAGTAGAAGAAGTATGATGAAGCAGCCTGAATTTAAAGTTCCATCACTGAGAAGCTGTATAAAAACAAACAACTAACAAGCTTTCTGAGACTTGGTCTCTTCATCTATTAAAAAAAAAAATGCAATGATAATACCCTGTAGAGTTTCTGTAAGAATTCAAAGTACCTAGTACAATGTATGAAACCCAATATGTGTTTAATAAATTTAATAGTAAAGAGCATAACAAAATACACATTACTTCTTTTGATATGTGTTATACCCTAATATATCTGTTTTTAAAAATTGCTATAACTTACTTTCTCATGAATTTGGGTTTCTGTTAAATGTTATCCTATATGAACAACCACAGATAACCATGTAACTTATACATCAGAATGTGATTATCTGAATGATCATCTAGTTATAAATTCAGACCCAAGAGAGATTACAGAGTTACTTCATCCAATGAACTTTCATTTTTTTAAATAGTTAATAAATTGTGATATATTCATATCACGGAATTTTTCCACATGTGTCAACATGAATGAATTATACAGACATATCAGGGGGTGAAAAGTCAGAGACAAAAGAACGTGTACAGATAATTTCATCTCCATAAGGTTAAGAAACACACAAAAACTAATGTTTGGTGTTAGTAGCCAGGTTATAGTACTTCCCTTGGGGAAGAAGAATGGGGTTGGTGACTGAGAAGAAGCCTGAGAGGGTCTCCATGAATGTTACTGGTATTACACTTCTTGATCTAGGTGGTGGTTACATGGGTGTTTTCACCTTGTAGAAGTTCACTGAGACATTAGCACATGACTTGACCACTTTTCTGTACATTTGTTACCCTTCAATAAAAATGTTTATTATTTTTTTAAAAAATGGTAGCCTTAAGTATTAGCCTTACTCCATGGTAGCTGCCAGGCTCCCAGTGATACCTGTTCTACAGACAGTGCAATCGTTTTCAAAATGAGAAGGGTCAGCAACATTAAATGACTACCCCAAAGTCATAACAAATCCATGACTCAGAATGAAAACCTGCAAGTACTGATTTTCTTGCCAGGGTTCTTGAGTTATGTGTGTATAATGCTATTCAAAATAAATATATCAGTGTCTTCTCAAGGAAAAAGTTCCTTGGATCTGTGCATTCGAAAGCTGGAATAGAATGCATTCGATGAAAAGCCACTCTTTGGACATATCCCAGCTATTACGCTGGCTGCTGGCAGAACATCCTCTAAATCTGTGAAAATTTGCAAATCAAGGCAAGGCCTCAATCTGCAGCTGGTGCAACACATATCTGTTTGAAATGAAATTTAGTTACGTCCTTTTTTTTCCCAGCTAAATTACACATAAAGGAGGAAAAAATCATTATGTATCCATTTAAAGCAACCATAATTCCAATGCCACACAATGCAATTAAAAAGCTGCAGAAAATCAGGCTATATGGCAATAACGCTGCAGAGCCAGCTCTCTTCTTCCATCAGTATTGAGAGGCGGGTCAGAGGGAGCCAGGAGTAAGAGAGCAATAACCCATCCTCCCTAACTAGAGGACTCAAGCGCAGACTGTAAGAAGGCCAGACCCCCAGCACTCTCAGACAGGAGCCCTGGGCTCTTATGCCAGGCACACTCTCCAGAAGCTCAGTAGTTATGCCACTGAGAGGCCTTGATTTGCAGATCATCTGCTCAGGTAGAGAAAACATACACTGTAATTGTACAACTATGAGGCCTAATATCCAGCAGCACTTTACTGTTTTAAGTATTTAAACAGCAAAAAGGCTTGGGCTATGCATAACTAGATACTGATCAAAAATGCACAAAAAATCATGAGTTAAGGCACAGATGGCTGCTTGAAAAAAATCTAAAGTATATATGGACTTTACAAAATCTAAACTACTTGTTCCATAAAATATTGCCACCTTGAGGAACTTGTGTAAGACTTATCCATTTGTTCATTTTTCTTCTTACAAAATTAGTAGAAAGCAAACAATAAGTATCACTTTGAAATACTTCCTAATCTTACCAAAGACTTAGGTAAAAGTTTACCTTCCTCACGTAGATTATGTAAAAGAAAGATCTTGAGGCCAGCAGCCGAGAAAATCTTAAAACAACTCAACTTAAAAAAAGATACAATTTTTTTTTTACATGGAACAAAAGATATCTATTAAAAAGCAAAGGGTAAAAATACTCTATATAAACTTTAAGACACTATCCTACTGTAAATTATACAGCTATACCTGCCTAACAACTTATTTTTAACTAGGTAGTACCAAGTCAATTTGGTCAATTTGCAATGAAAGCATGAGCTATAACAGGTTATTGTGGTTCAGTGAGTACAAACTTGGCATCTATCTGAATACTGTTCCTGAATGTAATGATTTAAAAATGTTTTTAATGTATGCATGTTTCAAATCACAATTCCAGCATCTAATCAGTGGAGCTGTCTAAAATTTAAAAAAAAAAAAAAGACACAATACTAGAAGTAAAACAAGATCACAGTCACCAGGTATCCTTACTTTTTAAAACTCTGAGATGTTTTTATGCACTTGCTACAAGTCAGATATAAACTTCACATGAAATTCCTTGTAGGGCCAAATAGTTGAACCAGAGCTGACATTTTTCCTTCAGTGACAATTCATTTGAAACAGTAGCAATTTTATGCAAATAAAATTAATGTAATATTCATGTATTATGTTTATAATAAATGCTGCCATAATGGATTATGTTTTATAGGGCAAATATTATACATGAACAATTCATTCCCAGGGCATGTAATTTGCAAAATCAACCAGAAATCAGGAGTAACAGATTGCAAGTTTGCAATTTATAAAGTGTTCTTTTTTTCTTCTTTCCTCTTCTTTTTTTTTTTTTTTTATGAAACACCTTGTGCTCTGGTCTTTCACATTTAACTTACGTGTAATAAAACAGGTTTTTGTCAAGAACTGCAAAAACTCTACAACTTAATCTTGCTTGCAAGCTAACAGTTTAATCTGTCATAGTTCCATAGGTATTGGCAAAGACATGAGACTGCGGGTGGGAGGCAAAGGACTTTATTACCCGTAGAGACACAGGTAGCATGAGCTTCATGTTCATACGGGTTCCCCATGCCTCCAAGTTCAATGTGGGCAATCAGAGCAGCCAAGATAGATGCTGCATACACATTAGGTCTGTGTCCCAAGGTAGGGAAACCCCCAGTTTATAAAAAGAACTGCTAGCAAACCTGCCTAACCTTTGTTCCTGAGGGAGTTTTTCCACATTAGGAAACAAATCTGCCTTTTTCCCAGAAGGAGACACTATCTCTAGCTCTTAAAGCCATTTGCTATGCAAACATCCCTGAGAAGATAGTCCGGAACAAAAGCTGTCACAAAACTTATAGAAAACACCATGAATAATGCTCCCCAACAATTTGGGGGTATATGCTCCATATTTTGTTAAAATTCTTCTAAATAGTTTTACATGTCATCTAAAAATAAGTTTGTACTACTTTCATGAGAATATTTTTCAATGATAAAACTGTGGAGTTTGGTGTTGACAATAAAAAAATAATGCCCTTTTAATGTTAGAATTAAGTTTAGTATAATACATATATTTTGGGCTATATCGTACACTACCACAGTTATATCTTATTTACATAAAACAACATTTTAAAAATACATAAACATTTAACAATTATTACAAATAGTTTGTATGTTTTAATTTAAATAGGAAAAAAGTAGAAAGCAAAGGGAAAAACACAAAGAGACAATACAAAGACCTGTAGTGACATTTGGTCTATCAGTTGCTCTATAATATCAATAAAATCTATAGAAAATTTTAAAGATAAGTCAATATTCTGGAAATAGCCAAATTTTTGGTTTTCAGAAAAGAGTAGCAAAATTATCTGCCCATGTGACCTAGTTGTTTAGAACTGTAAATACTGCTCGAAAAAATGAAATCATAAAACTTAATAGCTTGACAGAATTTTAATGTTTCTAATCTAATCGAAGATAGTCTAAGGGCTTACAAGAGTAAAAATATTTCAAATCGTTAAAAAGAAAGGAAGGACAGAAGGAAAGAAAGGATGAAGGGAAAGAGGGAGTGAAGAAAGCAGAGAGAGTTAAACCTGCTTTAGGTGAAAAATTTAAGAAAAGTTTTACTTTAAGACCGTCAAAAACTAGACACATATGTCTTCACAAACATACACAGAACTAGAGAAAGGATGTGAGAAGAGGGATAATAGTGGCTGTTTGGGTCACTACTTTACTACTTAATAAAATTCCTGAACCAAATATTTTCTCATTAACCTAAGAGGTTGATATTTAGTTCATATTTTTTAAGTGGCATAACCTTAAAAAGTTTACAGAAAATAACCTTCATGAAATGTTATTAAGGTTTGAAAGAATAATATAGCCCAATGAAATCTGGTGAACTTGTGGCCTACCGGAAAATGTGTTCATCTACTCTGTAAGTGGAGTGATGGGAAGTAGTCACAGGCTACCAATATTACCTTTTTAACACCCACCACATTGTTACATAATAACCAAAGTATCATTTGTTGTGTTATTTATTTTTTTATTGTTTTTAAAACAATGGCTGAGTGCTCTTGGATCATAATTAATAGCAGGCTGGAGAAGATCTGGTCATTACTTTACAGGAAATGTCTGACCTAAAGGTCATCGTATTTATTATAAGTTGTTCTAACCTCCTAAATATAGAAAATAAAAAGCAATTCCTGTTATTTGTTGAACAATTGTACATAATCATAAAGTTGATGCACTGTGAACAATATCAATACATTTAGCCAGTGGATAAATGGAGCATAAGGGATGACACCAAAAAGTCATCAGACAGCATAATAGGTAGAAATATGGGAAATAAGCAAGGTGAGGTACATTGACTTATGGCTTTTGAAGACAGACTTACTTTGTCTTAGTTGTGTGACCCTGGACAAGCTCCCTTTTGGTATACTTAGCTGTAGAATGGTGATGATAACACCTATTTCTCAGAGTGTCTGTGAGGATTAAGTGAGATTTTTTACAGTGTCTACCTCACGTGTGGCAGAAACTCAACAAACGTTAGTTCATCTTGCTTCCAAATCTACCTACCTCTATGCTAATGTTACAATCCAGACTTTAAAGTCTATTTAATAGTCCTAATAAAGAAAATAAAAAGAAGAAAAAAAGAATTATAAGAAAAAAAGACTTTATAGATGGAAGATACTAAATGATTTGAAACTATTACAGCAGACAGTTAAGTAACAAGTTTTATTCTCCCCCATATGTTATGGGAAGAATTTATATTGCCTCTCAATTGAACATTTTGCAGTCAATTTAGTTTTCTCTGCCTATATTACTGTACATCCACCAAAATGAATAGACTCAACTATATATAGCACTCCAAATTGGCCAGTGTAATGAACAAAATAGGATTAATTCTGTTATTTTATCATTATTATTATTACAGATTTAACCAAGATTCTCCCCGTCAATAGGTAAAGCCATTTAGTTAGTGTTTCATTAAAGTATAATTCAATTGATGAAAAGTCAACAATATTCACTGAGTGGCAACTGAGAAAAATAACCTCTTGTTTCTCCTGGCTTCTCAGCAATGTTAATGTGCTGACCTCATTTATGATGACTGTACCACTAACCATAGGTGCTGTAAGTTATAAATGAAGCCTGCATCATTAGCACAATCTTCATTCAAGTACCCATAGCCACATGCATTCATACACTCACACATGCATAGATGATGAATAAATTAGGGTGCAATTATTAATAAAGTCCAGTAAGAGGTTTCTAGAACCTCTTTTAAGATAGCTAATCAATATAAATCACATTCTGGAAAAAAAAATTGGAAAATAAAAAAAAAATCAGGTGTTACCAGGGGCCAGAGGTTGGGAAGAAGGGACTGACCAGAAAAAGAAAGTAACTTTGAGGAATGAGGGGAATGTTCTATATGTTGATTATTGTGGTGGGTACACAACTGTATGCATTTGTCAAAACTATAAAATTATACACCTAAAATGAGTGAATATCACTGTTTATAACTTATAGACCAATAAATCTGACTTTAATAAAAGCCAACTAATTGGAAAAAGAAAAAGAAAGTAGAATGGCCATTAATGACAACAAATGCTATAATTTATCTTCCAATAA
This sequence comes from Rousettus aegyptiacus, assembly GCF_014176215.1. Classification (NCBI taxonomy): domain Eukaryota; kingdom Metazoa; phylum Chordata; class Mammalia; order Chiroptera; family Pteropodidae; genus Rousettus; species Rousettus aegyptiacus. Next base: position 114,743,302 of record NW_023416295.1, read on the forward strand.
TGCTCCACGAAGCTAAGATGCAGAATTGTCACGAATCTTTAAAAACTTGCAACATTCTATATATGAATAAATTCATGTACTCAATACCACTAGAGATCAGAATCAATTGAAATTGGTATTGATTAAATATTGTCAAATTTCAACTCCACATGCTAATGCCATGGAAGGAAATGAAATCCATGAGGAAAGCAAAAACTTCATTGTAATTAGGAATTTAAATGGCTGCCTTCTCTTCAATTATTTTTTTTCTGTAGAGCTACAAAATAAAAATATAATTACACAAATATATAATATAAATTAATATAATAAAAACCCACAAAACATTTCCAATTCCCAGTGCTGCTCTACATATACATAAACACTTCATATTTTGAAGCATTTTAACATTATTTCTTTATGCAATTCTTGGGTAACCAGACACACAATTAATGCAATGTATTATGTGGAAATCGTAAGGCTTCCTTATTTTGTATAGTATTTCAGAATTTCAAAGCACTGTCACATATGTTATCTCCTTCAATTGTCTCTAAAGCATATGCCATAAACATTCTTATAACTATTTTACAAATGAGATCAGTGAAAAGCAACCAGCAATAATGATCAGATGGTTTACCCATAGTCTCAGACCTAAGGCTCTAAATTTAGACATGGGACTTAAACTCAGGTGTTTGGATTCCTAATAGTAACAGCTAGATTTACCTATTAGTACTCATTAAAGGACCTAATTTGCACAACACTATGATTTGAGTACTATTATTGTCTCTTTTTAACAAGTGAGGAAACCGAGATACAGAGAGGTTAAGTAACTTATACAAGGTCACACAGCTAAAAAACTGAGGAACCAGAATTCAAAAACAGGCCATAGATTCCATGATTCTAGATCCACCACCATGGAATTTTGTGTATCCTGGAATCTATTACTCCTGCACTGGGTGTAAGAACAGCCCTAACCAATATACACACTACTCAAGCTTGTTTTAATGGAAATTGAATTAATGAATTAGAATGATCACTGTTTCACTGCTGTTTTTTATAAGGCTTCGGATCTGATAAAGTGAAATGTTTTTCACCCTATCCTGACTCCTAATTCTGACAAGCTTCTCAATCTGTTTAAACCCCACAGTGCATACCATCAACTACTCTATTATAAGCATTCAACTTCCCGATTTTCCTGTCCTTCCACTATCTCATTTTTGCAACTTCTCCCCAACTTTGAAAAACTGCATCTTTTAATTCCTGTGCTGTTACAGCCAAGCCACAAAGAGTAACTAAAAAAAATCACCAAGGTTGGTTCCACCATGAAGTCTTGACCTCTAACATCAAGCAGAGCTTTAGTACCACTTAGTAATCTCTGCCATACAGTTCATTTCACCTCTTTCCCCCATTCCCCACAGCTACTATTCCAAAGCCTAATTATTCTCCTCAAGCACCATTTCACTGTTCTTTGTATCTCTCAACACATGAATTTTGTCAATTGATTAAATGGATCTTCAAGTCTGTCTCCATATGTAGTAATATACATGTTATCTGCTTTGTTTCATATCACCTCACCTCTACATTTTCGTAATTAATCTCCTGTCTCTCCAGGAGCTTTAAAATCTCCCTCTCCACTGCCTTTTTCATTCAGCACATAAACATGCTAAAATCATCTTTATTATTAAAAATTCCTCCCTTAATTGGTGTCTGACTACCTCTCTTAGACTTTCTCTTCACAATCAAATATTTCAAAAGAGTAGATGTTTGCTGTCTCCTCTTCTTCTCCTTCTCTTTGCTTCTCAAACCAATGTCAAATGTCTTCTACTTCAAAAATGACTTTGTGAGAAAACACTCTTAAAATAAACTCAGTATAGTAATTGAATGGGGTTGGGGATGGAGGAAGGGACATGGGAAATTTGGAGGGCTAATGAAAACAGTCTGTATCTTTATTGTGGCAACAGTTTCACACCTGCAAAACCCAATGAATGGTACACTTTAAAAGGGTACCATTGATGACATATAAATTATACCTCAATAAAGTTGATTAAAAAGTAAACTCAGTGTGACAAGAGTTCTAATGTTGAAAAAGAACAAAGAAATGAACTAGAAGGAAGTAGATTAGAGTTATCAAAAGGTAAAATAAGATAAATTATGCAACTAAACACTAAATTGAAATGTAAGTTTCTTCTTGACCAAGTCAGAAAGGGAATAATATTGGATTAGAGAAATTTCCTCATGGTAATGGAGTTCAATGAGAAATGAATCATCTAATCTTCATAGATGAGATTTTAGTAACATGACAACTTTTAAAAATTTAGAAAGGATATTTAATAGAACATTTTATGTATCCCCTTTTATTTTTAAAAAATGAACATATAACATTAAATTATTACTCAATGGAATCATTTCTAAAGTTACTAATAAAACCTGGACTGGGTTTCTTACTTTTTAACAATATAATACACACTGCAAGAATAGATAAGCATTGAAAAAAATAAATAATCTTTCACATGCCAGGTACTTTATATATGTAATCTCATTTCATCTACATGCATAATAAAAGCTTGTTAGATGAAATAAAATTACTCATTTGAAGTGGTTAAATAACACAGATAATATGCAGTAGAACCAGAATCAGCTCCAGAACGTGTCAAGCTTTAAAATCCTTCCTTTATGCTATATACATCCATCCACTCATGTAAAGGAGCAGATTGTCAACATGGCCATTAAACGATCTCCCTCAGATATCAATTGTCTGAAGAAGTCGTTGGCAAATGCTGTGTCACAGACATTTTGTCCTCTCGTTCACTGAAGTGTGCCTGAAACACCACCAGTCTAGGGGATGGGAAGAGAAATAAATGTGCTTTAGCCATCAAGAAATGTAAGAGTTAGAGTCTCTCGGTCCTCCTAAATGACATAGACCAAAGGAGGATCTTCAAGTAAGCAAAAAATATATAATCAGCCTTGATTTTATTGAAGCCTTAGATGGTCAGTGGTTTCATCCCAAGAGTTCTACACCATTTACTATGGAAAATACATGCATGACAGAAAAGAATACCTCCCTTGACCATAAAGCATTTGATTTTTAATAAAAACTACATTTTATAGGAGCACATAAAATGTGTTAGCTACAAAATTCATTCTCAATATTTCAATTAATTACTTCATTAGGTAGAATTATTTAATATTATCCATTTATAGAATGGAAAGATTTCCATTTTAGTTTTAGGTGAGCAGATTCAGAACTGTTCTCTCTGGTGATAATGAGCAACTAACTCAGCTGTTCTCTGTGAGAGACAGAAACTGTAGGTATCTTCTCAGCATAAAATAAACTGGAAGAATTCAAGGAATTCTCTCATTTTCTCCCAACCCATATCCAATATATCATGAATACTGGCAGCCTACCTTTAAAATACAGCCAAAATTTCACTACTTTTCTACACTTCACTACCCAACACCGAGGTCACCACTTAGATGGTCTCTCTGTTTCCATCTTTCTCCCACTACACTGCATTCCCTCACTGCAGCCAGGGAGCCCCTTTTGAAACACAATTATGCACCACTTAACGACGGGAATACATTCCAAGAAATGCTTTGTTAGGTGATTTCTTCATTGTGCAAACTTCATAGAGTGCATTTACACCAACCTTGATGGCAGAGCCTACTACTCACCTAGGCTATATGGTATAGCCTATCGCTCCTAGGCTACAAGCCCTTGCAACATGTTACTGTAATGAATACTGTAGAAAACTGCAATGTAATATCTAAACATAGAAAAGGTACAAAAAATATGATGTAAAAGATAAAAAAATAGTACGCCTGTATGCATAGGGCACTTACCATGAATGTAGCTTGCAGGACTAGAAGTTGTTTTGGGTGAGTGAGTGGTGAATGAATGTGATGATGTAACTATGTGCTACTATAGACTTTGTAAACACTGTACACTTAGGTTACACTGAATTTATAAAGCAGCATGAGATTAAGCACAGAAGAAAATGATGCAACCAAGAGATATGGTAAACACGAGACACACGAGGCTGCTGCCGGCATGACATTAAGTAGAAAGAGTACACCCTAAAATAACAATAAAAAAGTATAGTATATTAAAAACATAAACCAGTAATGTAGTCATCTATTATCATTTTCAAGTATTATGCATTGTATGTAATTGTATGTGCTTTACTTTCATATGACTGGCAGCCTAGTAAGTTTGTTTACACCAGCATCACCACAAACAAGTGAGTGATGCATTGTGCTACAACATTCTGATAGCTACGATGTCACTAAGCAATATTAGTTTTTCAGTTCTATTATAATCTTACGGCACCACCGAAGTATATGTGGCCCATTGCTAATCTAAAGATCATTATGCATCACATAACTGTACAAGTCTGATATGTCACCCCTCTATTTGAAATGTTCCAAAGGCTTCCCATTGCACTCAGGTTGAAAAAAAAATAGTCCCTGTGATCACCTGCCTGTGAGACCCTACTTACATGCACATGTACACATGCACATCTGACCTCATCATCTACCATTCTCCCCTCCAGCCCAATGTTTTTCTTAAGGCACCTCGTAACACTCCGGGCATTCTCCTGCCTCAATGCCTTTACACCATCTGTTCCGTCTGCCTGGAATCCTCTTTCCCCGAAAGTTCTCGATGCTCACTACTTCAGTTCACCTAAGTCTTAACTCAAATAATCATTTTCAAAGAGGTCTTTCCTAAATTGCATCACTCTATTTCCTTGCTTTGTTTTTCTCCTTATCACATATCACCAACTCACATAGTATGTGTTTTATTTTCTTATCAATTTTTCCCACTGAAATAGAATGTGAGCTCTGTAAGTTTTTCTGTTTTATTCATTGTCGTGTCCTCAGTGCCTAGAACAGTAATTGAAACATAAAAATCAAGTAAATATTTTTTGAGCGAATATCATCGTATGACTGAATAAACGTAACGACATCCACATAGCGAAGAACGCTTATCTTTTTGTTTGCTACCACTGAAGTATGTACATCTACTACCTCTAGTACTTTCGCTAAACTGCTTAGTATAAATTTAAAATAAATGAGAAATTAGGGCAAAAGTCTGTTTTACATGGTCGAGCACTGGAATTGTATGTATAACAAAAAGATTTCTACTCTCCCTGCTTTAACAGTGTTGGTAGTACTCAGATTTTCGAGAAGCATGTAATAGGATATGATTTACAGAGCTATTATACTTAGTCTGTAATTATTTTCTGATATGGAATCAAAAGCTAATGGAGAAATTAATGAATACTGTCCTTAAGTGTGTTTTCAGTGAATACTATAAAAATAAAAAATTCATAAAAAATAGATGTGTATAAATCCTGCTTGTTTTTCTAAAATATTAGACTGTCTTCTAATCTTATAATTTTTTAGAAGAAAACTAAAAGAGAATTTCAATTGCATACTCACCAGCAGAACAAACTTCCAGCCATGAGGCAGGGGGAGGAGAAAGGAGGATGACGAAACAATTCAAACTTCATAGGTCCTGTCTCAGGACTAGTCTCTCACGACTAGTAACTCAGCAAGATGAAGTTATTTGTACAACTGAGATGTGCGTCCAAGTGTGCTAAAAAGTAATAATAGCCAAGGCAGGAAGAAGTAGAACACCAACACATAAATCTGGGTATGTCTTCCAAGACTGTGAGTGTGAAGAGAGATTAGAGCCATGTTTGAGGAGGAAAAAAAGGAATCGTAGGCACAGAATAGGTGGAAACAGTAAAATCATTGGAGAAAATTATCTACTCTTGTCAGACTGTATATACTCATTTAGCTAGAGTATATCTTCAACAATACAATCTCATCACTACTGGGTTGTTTTTGTTGTTACTTTTTGTTTTTGTTTCTGTTTGTGTTGACCTGGGAATGCCCTGCTCCTGTATATTAAACCAGACAAAGAAATTCTTTTTCTCTGGTTGCAGATACATCCTGACATGATAGTTCTCATATCGTTAGTGTATATTGTACTGAAAATATTAGGACCTATTACTGAGGAGGCAAGTGATTCTTGTAGCCAAAATCCTCCTGGATTCTCAGTCACCATTTAGTAATTATTTGGCTTGTCATCAATGGCAGTTTACACCTCTATGATTTCATTAGTAAAAGTAATACCATGAACACTAACAATGTTCCAACATCTTTCTCAGTAATTGTCCGTAATGACTGAATCTGGAGCCTTCAGTGGGATTTAGTAATCCATTACTTAGAAAGGATAATTGCTAAAAATATTTTAAGCCAATTTGTGGGATAAGTTTTATTATTTTCTAATGAACATGTCACATGTCATCTTTAAAACTTTGTCAGAGTCATTTTGTTGTTATTGGTGCGGTTTGGATATTTTTACATAAAAAATACCAAAAAAATGCATTGAATGACATAATACTCATAAAACCATCTCCCAGAATTAAGGACTTTTATTATTGTTGAAATTTTATTGAAGTCTTTTAGGGGATGGAATACGCTAATAAAAAAGTGAATCTCAATCTCTCTCTCTTTTTCTCTCTCCTACAATATTTATCTAACCACATGATAAGATGAGAGCACATGGGAAAGTAAGACTGATTTCTGCTTATCTACAACCCTATACAACTGCTTACATAGGAAATATCTCCCCAAAGAGTCCGGAGTGCTATGAATACTTACCATTTAAAAGGTCAGTCACAGACTTGGAAAAATATATCCCTTATATTAAAAATTTGCTAAAACATGCCTGGTTTAGTTTTGTGTAAAAAATGACTCAGTGATACTGGGAGTAAAAAAAAAATCTAAGGAAAATCTCTAGATGAGAATAACCATATCAAGGATGAACCTAGCTATAAGGACTCGTTTTTACTGGCCTCTTGATTAGACAGGTGGCTCTAACAGGCTGCTGTTTGTGTCATCTTAAAATGATAAATAAGCTAAACTAGGTATTTTTCTATTTGATTTATGAATTAGCTATCATAAAGAGAGGTCTATATATTTATATAAATCCAACCCAGATTTTCTATGAATCATACTCTGCAAGGATCACTGTGACTCCAAAATTTCCTAATATTTATATATAATTTCCTGGATTATTAGGCACTATAAACTGAAAATATTACCAAATTTACTAAATATTATTAGGCACTCTGCAGCCACCACACATTATGGTGATATTTCCTTTCCCCATTTGGAACTATGGAAACAAAGCAGATATTAAAGTAAAAATAATGTGTATTCTAATAAAATCTGAAAGATAAAGGACTATTGACATTCCCATTACCAATAAAGGCTAAATATATTTTATATCTAAATCTAAATAATCTAAAAATGGTAACTAGTAAGTTTATTTGGGGCAATCAAGGTAGTATAATTAGATTGTCTTGTGGAAAATGTTTGTAGAACTAGGTAGAAGCTGTTCAATATTTTACTTCTAACATTCATCAACAATGTGACAATGATCAAGTTATCGAACCCTTTAAGATTCTATTTTTTCCTCTATAAAATAAGGATAACGACAACAACAATATTGCACGGTTGCTTTTCACTGCTCCTGGCCTACGCTGAGCGTTGAGTGTTGTCTGATGCTGTTATTGCGTTTTAAAGATAATAATCTGTAGCAGGAACTGCTACTTGTTTACCAATATCCAATCTCTTTGTTCTTTAGTTTTAGAATCCTTCATTTTGAACTAGACATGGCCTTATGTAATAAAGACTATATTTTCCAATATCTTTTGTACTTTGACATAACATGTGAGAAAATTATGGCCAATGGGAATTTCTTTTAGAAACGCTTTATGTGTGACTTCCAGGATACGCCTTTAGAAAGAGGGAGTAGAGTCAAAAAAGATCATCCCAGATAGAGAAGCATGGAAAGAAAAGGTTTAGTCCATGCTTCTTATTCAAAAGTGTACATCAGAGCATTTTAATGTACTCTCAAAGCAGAGGCCCCATGGCCAAAGGTTCAGATTCAGCAAGTCTAGTGTAGGGCCCATAAATGTGAATGCAAAAAACAGTCCCCAGATGATTTTGATATGCACATGTAGTTTGAAAACCATTGCTATAAGGTTTCCACAAAGTCTCATCCATGAAGGTTAAATGAACAGCAATCAAACAATACATTGGAAACTCTGTAAACTGAATAGACTATCCCTAAACCAGCCAAATAATGCCTGATTATAGAACACAGTATTAACATTTCCTTCTCATTTGTTGTCTATACATGATGAGCTATCTCTTGTAACTACAAAAACCTTTGTCTCTTAATCCTTCTGTTTTCCATTCAGAACCTCAAAGTCTCTAATGATGTATTCTAGATTTCTCCAAATTGCATTTTTATGCAGTTTTATCTGCATAAATAAATAAATATCAGTGAGTAAAATGAACCTTGATGAGCCCTTGTCCCTTCCTGAATACATGCTCCAGGTTGGCTGTACACCTCCAGATAGAGCCACCCCCATATCTTTCATATAAAGTCATCAACCACCAAGTCATTCTTACAGAGTACTGGTTCTCGATCAGGGGTGATTTTGTCAGGGCACATTTGACAATATCAGAAGACGTTTTTAGTTGGTTCAACTGAGGTGCATCTAGCAGGTAGAGTCCAGGGATGCTGTGAAACATTCTATAATGCACAGGACAGACCCCCGCAACAAAACGTTACCCAGTCCAAATCAACAGTGTCAAGGTTAAAAAACTGTTCGAAAGAGTGCTGAACAGACCCCTTCCCCTATAGACCTGTGGTTAGAATGCCCAAAATATACATTATCTGAGAAGCATCTCACATCCAGCTAAAAAATAAGCTCTGTGAGGAGTCATCATGTTTGTGCCCCCCCTGCATCTGCCCTGTAGACATTCAATCTTAGCATCTGTGAAACAGTACAGAGGAGGATGTGCTCTGCAATCAGACCACTTGAGCTTGTGCCCCAGCTCCAGAATTTAATACTGTGGTACAAAAATTATTGTGATAGAAAACTTTCTAATGTATTATGAAGACTAAATGAGATGTAAAGTTCTTAGGACAATACCTGACACATAATAAATGATTAATAAGATAATGTTATTTTAAAATGAAATATTAAAATAATTTGATGAAAGAATAAATGATTTTTTTTGATGCTCCAACAGTGCAGAAAATTTCCTTTTTCATCTTTAAACTTATATGTCCTTTTCCTCCACTTCACCTTTAATCATAACCTGGTAACTAATAGGATATAACTTTACTTTTTATATGTGGACATAGATAATAGACACAGACACCTTTGTGTTACTGGTGTGACCTTCATGTCTTCAAATACTTTTCTCTCCCTTGTTCCTTCCTGGGAGCGATTCTTCTATAAGTCTATGAAGATCCCATCTTTCCACATATGACAGAACCATACAGAAATACCCTGCACACCCATCTCACTTTTGCTAATAACCAGAGGCAAAATAAACACGACAAATTTCTGCAACAATTTTCATAGTGGCATTCTGCTGGGGTGACAAAATGACATAGCAGTGCTTCCTACCTTCTCTCTCAACAATTCTCCTTGGCCTTTACAAACTACTCCTGTAAAGCTGCTTCCACAAAGGCTTCCGTTTTGACCTTTTGTGCTCTTTCTCTTCCCACTCCACCTGGCCAGTTCACTCACAAGACATAAACTTACTATTGTCTGAATAGCCGCCATGCATTGAGTGCCCTTACGGGCCCAGCACTGTGATGGGCACATCACTTCCACTGTCTCTTTTAAGTTTCTCAACAGTATTGCAAGGCATACATTGTTATCCCCACTCTATAGAAGAGACTGTGGCTCTAGGTAAGAAACCCACCTCTCATAACTGGCAGAATCCAAAATCCAAACCCGTTCAGCCAAATACCAATTCTATTCTGACTACCTTTCTTTGCTCATCCTGTGCTTGACTCCTGGATGGCCTCCTGGAAAACACACATCATTTAATGGAGTCCCTCTACTCTCAGGTGATTCTTTCACACAGGACTATTTCACTCACTTGCTGTTCACACTGTCTCTCCCTAGCGGAAGAGAAGGTAAAAGAACTACCTCCACCATGAGCATCTCTTACATTTCCACAGAGGCCCTTCTGATGAAATTTCTCATTGAATTCCTGAAAAACAAAAACAAAAAAATAAGACCACTCTTCCATTCAGACAAAGTGATCCTGTTTCAAATTATTATTTTTTTTTTCCTATCTGAGATGCTGAGAGACACTTCTGCATTAATTCTAGGCATGTGTGGAGATAACCTAACTTTCAGCCTGACTTGCCATTTAAAAGATTTACATTTCATCAGAGAGACATATATAATAAGTTCTCCAAATTAAAAAAAAAAAAAAAAGGAACTTTATATTTCTTCATTTTCTTTCACTGGTATGACAGGGGTGTGTACCATTAAATTGGAAGGGAAGAAAGAAAGTTAAATGCTGACTCTGGCCAGTCCTCCACTTGAACCTAGAATTCTACAAAGAGTGAGAGAAAGTAAGATAATAGGGAAAAGGAAGCAAAAAGAAAAACTATCAAAAGTAAGGATGCTATACTAATGCATCATCCCTTCAGTCAAGTAACCTGAAACTCTGAGGTTGTCTTTGATTCACTTCTATTATTTTGTCACCCAACCAAGGCACTCATTAAGATCTATTGATTTTTCGTCAAATCCATCTTATGTTATCTATACTTTGAATATTTACTGAGAGACTACTATGGGCAAGGAATTGTGCTAGATACCATGGAGTATATAGTATATGTATGCATGTGTGTGTATATGTGTGTGTATGTATATATATGTGTATGTGTATACACACACACACACACACACACACACACACACACACAATTTCTGTGAGCTGTCCAGGAGATAGATATATAGGCAGATAGATAGAAGCAATAGGTGTCTAATACATAGAATATATTATACGAGCGCATTTTTCATTGAGAACAGTTCTTGTCCTCACAGCTCTTACAATCTAATAAATAAGAAAAGATGTGCAGAAAACAGCAATATAAATTTATTAAGACAATGATCCAAAGAGAATTATAACTTAAGGGCTATTAAAGTTCAAAGAAGAGAAAGAACCTAGCTGAGGCAAAGCTTCATGGAGGACGTGAAACCTAAAACTTCCTAGAACAGTTATGATCTTGTGTTAGGATAATTCTTCATTGTTATACCAATATTCTTTAAAAATCTTACTTCAGTAATTGAACCACAGAATTTCATGGAGTTACATTTAAAAACTGTTTCATTGCCATGTGAAAAAGACATATGGACAGTCAGTGTATTTCTCCTTACCAGGTCTAAACCTGCATTACTCAGGCTTGATTATGACCTTCTGTTGGGCTTTTAAAACTCCAGGCTTTCTATCCTCCAAATTATTTAGCAAACTTCTTCAAGATTAATATTTCTAAAACTTCACTTTTATCATGTCATTCTCTTATCCTTTAAGGGCCCTTATTTCTGTCCATTTCTAATCTAAACTGGTCTTTCTGACCCCACTCTACCTATCTAATTTTACTCCCTGTAACTCTACTTTGCATCTTCCTTGGGAATGCAGTCTAGCTCAGTACAAGCTCCACAGCTCAACTGCCTGGTCTGAATGCTGATGATCCACTGCTGGGGCACATAATCATGCACAAGTTAGGTGTTCACTCACTCAGTGCCTCAATTTCTTCATCTTAAAAATGGAGATAAGAGCTCTTTCCTCAAAGCATTAAATGAAGCATTAAATGAATTGATAGTCAGCACAGTGCTAGTAAGTACTTGATAAATGATATCTGTATTTATGATATTTTTGCTTACAAGATATACCCTCCCCTTTCTTGATAACAGCCTACTTCTTTTTCTTTGAGAAACTACCCCTCCCCAGATTCCCCTTGTCCCTGATAAATGTACTGATGAAGGAACCCCAGCATCTACATCATCCCTGGAGGTGGACATTCTATTCAGGTAAAACAAATTGCTCTCTCTGTCTCCTGGGATTTAAGGACTGCAGCTAAAATAATCTAATGACAATGCCCCCAAGAGATTGTTAATTGCTATCTGCTGTCTAGATCCTCAAGGCTATCCTACCTCACACATAATTGTTTAATTCTTCATTTCTACAAGTTGTTCAGAATCCCACTATTGATTTCCTCTCTTGCTTAAGTTTTCCTGAGTTGCTTTCAGATATTTTCAACCAACTGGCTGATATTAATCTTCTCACTTTGAAGAAAACCTCGGGATCATCCCTTCCTTGGACATTCTCTTCATCTCACAAAGAAGGCTCTCTAATTTGCCTTCCACCTACCCATAGCCACCATCTTTCAAGATCCAATACTTTTTGATAATTACCTGTGCCTCATTGATCTCTTTCTCTATTTTTCAACACCTAACATAATGCCGAGTTTAGCTTCCCTTTATAAAAAAAAAAAAAAATGCTTGTACCATTCAGTGTATAATAGTGTGTTTGTCATGTCTTGACAACTGACTCCTAAACCCCTTAGAAACCAAATTTATAACTTACACAATGTTTTATGTATAGTATTTAACATGGTGCTAAGCCCAGAGAAGACAGTCAGTATCTATTAGTTTTTGATTAAGGTTAATTACAAAAGTTTAGAATTTTTCCTCTCTTTGTCACTCGAAGTCCTACATCTGTGTCAACTTCTTATGAATTCTGCCCTGTCTGTTATTTTTGATCTTCTGAATTATACCAGATTTTTCTAAATATCTATTTATTATTAAGCACAGTTGCTCAATATGTATTTGTTAATAGATGAAGAAATGTTTTTTTATGGTTTTAAGAAATATGGTAGAAATAAGTAATTTTCAGTGCCATGAGAACAGTATGTACGGATAGTGATTGGTTTTCGGCATTCTCCATTCCTCCCCAGAGTAAACCTAATCAGAAAACGGCAGCATCTCACAAATCCCACAAGTTTCTTTCCTGCCATCTGGTCAGAAAAGGAAGTCATGAAACATTAGTAGGTGGCAGTGGCTAAGGACAGACTGTACTGCTCGTACTTTTGATGTCTTCTTCCACTCCGAATATTCAGTTTTACATATCTGACTGAATGCAAAGGCTTTCCAAGAAAAGTATTTGATTTTTCAGCAAAGAAATTTTCTTTGTTTCCTGCAAGTTCCATTCGCCAGAAATATTAATATATCTCAACCAAATATCCTCGTTAGTCTTTCTGAAATTTGACATCAAATCCTATAAGAATCATTTGAATCTGAGTAACATAAACCTTTAGAATATGATTTGTTTCATTATTTGCTCTATAGCATTGTTACCCACAGATTTTTTTTACTTTTACTAAGGCTCTTAAAATTGTAGAAAAGTCTAAAAAATGTTAGACATTTCCTCTACAAAGACAAGCCATTAAACATCAGGTAGGTCCTAGCTACTTTCTGGAAACTTCTTCATTTTCTTCTTATAAATTCAGCTCTTCCAAAATCTAAAAGTCACTTACGGTAGGCTCTTCGTAGATGTGTTTTCTCATCCCTTTCCTTAACTAGCACTCTTAAAAACATAGTCTACAATCACCGTATCCATTTCCTCACTATATACTCACTCCTTCACAGAACCTATCAGCTCTGTTCCTACCGCAATAATAAAATTTAAAGAGGTTCATCAATTATATCTTTTTTCTTTTAACTTCTCAAATTCCTTGACTTTAATAGACTCTTGACCTGGTTACTTTGCCTGCTGACAATAATGTAGACCTGAAATGGGTGATCCAAGCTTAGTTTGGGCATATCTCTGATGAAACAGAAATGAGTTGGGTGCCATAATGCCAAGATAGGCATGCACATGGCAGCAGACCATCCAACCAGTCTAGAGCCACCTACCCAACAAGCCAGCTATCACCAGCTCATCAACAACACTCAGATGTGCTCCCTGGTGGCCTAGTGGTTAAAATTCAACAACACTCACAGACTGATTTTCTGATAGAGGACAGAGGTAATTTTTGGTCTTTCAGTTTATAAGAATGACCCCATTTCTTCTTCCCTAGCCAGATTCTCCAGACCCTGGACTCTGCCCTCCATTCAGTTCCCTGTTCAGCTAACAGTAAAACTTTGCCTCTTGGAACTCAACTCCTTTTAACAACTCATTTCCACCTACATCTTCCACCAGAATGCCTTAAAGTGTTACAGCATTTACTATCTGCAGTTTAATATTGGTCAAAATTACTTCTCATCAATTTTCATGCCCTACATGTTAACCTAACCAAGAGGTTTTGGAAACTACCAACATTGTGACGTCCCTAAAGGGAATTCACTAATTTAGATGTTCAATGGACTTTCACTGAGCACCTACCATTTTCTACATACATTTTCTACATATATTTTCTACATGCTAATCTTGTAAAGATGAATCAGACATGGTGCCTGCTTTCAAAGCATTCACAGTCTAGAGGAGCAATGAGGCCAGCAAGAAAGGACAATGAACTGTAAGATAAAGACTATGAGGGATGAATGTACCATGTATTCTAGGAATAGAGAGGAGGAGGATAACTAATCTGCTTGAGGTCATCAAAAAGCCTCTATTTATATTCCTAAATAGATTGTAATCTAACTCTTTTATTACTATTTCTTTCTCTAAAGACATTATATTTTTACTGCAATCTAACCAGAATGTCTAATGATGAAAGCACTGATTATTAACATGGGTATTTTTAAACTGGAATATAAGTTTAGAATACATTAACCTATAGTCTTCTATTTCTCTTGTTAAAATGTGACAAATTTTATTTTCAGTAGGAAACTACACATCAGACACATTTTAATATACACATGTTTTAAGTGTATATACACAATATCATCACTAGAATCCTGAGAATCAGAAATGTCCATTGCATGTATGGTTGTGTGTACTTTCCTGGGTGTAGGTATACATTCATATATATCACGATATCGTAAATATCGTGTATTTTTCCTATGGTACTCAGTCCACACAATTAAGCTAAAAAATATATCTGGGGCACTTGTACTAGTTTTTGGCCCAGTATCTCTTCTCCAGAAATTCCTCTTTTTTGCCACACACTCCCATTCGCAAAGTGAAGCAGAAGATGCCATGTTCCCATGATGTGACTCCGCATGTGTACTGTCTAGTCACAGTGACTAGAGATGATCATGTAACACAAGCAGGGGCAACCAACGCACTCCCAATGTGTCTGGGAACTTATAAAGGTCATGTTCCTTCCTGAGGCCTACACAGCAATATGGAAATCTTGAAGACTTTTGGCAGCAATATTTCACCGTGTGAACCAAAGAACAGAGAAAACCTGTCTACAGTGAGAGAGGAAAGCAAAGCGTTAAGAAGCAGTGACAAGGACCTGAAATAGGATATCCAAGTTTCTCTTGGTGCTCCAAGCCCAGGTGCATCTCTGACTTGAGATTCCTTGATTTCTTAATATTTTCCTAATAAATTTCTCTTTTTCTTAAGTTCAAATTGAGTTTTTGTAACGATGATATAAAGAGTATTGACTAATGAAATTACATGCAATCAGTTACAATAGTGTAGGTTGTACATCCAAGAGATTGGCCAAGGCATATGAAAACCTTCATTGGTTGTGACAGTCAATTCAGAATAAATAGTGAATCTGGAGGGTAGAACTACAGACTTTTTACTAACTAAAACCTTAAAGTCACTCTTAAGTTTTTGCCCTTTTGCTTCCTCAATGTTTACTTGTTCCTATCTTCTATCTCTCACCAAAGACTACCAATTCTTCCTTTAAAATGCCTTTCATATCTACACTATGCTATTCATTTAAATTATAACTACTCCAGCCCAGAGTTTCTCAGCTAAATGGATCCCCTGCTTCCAGTCTCCTCATGTCCATATTGCGCGTGTTTTTCTTGGGCAGATTATAAAATTATATATATCATGTCTCCGACTTTAAAATTTCTAGTGGTTCTTCCTGTTAACTGAACAATATCTTAAAATTCAACCAGGTATCAATCTCTTTAACAATCTAGTTCCCATTTACCTCTCAAACTTACATATCACTATTCCCATCTATGACTTCTGAAAATCTCATCAGTTTAATTGTCAGAGTCAGTATAATGTGTCAAGCACTGTGTTCATAAACATAATCTCCTATAATACTTACAACAACTGTGGTGGTTTTCAAATGAGTCTGCAAATTCTTTGACACTGCTCCCATTGAAAGATGGGGTCTAAGTCCCTTGCGCTAAAGTCTGGGCCAACCTAAGTTTACAACTAACAGAATGCCCCCAAAATGACAGTTTAACTTCTTAGGCTAGGTCAGAAAGGGTAATATAGCTTCTGCCTTGATAAAAAGAGAAAGAAAAAGATGATAACTAATACAATCTATGTAATCATTTATAATGGAATGAACAGGCAGTGTAAATCTCTTGGCACACTCTTTTGGAACCCTGAATCACGAGCAACAAGTCTGATGACATTAGACCACTACGTTATAAGGTAGCTCAGGATACATGGAAAGACCACTGATAGATGTTCCAGATGAGAGCCCCAAACGAAGCCTCCAAAAACAGCTAACATCAAGTAAAGACACTTAGTAAAAAAGCCCCTGGATAATTCTGGCCCTCAGCTGAGGCATCATAGGGCAGAAATGGGTCATTTCCTGCTCTGTGCTGTTCATATAAATGACCCATAGAATCCGTGAGCATAAAAAATGGTTACTTGTTATTGCTATGTTTAAGAGTGATTTCTTATTCAACAATATCAACTGGAACCAATTTTAATACCTGGAAATGGAGCATTGCCATAACAAAAGCTTCAAAATATGTGGTATTGGCTTTGGAACTAAATTGTCGGCAAAAGTTGGAAGATCCTTCAGGGGATTATTAGCAAAAGCTTTGTGGGCTTTGAGGAAGCTGTTGGTGAGGGCTTGAAGAATATTAAAGTGAATGACATTGGAAGCTAAAGGAAAGGGAACCTTTGTTATATAGTGGAAGAAAGTTTGTCAACACTGTTGCCCATAGTATCATAGAAAATGAGAATCGTAACTATTGAACTATATTTTTTCTAGTTAAGGAGATTTCTAGGAATAACGCTGAAAGCGCCACCTGGCTTCTTCTCACTGGTCATGAAAAATGTGATAAAAGAGAGAAGAACGTAAGAAAAAACTGTCTAGTTTCCAAGCAAAATTTAGAATAAATAGAAAAAAGCCAGAATATGCTGGGCTTGAAATTAAAACTCTTTCTTCTTCCCAGACTCTTCAGATGGCAAAAGATTCTCAAAGTAAAAAATAGCCTCAGGAGAAAAATACAGGTCACTGTCAGAAAAACACAGTCTAAAACTGAAGCCAAGGATATTTCTTCAAAAACGAAGACTTTAGACACTCTTAAAGTGATGCTCCATAGACCTTTTCAAAAAGACAAAAGGTTTTCTAAGGATCTTAAGGGTGTCCCTCTTACATTCTCCCTGTTAAATAATACAGCATCCAAGAATGTTAAGGGCAAAAGTCCTAGGTAGACAAAGACTCATTTTAAAAAGACCTGTGTGTATAGTTTTATCTAATGGAATGGATATAACTTGATACAAAAAAAAGCAAACAGTTTTTGTTTTGTTTTTTTTTTTAATATAATTATACCTGCTTGGCCTTAAAGCAACAGAGCCATTATAAAAGAAAAAGAAGCTTTGAACCCCTGATTTATTACTGGTGGGAAGCAAGCTCAGAAGGCTCTTCAATTGCAAACACATACTACTTTTTAATTGGAAGAGAAAAGATACCTCAGATGCCAAAACTAAGAGTCCAAAGTGTGAGGTCAAGTGCCAGGAAGAACAACTCAGAAAGCAGCACTGAGCCTCATTTAAGGAACTGCCAACATGTGCCCAGTTGGATTTCAGAATTCCTATGAGCCAGCAACTACTGTAACCTCTCATTTTCTCTGTTCTTGAATGGAAAGGTCTATTGCAATAATCATAATCTCATCATACCATTGTCTCTTGGGGGAGGGGAGTGGGGACAGATAATTGTCTCCTCAGTTAAGAAGTTTTCAGACAGGAAAAAAACACACCCAAGAAACCAAACCCAAGTAGTCTCATCTGTACCTCGACTCAGAATTGCCCTGATGCCATATAATGGAATCAGACCTATTGGTGAGTGTATTTTGTATGTGGAATGAATGTAAATCATACATGATCAGAGAGCAATGATTTTAAAACAAGGCCACAAAACAAAATTCTTTGACACACCCCATTGGGAGGGTGGGTCTATACTCTCTTCTACCAAATTGGGACCATCCTTGGTGACTTATTTGTAGCCATTATAAATCAGTAGAAATTATGCTGTGTGACCTCTGAAGATAAGTCAAAAAAAGGTCATATATCTTCTACCTAGTTCTTTGGTGACTTTCCCCTTCAAAACTATTTTACCATGTAAGAAGTCCAATCGCCTCGAGGCTGTCATGCTTTGAGTAAGCCCAGGCCATGTGGAAAAGCCACATATAAATGCTATGGCCAGCAGCCCCAGCTGACATCACAGAAGACTGGAATAACAACCACCAGACCCATTAGTGAAGACAGTCCAGGTGATTCTGGCCTCCAAGCTATCAAGTCACCCTCTCATCAAGATTCTGAGGCCCCTGACACCACTGATAAAAGACAGTGTCCCATTGTGGCCTTCCAAATTCTGGACCTACTGAAACTCTAAATATAGGAAAATGGTTGTTTTATGCCACCAACTTCTGAAGTAGTTTTTCATGTTATGATAGTAACTGGAACAATAGTATAAAGTAAGAATTCATACTCTCAGTTTTCAAATAAGAAAACCAGGATAAAGAGAAGTTAGTTAATCAAGGTCACAGAGAAGCAAAGCAAAAATTCTACAACAGACCTATATGATTCTAAAACCCATATTTATAACCATAAAACTACACTATTTCCCATAGATATCCCTATCTCTTCATCCTTTCTTATTAACTTTTCCCCTGCCAAGGATTACATGCCCACGTTTATCTGCTTCTCTAAGATCAAACCACTATTCAGGGCCATATTAACTCCTATCTCTTCCATGAAACACATGCCTTGCCTCTAACCCTTAGCAATTTCTCCCTCTTCAAAACTGTCTTAACTTATTTTTCACAACTTTAATTTGACAATTAGTGAATGCTAGTAACACTAATTCACAGATGATGAATTCATTGTTTTTCTAATGCACATTCCTCGGCTACCCTCTTGAATTATGTCCCTAGACAAGGGTTGAAAATCCAAATGTCTACAGAATGAAAGCATGTAATATGCAACAGTGAAGTGGACTAGATGCAAAAGGACAAAAGTGGTCTTAAGTTACACTGGGAAGCAAATGCCCCAAGTAAATGGGTTGGCCACCACTCGGCTTCAGCACACTGCTTTTCTTCATAGCATATATCACCCACCACCTGACATAGGATGCATTTATTTGTTTACTGTCACTCTCTCCTCATTAAGATTTAAATTTCTTGAAAATAGAGACCTTGTCTGCTTTGTTCACTGCTATATCACCAGAGCCTAGAACAATATCTGACACTCAGTCAATAAATATCTGTTGAAGGAAGAAATGAATGAACGAATACTGCCAAGCAATAATGTTGGCCCAGTGATCTTCCAATTTTTCAAGAGAAGCTAGAAATAATTTTATGTGCAATATCCCAATTTTTAAATGCTAACAATTAATTAGAAAAATGTTAAGCCATTTTTGGGATGAGTAGACAAAACACATATGCAGGCTCGAATTCAATCTGAAAGCTACATCCATAATCTCTGTCTAGAGGGATCTTAGACTGTTTTTTATCTTTCTAATTACTTAGGATAGTGCCTTACAGAGTGTAGATAACTTAATAAGCAAATAATGATGATGCTTCAAATATGCACACTTGAGGCACTGTTACAATTCAGCTGTGTTTTATTAAGATGCTACTCAAGTTGTTCTCTCAGTTCCCAAAGGAAAGTGCTTCAGTTTCTGACCCAAAATGACCACCTGGACTTCACATAGCCATCCCATTTCCAAGATTTTAAAGCTAAACTTCTACTCGTTCCAGCTGTGAAAAGTTGAGAAATGTCATTTTTATGTGCTCACAGTAATAAACGGAACATATAATAAAGGGGAAAGGCGATGAAAAAAAAAAAAAGATTGACAGAAAAAGAGAACCAGGTTTTGAACCATATTTCCACAGTTATAAGGTTCCTGATGACAATTTTGTTTTCCTTTTTACTATTCTTAGTATCTTTACATTTTACAATACAAAATTTTATTTCAGTTGACCTTTCCATGTTCTCTAGTAGCATGTTTCATCTTTCCTACATAAAAATGAAGGAGGAATTTTAAAATGTTTACTAATTACTTAGATTCTTAAATAATAAAAAGTCACATCTAAATAATTAGTATGTGTCTGGTTTTAAACCTGGGTCACTTCAGCAGCAAGCATAATTGCGGAGGGCTGAAAACATATTTAAGAAAACATACTGAGAAAAAACATTTCCATTGTACCCTATGCTGCTAGCTGACCCACAACAAGTCAATCATCAACTTTTGAAGATGTAAAAGGAAAGGAGATTCAGGTTCTTTTTTTCTGTGTGGTCTAATGTATACAGCCTTGAAATATCCGTAGGAGACATCAACAAACATCAGAGGAATTCAACCTATCAAATGAGTATAAGTCCGAAAGAGTAAAATGTCATCTAACCCTGAGCCAGCATTTATGATATTATTTTAATGATTATGTAGATGAATTTGCTATATGTACTTCTTCGATAATGGCATTAATTTTGTATGCAGGCAGATTTTATTTTTTTAAGTAAGCTCCACAGTGATTTAAATTGAAAGTAAAAGTGAGAAAAATTTATTTAGCCAAACTTATTTTTCAGAATTTAGGTTATTATAGGATTATGAACTTCCTACAGAATAAGAATTTAGACTTCTATTCACTTTTTTGTTATGTTCTAGCAACACTAAATATGAAGGCCACTGGATGGGAAGAATCACTACTTGAATTCTATTATAGACACACAGGTGAGACAGTGAAACAGAGCTCTTAACGCTCAGAGCAGAAAAGCCCAAAATTTAGAATGAGACCAGCAAAGGTTTGACTTATGTCTCTACCACTTGCTTACTTTGAGACGCTGGGATAGTTACTTAATCTCTTTAAGCCTCAATTTACTTTACTCATTTGGCAAAATGGAGTCATAATACCTTTCCTTAGGATTGACACAAAAATTTAAATAAATGCATATTTATTATATAAGCCATCGAAATGAAAAAGGAAGTTGTTAATTCAGCATGGCCGATGTAGCCTGACTAATGCGATACAATAGCATGCAAAAAGTGCCTAGAACACCATGGCATCACAAATGGTAGCTGTCGTAGAGAGTCTGACTGATTCTTATTATAAATTTAATACAAACAGTAATTTTCCTGCCTTCTGATATATCACCCTTCCCTAAGCACATATTTTTATACACTTGGGTGCTGTGGGCTAAAAGAAGCTTTATACCTTACAGAAATTCTAGCAAATTGGCAGAAGAACTTACTTCTGTACAAAAATGTTTACTGGAGCATTGTTGTTAAACATTGAAAATCAGAAAAATTAAAAAGTTAATCTACAGGACAATGACAAATTTCAGTATTTTCATTCAACCATTCTATTCAGATGAACCGCAAAAAATATATATAATTTTAAGTAAAAAAATAAAATAAAATGGAAGTTGCAGAATAATATCTATAATATAAAACCACATATAAAATTTTAAAGCATGACATGTATTATAAATGGAAATACACATACCTAATAATTATATAATAATATGCATGGAAATGGCAAACACCAAATTCAGGAGAGGAGTTAACTCTAAGGAAGGGGACAAGGCATGAGATCAGGCAGGAATACACAGGGAGCTTCAACTCTATCCAATGTTTCACTTTCTCAAAAATTGAATTAGACTGAAGCAAAGATAGTAAAATGTTTAGATTCTATAGACCTCCCTAGTAGGTATATGGAGGGTACAATGTTAATTCTCCATATTTTCTGTATATTTGAAATACTTCACAATAAAAAGAAGCAGCTGTCCCAGTAATACAAATAGAAACAGACAATTTCCCAAAACAGACAATAGCTGTTCCAGAGATAGGAGATGAAGAGGAACAAGGATAGCAGGGCTGGGAAGGTGGTTAAAGGAATAAGAGGGTTGGGCATAAAAGAGATATTCCTCTCTGACTCTTTGAAACTAGGAAGATAATTTTCCTCCTTAGGGTTAAGAAAGTAATCCAGCTACATAAATGGGAAGAGGATAGGAATGATTCATTATTAATCCAGAATTAAGGTTACTTTACAGAGTGTCTATCATTCAAAAGCATCATTAAGTTTAAAATACTTACTACAACCCCACTCTTGGTGGTAGTCTCTCTGTATGTGAAGTTGCAAATAGCCCAGGCTAAATAATATGTGGACATGAGCGGGGTCTGTGAAAAGTGATCCGTAACCCATCCATCTTCCTCAAACACGGAAGTTTCCACTGGCATGTTGGATAAAGATAAATAGGTTGCTTGATGCTTGATGCTGATTTTAAAAGTAGCTTTGTAGATAGGCTCGTCGAAACAAGGAAATGCCTTTCTGGCATGTGTAGGTGAAAACTGAGTAACACCAAGGAATCTGGAAAAGAAAATAACATTCCCAATTATATTTATGGCTTGAGTTATAACCGCTTCACACACTTCTCTGATAATATATTTTTGTCAAATTGCAAGACACTATTATTTTCTGAACCAAAATTAGGTGTATGAATAGCATGAAAGCACAACTCATATACATTTCCCCCAAAATAAAAGTTCTCTGGGAAAATTTTTGTCTCATTAAAGTCTCTAAACCCAAAGCACTGCCTATTGCATGAAACATTACAACCTACAAAAAACAAACAAACAAACAAACAGCAATCAAAAAAAAAAATTCATTGGCATCACATTGCAAATACAGAAAAAGAATAATTCTCTTTTTTTGTATGCCTCACTTTCCTCCCCGAAGCTGTACATCACATAAAGACAGTGAAGCTAAAATCTAGAAGTTGTCATCAGGAATATATAGAACATATACCTTCACACTGGGAAACATCTGTGCCCTCAAATTTTTGCAAGACATGGCCTGATTTTATTAAGAAAAAATTCTTTGAAACCTGACCGAACTTGGTCTGAATTCTGGCTCTACAATATTCTTAGCTATATCATCCTGGACAATTACTAAATTTCCCTAAGGTGTAGTTGTTCATTGCTTAAAAGGAAATAATCAAGCCTAACTCAAAAAAGAATTATAAATCTTAGGGCAGGAAAAAGAGAATGTAAAGCACCTATCACTGTAAATAGACGAGTAGCACCCAACGGCAGTTAATAAATTGAAGCCAGTCAAAAAATGGCAGCCACTAATTCACAGTATCTTCAAACTCTCTTAGAGTGCCATCACATATGTTTTCATTGAATAATCCAGAGACCATTGGTTTTTACTACTCATAATATATGTGTTATGTCATGAAATACAAATATAACAAATATCAATATAATAAATATGTCGATGTGTGTTTTTCTATAAAAGTTTACATTTAACTATAAAATATATATTTAATGCCCTCAAGTTTTAATATCAAGTTACAAAGTCGTTATTAAAACTCTAACTAGGAGTAACTTTTGTATTCTTTGACAGTTTAGGATTAGAAATGGAAACACTCATATTAAGTACTTTAAGAAAGACACTCTTATACATTAAAAAAGGCTATTATTTACGAAAACATTCATGACAACAGTTAAACTTTTTAAATACTAGTTGTAAAACTCTATATAAGGCAAGTTGACATCAGACCCTTTGTAAAATATCAAGAGTTCTAAAGTAAGTCTTTAAAAGGCTGTTTCCCTCATCAATAGTTCTGCCACCTCTCCCTTCTCCAGCATCCAAGGTGTACATTGTTCATCTAATACGGCACACTTTACCGCTAAGTCTGAACTTGGCCTCAAAATTATTTTCAGCACAGCACTTTAGGCAGCTACTACCAAACAATAAGGGTTGACATGTGTATTGAATCTTATTGGCTATCCCTAGCTCAAACCATGAGGTGTAAATGTTTATACCATTTTAAAATTATGAAGCTTACATTTGTCATCAAGGGCCTACCTTTTTAAAGCTTAGTTTTGAAAAAGAGAAAAATAAGACATTTTTAAGATTAATTGTATACTAACTCTAAGAGAGAGGGTTTTTGAAAGTTATCTTGGAAATAGTACTGTGCTGCTACACACAAGGCTTGGGTAAATCACTTAACTGCTTCAGCCTATTTTTTCATTAGTAGAAGGAAATGATAATGTTTTCTAGGCCTTCCTTACAAAACTGTCAAGATGATAAAATGAGATAATATATGGGAAAGTTTTAACTATAAATCTTCAGACAAATATAATGTTAAAGTTGGAAGCAATTTTAGAAACAAATTGTCCAGCTTTCATAAATTTCTAAAATGAAAAAGCAATTCCTATAGGGTTAAGTGATTTGTCCAAAGTTACACCAGCAAGTTACACAGTGCAAAGCTGGGTCTAGAATTCGCATTTTCTGTGTCTGAGTAAAAGGTAATTAGATTTCAAAATCTAAAATTAATCTTTAGTCAAAATTTATAAACAATGTTTTAATTTGTTGGTAAAAAAAAAAAGTTATTTCCAAATCTGCCAAATTCGTGGTAATAGTCTTCTCTATTATTTTCACTGTTGGTAATATAATTTTTGCTTAATGAAATATCGGTACTTTTAGTTAAAATACACCCATTTACAATTTTCTCATCATTTGCTTTTGTCCTATATAATGTTCTTGAATCTTATCTTTCGATCTTATTAATTGAAATGTCTACTGAGTTTAATCTCTCTCTACTGAGGCTCTTTAAAAGATACCTGTGGGATTACAACTACGAAAAATGGTGTTCCCTTTTAACTTTCAAGTATCTGAGAACTTCAATTCTAGTCATTGAACACACAGATATTGTCTGCTATGTGTGAGCTGTTCATTATATCAGGTATGTGTTAGGATATTTTTTAAAAAGCTATAACTATTTTTGCCCTTAAGTTATTTGCAATCTAATTGAAAAGAATATCTATACCTATATATTTCTAATAATACTAGGGGAAAAGTTCTATAAGAGTTCAATGGAGTGGTTGCAGTTAGAATATATCGGTCATTATGTAAAAGTCAAAGATGTCTTTGGCATTAAGTAAATAATGGATAGGAATTTATTAGATATAGAGGTTCTAAATACCTTTGGGGTAATGAAAGATTAATAAACCAAATACTTATGCAGAATTATGTTGTTCACGTCTCTTTTTTGCCTTACGTAAAAAGTAAATATGTCAGTAAAGCTAGCAATTGAAGGGAACTGTAGAGATCATTTAGTGACTTTTTCTGCAATTAATATTCTTAATGAATTCATACACACAGTATATATCTATGCACGGAGGGCCAACATATATTCCGATAATGTCTAAATGAGGAAATACCAATTTCACAGTCTGGTACCTAAGGACGATCACAATTGAATTTCAATTCAATATTTAGGAAATCAAAAAAAAAAAAAAAGTCCCTTGGTAAAGAAGAGCAGTTGAATTAGATTACATTTAACATCTTATCCAAGCTTGAGATCCTATAAGTGAACAAAAATTAGAAATAAAATATTTCCTAAATTTAACGAGGTTTTTAAAAATGTTAAATGACACTACCACTAAATCACTTCTTACTATATTCTTTAATGCATGTGCTTCTCTTAATCATTCATTTTTGAGTGTTTAATACTGAAGAGAAAAAGAAATATCTTTGCCTCCTTCCCTCAAGGAGTTTATACTCTAAAAAAAGAAATTTAACATATACCTAAACAGGAATCAGCCATGATGAAGAGGGAGAAATGTATGAAGAAACTACATTCTCCTACAGCAGAGTTTCTCAGTCTCAGCACCACTGACATTTAGGTTGGATAATAATTCATTGCTAGGGGCCGTCATGTGCACTGTAGGATGTTTAGCAGCATCCCTGGCTTCCACCACTGGATGCCAGCAGCACCATTTTTCACTAGCTCTTACAGCCAAAATTTCTCCAGACACTGCAATTGTCTCCTAAGGGATAAAACTGACCCAGTTGAGAACCACCAGCCTTAAGAACTGAAAGAAGGTTTATGGAAGAAGAAACGTAAGAACTGGTCTTGAAGCCTGCATAGTATTTTAAGACTCAGAGACAATGGGAAAGTAAGCAAGTCGACTATCAGTAGCACAGAAATAAGGCTTCGAAAAAGCTTTGAATGGCATATTAAGTTAGTGCCCTGTTTGCGCTCTTACAGATTCTGGTTTTATCAGATCTCAGTATGACCAGTCTATCCCTAAAACATCTCTCACCCTTGGTACTCTCCTTTCTAACAAAGAGTTCTAATTTCAGGATTTGTGCCTTTCACGTGTCTGTTGGGTTTCAAAAATATAATTTTATCTTCACTGCATATATTTTAGGGTTGCCTTCAATTAATGGAAGACTTCTGCTTACTGTCATTAAAACATCAAAGAGAAGTGATTTGAAGTAGAAAATGATGAGTTTGGAGTTGAGTAAATTTGAGATGAGTTAGAGGTGGTAGCAAGACACCAGGTAGAAGAAGTACCAAAAAAATAAAAATAGAAAACATTTTAACATACCATATGGATAGGAAGTATATACATAAATACAGCAAAAATTAAATAAAACAGTGGGAGGCAGAAGTTTATGGGGACGAGTATTTTGTTGTATGTTTTTTCTCCTGCTTTCTTAAACAAAATCATTTTTATCTTTTAATTAATCCCTCTATTATCATTTAAAAATTCCACTTCCAAAAGTGACATCCTGGAAGTGTCATTCTGAGAATAGCACCTTAGCATAACTAGAAAAATACAAATAACATTCCTGTATTTTAATTCTATTTTATTTAAAGTAAATTACTTAATTTCTTAACAACTTATCTATGTGACACTTTGGTTGAGCCAAGGAGAGCTTAAAGCTCTATGCTGCTTCTGAGGGATATAGAGAATTGATTTCTTCCTTTTTCCACGGAAGTTCACTAGGCAAGCTACTTGTGTCAAGTCATTATGATAAGATTCAACAGAAGTAATGCATTAATGTTGGTTGATATTGCCAACAAATTACAGTGTGTGATACAAAACAATTTCCGTTCCTTTATTTTCAGTTTGCCTTTTCATAAAGTTAAAATATGCAGAGAAAATAAACATTTGCATAACACTGTTAGTATTCAGATTGATTCATGACTTTTCACTGTGGAACCCACCAAAACCAAGAGAACCTCACAAATGGCATGGCATATTTGTGAAGTTTCCATTTGGGCTACATCTATGCATACCACACCAACAACACAGTGAAAAATGGTCTTTGAACTTAATTCTATTGCAATTGTAAATTGCCTAGTGTTACAATAGTTTAGGAGTGGTGATAACAACTCCTGAGATCTAAAGAAAAGTTTCAACACACCATTTAGTTACTATTCAACTGTTTGCAGTAAATAGACTGTTACAAGGTCATGTAAGTTACACATGTCCCATTTAAAGTTAAGGTTGTTAATCAAATGCAAATTATTACTCAATGACAAAACATTTTAAGTCAAAAAGTATGTTGTTTAGATTGTGTGTTTTTATGTACTTCAATGAGTCATTAAACCTCTGCCATTTCAGAAGAGTACTCTTGCTGAATATTCAGTACTATAAGCAAGCGTGTCATCTATTTTTTTTAAATAACCATTTTAGTAAACTAAAAGCATAATGCAATAATGCCAGCAATATGTATGTAGGAAGTGGTGCATGTGTGAATAATTGTGTTATAAAAACAGAGCATAATATTCATAATTGTTTTCCTATTTGTGTACTAAATACTCTTATTAAAAATACTGAGTATTTGATCACCATTGATGAGTATTAAGAATGCATAACATTAATGTTTGGTCCATGGTATTAAGTTGCCATAAGAATAAATAAACTAATGTCTGAGAGTCATTTGTATAATACTGGAAAGAGACAAAGTCTCATGTAAGGATTATAAAGTACCGCTACTGTCAAAACACAAATAAAGTCTTGAAAACAGTATCTAATGACTGATGTGCCTTTCCATTGGCACTTGGTTTTTCCTGTCTGTACTAACTGCCAGTGACAAGGAAGGTACCTTGCCGACCCTTCAGTCGCCAGTTTCTGTTACTCTCCCTGCTGACAGAGAGCAGTGTCATAATCAGAGAGCTGTGTGTTCCTATTCCCCACACTCTTCTCGCTGCCTCAATCTTCTCCATCTCACAGTATCTGAACTAAGCGTCGGGGTTCTCTAGCCATGAAATACTACAGTCTTTCTCTTCACTCTCTTCCCCATGGTGAAGGGGCTCTGTTTCTTCCTCTCCTGTCTTTTGAACTCTACTTAGGTGGCAAAACAAACAGCAGCAGAAGGAATGTCCACAGTGACCACTTCCTTCCACCACTGGCTTTCTAGTTAGGGGAAATCCCAAGACAACAATACTGATCCTACACGACTCAATACCATCTCAAACAGTAAGTCTCCAGCCATGGGATAATAATATTTAATCCCCACAAAGGGTCTTACCAGTTGTCAAATACTGGGCTAAGTGCTTTATTACTTAACTAATATAATCTTCACAATAACCCTATGAATAGGGTGTCATTATCCCCACTTTTCAGATGAAAGCAGCAGACCCAGAACAATTAGGAAACGCAGGCAAGGTCATAAAGTCAACAAGTGACAGGGTCAGGACATGAACCCAGGTAGTCTGGTTCCAGAGTCCCTGAACACACTAAACACACACACACTTTTCAATCTAGCAATATAATCAAAAGTGGCTTGAATCTATTCGTAATGGAGATGAAAAGTAACCAATGGTGATGATTTTAAAACTTAATTCTTTTTTTCATCCTTTTTTTTTTTTTT
Source organism: Rousettus aegyptiacus (assembly GCF_014176215.1). Classification (NCBI taxonomy): domain Eukaryota; kingdom Metazoa; phylum Chordata; class Mammalia; order Chiroptera; family Pteropodidae; genus Rousettus; species Rousettus aegyptiacus. The sequence goes on from NW_023416295.1 coordinate 114,772,167, forward strand.
GAGCCATGCAGTCATGATGAAAGATCTGAATAATTAAAATAAAACTTCACCCTGCAAGTCAACATAGGTCTGCACTGAGAAGAATTGTTTCAACCAGTACCAGAGCTCCTTAAATCCTAGGACAACTCAGGCTTTCAGAGAGACTGAGAAGGTACACCTGGGGTCAAGAAGCAGGAGGTGAGCCTGGGGCCTTTCACCTCAGTTCAGCACCACACAAATTTACCAATCTCACTCCACCCTTACAGCCCCACCACCACCACCTAGCTCTGTCTGTTTGTGAATCATTTCAGATTACCCAGGAAACTGAGAAAAGCAGAGAGTATTTTTCATTTTTATAGTCTCCCAAATTCTATGTAGTAAGATGCTATCTGTTGGAGAGAGTATCCACTCTCTAGTGGCAAAAAAGCATGATTGCAAGGGACTTTGAAAACTCTGGAGGAACCCAGCCACTATTGCAAATCTGGCAGGATGTAAAGAACATGAAAAGAATTAAAGGAACAACGATGATAACGATGGTGATGATCATCATTGCTGGTGGATAGGAGGATGAACACAGGGTAATGGAGGGATACCCTTCCTGACAGACTAAAACATTTATGCATTAAAGATCATTTCTTCCTCACTCTTATCTCATTCTTTAAAGTCATACTTACAGAAGTCTTATTCTTATAAACATATCGATCAAATGTCACCATTGTCCAGCAAACTTAAACTGTTTCCTTACACTGTTGTCTCAAGCCCACCAACATACATGGTGACAAAAAATTGGTTTGAGGAAACCAATTTAGTTTGCCATGCAAACTAAATGAATATCAAGAAAGCAGTCATATCTTTGCTTGAACAAGATCCAGAGCAGACAGACCCTGTTTGGAGTTGTTTTGAATAAATAAAAACATGGGCAAACTAATTTAACTCTTTTAGAGAAAGAGTATACTTTATTACTACCCAGGGTGATCAAATCAGATGGCATCATGGAAAAAAAACATGGCAAGACAAACACCGATTACATGTACTTTTCCTCCCTGAATTAGTCATTAAATGGTCAAAGCTTTTTATAAAATACATATTTTCTAGATTTAGTTTACCGGTGACATTTTGAATTGTAACCAAAATCTAGCAGCAGTGGACTCAGTTTGGCCATATGGTTATGTGTGTCTGACAGGAAAACAATTTCTAAATCCATTAAGGAATTATATTAAAAAGTTTTCACAGAAATCAATGGTCCTCACAGATTTTTCAGTTCAGAACCTTCTATAGAGAGGCAAAAAGCTATATACACTAAAAGATATATATGCTAAACACATCACCTCACCAGAATAAATGGAAGAAATGAGGTTTCTTTCAACATAAAAGCAGTGGGGTGATTTTCTTGCTTTTATTAAATATCATGATTATTAATTCATTCCAGCAAAAGTACAAGATATTAAACCATGTACAGTAATACCACAAAAGATCAAATGCCTGCCCATAAAATCCTCTATACTCTCCACAAGATTTCTGCAAAAGAGTTTTTGCAATTCTGTTTGAGAACCACAGTTTTAATTCCTCATTTTATTTGGAGATCATGGTTTCCCTCTAAATAATCCTAGATAGAAAAAGACCTATTTTTATTCTGTCTTCTGGCACTGTGGCATGTTATAGACCCAATCAAAGTTTGTCAAAGAAAAACAGTCTCCCTTTTGAAAGTGAATAAAATATTCATTTACCGTGGGTAAATTTCCTCTTTCAATCTGACCATCTGGATCTAAATTAAGGTACCCTACTTTGAACATGGGTATGCTCGCCATCTGGCTTCCCAAAAGTGGCAATTACTTCAGGTAAATGAGCATTTTACCTAATTCTAAGCAAGTATATTCTACTACAGAATACTATGGTATAAATCTACCCCCTTTTTATCTGCCTGCTACACATTTACTTGAGGAAAAGATGAATATGTGTTCTGCCTAATGGAGATAATTATAGTGCTGTGGGTAAACATTTCAAATTTAAGAGAATTTATTTATTTGCCATATTCAACAAGTGATGAATTTTCCCTTTAGCCAAAAAAGCAACTGAAAGTTGAGGATTTGCCTTAAGTAGAAGAAACTTGGGTTTCAGTGGGGAGCTTGTCTTCTACGCCTTCTCCACTATAGTCTAGGAACCAGGAAAGGTAAGTGTTCCCTGGAAGATAAAACCAATCTCCCTCCAACAGCAGGTGGAGGCTGAACTCTCTCAGGGCTCAACGGTGTACAGCACATGATGAAATTTTCCTGCCCTCACCCAAACTTTCTCTCAGACCTCTAAGTAGTAAGTCAGAGAATTGGATATTAATGAGTCGTCTCCACATAGACTAAGTAAATGGACCGAATTGTGGTATTACTCTTGTAAATATTTCAAGTTGCTCAATGTGACTCCCCATTGGGAGATTAAATATTTATTTTTATTACAGAAATTATCTGATAATTAAATTGGCAAAACTTATGAATGACTAAAGACTAAACTAATTATTAATCGAATGAAAATTCAGAGTTTGCATCTGTGTTCTTTCAGAAGTGCATTTTAAAATGCCGATATACATTGCATTTTGAGGACAAAATCATCACCAATAAAAGTCCAATCCTGATTGAGTTCCTGATATTAGCATGTTAAAATATGCTCCAAGTAGCTATAGTAGTAACAACAAAAGGGAAAAAAAGGTTAATATATGTAATGACATAATTGTGAAATAGTTTATTTGATTTCCTTTGCCTTAAGAACTCCAGTATAGAAACATCCAAGAAATTATCATATTCACTCTAGTATTCAAGGGGGCACGGGGTAGGAAGAGAAAGAAGACTTTCTCTAAGATACTGCTTAGAAATAAAACCAACCTGGGATCTCTAGAAATATAGAATCTTGCACTTCTATCGAGATGCAGAGTTTAGCAACATATACATTAGGTTAAATTTCCAGCCAAGTTATTTACATCTTTGGAGAAAACTGAAGGAGAGAGTTTGAATACAAATATACACTAGGGGTACAAGAAATCAGTTATGGGTCAAGCAGAAACATCTGGTCTTTTTAAGAGACCTGTTAATTTGAAAGCACTAACCAAAACAAACTCAAGTCTACCAAATATATTTTGGCATGGCTCAGAAAACAAGATTTGTTGAAAGTGTTTATTTCACCACAGATTTATCAGTAATGATATGCAGCTCCCACTATTGACATTTTGATATAACAAGCTTGTTTCTAAACATAACATGCAAATTTGCCTTCTATGCCTTTTCCCCAACATTTGATATGGTTTTAAGAATACTTTTAATCTTTATTCTTTAGAATATGTTGGAGGAAGTAGTGGAAAGGTGTTTAAATTGTCTACATCTGATCTTTGGAGAATGAATAATTTATACATTCACTTATAGCAGATTTTAACTATCATAGGACTACTAAAGCACTGGGCAATTTATTTATATGAGATTACTTCATAGCACTCTATAAATAATAAAACATTTGTGTTCTCTTATAACACCAAAATTTCCCCCAGCTTCTCACACAATAAAAACTACTGAGAGTTTCCAGATATGAGCCTTGGTCCAGGGATCAGAAAATCAAAGTTTTAAGTCCCAGCTCTCCACCAACAAGCCTGCTGATCTCTGCTCTGGGCTGCTCAGAGTCCCAGTTTTCTGCAGTCGTGAGAATGAACTAAGAACAGAATTGTTCTCAGTGGCATCGTTACTAATTTCTAAGCTGCTTCTACTTCCGAGGTTGTCATTTTCATTTTTAAGTTCACTGTTAGTTGTTCACTAGCCCTATAGTCATTTAATGGAAATTATTTTAAATGAAGTTAGGGCAAAAAGCGGGTATCACTTGTTTCTTCATTCAAAATATGCTTGAGTGCTTATTACCAACAGAAACTCATAATAGCTAACATTTTTGATGGACATGCTAAATGCCAGGTATAGGGTTAAGTGATTTTCAATGCATTAGCCTACGGACACCTGCAACAATCCTATGAGGACAGCATAATGATTATCATCTCCAAATTAGAACTAAAAATATGAGCTCTAGAGCCAAACTGCCTGGGTTTAAATTCCCACTTTGTGGGCTCACTATGTGACAAGTTACGTGACTTCTGCCTCTATTTTCCCATCTGTTAAATAGGGAGTGTTGGTAGCACCTACCCCATAGGGTTCTTGTAAGACTGAGTTAATATTTGATGCTTAATAAGTATCAGGGGTAGCCATTGTCAGGAATTGCTGACAGATTAATCAACTTGCTCAAGCCTTCACCAGAGATTCAGGTGCAGCTGGAATTAGAACACAGTTCTGTTGGACTCTGAAGTCTGAGCTCTAAACAGGTGATAAAAGACCAACAACCTCACACACACACACACAAATAATAATTAAAAAATTAAAAACAAAGAAAACAGAATACAGCCCAAATCTTAAAAGCATCAAGGCACTCGCTAACGAGACATTTGAGAATGATCGCTAGCTTTCCCTCCTTTCACCACTGAAGTCATTTTCAAAGGCAGTAACTCTCGAACAAACAACTGGAATCATTCTGCGTTAAGAGAGAGCTGGTAGCACCTGCAAGGACATTTCTCCCTGTCTTTGACCATAGCAGCTGCCGCCCGCAGCTCCCAACCCCTTATTCTGTTACTGGGACCAGCTCTTACTGCCCCAAATCTCAATTTTTAGTTTCGGAAAACTTTATATAGCTAAACCCCATCCTCTGCTATATGCCTGGCAGATAATAGTAGAGGTGGGCACCTTGTGATGTAAGGGTGTAGGTAGGGAGGGGAATTTGCCTGCGCTGACAAATCTGGATTTGCGAGATATCCCGCGCTGACATCTCTCGGGGATGCGCACCTGCCCTAGCTTTTTGGCCCTCACGTATTTTCCCTCGACGGTAACTTGGCAGGCTTTCTAAGTTACACTTTAAAAATGAGCTGGGCGCCCCGCCGGGTAAGAAACTTTGACGAGATGGGGGAGGGGGGAGGGATCCATACTAGAGGAAGGGGCGGCATTCATCTCTCTCCACTGGTGAGTTTGTGGAGTTGGCAGCAGTGAGAGCCCAGGCATTTGGGAGACCCCGAGGGTTCTAGATAGTGGTCCTACCTACTTTGCTTCCTTCTCCCACCCTTCATTCCCGGGTCTTAGAAGCCAGGGGGTCCCCGGGGCTGCCGGCTGCCCTGCGTTTACAGTATTCTGCGGGGTGGGGCGGTACTCGGCACCGCCTCCCTCCCTACCTTCTCTCCCCGTGGAGCACATAGGAGCTGCGGAAGAAGCCCAAGAGCTCGTTCTCGATCAGGGCATTGTAGATTATCTTCACGTTGTAATTCCTCTGCGCGTCCAGGGTCCTATTCAGCACCACCACCAAGACCTGGGTTTGCGGGTAGAGGAAAAAGCCAGCCACCGGGACGGCCCCGGCCACCCGGTCCTCGGCCACCTGCACCTTCTCGACCGCCACCCGGGAGGCGTGTAGCACGACATAGCGGGTGGCGTTCCGGCACGCGATCTCCACGTTGACCTCCCCGGAGAAGGTGAAGTTCTCCATGAAGGCGGTGAGCATCAGATTGTAGTGTAGTGGCTTGAGGTGGCCGGACAGGCGCAGCTGCGTCCACGGCTGCCACTGCTCCTGCTGCTCCTCCGACGGCTGGGCCGACGGGGTCCCAGGGGTGGCCTCCCCGCCTGCCTCGGGCTGCGCTGAGTCCCCGCCGGCGTGGTGGTTGCGCCAGGCCGAACCCGGCAGGCTCCCGTTGCCACCGCGCGGTGGGAAGCCGGCGGGGCTGCCGTCGGCGCCCGGCGCTGAGCTCGCCCCACACTCGTCGAAGCGCAAGCTGAGCAGTACTGCAAGCATGGTGACAGCGAGCAGCGCCACGATGGACACGGCGAAGGCCAGTACGAGCCGTTTGTGCACCGTGATGTGGCGCTCGGTGGTGCGGGGTCGCACCCCCACGGAGTCTGCCCACGGGTCCGAGAGCCCCCTGCCGCCGGCCCGGAGCGCAGCGTCGTTCTCCCCCATCGTGGCCGCGAAAGGTAAGCTGCTCTTCTCAGCCCCCTCCTCCTCCTTCTTCTTCTTCCTCTTCTTTTTCTTCTTCTTCTTTTTCTTCTCCTCCTCCTGTTCCCCCCGCTCGCCGTCCAGGGCCATCACACTGCCTCCTCCTCCTCCCCCGCCCCCTCCGGCACCCCCCGCGGGCGGGCCACCCAGGCCTCCTCCAGCACCGGCATCAGAGAGCGCACGCGGGCTGAGGGCTCGACGCCAGCTGGGACCCTGGGGATGCTGATCGGGATGCTTTTAAGACGGGCTGTAGCCGCAGGCGATAGCGACCTCGACCTCGGCGACCCCCATCAGCCCCGCCTCTCTCCTGACACAGGCGGCCCAGGCGCCGGGCTGCGAGCTCTGGGACGCGCCCAACTTGGAAAGCGTCTCGCTCACCCCAACGCGCGCTACTTCTGCGGGCGCCGGGCGCCGGGGCACATGCTGCCCCCGCCCCTGTGCGCCTGCGGCTCGCGGGTCGCCCTCCCCTGAGCAGAGCTTTCGCCTGGCTTTCCTCGCGAGCCTCCCAGCCGGTCCTCTGCTGGAAAGGACAAGGAGTGTTGGAGAGAGAAGTTAAGGCTTCCGCTTTCGGTCCCTACTCCAGCTGCGGCGTTCAGTCCTCTGGGTGGGATGTGCTCGCGGCAGCAGCGGCGGCGGCAGCAGAGGAGGCGCCCGAGCCATGCACCCCGCAGCCGGGGGAGAGAGAATGGCCGGGGAGGAAGAGACCGGAGTAAGCCAGCTGGGTGAAGTCCCAGGGCCGCAGTGCTGCGCCGGGAATCTGCCCTGGAAAAGCCTTCTCCTCCACCCTGGACACTTTAAGCAGCGGTGGCGGCAAACGGCGAAAGGTTGCAGACCGGACAGAAAGCCTTCCCTGTTCCGACGTTGCTTTGACCTCCGGAGATGACAAGTGAGCAAGAAGTGTCCGGCCGGGGCATCCCTTTCAGGTAGATGAAGCTCCGGGTTTGCTCCGTATCCCCGTGGGGAGAGCCGGAGTGCGTGTGTGCGAGTGCGTGTGCATGTGTGCGCGCGTGTATGCGTGTGTGTGTGTGTGTGTGTGTGTGTGTGTGTGTGTACACTGGCTCCAGGTCTAGATTGCCAAGGCTACTCTGGCAGCATCCAGGGACTGAAACTCCCCGAGAAAGGCAAAGGAGAGCAAGAGAGCGCGAGGAGGCAGGCAAGGAGGGAGGGGAGGGGAGCGGCTGAGACGCAGAAGCAGGCACTGGGAGATTAGAGAGCTTTTCTCCGTTCTGTCACACCAGACACCCACAGCCACAGAGGGGGTTGCTGAGCCTCCTGCAAGAAGTACATTGTAAATCTTCAGCGCAACAAGCCCCGCAGTCACCCCTCTTCCCGACTTCTTAGCCCCATCGCGCCTCCCTGGAGGGATCGTTGAAGCCTTAGGCTATTAACACCAAGAGCAAAGGAAGATCCTGCTGGGGAAACGCGGCAGTGTCAGATTTCACATCAAGCTCGCCAGAGGATTTGGAGGATTGTATGTAAATTAAAATAAATTCTCCAAAGCCTGACTACGTATATTATACCGTGTCCAGGTGTGCAGTACTAAAATAAGTGTTAGCAATGAAGCATTGGAATCCTCCTAAAGTAACAGCTAAAGAAAGGAAATGCTTTCCTATCGAATAAATTTTATTTTTAGATTGGGGAAATAATTAAAATATAATGCCTACAGTGTAACATTCAGGACCAAAAACTTGAGACTGAGGAAAGCTGGGAAGATGAACCTCATTACTTTAGACTTACTAGAACAAGGACCAAGTATATTCCATGATTGGTCAGTTTTTCACTTCACCTAGCCACGATTACTTTGTTGCAGTTTAAAATTGTTTAAACTTTTTTTAGAACAGTTGTCAATAGATGCTGACAGCAGGAACATCAAAACCAGTTCATAGACTATTGGCTGGTTATGGACTCTTGTCTAAGTTTAAAGAAGTTTTAAATTACAGTTCAGAGTGTATATGAGTATATGGGCTATCCGACTCTTAGAATCTGTGTGAAGAATGTTAATTTATGGAACAATGTTCAAAAAATAGCCATCCTAAAGGTAAGAGATAAGAGGTGGGAGTCTCTAGTTTTTAATAAAACAAAGTGCAATGAGCTTCGGTCAAAAAAATAAAAAGCAAGATAAAAAGAATGAAGTAATTCCTTTTTACGTTTCTTTCCCATCTTCAGATACTAACGGCATTTTAAAAATCACATTCATATTTATTTTCCTTTCAAAAAATAATGTTTTATGGCTTTGGAGTCCTGAAAATATACAGTTCAAATACTGTGTTTGGCTTTAAAAGCATGACCAAAGAGAAGAGACCAAATACATATCAACTTTAGCTAGACAACCACTGAAAACACAGCCTTGCTGGATAAAGCTCTTTTCCATTGATCTCCAGATGGGGCACATTTCCAATGCCACACATTCTAAATGTCCATTTGAATCATTTTTAAATGATGATGAAAAGAAGTGCCAGTGTGGTGGTTTTTTTTTTTTTTTTTTGTAAGATGTATGTGGGCCGTTAGCAACAGAGCAAGGGAAATGCCACATTCTGTTAGAGTTACTTTTTTCTGCTCCATTTTTAAATTTCTATGCTCTTGCCGTCCATATGTATCTGGCTGTATAAATTTTAAGAGTTGAGCTGGGGTTCATAACTTGTTTTCACAGCATCAGGAAATATAGTATAGGCAGACAAAAAGAGCTGTGTGACTCTTAGCAGGTAACCAGACTTCTCTGACTTCAGGGTATGAATCTGGCAATTCAGGATTATTGATCTAAAATGCATGGATTTAACTCATTTGGATTATCAGAGGCATCTGGAAAACCCTCCCCCACCCTGAAATCTGAGAACCACAATCTAAATGAAAAGGTTACCCATGAAGAAATATTTAAGATCTTTCTCTAAAATGATATTAGTCAAGAAAAGATTCAAAGATGTCTTTTTCTGTTCTTCCTTGTGTTTAATCAATGTGTTTATGTACTTTTGATAATTACAAGGCAACTATCAAATATTTTGAAATTAAAGACTGTGTTTAACAGTTATAAGGTCTCTACTGACTGTGCTTAAATTAGTGGATGGATTATTTTTAAGACCCAAGTGGAGTGGACACAGCTTATCAACACAGAGTGGACGACACAACTTAAAACACTGATTCTCCTAAAATGCAACTTTACCTAGGAAACTCAACATCGAGGTCAAGTGGGTAAATAATTCTTTCTTTCATGTCTATGTTACAAAAGGGTCCCAGTGAGGTTTTTTTTTTAATCTCTGAAAATATATAGCACTCTTCTTAAAAAGCAAGCACTTTGGTAAAATAATATTTTTAAATTATTTTTCAAGAGAATGCCCATTCTACTCTCAAACCAAAAAAAAAGGGGGAGAGGGCAAAATTTCAGATTGTATACCTAACAAAATTATTAAAGAGATGACTCACTAATACTCTTTCGGTGTTATATAGATCACTAAATTTGAGATAGTTTTGACTTCGCCAATGCTAGAGCCATGCAGTGGACTAAAACTCTCCAAAATGCCTGATTCTTCTCTTGGAAACACATTTATTGTTAGGAGACTTTTATGATTATTTTCTTTAGCTAATAAATGTCTTTAAGCTATTTTGTGGCCATATTTGATTTAGAGGCTCATAAAAGTGAAAAGAATCTCACTGCTTAATGTATAATAGGCTAAACAGAAGTTATTATTAATTAAATCTACATCTTGGTCCTGTAAGTAATCAAAATGAACTACCTTCAGTGAATAAGCTGGCTTCAAAGTCTTTACTCTTTAATCATTCACACTTGAACTGCTATTTTCTCTTTTTACACTAGTTTGTATCTCGAGGCACAACTCAAGTGTCCTTGTATACTCAGCCCTTTCAAGTGTGATTACCATGTCACATCTAGAAGAAAGTTGGCTCGAGGACAAAGACCAATGTCCCAGTCTGCCGTCACCTCCTTACATTGCCCTAACCTATTTATTTAGACTCAGTTTCTTGGTGTATTGTTTAGGAGTTAGATGAAGTATCTTGAGAGGTGTCTTCCAGTCCTCAAGTTCTACAAAATTCCAAAGCTAATACACTAGTCTCTTTATGCTCTCAAGAGATTTTTCATTAATCTTCTTCATCAAAAAGCAAAAAAAAAAAAAAAAAAAAAAAAATTGAATTATAAACTAAAAGTATGATGGGTAAAGAGACTTCATAAAAAATATATTGTATTAGCAAAATTACAGGGGGAAAAGAACACAACCCCTGCTACTCTGGCAGTGAAATAGGACTGATATATTTTACGAGAGGGATATGTTCCTGAAGACCTCACACAACTGGAGGCCAATGCTGATATGAATAGCAGTATGAGTATTTACCAGCTAAAATAGAGGCGCCATGTGGCAATAAAACAACAGTTTGACATTCATAATTGTGATAATTTGATGAATTTCTTAATCTGGGGAAACTATTTTTTACTTTATTAATGTTTTATATTACATAATTTCAAATTTTCATATCATTTGACCACTGTATCTGTCAACATTGTTAATAGGCCTCATATAAGAAACACCCTTATAGACGGAACATTCCTCAAGATCTTAAAGACAGAAAGAGGAGCATTGTTTAAAATTAGCCATTATTGGGACAGTGCAATTGCATGTTTGCAGTTTGCCAGCTACAAGTAACACCTTGATTTAGCTATTGTCTGACTTCTATTTATTTAAAAAGATTAATCTGAAAGGAAATTATATCTAAATTCGATTGTCTTTTTTTCTCACAAAAAAAAGTCAGTAAAATTATGAAGTTGTTTTAAAAAGAAAACATTTCTTAATCTATTAATAACTGCATGTCATTAATCTTAGGAAAGTGTCATAATTATGGTTACACCAAAACAGAACAAGTCTTATAGCATAATGGCCTTTCTAGATGGCAAATATAAAGAAAAGGATAACCAAATATCCATAGTGTCATTCTTAATTCTAGCATTAAATGTTATATCTGGAGATGAGAGAATTAAGATCTCAAAAAAGTTCTACTGAAAATATTTGTAGTTTATTCATGAAATCTGCAAACATAATAGACACCAAATTCTACAAGCAGAAAAGAAATTGAGTATCTTTACAGAGATGTTTCTGTTGAACAAGTCAATTTGTGTAGTAGCTCAAAAAATGGAATTAATTAGTAACTATACCAATATAGTTTCTACCGTGAATTTAAATCATTCAAATCCATGTTTCTAGATACACATGGCAGAAAGAATTAATAATAACAATAGTAGGAGTAGTAGTAGTAATAGTAGTAGTAGTTAAGATTTTCTAAGAGCTTACCTTGCATGAAGTATTTGTCTAAGCACTTTATCTTATTTAATTATGAAGATAACCCCATGAGGTCAATGCTATTATTTACCTCGTTTGACAGGTAAAGGAACTGAGGCTCAGCGGGATGAAATACATTTTCCAAAGCCATTTAATTAGTAGGTAGCAGAACTGGAATTCCAAACTATGCAATGTCGCTTCATCACATGTACATTCAACCATTATGCCATACTGCTTCCTAAAATTAAGTCAGATATAAACTATCCAGTTGTAAAATTGATATTTGCTGTGTAAATTATGAAGTCAATGTCAGGCAGAGTGCTAGAGATACAGCACTGACCCAGGCAGCAGTGTTCTCCATCCTAAGTGGAGGATCAAGTGCCTGGCACATGATGAGTGCTATGTATTTGTTAAATAGAATGAATAAATAGAGAAAATGTAGTATGACCCTGAGCAGAATAGTTATTATTTTATAAAGTAATGATAGAAAGAAAAAAAAAAGGGACTATTATTCATCCTAGATTGAGAACCAAGTAGTTGAAAGAGTTGACCATAGCTTATAGCCAGACTGCAGAACAAGGAGTTTGTTTGTATGCCTTAGAAATCTTACCTCTTAAATGCATTTTAAAAATGTATCTTTGACCCAAGCTTATTTGACAACTCAAATTTACATGAAATGAAACAGGTGACTCACCTCTTTCAAACCATGAAAAGTTCACTACAAAATCGCATATATATATAAATCTAAAGTCACAAAAAGACATAAAATATTCTGCTTTATTTCTTCCATATGTATCATTTAATGCATTTTTTGCTTTTTCAATCATTCACTCTTCTTCTATTTAATAATAAAGCTTATTGTTTATCTCATAAAAACTGAACTTTACTACAGATAGATATGTGTTTGACATGTTTATCACTACATGTAACAACAATACATCCTTTACTTTGAGCAGCAAATGATCATTGCACATGAGTTTGATAAAGAAATTAGGAGAAATGATTAAGTTTTTCTCTTTTAGATAATAAGCTATCATTAATCTTGAAGTCATGCACTTATATTTCAGTTTTTCAAAGCTTATTTCAACCTGAAGTGTTTTTTATTTTTAGTATTATGGTATAAAATACATAATATGTGGTTTTGCTGAGTCAATATTTTAGTCAAAGACACAGTTATTTCTGAGCGAGAAACATCTTCTGTGAGAAAATATTTCACAAGCTATTTATATGTTACACAATAATAGTACAAATTAAAATTGCATTGGTTTTCAACTAATTGAAATTCTACTTCGAAATTAAGAAAATAGACGAATCAGAATATTTCCCTTCAAGTTTTAAGCCTATGCATGAATAGCATATCTCTTACTCTTGAACTGAAGAATAGCCTCTTTTTTTTTCAATCTATACCTTCTTGCTCATATCAGAAATGTTAACTTAAGAAGATCCAGTTCCATCTACTACATGGTACCGTAACTTAGCATCCTCCCTGCCTCTTTACTTTCAGGGTTATACTAAGGCTATGCCAGTATCATACCATTTTTCCTTTCTTTATACATAGTTTCTTGTGAACATTTCTCCATTCACATCCAAAAAGTACTCTCCAGAGACCTTGAAAGTTAGGTAAAATATATATTTGGAAATCCAGGAATCATTCTTGGAATTTAAACAATCAAACATTAGCTCAAATTCCTTTTTTCTTATTAGTTTAAAAAAGTTATTTATATGCTATTATCACAAATATAAAAAGTCTAAATATATCATTATTCTGTAAATATTATAATGTTAAATAGATTATTTTTAAAATTTACATTAAGAACATTAAGTGCTAGGCACCATACGAAACATAAAAAATAAATTGTCATAACTTAAAACACAATGGTTGTGGAGTCTGCATCTGAGAAAAACGAACTTCCTGCAAGAGAACTCCTGTACAGAAATATTCAAACTACTAATTCTTTTAAAAATAATCAGCTGCTTGATTAAATGAAACTTTTTAACTCCAAAACAGTCCATAGGAATAAGACAACAAGCCTTAATATGAACGTTTTGAGATTAGCATATTAAAATTTGGATGACCATGTCATAAAATAAACTCAATCCTCCTAATAGAATTGATTTAATACAAAAGTTGCCTGTGATCTTCACTTTTGTCACTTTTCTCTTTAGTGCCACCTTGTGGGTTAACCAGTAACAATAAATATGTAGGGTTTTGAGGTTCGTGGGTGTTTTGTTGTTTTTTCTCTGCTGTGTTAAACCTAGTCTTAGAAAATAGTGTGGTAAAAACACAGATGTGTGAATCAATTCCTTTGTTTTCTCAGAGAAGCAACCACTTCACTAGAAGATATTTGCCATAATCCTGCAATTGGCGATCCCGGACACCAGAACAGTTTCTCAGAGATTGGAAATACTGGAGTCTACACAAAAATCAATGTTCATTTACAGGGTAATCACCAAACTTATCTTGGATAACATAAGTGACAAGCTCTGACTTATGATTTTTCCATAAGAAAAAATGTTTTCTTAACTCACTATCATTTTTCTATAACAGCATCCCGTGGGAATTGATTCTAGGTGGTTCAAAATGCCGCTTAATCCTATTTTAGAAAAAAGCTCTTATATCTGATTTAGTTTCATATGCAGCTTCCTTCTAACATCAGATTGAATTTGCATTGAGTTACCTTACTCAGTTTATTTATTTTTTAATTGTGCTGCAGTTATAAGGGAATAAAGAAAAAGTACAATAAGTTGAAACGTCTCTTTTATTGGAGACACACAGGAAATGTGTTATATGTTCTCTAACATTCTCCATATATTAGAGATGCTGTAATAAATCTTTTGAATAGCAAAACAAACAAAGAATAGTTTCTCCTCTTAGAAACACCTAAATATGTTAGAATTTATTGCTAAGTTTTTTTGTGGTATGATGGAGAAATAAATTTTGAAATTGCATTTATGGAGTTATTTCAGAGCAAGTGAAATCATGTGTAATCTGGTCACTTTGAAAGTGTAAATGCCCATATCTGAACTCCTCCTGCCCTGTTAGGAGTTGAAGGCTATACCATGTGTTATTCAAAAAGTAATTTTCCCTGGATGTGCAATAAAGCTTCAGATTTGACCTATAACCTGAATGTCATAAGCTATCAGTTACCTACGCTGGAAGCACACAAACAACAAAAAAGCATTCTAAGTATTTTTATAGTCTTGCTAAAATCTTATAGAACCAAAGCAGCCAAATACTATCAGTAAGGCTGTAAAAACCTTAGAACTTAACTCTCCAGTCATTTTTAACTTGAGCAAGTCTTATGCATTTTCTCTAAAAGTAGTGTATCGTGCTTTTCAATTCAGAAAATTTATTTGTTAATTTTGCACCTTTTGATATTTGAATCTGTCTCTCTATGATATTCTGACATATATCCAGTTTCCCGTGGATTTGGTAAAGGAGCAAATTAAAAGGTACCTTAGAATGGCAATATTCAATCTATATTTCTCCACTTAACCTTTGTCCGGCAATCATTGAACAACTCCTTGTTCTTAGAATTTAACCCCAAAAATGTCTAAGGAAAGGGCTTTCTTTCTGGGGATCATGAAAAGTTGTCACCATTTTTCCACTCATGTTTCAACCTCAGCTTTACTGATAAAGGTATAGCTTCCTTTGGTTCAAGCCGAATAAAGCTTGATCAATAAGTTTCTGTATAGTGACACCCAGAAGATTCCTGGGATACAACATGCTGTTGCTGGCAGTGTCGGCTACACTACATGCAAATAAGTGGGACCTTCAGCCACCACACAGCTTAATTATAGGGATGAATTTCAATCTCCCCTCATTTTTATTATGTTTGTGTTAAACATATGGGGTTTTTACCAGTTTTAAAGCAGCAAAATACATTTCATATTGACTCTGTTAAAGATTCCACGTTAAGCAGATCCTAATTAATTGGGTTACATTATGTACCAACAGCCTTTCACTTTAATGTCAAAAGGCTTTTATGATCGCTATTCAGTTCTCCTTAAAGTGAGACTGAGCAAAATATTTTCTTGACATTTCAGAGAATTTCATTTTCAGTTTCAAAGGATCATTTATTTCTTTAACCTTCCAATGTGGAAAAGGAATGAATATTGACTCATTTTTAGAAGCGCTCACATTCAACTAGGTAAACTTAGTAAGTGATAGCTATTAATGTTCTCTTTTGTCTTCGAGACAGAAAATCAAAGCTATTTAAAGTAAAGGATGTGTTTAAAATCAATGTATGTCCACAAGTTAACATAAATGTTTACAGACACTTTCCGTGATCATGTCTTATTTGGATGTTTATGTGTCTCCATTTTCTGTATTTATATATAAACACATAGAGATAGATATAAATAGATGAGAGGGGTATATATGTTTCTATATGATTTGAATAAAAGTGTTTTATCATGACGCTAACCTGTCATGTTATAAAGTGTACAAATAGTTCTCTGTGTCACTCCTTCATTTTCGGTGCTTGCCACGATAGTCAAATTAATCTGCTGCTGTGATAGTCACCCAAATATATAATTTTAAAATCATGATTATAAGACTACTTCTTTATTTTTATGAGATTTACCTATAGTAATTCTCTGTTTAATGTTCAGAGTTCTATAGCAGTTCTCTTTTAAATGTTCAGAGCAGGAGCCGTACCTTCTAGGATGTGCAAATAATCAAGTCCTGGCAACATTATAAAATATAATCCACATTATGAATTGAACAGAATGAGCCCTCAGATCTGATTGCCTAAGGCTCAAAATATTAACGCTCCTGACACACCTCATACGTATTATCAAGTTGAAATTGCATTAAAATAAGAGAATGAATGGTGATCCCGACCTCAGTCTCACTTCACCAGCCTTCCTGCTCCTGCCAGCCTGAGAGAGGAGCTTCTGCTCTGCAGACAGAGGGCTGGCTGCCTGCAGATCTTCACCTCCTGTCTGTTTCTACAATTCCAAAAAGGATCAGGCCTGAGGATTTTTATCTTCTAATGTTCCTTTGTGAACTGACTTAATTAAATTTTTCCCAAAGTGCAATGTTCTCCAGTTCTTTCTCAGGAGGGCAAATTGAGGAGACACAGAAACAGGTCTAAATGAAGTGATTTTTTAAAAAATGAATTTAAATAACATCATGAAAAAGCACTTTGAATTTTTCAATTCCCAGGCAGTTGGTTCTTAAAAGAAAACCATTCTAAATGATCCACATACTCTCATTTATTAGTCTAGAGTTCTTGCCCAAGGAATTATTTGCAAAGGTAATATGTGGAACATCATGATAATTTACTTGCTTTTTAAATAACTTTGCCCACAAACTCTGTAGAACCGAAAGTATGTCAAGAAAGCAAAGTGACTCTAAGAGAAAGCTTACTAATAAACAACAAAGTATCTAACAGTAAAGTGGAAATAGCCGAGTTCCATTTTTAAAAATCGAGTTCAGCAGAAAGTAAATGTCACAGATATCATTGCTTATTTATTGATAACCACCTAAGAATAATCTGTCATTTTTTCCTAATCATCAAAATAGATTTCTGTCAGTCACATAATCTCTTGTCCTATGATATTACCACCTGATTTTGAAAAGTCCAGACAACTTTAAACAAAACTGAATAGCCTTTTTTACCCAATAATCTTCATTTACCTATTAAAAATAATATTGATAATGAACAATAAGCAAAATAATGAGTTACCAGTGTTTCAACTGAAAGATAATTTTCCACACTTTTTTCAATTTAGTCCAATACCATCAAGATTTAGAAAAACACAGCCACTGTGGTTCTTGTCTCAAAACCCTATTATTCAGTTCCTTGGTACTTCTTTAGGTACCAAGCTTCTTCAGGGCAGGAAACACATATATATATATTCATTTATGTACCTGGGATATACTTAGTCCTTTATAAGTATATGTTGAATGAATGAATGCTCCATGCAGTAGACTTCCTCATCTGCTTCTAGGACCTTATTACTTCTTTCCCTCATTTAAGGCTCTTCTTCTCTTCCCCTACTAGCACTCTTTGGCCTCCATTCCTGGAGAGGACACTCTTTATCTTGGCATCCTATGAATGTCCCAGTGAGCCACTTTGTTGGAGTTATCCTATGGACAAGACTCTGCTCTTTCTTAGCTGTTGTCTAGGAACGTGGTATCAGAATATTTACTGAAATCATTTTTATTTACATTTTAAAGGGAATAAGCAAACAACAACAAAAAAAAATGGTCTCTTTTTCCCAGAATAATCCAGTAGTAAGTAAGATCTAGAATCAATATCTGATCCTCTCAATTTTGGAAACCAAAGTGATGTGACCTCCTGGAGTTGAGAACTTGACTGGATGTTGAGACAATTTAGTCCACACAATGGGGTCAAACTTGACGCAGGACTTAGATTCTGAAGTTGGCATGTAAAGTAAGAAACACCAACAGTCAAATCTGCCCTTGACAAATTCCCTAAACTTCTCATAGAAGGCAATGAATCATGGTTTTGTGTATCCATGCTCATACAGCAATATGTACATATACATGTAGTATAAAGTATGTACAGTAATGTAATATTTTTCAGTATTAAGTTGAAGTTTAGTAAATAAAGTACCCATATGTTGTTGCTCTACCGTTTTGATAACACTGTTACCAACTCACGACTATCCTTCCACGATGCCAAGATAACCAGCCAAAGCAGAAAGTATAGTTAAAAATTATGGTAATGGATGCCTTCCTTTTTTTGAAACAGGTGGGAGTCAGGGCTCACACCAGGTGGACTTCTGAGCAGGTTAGAGGCCCAGCAGGAATGGGCGACTATACACATAAAGGGAGGTCAGGAATTTTAGTGGCTGGAGGAGGCAGGTACAGACATGGAAAAGAAAAAAGTTTAGATGAACTCTGTGGTATTGGATCGTTGGATTGAAATTAGAAGAGCAGATATAAACATATGGTTTTATAGATAGGTATAGATATAGTTAGATATATAGATATAGATGATTAGATATAGATAGATAGATGATATAGATATAGATAGATTATAGATATAAATATAGATAGATTATAGATATATAGATATAGATAGATTATAGATATAGGTATAAGTATAGATATAGATGATATAGATATAGATAGATATACAGATATTTAAATGTGTGCGTGTGTCCCTTAAGAAGAGGACCTGAGAGCAATGACACCTAAGTAGCAATGAGCAAACTTAATGCCCAAGTCTTAGTTTCCAAATATGTCTTTCCCGGGTTCACTGGAGAATCTGAGAATGAATCATGGAAAGAACACATGAGCTTGGAACTTTATGTGTCAGAAAATAAGGAATTTTTCAAAAGAATGATGAGGACATAACCAAAGAACACGGGAGCCACCTTGAAGGAGCTCCCACTGATCAAACATGTAACAATTTGACCATTAAAATAAGTGATAAGAATAATAGATTATAACCCACTGAATACAATAAGAATCTGTGAATCCTTACTGATGCCATAACCAAATAAATAAATAGGAAGAAAAGAAAGCTCTTAGATTAGAATCTCAATTAAAAATATAGAAGGAATTTAGGCAAGACATTTCAATAAATGCTAAAATTATTAGTGGATATAAGTAAGATGGGCAGGATTTCACAGTCTCAAAGTATCTCTCTGCAAAATGTTTATTAATTACAAAGGAAAGGGAAAATTAACTTTATAATGGAGAAACCCAAAAGACATCATTTGAATCAGGTATTCAAAGTTAACACTACCAGTAATGGGACAAATCAATGTCATGTGCCACCTGATAAGATTCAATGAGAAGAAAGCAACATCACTTCTCTAACATTTCAGGAAAAAAAAAAAAAAAAAAAAAAAAAGATCACAACCTGGTTATAATCAAGGGAAAATATCAAAAGAAAAGAAATTTAGAAAACTTCCATAACGTGCCTTCAAGAATGTCAAGGTCATGAAAGTCAAGTAGAAATGGAGGAATTCTTTCAGACTGAAGGAGCCTAGGAAGATATGACAATTGAGAACAATGTCCTAAATTAGACCTTTTTGTTATACGGACATTATTAGAATTAGCAAAATTTGAATTAGGAGTCTTGAAGAATGGTATTTAGTTTGTCATATTATTTATGCAACTTTTCTGAGAGTTTAAAATTATTTGAAAACTAAAAGTTTAAAAAAAAAAATCTCTATGCTCATTTGTACTTTGTAAAGCTTCCAATGTGCAGTCTTAAAGTTACACAAGCCAGAAAAAGAATGCTCATTGAAAAACAGTAATAATAGCATCAGTAAAGTGGCAAATGAGATTAATCTCATGATGTCAACCAACCAATTTTTTCACAACACTTTTTATCTATTCTCCTGGCATCCTGTAGGCACCAGCTTTGCTTATTCATATTTTTCCTTTCACAAATCCATGCACTCATTTAAAATATAGCAAAAGATATTTTGAGAATACTTTTGCTGTTAGTATTATCTTTTACTTTACTTTCCTTTTATTCCTCCTTTCCTTCCTTCATTTATTTATTTTGGAAGCACTATTCACCCTACTAGAAGAACCTATTCTAAATATAAACTACCCTGCCCAGCCTCATGACAATGCAGCAATGATCAGACAGAGGAGAAAAGAATCACTACACATTTACCCCTCTGCACTCCTTTTCATCTGCCCATCAGTCTCTCATGCCTCTTCTTCTTTATCACTGTTTTCTTCGTTTCTTCTCTGGACCAGAGACATAAAACTGTTCTTGAAATTAATTAAACAGAGGTGGACTCCCGGCACTTGTTCTAGCCCTATAATCTAAGGTACTCAAACCTGTTACTTAAAACTTAAAAATGGAAAGACTGTAAACATTCCTGCTTTTAAAAAAAAAAATTTTAATTCATCTTCCCCTGCATTAAGTCAGGGCTATAAAACAGTCTGACACTCTAAGCAGCACTTGTCAGGAATGTGGAAATTTGCTAAAAGAGAAAAACCCTTAGAAGATCTAAATTCAAATTACCTTGACTACAATTAAAATAGTCACCATTTCTTGGTAAAGACAGGTGAGGTGGAAAGAAGACAACGACAATCAAAGAGACTGTCTTGAGACCTCAAACAACATTCATACATCAGAAGCATCCGAGAAACAGCGGTTCCAAGTTATATTTGAAGAGACGTTTTAATTCTCTTGCCAAAATCTTCCTCACAGAAACTTGGGAAATACACTATTAGATATTCCAGAGCTTTCCTCCTTTTAGTTACTCTGATTTGATGATGATAATGATGATGATAAAAACAATGCAACTAGGCGACACTGTTTGTGGCATCATAAAAACCATTGCCAATATCTTCATTCCCTTCAAGATCTCTAAAGTTAAGAAGTATTGCAGCTTGAACTGCATGCCACATTTATTGATCATTCCGCTTGATGTTGTGTCTGTACAAAGCTGGTGTGA
This sequence comes from Rousettus aegyptiacus, assembly GCF_014176215.1. Lineage (NCBI taxonomy): Eukaryota > Metazoa > Chordata > Mammalia > Chiroptera > Pteropodidae > Rousettus > Rousettus aegyptiacus. The sequence continues at coordinate 114,792,875 of NW_023416295.1, forward strand.
GTGCCACTGTTTGAGTTCATCCAATAGCCCTCTCAATAAGCCATGTTTCTGTGCTGATGAGAACCCCGAGTCTATATTTTACTCTCCCAGGGTCTGCTGCACACCTCTCAAAGGACTGCAGCTCTCCTTAGATAATCTGGTAGCACAAGGAGGGGCTTGCGCTGCTGTTTCCTAACTTAAATCAGTCTCTTTTCAGCATGGCCACTAATGCAAGCATTAGATCACAAGGTCTATTTGCCCCAAGATTATCATCCCTGTTACTTATTTATACATTTATTCATCCATTTATTGAGCAAATATTTATTAAGAAATAACTCTGTTCAAGGTACTGTTCTTGGTATAGTGAAAAAAAAAGAGAGAGATGATAATTCCCGATCTTGTGGAGATTGCATTCTAATAAAAAGACAGACAATGAAATTTTTTTAAGTAAAATAAATGGAAATAAAAGAAAGAATAAAGAGAGTGATGGGCCCTGGAAATGGGTTTACAATATTATATACGACAAGGAAGGCTTCACATTTGAACGAGAACCTGTAATGAAGTAAGGTGTGTAGATAAATAAAGGAGAGGAAACAGTAAGAGCAAAATCCCTGAGAGAGGAATGTGGCTGCTGCGTTTGAGACATAACAAGATCTGGGAGGCTACACTGGAGTACACTTGGGAGAGAGGAGGAGGAAGTGGGATCAGAAACATAATGGGGAGCCAAAATTGTATAAGATTTTGTTGGCCATTATAAAGACTTTGCCTTTTTTTCTGAGAATGATGAAAAATCACTGGAGAGTTTTGAGCTAAGGAATGACAATCTGTTGTGAATTATAGAGAAATCTTTCCAGTGAATTTGATGATGAGAATTGACTGAAAGATTAAAAAAGAGAGAGAGAGAGAGAGCAGTTTTGAGGTTATTGAAATAATTCACGCAAGAGATGACTACGGCTTGAACTAGGCTGGTAGCAGCAAAGGTGGTGAAACGTGATTTTGTTTTGCTAAAGGATTATACAGGGAGTATGTATGAGCGACCTCAAGGTTGACACCAGGATTCTGATCTGAGCAACTAGAAAAATGGAGTTCACATTTATTGCAATGGCAAAGGCTTAAGGAGAGGCAGATGTAAGGTGAAGATCGAGACTTTTGTGTCTGTACTGCTACAGTCAAGAATATCTAGTAGAAGAATTGATCATTTCATTTGGCAATGTGGAAGCTGTTAGTGACCCTTCACACGAACAGGCTCAGTAGACAGCTGGAGGCAAAGCTTATTTGGAGAGGGTCCCAGAGGGAAGAGAGCAGTGGTAATTGGAGAGTACAGGCAAATATTTCCAGTGTTATTTTCTGTTATTGGTGTTTTATTCTGGGTTGGAGCTAATTATGACATAACTTATTCGCTGATGGGGATGATCCAATCAGCGGGAATATCTTGATGCAGAAGAGAATGGGAAGAGTTGCTGGAATTATGTCCTAAAACAGGTGTGTGGTTTTAGAAGTAAAGGTGAGCCTTGGTTTGAAGATACACAACACATCTATAGGAACCAGTAGGAAGTGGTTAAGCGGGTACACATAGTGGTGGTGCTTGCAAACATTGTTTCCCAATTGTTTCTATTTTCTCAGTGAAAATAGGAGGCAAGGTCATCAGCTGGGTAGGTAAGAAGATGTTGAAGGTTTGAGAAAAGGTAAAATATATTCTATAGTAGTCCAAGAAGGGGAGCAAATAGAAAATGAAAATGTTGGGCCTTAGTATTATTGGGCTTATGTGTCCACATGATATTAGTGAACACAAATTTAAGGTTTATCTGGAGCTGCTCTATGCCATGTGGGTGTAGGCCTGAAGTAGTTGGAAAGTTGGATATAATAGGAGTAAAGGTGAGACGACTGCAACCGAGGGTGAGGTGGGCAAGGGAGATACAGGGTATTGGCGAGGGAGCAATTGTAAATATGAACCATGGAATAAAAACTGAGTAAGGAGTAAAATTAGGATATGAAGGTTTAAGACAGTGAAAATGTGGTAGAGTGACTAGATTGTAGGTCCCTGTAAAGTTGAAGAAATATTACTGCTTAATGTTAGTTTTTGAAATGAAGGTACTACACCTAAAGCACAGTGAATCTCAGAAAATAGTGGCTCTTGTATCTCAACAGGTAGTATTTGCTCCAGAACTGAAACATGCATGTCCTTTTCTATAGTGTCATTTCTTAAGAATTTATATTTAATTCCACTGACCTCCACTCAACTTTAATGTGCAGTAAGGAATTCTTGTTCTATTATGAATTCATTCTTTGAACTTATTTTCTTCCAATACTCCTTTTAATGTTTCCTAGTCATGACTGTCACCTGCTTTCCACCAAAACTCCATTTTCATGGCAAATTTCATCATTATAAGCCCTCGACTTACAGGATGAAGAGGAAAAATTGGCAGGCTAAACATAATAATTGTATCAACTGATGCAGAAAAAAACATTTGACTAAATCCAATACTCATTCATAATTTAAAAACTTTCAGCCAGTTAGGAACAGGCAAAAGCAAACTCAACCTGATAAAGAGCATCTAAAAAATCCTATAACTATCATTCTTAATGGCAAGAGAGAGAACGCTTTCCCAGAAAACAGGGAACAAAGCAAGGATTTTGTTCTCACCACTCCTATTCAACATACCACCAGAAATCCCAGCCACTGCAGTAAGGCAAGACAAGGAAGTAAAAAACATATAGGTTGGAAAGGAATAAATAAAACTGTCCTTATTTGCAGATGACATAATTGTCTATTTAGAAAATCTCAAGAATGCCACAAAAATAAAACTCTTAGCACCTAAAAAGTGGCTTCAGCAAGGTCACACAGTAAAAGATCAATGCACAAATATCAATGCTATTTCTAACAATGAACATAAGAAAACCAAAATTAAAACATTTATAATCACACTAGAAAAGATAAAATACTTAGGTATAAACTTTACAATACATGCATACCATCTATATGCTGAAAATTGAAAATGCTGATAAGAGAAGTCAATAATAACCTAAATAAGCAAAACTATCATGTCTATAGATTGGAAGACTCAAAATAAAGGTGCAGTCCTCTTCAAATTGATCTGTAGATTTAATTCATTTTCATTAAAAAATATGAATTAAACCACAATTAGCTTTCACTACTTATCAGAATGGCTAAAGTGAAAAAATAATGGCAACACAAAATGCTGGCCAAGATGTAGAGAAATTGGATCACTCATACAATGCAGGTGGAAATTTAAAATTATGCTAAACTGAAAAAAATGTTGGCAGTTGAAAAAAAATACTAAGTATTCGGTTACCATTCAACACAGCAATTCTACTCTCTAGAATTTACCCAGAGAAGTGGAAACTTGTTTATACAAAAACCTGTTTATAATGGATCATAACTGTATTATTCATAGTAGCTAAAAATTGGAACCAATCCAAATGTCCTACGATGGGTGAATGGATAAACAAACTCTGATACATCATGGAACAGAACTCAGAAATAAAAGGAATAAACTATTGATACTCAACAACTTTGGATGAATCTCCAGAAAATTATGCTGAGTGAAAAAAAAATAGTTAATCTCAAGAAGTTGTATACTATATGATTCCATTTCTGTAATATTTATTAAATGATTAAATTATATGAACTTATTAGAGGTTTCCAAGAGTTATATACAGCAATAAGGTCGAGCGAGAGGGAATTGGGTGCAATTATATAAGGGATCTTTGTGGTAATGAGGCTGTTTTATACTCTGACTGGTTGTGGCAACATGAATATTTACACATGCAACAAAACTGCAAAGAATTAAATTCTGTCTGTCCCTCTGTCTCTCTGTCTCTCTGTCTCTCTGTCTCACTGTCTCTCTGTCTCTCTCTCTCTCAAATGAGTGTATGTAGAACTTGGGAAATTTGAATAAGGTCATAGACTGTATTCAATGCAATTTTTTAGTCTGATATTGTACTACAGTTATCCAAGATGTTAACATTGGAGAACCTTTCTGCATTGTTTCTTTATAACTATAACGGCATGTCAATCTCAGTTATCTCAAAATAAAAAGTTAGATAAATAAATTTTTATATATATGAAGAGAGAGAGAAGTGGAGGGGCTCTTCGGTGGAGAACGAGTAATTTGAGCAATCTTATGCCTTAGAAAGGGAATATACACAATAAGAATCAAACACTTCTAAATACGTAACTATTACTAAAAGTGACACATCATTTTCACCAAAAGTGAAAGCAATAAAAGTAGCAGCATACATTTTTAACTTTAGCATTAATCATTTAGACTATCTCTGGTTTTTTCTCTGCCCAAATTGAAAGAAATCCTCAAATCTATTCTGAAAACTTTCTTAGATTGAGAAACTTCTGATACCTTTTCAAAGCAGTTTACTGTCAGCTTTGAGTATCCTCTGAGTCTGTTTGCAACTTATTAGAAAAATTTTTTCAGTTTCCATCTGACCATACACAATGAATTTTCACTTTATCCATTTCCTGACTGCTCTCTCACCTTTAGCATAACAGAAAGATCTTTCGGCCTCTTACGATCTGTAAAAACAAAATTCAGATGAGAGGAATCATCCTCAAAACTGGATTACCTGACTTGCAGACAAGCATAATTTTCCATCTTCGGCTGCCTTCCACAGGCATTTCTACATTCTGAACTGCCAATCCCTAATGACATCTCTCATCTCTAAACTATTATCTATACTAATGTATTTATTTTAAACTGAGGCATATTTATTTGCAATAAAAAGCACTCACTTTAAGTGTAAGTTTGATACATGTTGAAAATAAATTTACCTCCTTGTAACCATCATAATCAAATTCTAGAACATTTTTATCACCCTGAGAATTGCCCTTGGCCTCTTTCTCCAGCCCTCAGGCCCATTATTTTGCTTTCCATCACTATAAATTGGTTTTGTCTCTTCTAGAATTTTACTTAAATAAAAACATAAAGCGTGGATATTTTTTGGTCTGGCTTCTTTAACTCAGCATAATGTTTTTTTAATATATTTACTGATGCAGTTGTGTGTATTAGTAATTCTTTATTTTTATTATATTACATATATATAGTTTACCCACTCACTTGTTGATGGACATTTGGATTATTTTTAGTTTTGGACTTTTATAAATAAAGCTGCTGTGGCTGTACATGTACAAGTCTTATATGTAATCTTGTGCTTTTATTATTATTGGGTAAACACAAGAGTGAAATGGTTCCTAGGATCAAATGGTAGGTGTATATTTAACTTTATAAGGAACTGCTAGACTATTTTACATTATCACCAGTGACATATGAGAGCTCTAGTTTTTTCACATTCTTCATAACATTTGCTTAGTCTTTTTAATTTTAGCCGTTGTAGTGGGTGTGTAGTGAAAGATCATGTGGTTCTAAGTTATAGTTCCCCGATGACAAATAATGTTGAAAATCTTTTTATGCGCTTATTAACCTTCACATACCTTCTTTTATGAACTGCTCAAATCTTATACCCATTTTTTAAAATGGATTATTTGTCTGATTGAGCTTATGTATTCTGGATAAAATTCTTCATCACACATATTGTGAATATTACTTCCCAATGTATGGCTTACTTTTTCACTTTTCTTAAGAATGTCATTTGAAGATAAGAAGTTTTAATTTTAATAAGATCCAATATATCATTTTTTAAATTTTATGACTGGTACTTTAGTGTCTTATCTGTGATATGTTTGCCTACCCCAAGGCCATGTACATTTTCTACTGTTTTTGTCTAAAGGTTTTATATTTTATGTTTAGATCTATATAATACAATTTAATCCTCTTTTGATTTTAAAAACAACAATAAATGCCAGAACTCAACTTCCTCTATCTCCATTAATATTAAACTTATTTAAATTTAATCTATTAGTGAGTCAGTGTTTTATTTGAACCCCAAAGAATTGCCATTGGTGTAATAAAGCAAAACATTAATATCTATTAACAAGGGTTCCAAATACATAAATTGCTTTGTGTGTTAACAAACTATTTATATTTCACATGTACCAAGGTAAAAGCATTAACCATAAGAACTACCTTAATCATGCTCTTATCAAGAACTTCATCTCTGGTTCTCTTTTTATTCTTGAAATTCCCAAAGTTCAATCAATCTTACAAGGAGAAATGACCAATGGAGAATGCAATAACAATTCCATCCCCTCTTGCACTCTAGAATTGGGAAAACTACTATGCAACAAGTAAATTCTAAATCTGCTTTTGCCCTCCTTCTTCTTTCATATTCTTACGTATTTCCAGTGATGATTTATCCTCTGAAATGAATTGGCCCCAGAAGATGTTAGAGGGAGTTTCATAATGGCTTAAGAAAAGCATCTTGTAATGTTGATAGATTTTTATGTAAGTAATATGAAAACGCATATAAATAAGCATTTCACTCTTTGATTTAAATACTCAATTCATATACACACACATAGAAACATGGGTAGATAAGTAGATAGATAGGTGATAGATAGATAAGTGGATGGATGGTGGATACCAATGGTCTGTACTTAATGAAAACGAGGTTCCAATACACCATTCTGGGGTCTATAATTCTGAGAAAGAGGTTCTTGAAATTGCTCTTGCCCATTCTCCATACAAAATAACCCTGGTCTACACAATATAACCTAATATTGTATTATGTAATTTAAATACCTTTTAAATGTTTTTGTGCTTATAGATTTTTTAATACAATTCTAAAATAGATTCTGAGTGTCTACAATGTGACATGCTATGTTCTATAGCAGTGATCTTGAACTCTGGCTGCATGTCAAAATAACAGTAAATTTCAATAAAATACCGATGGCCAGACCTACCCAAAACTATTCACTCAAAATCTCCAGGACTGAGACTCAGGGTATCCAAATGATTTTTTTGTTCACCCAAATGCATAACCATTGTTCTAGATTAATAGTTCTGAAAGTGTGGTCCATGGACCTCTAGGGGTCTCTGAGACCCTTTCAAGGGGTCTACTAAGTCAAAAGTCAAAGCTTTCCCCAAATTTCTACATAACTATTCAATAGAAGTTTAGCATGCAATATATGCATTTTCATAAAAGTGTATTGAACTGAATTAATCATAATTTTGGTTTTCATTCAACTTAATGCTTCTGAACCAGGGTAGTCTTTGGCAGAGAATAAAAAAAATGACAATAAAATGACAAATGTTCCTATACTTTCAATTTTACTCAAAGGTTTAGAATAAGAAGACAAGTCATTATTTCCCAGTTTACTCTTCTCTGCTTATAGGGGCAATTTTGTGGAAAAGTTTCAAAAGCACTACCTAAATATAAGGAAGAAAATAACTTTTTAACACTTAATAACAAAGTATTATAAACTAACCAAAAGCAGGAGGGATGGAAATGGAAGGTGAGGTGATTATGCCTTTGGCCCTTCAAGAAGCACCCTTCATTGGTGTTCTTGCCAGAAGCAATATCCAGCTATTTACATTAAGCAAATCAGCTGTTTAAGAAGTTAGCTGCTTGAGGTAAAAGCAAGCAGGCTTGAGGAAGACCTCTCCATACAACGTATCAAAAAAGATGAAGATAAAAATAGAAGAGAGGAAATGATCCAAAAAAGAAAACTGGAAAATATGTTTTTTAGGAGTCAGAGGAGAATCAAAAGCCATATCCAAATAATACTGAGCAGATAAATATGGCCTAGGGCAGAAAGAACAGTAACATACCAGTACTGGAACTCAAATTAAGTGCATGTCACTTCTCACAGAGTGAACCAGAAGTCAGAGAAATACAATTTAAAATATGCACAAGAAATCATTTTTTGCCTGTTTAATTGGCAAAACATTATAAAATTTGATTGTATGCATTTTTATGAAGATATATAAGGAAACATATTCAACTGTTATTTGAATGTAAAATGGCACAGTTTTTGGAGGATAATATCCATTAAAAGTCAACATGCACAGCTTTTGATCAAGTAATTCTACTTACAGAAATTTATTCTTGAGAAATAATCAAACATTAGCACAAAGATATATATCCATAAGAATGTTCTTCGCAACATTATTTGCGACTAAGAGACTAAGCCTTCAAAACCTTTTACTTGCCAACAAAATGGACATGGTTAAATATAGCATGGTACTTGTACTTGGTTGTAGTTAAGAATAATGAGGTGGATCAACAGAGTATACATGGTACCCCCAGCTGTATAAAAGTACCTCAATAAATATATGTGCACGTGTGTATATAAATATAAATACAATACATTTTAAATAATTTCCTATATTGGGGTATTTCATGTGGGAAAGAGCTATTAAATATATAGATATAGATATATTGATATATGGATATACAGATGTATTCATAGATATATAAATACAACCATATGAGTAAAGGTGGACATTTTGAGGAGAAAGCAACATCCTACTACTTACTGTAGGAGCCAGAAAAGGGATTCCCACAGAAGAGATTTGAGAAAATTCTAGAGGGACTAAGAAATCTTGAATAAAAAAATTAAGGATAAAAAAATTAAGACTTGTAGGACTGTGGGATAATGGAGTGTTTTCATTGTTTTTGTTTTTGTTTTCGATTTTCTCTGAAGGTTGGGATTTGGAAGATAAAGTACTATGTGAGAAGTGAGTAGCTCGATATAGATGGCATATATAGGTATAGATGGTATAGGTATAGATAGATGTAGATATAGATAGATATAGATATAGATAGATATAGATATAGATAGATATAAATATTGATGATATATAGACATAGATTAGATATAGATAGATGATGATAGATAAATAGATAGAGACATAGACATTGTATAGATAAATAGATATAGATATGTAGATATAGATAGATATAGATATGTAGATATAGATATAGATAGATATGGATATAGATGATATAGATATAGATGATATAGATATAGATATAGATATAGATATAGATATAGATATAGATATAGATATAGATATAGATATAGATATAGATATAGATATAGATATAGATATAGATATAGATAGATGATAGTGATAGAGATTGAGATAGATGTTATAGATATGGATATGGATATAGATGATATAGATATTATAGATATAGATAGATATAGGTATAGATATAGATATAGATGATATAGATATAGATAGATATAAATATTGATGATATATAGACATAGATTAGATATAGATAGATGATGATAGATAGATAGAGACATAGATGATTGTATAGATAGATAGATATAGATATGTAGATATAGATATAGATAGATATAGATATGTAGATATAGATATAGATAGATATGGATATAGATGATATAGATATTATAGATGATATAGATATAGATATAGATATAGATATAGATATAGATATAGATATAGATATAGATATAGATATAGATAGATGATAGTGATAGAGATTGAGATAGATGTTATAGATATGGATATGGATATAGATGATATAGATGATAGAGATAGAGACAGAGATAGATATAGATGATATGGATAGGGATATAGATATAGATATAGATGATATAGATTGATATAAATATAGACATAGATGATAAAAATAGATATAGATATAGATATAGATATAGATATGAAATCAAAGAATGAGATTTGGATTTCTAAACTATGGACATGGTGAGTTAAGAATATACTTATGTCCACAATTGGTGAGATATTGACCCACAAACTATTTGACTTCTTTAAGAGGAATTTCTATTGAATAGGATGAGTTAGTGGGGAGGAGTGTTCAGCTAAAATTTGACAATTTACTCTAAAGCATCAGTTTTTCCTGCACTCTATATAAGATTTTTTTAAATTATTGATATTCCTTTCTCATTTTGGAGCTAACATCTAAAATTTTTGTTATATGTATAAATGATTGCAAATGATATAACTTCTTGTGTATTTTAAAGAATGACATTTGAAAATAGAACCGTTCCATCATGTTTAATGTGAGTCAAATGAATTTAAACACCATAATAATTTGAAGGATGCATGAGCAAGCTCTTCTCTGTCAGTCATAAATCTAATATCATTCTTTTTTCTCTCTAAACTTACATTTTCAGTCCCCAAAAGATTATCGATCTTAATACAATATATTGATATGCTTAAAAGTCTTTTATTGATCTGCCATATACTCTTTAATAAAATATGTATATAAATTAAATTTTTAATTTTCAAAAATGTTATGAGACCATTAAGTATGACAATCTTTCTTCTGGATTGAATTATCATTAAAATGGCTTTTAGTACACAATCAATGAAAATATAAATATATTAAATATTGTTAGAATTAATAAACATAAAAGTAAAATTTTATTGAGAATTCATCTCATTGAAATTAAGGTGCTTTTTATTTTTCAATTATTTTATGTATCCATGGATGATTATTTTATTTATAATGAGAGGTCAGTGAAAATTAATAGTCAAAGGAAGAGATATATTAGACCACCAATAGGAGCTGGACTTACAAATGGTGTTGTTAAATGCATCTTTTACAATAGAATCCATGATGTATTTCTATTAAATTACTGAACTCTAATATCATATCTTTTGGAAAAGCTCATTTACCTCCAAGGTTGTGTGTGTCCCAGTTTGAAAATCACTGGCATAGAGTATATTAGGATGACATAAAATGATAGTGAAGTTCCAATAAGCCACATGAGAAAGTTACTAAGAAAGGGATCAGTAACACCACAGTCTCAGATATCAATATACCAATGTGCAAACAATGGATAATAAATAAATCTAATAACATACTGAATAACAGAGTTTGGTAGATGATGTGAAATGATGGAAAACTATAATATATTCCAAATGAACAGATATTTGAAGGAAGACAAGGTAGGACTGTATGTCATACATACCCTATACACCTGAATGTGTATACTGAGAAGCAGTTAGAAAAATATCCTAGAAATCATGAATTGAAATACTATTATTAAAATAATCACAAAGGACAATGCCAATTAGAAAAAATTGATGATGCTTTTTGGCACAGACTATAAATCTTGAAGAAGCCTCAATAAAAACATTTCTCTTTCCTAACATTGCTTCCAATAGTAACCCCTAAATTAGGAAGATGAGGCCAGATATTCACAGGGAATGGTAGTTTTAAGGAGGCTTACATTATTTAGAGCAAGGATGAGCAAAGAAAAACTTAACTCCTCTGTGGGAAGACTCTCTTCTAAGTGAAATAAAGGGAAAACTGAAACAAATATTCCCAATTTCTCTTTCCAAATCCAAAACCTGCCAGGAACAAAGTGAGTAAATGGAGCAGAAAGAGGCTGATAGCTTAACTACTTTAGCTCCCCGTATGGGAAGGAAAGACCAGGAGAAAATAAATACTCTCCATTAATACAGATTATAAAACTGCTAAAGAGGCAAGAGAAGATATTCATTATGAATTAACTACCTGGACTTTTTGCTGGAAGTCTTTCTTTTCTCTTAAGAAAATTGTCGATGAGGTTCTTAATTGTACCTGCTAATAATTTCAACCCTCAGGAAAGAAAATTACATAGTAGAAGAAACTACTCTAAAGCTACTACTTCTTTCTCTTTTTTTAAATGTAAAATTTATTTGAGTATGAGATAAAAGCATATCAAAATTCAGAGGATAATGGGTAAAATGAGAAAAGGAAATCTGGATGGTCTTTAACAACAACAAAAAAAATGATTGATTCATGGATATGGAGTGTCTTCCATATGCCAGCCACTGTTCTAGATGCTGGAGATTCAGCAGTGAATAAATACAACAGACAAAAATCCCTGGAGGGGACAAAATAAATAATGTATGATGGTAATAAGTACTATGGAGAAAAATAGAACAGATAAGAAAGACAGAGTATACTGGAGGTGGACAGTAAAATTTTACAGACTTTTGGGTACAGACCCAAAGGAAGTAAGAGCAACCCCTATGGATACCTGGAAGAAAGGCATCCAAATAGATGAATCATCGAGTACAAAGACCCTGCAGGAGCTCACTGGACAAGTTTGAGATTGGCATGAAAGCCACATGATCAAAGTGAAGTGACTGAGGGAGAGGGTTAGGAGATAATAAGGTCAAAAATGTACAGGGTCCAGATTTTAACTGTCACTGAGTGCAAAGGTACACCACTGAAGGATTATGAACAGAGAAGTGATATAATCTTAATTCTTAAGAAAGTTATTTCGGTTTCTGTTTAAAATAGAGATAATCGCAATAATACAGGCAATAAATGATGGTAGTATAAATTCAAGTGAAAGTACAGAAGATAGTGCAATGAATTTGATTATGGATAGTGTAATGCAAAACCAATAGTTATGAGAGATGAGAGAAAGAAGGAACCAAGGGTAAATCCAAAGTTTTTAACCTGTGCAAGTTGGAGGACTGAGCTGCTGTTTACTAAGATGAAAAAGACTACTGAAAAGCATATTTGAAGAGAAATATAGGAATTTGATTTTGGACATACTAAATTTGAGATGCCTATTCAATTTGTAGGTGGAATTGTTGAATCAGCAGTTAGATATATGAGTCTGAAATTCAGTGTTGTTCAATAGAAATATAATCTGAGTTACATAAATAATTTTAAATTTCTTAGTAGCTGCATTTAACAAGTTAAAATAAACAAATGAAATTCATTTTAGTGATGTATTTATTAAAACAGTATTTTAAAACATTATCTTTTAACATGTAATATAGCTATATTTAACTTTAATATTTAACATAATATTTTATCTTATTATTTTTAACTAAATTTTCAAAATTTGGTGTGTATTTTGCACTTTTTAGAATATCTCAATTGAGAATAGCCACAGTGTTCAATAGCCATATGTGACTGGTGGCTATTTATTGGACAGTGTAGGTTTAAAAACACAGAACTGTCTGAAGAGTTCAGATCAAAAAAAAAAAAAAAACAAGCAAAAAAAAAAAACCTTGTACAAAATGTAGAAAAAAAGAGTACTGCAATTTTAAGATATGTTTGACAGCAAATAAAAGCCTCAAACCCCAAACCTCAAACAAGCTTAAACGAAGGTATGTATCAGCTGCCAGAGATAGTCCTAAGTAGGGAAGATGCAATCATGTCAGCAAAGACCCAAATTCTTTTCATGTATTTGCATTGGCATCTGTGTGTTGCCTTTGTCTCAAAGCTGGTAGCAAAATGGTAGCAGTAGTCCCAGATATGACATCTTGATATAACAGTATTCAGAAGAAAACTTTAAAAAGCATTTCTTCTTGTGTGTGTCTCTCAATTACTGGGAAGACTTTACTAAGAGAACATCTCTTTATAGAATTCATTTCATATCTTGCTGGCCAGAATTGAGTTAAATGCTGTTCCTTAACCAATCACTGTCACGAAGTGGATATGGGTAGTTCCAATTCTGGGTAAGATGAATTAGGTACCCTCTAATCTGTCTTTTTCACTAAATCTAGTAATAAAATCAGGAGATTATAAATGAAACATTTGAAGACTTTTAAAAGTGAACATCAGCAGACAGATTTGGGAAGACAGGGATTCAAATCATCCCAAAACAGTGAGTTTATCTTTTCTTCCTTCAGTACCTCATAGCCAGGTTTCAAGGCAGGCCCAAAACCAGATGTAGACACTAGTGTGGATAAAAATATCTCACAAAGGAGGTCTCTAGTTCAAGATTAAGGATTAGAAAAGTCTATTGGCAGCAAAAGCCATGGCAGCAGGAGCCCATAGGCACCTGAAACTCCAAGAAAGAGGACGTTTCCTCTCTGACCAGAAGAATTATGGTCCCAAAAAGGTGACGAAAACCTTTATTTCTCTCTCTCTCTCTCTCTCTCTCTCTCTCTCCTCCTGATAGAAATAGATGACTACAGAAAGAACTTTCTGCAAAGTTGGTACACACTTCAGTTTGGTCCTGAAGTTGAGGACATTTGCAAGAACTATGTGGCCGAGCAAGGTAAATAGAGTCATGGCTTTCCAGCCAGAGAACCATAAAAGGGAGCCACAGGGAACTGTGAAGTCCTGAGAACATAATAGAGAAAGAGGAGCTTCAGACAGCAATATCATAAGGTTATTTATGAATTCCTGGGCTTCTGCTGGAGCTACACATACATGGATCTGATCCTAAACAGCATACTAAAGACTTTGATAACTGAACTGAGAGATAAAATCCTGGCCAGACTGACCACTAGATATGGGACAAATTTGCATAGTTCAACAAAGATTTTGAAACAAAACTGGCATTGAAACCACAATTTATAGAGGTTAACTAGAAGTAGTGGTTTGAACCCAATAAGGTCAACTGCCTGCTAAACAAAAATATCAATGTTTGTAAAATTTAAACAAGACCCAATGTCTTATAACTTAAGATTCAAAATGCTTATGTTATAATCCACAAGTACTCAACATATGGAGAACCAAAAACTCTGGACCCATACGGCAAAAGACAATCAACATATGCCAATGTTGAAATGACACAAATTTAAAAATTAACAAATATTTTAAGGTAGCTACTACCACAAAAATGTTCAGCAAATAAGGATGAATACCGTTCATATGAATAGAAAGATAGAAATCTCAGCAAAGAGATAGATGTAAAGAAGATCAAATGGAAACTTTAGAACTAAAAAATGCAATAACCAAAATTTAAAATTTACTAGATGCTCTTAATAGTGAATGGAGATGACAAAGTAAGATTCAGTGAACTTAAAGACAAATTAATAGAAATTATCTAATCAGAGCAAGAAAGAAAACAAGATTAAAAGCTTGAATGAGGCTCTAAAGATATATGAGGCAATAGCAAAAGGTCTAATGTGTATTTCATCAGATTCCCTGAAGAAGAAGAGAAAGAGTACAATGCAGAAAAATAATATTTGAAAAAAAAATAATGGCTGAAAACTTCCTAAATTTGGTAAAAGGTATATACTTACAGATTTAAAAATCTTAATGAATCACGAACAGCATAAAAGTCTTTGATATCTTCGCAGCCATGCTCATACACATCACATTCACACTACTAAAAACAGAAGAAAAGCATTTTAAAGTATTGAGAGAAAAATGGCACATTATTTGCAGGAGAACAATAATTAGAATAACTGTGGATTTCTCATCAAAAACCACACAGGAGGTGGAGGAAATGTAAAAACATTTTTAAAATACTAGAATTAAAAATCTGTCAAGCAAGAATTCTATATCCAATGAAAATATTCTTCAGAAATAAAAACAAAATATAAACATTCTTAAGTAAAGAAAAATTAAAATAATTTATTACCAGTAGACCTGTTAATGAAAGAATTGCTAATGAAAGCTATTCATACAAAGAGATATAAAACCAGAGGAAACTTGAGACATCTTTAATTAATAAAGAGCATCAGAAATAGTAAATATACATTTCAGTCAATATGACAGAGTAGGTAAACACTGTGCTTGCTTCCTCTCACAATCACATCAAAATTACAATTAAACTACAGAATGACCATCATTGACGATTGCCTGAAGTCTCGCTGAATGGATGTACCACACCTTGAGACTGGTAAGAAGGGCAAAAATGCAGATCGGACTGTTTCCAGACCCGCATGTGGTGGTTAAATATCTGGAGGAATATCTCAGCTATGGCGGTCCCTCCGTTCCCAGAGGAGCGAAGAGTCCCAGCTCCATACCACTTCTTTGAACTAATGAGTATTAAGCAAGGTCACAAGATACAAAATCAATACTGAAAAAAAAAAAAAAAAGTATCTCAATATACTAGCAATAAATAGTTGGAACCAAAATTTAAAAGCAATGTTATTTAAAATATCTCTGAAAGATTAATTATGTATATATTTAACTTTTGTACTGGATCTGTATTCTGAAAACTACAAAACACTAATTAAAGAAATTAAAGAAAAGTTAAATTAATAGACACTCAATGTTTTTGGATTGGGAGACTCAATATAGAAAAGATGTCAATTCTCCCCATATCGATCTACAGATTTAAAACAAGCATGGTAATAAAACTCCTAGCAGAATGTTTTCTGGATATGGAAGAGCAGATTCAAAAATTCATATGGAAAGGCAAAGGAACTAGAATTTAGCCAAAAGAATTTTGAAAAAAAAGAGCAAAGTATAAGTTTCATACTTACTATAAAATTATAATAATCAAGACTGTGATACTGGCAAAAGGAAAGACAAATCAATCAATGGAACAGAATACAGAGTACAGAAATAAAACCACACAAATATGGCCACTTGAATTTTTTTATAAATATGGAAAGCCAATTCAATAGAGAAAAGATAGAGTTTTTAAAAAATGATGTTGGAACAATTAAACATTTGTTTAAGAAAAGAACTTTGTCCTAAATCTCACATTTGCTACAGAAGTTAACTCAAAATGGATCACAGATGTAAACATAGTGTTGAACTACACAACTTTTACAAGAAAAATAAAAGAAATTTTTCATGACTTGAGATGAGACAAAGAGGTTTCAGCTATAACACCATAGGTACAAACCTATAAAAAAATAATAAATTGAACTCGATTAAAATTATTTTAATTGCTCTATGAAAGACACTATTAAAATAGTGAAAAGATAAGTGATATGCTAGAAGAAAATACTTCCATCATATATCTTAAAAAGGACTTAAATCCAGAATATATAAAGAACTTTCATAATTCAACAGTAAAATAACCCAATTAAGAAATGGAAAAAGGACTTGAACAGACACTTTACAAAGAGGGCATGTATAAGCCAAACACATTAAATATGTTCAATGTCAAGAGCCACAGGGAAAATGCAAATTAAATTCACAATAATATAATAGCACACACCTGCAAGAATGACTAAAATAATAATAATAATAATAATAATAATAATAATAATAATAATAAAAGATTGACAGTACCATGAGCAGGTAAAACAATGGGTGCTGTCATAAATTGCTGATGGTAATGCGCTATGCTTCAGCCACTCCAGAAAATGGTTTGGCAGTTTCTTATAATGGTAAATGTACATTTATTGTATGGCCATCGATCCTCCTCTTGAGAATTTACCCTAAGGAAATGAAAACTATGTTCATAAAAAAAAAGCTTATACTCAAATGTTTATTGCAGCTCAGCTCTATTCATGATCACCAAATATCGAAAACAGTGAAAATATCCTTCAACAATTAAATGAATAAACAAACTGTGGTACATACTTATAATAAAATACTACTCACCAAAAAAAAAGAAACAAAGTGTTAATACATATAATAATGTGAGTGAATTTCAAAAGCGTTATGCTGAGAAAGAAGCCAGATTCAAAAGACTGCACATGTGCAGTTACATTTACGTTACACTCTCAAAAAAATAAAATTATAGTAACAGAGACTAAATCAGTAGTTGCCAGGAGTTGAGGGTCAGGGTGAGGATGAGACTATGAAGGGACAGCACAGTGAAATGTTTTGGGGTGATGGAACAAACATCAATTGTCTATTGACTTAAAGAATAGCATTAATTTTTTTAAGTGGAATGAATTTGGCACATGGCTGCATAGATAGGAGGAGCGCAGGATAAGGATGGGGATAATTCAACCAAATAGGGATTTATTTAAAAAGAAGGAAGGGATAGAATGTTCAATATGCAAGCAGCAGTGATCACTATAAGCATACAATAAAGGGCAAATTAATGTAAGAGAGTGGCTTAGATCTGTTAGAAATTGTGGCAATGGATAAGTCGAGACTGGACTATGTCGAAAATAGTGCAAAAATAAATTTTATTTTATTTTTTTAGTTATTTGGAGCAAAAATAAGGAAGCAATAAGCCCTCTGCTAAGGACAGATGGTGTAAGATTAGATGACAGAGAGAACATTAACTACCTAATTGTTATTATGCTCCCATTTTATCTGTCAAGAAGATGGTCTAATATAAGTGAAAATGGTGAGTTACAAGAACAGAAAGTACAATGTAACTCTATTTGAGTTAAATATATATGTGTCTATATAAACATATGTGTGTGCCACACACACATATGTGCATAGATATAATAGATTGAAATGTTAATGGTTATTTTTAGGTATAGGATCATCATTTTCTTATTGCCATGCATATGTATTTCCCAAATATTCTGTAATGTACACTTATTACTTTTAAAATAAAATAGAACATGTAAATGATTTCAAACTGAAAAAAAGAGAGAGAGTCAAAGAAACTTGAAGTAAACAGAAGCTCCAAGTGAGGATGTTCTAAAAGAACATATGGATTTTATGAGTTACAATTAACTACACTCCAGAGCACCGGAAGAACTTTTGAAGAACAGAAGACATGCCAAAATAGTTCTAATCTTAAAAAAAAAAAAAAGCGTCAGCTTCTGAAAGTAACAGCAAAATTGTATACCTAATTATTGAAAGAACACATCTGGAGAATTTAGAAAAGAAACACCACTGTAATCCTGGTTTAGGCTCACTAAAAATGAGTCATGACAGACAAACATCATTTTCTTTTCTAGACAGTTACTACAAGAAGTAATGGCTGCTATGTTCTCAGACTTGACCTGTCTTTTTTCTATCTTCCTAATGAAAGAATCATGACTTTCATTTTGGAAAACTATTTGGCTATTTAATAGACTTTTAAAACTTACCATGGCCAATAGTTAATTCATTTTTTCTCCTAAAACTTTGTCTTCCCAGTACCTTTTCCATCTCAGAAAATAGCAACTGCAACCTTCCATTATTCACTAAGGCCAACCATCCTGGCATCATCCCTGACTCCATCTTCTTCCTCACACTCCACTATCAAATCCACCAGAAAATACTGCTGATTTTACCTTTAAAATACATCAAATATCTGACCACTTTCTTAACACTGCTGCTACTACCACCCGCACTCAGTACCACTTGCCATCTTTTCTCACCTAGCTTATTACAATGGCTTCTAAGTACAATTCCTACTTGTATCTTTGGCTACCTACACTCTCCCAACCTTTTAAAACATAAGTCGGGTCATGTTATTCTTCTGATAAAACCCTTGGATGATTTCATTTTACTCAGGTTAAATGTCAAGGTTCTTACCATGACCTTCAAGGTCCCTAATGAAATGCTTTAATTTCTTCTCTTTTTTTAGCTGTTTCCCTTGCTCACCTGGCTCTAGCCACAGTGGCCTTCTTGCTGGACCTTGAACCAACCATGTACACTCCTGCCTCAGGGCATTTGTACTTGTTCTTTCCTCTATCTGGAATTCCTTTTTCCAGATACCCACACAGCTATGATAACCATATATCCCGGTTTGGCTGAGAGAGTCCACATTTGTACCTGCTACCCCAAGACAGCAGGTACAATCATAAAAGTATCCCCATTTGGATAAAATTATATGATCTTCCTACCTTGTGGTTCATTGCCTCATCTTTCAGGTCTGTTTAATCTCAACTTCTTACTAAGGACTCTGACACCTGATTTAAAATTGTAGCCCCATCCCAGCCACTTATTTTCTTTCTTCGTTGTTTGTTTTTTTCTCCGTGGCTCTTTCACCTCTTGATATACTCTATCACTTTTTTATTTATTATGTTTATTGTCTATATCCCGCCACTACATACGTAAACTCCATAAAGGCAGATATCTTCCCTGTTTTATTTCCAATATTGTATCCTCAGCACCTAGAATGTCTAGTATAAAGCAGTTCTAAATAAATGTCTGTTGATAAATGAATGCACAAATGAGTGCCTAGAAACTTATTTTCTCATTAAATATCAAAATAAAATAAAAGTTTATCTTTGGGAAGCTTGAAGAAAAACAAATATTCTATAAAACATTCCTTGAAACCATATAACCCGATATACCTCATTATCTAATTAAAATTTAGTACCCTAGACTTACAAGATTGAGTTTTAATTTAAATATTTTTCTTATTCAAATGGACATACATAATCATATTGAATATATATATATATATATATATATAATATTATATATAATGCCAGGATTCCTTTATTCCTTTGATTGAAAGTAGTATAAATTTAATCTGAACTTCTGGGAGTAAGGGGAAAAATAGAGGGGAATGGTTACAGGAAAGATACTATGGAATCCCATAGAAATGAAAGAACGAATTTTAGCACAGCAGCTTCTGAAATTCTTAGATCCTAGACATAGGAATTCAAACACAAACAAGAATCTTCTCTCTTCTCTGCTCTTGCTGTATTTTGGCCTTATTCTCTCCTATTGCAAACTGACTGTACTTTTTTCTCCCAGCTCCCAGCTGTAGTAAAAAAAAAAAAAAAAATCCTATCAACCCCAGATTGAATAACATCCACTATGGAAAGAGCATGAAATACAATTATGTCTCCCCCACAGCCCAGAACATACTGGTTCCTGTCACAAAATGACAATTCCTCCCACATCAAAGTCCACTTCAATACCTTTTTGTATTTTTTAAATGCTGCATAATGCTATAACCTGTTCCAAAGATTAATAAACACCAATATGTTGTTCATTTCTAAATGTGTAAGATATTTTCCTATATATTGAGTTGATTCAGCACTTCAACAAGCTCTTTGTAATTTTACCATCCAGTAGCCAATTTACTTTACTTTAATATGACACATTATCGGAATACTGTATATCCCATAGTCATGGATACTTTCTTTTTTCACTGTTAAATAGTGACATACATTTTTAATTTACCCATAGTGAATATTAAAATATGACAGCTGTATTTGTTTTTCATGATGTAAAGTGAATGATAATATCTCATAAGCTGATTTATCTCCTTTTTTATCTGCAATGATCTTACTATGTTCTTTCAGCTTAAAAATATTAATATTGAGGCACCACGTACTTTGACGTTAGAGAATACTTTTTCTCAAGAACCAACGATTTTACCTAAAAGAAGAGAGAAACAAAAAATAAAAGAACATTTCTCAGGGCCACCTAAAGAAACAAACAACAACTCCAAATAACCAGTTAAGTTTTGACAATATTGCAAAGTTTCTTTTGTTCAGATACATGATACAGAAATTCCCATGAAAATAACAAAATCAATTAAAGTATGAATTGTTATAATTAGAGCTGTCATTGTCATTATCATGTTATCAACACAAAAATGCCTCGTCCACATTCTAAATTAAATTTGCTGTATAATTTGTGCAAAGTGAATGCTATAAATTGAACCAAAATGTTGTGGATGATATGTAGCAGACTATTTTTTGTTCATTCTGTTTTGTTTTATGGGTTTTTCACTTTGAAGGAATTTAACAGATTTGATCTCCTTTAAGAAAATCATGTATGCAGGGCCTGAAGCAGTGATTTATGCTATGACATAATATGTTTTTGACACAAAAAGTACTTGTCAAAAATCAAGACACAAAAACAACTATTCTAAGTGTTTTAAGGGGAGCAAGGAGAACCTGGCTTTCATCAGTCAATAATACATCTGACATAAATAATGATTGAAAACTGACAGCTACAAGATGTGGTTTAGATGCTTCAAAACCCTAAAAACGAAAAAGTAAAAAATATCAATTTTGTATTTACAGCAATTTTGCTGTAATGTAATTAACTTCTACTCATTGCAACAAGTGTTATAATTGTACTAGTAATTGGTGAGTCATATCATGAACAACATCTTTAACCAAATACTTGTTTTCATAGTATTTTCACAGCTCTGCCTCAAAATTGAGTTTGATTTGGCACTATAGAAGTATAGATTTAATCTTTCATCTTCTGCCTCTTTCATGAGTAATTTTCTTTTTAAAAATAAACAAAAAGAAAAAATATTAGGTTGAGTAATGATGTAGATTTTTAACTGGTCATGATCCTCAAAAACAGTGAAGATTAATTGGGATGATGTGACTTTTTGAAACCCTGCAGAAAGGCAGTACACTTTCATAAAACCAAAGAGAAATGTCTGTTCTAAAAAACGGCTCCAGGGAAATCATACCATCGCAAAATATTTTCCTCAAAAGACTCATACTCTCTGCTTTGGGACTTAAAAACTTCTCATTTGTACATAGCGACTGCTTCATTCGGGTATAAACTCTGGGCTTCCTCACTCCAAGTTCATTTTTACAGGACAAGATATAGGTAGGAATCAGCAGAGATGGCTTTGTTCCTTCACATGACCAACTGTTCACCCAGTCCCTCAAAAGGCCAACACTTTCTCAGTTCCATTATCATAAAGCTATGATTATATACTAAGGTTTTATCTTCAGTTTCAGAAATAGACTAAATATTCCAAGACTCCCTGGTTTGGGCTATTGTGGTAACATGAAACACAAGCTAAAACGGCAATGCTTTGTTGTACACTCACTTGAGTGCCTTTGTTTTTTCAAAAATACTTTGCCATCCATGACAAAGACTGGTTAGGTACTCTCACCAAATTCATTTATCCCTCTTTCTGGTGCACAACTCTATTTATTTTCCAACCTTTCTTAAAATTAGAAGTGGCCATGTGACTGAGTTCTAGCCAATAGAAAGAATGTGACTTTCAGATTGTGTTTATAACAAGATTTCATGCCCAATTCACTATTTTTCTTATTTATTTATGGGCTGAATGGAGAGGTCTCTGAGAACATAGAGGAAAGTAGAGGCAGGATACTCAGTTTGGACCTAGTTGAACCCATAAATGAACATGTGGAACACTGACCAAATGTCATGTGCATGAAAAATAAATTATTATTATGTTAAATAATAGAGATTTGGGAAATTTAGGAACTTATTTAATAACTAGAATAACCTTACCCAATACACATCCCCACTCCTAAATCTAGTTGAGTGATAACCAGAGTAAAGAGAGAGCATTTGGATTGCTGTTTAGGAAACGTTCACTACACTCTCTCTTGCACTATGGAGAGAATCTACTTCCTGCATTACTGATGTTGTGTATTGGCCCAATGTGCTCTTCCAATGGCATGTTAGCAGATATGCTGTGAGTAAAAGCCTTAAATATGCTGTGTAGTTTGGGCTCGGCTATGGCGCTCTGCTGAACTGCCTAAGAGCATGCCCTGAGTAGCTCCTCTTCAGCCCAAACCCCTCAAAAAATATATACAGAGCAGACTTAAACTCAACCCACAGCCTGGAGTGAAGGCCATCTGACCCACAGTTGGAAGCAGAGTCATCCAGCTGTGCACTTCCTAGGTAAGCTGAGCCATGCTTAACTGAAAGACATGTGAGCAAGAAAGATATATGCTTGTTGTAAGCCACCGAGTTTGGGCGAGTGGTAGGTGGCAGGGTTAGAGCAATAGCCAATGACACAGGCAAGGCAGACTTAGTGTAGTGTGGTTAGGAGCACAGACTATAAGGCCAAACTCTTTACGTCAGATCTACATAATTTATTAGCTATATTTCTTTATGCAAGTTATTTAAATCATGTATCAGTTTACTCATTTATAAAATGGGATCATAGTACCTATCTTGTAGTTAGTATTTATAAAGTGCTTGGGAAAGTGCCTGACATATAGTAGCCACTCCAATAGTGTACATGAGATAAGTAAAATAAACCTCATAAACCCAGAAATGTATCAGCAAAATACCCTTATCAAGAACATAACTATCTCTACATTGTTTCCTGCTGCCAGAAGGCACTTGAATTCTCCAGAGACATTTCTGCTCTGTACTCGGGAGTCCGTGGTATGCAGTGTTAAAAGAGTTCCATCTGTTAAGCTTCCTTCTACTGAGTCAAACAACCTGGATTTGAATTCTTGCTCCACCATCTAAGACCTTGGGTACTCCTCCAAACACTGGATCTCAATTCCCTCAACAACAAAACAGGGACTACAACAGTACTTAGCTCTGCAGAATTATCAGAAATAGAGTAAATGCTCTATCAAAAACATTTTAGTGCAATAAATATTGCCTTATAAACACTTAATAAATAATCTTAATTTGGGGCAAACTATTTTAGGAACTACAGGGTCACTTTTAATTCTTAAGAAGTGGATTGTAACTTCAAAGTATTGTTTACTTAAATTACCAAAAGGTAACTGTCTCTAATTCTATAGAAGGCAAAGCAGATTTTTTAAAACAGTAGCTAAAACCAGCAGAAATAAAACTGCAACATTTCTCTCCTCTAAATACCACAAATCTCTTTAGCTTTTATTTTCATTTTGTTCTACCCTATCAGTATAATGTAAATCATGAACATCATAAAAGTGATTCTTGTCTCTTAGCTTGTCTTTATTTTTATGTAAATAATGTTGTCTCTACTTTCTATTTACTAACAATATTTCTGGTATTAGTCAAAAAGAGCCCTTGGATCACATTCAATTCAACAGCAATTTAATTTAAAAGGTAAGAGATGTGGATTATGTGCAATAGTAAGCCACAATGTGTGTATCTTTTACATAAAAATAACCTTAATTTCCCTGCTTGACTGAGAAAAGAAATAAAAAGAATGATTGCTATAAATCAGGAAAAATTCATAACTTGCTGAAGGTATAACAGCTGTTGATTTAAGGTCTGCATCTTTGATAACATGATGCTGCTGGGAAGATAACATCTTTCTGACAAAACCGTGAAAATAAAAATTATAAGGCTTTACTCAACATTTAAATATTTTCTCCGTATCACAGAAAAAAATTATTTTATTCACTTATACTAAAATGTGAAGTATTCTGCGACTCATCAGAAAGCTTTACAATAAAATGTAGTGTTTTCTTATTCCATAGGTATACAGTAAATTTGTCACATCACAAATAAACATAAATTATCCTCAGTTTAGAGAAATGGACTGCTATTCTTACATACCTGCAGTTTCTACAGTTGGTAATACAAAAACAGACCTGAGAATACATACACTTGGGATATTATTCATTTCTTTTCTTTTCAGCTAGAAATAGGTAATTGAAAAATTAGGTGACAAAACAAAGCAAGTACTGCATTGACTGGAGAAAAAAAAATATCTCCAAAGTGGAATATTAGAAATGTGTAAAAAGAGAATAACTTTGCCAGGCAGTTAAAAAAAAAAAAATGGCAGTGTTTTAATTTATCTAAAGCTGCTATATTGTTGCACATGTTCTCGCACTGTTAACTCACAAACTATGTGAAATTTTATGGTGAGGTTTGTGTTTTCTGTGTATCGGTGGAGTGCACATCAGGGAAGTACTGAGAATAACACTATTGACGGCCTTATTTTCTAACTCTTCAACAGAACTCAATGTGCGTCCTTTCTCCTATGAAACGCACTTACATTAGAAAGTCAGATTGCTTCTTATTATTAAATATTTTTGTCTATAAATGTTTCTGTCTTTTACCTAAAACTGTCTTGCAGTGTCATTGTAACCCATTTGTACCCTAGCCTTCTCACCATTTGGAGTAACTTTTTTTAATATTTAGTCAAAATGATTTAATTGCCCATACCACATACTTGGTGAAATTCAAACTCCTCTTTGCCCCCTTGAGAATTGGGGTAGAGTTGCCCTGATTCAGTCTTACTCTGAATTTCAGCTCTTGTCTACCTATCAATGGTTTCTCCTCCATTGAGGTACCCTGCTCTCTGCACCACTTTGTCCTAAATTGGACACTACTCCTGGCTCATTGTGCAAAGCACCATGACCTAAGCTGTGCGTTCACCAGAGTACTATTGGAGAACAGAAAACAGCTATAAGTTAAATGTTGAACATCACTTCTCATTCATTTATTCATTCAACAAATATTTATTGAGTACCTACCAGGTGCAGATAGGTTCAAGACCATGAACATACAGCAGTTAGCAAAACATTATTTAAAAAAAAAACAAAAACCTGCTTTTATAGAGCTTGCATTCTAGCTATGTGAGAGATAATAAACAGAACAAATAAATTTACATTCAAGAGTGATGTTACCCAGAAAAATAAAACAGGCAAAGTAAAGGAACTGTTGAGACTTTTAAGTAGGGTGGTGGAGAAAAAAATTTAATGTAACAATGATATTTAGGTAAAGATGTGAAGGAATTAAGAGAGAAAGCAAAAGATATGTTTTTGGAAAGAGTGCTTCAGGTAGAGGGAATAACAAATGCAAAGGTTCTGAGGTAGGAGCTTCCCTAGAAAGTTAGAGTTACAGAAAAGAGGATATTGGGGTGAATTTCTTATATTTCTCACTACCTGGACTCTTCTCTCCACTCCACAGTCCTGTATTAACTATATTTCTTTATTTTCTGTATTCTTGAAGCCCTGGCATCTGGGACCTCATTACTCTCTTGGAAGTGAACTTTTCACATACAAATTAACCAATCAGAGCTCAAACTTAGAACCATCTCCTCTATTCGATTTTTCTGCTCCAGAGGCAATATTCCTCTGCCCTGATCACCCCAGGGCCAGGTACTAGACAACTAGAAACTCTTATAGCCCAGAGTCTGCCAAAATTATCCAAACTATCCAATGCAAAAGCCCGCTTGGCTGCTTATACTGCTTCATCCATATATTCTGCAGAAAACCACAATAAAGGCTTTTGTCCATTTTCTCCCCTTGCTGCTCCTGCCTCCTGACTGACTCTGATGCTTGCTCATGTGGCCCTGCATGGCATGGCATGGCATGGCATTCCCTCCCTCTTGGGAACTGTAACTATCCTTTCATTGACAATCATCTTCTCATCTGTTGGCCTTATCATACCTGAATAAAAACAAACTCCCAGATACATTTTAAAACGAACCCCTATGAGGCAGCCTGCGCACAACTCACAAATTCTTTTTATTCCTCAGTAGAGAAATAGTGGTACTTTTCTTTTTAGTAATGGCTCCCATTCAGACTAGGTATTGAGGTCTGCTTTGGCATAACTAATAGCACATTAATTAGCTTTTCTACACAAAATAAAAGTCTTTCCATGGCACAAAAATTCTACTTTACTTCTGATTATAGACTCATAATCCTGCCCATCACTCTATAGCCTCATTCCAACTGTCCACTCCATTTTTCTCTTTAACATAGCGGTGCTTCCCAAGTCAGATGTAATTCACCACCTGAATTGTGAACACTGTGTTCACTAAGGAAGTGGGCATATCCAAACTAAACATAGCCTGTCCAGATCTTATGGCCTAAGAAAACTTGTAGTTTTTTTTTTTTCATAGGTAACCATCTACAGACCATAATAAGTTGGTTTCCCTGGAGACCCTATGTTCTGCATCATATAGACTCTAAGAAAGCCATCTGTCTATTTTGAGAAGGCAAAAGCATCTGAGTCAGAAATGGCCTCTTGGGCCACCCTTACCTCTGGTCAGGAGATTAATGAGTTGGGTTTCCCAAATTATTGTACAACAAAACTCTCATCAAACTTGATGTTTCTCTAAGAGGGGGGCTTCCTTGGACAAGTAAATTTTGTAAATACTGTATCCCACCTCAATGAACCTGGAGATTGACTATGCATATTAGAAACTGATAACTATGTAATTTGAGTAGGAAAAAAAGTAAATAAATGCTAGAGCTGGTAAAAACCTGATCTCAAATATTGTGAGCATCTCAATGACCAGTCAGTGAAACATGAAATGTTTTGTGTCTTAATGTTTCCTTTTCTAATTTTCACATTTGTTCCTGGTTGTCAGGCTTATATTTTATGTAGTTTTAATTTTTTTCTCAAAAGACAGTTAAAACTCTTAATCAGCTAAAATTCTGCCCCTAATGTGAATTAATTGTGGAGGAACAATAGAGTTCTGACTTCCAAGTGTTGATAAATGTCTAAATTCTAAAAATGACAATGACCATTTTTGTTACCCATTTTCCTCTCACAATTTATGTTAATTCTCAGTCTTAAAGTAATCCCAGTGTGTTATTTTTCAATTACATGTCTATAGAGTGATGAAAACAGAATTGTGATTCATAGTAACAGTATGTTTACCTTAGAGTTCTGTGCTACTGGAGGGGAAAGACTACATATCTGTTTAACACATTACCATATTTTCTAGTTTAGAAGCTTTGGCAGTTTATAAAGAAGAGCCAACTTTTATAAGCATATGTTGGGGATTGGGGGGAATTTTACAGCAAGAAGATTAGAGGGAAAACGTATCTCCCTTCCCTGACAAGGTCAATAAGTCTTTTCAGCGAGGCTGCCCTGAAAGCTTTTACAATCAGCCACTCTGAGGAAAGCTTAGGACTCTGAGTGGGGAGCTCTGGAATCTGGTAGAATATCACCATACTACAGCTTCATAGAATTTCACCATTTAGTGGCAGCTACTGAAAATTCCGGCGGGTTATCCTGAATGAGATGCATTTGGGGTATGCTGTTAACCAATTTACTTCTATATACAGCTTTTATTTGACAATGTAAATCTTCATATTCTGAATTGAATATGATATGATTGATAAATTACAAGACATGTTTTATAAAACACAGATTATCAGTTATATTAGGATCATGTCTGGGTGCCAAGAAACACATGTAAGAAAAAAAAATTCAAAGCAACTGTTACAACAGCTGCTTTTTTTTTTTTTTTAAATCATAATAGGGTAATGAGGATGATAAGACTATATGGAAACCCTGTGCTAACACTAGGGTTAACGGTAATGAGAACACAAAGACCATTATTAATGACCAAAAACTAAATGGGAAATAAAGCAATATTTATTAAAGCAATATTATTTTTAGAGGAAATAGAATTTTATTATTGCCATTTTCAAACTCCTTAGGATCTGAGGCCCCTTTTCTTATTGACACAACAATTTTTATAACACAATCTTTGATAACTAAAGGTTTTCTAGGAACAAAACTATCAGGTTGTGGCAGACCAGAAAATCTCTTGCTTGTACACCTACAAACTGACAATATTTGTGTCGACTTCTATATTGCAAAAATATCTGTTTTTTACAGGTCTCTCAAAGTGAATCGTATTATTGTATTATAATATCTGAGCAGTCCATTCTTTTCTGTAACACCATATTACCATCTCACCTCTCTACTCTTTTAATACTACTCATTGTCTTTAGGGACCAATTGTTCTTCTAATGCCCATTTAGGAGTTTTCCACCTCCTTCCTTGACTCGGAAATAGCTGCCAAATTTCATCTCTCATTTTTTTTTATTTATGTATTTATTTCAGGCTATGTGTCAGTGTAAATAGAAAGCTAATTTTAATTAAAATTTTAAGTAAGCATCCGTAAGGCGTAAAGCAAATGATATAGTAAAGTCCAGATATATTACATCTATTGAATTCCCTTCATCCACTTTGTAATTTGACCAAAGGAATGTAATTGAATATGTCTGGCATGATCTGTTCTGTATAATCCCATGCTGTTTATCACCCAGGCTTTCACTATTCTCTTGATGCAAATATAATTCTTTTTTTCTTAATATCTATTCTGCTTTTTTACCAAGAATTTAAGATAATAACAACCAAGAGGGCTTTTTTCTCTCTCTCTCTCTTTCTTTCTTTCTTTCTTTCTTTCTTTCTTTCTTTCTTTCTTTCTTTCTTTTCTTTTCTTTTCTTTCTTTCTGAAGTATTTGTAACTCAGTTATTGTTCACATTGTTTTTCAAATGCCTTGGTTGCCCCAGTCCCAAGAAATATTTCCCAATGGAAACATAAACGCAGTGGGTAATTTTCTGGCAAGTAAGGGTGCTTTATTTAAACTAAGCGTGCTTAATTGCTATGTTCCATGTGTTCTTTTTTAGCCTATTGAGTTCAAATAGCTTATTGATCTTATCATTAATCTTAGGTACCATTCTCATCTTTTCAGCTAATTATTCCTTGATAGAATCATAAGGAAAAGCTGTAGTTTCTGAATCACATGCCAATTCAATCCAAGGTTATGTTTGTCTGTCATCCATTTTAGAGTACTTTTGAATAGCTTATACCAACTCATGGTATAGTCAATTATGCCCACCCCAGCATATTTAAATGATGATTCCATTTCTCACTTGGGTATACTCCTTACAACAGTAAGTCAAACAATTACCAGTTGGTCTCTGGAAATTCACAAATCAGAGATAAGTTTTACAGTCTATTTTACATGATAAATTATAAATTGTAATTTGAATTTCTACTAATTAGAAGTAATTTCTATTTTATTAATATAACTGTCAGTTCAAATATACTTCAGTTAAAATCAGTTGGCCCTATTTTAAAGAATTTCCACAAAATAAAAAGGTTGTTTCACACCTTAGTATATACAGGTGATTAAAGGGAATATGGATGTAAACATCAAGGAACGATATTAATTCCTTTACAAAATCTCAAGTGTGAACAAGGTAAGGTGTGCATACTAATATAATCATTTTCCTCTGATATTCAAAGAGTCTAGGAAATGTTACTTTCCATATCATAACAAGCCAAATCTAACTCTGGACCCCCACTTGCCACAGTCAGCAATGTCACTCATTTTAAATGGCTCTCTTTTTTCTCTCAGGAAAAAGAACCCCAAGCTTACAGAATCCTGAGGAAATAAATGAGGAGAGATCTTGGTCACATGTGAAATGCTCACCATACCCTTCCACATGCAAAGGTAGACTGCTCTGCAGGTAGCAGTCATGTCATCATTGCCCATCTCAGCTTTGGTCCCCCATATAATATCCCTTAGTGCACCCTCCCAGACACTCATACAGACATCATTTAGAAGTTATGACAGCAAAACTACTTTCTGGGGAGACTTTTGTCTCTACCACCCAAAGGAGCAGGCAGCCCCTGCAAGGTCAAGCCTTAATTTCTCCAGCTCCTGAAAAACAAAAACAAAAAACAAGCTTCCTTTCTCTGATCCTTTTTTTTTTTTTCATGGCACATCCTGAAGTACTAGGCAATCAGACAGCCAAGTGCCAGACCTCAAGACCACAGAAGAAACTATTCGTATTCCTAGTTTTGTTAGGGATATGATAGCAGATCTCCCACCCCTCAAGGAGAAATGACATGCTTCTTATAAAGAGAAGAAAAGAAACCACACAGTTGAATTTTCACATATTACTACATAAATGCATAATAACTTGACTTTAGACAAGAAAAGAAACATAACTACTTTTCAAAACTGAAAAGAAAAGCTTTTGAATGAATTTCAGTGCCCATGTTTAAAGCTGATTTATACTTCATCACATTACCCATTCCTGTCTCTCGGCTTTCTCCATCTTTCTCCCGGATTTTCGTTAACTGCCAAGACAGTTGAAGACAAATTAACATGGTGCATAAAGCAATTGGCATCTGGCTTTTAATAAACTATGGATTATTATATGTAATAGCAATAAACATTATTTAAGCAATTCATTTGGTCAGAGGGTGTGATGCTTATAGGGATAAGTTTGCATATTTGTTCCTTACTTGAACAGTTAACTTTACAGAGAGAAAATTCTTTTTTCAACAAGACTGCATTCCTAACTACAGCTAGCAGAGTAATTCAGCATATCACTAGAAAAGATGTCAAAGAACATTTTCTGACAGTTGGTCAATTGCATCATTTTAGTATATGATAGACAGCATATTATTATATTGTTATTCACTAAGAAGAGGTATATTTCTCTAAAGAACTTGCAGAATCAGGACTTACTGATGCTACAAATATAAGAAAGTTGACTTAAATTTAGTGCAAATTATTGATATCAAAGTAAATCTAAAATTACTTAAACCTGGTATTAATAAACAGAATAAACAGAATTGAATGTCAAAATACTGAGTGAGCTAAAGATTTTTAAAAGAGGAGAGCAGATGATTAAAACGTGACTATTTATGTAGTTGCATTAGTGGAGAGATATGACTAATAATCACACCATTAATATTGTTTATAACCAACTTTAATATTTTAAGGTGGCTTATAGGATACATACACTTCTTAATACTAATTAGTGTGAAGTTGTATCTTAGCAGTCAGTTTTGTTGTTACTGAAGTATAGCTTATTGACTGCTGTCTTTGAGCAGCTTATGATGGCAATCTAGGAGAACTATCAGAGTAATGAAAATTTACAGAGAAACTCACATTTCCTCAAGGACACAGAACTTTCTATTGTATCTAAAAAGTAATCTCTTCCCATAATCCTCCATTGGGAAACCATTTGGCCCTGATACTCTTATATCACAGTCCAAGCAAAAATAACATTTTTGCATTCACCAAAGTCCAGTGGGTGATATGTAGCAAATTGGTATGGAATATAAGATGATATTGGAAAGTTAATCAGGCCAGCTGGCCTCCCCATAGCACCATGCTCATCATCCCCATTTATATCCCAAGGTGCTTTCTTGGGTAGACGTCACCTGCAAAGATTTTCAGTGGCTTTCCATCCTCATAGTTTCAAGTTCATCAATAGGGCCTTTCTTGTTTGCAACCATAGTTATGAATATATATACTTCTAGGGATTTGGTGCAAGGAGGCGGGGATTATAGCATATGTTCTGTCTGCAATCTTAAAACTGGAAGTCCTGAGTTATTTTGTCCCAATAGAAAAAAAAAATGTTTATTTTAAAGACAGATATATGTATGAAGCTATAACGAGAAAAACAACTTTTGAGAAAAACAACTGTTTTTCTGAGTTGCTGCCTAAGCCTTTTATAATATGACAATTTTGCCCACACCCAGAGTCTGGATAATTAGATAAAGACTTGAGTTTAGAACAACCTCCACAAGTTCAAGCTTTACTTTTCCTAGGATATCTTTTAAAATAATCACTTAGAGTTAAGCCCATGAAAAGTAAGTGACTTCTGCTTGTATATGTAATAGATGCTTGCTACTTTGCTCTCAATTTCTTTTTTTTTTTAATTATTAAATGTATTGGGTTGACATTGGTTAATAAGATGATATAGGTTTCAAATGTACAATTCAGTAATATGTAATATGAATATTGAATTATGTGTTCACCAATCAAAGTTAAATTGCCTTCCATCACCATATATTTGAACCCCTTTACCTTTATCTACTTCCCCCATCATCCCTTTCCCTCCAGTAACCAACTGCACTGTTGTCTGTGTCTGTGAGTCCCTGCTCTCTATTTCTTACTTCCTGGTGATTTAGGATAGAAGACTGCCCTTCCCCTGGCTCAATGTCACTCCTTTACTTCTGGAATCTGTAAGAAATAGTACTTGTGACTCTATTTCCTTTGTGTGAGTGCACTGAACTGAGCCTTCAATCAAAGAACTCTATCAAGTTCACTTCCCTAAAGTGGAAGCTTCATGTTGAGGGAGCTACCTGCTATCCATATGGGTAGCTTGTGCCTCCTCACTGAGCAGATCATAATCTGTATATTCTAAATTTAATACACTAACTCCAGCTTCTCAACACAGAAGTGATAAAAGTAAAAGAGGAAAGAGAGTAGAAAATAAGATAAAAATCAAGAATGAATGTAGTACATACAAGACATTCTATGCCATCCCATCAATTTGCCGGAATTTGACTCTTAAGCTTCACCCAACACAAAAAAAGGAAATGTGATTAGATACATGATTCAAAGTAGTACTCAGGAGAAGCTGAAGCATCCCAGTATCGAGTCAGAAATAAAAATGGTCTGCGTAGAAGACCCTGTGTGATGTGAACAGCATCTTCACTATCACATTTATAGATAATACTGTTTGAGTTTCAGGGTAGACCAGTGGCCAGGTCATGCTAAAGCTTATTTAAACAAAAACAGTTCTTAATAGGATGTGCCAGTAAGATGGTCTGGCTTAATTGAAAACAGCAATAGTTTATAGTCATGCTATCCTGAACCAGCCTGATCCTGTCTGATCTTGGAAGCTAAGCAGAGTCAGGCATGGTTAGTACTTGGATGGGAGACCATCTAGGAAGACCAGGTGCTACAGGTGTAAAAAAATTTTTAAAAAATTTAAAAATAAGGGATCTTAAGCTGACAAGATCCTTGCAATCTGTGAGATCAACTAAGGGTTGCCTCACCTAAAAACAACAACAACGACGACGACAACGACAACGACAACAAAGATTTTTAAGATATGTTTCCCACAAGGAAAGAACCATTCCCTAGGAAGCATTCTGGAAATTTTGAGAGGTTTCTGTTTTGGTTGTCCTTACCATATTCGTGAGGCACTTCGGGCATTTAATCGGAAGGAGCTAAGGGCACCAGACATCCGCACTGCATGGGAGCATCCCAGCCAATGAAGATTTGTTTCTCACCTCCACACTTTAACATGTCTTGCCAGACATTCAACTACTGAATACATGCTTGGACATATGGTGGCATTTCAAGATGAGAACTGCATTTTTTGTATTATTTTACCACTGACTCAAACTATGTCATAAGATATAAATTATTTTTATGTTACATTTATAAATAAGACCAGCTCATTTGCTAATTTTTCATTTTTTCCATTTGACAGTTTGTAATTTGCCATGACATTATCACTACCTTGATTAAGGTTCTTTCCTTTTTTTCTTATCATTTACATGTGGCAGGTTATTATTACTTATCATTCCACTAGTTTTAATTAAGGTCCAACCACTCCTCTGCCCTTTAATTTTCTTTTCTATATAGAGAATGGCTTCTGGCTTTTATTTTAAATCGAAGTACTCATCTGAAGTAACTGTAAGCACCTGACTACTTTATTATGTTTTCTAGAACTGTCATGCCTTAACACTTCCATATTAATATGTAGTCCATATAATTTTATTATGAATTACATTATTTTCCTTTATTTTATAGTTAGATTATTATATTATTCTTTTTGAATGTTATTTTTTAAATTAAGATATTTTTATGATATTTTATTATTTCTGAATTTCAATTAATAATGAAAAAGGAGGAAGTAAAAAGTATTTGTTATCAAAAGGCAGCTTTGCACATGATAGAAGTGAAGGCCACCTCTATCATAGCAATGGAAATGTTCTTGAAAGAAAATTAAATCAGCATCTCATTTCTTGATTGGTTATCCACTTATGTAGTACATGGGTTGATCTGTATCCTATACCTAGGTAAATAGGAGAGAAGGAATCAGAGCAAAATATAGCAAAATGTAGGAGAGGTGTCAACAATCTAGCCTGCACCCTTATTTAAAGTGGTAAGGATTGTGCAATCAGGTAAGAGAAAGATATAAAAGGCATCCAAATAGGAAACAAAGAAGTCGAACTGTCACTATTTGTGGATGACATGATTCTCTATACAGAAAACCCTAAAGACTCCACAAGAACACTACTAGAAACAATAAGCAAATACAGTAAAGTCTCTGGATACAAAATCAACATTCAAAAATCCATAGTGTTCCTATACTCCAATAATAAAATGTCAGAAAAATAAGCGGAAAAAAAAATTCCTTTTGCAATTGCAACAAAAAGGATAAAATACCTAGGAAAAATTTAATGAAACATGTGAAGGATCTGTATAATAAAAACTACACGACTCTATTAAAAGAAATCAAAAAAGATACAAAGAAATGGAAAGATATTTTATGTTCTTGGATTGGAAGAATCAGCATAGTTAAAATGACCATATTACCTAAAGCATTATGCAGATTTAATGCAATCCCCATCAAAATCCCATAGGCATTTTTTAAATAAATAGAACAAAAAATCATCAGATTTGTATGGAAGCACAAAAGACCCCAAATTGCCAGTCATACTGAGAAAAAAGAACGAGGCTGGAGGTATCACTGTACCAGACTTCAAATTAAACTACAAAGCAACAGTAATCAAAACGGCATGATATTGGCAGCAAAACGGACACATGGACCAGTGGAATAGAATCGAGAGTCCAGAAGTAAACCAATATTTATATGGGCAAATAATTTTCGACAAAAAATCCAAAAACATACAGTGGAAAAAGGAAAGCTGCTTCAGTAAATTGTGCTGGAAAAACTGTAAAACCACCTGCAAAAGAGTGAAATTAGACTATTGTCTATCACTGCACACCAAGATTAACTCAAAATGGATTAAGGACCTGAATATAAGACCTGAAATAATAAAATGCACAGAAGAAAACATAGGAACTAAACTCAAGGACCTTGGACTTAAAGAGGATTTTATGAATTTGACCTCAAAGGCAGGGGAAGTAAAAGCAAAAACAAATAAATAGGACTACGACAAACTAAAAAAGCTTCTGCTCAGCAAAAAAAAAAAAAAAAACTGTCAACAAGGTAAAAAGACAACCATCCAAATGGGAAAATATATTTGCAAGCAACACCTTCTATAAGGGCCTAATATCTAAAATATATAAAGAACTCATACAGCTCAATAACAACAAAAAGCAGACCATCCAATCAAAAAAAGAGCAGAGGGCCTGAACAGACACTTCTCTCTAGAGGACATACAAATGGTCAACAAATACATGAAAAGATGCTCAACATCGCTAGTTATTAGGGAAATGCGAATCAAAACCACAATGAGATACCATTTCACACCTGTTAGAATAGCTATAATCAACAGGACAAGTCATAACAAATGTGGAGAGGATGTGGAGAAAAAGGAACCCTCACACACTGCTGGTGGGACTGCAAATTTGTACAACCACTATGGAAAACAGTATGGATGTTCCTCAAAAAGCTAAGAATTGATCTACCATATGATCCAGCAATCTCTCTATTGGGTATTTACCTCCAGAGACTTGAAAACCCATATCCGAAAAGATATTTGGACACTGATGTTCATAGCAGCATTATTCACAGTGGCAACTGAAGTGTCCTACGATAGATGACTGGCTAAAGGAGCTGTGGTACCTATATACAATGAAATATTAGTCATCCATAAGAAGAGATGAAATACTGCCATTTGCAACAACATGGATAGACCTCAAGATAATCATGCTAAGAGAAAAAAGCCTGCAAAAGTTGAAAATCACATGATACCACTTATATCTGGGATATAAACCTAAAATCAACAAATAAAGAGGGCAAACAGAAACTCATGGATGTGGACAATGGACTAGCGGTTACCAGAGAGTAGGGGGTGGGGGAGGAGGGAACAGATAGACAGGTTAAAGATAGTTAAATATGGGAGGGGAGGTGGAAGGAGGGCGAAGCAGATAAAGGAGATCAAATACATAGTAACTGAAGGAAACGGCTCTAGGTGGTAATTGCACAATAGAATGTAATGTACACCTGAAAATTATATAATTGTATTAACCAATGTTACCCCAATAAACTTTAAAAAAATAATAATAAATAAAGTGGCAAGGATTTGCCAATGATGGACAGAAGATAACTAAAGAGGCTATCTAATAGATAAAGGAGCCCCAGCAGTAGAGGCTCTAGGGTGTACCACTGGGGTCGGTCCAAGGATGATACAACTTAGAAGGGGTGTTGCAGGAGCCCATCTCCTGTATCAGAGATGATGTAGTGAATGCAGACTATCCCATGGGACCCCTGAGGAACAAACATATGCATCCTACAGGGAAGCCAAGCTCTGGGTGCTTGTTATACGGAAACCACCAACTGTAAAGGGAGGGCCACAGCAGTATTATTAAGTAGCGCTATTTAATTTCCCCTTCCTCCATCCTTTTTGTCAGAACTTAACACTCCAAAAGGTATGTAGTAGCCCAAAAAAGAGGAGAAGGCAAAAGATAGCTTCCTCTCTCTTTCCTAGCAAGGCTCACTTCCTGGTCAAGAGCAAGTTAAAAGATCTGGATATGAGATAAAACTCTTAGACTGAACTTGGTATACCTAGAGGGACTATATAATGGGATATATCCAATTATAGGTAAGGATAAAAAAGGCAATTCCACTGAACATCTTTGAAGTTAATTATTAGAGAAAAAATAAGATTTTAGATCTATATTCCACTAAGTTCATATTACTGAGTAGACTGATGAAAAAAAGAAAGAAAATACATGATAGATAGATTATGATAGATAGATGATGACAATAGATAATGATAGATAGATAGATAGATAATAGATGATAGATAGATAGATAGATAGATGATAGATAGATAGATAGATAGATAGATAGATAGATAGATAATAAATAAATAGGTGATAGATAGATGATAGATAGATGATAGATGATCGATAGATATAGATAGATAAATTTCTATTAAACTAATAAGTCTATAATTTGAGGTTGAAAATCATTCATCTTTTTTAAAAAGCAGAATAACTTTTTATTTAGTCCAACTAGACAGGACTATAACTCTATATTAAAATGGACAAGGATCAGAGCCCAATATTCAAAGCTGTCCTTGAACAGTAATGAAAAAAGATGCTCCTCTCTGCCAGCTTTATTTGGTTTGAGCATTTAAGTCAACTGTGAATAAGCTTTACCAGCCAGAGTACCCAGGTTTCTACAGAATTCAAAGTTGTTAACCTTGGGATGCAAAACCAGAAAAAAACCTTCAGATGTTCTCTGGATGCTAAGCCTCCATGACATCATCACCAAATTCAGATTATATTTAAAAATCTTCTCTCATGTCTTGATTTTACAGCTAAACTAGGGTTTCACTTCCCCACTTGGATTCCCACATGGATTAATTATACTTAAATTTTTTAAGCCATGAAAGGAGATGATAAAGAATATTTCGATTTGATGAGATAATAGATTGCCTCTTCTAATTTGCTTTTCAGGTCACTATACTCACTTGGTGAGGAGTTTTTAGCAATATAAAAACCTTTGTCACACAGAGCCCTGAGAAGTGAGTGCCCGTCACTATCTGAATAGGATCTATCTTTGGTTATCAGGTGTACTTTGATGGAAGATGGAAGAAGCTTCACCATTAGCACTTAGGCAGAATTTTTCAAGTGATCAAAAAGCAAAATTAAATTATCTTCTGTGGTATTCCCTCCCACCGAAAATTCAAGTATCCTTGACACTCTAAGTGGAGGGGGCCAGGCTAGCCCACTGAAGTTCACAAAGCCTAAAAATCCTTCCCATTTTTGTCAACCTTCTAATTTCCCTAGGCCAACAACCATGGATGCAGATGGAAATAACTCTGTAAAGTGATTCAATACATAGAAAAGAATTGCTTTCTACATAGCCTATGGTATCTGCTGAAAGATCATGGTAAGCAAATAACAAATATCACCACCTAGAACTGTGGTTTTCAAAATGTGCTCTTCAGACCAATGACATCAGCATCCCCTGGAATTTATAGAAAATTCAAACTCTCACCCTGCTACCCTCCAGATGTAATGAATCAGAAACTCTGATGTGGGTCCAGAAATGTTTTTCACAAGGCCCTCCAGGTGATTCTGACATGTGCTAAAATTTGAAAATCATGACTATGATGATAGCTACCAGAGTAGAGAGACTAGGAGACTTCCTCAGATTATTCCATCATGTTCCAACCAGGAGCATGTAAAATAGTATGACAGACTATTTTCCAAAGATAACTGAAATAAAATCTCCCAACCCACATGGTTACAATGACGTTGATAATCTTCCCATCAGGAAAGTGGGTCTATGTCCCCTTCCCTTGAATCTGGACAGGTTTGTTTTTCAGTGTTAATCAATAAAATGTGGCAAAA
Organism: Rousettus aegyptiacus; assembly: GCF_014176215.1. Taxonomy (NCBI): domain Eukaryota; kingdom Metazoa; phylum Chordata; class Mammalia; order Chiroptera; family Pteropodidae; genus Rousettus; species Rousettus aegyptiacus. The sequence goes on from NW_023416295.1 coordinate 114,831,991, forward strand.
GTGATACCGTGTGACTTCCGCAGCTTGGTCACAAAGGGCAATTCAATTTCTGTCTTGCTCGCTAGAATACTTGCTAACTAGAAGACATCAGACATCATGTTAGCAGTCTGAACACAGTCTTGTAGCTTTTAAAGCTCTGGGAAACTGAAAATAGAAATGCCTCTACACCTAGAGCCTTCTAAACATTTTTTCTTTACTTCACGATTAAAAGTTTATTTCTTTTAAAATAATTACTTGGGAAATATTTTGATTTTGGACTGATAAGCTATAACTTTTGTATTCAAGAAAACATTCACGTTCATCTTTTTAACCTAAAGCACAATCTTAAATATTTTTAAGAAATCTAATGTAACCAATTATTAATAAATCAGAGACATGAAAAAGAAGTCTCTTTTAATCACTGACATATATCAGCATGGTTTGTACAGTGATGGGCAGGGGTGAGCATTGTATATAGACCTTTAAGATTAAAGTATGCTCCATAGAACATGCAAAAATCTATATCATCTGTTACTATAGCAATATAAAATTCTATATTCACTTGAAATGTCAGTTTAACTTCACGATGTGAAAAAGCCCTTGTAATATGCTGATGTATAAAATTTTATGTCAATAAATAATTCCTTATGCAAAAAAAAAAATGTAAGCAATATTAGTCCCTGAGGCTTTCATGCTGTGAGGATGTTCAAATGAGCCCATGAAAAAAATTCATACGGAGAGATCCTGAGACTGGAGATGCTCAGCCAGAGCCCAGGTGCTCTGACTACCTGCTGTTCCAGCTCCAACCACCACTATTTAACTCCAACTGCATGAGAGAACCTGAGCCAGACTCAGTCATCTGGGTCCCTCCCAAATTCTTGACCCACATAAACTGTGAGAGATAATAAGATGGCTGTTGCTGTTTTAAGCCACTAATAATTAAAAGTGGCTGACCATATGGTGTTCTGGTGATCTAACCTCATTTTTTCCAAAGTTAGCCAATCATCTAAATGTCATTTATGAAATAATCCACTTTTTCTTTGTTCACTGTAAAAGCCACAGTTAGTATATTAAATGCTTTTATATTCTTGGGTCTATTTCTGGACTTTTTACTCTAAATTATTGATCTGTGTCCCTATTTCTGCACCTTTTCTATATTATTTTAAATATAGCTCTGTAATTCATTTTAGTAGTGAGTAGAATTACTCCCAAACTGAACTGCCTTTTTCAAAAGTCTCTGGTCTATTGACTGAATTTTAAAATCATTTTTAAGTTCTGATGATAAGTAAATAACAAAGACCACTGAAATTGTATTTAATTTCATCTTAACTTGATAAATCAGTTTGTTCCACAATATTAAGAGATCCCAATGAACTTGATCTACTTTCCACTTATTTAAGTTTTCTTCCACATTACTCAATAATTCTTGGCTTTATTTTTTCACATAGTCCTGAAGACTTCTTGGTAAATTTATTCTCAAGCATTTTCTGTTTGTATTGCTAGTGCTATTAGAGTTTACTGTCTTCACCTCAAACATACACACATATATATTGTCAAACAGGCATATTTTAAGTGTATTGTCTGTTCATGACTATCTTACTAAACTCTCTAAATAATCATAACAACTTTTCAGCTTATTCTCACAAATAAACTAGATTGACTTTGCTTCCAAGTACATAATCATGTCTTCTGCAAATAATTATAATTTTGCTGCCTCCTTTCACATACTCCTTGTTACATTTTCTTGTGTGTTGCATTGGTTAAAGATTTCAGGGGGAAAAATCAATAGCTATATATTTTTATATTTAAAAACCAGAAATTGTTATTTTTTTGTGACTCTTAGAAAGAATCCTACCCATAGCCAGCTTTCACAATAAAGGAAGGCAACGAGAAGACCCATATCAAAAATATCCAATAGCACTCTTTGGTGCAAGAGAAATCAGATCAAAAAAAATGCACCAGTTAAAGTCAACCTCATATAGAAAATTAGATAGAAAGTTATGTGCGTAAATAACTATATATTTCATGTTAAATGTCATCAAAGAAGTTCAAGCAAAATGTTATGAGAAGAAAAGAGAAATAATTTCTGACTAAGAGAAATGGGAGTGACCTTTGAATGGGATTTTGAAGTATGGTAAGATTCCAACCTCTGAAGATAATACAGAAGGTTAACAAAGGTGGAAAGAAACAAGTCATATTTGAGGAGTGGAGAGTAGCCCAGTTTGGACAGAGGGGAAAGTTATGAGAGAAAATATTCACCCTAGAGAGTGTAAGAATGCCAGGCTAACAACAACAACAACAAGGGTAATTAGCATGAAATGGGTGCTTATCATGTGCCTGGCGCTATCTCAAGTGCTTTACTCGGCTTTATTCTAAAACACAGCTACAAGCTTAGACAATACATTTTAGGTCATAGATGTCTACGTCAGTTTTTTAGTGGGAAGATGAAATGACCAAAGCAAACTTTAAGAAGTATAATTTGATAACAACTTTCAAGATTAAAAAGGGGAGAATCTGGCGGCTGCAGAGACATTTAAGAGGTTTGCTAAAAGATGCAATTCTAGTTATATAAAGTTCCCACTCTGTAGCCTCTAGCCTCATTTTGCACTCTCCCTAACACATCCTTTCTCTAACCACCCTAAACTGATCTGCAAACATGTGGTGCTCTTTCAAACACCCATGCCTTTTTATATCCCATTTATTATCTATGCCCGGAAGGCCCACACCATACTTTTTTCCTTTGTGAAGCTTAACCTGTTCTGGATTAGTTATTTCTTCATCTACAAATGACTCTTTTCCCTCACAAGGGTATTTACTATATTGTATTTCAATTAAATGTTTAAAATCATTCTAACTCACAAGTAATTTGTAGGAAGGGCCTGTGTGCTATTTATCTTTATAACCCCAACATCAAACACAGCATCTTAGCTGGTCCCCAGTGAATGAGTGCACAAAGTCAATAATGAGATAGGCAAAAGGACCATGGATTATGAGCGAAGATCTAAGACTCAATGACGAATTTGTAGTGTACAAACCAATGCAGTTTTGTGGTACCCTCTAGCAATATGCAGCATCCCAGTAACAAAGGAACACTAGTATCTTTTGTTTCTGTTTACAGTTTATCTTCTCTCCTGCTAACAATTAGCCAATCACAGGATCTCAGTACAAGGCATGTGACTCAAGATGGGCCAATCATAGTATCTCACTCACAGTCACAGTAATTAATTCAAGGTGGACAGGCTGAGCTAACTGGGATCCTTCCATGAAAATGACTCTCATTTAGATGATGGGGAAGATTCTTACCTCTTAGTGGTTAACGTTTTTAAAATATAGGTTATTAGGATGTGAGCTTCATGAGAAAAAGGGCATTTAATGTCTTATTTCTAGAAATGGACATAAAATAAGCACTCATAAAATATATGTCAGATGACTGAGTCCAGAGCTCCCTGCACTGATATTCTCAGACACAGTTGGAATTTTTGTCACTGATAAATAAGAATTCTAATAGAGAAATCCATTTAGGAGCTTTATTACATTAGTATAGTCTATCAAAAAGTGCCAAAGAAGAAAAAAAGATTTAAAAATCACTGCTATCTATTATTAACCATCATGTTTTAATAAGAAGAAACTAGGAAGGAGTAATCTTAGAACGAAGAACTACTTTCTATACTTAATTCATTTGACTTTATGAATAATTTGCTTCATTGTCAATAACTTCTTATTTCTCTGCTATTTGGTGAAACTGAGGTTAAACTTGAAGCAATTCCGGGAACTAGGGCATTAGAGAGCATAGTGAACTGACTAATGACTTTCAAATAGATATGTCCACATCTTAGCCCCTAGTACCTGTGACTATGAACTTATATGGAAAAGAGGTCTTTGCAGATATGAATTATGTTAAGGATCTCAAGATGAGGTAGGTCATCCTATACCCTTAATTCAATAATAAAAATCCTTATAAGAAAAGGGGAGAGATATATTTGAGACACAGAGACACAGGTGAGAAGGTCAATCGAAGGCAGAGCCAGAGATTGGGGTTATGTAGCTATAAATTGAGTAATGTCAGGGATTGTCAGCAGCCACCAGAAGCTAGGAGAGAGGTTTGGAATGGATTCTCCCTTAGAGAATACATAAGGAACGAACTCTACCCATACCTTTATTTCAGACTTCTGGCTTCTTGAACTAAGGGATAATAAATCTGTTATCTTGAACTATCCAGTTACTGGTAACTTGTTATGGTCATCCTGGGAAACCAATACAGAGAGTTATTCAAATTGAAGATCGACAAAAATGGCATTATGAAAATGTAAGAAAATAGTCGAATCTATAGTCTAAGAAAGGTCATTGTATTTGATATTTTATGCTAGAAGGACAGTACCAAAGTGATAGCACTCCCAATTTTGTATTTCTTATAATTGAGAGCTGATAATTATATATAGTCATAAAAGCTACATTTTAATCAAACTTGTTTGACCAAATTTATACCTGATCCAGAAATGACAATGGTAAAATTTTTCATTATTTGCTTTTAAATCTCATTGACATAAAATCATGATCATGTAGAACATAACTTCACATTTTTTCCTGTATTGCCTATAGCTCACATTGATATCTTTATTTGAACAGATATATAATATCATTTTATTATTGATTATGAATTAAAGTAAAATTCAGGAATACTGATGCAGATAGGCTATGCTTTTAGCCATTGCTAACTCATGAACTGGGCTACATCATGGCTTATAATAATATATACATTTTTTGTTGTAGACAAAAGTAATTAAAATTTAGAATTGATTTTAAAGTTTATTTTAATAATACACAGAAATAAATAAGTAATGAGTATACCTCACTCTGGGTTTCTGTAATATAACTTCAATATTTTGTTCTAACATTTTTCTATCAAACATAGTAAAAAAATCAAGTTGTTGTTCTGCAATCTAACATTTAAGCTTATGTTTTTAAAATTTTTGTTTCTCATGTTTCTGATTCATTATATTATGCAATGAAAGCATTTCTGTTTCACTTAGCATTCTGTTGAATCTGCAGAGATCTTGCTACTTTAAATGTATATGCACTGTTCTTTGAACATAAAAATCAGCCATTAAATTGGAATGATGGAGCAGTGATTTCTGGCTTTTACAGAGATTAGCAAAGCTTACTTCCTCCTACACAGACCATCTAACTGACATGCTGTACACTGATGACCAAATAAGAGATTGACAGATGCGGAAAACTCTCATGTCTTATCAGACATCCATTGGATTTTTCCAAATACAGTAAATGAACTTTGGCTTTTTAAGAAGCTGTTAAGGAATGCTACCATTCATTAATTACTATAGGCACTAAAGAAAGTCCTTAAACAAGATGTGAACGGATAGTTATTTAGGAAACCAAAGGCTAGAAAGAGAGCTATTTAGTATTAATGAGGTTATAGAGTAATTTGATTCATGATGGCTACTAGCTGAAATTGAATAGAACAATCGAAGTTCATTACCAGGCTGATTTCCTGAATGTGAAATAGTAGAAATATGGTATATATGACTACCTTCCCTACACCTTCAGTTGAGCACTATTTTTAAATGTTTCTTATCAGTAAACATTACTCTTGACTTTCTTTTCTTAAGGTAACAATGCACACTAACAGACATTCCAAAAAAAAGATCATTTGTGGTATATATAACAAAATCAGAAAACTAGAATTGCTCATCTAACCATTGCCTTAATATAATCTCACTTAAAAATTGACATTACCTTAAAATCTTTTCTTTTCAAGGACAAAATTTTTTTAAAAAACCATCAAGTTAGGTGGCTGTTTACTTTCCATTGCCAATACCATTAAAACGAAATGCCAAGAATTCAATTTATATAAATTCATTCAGTTAAATTATTTATAATAGAAAATTCTCTCACCTTTCTGAAGTGAAATAAATGCAAATTTAATTCATTAGATGACTAGACTGGTATAAAACTTAGAGAAAATGCAAATGGTAATTGAAAATATAGAAATGATATTTGTTTTGGTAACACAACAAATCAATCAGCATAAATTGTCAAGCTTATAAAAATATCACTAGAATGTATTCTGCATTGTCTATTACAAAGCATGCTTTTCCATTTAAGATACATTTTTCACAGGGGAATGAGAGAAGTAGAAACTGTAAGTTCAAGTTGATCTGAATACCATGAATTTTGCAGCATGACATGTTACCACCTCTCAGGAGAGACCTCTAAGGAAGATAGAAGACCTAGCTTTTATCCTGGCTTCTCTACCTAACAATTCTATAGCTTTAACTGTTATGTAGCTTCTCTGAGCATCAGGCCTCTCATCTTATTAAATGGAGTTTAAACAGTGAACATATAAAGTGCCAGCCATGCTCCTACCACTAGGATTTTATAAGAGTCACATGAAATAAAGGGTTGAGGTTGAAAATGCTTGGTAAATTATAAAACCTTGCAGAGCTGGGGTGCCTTAGTAGCTACATGTAAGTCCCAGGCTGCCAGCTAGCAGTCTCGCAGAATCAACCCAAGCAGTTTTTACTTCGCTGTTCCTGTTCACCGGATTTCTGGAAAGTAGAAAGCCTATTAATATTTGTTGAGCACCTACTATGTAGTCCTTTATATAGCCTAATTTAATCTCCATGACAATTCAGAGACATGTTTTGCTATACACACTTTACAAATGAGGAAAGAGACTCATATTGATTAACTTGCCTAATTTCACTTGGTAATAACAGCAAAGGTGAGATCCAAACCCAGATATGTCTTGCTTCCATGCCCAAACTTTTTTCTACTTTCATCTATAATCCACCCAAGTTTTACTTTCTGGCTAAAGTGCAATTAGAGTGGAAGATTCAGAAGTGAAATATAAGCAAAAATTCACAACCTTTTTCCACGCTCCAAAGTAGCTGCTTAGCTTCCTGATTGTCTTCCTCCAAGCATTTCTGAGGCCCCCAAGGATTTCAGGTGTCACTGTTGCCATCCAAATAAATTTTAGGACACTGTTAGCCACAAGCGCACTTTCCACTTGTCTTCTTAAACTCTTGCTGAATACATAAAACAAACTGCTTCATCAGCCCAAATTTATCTAAATTTTCTTAGCCCCTGAAAATCTAGCTGTGGGACCTCAGACTATACTACTGTCATGACAATTTGGAAAGGGCAGTTGAAGACAGGCAAACAGTTGCCGAATAGGGCAGCAGAACAGTATACAGTAAATTTAGGAACCTGGGCTGGTTCCAATCCTTGTGCTTCGCATTACTAGCTCTGTGATCTTTAGCATTTCCTAGATCTCTGTGAGACTCCTGCTTCTCATATAAATTTTAAAGAAAAGAAAAACACTTTCAAGTGTTGGGAGATAAGTGAGGTCATATACAGGAAGCACCTAACACAAAAATGGCATTCAACAAATGAGAGTTTGGTGGAATTAAAAAGTGCAAACACAACTCTTCCTCTCTAATGATGTTTACAAACTTTCAGAGATTCCAGACTATTACCCCTGTGAGTAGCAGCATCAGAGAATATGTGTGAAGAAAAAAAAAATGGTTTTTTTTTTGGGGGGGGGGCAGTGATAGACAGAAGAGAAATTACACGAGAGGACAAAAAGTATAGTTAGATATGATTTCAATCATAATTTAAATGTCTTAAAATTTCTATTTTTTTCTTCAAGAAAATGTCAATGCATTCACCATTAAGTAAACATTGTATCATTGATTCGTTAGTTTGTTTTTATTGTTTTATACTGCAGACAGAGAATGATTTTGTTTAAAATATTTTATCAAAAAAAAATTCAAATGTAAAATACTGAACACTTTATTACAAAGTTGCTAAAACCTTATCATTAGCTTTGCTTGTTTCTCAGCAATTGAGTGAGGCAGCACTTTAAAACATCTAAAACATCCAGAAAATCAAATCCATGACCTCAGAAAAAGCAATAATTGTTTTGCAAATTAAGATCTTTTTCCCCCACTCCAGCCAGTAACTTAATCTTCTGGCTGGAGATGTGGTGTGCCATGTGAGTAACCTGAAGGGGGAATCGCACATCATTCTGCCTTAGTGTCAGCAAAATATCTCCCGTTGACAGTTATTAATTTCTAGTCAAATTATCCTGGAATAGGGTCACAGAGAACTAATGGTTTTATTTTACATTCGAATAAGTGTTGTGTTTCAGTATTCAGAATACAGTGCTCTGTAAAAAGAGCTGCTGTGGACATCAGGAGAGCTTCATCCCTCTCCAAAAGAATATTAATCAGATTATTAAGTGTATTTACCCATCACCATTTCTCAGGCACTGTTCCACAACCTATATTAAAATTACCAAAGCAGTTTATTTATTCTTGATCTGCATTGAGTGAAATGTACAAAGGTTTAGACATTTATATCTAAAAATATAAATGTCTGGTTATACATGAGTAGCCAAGGATTAAGAGAGCTGTTATGGTTTTCATTCACTTTTCAATTTATCTTGGATTTTGGAATTTTAGCATAGTAAATGTGCGTATAGAAGTAAAGGAGATATGAAGAGTTATTAATTACATAAAGTTTTTTTTCTCCCCAGCTCCTACTTAGGTGGCCTCTGTAATGAGGGTCATATCATGACAAAATTAATTGTTTTATGCAACTCATATGTAATATTTTTAGCTGGTTCACAGAGATTTAAAAACTCAATCTTGTAGTGTTGCATGCAGATAATGTCAAACAATTCTGTTTTAGACTTTACAAAATTGGGTGCCCATCCAGGTACATCATTCAGGTAGGTATAAGGAGCATGTTGTAATCTTGATACAATCAGCAGCAAGATAAGAAGAAAGACCAGGAGATTTAGATTCAGGTGATCTGGTACCTGTGTCCCAGCTTTGTCAACATGGCTTTGGGGGAGTCATTGCCTCTCTATGAACCTGAGTTCCCTCTCTTCAAAAACTCATTAACAATAATATCAATTATTAGGAAACAGCGGCAAAGCTTATTGTGATATTTAAGAGAAATGTCTAGGAAAGTGTCTTTGCTAACTGCAATGTACCCTAAAGATATTATGCTCCTTTTAACAGCTTTACTGAAGTGTAATTCATATACCATGTAATTCACCCATTTTGAGTATACAATTCAATGTTTTTAGTATATTCATAGGTCTATACAATAATCACCACAATTTAATTTTAGAGTGTCCTTGTCTACCCTAAAAGTAACCCCATGCCCATTAATAGTCACCCTCAATGTCCCCAACTCCTCTTCTCTTCTCTAGTTAACCAAAAATCTACTTGCTATCTATAGATTTGCTTATTGTGGACATTCCATATAAATGGAATCAAATTACATGTAATCTTTAGTGGCTGGTTTCTTTCACTTAGAATAGTTTTTAGAAGGTTTATCCATATTGTAGCATGGACCAGTACTTGATTTCTTTTTATGGACAAATAGCCTCCTATTGTACAGATGTACTACATTTTATTTATCCATTCATCGGGTAATAGACATTTGGGTTGTTTACACTTTTTGGCTATTATGAATAATTCTTCTATGAATATTCATGTACAAGTTTTTGTGTAAATATGTGTTCTAATTTCTCATAGGCATATACCCAGGAGTATAACTCCTAGATTCTGTAAATCTATGTTTAACATTTTGAGGAACTGCTAAACTGTTTTTCAAAACAGCTGTGTCATTTTACATTCACCAGCAATGCTTAAGAATATCACTTTCTCCACATTTTTGCCAACACTTGTTACTGTCTGTCTTTTTTGTTATAACTACCTTAGTGTGTGTGAAGTGGTATGACATTCTAGTTTTGATTTGCATTTCCCTAATAACTAATAAATTTAATATATTTCATGTGCTTATTGACTATTTGCATAGTTTCCTGGGTGAAATGCCTAACCCTTTGCTCATTAATTAATGAGTTTATTTATTGTTTTGTTATTGCGTTGTAAGAAATCTTTATATATTTGAGTTATAGGTCCCTTATTAAATATATGGTTTGCTACTATTTTTTTTCATTGTGTAGTTTGTCATTTTACTTTCTTACTATTACCATTTACACCACAATGTTTTAATTTTGACGAAATTCAATTTATCTATTTTTTCTTTTGTTGCTTTTGCCTTTGATATTGTACAAAAAAAAAAAAAAAAAGGCTTTGCTAAACCCAAGCCTATAAATACCACTCTTAAGTCTTCTAAAAGCTAGTTAGTTTTAGCTCTTACGTTTAGGTCTATGATTCATTTTGAGTTAATTTTTGTTTGTGATGTGAGGTAGGGGTCCAACTTCATTGGTTTGTCAATTTAATATGACCAATACATGTTCCCAGAGAAAAATTAAAAATACATATAAAATAAAAAATAAAACAAAATGCCTACAATCCTATTTATTTCAAGATAACTACTTTTATATGTTTCCAAAACCTAGTCTCTGTGTGTGTTTTATTTAATTTTTAATGTGATCACATAATACACATAATTTTGTAGGTAACTTTGGAGTAGACTGTAGCTGAAATACTACAAAATCTAGCTGTTCTTACCAAGATTTAGTAAATTTTCTTGAATGTATGCTTTTCCATTTGCTGTATACCCTCAAAAACAATTTCCAGAGACTTTAAATGATTGAGTTTTTAAAGTAATTTTCACTAGTTATATTGCTGTGTAGGGTCCACTGATCTTACTCTGCCAACCCCAGTATGATGATTTTTTTGTTACTGAAATTGCTATCAGTGGAAACTTTCAGGGAAAAAAGCATTATAGGCTCAGAAATATCCCCTTAGAAGATTTCAAAATTCTTGTTTTATAAAAAAGGAGTTGTAAATTTAAAAAAAAGAGCCTAGAGGCAAAAGCCTAAGGATGATGATGCCCTCAGGCAGGTACCAAAAGAGAAGCAAAGTCTCTAAGAATAACAGTAAGAGTTTCAAATTGTGCTGGTAATGTTTTCAGGACAATTATGATTGGAAGTTTACCAGGAGTAGGGTTGCTCTCAGATATGTTTCTGAAGTTCAAGTTCGTTGGGTAGTAACTAGCAACCAAAAAGACTTCCATTTTTTAATATAGAAACCAAACTAAAATAAAATCCAAGACTGCTCAGTATTGTGACACGACCCATAGACCTTGGTGCTGATCCTCTGCCTAGACCCTAGAGAAAGAATAAGATTTTAGAGAGAAGAGGAGTTGAGAGGTGAGGAAGGGGACATGAAGGAGAACAAGAAAGGAAGGTGCTGGGCTGGCAGGCAAAGCTGTCTCTGTAAGTAATGTGAAGAGGGGAGTGTTCCTGTTTCCATAGCATTTATCTGGCATTATAGTCCTTTTAAGTGGAAGGGGATAAATGTCATGTGGGGACTGGTAGGAAAGTGGTACCAATGGATAGGGAGGGCTTTAATTACCTGTCGGCTTGCTGCGAAATTTCAGTAATGTCATTAATTTTAGAATAAAGCAATACTCCCTTTGGAATTGTTCGCCCTACTTAAGTTATGGTGGGATTTAGGTCTTAAATTAGTTTTCTCAGGCTGCCACAACAAAATACAACAGACTGGGTAACTTAAACAACAGAAATGTATTTATTTTCTCAGAGTTCTGGAAGCCAGAAGTCCAAGATCAAGGTATTGGCAAATTTAGTTTGTCCTGAGCCCTTTTTCATTAGCTTGCAGATGGTCACTTTCTCACGCTGTGCCTTTACATGGCCTTTCTTCTGCAAGCAAGAAACCTGGTGTCTCTTACTTTTCTTGTAAAAATACTAGTCATAGTGGGTCAGGGCCCTTATTTAACCTTAATTACCTTGTTAAAAGCCTTATCTCAAAAGCTAGTTACATTGGGGGTTAAGGCCTCCACATATGAATTTGGATGCATAATCTAGCTCTTAGTAGTTATTAGTACACAAATGTCAGGAAACAATTGTGAATGATTTAAGAATGGTAAGGAGGAGGAGGAGGAGGAGGAGGAGGAGGAGGAGGAGGAGGAGGAGGAGGAGGAAGAAAGAGAAAAGAAAGGGAAAAAAAGAAAAAGGGACAAGAGAAAAAAGAAGAGAAGAGAAGGGAAGGGAAGGGAAGGGAAGAGATCATTAGGGTTATCTTCACCTTTTGTTGTCTTTGATTACCCTACATAGAAAACTGATAATAACAAAGTTCCTTGTCCATATTTATGTGAATGATTCTTCTTTATACAAATACAAACAGATTTTGTCCAGTAGAGTATAAATCTCTGTGAGTTAAATTTTTCTTTTAAGCAATTGTATTATCTACTAGTTTCCTCATTAATGAATGAGTTAAATAAAGTTGTTGACACATGTTCATTTTATATTGGTGTGAAAATCATGATTTTTACCTTCTAAAAAATACAATCCTTTAACAAAGGATTATTTGGATGATATTATTGTTACTGCCCTAATTTTTCTGTCCTTTATTGGTTTTCCTCCCTTTCCTAACTTTTCTTTCCTCTTCCCTAAACTTAATCTCCAGGGTTAGAAATAGAAAATAGCAGGCATATTGAACACTAATGATGGACAAGGAAACAATAGAGACCACCATCAGCATTCTGTCATGTTTCAATAGGAGCCACATTACTAAGAAGAATGTTTCTGAAGCTTTTAATGTTATAGACTAGTGGTACAAACATCCATAAAATAGGTATGCTACTTTTTTAAAAAATATTTTTTTTAATTTGTCTTCTAGGATATAGAATTTTTGTGGTTCTAGATATTCCAAAGTTTATGTTTACATATTAAGATTGAAAATTTTAATAGTTAAATTCTTTGAAGTAACTAGAAAAAGTTCATAAACTATATTTGAAGTTATTTATAAATTTCTCAACAAGTCTTAAGTATTATTCTCATTCTTTTCAAACCTCAAAAATGTCTATGCCTGGTCTTAGAATATTTTTCTTTGATTTTCTTACCCAACAATTCAGTGATCATAAGCATTCAAGCAACATGAAGGATTTAATCAACACTTGCATAAATGCATCAGAAAACACTAAGTAAGCAGAGATAACTTTAAGCAAATATGTACTATTCTTATAAGCCATTTGTTTGAAAGTAGGTTAGTTCCAGGATACAGCGTGAAGTAGCCTTAACCTTACGTGACAGCAACTTGCCTCCATCTCTTAACAAGGTGAATCTGTACCCAGTACATCTCAACATAACAAACATATTTGCCGCTATTTTAACGTAGCACAAATCTTTACGAGAGAAATCAGATAGACTAAGTAAATAACCTAATACATTAGATTATCAAAAGTCATCTTTATTCTTTTCTAATAGTAAAAACAAATTTTAAAAATATCTTTCTTGCTTTGGCATTTATGAATGCTAATTTAATCACGTAAATTTAGACTTCCTGTGAAAGAATTTGAAACCACATTGTGAACATGACTTTCACATAAGGTTTGTTCCTTATTCCTGAATTAGAAAGTAAAATTTAAAAGAACTCTATGCTTGTATTAGACCCTAGGCAAAATCAGCATTGCCATGTCATCTACCATTAAGTTGATCCAGGGCTCTGGGGAAACATGTCACCATCTGGACTGAAGCGCATATGGTCGGAGAGAGGCCTGAGAGAGTGTCCTCAAAAAGACCCCAGCTGGCTGAGCAGACACCTGTTACCAAGATGAGCAAGGGCACAATATATTGTATTCATCACAATTCATCTGTTTATAGTCTTTGAATATTCAATTCCGTCATGGCAGGGTACAACTGACAACAGGAGAGGACCAACTCAGAGAGGCCAAAACTACAAATCCAGCTAAATAGAAGACATCTATAAGTTACTCGTGATGAGAGATAAACAAAGAAGCTGATTTGGAAAGAGCAAGGGAGGCAGAAGAAGCCAGATTGGAGAAGCAGAAAGGCAGGAATTATCTAAAGCCCAGGAGCTCAGAGAAGTCATGAGAACAGCATTGGTGAGCTCTGTTGAGGACTCAGATACCAGGCAGGCTGACTTTTAATGGCCTGCTGAACACAAGAGTCTCTGGATCCAGAGACATTGATCATGGCTCCAAAACAGACAGATACCTGTAGACTAATTCAACTCCCGATTAAAGCAAAGGTATAGAATTTAGAATAAATTTATAGGTTCAATGTCAAATGACAATAATTAACAATAGCCAATATTTATTAGCACTTAAATGATTGGCATATGTTAACTAATTCAATCTTCATCATGACTCTGTGAAGTAGATACTATTATTATTCCCAATGGAGATGAGAAAAATGAGGTGCAGAGGATTTTAGCAAATTGCCCCCAAGTTATTTAGTCACATAAGTAGTAGATATGGATTTGAAACCCAGTGTCTGTACTCTTCACATTACTGTGTGCCATTTTCATTCCCTTTCATCTTCCCAAAAGATGCAACAGCTGGGCTCTTCTCTTCTTGTTTTCTTATTTTATACACCTTTTTCCTTATTTGACCCCTTTGCTCTGATTTTATCTCTCCATTATATCATAAATATCAGGGTGGATGTTCATGGTGGAACCTGAGCAAATGACTGCAAATAATAGAAAATGCCCTGTTTCTCCTCCTTCAAAGCCATTCATCTGATTTGAACTGAGAAAGGACTCTTTTTTTTTTTTTTTTGGCTGGAGATGTTTGGCATTTGAGGGCCTGAACTGCATGGAGGATGTGAGGTCTGTGTGTGTGTGTGTGCGTGTGTGTGTGTGTGTGTGTGTGTGTGTATTTGTAAAGGGCAGGGGATAGGATATAGAAGGTAGAGGTTGGAAAACAGCTGAAGGTTGACTGTGGAAGCTGATGGGGTTATATTTAGAGAGAACTGCCTGAGACCTGTGATTTACATAGGCTGAGTGGAGCCCACATGATAAAATGTGGAACAGTTGGGGAAAGGGCAACAGAAGGGACTGAGACATTCAGCACAGTACCAGCAAGTGACAGTGGTGAGATGCTTCCTTCTGTGGCTCATAGGGAGCAGACATCAAAGGAATAAAAGCAGATTAATAACCTTGTTCTTGAGATCTCATGAGAACCCTCCCAGAGATACCTAGAAATGAACAGGGGAGATTTTGAATGGAAGCAGGGAAAAATTGAAGACCCACAGATGTGCAGGTGAGTATCACCAAGCTGCAAAATAATGTGACCTCATTGTTTGCATGGGCTGGCAAAGCCTGGGTAAACATCCTAGCGTGCTGGATACACAGGAATAGGGAAGAGCAAGAACAATGCAATATAAACAGCTCTTCAGTCATGCAGGGCACAGTTACCGACATATGCTACTTGATAAAGGGCAACACAACTTTCTGCGAAAATAGTTTATAGTCTATAAGGCCCATTCTCTAATTTTATTTTTGTTTTCATTTTTATAAAATTAAATTTTAACCATATGTTAAAGCGTTTGCCTCTTTTGTTTTGAAATTCTGTATCACTATGTGCAAATTTTTGTGCATTTCTCCCACTAGTACTGACATTTAGTATTCAAATTTGTCTCTCTAGATATTTTTCAGTGCAAGTCCTAAAAATTTATCTGTGACTTTTTAACTATCCTACTGAGCTTGTGCTTTCTCAGTTTGCCTAAAGTCAAATTCCAAGGTCCAGGTGACATAAGGGATTTTAAAAAAAAACACACAGAATAAGCTATTTTGTTCTAAGCTAATGTGACTGAACCATATGTAATAGCCCTGTGGTCCTTCTATTTTCTAGTTTGTACATTTTTTTTTTCAGTCATTGGCTATAGCAGACAACTGTAAGGGGCAAACAGCATTTTTAAAATGCTGGATGAAGGACGAGCAAATGTCCAAGAAAAAGATAAAATAACATTGTTAGTAAAATGTAGACTGACACACTTTAACAAGTTGCAATAAAAAATATTGAAGACCTTAGAGTATAACACTAAATGAGAAAAGGTAAAAAGTCATATTTTCATCTCATTATGTTCTACAAATCATATATTTCCAGTTGCTTTCAAGAAGTTCATTCACTTACTATGAGTTGTCATTGGCTGTCAATTCCAATTCATCATATGCAAAATATTTTCTCCTATATATTATTGTTACGTATAGATAAACATATTACATAAAGTAAGCAATTAGGTATTGATATAAAGTATATAATATTTTATTTTAAAATGAAGGTACTACTTATAAAATAATGTTTATTTATTTTTTAAAAAATTGTAATTTTGAAGCAGTAATACAAAAGCTACAGCAACAAGTCAGTTGAATTCCATGGGAAAGACATAGTATTAAAACATAGTTCTTCTCTATTTTAAAAAATAGAGGATATGGCTGGTGTTAGAGAGATCAGCTCTTTCTGTATATGCTGGTAGAGATATAATGAATAATATGTAGACTATCATTTATCTGTTAACAGGAATTAAATTAGTAAGTATACATTGAGTGCCTACTATGAATTAGGCACTCTGAGTATAGGAGTCTAGAGTTCAAGAAAAGGCTCAAGTCTTGGGAAATAAACATGGTATTCTCCATATAGAGACTATTTAAAGTTCAGGCAATGGGAGAAATTACCCAGAAGAAGAGTCAATAAAAAAAAAAAAGGCAAAAGAAAAGAAAAAGAAAAAAGAAGCAAGGACAGAAACTTGGAACACTCCAATATTTAGAAGAAAAGGTGAGAAGCCATCAAAGGAGAGTGAAGAAAAAGCGGGTAATGAAGGAATAAGAAAATCAGGAAAGTATACTGAAAGGGAAAGCAAGGAAAAAGTATTTCAAGAGGAGACATTAATCAACTGACGCATATGCTCCTAATAAGTAAAGTGAGATGGATGGAGAGAATTAACCATCGCATTTCATAAGACAAAGTCATTGCTTCAAAAGATCAAGGGGAGGGGCAGTCTAAATCAACCACTTGGATGAGAAAGTTAGCTTTGCTTAAGAGTATGGCTCTAGCTCCACCTGTGACTGGAGAAAGACAAGGACAGGTAAAGATATAGGTAAAGTTGTCATTGAAAAAAGTTAAATAGAAGATCTAAATTAAAGCTATATTGAAGGCAGTAGATTGTGAGAGATATTTTGAAGGGAAATGGTATACTGTATATTGTTGGCTCTCCTGAGACAGGACTGAAACAGGCAGTTGTCCAAGCAAGAGATAATGGCTTCAAATATCAAATAGTCAGGGTTCCAACAGGAAGTGGATGGCACACTCACATTAAGATAATTCTATGAGAGTTTATTTTAAAATAAATTTATTTTCATTATCAAAGTGGGGATAGGGAACCACAATGGATGGAGCTGAAATCTGGGACTAGAAGCACTAAAACTAAAACCAATCTCTCCTCAGACTCAAAGGAAGATTGGAAGGATAGAGTACCCAAATTCAAAAAGAGAATTGGGGAAAGCAAATTGCCTTAAGAAGATCCACTTCCCATTGGAGAGACAGGAAAATAGTTGAGTTCTTAAACTATATTAATTATTCTTACAAAAATAAATTAAAAGAAGTTTTGTCGAGAGCTTACATGTGCCAAGGACTGTACCAGGTTTACATTATTTAAACTTCTCAACAACTCTATGATATGGTTAGCCCCTAAGGAAACAGAGGGAATAAATACCATAACCCCTCTCTCCTTCTCTCAGCATTCCTGTCAAGTCTCCCTATTGGCCAGAACCAAGAGTCAAACAGAGAACAAGGTATCACACTGAGAGAAATAAAAGAGTCTTAGCAGTAAAGGAACAAGAAGAACCTGGGCACATCCAAGGCCGAGGCCTCCCTTGGAGATAAAGGCAAATTAAATCCAGATCTGATTTCAGCCATCTCACCAAGCAACCATCATGATGAATTGGCTTCCCATATAGGTTGCTTGCAGAAAGAGGCAGCCAATGCAAATATCTGCTCCAGTTAGCATTTTATATTCTCGCTCAAAATTAATAAGAAAATTCTAGAGTTATTAAAAATAGATATTTTATGAACTGTTGGTAATCTCTTAGTGAAGACTCATAGTAGCTTGCACAGTTTTATGATTCTAACAACACAAATGATGGGAGGTAGCTGTGATTTAAAACAAAGGCGAAGACCAGAGGGAATTTGAATTAGCTGTCAATATTTTTAAAATCGGAAGCTATGGTAACACCAAGGCAAGATTGTTACATGCCAACAATCAGCTGAAGTTGAGCAGAGCTTCTCCCTTTACTGGTACATGCTAATCCCAATTTGCTCCCATCCAAGCACACTTCATTCCATAAGACTATCTCACTCCTACAAGTACCAAGGTACTCGCTCTTATAATCCATCTGAAAATCATCTCAGAAGACCTGGGGCCTAGAATGGTCCCAGAGTCATCCTTTGTGTTTCCAAATCTCTAGTACTAGAGCTAATACACAGAATTAACTAGAAGCTTAACAGAGTTAGTTAGGCGAAAGTGGAGGAGAATCTAACTTGAATAACTTAGCTAAAAATATTAATCTCTCCTTATTCCATTTTTTTCCTTTGTTCTTTTGCTCTTCCTCTGCTCCCCTAAAATCATTTTCAAAAAATGCCTATTGTAAACTACTGGATTTGGATTTTACAATTCTTTTTTTTTTTAATAGCTGAAGTATTTTCTTTTTCTCCTTTAATTATTTCCATTTCACTAAGTTCCCTTAACCCCGCTTGCTGCTCCAGTGACATCGCTTTTCATTCTCCCGTGGTTCCACTCCCACTCTGACCTCCTCCGTGATACACCAGGGACAGAGACAGAGACAGAATATCTCCAGAACTACACTAATAGAGCCCTAGAAGTTTGGGCATGCTGCTATCTCAGCTAGGACGTCTTCCTATATCTCTCTCCTACCCCTGTCAATGCTCGGTTTAGCTTACATCCACTCCCAGATGCAGTCCTGATGCCCATAACTCCAAAGCTGGGTTAGGTGCTCTGCCTAGGTGAGTTCATAAACAACCTATATAAATAGCCCCAATATTAAAAGTACTTGTTGTCTTCTCCACTTGACAAC
Organism: Rousettus aegyptiacus; assembly: GCF_014176215.1. Classification (NCBI taxonomy): domain Eukaryota; kingdom Metazoa; phylum Chordata; class Mammalia; order Chiroptera; family Pteropodidae; genus Rousettus; species Rousettus aegyptiacus. The sequence continues at coordinate 114,850,827 of NW_023416295.1, forward strand.
CAGACCCTTGCAAGTAATACAAGCCACTCAGGGGTTGAATTAATCAATACCTAAAGCTAACCTAGGTCGCTAATTTGAACAACTCCATCTTCACTGTCATATTTGTTATTAACAACACAACCAGGACCCTAAAAGTGATTTCTCCATTTTATTTCCTTTCCAATCTCTGCACTTTGGATCCCATCCCCAAAGAAAACTTTCTAATTACCATTCTTAATTTTTTTCCCACTGGGCAATACCCTCCACTTAGGCTAAGGGAATGCATTCTCTGGTTTCATTATAAATGATACCAGCCATTATCGCAAATGACTCTTCTGAAGGCAATGTAACTCAAAATGAGATCATGCCAGTTTTCTCAGGCAGCAGGTGTTTGTTCTAACACACATCCCTCCAACAGCTCACTAAATGGAGCCTTCCTATTACAGAGTTAAAGCTCCTTAAATACACTGGGCTTTCACAGTCTTCCCTCCTCACTTTCTCTTCTACCCCACTTTCCATCTCCTCAACACATACACAAGTCCACAACAAATCTTTAATACACAAATCTGTTTGGCTTTCAATTACAAAAGATGTCAGCCTAATGGATTGTGGGTGACACTGTTCCTATTCCATTCAAGGACACAGACAATAGGAAATAAATCTCCATCCATCAATATGCTAGAAATCAGAGAGCTTCTCAGGTCACTCTGTTATCACCTAGGAATACCTCAGAACTTAGTAAAACTACTCAGTGGTAACTTATTTTCAGCTGAGAGACACCTAGCCCTACACACACATACATACACACACACACACACACACACACACACACACACACACGCACACACGCACGCACAGCCTAGACATACACAGGAAACCACTGAAGGGAGTTCAAGCTTAATTTCATCACAATTGACCATATTTAACACAAAGAGAAGAAATCTCAAACAGGCTAGCCCTTTAGAATTCAAATTCAAACTAGGATCTGAACACCAAAATTGTGTGAGCTCCCTAATCAGAATGCACTCATATACAGAGAACAGAGGAATCTTCACATAATCCAAGAATTAAATGGCAAGCCCCCAAATCACTGAATGAATAATGAACAAAGCAATTTGGTCAAATTACCTGCCTCTTGAAGGCTTCTTCAGTTCCTAGAGTGGCCTGCTAGTGTGCTATGTCTTTATCTCATAAAGGCCATTTTTATCATGTCACCTGTTTAATATTTATATTAAATATTAATATCTTAATATTTGCTGGAGTTTGTGGGTACAAACATCTCTTAGCATCCAATGCCATCTATAATGTAGCCCCAATCTATATCATATTCTGTTGTCTTTTTTTTGTCCCTCTAACATGTCATGACAATTTGGCACATGTGGTTTCCACACAGTTTTGCCAGCCCAACAAGCCCCATGCAAGTATCTTCTGTCTGAGAACTCCTCTCTTAGCCTCTCTTATTTGATTTCCAGATGCACTTAAAATCATAGAAAGTTAGAGCTGAGAGCAGCTTGACCTTCCTCTGGCATGTCCAGTGACTTTTTAAACTATATTTTCAAGCATCAGCATACCTCCCATGACCATTTTTAAATGAAATTGTATGTCAGAACTTATTCCTCTGACAGGCACATAGAACTGGTCAAAGGAGGGGAACGGGGCCTGAAGCAAACCCACACCCTCATCTCTACAGAGTATATTTGGAAAACACCTTACCTAGTCCAATTGCTTCATTTTATAAGTGAGGAAAGAAGCAAGGCTCACAGATCTTAAGAACTTGCCCAGAGCTGCCTATCTAATTCAAGCAAAGAGATAGGGCTTTCCAGCCAGGTGTCCTGTGTGTTCCAGTTCAGATTCCAGTAATCCTACAATACTAAAATTCAGTTTCAGATGCTAACATTGCTATCCACTTATGGATGGGATGATTTCCACATGCTGAATTATGACTTGAAAAGGCAGGCTACCTGTGGTTATGCAACCCCTTACCTACAAGCCTTTATTATCCAACAAATGCATACTGAGTGTTTGCTGAGTGCCAAGAACTGTTCTAGGTGCTAGGAATTTAATGTGCAACACAGTATGGCCAATTAGAGCATATCTTCTGCCCAATATTGACAAATTTTTTAAAGAGTAGATAAATATGTAATTTTAAAATGAAAAATGGAAACATATGTTCAACCAAAACTGGTACATAAATATATTTATAACACTATTCATAATAGTCAAAATGCAGAAACAACCCAAATGTCCATCAACTGATGGATGGAGAAATTAAATATGGTATATTCACACCATGGGATATTATTTAAGATGCTATCTAGGCCTTAAAAGGAATAAAGTACTAGCACATACTGTAACATGAATGAACCTTGAAAACATTATGCCAAATGAAAAAGCCAGACACAAAACACTATATATTGTATAATTCCATTTGTATATTACATCCAGAATAGGCAAATTCATAAAGACCAAAAGGAGATTAGTGTTTGTCAGGAACTGGGGGGAAGGGAAACAAGGAAGTAACTACTAATGGATATACAGCTTGTTTTCAGGTTGATAAAAGTATTCTTGAATTAGAAAGTGGTAATTGTTGCACAGCTTTGTGACTAAACTAAAACCCAATAAAGGTCAAATTTATTGTATATGAATTATATTCAATTACAAAATAAATATAATCAAAAATCAGGGATGTGAATTAAAAAAAAAAAAAAAAGGAAGGTACAGTAATAGAGAATAATAAAGAGAAACCTAGATGATCAAGGCCTTTCTGAGGAGGTGGTAGCTAATCTCACACCTAAAGTATAAGCAGATCCAGATACACGAAGAAAGAGAAAACAGTGTTTCTGGAAGAAGGAACAGTATCAAAACCTTAAGGCAGAAAAGAGATTGGTGTGTTCTAGGAACTCAAAGAAGGATTGAAAAAAGGACACAAGAAGTTAGAGAGGAAGGAAGCCACAGATGACACAGAGTTTGTAGAACAGGGTAAATATTTTAGATTTACATGAAATAATAAGCCATTAAAAGTTTTAAGCAAAGGAGTCACACCTGTTTGCTCATACAATAAATTGAGTTATTATCTACTATGTACTAAACACTACTGTGAATTAGGAGGTACAGCTATAAACAGCCATGCAATCCTTTGCACTCATGGAACTATCATTCCAATGGAGGAAACAGTAAATAAGTGAAGCATAGCATATGTATGTGGTAATGGATAGTATGGAGATAAGAAAGTCAGGGAAGGAGATAGAGTGTGCCATTTTAAATAGGGTGGTATGATGGTTAATTTTATGTGTTGACTTGACTGGGACATAGAATGCCCGGACATTTGGTCAAACACTATTCTGGGTGCATCTGTTTCTGGATGAGATTAACATTTGGATCTGTAGACTGAGTAAAGCGGATTGTCCTCCCTCATGTGGGTGGGCCTCATTCAATCAGCTGAAGACTTTTATAAGGGGGGAAAATAAGGCTGAGGAAGAGGAAAATTCACCCACCTGAAGTACAGCTTTGCTTGTGCTCCTCCTGTTGGATTGGAATAAATATTATCTCCTGTTTTTCAGCTCTTTTGACTCAGACTGGAACTATACAACCAATTCTCCTAGCTCTCCAGCTTGCCAACTACAGATCTGGAGACTTCTCAGCCTCCATTTTCATGTGAGCCAATTCCTCATAATAAATATCTCTCTTCTTATGTCTCCTGTGGATATCTATATTCTATTAGTTCTGTTTCTCTGGAGAACCCTGACTAACACAGGTGGAATAGGAAGACATCATTGTGATGTGACATTTGAACAAAGACTTAAAAGAAATGAGGATGTGAGACATGAGTGTTTATGGTGGGCTGAGATCTAAGAAGGATTATCCAATGAGGTAGGAGGAAAACTGGAGATTGTGATAGCCCAAAAGCCTACTAAAGAGAGTGTTTCCAAGAGAAATGATTAGTTGTGCCAAATGCTAGCTATAGCTCACTTAAGATGAAGGCTAAGATTGAATTTTGCAACATGGAGATCACTGGTAAACTTTGATAAAATAGTTTCAGTAAAGTGATGGTGGATATTGGCCTGATTGGAGTGCATTCAGAGATAATGGGGGAATTGGAGGAAATGAGTATAAATCACTATTTAGAGGAATGTTTCTGTAAAAAAAGAATATAGCAAATAGAAGAGGTTTGTGTAGATAGGTTCATAAAAATGATCCAGTGAAGAAGGAAAAGGTATGATGCTAGAGAGAGCAGGAAGAATATCTGAAATGTTATTTTTAGTAAGTAAAAGGAGATGGCATCTCATCTACAGGTGGAGGATTGGATAGGAGAATGAATGAGGATTTGGATAGGAGAATGAAGAGTTTGCCCAAAATAATAGGAGAAAAAGATTAGAGTGGCGCAGAAACAGGTAGCTGGATAGATGTGGTAGTGGGAGCCTGTGGATATAATCGAAATTAATTAAAAAGTTAATTCTGAGTGCTCTGTGAGCAATAATGTAAGTGTAAAAGCAGGGATACTAGAAAGAAGGCAGGTATAGACAAAAGATTTTAGTGGCTTGGATTACGGTAGTGACAATGAAAGTGAATTATTATATTATGATTAAACAAGCATATGTGCTATCTCATTTCTGTGTGTCATCATCAATAATCTTTCTACACGAGTGTTTATTTATACATTTATTTTGTAAATAAACTCAAATCACTGAATTATATCTCAGAATAATTAAAATATAATGAAGATTTTAAATTTGTATTATACATATGGCTAGAAAATAACTTTCCTATAAGTTTTAAAGTACTGTTGGGTGTTAATTATATTCTTTAATTTTATTTCAACCTGATATTCTTTAATCTGAAAAAAAATGCAAATAATAGAAGGCAATATTTCTGATTATTCTCGTCTTCCTTATACTTTCACCAATTCTCACAATAATAGGTATGTGACAGAAATTGTTCCTATGCCTTTCAAGAGATGTTACTATATGTCACTGAAATTTAAAGCTAGCTAATGGAGGGGAGGTGTGGATCCTGTTCATAAGCTTTGAAAGGATTATTATCCAGGGCAGAAATTTTCTGCAGAATTGAGTCCAAAAATATACTTTTTATTCTTATTTTCTACAGATTCTTGATCATTTTCAACTTCACCATAATGTGCATTTATTCTCTCTGTCTCTTTTAAAGCTCCAACAACAAATATATTTGTAACCATTTTGTTTTTTTATTTAGTCATCTGATGTGAAACCATCTAATATGCACAAAATATAAGATTCGACCCCACACTTCCCAGTGAGATTTGAAACATGCCTAGACTCCTTGGTAGAAAATAGGTAATTCCCAGTCGAGGAGAATGTTAAAACTCTGTAAGTAACTGCCTCTTGTATTAATCCACAGCCTTTACTATTTGCTCCATTTTCTTTCATAAGATTAACATTTAAAAACCTCTTTGTCACAGACTGAAATTGAATTGTGAAATGTGCTCCTGAATAAATAATTTCTTCCTGAATGTTAATTACATAGGCAATTATACTGAAGTGTAATTTTACATAAATACAGTGTTAGAAGTTCTACAGATATGAACAATTGTACAAATGCCTCCTTGATGGGGGCGGGGGGAGTTTCTGAGGTTGAAATGAAAGTGTCTAACATGCTGGATAAATAATGGAACACTTGATGTATTGAATATAAATCTGCATGTTTATAGAACTTATTACAAGGCTTTAAGGCAACTACACAGCTAAATAGTCATAAAGACAACACGTACATACTTTATTTCACTTTCCTTATATATTCATAACATTGACAAAAATAGGAATGCTGATACTTAAAAGTCTAAGACAAAAATTATAAATGAAACAACTCCCAATTAGAAGTAATCTGAAGATGAAATTATCCAATTTTGATAGTCACAATTTTTCTTCCAGGTGAAGTACTTTATATGCAATTATCAGTTTCTTATTTGAGAATGAGATGATGATTTGATGACAATAGTGATGGACTAGTTTTCACAAAGCAATCTCAATAACTATTACAGTCAATAGATTTTTTGCCAAGAATTCCTACTCTGATAAGAGTAACAACCAAATTGAACCTAGACCGTTTGCTCATTGAATTAATAAAGCAGGTAATTTTTGAGTACTTCTATGAGAGGACATTCTACTAAACACTTTACTGGTATTGTCACTTTTTATCTCATTGCAACTTGGTGATGTTATGATGTTATGGGGAAACCAAGTTTAGGGATTTTTTAAACTTTCCCAAATTCATATAACACTAAAGGTAGATCCATGATCCTAACCCAGGTCTCACTTAACTCCAGAGTCCATATTGTTGGGCAGACTGTTTTGTAACAGAGTAGAAAGAAAACGCTTAGAGTTGAAAAGCCCAGAGTTGAAAATCTGCCATTATTTTAAATCATTATCTTAACTTTTTGCCTTTATTTTTTTTAAATATTTATCCTGAGTTGACATTTGGACTAGTTAAGTGCAATATCCAAATAATCTGTCTGCATTAGAAGAAATCAACCAAATTATTTGCTATTGACTTTAAAAGAAACAAGTTGATTGAGATGTTAAATTTCAGTTTATTAAACCTCCTAACTAAAAATGTGGTCTGTAGACAAGAAGCATCAACATCATCTGGGACCCCATTAGAAATGAAGAAATTGGTCCCCAGTTTAAGAAGCACTGCTATCAATAAGAACTCATCTAGGTTCACACAGACTCAGCACTAATCTCCTCTAAAATTATATAAAAGCACAGTGAAGTTTTAAAAGTGTCATTTGCAAGTAGACATTATAAACTTCTAGTACTTGATAATAATGGTGAGAAAAGGAGGTCAGCAGGTGTACCAGGTGAGTTTTGGGAAGTGTTTTATTAGGTTTTGAAATTCCCCCAAATTTTCCAATCTATAAAGCTAACCCAGAAAAGCTTCTATTTAAAGGCTTTTAGACAGATAGCTTTTACTACTGCTCAACTTCAGTGGGAGGATTCTGTTTTTAGTAAGTATTTCAGTCACTGATTTAAAAAAATAATGAGTAGATATGATTTTCACATTATATTAAGGCTTGCTTGTACTTCTATTCTGTAGCACACTTATGAATCACAAAATATCACAAAAACATCTCCAATAGTTTTATGACATGGTTAAGAGAACGAAATGTTGTTCTAAACTTACAAAATAGTCAATGACTTGTCCATATAGTTAGTTATACACTCATTAAACATTATCCTTATTGCTAGTTTAACTTTACATTTTTTTTAACTTAGACTCCCAAAGAATTCACACCAATACTCTTTTTTCCCTTTCTCTAATTTTCTTAGTATAAGACAACAGTGAAATATTTGGAGTGTACATTATAATCAACTGCTATCAAAACTTTCTCAAAATGCAACATATTAAAAGGCACAGGTTAAATTTGCTCTTACCTGTGCAGGGAGTCAGTTGCACACATAACTTTAGGAAATGGGAAAAGACTTTCTGCCTGTTTTAGTTATGCCTTAGTTGCAGAAAACAGAACCCATTCTAGCTAACTGAAGAAGCAGGGACATTATTACAAGATATTAAATGACTCAGTCTTTAGAAGTGCCACAGAAACTGAATGTAGACTAAGATTCACAGAGTGACTCCCGAAGTCACATTACAGAACTTAGACACTAAGGGAGCTGCTGCTTCTGACAAAATGAGGGAATTGTTGAATAAAGTCAGGAAGCCAATAGCTACTAGCTCCCAAATCACACATCTTCCATGATCCATACTACCCAGTCTTCAGTGGAGCCCATTAAGCATTCTATAAACCCATCGTCAAATACATCAAGAAATATGGTGTGTACATATATAATGTAATATTATTCAGCCTTCAAAAAGAAGGAAATTCTGTTATTTATAACAACATGGATGAAGTTTGAAGGCATTATATTAAGTGAAATAAGTCAGACAGAGAAAAGCAAAGACTGCATGGTATCACTTACACGTGGAATCTAAAAAGTAAAATTAAAAAATCAAACTTATAGACACAGAGAGTAGGAAGGTGGTTGCCAAGGGCTGGGGGGGGGGAGGGTGTGGAATAGTGGGAGGTTGGTAAAAGAGTATGAACTTTCAGTTATAAGATGAATAACATCGAGGGTTTAATGTACAGCATGGTGACTATAATCGATAACACTGTATTGTATAATTAAAATTTTCTAAGAGAGTGGAACTCGAATATTTTCACACAAAAAAAATGATGAATATGTGAGGTGATCAATGATTTAATTAATTAGCTTGATGGGAGGATTCCTTTTACAATGTATATGTATATCAAATAATCACATTGTACATTAAATATAATTTTATTTGTCAATTTTACTTCAATAAAGTTGAAAAGATTCACTTATCTGTGAGGGACAGAGCACATGTAAAGATCAGTGTATTCCATGAAAGTCTACCCACTGTCTTATTTCTTATGTTAAATTGCTCAGTCAGATTAAATGTTCTGTGAGATACCATAACAGATCTTAAAGCATTCAGTAAGTCAATAGATTATAATGCCTACAGAAAGATGGCCACAGAGAAGACAAAATAAAATCCAGAATAAAGAACTATTCCAGTGAGGAAAGTTGCTACCCCTTCTGTAACAAAAGGGGTCTGATCTAACTGACCTGCTCCTTCCTAGGTGGCTTCCGGGTTTCCATTAAGTATGGTGCAGAGTGGACCCTGAACCTAGGCATAAGCCAGATCAGACTTAAAGAGGAAATTCTGTGTTTTACAGTCCATGCATTACTTTCATCCCTGCCACCATGGTCACTTGCCAAATAGCACATTGATCAAGGGCTAGGGTAGCTAGTGACAGAGACAATGAAATCAACAGGGAAAATTATCTTGCCCACATGGTTATTAAAATATTTTCTAAAGAGGGGGTACTCTGATGGATACTCACATGAAATATAAACAACCTTACATTCTCGGTCCATTCTTAGAGGTCCATTCATATCTCTCTTTCCAAAACCTACTTATTACCAACCCTTCAATCATATCTGTCCAAATCCCTGAATATTCAACCAAACCATTAGCCTCTATCCATGAATTGATCCATAACTCTTACTATCTCTCCTTCCAGACAAACAAAAATCAGTTATATTACCCAAACTACTGCCCATGAGAAGAATTTTTTCTTCCTCATTATATCCTACAGGTCTGCCCCTCTGAGGGGTTATACTGCTGTAGCCGGTCACTTGTGCAACGCAATATTATGAGGCAGAGCCATCTGCAAAGCAGAACTGAACTTTACTGAACTTGGTTCTTTATCAGTTAGCTAGTTATAGAAAATTCTAAGTGAGGCCATGGGTGGGTTAATAGAGAGGCGACACAGCAACAAGAGTAAGTATATTGGGACTGTGAGCCACCTGCTCTTAACAGGAGCCATCATTGTGTTAAGTAAAACTTATTAGCGCCTACAGAACATGAATAGGCCTGATCTCACATGTGCCCCTTTCACCTGAAGATGTAGTAATGAGGGACTCACTGAACATCAGTGCCTGGTAAGGTGGAAAAACCTAGGTCATTATTAAAGGCTAAGATCACATAGTCAGACTTTCAGTGCCTAGTGGAACACATTAGCAAGCCAACAGCAGTTTCTTAACAGTAGAATATTTATTTATTTCCAAATACTACAAGCTTGCTTTGTACATGATGCTCCTATAGGGGTTTGCTAGAGGCTACGTAGGGCACCCCAAACTGCCATAGACATTTCAAGCAAAATTATACCTTCTGGCTCATAAGGGTGAAAGGACAGAGCTTTGCTCTGAGGCTTGGACCAGCTTCAGTGGCTTCTCTTACTCTTGGCCTCACTCATACCTGGTAACTCTAGGAGTTTCTCAGTAAATAGATTCCAAAATCCAAAATGACCCACAATGCACTCACTGTACCTCTTTCTTAGAAGTACTTTGGAGGGAATATTCGTTCACACCTCAAATTTCTAGTCTCCCAGAAACTTCACCAAAGTGACTGGCCCTGAATTCTCTTTGAATTTTCTTCTGCTCTCAAATCACATATTTTCTACCAGGACATCTAGAGTACCTGCTACTTGCCTGATTACCACACCCTACCATCACGAGATCATCAATGAAGTAGGTCAGCATGTTTTCCTTTGAGGTGGTGAAATAATCAAAACCCTCAATAACAAAGATAGCTACAGTGAATATAAGTTTTATAATCCCTATTTTAGGTACAAGAAAAATGAGTAGAGATATAAGTGAATTCCTTGAATGGCAGGTCTGTCTGCTTCCAAAAGTGTTTCTCCTCACCTTTATGGGATAAGCATCTGGATGGGCAAGAAATGTGCAACTTGTAGTCCAGTCAAAGAAATGTGAGTCCGGGAGAGATAGATGAGATGGATACCAAGGGCATAGGCAGTGCTCAACAGTCTCTGGCTCATATACCTGGCTCATATTCTTCATTTAAGTAGCCTAAGTGCTCTTGTAGGCACTGAAATTTGTTATCACTAACCCAGCTCTACTAGGTGCAGAGTTGGGGAAGTGGGAAAGGATGGGGCATAAATAATTTGGTCCAAGATAGATCCTAATAGCTGAGATACAGAAATACTACCTTCTGATTTGATACCCATTGTTTTAGAGATCCATTTTCACAATGGATTTAACCATTTAAACAAACTGAAACTAGTCTAGTTTGATTTCAAATGTCAACACAATTAAATGAATTTACATAGAACTATAATGAATTCTATCTTGCTCAAGACATTTAACTATTGACGATTGAAACTCTGTCCCCAAAATCATAATAGTGTTAATTTACTACATCATCTCCACATTTGTTTTAGCAATTCTGACAATAATTGACATCATTGAATAAATTCTGCATATCCTTGCTTTGTGGAAGAGGAATATCAGGAGCCATCACTGTTCACTATACTCATCAAATATCAGAACATCTGTTCTTTTGGCCAGAGTTTTCTATTCTCATATTTTTGTATCAATTATTTTCTATAACTTTCTCAGTTTTATGTGTATAATACAGTCCTAAATTGGTTATTAGCTTAAACTTGAGAACAAACTGTTAATATACATTCTTAGCCACGTTTAATCTGGTAATACAGTCCACAGCAGTCAAAGGCAGTATGTATCTTTTAATTACCATATGGATCCCAGTTCTGCCTCTCAGAAGCTGGGTGACATCAACCAAATTACTTCAGCTTTCTGAGCTCTAATTACTTATAAAATAGAATAACAACATCTATCTCACAACATAATCACAAGGGTCAAATAAGTGATTAAAAGTGAAAACAATTTGCAAACTGTTATAAACCATGTGACTTAAAGTTACCTCTGTATCAACAATGTCTTGCCTTGAACACCTAAATTCTTTTTCCTGGCTTGCATACTACTACTTCGTACAAGATTATATAAATATTTGTAATCGCAGAGTTTGTCTAGATTGTGAGCTTTTAAAAACTTGCTCCTGTACCTTATTCTTCTCTGTATCACCAATGCCAAATAGAGTTCCTATCACATACGTGGTGAGCTAAAATGGCAACACAAGCTCTTTATCCTGTTTGCATCAGCCATGAGATTTAGAATCTATGGAATCTAATTAGAACTGATATCACCCCTACAGAGTAATAAAAGAGAACCATTTACAACTACAATAATTTTGCGTTTTTTTTTTTTTAATGCCAGACCCATTGTTTTGCAATGGGCAAGGTCACATCATACTAATATGCTAACAGAAGAAATTTACTTTACTCACAAGATAATATTGTATTTTCTGTGAAAAAAATTATTGTTTCCTTGCTTCTTAGGTAAAATTACTGAGGAAAAGAACCACAGCACCTGCTGGAGGGTAGACTAAACCAAAACTGGAAGATCTAACTTTTCTTCCAGACATGGGGGAAAAGGCCATACTTTCATCTTCAGATTAGATACATCCAAGGCCAAAGCCCTCAAGATAAAAGAAGAAATAGAAGTTGGGGAAGCATGGAAACTCCATTCCATGAGGGAGAGAATGGGAAAAAATATGGGGAACTTTAAAAAGTTGACTGCAAAATATTAAGGAAAGAGAAGTCAGTCAAGAGAGAAGGAGGCCTTTTAAAGTCTTAAGTAAAGGAAGGTTCTTCCTATCTGCAGTACAAGAGGGAAAGGGAAGTAAGATAAAATCATCTCCGCTCTTCCTTTACATTCAGAGATCTATAAGACTCTTCAGTAGAGAAGTTGAAAAATCTCCACAACAATCAGAAATGTGTTTGTGCTGGGGACAAAGGGAAGATGGGAGGTACCAGGGATAGAAGAGTAATTTTTCTGTAATCACCTCGTGCTGGCTTCAGAGGAGAAAAAGCAGGAAGGACATTGCTATCTAACAATGGATTAGAAGGTAGAGCTGTGCTTCTTTATCAAGCAACTGAGAGATACAGGGGACAGCAGCAAAGAAGACCCCTGGCACTGAAGACCTTCTCCCCTTAAGGGTAACAAGAAATACCTTTTGGTGCTCAACAAGTAATTGTATAAATAAAAGAAAGAGTAAAGACTCCATGATGAATGAACGTCCTGTACAGCTTTTAATTTTTCCTACTTGCCTTCTCTTGTGTCACACACACTGCTTCTGGTTATTTTGTGTGCTCCTGGGTGGTTTTAAACATTTAGACTTTACAGATTAGTAAAATATCAAGAACTATTTTGAAAACTGATATGCACTTGCCATTATTTTTTCCAAGTAAGTAGATTTTAAAAGCACCATCTACTAAAACGTTATTTTACAAAAGAAAAGGTAGTTTAGCCCTCCAAAGTCCTGTAATCTCAGGATTTTAAAATGAAAGAAATTTAACTTTTTTGAAAAAAATATTCTTCACACTTATTATTTCTTTCATTTTGCACCGACAAGTTTCAACTTAGCCATGAACTGGGGTTTGTGAACTACTTCCCTAGACTAAAGCCTAGACCATAGCCTAGACAGTTTTCTACATGAAGAAACCCTTCATCTCTCAGATACACAAAACCATTAACACTATTATGGTTCATAATGAGGCTGACTCACAGGAAATTTCCTACAATGGGCCATTATGACCTACTCCAAAAATGAAAATTTCATATGGTTCAACATAATATCGTGATCTTTTTGTATGCACTTGACCATTTTATAATGTCAAATAAATGTTACAACTATTACAAATGTATTCACAGCAATTCTGTGGAGTTATATCTTTTCTGAAGAAAGTGTTTAATAATCTTCCACACATGAACTTTTTTTTGGCCGGGGTATGGTTCTAAGTGCTACTCACCAAACTTTGCACGGTTGTTTGGAGTCTATGTTAAAAAAAAAAAAAATGGGGCTATTAAAGTGCTAAATCTTTTGAATATAAAATATTTAATTATTAAATTGTTATTTCCTTTAGAACAAATCAGACTTTCACCAAACTAACTAAAGATTATTGGGTGTACACCACAGTGCTTAGCACATAACACACTTTCTAAAATCAGTAAAGGTTAATTAGGTCTTAGGGATGGTTTAGTTGAAAAGAAAAGAAAGATTTTAAGTCAAATTAAGTATAGAGGTTTGTTGAAAGGAATGAGAGGGCTCTCATAGCAAGAAGGGGCTGGCCTCATGGGATCATAGACATTGGGCAACTACTTTCTTTATTTTTTCTGTCAGCTATATGATCTCTTCCCTCTCCTGCCCTTATTTTTTCTCTCTGCACAGTCCTAATTCCTACTTCTCTATAATATTGGCTTACAACATGGTCCCAAGGCTGTATAGAAGAAATAAGTGTCTTCTCCTCCAAAGAGTCCTGCCTTGATCCATAAAACTGAAATTTCTCTTGTTTAGAGAGTTTTGGGATGGAAGCACACCCTTACTTTATCCCCTTCTCTCGCTTATTTCCTAGGAGTGATGTAATCTGATTGTGAGACTGAGAAGAGACTCCTATGTATGTAGAACAGGGGTTATTCTAGATCGTTCTTTTGGGGCCTGGTCTACCAAAGCTAATATGTTGGTTCCTATTTAAGCCCTGGGTCTCTTTCTTAGCGTAATTGCTTGACCCATTCATTCTTTAAATATAAACAGCTCTGGAACCTCCAATTATCTACTTCGGTCTCTATAGTTATAGTTCAAACAAAAGACAGTGAAATAATTTGATTGGTTCTGCTTAAACCAACTTTCAATCTCAGTTGTGGACAGTTACTCCATTTATGGCCAAAGTGTTAAGGTAATGTGCCTAGGTCTACTTCTTCAGCAGAAACCCCGGGGAAACTCCAAAGAAGGGTAGTAAGTTGGATAGACCCACCAAGAGTCAAAAGTCTCTTTGAGTTATAACATTCCAGGACTTCAAAATAGCATTCACACCTAAAGTTGTTATTATTTAATGGATTCCATATAATGAATTCGGTAAGTCAGGATGATTCTCAATTTGATAGATACAAGATCTATCCATCCAATTTTCACAGTTAAAATTTCACATTTTTATTGCAATGTATTCCTGAAAATTATGTCATAAAATGGACTACCATTAAGCAAACTATAATAATATTGCAAGTGGAGGTTGTGTGCCAGCAAGTACATTCCAGTCATGTGTAATGTATCCAAGGTCAAAGTAGATTGATTTCCTTGTCTTTACACCCAAGGTCGAAGTTACCTGTACAGTAACAAGCAGAGCAGCTATAAATTTCCAGGCCTCTCCCCACAGAGGCCTGCCCTGATGAACACTTCAAAGATGATGATTATAGATACTAGTCTCTGGTCAATTAGTATTATACTTCAAATCTTATAAATGGGTATGATATTCTCTACGCAATGCTTATGCTAAGACCAATACATTATTACTAGCATATAAATATGTAATTCGAAGACATGCTTATATTACATAATTAATTTTATAGCCTAAAAATTTCACCTAAAACTAATATGCAAGCTATGATAAACATTAAAAGCTTAATTTAAATTAATTTTGTTTGCAACCTAGTACTTCAGAAAGACATAAGTGAAATGGTTTGGCTAGTCCAGGACTCTCAAAGAGGCTGCGCATGTGCGTTGAAACTGAGTCTTTCCTTTTCTTTCTATAAATTTCAATAACGCTGGCAGAGAATTCAGAATCATTCTAGTGACCTGGGAGATGAACTCAAAGCATTAAACTAGGTGCTCAGAAAGGTATGCTGTTGATACTAATGACAGGGCTTCTCAGAGTACAAAACATTCTAAAAGTCAGGGATGTCACAACATTTCTCTCTCTCACCCTTTTCTACCACTAAATTTTATCCACAAGTCTCTGCATACCGAGTACTCAGAACCAATGGCATTAGTGTTATTTATTCCCACTTGTCTTCTGCCTATTTAACATTTGTTACCAAGAATCAGATGCCATGAACCATTACCAGGTCACTAGCATGCTGGATTATTTAGGGTAGGCTAACCGCCATAACAAAGAGACCTAAATGAATAAAGTTTTACCATAGAAGTATATTTCTTCATCTGTTCTACTTCAAACCATAAACCCATATAGGACTCTAATAATTGTAAGATAAAAGACTAGAACTTGCAGTATAATTCTAAGAAAGGTATCCAATCTTTCTGATATAAGTTTAGAAATTTTAAAAAGTGTACTTTTTGCTCACCTAACAGGGCTATAGCAGTCAGTAAGTCAACTCTCCTACAAACATAGTCATTGAAAGATCCAGGCTCCTTCAATTTTGTGGTTCTGCCAATACATAGGGTCTTATGTTCATTTGCATGGGACGTTTGCATGGATTAGGCTGGAAAGTGGCACATATTATTTCCACTCCATTCATTAGCTAAACTGTCTCATGACCACACTAAACTGTAAAGTTAGCCAAGAAAAATAGTCTAGCTCCATACCTAGGACAAAGAAATTGATTTGAATGAAAGTTCAAAGTCTCTGCTATACCATATCTTCTCAAAAGAAGCGTTAATATAAGAATAATGAACTCAGAAGCCTAAAATGACCAATAAAGAATCGAAACAAGTGATGAGGGCCTGGCAGACACTGCCTAAAACTGTAAACTATTCCATGACCCCCTATTTGAATCCAGCAGATTTTTGTCTGAAAATTGGGGACAGAATATTATCAGATATGATTTTCAGGAAGTGTCATAAATGTAGTGGGGGCAGAGGAGTTAATGTAAATTCTTCCAATATCAAAATGTTGACACTATTCGATGTTTTAGGAAATAATATTTAAATCACACAAATGTTTCTACATGTTCCATTTGGCACAAAAATATATATATATATATAAATTGCAAGCTGCCTTAAAATTTTAACTAGGCACTAAAATACAAAATTTTTTTTTTAAATATACAACTTAATACCCTGATGAATATGTTGAACCTAATAATTGAACAAAGAAACTTCAGAATAGAGACATGAGTGTTAACTACTATTAGTGGGCTGCCATGTGCTGCATGGGTAGCACAACTCAATGTAAAGTAACAAATGGCAGAGACTGCCTATACCTTCATAAATCTTACAAATACCTGAAATAATTATGAATAGATTCAATCATATTTCTCAGTTTATTAACTGTTTTGGAAATTACACCATGATTTATTTATTCATTTAACAAATGGTTACTATATGTGCAAGATATTATTACCTGCCGAAGAGAAAATACAAATGATTTAAACTCTTCCCTTGAGTAAATTATGTCTTAATAAGGAAATATTCTAAGTACACAATGGGCTACATGCATACGAGGTCAAAAGCAAAAGAGCCATAAGTGAATTGTGACTATAAAGTTCAGATAAAGAAGAGATTATACCTAGCTAGGGGTGGTCAGAAATGGCTTCATGGAAAAAGAGGCATGTGAAAGTAAGATTGGATATGTAGAAATGGGGCCTAAGGGCTTCCATAAAAAGCAGAGAGCATTATCAAATACATGGAACTGGGAAAAGTAAAGGTGTGTGGGAGGGAGTTGTGTTGGCCAGAAAATGAAGTACCTAAATGCAAATAAAATCTATAATAGTTGATTTATTTATTCAGTAATTAGTGGCATTTATAAAGCTCATCAGTGGACATATTTCCCTCTCAATGAGACAAATCTGTAACAAAATTGATGCGAATGGTTTACAGAAAGTAGGTAAAATGTAACTGATCTAAATTTTAGTGACTTTGAAATAGTGTTATTTACGATTGTTACTTGTTTTCAAGCCTTATTAAATTCAGTATTCTGTTGATTTACTCATGATACAGCCTGCAACATCTCCAAATGTTGTCATGAACTTCTTGTACCAGAAGTCTGCAATAAGTCAGGACCTGAGCTTTCTGGTTACAAACTGTTTTTATTACATCAGTCACCTCCTGTTCAGATTTCCAATAGGTGACATTTGCATGGTTCCATCTGTCTGATTTATTTCTTCTCAAGGCCAAATTGTTTCAGTGGCATTTGGGAACCTTCCGAATGTGGCTTCTATATGTCTTCAGTTCATAGAAATTACCTCTGTAGTCAATTTTTCACGATAGTCTCCAAGATATTTCTTTGTTTATTTTAAAGACATGGTTTGATATTTCTTGCCCTGGGTTTATATTTTATATTTGATTTTGCAGTTCATAGAAATCTGTTCTCAAGTCAATTTAACATTACTGGCCAAAGACATTATAATTTAGAAATCTCCTGAAATATGACACTTAGCAGGAAGTAGTAACTTTTTAACTGATGATGACATGTGGTAGATTCTCCAGGTGTGTTAAGATTTCCCATTAGCCCTTCTGAAACTGCTCCATTTGGCAAGACAATTACCTTTATTTTGATATTCCTCAATTTCCATCGCTCATCAAATCTTGTGTCAAACCCACAGGCTACACTAATTTTGTTCCCCTCCATTACCGAGGTGTTTCTATTTAGAACAGTTATAAACATAGACATCTTTATATTATTAGTTTTAGGGAATAAAATATCTGGTCTATTGGGAAAGATTTTTTTAATCAGGTTTTATAGTTCTGAATCAGTGTATTTATTGCCATTATTTTTTTTGGCATTTTAAATTTTGGGTTTGATATTTTCAATGTTGTTGCTATTATTGTTATTCTAAATATTATTATTTATGATAGCAGTATATTATCCCATAATTCAGCATCTGAGTTTAAACTTCCTAATACACAGTACAGTATTCCACTTACGGCATCAAGCTAAACTAAATCAAAGTAAATACTCTTCATATGTATTTTTCAATTAGTAGCATAGATTATTAATCAACAAAGCTTCTGGATCAAGTCAATGAGGCAAATTTATCAAAGCAAGGGCAACTTCAATTAACGGTGCTTGACATTGTAGAAATTGCTCATTCTCTGAAATGTTTGTAAAAAAATGATCTTCAAAAATGATTTAACACTTTTCATTTACATATGTGGCAATTATAGCCCCCAGACTTATCTCTCAAAAGCATCTAGGTTTTTGCTTCACAAAAGGCGGCAGTGGGGCTTTTTGTCCCTTGCAATGGCTGATGTATATGTCTTGAATCTCACTTTGACAAAATACAGTATGAAGTTAGGTTAGAACATAGTTCTAAGTATTAATTTGTACTTGTTTATTTTCCTTTCATAGGCCTAGAAATAATGATTATTGGTTAATACAAATATATAGATATCACTTTAGATATTTTAGGCACAGTTCAACAACTATCCGAAGTTTCAGGCAGCTATGCTATATAAAATATTCATTTTTTTAAATTAAAAAAAAACTATAGTCCAAGCCCACATCTAATTGTGGCATTATATAAACCCAGTTTTACAGAAAACATTTTTGCATTTAATCTTTATTCCATATATGTAGAATTTATAAGGTATATTTACCTTGTATAATATGTATAGACATCTCATAATTTTGTTCTTATTGGTCATAGTTTTGCTAGACTGTGGTTTGGAGCATTTTTATTGTAGCTATTTATTTCATCTTCTAAATGCCTGTGTTTGGTATACATTTCTAGATAAATGCCACTAAATGACTTAAATTGATTAGATCTCTTGGTATCAGATTCCAGGCCCAATGTGTATTTGCCAAACTGTCTTTATAAAATCAAGTCTCAACACTACTTCATTCTCATATTTTTTGAACTAACATACAATATTGTAGAATTGTTGCAAGTGGAAACTTTCCATGTTTGGTACTTTTGAAAGAACTATAAATATAAGCAATCCAATTTAGAAATGATAAATGCTGCCTTCCAAATTCCAATCATATCTGTCCTTAGTTATAGCATTTTCCAATAAAAAAAAATACCTTTGGTGATGCTCAGACACATATCATTTTTAAGACCTAGAAATAAAGACCTGGACTAAGGCCAGTCACTTGAATTGTGAGGATATCCATTCCAAGAATATCTTTTATTGTTATCACCGCTCGCTTGTCTCCATGATGTATTGGACTGCCCCAGCTTTCTTACCACTAGGAAAAAAAAAAAAAAAAACTTTTATTTTCCATTATTTATCTTGTTCTTCTTGCATACTTTCTGCCTCCCTGTAAGGTATTATTCAACTTGTTCTTTTAAATAAATCCATAGGAACCTTGGTATCAAAATATCAGTGATTATTTTGGTTTTTTCTACTATCATTTCCTTTGAATGAGAAGTAACTCTTTTGAAAGTAAAGTTTTCAAGGTTCCTTTATATTCTAAAAAATAAATGGAATAAGACAGGAAATTTTCAAAGAAGTTAATGACCACTTTTCATTTAATGACTCAATTTCAATTGCTGTATTTTTCCCATTCTATGACGACATGGGCTGTGTATGCATCATAAATTTAATAACAGCTTTTTAGAAGAAAAAACACACTATCACATTAATGCACACAATTAGTTTTAACTAACTGAGAGCAGCATATGTTAACTCAGAGAAATAGATGCCACTCACTTTTTTAGTATCTTGGTGTAGTAGACACAGAGCTGAACCTCCCAGAAGAACTTGCTGCCCATGTATGAGGCAGATGGCCTCAAACTGTCAGCTCTTTCAAGGTTGGCCTCAAATGCAGAGAGTCAGCCTGAGGTCAGTCTCTTCTCAGCCCAGCCATATCTAGACTAAGCAGAGTGAGAGTATAAAGGATCAGCAATTTTTGTCGGACAGGCACTACTCTGATAGTTTGTACCTCAGTAGCTTCTCAAGTGAAATCTGAATCTGGCACCATGCACAGAGGGCAGGGGGAAACTGAAAAAAAGAAGCAGGCCACTCTGGATCAGTAGGTGGTAGTTTTACCAAACAAGGGAAGTTACGTACAAGACTTGTTGTGGGTGGTCGCCAGATGAGTAGATCTCTGCACATGCTTGCTAGAATTTTAACAGTTTATATAGGGGCCTTAACTGGGTTCAGTCATATATACTATCTAGATGGTCTCAACATCTTGTATTTTCCAAGGCTGTGTCCTTGAAATGATTCCCACTGTGAGAACACTGGGCAGAACATACATTTCAAGAACAGGGAAGGGGGTAAGGAGACTCTGATGGCCCAGGTCCAATTTATGGGTCAGCCAGCAAGCAGTCACATCTTCTCGATGACCTCCTCTAGTGCTCCACATCTCGTACAATCTCATATGCCCCCATCTTTTGCAATGTGCCCTGAACAAATCACAAGGGGTTTTACTAGCATGGAGGTGACTCATTTTGTGCAGCTACCTGAGGTACATACCACAGGAACAATATAGGCACATGCAACTGAAAACACTGATTAAGATAGTGATTTCCAACACAAATAACAATTCTTTCCACCAAGAGCCCCATTATCAGAACTACTGATTTCCTAAGTCGCCTAGGCAGAGGGTTGGATCACTCAGGGCATTCAATTGTGGCTTCATGTAATTTAATAAAGACAATACACTAGCCAACGCATCAAGTATAAAGACACAACATTCTGTTTGAATAACGGCACAGGTGCCTCCTTGGGAGACTGTAATAACATCCAAGGCCATTCTGTTTGGAAGACAGCTTTTCTCATTAGAGACATTTCAGTGTTCGATAAAGACAGGCTTTGCTGGCTATCACTTATAGCACACATAGTAAGCCCTTCTGTGTGTGCTATAACATCCTCCAGGCCCATGGAGGGAACAAAGACTTTGGCCAAATAATCATACCAGTGGAAAGCAAAACACGCCCATCTGGCCTTGAGGAGAGAGAAGTTGGCAATCTCAGTTACTGCAAGGCAGACTCTCCTCTGTTCTCAAGGAAATCTCACAGTGCAGCAGCCCAACCACCCCAGTGGAAGTGGTGCCAAATATTTGTGGCACACAACCAGTGAGTCCCATTCATGGGTACCCAATAAATACCCAGTGGGGCGACCAGTGATGGCAAAACCATGGATATCATAGTTTCAGTGATATCATCCCATGTTCCTGGCACGACTAGATTGGTTATGTTTGGAGTGATTTTTCTGTTCCCAACGTAGGTGTGCCCAGGTGCTCAACTGTCCATAACCCGGGATGAGTCACATGAACCCACCCCAAATCCGATCATAACCACCAATTGTCCTAAAAATGGTGGTATATTTAGAACCCTTCCAGCCAGTAGTTGGATAGGTTGCAGATGTAGTTTGACTGACAGAAAAAAAGAATACCCATGCCTAGCATTATGGGTAGTATGTGTCACAGGTCAGGTTTATGGATTAGTATTGGTAATATCAGAAGAATTAAGAGTGCTAATCCTGGCTTGTTCTTCCTTAATGTACTAGGGCCTTTCAATCCTCTCTCTGGCATGGTGATACCTAGCAAAGGGAAACATGATAATATTATGGGGAGAAACCTGGTGGACACCACCATAATGAAATGTCAAAATCAACCTAACCAATAATGAGACAAACTAACATCCTGTGCCTTCTGATATGAAGCACCAAGAAGGACACAGGATCTCTTATGCAGCATTCTTGCCAAAAAAAAATAAAATAAAATAAATGCATTACTTAAATCTAATAAAGAAATAAACTCAAATTGAAAGATATTCTTCAAAACAACTTCTCTGTACTCCAAAAATGTTTATTGGTAGCAGGGGCAGGGGAGGAGGGCAGCGGGGACCTGGCTTAGGAAGAGTTCCAAATTAAAGGAAATTGAAGAGACATGGCATTGAGTTGTGTACATTTCTTATATATTTTAGATATTAATCTTTTATCTTTATATGGCTTGCAAATATTTTCTCCCATTTCAAAGATTACCTTATTATTTTGTTGATTCTTTTGTTGTACAGGAGCTCTTTAGTTTGACATAATCCCAGTTGTGTATGTTTGCTTTCATTGCCTGTGATTTTGGTGTCATATCCAAGAAATAATTACCAAGATGAATGTCCATGAGCTTTTGTAGAAGTTTTTCAGTTTCAGGTCTAATTTTAAGTCTTTAATCCACTTTGAGTTGATTATGAAGGATGATGTAAGATAATGCTCCAATTTCATTTTTTTGAGTGTGGATATCCAGTTTTCTCAATGCCATTTATTTAAGAAATTAACCTTTCCTCATAGTGTATTCTTGGCACCCTTGTCAAAGATCAGTTAACCTTATAAATGTGGGTTTATGTTGGGGTTCTGTTATTCTGTTCCACTGGTCTATATGTCTGTTTTTATACCTGTACCATACTATTTTGATTACTGTTGCTTTGTAATATATTTTGTAAGCAGGAAGTATGCTAACCCAATCTTAAAATGGCCAAAGAAACTGAATAGACATCTCTCCAAAGAAATTAAACATATAGCTTAACAAGTATTGTAAAGGTACTCAGCATCACGAGTCATTAGAGAAATGTAAATCAAAACCATAAGCTAACACCACACATGTGTTAGGATAGCTATTATCAAGAAAAGAAAAAGGTAACAAATGTTTGCAAGGATATAAAGAAAAGGGAACCCTTATACACTGTTGGTGGTCACGTAAATTGGTATAGCCACTAAGAAAGACAGTGTTGATGGATGTTCCTCAGAAAACTAAAAATAGAACTACCATTCGACCTTGCAATCCCACTTCTGAGTATTCATCCAAAGGAATTAAAATCAGCATCTCAATGAAATACTGCCATTTGCATCAACCTGGATGGACCTTGAGAGAATCAAAAAAGTTGAAAATCACATGGTATCACTTATATGTGAGATATGAACCTAAAAGCAACAAATGAACAGGACAAACAGAGACACAGGGTCATGGACAATGGACTAATGGTTACCAGAGGATAAGGGTTGGAGGAGGAGGGAAGAGGTAGACAGGGTAGAGGGGATCAAATATAGGAGGGTTGGGGGAGGGTGAAGTGGACAAAGGGAATCAAATATATGGTAGCCGAAGGAAACTGGACTCTGGGTGGTAATCACACAACAGACTAGATAGATGTCAAACTATAATGTACACCCCTAAATTATATAATTATATTAACCAATGTTACCCCAATGAACAAAAAAAATCAGCATCTCAGAACGATATCTGAATTCTCATGTTAATTGCAGTTTTTATTTACAATAGCCTAGACATAGAAACAACCTAAATGTCTATCGATTGATGAATGGATTGAAAAAAATAAGAGATATACTTACAATGGATTACTATTCATCCTTTAAAAAGAAGAAAACTTACCATTTCCAAAACCATAGTTGAACCTGGAGGACATTATGCTAAGTGAAACAAGCCAGTCACAGAAGGACAAATATTGCATGATACCACTTATATGATAAATTCAAAATAGTCAAACTCATAGAAGAGAGTGGACTGCTGGTTGCCAGGAACTGAGGGTGAGGTGGGGGGTTGGGGGGGAATAAAAGTATTAGTCAAAGAGTACAAAGTTTGGTTATGAATGAGTCCTAGAGATCTACTGCACAGAACACTGGCTATAGTTAGCAATACTGTACGGTATACTTAAAAACATCCTAAGAAGGCAGATCTTATGTTAAGTGTTCTTATCATCATCCTCATCATCATCATCAAAATAAATAGGAGGGCAAGAGGAAAGTTTGGAGTTGATGGACAAATTTATGGCATAGATTCTGGTGATGGTTTCACAGGTTTATACTTATCTCCAAACTTATCAAGTTGTATACAGTAATTATGTACAGCTTTTAGTGTGTCAAAAAAAAATAATAAAATGTTATGAAAGTTAAAAAGAAAGAGAGACATAACAGCTAATTATAGTATATGATCCTGGATTGGACATGAGTTGGGGAGAAAAAAACTGCTATCAAAAAAATTTTAGGACTATTAGAAAAATTTGAATATGGATTGGATAACAATATTGTATTACTATTCAATTTCATGTGTTTGGTCATTTTACACTGTTGCTATGCAGCAAATCACCCTAAAATATAGTGACTTAAAGCAATAAATACTTGTTCCTTCTCATGGTTCTATGGGTTGGCTGGGTAATTCTAGTAGTCTGAGCTGGTTCTGCTGTAGCCGTATGGTCTAGAAAGCCTCACTCACATTAACAACACTTGGTATGATGTAAACCAAGATGACAGCTGCATGTCTCTTATCCCCCAGCAGCCTAGCCCAGCTCATTCACACTGCAGCAGAAAGGTTTCCAGCATCAAGAGAGGGCAAGCCCCACTTTTCAAGCCTCTGCTTGCATCAATGTTTAATATCCTGTGTCCAGGGCGAGTCACATGGGTAAGCCCAGATTTAAGAAATGAAGAAATAGATTCCCTCCCTTGATGGGAGAAACATCAAAGTCACATTACAAAAAAGAGATGCATACAAGCATAGGAGAAATAATTGGCCATTTTGCAATCCATCATACTACAATTATAATATTCTTGTTCTTAGAAAATAAACATTGAATTAAGGATAAAGGTGAATAATGCCTGCTGCTTGCTCACACAATGAGTAAAAAATAATACATGTGCTGTGATATACAGAGAGAGTGAAGCAAATGTAGCAAAATGGTAACAACTGCTGAATCTGCATGATGAGTATAAAGGATATGCGGAAGTTTTTTGTACTATTCTTGCAATTCTACACATTTACAATTATTTCACAATAAAAGGGGTTTTTTAATCCCACCAAAGTATTGGATCACTTCAGTTTGACCACAGAGTTATAGGGTCACTGTAGCAAAACCACAGCACATAGAGGACCGATGTGGGTGGGATGAGAAGTAGGCCCGTAAAGGAGGGTGCCGGGAAGACTACTGCAAGGGTGTCCTGTGTGTTGGATTTGGGATACTTTCCTATTTGGTTAAATTCATATTTGTATCTTCTTCCTTATATGAATTCTGTATCAGGGGAAGTTGTACCATCTCTCTTTAATATCAGTTAAACCTTTAGTTAGATAGCCTGTGAGCACCTGAATGATAATCCTTTACACCCATCATCAGTCACACCAGCTTCTCCTAGCTTTGTTCCAGTTTCAGGTCCATCTGGCCAGGATATTGTACCATTTCCACCTCCCCTTATTCTGCCCAATTGTGGCAACATAATGATTAAAAATGGCATTGAGGTACCTAAAAATTTATTTCTAATTATTAATACCTGAAGATATCATTTAATTATTTAATTATGGAGACAATAAAAGAAGAAGCTCACATTGTAAAACATCTACTATGTGCAAATAGAATCAGTGTTTCTCAAAGTGGTCTCCAAACCAGCAGTACCAGCAGAACCTGAAAACTTGTTATAAGTACAAGTTCTTGGACTTACTTAATCAGAAACTTTGGGAGTAAGGCCAGCCAAGCAATTCATGTTTGAATAACCACTCCAGGTAATTCTGGTGCCCACTAAAGTTCACAAATGATTGCTCTTGATACCAGAGCAATAAGAGTCATATCAGAGATTTTAAAAAATTCTTCACTCCACCAACAAGTGACATTTAACAATAGTCAACTGTTCTCACAACAGTTATCCATGGGGATAGATGGAGCCTTCTGTAGGTTCTCTCTAGCCTCCCACTGTATGCTCTGGTTGGCTCTTAAGGCCTCAAGACTTACTTTACAATTTTCAGAAAAAGTCAAGAACTTTGTCCCGAAAGCCAGTTTCTAGGACTGTACATCCATTTCCTGCTGCTCCCGTCACTGAAATAGGAAACTGATTCTTACATTGTTATTTACTTCAGGATTCATAACTTTAAAAACTTTAGCACTTGACAAGTCTCAACACACTGGGAGACAAGGCAAACTTGAACTAGAGTTGAACCTGCTATCCTACTCAGACTAAATGTTCTGGTTGGGTAGCTTCTGCCTCATCCCATGTCTTTCTCTATTTAGCATTGTTTCTCTTTTTTATCCAGCAGAAGTTGCCAAGTTGCCGCATATTCTAAACCCAGTACATCATTATGACTTGTCTGCTTTTTCCTGTGTCTTAAAATTCAGCCCCCAAACACCAAATGATACCATTAAACAAGTGGTTGTCAGTCATCATTGTTATAAACTGAATTGTGTCTCCCTAAAATTCATATATTGAAGGCCCAATTTCCAATATGACAGTATTTGGAGACAAGCCTTTAAGGAGATAATTAAGGTTAAGTGAGGTTATACAAAAGAGCCCTCATCTGATAGGATGTTATCCTTATAAAAATTGGTAGAGTCTATGGCCATGCCACCCTGAACAAGCCCGATCCCATCTGATCTCGAAAGCTAAGCAGGGTTGGGCCCGGTTAGTACTTGGATGGGAGACCACTTAGGAAGACCAGGTGCTGTAGGCGTAAAAAATAAAAATAATAAGGGATTGTAAACTGACGAGGTGTTTGCAATCTGTGAGATCAACCAAGGGTTGCCTCACCTAAAGAAAAAAAAAAAGTGGAGGAGATAGCAGCAATCTCTTTCTCTCCACAAGCACACAGAGGAGTGGCTGAGGGAGGATACAGAGAGAAGGCAGCCATCTACAAGCTAGAAAGGAGAGTTCTCACCAGAAACTAACTCTGATGGCACCTTGATCTTGGACTTCTAGCCACTAGAACTTCAAGAAAATAAATTTTTGTTGCGTAAGCCACCTGGTCTGTGGTACTTAGTTATGGCAGCATGAGCGGACTAATACAATCATCTAGGGGTGGTTTTAAAAATAACTACCCCTAAAAAATGATTCAGTTTGTCTGAGGTGTGGTTCCTTGCATTAATACTTCTTAGAATCTTCCCAGATTATTCTGTGTGCAGCCAAGGTTGAGAAACATTGAGACTATTCCCAGTTTTAAAAAATGGAACTCTTAGGCCTATTTTTTAAAAAGTCTATCCCATTGACATCACTTAGAGTATATCTTTAGATTTAGACATATTTGTTCTCCTATTTCAAGGAATCCCCAAATAGATAAGGAAGACATGTTTATAGCTTGCCAGCTTGAGCAACAGAATGTAAACTGAGCTTGAAATTAAAATAACTTTAGAATGAATCTATCCAAGATTTTTAATATAACAACCTATTAAAGATCTCTTATTTTCTGTTGCAAGTAATTTTTAATGAAAAAACCAAGTTCAATAAAAAAATATATTAAAAAAAAAAAAACTCTTAATAACCCTGTAAACAAAACAGAGTCCTAAGCTTGGAGCACAACATTTGAA
The DNA here is from genome assembly GCF_014176215.1 of Rousettus aegyptiacus. Classification (NCBI taxonomy): domain Eukaryota; kingdom Metazoa; phylum Chordata; class Mammalia; order Chiroptera; family Pteropodidae; genus Rousettus; species Rousettus aegyptiacus. Next base: position 114,878,207 of record NW_023416295.1, read on the forward strand.
AAACATTGTCTAAATTTGGACTAAATTAAAAGAAATTTCCAGTGATATACATAATTTACTCTCTCAAGAGAGTAGTACAGCATGGCTGGCTGGAAGTAAATAAAAATTTTTCTGAAAAAAAAAAAATCCCAATAATGTCTCCAAATTGCAAAGGTTCAGCTGCAGAAAATAAAATCCACTCTTGTTAGCCGAAGTGGAACAAGATTTGATAAAGGAAATTAAGTGATTACAAAATTGTTGGAAAAGCAGGACAAAAAAGACAGCTCCCAAAGCCACACTGACTCTACTATGATCAGGAAAGCTACTTCTGCAGGAATTTAATTAGAATGCTTCCACGTTCTAAATTAGGAAGCTTTAGCAGATGACCCCAGAAACATGCAATGTCTGTCACCCTCTATCTTCATAAGCAAAATGGATGCCCCGCATCCTGCCTCTCCACCAGTGTGACTCAATTACTAATCAATGTATCATTAAAATGCTTCTGATTGGTGTAATTTAAATCATGACCAGAACCTTAGCTTCAAGGGAACACAGAAAATGGGGGGGGGGAGAGGAGGGAAGGGGCATTTTTTTTAGTTTCTCACCCATTGATTCTAGAAGATTGGAATATTTGTTTATAAAGCTACTTTCTATATAATTAGCATCCATATACAACCTACTTATTATACTTGTATTTCTAAACAACAAATAGCCTCCACAACATGCCTGTCTGCTGCAGGTTTCCAGCTGTAGACTGGAAGTCATATGAGACATTCAAGAGGATTACTAGTGCTCCAGACATACTCCTCTCTCTGTTTCCCCCTCGATAATGAGGATCAATCATATAAGCCAAAAAAAATTAGCCTTCTTTTCCTAAAATAGCCAGTTGTATCCCCTAGAGGTAGTAATTCTCTCTTAGATACTAGGAGCTCTAAACCAGCAAAGCCAATAATTTCAGCAGCAAGAAGAAACATTTTAAAAGTAGGTCATTTGTATTACATTGGTATAGTAGTAAGAGATGTCGCTCCCAAATCCTTCACTTTGTTTTTAGACATTATATATTCCAGCTATGGGAGAAATATGTTGGTCAGTAGCTCAGAATAAATACCACATCCATAAGACAGCATTCCAATCTCACAAGGTGTTACTTTTTAGCTGCCGTAACTGAGTCTTCAATGGTCCATTTCACCATTTTATAGGGGAAACTGATTCTAGATGAATATTACCACTGTTTCTCATAAGTAGGAACCTGATGCCTTATTTTTTTGCTATAAAATCAGGGGGTTTTTTGGTCAGAAAAAGTATTGTGTGTGATATTGTAAATAAACTATTTACTAACTCCTTAAATGTTTGCTGGCAGAAACATAGTAAGCAGAGAAGGAAAATCCAAATCCAGTTGAGTAACTCCTTTCCAATAAAGAAAATCACTACTCTCCTCGTAATAGAAGGAGCTTAATATAATCTATCTACCACTAAGCCACCTGAGCATTATTCTGTTTCTGGCAGTTTGGACACTTAGTTGATATGTAGCCATATCAACTATGGTGGAGGAAAATTCATGTTATTGAGCTGTTCATTAACCCAATGAACAAACATTGCAGTGGCTTGAGAAAGACTTCCTCTCTCATCTACTGAGTGACCATTATGTTCACTTGATTTTTAGAACCTCATCTCCAAAGTGGAATCCTTTGGAGAGCAGTCATAAAGGGCATACAACTCAGCCTCTGGGTCCATTCTACCTCTTCCTCAAACTTCCATGTCCAAAATCCTCTAAACTTATGTTACCCAACCCATTAGCCATTAGCTGTTGCCCATGAATCAAAATGTGTACATACATTCAGTTATCATTCATTCCAGACAAGATAGTCCACTGGGAGGATTTCCTTCTTCCACTGTCTTCCAGTAATACCCTCGAGCAAAGCTTTAATGCTTCAGCGATCAGTCCACTTCCATCTCATGCCACATATAATGAGGAACAATCTAAAAACAGACTTGAATTTTTTTCAGATTATATGGGGCTTCCCATGAGGTCATGAGTGTAGGTTGAGGAAAGAATGAAGTGCAGCAGAGGACTTGCACAAGTCTTATACCATGTATGATAATTCCACTTGGTGACAGAGTGATGTTGAACATGCCCTAATTTATGACTTGGCAAATTAGACACCACTCAGTTTGTGAGTAGTTCAGTGTGTACATATATGTGTGTGCATATACACACACACACGTGTGTGTGTGTATGCCCTTTGGTTGTATATCCAGTCTCTGTTAGTCTAATAGCACACCAAGACCTGTCTCCCAAAAGAATAGTTACTTACCATACAGCATGGCATATGTGGATCCTGATATATACCTATATATAAGAACTAGCATTTGGAAAAATAACCACAGTATATGTATATGGACCTATCAAAAATACTTTGTGGTAGATATAAGCCAAAACTTCATTTATCACTAGAACCCAGGAGCCCCCACTATGACCAGTTAACCATAGTGGCAGCTAGGTCCCTATGAATTCATTTTAGCTCAGAATCAGTATCAATAATTACTGAAAAATCTGAGATTTTCTTTTGCCCAATACACCATTATCTCTTTATCAGCAATTGGAAGATTTACAGCATGTATTCGTGATGCTCTAGTAGTCTTTTTTCAAGGACACTGATCATTGGTTGACAAAATTTAGATTAAATGATGGCCCAGGATGAATAAAGATGCCAGAAATTCCTTGTTGTAATAAAAAAGGAGGAATCTGAAGTCACAGGGAGAAGAAACAATGATTTCCTTTTACTCAAGAGACTCTGTATCTATGTATTGACTTAGGTCTGGGAATTGGTGAGGAGACCATGATTATCATGATGTCTCAGGTCAGGCCTCTGTTCCCAGACCTCAAGTGTTCAATGAGCTGCACATTTATTTCATTCCCAGGGCCACAAGATCAATATTCTGTCATCAAACCACTTCTGCCTAGTGAGATAACTATGCCCAGCTGTTCTGGTATGGTTGGTGACACACTTGCCCTCTGCTACATAAAATGCTATCATTCTCACTAAAGTTGGGATTCTGACTAATGTAATCATGTTCTATTTTCAATTCCAACAGAAGACGGACATGGCTGTCCTCTATCTATGTATTTATCAATGATCTGGGTACTCTTGAGGGACGTCGTTAAGGAGTAGTTGAGCTGATCACACATATTAAAGCCATTCTAACACACACACACATTATCACTCATTCTTAATCCCCTGAGACTTGAATTTCTACTTTTTCATGGTACTAGGAATTTCTGGCATCTCAATATCATTTAGCCTAGGCCGCCACTAAGTCTAGGATTCATTCAGCCATCAGACCAAAAAGAAACCTCTCAGATGCTCAAATTATACACTGAGTCCCATATCTCTGGTAATTGTGTCCATATCAATAAAGTTACCCCATCAAAGCATTAATCTATTAACTTTAAAACCCATTTTACAGATAATCTCCAGTTATCTGTAACAGTTTGCTGTTATAAATATATTTGCAAAATTATTTAACTCCTTTTGTTTATGACTTTTCCTCTAAAGCTTGCTTTCACAATTATTCCTTATGACATGCAGATGTGATCTGGCTCTAGGTGTGGCAATGAGGATAGTAAGGGTGCTGTAAGAGGAGAACTGTCAATCTTTTGCAAGCGATCTGCTTTATAAGTCTATTCTAGGGTCTTCAAGCAAGTCAAGATCATCGAGCAAGAGAGAAGCTGCTTCTGCTGGCAAGGGGGACTTGGTAAGGTTCAGGGCACAGAGTGTGGAGATTTATCTAAGTCCTCCTAAATGACATCATTTCAGTGATAGGGTCTGACTTTTTCTAAAGCAATATTTTCAATTTTGTGAAAAATAAAAGGCAAAACTATAAATTCAACCTACCTCATATTTTAACAACCTGCAGCATCAGACTTTCCATCTGATTTCCATCTAAATTAGTCTTGAGGCTACGAAAGATGAGAGAGTCTTTAAGTATGCTTATAAAAATTCCTTGATTCTCAGATGGCTCCTTGAGCTGAGAATTTAAAATATTGAGCATATTTCTTTCTTTCTTTTAGCTCATATGTCTTTCTTTCTTTTAGCTCACCAGCACAACTAAAAGAAAAAACAACCCACTCCAAAGTTTTTTTCTTCCTCATTTTGCCATCATGGTCTACACAGTGGATGACCAGAGGTGATCATTTAAGTAACTGTTCACTCTGTGCTGTAGTTGCTTTTAAACAAAATCGAGTCTAACTTCTTTGATGTTTTATTGCCCATAACCACTTCTGGTACTAATTACATTATCACTCAGATCTCAGATGCCCACAACAGAATTCACTTTAACTGGTTTAAGCAGAAAGTGTTTTATATAAGGAATTATCTTCTTCCACAAGTATGGAAGAGCTGGAGGAACAGGCTCCAGGCTAATCCCTCAAGACTAACTCCTAGCCCTTAGAACCATTATGTCCATGTTGTGATTGAGAAAACGACTATCACCGCTACAGGAAGGCAACAAATCAGTAGTTCATTTGTACTATTGCTGACTGCAAAGCCATATTAACTCTGTCATGACTGAGACCGCTGCCACCACAGAACACACTGACACACTAGGAACACAGTGGCACCACATCATGACAGGAAGCAGCTGAGGAAATCATCTGCATGTTAGGGGGTCACAGTTTCACATGATGGCTCCAAACCCACGTTGGCACCCCTACACTCTACCTCTCTTGCCTGTGTTTATTTTTTAATAAGAGTCTCATACAATAGCATCTGGTTGATGAAGCATAAATCATACCTGAAGTTCTGACTTCCTGAGATCTAGGAATAGTTTCAGCATACCAAAAAAAAACTTAGGGTGGATGGTGAGTGAGCCATTATCACTTGTAGTTTCCCTTTATACTGATTATTAGAAACACTTAAAAATCACAATAGTAGGCCTATAAATGACACCACATCATGCCTTATTTTTTCTCTGCCCTACAAATGGTGAGACAACATGTAAAATTTACAAAGAGCCATAGTTAGAACAAATGATTTATATCCACAAACTACCCTTTAAGGCAAACCATATTGTCAGGTATACAAAAACCTATGGTGCTTTTTTAACAGCTTTATTGAGGTATAATTGACATGCAGTACACTATATTGTTATAGTTACAAGTTTCGATATATATATACATTCATGAAAACATTGACACATTGAGATAATAAACATATCTATCAGCCTCAAAAGTTTTCCCAAATTCATTATAATCCATCTTTTATGGGGGTTCTTTTTAATTTGACATTGAAACAAATTAGCCGATTCATTCTTAAATAGGGGAACAAACCAAATCCCCCTCCCAACAGAGCAAGATATGTTCTTAAATCCAAAAAGCTGAACTTTCAATACAAAAATTCTAATTTATTCTTAGATAACCCAGAAAAAAAAAAAAAAGCTTAATATGTTTGTACATAACCTTAATTCTCTCCTTATCAGAAAAATCAACATAACTGAACAGATAATATAAACCATTGGCCTTAATGTATAAAACAAAATGCTGTTTTTTAGTTATTATTACAAATATCTCTCCAAATTTGGATCAGTGTAAAAAAATTTACTTCCTACAAGTGAGGGCACATAGTATTGATAACTATGTTTATCAGTTACTAGGATGAGCAGGTCATACAACACAGGGACAATTTGCAGCCAATGCTAAATAAAAGGTACAATAAACAAGAGATAGAAGGAACAAAAGATTGATTTTGTATTTACTAGAACAAACCAAAACTATATTTGATATTAAGTATATGAGAAAGAATGCCAGGCAGTAAACAGTTCTACTCAACAGCAATGTAATGGTAAACACTACCAAGGGAATCATGTAATACATTTTAAATATATTGCCCTCAAATTCTAGTATTTAGAAATGTGACATGAGCATAAATAGGATGGGAACCACTGGGAGGGAAAAAAATGTAAACCAATGGTTCTGAGATTTTGCCTCAGAATCACCTGGAGGGCTTCTTAAATGCAGATTGCTAGGCCCCACCCCTGAGATTCAAGAGATCTGAGGTGGGGGTCCAAGAATATCTAGTAAGTTCTCAGATGATGCCGGTGCTGCTGTTTTGCAAACCACAATATGAGAGCCACTACTGATCTAGATTTCCAGTTTAATTCCTTGGAGAAGTATTCAAATGGGAGTCAGAGAAGCAGGGGTTGAGGGGGTGGGGGTGGCCAATAAGCCTTGGCCAACAATATGAACACATAAATAGAAGAAACATCAAACTAAGGAATAAAAAGCAGAGGGAAAATAAACAAACATGACATCTATGCAAAAATTCTGCCCCTGCCCCAAGAGAAAACAAGATTAAAGCCTGGCATAAAAGTAATAGAAAAAGAACACAATTATGAAGAGATGATTCAGGTAAGAAAAGAGGTGTTTTAAGAAAATAATTAATTGGATATTTAAAGGAAATTAGAGAAATCAAAAACTCTATAAAATAAAAAATGAAAAATAAGATATGACCAAAAAAATAATAATGCTAGGATGAAAAGAGAAATGGCAAAGGAAAGTGCAAAAAAAGAAGGGAAAGAAACACCATTAAAGAACTTAACATAGCATCTGAAGCAGTGAAATATAAAAGTAGAAAAAAACCAAAAAACAAAATTTATAATGTACAAGACACACTCGAAAAAGCCACACAAAAATAAAGAAAAAGGGACAATGAGAAAAAAATTTAAAGAGAAAATGATGGACATGAAGTAAAAGCAACAGAAAGCCAATACCTAGTTAATTTGCATGCCTGAAAAAAAAAATAATTGCAAAATTAAACTTTTTTTCAATGTATTATACAGGAGTTAAATGTCTGATTCAAAAACCTCTGAAAATGGCCAAAAATAATTACAGATCCTTTTGAAATGGAAGTTCAAGTTTAAAGAAAAAAAAGAGCTTCTAAGCAGAAGAATGATATCACCTCTGCTCATATGACTGACGTCTTGCCTCAGTGTCTCTGCCTCAGCCTAGTCTCTGCCTCAAAGAAACAATTCAAAGGGCTGGGTCATTCTCATCCTTCTCTTTTCAGGTTTAATGTCAAATTTTCAGAACCCTTTCCTGATCTTCCTCTATTAAACAGACCTCTGAATTACTATCACTTTACCCTAATTATTTGTTTCTTCACAATTATAGTTGAATTTTTTAATTTTCAAAATATGCTATTCTGTTGTTTCCAATAGAATTTCAACTTTACAAGGAGAGAAATTGTGTTTGTCTTATTCACCACTGTGTTCCTCGCATCTACTACTGTGAATAGCATATAGTAGGTAGTCAATAAATGTGTTATATGAATTAGTAAATAATTACAAAATTACTATAATGAAAACCATATTTTAGACTAAAGAGTCTAGAATTAGACCAAATCACATATAGGAGTTCTCACTACATTGTACTGGTATTTTAAGATGGTAGAGAGGTATTCAGTACCTGGTGCATGGCTTTGTCATTTGAAAAATAAATAAAGCACAATCCCTCGTATGAATGGCTTTTGAAGAAGTCAAGGAATAATGAAAAAGTTGACATAGAACACACGAAAGAAGAAAACAGACTCAGAAAATCAGAAGTGCATGAAGTCAAAAGTTTAGTGTGGCAAGAATTCAGAAAATACTATGAAATATAAACCATAAGAAATTTGTAGGTGTTTTAGAAAAGGATTCCCATGGGATGTGGAATAGAAGTTTGCACAAATCTTATTCAATTCTGAAAGAAAAGCTGACATCTGAGTTATATGGACATTACACTAAAGCAAGAACTTAAAATAAAAAAGATGGATAATTTGACTCTATACAAATTTAAAACTCTCATATTACAAAAGCAGTACTCCCAACAAATAAGACTGTTTAATAAATGTCAACTCTAATGAAAAGTTGCAACATTATCTGGTAAATGATTATTATTTCTAATATACAAATAACTCTTGTAAATCAATAAGAAAATAAAAATTACTGAAAGACACAAAGAGAAAATCAAACATACACACAACAAATTATCCTACTCGCCCACAAAAAAATTAAAAAACTGAAAAACCACAATATAAGTTGGTGTTAACTATAGTCAAAGACAAAAAATACTTTGAAATATTTTTTACCCACTAGATTAGCAATGATTATAAAAGATTGACAATATCCAGAGTTGGCCAGAGTGTAGGAAATAGGCAAATATTGTTAGAGGCTTTAGTTTAGAAATATATATAAAGAAATGAACACTTTGATTTAGCAGTTCCACTTTAAAACATTTCTCCTAAGAAGATATTTCAACTGCAATTTCAATCTTAGTACATCAAAAAGAAAACTCTTATGCTACCAACAGAACGTGTTAATCTCCCAATTTTTCTCATTTTAGCACCTAATTGTTCCAGAAGGAAACTTGGTTATCCTTGTAGAGAAAAGGGAATCTTCATTCACTGTTGGTGGGATTGCAATTCATGCAGCCGCTCTGAAAAACAGCATGACGTTTTCTCAAAAAATTAAAAATAGAACTACCATATGATCCAGAAAGTCGACTTTCTTCTCAAGAAAGTTAGCGTCATAAAAACAGAAATCTTAAATGTCTTATTCACTACTATATCCAGCACTTAGAATAATGTCTAGCATTATTCTAAAAGACCCAATAAAAATTACTGAGTAAATTATACAACGATACATTTATATGTGTATCTTTGAACCAAAGTTATGTACAATGGCTCAAAACTGAAAACAATTTAAAATCCACCGATGGAGTCTTAAAGCATTGATGAAGTATCCATAGAATAGAACATTTCAATCGTTAATAACAATAATAATACAAATCTACATTTATTGATATATAATAGCGACCACAATATATTAATGAATGAAAAAGATTACATATTTTGTTTGAGCCAATTTTAGTAAGTGTGCTTGTGTTTGTGACTGTAGAGTTATATGTCTAGTAAGATTTGCTAAAATATTAATAATCATTGTCTTTGAGTGATATGATTTCATGTACTATTTATTTTTTCTATTTTTTTCATAGTTTGGATTTGTTTATTTAAAATGAACATGTATTATTTATAATCAGCTTTTATTTTGAAGGGGGAACAGCATGGGTGTTCTTTTCTGTGAATAAACAATACAACTCTAATATTCTTGCTTTATAACACCAAGCTTAGTGACTTTAATTTTTTAAAATAGAGAAACAGTAGTAGAAATTTCTCAAACGCAGACAACTTTTCTATTTGAAATTATATTAGCTTTAAAATTAATCACTGGAGGGCTCATGAATGCTGCTCTCTTCCTAATAATAAAGTCTTTTTTGCCTCTCACTTTTGCTCCATGAAAGAATGAACTCTGAGGACTTATTACCAATTTTAAGTTTTCCCGCTTAGTACAAACTATACATCTCACCTCATACAGTGTACCTAGTACACTCCAAATTACATATTAGAGAAAATTATGCTTAGTCATAGGACTCCTTTTAGCCAGGTCTATAGTCTAGCCTGAACTCAGGGAAGATTATTTTATTTTATTTTATTTTATTATTTTATTTTATTTATATATATATATTGTCATTGTCAAATCAGAAAAATTCATGTCAGAATTTGCCAAAAAAAAAAGGCACAAAATTATTAAAGTCTGTTTCTACTCAAATATTCAATAATAACCAGGTAATCATGGAAACATTAAAAAAAAATCTGAGGAAATTTGAGCAGAACCATTCTTATAAAAGGGCATTCGTGCATAAAGGCTGTCGTATACGGAGTCGTCTCTTCATCGTGGCAAAATCACAGCAATTCCTATAAATCATACTGACACACTTTGTTCTAGCCCAGCTTGCAAGATAGCTGCTTTCACGACATCCCAAAATCACAAAACAAGTAGCAGGATGTAGTCAAATTACTTTTCTGACAAACAAAGCAGAAAAAAGAAAATGTACAAGGATGAATTCACATGAGAGTGAAACGTGCTTAGAAGACCAAGAACTGAGAGATCACTGTGATTCCTATGGTGCCATGAAATGCCAAAATTGTTTTGTGACACTTAGCCATAATTGCAGCTAACCACACTGTTGGGGATCTTTACTTGGCAAGATTAGAGCGTATGAATATGCGTGTGTACGTGTGTGTGTGTGTATAAATTAATTTCCTTGTGAAGATGCAATTATTCCACCTGTTATAGTCTGTCTACATTTTAAATTTCATCAAGTGTTGTCAATTAGTTCACAAAATAAAATTGAAGAGTGAAAATTGAGGTGCAAAATGTCTGATTTATGGATAAAATTGGTTATGCCCAGTGATTTTTGTGTCTGCTTTAAATATTCTGTTATTAAATTGATTAAATAATTAAAGCTGCTACAAACATGTCAGATGGAATTTCACATCAAATTTCAACTGATGCCTTGGAAATGTCAAGTATTTTCTATTGCCGTGGGATTCTTTACATTTCTGGAAAGTCACCTGAGGTTTTCACCATCATACAAGAGACAGTTGTGGCAGAATGAAAGAGGTGTCTCCTGGGAATTAGAAGTACTGAATTTTGTAATTTATCAGCACCATGACCCTGAGCAAGGAACTCACCTCTCTGAAATCTTTTTGTCACATCTAAGAAGTGGAAATAAGGTTTATTCTGCCCATCTCCAAGGACTCTTTAGAGATTAAATAAAGTAAGCCATGTCATTCAATTGGAATGTAGTTTGAAAATGTATTAAACAAATTCAATAACATTATTATTTAAGAGAAGTCATTGTCCAGGAGCTAGTCTGAAGTAATCCTAAGAGAGCCATTCAGCACAACTGATATCACTCAACATCTGTTGAACAGCTACTATTTGGAAAGCACTTCAGGTGTTCAAAGATGACTGAAACACTGTCTTCCTTCAATGGGTTCACACTCCAGAGAAAACTACATAACACAACTAAAATTATGAAAACATGAGGCATTAAATACCTGCCAAGTGATGGATCTCAACTGATAGTGTTGGGAGATGGAAGTGAAAAACTTCACCATGACCTTCCATGGTGAAAGAAATGTTGAACCTTGGGGGACAGAAGTTTTATTTTCTTTTTATGTGTAGATTTGTGGGTTTGGATACTTAGATTTTAGACTGATAAGTAGTCATATTTCTTTTCCGACTCCAAGTTTGAAGTTAATTGATAGATAACAGATGGAAATAGATTAAGGAGGTAATCCAGGTGAGACAGGTGGAAAAGTAGTAACAAGGGTGAGACTGGACATTACATACTCAAGGAAAAATGAATAAAGCACATAGCTAAAGACATTGGAGGTTTTTTAATAGGAAACTAACATGACCAAAAGGGTCTTTGAGAAGATTATTGCTATATTATTTCATCAATAATTTAGAAATAAAAAAATAAAGAATTCAGCTTATTAAAATAGTCTAAGGATAAGAAAATAAGAGCAAGGTGACAGCTCAGCACATATGTTTTCTTGAATGTTTAAACTAGATAGAAATTTGATTTTCAATTGAGTCTATATAACAACTTAGTCTATAGAATAATTATTTAACTAAGACATAAATATACCTCACTCCTAAATACTTTTAATAGCACATGGTCTTTATTATAAATTGTTTCCTTATTATTGTAACAAACTTCCAGTAGTAAAAAGTACCTAGCAATAAGAGATAAGAATTTTTTAATATGATTAACATCAGAAATGTCCAGAGGACATTTTTAAGTATGCAGTTTAGTTTTAAGAGTCTCTATTTCAACTCCCAAAACCTAAAAGAAACAATTCGTACTTTTGTTGGAAATTTTGCATTTTAAGTCTTTGTTTAAGATATTTGGGTTCTGCTTGATTGGGGGAACAGCTGAGAAAAGAGATATCAAGAGAAATTCTAGAATTGGGAAGAATTAGTTATCAGAACTAGAAAAGTCGAATCATCTACTAACTTGAAAATTCAGTCCAAAGGAGCTGAGGACTGAAAGAGGCTTTCATAAAGAAAACAGAATGAAATGGGTCACACAGTAGGCACTGGAGTCTGAAATGTGAGGAGTCAAGGAGTCTGTTTTTGGCTGTTACACAAAATTGATGTTGCGCATTCAGAATTTAAGGGGAAAAAATGATTTACCATCAAGTCCTGCGAGCTACTGGTAAAAATCCAACCAGGTGCTAGCTTAGAATCATCTATAAAGCTTCAAAAGACTAACCCTAAGAAAATAATTTTAGATTTATGCAAAGATCAAGCCATACTGATGAGTGCTGCAGTGTTTTTATAGTATTGTCATTAAAATGCCCAAAACAGAAAGAGAAGTTGAATAAATTATGGTCCTTCCTCAAGACAAAATCCATGACATTTTTAAAAACGATTAAAAGAGAAACACTTCTAAATGGTGGCATTAGGATCTCTGCAGACCTTTGCTGCAGCAAAACAACCTAACTGGAGAAAATTAAATTCAAAAAACGACAGCAATTTAAAGTCTATGGAAATTGTCCTACGGCCATATAACAAATGGAGAAACATTTATTCAAGAAAATCTAATAAATCTCAGTAAGAACAACTCAGTATGATGGAATTTCTATTCCAGACAGGTGCAGTCAAGAACACAAGGCTCCTTCTTCCCCTAGCTCCCAGACTAAGGTGCTGGTCTCTCCCTGGAAGGAGGGAAACTGTCAGTGTTTATCGTGCCCATCCTTACATTCCTCAATCTATATTTTAGAAACTCTTCTCCAAGCAAGAGTGGAAGAGAGGTCTGAGGTTTCTTCCCTCCACCAGTCTTCACTAGTTCGGCAGTAGCTCTACCTCAGGGATGGCAGGTCAAGAATACTGGGCCCTAATCATCCTCACCTTCCCTTTTTCATAAGGGGGACATTCCACAACAGGAGGGGCAAGCTGAGAACAGAAGACACTACCATGCATCCCCACTGCCCATTCATAGAATGGGATTGTCCCTGAGAGAGAAGTGGGCTACTTTCCTGATGCCAGCTCCAGGACAGTGGCACAGACAGTCTTCCCAGTGAGAGATGTGGGCCGTCAGAACAGAGTTCTGCAGCTGTCTCTAAGGGAGCTGTCTTTAGGGAGAGAAGTGTGTTCAGATTTAGGGGCACTATCAAAAAAACAATGGATTAAGGATTACAAATTGGCAATTACAAAACAGTCATGGGGATGTGAAGTACAGCATAGGAAATATAGTCAGTAATGTTGCAATAACTAGGTGTGATGTCAGGTGGATATTAGACTAATCGGGGGATTACTTTGTAAATTATAAATGTCTAACCACCATGCTGTACACCTGAAGCTAATATAAATAATACTGAATGCCAACTCTATTTGAAAAATAAAAATTTAAAAGAAAAAGAATAAATATACTTCAATAACAAAAAACAAACTCTTGGGGGGTAAACAATTAACAGGAGGCTGGGAGCTCCTTGACAGCCACAAATATAACATTAGACAGACTAGAAGTTTGATGCTGAGAACCAGGGAAAGAGAAAGCTAAGTAGAATCCTCCTTTAGTCCGACACAGCCTCAGCACAGAAAGCAATATATATATGACATATTATTGAATGGTACACTTGAAACCTATATAATTTTATTAACCAATGTCATCCCAATAAATCTAACAAAATTTATAAATTAATTAATTAATTAATTAATAATAAAAGACTACCTGGCAAAAAGGTCTGGCTTTAATTGGATTAGACATCAAGCAAGTCATGCCCTGGGGCATCGTCGAAAACAATAGAGCTGTGTGTGAGCAATTAATTAATAGCAAGATGTGATGCCAATAGAGGCAGGCTAGGCAGAACTTTAACAGAGAAATCAGAGAAAGACAGTCACAGAGAATCAAAGAGAGCCTGGAAAAACCACTGCCACCCCACTGAGTCCGGCCATGGCCCCGGACAAATTGTCTCCCCAACCTTATATGTCCTCCCTAGAAGCAATGAATGCTTCCTCTCCCACTGTTTGTCACCTGACTGTTCCAGAAACTTGGCTTTGAGGTGTGAACAGATGTTCTAGACTTTATAGATAGATGAGATGGCAAGAATTTATGGCAAAATAGGAAACTTGAACTGCACAGAACTAGGTGTAGGAAACCAACTACAGGTTGGCTCCTTAAAAACAGTGTTAAGCTCTCCTCCAATCTCTACTTCCAAAAGTGAATGATCAATTTACATATCAGTAAATTCTTCAACAGTAACAAAGAGAGTCCAATCTGGTGTTTGAACATGGTGGCAGCAGGACCAGCAAAAACACCCGAAAGATATTTGGGGTGTTGTTCAGTTTCTGAATACTATATTGGCACTGGGACCCAATCCAATAATTCAAGAACTAGGAACCTAGCTCATTTCTAACCCTCTTCCCATGAGCATATAAGATTACCAGGACTACCACTACCACCACCAAGGGACTAGAAAGAACCAAGCATATGATATGACTCCTGCCAAACGGTGGGTGAAGGAATTCTCAGAACAACAAAGACATATTCATGACTGTCTGCTAGTCCAGAGTTACCTCTCAACACCTCACACCCCAAACTTAATAGACACCCTAGATCTCAGCATAACCCACAGCTTGTAATTCTCTGAACACATTGTATTCTTTCTTTCATTTTCCTGCTTTTGCTAATCCTTACTTAGAAGGCCCTTCCATTTCCCCTTACTTCCCACTCCTGGTCAATTCCTAATTATCATTTGAACTCTATTAAAACATCACTTTCTCCAAAAGTCTTCTCTAATCTCACCAGTCTGGTTTGGGGGTTCATCTTACATATCCTCATAGCATCCAGAGCCTATTTCTTTCACAGCCCTTACATTATAGCAGATTTATCTACTATATTTATGTTCCTGACTATAAACTTATTAAAGACTAGAACCATTACTTACTAGTCCTCCTATCTGTAACACTTGGCACAGTGCCAGGCATAAAGGAACTCAACAAATGTGGAGTCAGTGAGTGATTGCAGCTTCAGGGGCATAAGACTACTACTGAAAAGAAGCCAAAGCTCCTTTTTTGTCTCAAAGCCAAATTTGAGACCATGACCAAAATAATAATTCCAGAACTTACTGCCGATTATTCTAAGCCTTCAAATAATTTGCCTTTTATCATCAGGACTATTAGTTAATGAGTAGATTGAGCTAAGCCTACAGTTTATAAGAGACCTTCTTTGTGGCTACAGGAAGCTATAGAATAGAGGGGACTCACAACATGAGTCCCTGCTAAACTAAGGTAAAGTAATATAATGTGTGACACATGTGCATTTAAACAAAGACATCTTGGATGTTGTGCCTTAACTCACAGAAATGGTTTAGCTGTGGAATATCAGGCACAAGAGGAGCCAGTGGGAGAAGACAATATTTTATACATAGAAACTGGGGGCCAAGCTCAAGTTTTATCTCAGAGGGGATCACTTAATTAGGGTCATATAAATAAAGAGTGCCCTAAAAATAAAAAGTGCCCTATATTTTAGTATAAGTATGCCCCAAATATTGCATGAAATATACTTACACTAAAAAAAAAAAAAACAATTATTATTTGTTTGAAATTCACACTTCAGTGGGCTTCCTATATTTTCGTTCAGTAGAAAAAAAAAAAACTCTTGAAAAAGCGGACTATTACATTATGAGAGTTTTCTGATTAATTTAAGTGTAGCCACTCACATCAGTTACCACCCTTTCCTCATCATCTCCCCAGTTTAGCAAAAAGTTTAAGAATATTTTATATTCTACAGCAAGTTCATTGACCGTTTCTGCCAAAACATGATGATACTCATTGAAATAACTGCCAGGGCATAGTTGAGAAAACTGAGGCTCATGGGAAGTGGGCAGCAGAGAATTCCCAGCCTGATTACGAAGGCAGCCAGCTCCTTAACACACTCTGTCACTCGTACTATGGTTGTTACTAGTCACAATTAAAATAATTATATTCTCATTAAATAAGACTATTTCCCCTAATAGCCTAATTTGATCTCCAATAAGGACCTGATCCAGCAATGCTTTGGAAAGCACGGTGATGTCGATCTCAGTGGCAGCCTGCTCCGCACGAGGCACAGAGAATTATGCTTTCCTGTTCAGCGTCACCACCACCTGTGACTTTCCTCCTAAGTTTCCTTCTTCATACAAATGAATCTCCTGCTCTGGCTGAAAACATTTCTATTCATAATGGACACACATGGACACTGAGGAGGATTCACTTTCCTCTAGTGAGGTTTTCTATGTCTCGCTTTAGATGTATTGTATATAAAATATACATCTTGATATTTTATCACCTAACAAGATTAAAGTTATGCAAGTGTGACAATTATCATCTTTATGAACATTTTATCACTATAAATTTTTCAGAAACCTAAATGTTATATGCAAAAGTCTTTTGAATTACCCTTAAAAGCCACTTTACCACATTAGAAATAAAAAAAAAAAAATCAGTTCTGCCATTTAAAATTTAATGGTGAAAATGAAAACATTGCCAACATCTTTATTTATATTTCTCCCTTTCATACTCAATTCTGCTAGTTTTAATTTTAAATGTTCTTTGAAAAAGAACAATTCAACTCCACACAACTGGAGGGCCAGGTTCTAATATATGTCCAGGTGCATCAGGCATTGTTTCAAAATCACCACAGTAACACCTAATTAGGGGAAGGAAGGGCAAGTCAAAGGCTATGCTCACACAATTCATCTTCTTTCTAAAGTAAAACTAATGGTCCTTTAGTTTCGTTGAGATATCCCTTCTTCATATAACAAGAGTGAATTTCCACATTGTTTAGCCCTGCCTCTAAATTTAGGTGCCGTCATTTGCATAATCTCACCATACCTCCAGGTTTCCCTTCAGGTTACTTTTTTTCTGTTTCAGGGCCACTGAAAATGGAAATGTTCAATAAGGAAGTTTGGATAGGACCCGGCTATGTCTGGGCACAGGGCAGTGCCACTTCTGTAGTTCAACTCAGGATGACCTAACAAGCACTGGATATGGAATGTCCTCCCCAGAGAGCAACAAATAGAGGTACTGTGACTCCTCAGAGAGTCACATACTCAAAAGGCAATATCTTTGGCCTGTGAATATTGCCTCAAATACCACCCAGTACCTGATGTTAGCACTAAATGGAGATGGACAGCTTTTTGACCTGAAACTGACCTTCTCGATGGGGTCTGCCCAGACCTTGTCTCCTGATCTCAGTCTCCAAACACCTCCTCCACGTGCATACATAATCCCCTCCCAAATCAGAATGGTCTGGGGTTTTCCCAGTTTTACTTGCTCTCAACCCTAGAAACATTAGAAAAATCCAGGGAGCTCTGTTTATTGTTTTGTTTTTGTTTTGTTTTAAGTACCAATGCCCAGTGACCAACATGAGAGATTCTGACTCAATTGCCTGGGATAAGGCGTAGGAACAGACATTTTAACAGCTCCTCCAGATGTTTCTGATGTTCGGCTAGGGTTCAAAACACTGCTTTCTCAACTATTATTCTGGCATAAATGATATGCTAAACTTCCTCAGGTCTTCCTTTGGACTTTCAAGTTTTTGCAGAACTTGGCTCTTCAAAATAGAAACCTTTGATTTTCAAAACTACTGTCCCTCATGTGGACTTCAAGAACCTGTTTTGGAAGCCAGAAATAGAATAGTGGCTGTTTCTTTGTCTTTGCCTTCCTGCTATCACAATCCTAATTCTCCTGAAGGTGAATAGTTTGACTGATCAGGAAATGGTCATATAGTAAGAGAAGCAGTAAAGAAAAGCACAAAGATGAATATTTCCAGATAAGATCACTTCATGTTCACTTCCTTACTTAATTTCCCCTTTCCTTAAGCACCTTTCTATTAAGGGGAGATTCCCTTATTGATATTCCTCCCAAAATATTTATGAGGTTAAGAGGGCACTAATGGTTCTCCTCGAAGGATAAGTAAAATGACCAGAACCACAGGATTATTTAGGAAACTTGACATTCTCAGTCTCAGCTGGGAACTGAAAGGATGCCTAAGAAAGAAAACAAACAGGTTTTCTAGTATATAAGGAAATAAGCTTAACCCGTTATCAGTCTCATTTATCTATGCAGTGACCTGCGGTGAGCACAGTTACTAAAGGAAGCCTGTCCCATACATGGTTCTATCCAAAATGTCCTGCCTCACAAACTTGGGTTTCAAAATTGGACCACTTCTCCTAGAATATGCAACTTTAATGACTCCGTGTCCTCAACTTGCTACCTTGGGAATGTCTTCCTATGATAAGCCTAAATACCCTATGGATTTCGCTTCTCCAAGGGCCACACTCCAAGACAGGAAATGGAAAATCTGTTCTGTTTTACTCCCTGTTGCTGTGATTGTTTCCCTATAATGTCACAGTGGGGAACGGGTGGTCCAGAAACCTGTTGTAGGGACCAAGGCACATACTTCTGTCACAGACATGGCAGTATTTCCTCAGGGTACAGAAAGAGGAAGCTTCTCCCCACAAATGTTACAATCAACTAGTCACCATGCCTTCGAACACCATGCAACAGTAATGAATTTGGCCATCATTATATGCCATAAAAACAGATGCTAGGAGCTTTCTCATCTATACCATTACCGCTCCCTCCTCCCCCCCCCCGCCACTAGCTATCAAGAAACCATGAGGGTAGA
Organism: Rousettus aegyptiacus; assembly: GCF_014176215.1. Lineage (NCBI taxonomy): Eukaryota > Metazoa > Chordata > Mammalia > Chiroptera > Pteropodidae > Rousettus > Rousettus aegyptiacus. The sequence continues at coordinate 114,896,748 of NW_023416295.1, forward strand.
TCAATTCTTAGTTTCTTGAAAAACCTCCATACTGTTTTTCATAGTGGCTGTACCAATATGATCCAGCAATTCCTCTACTGGGTATTTACACCAAAGACTTGAAAACTCATATCTGAAAAGTTATTTGCACACCAATGTTCATAGCAGCACCATTCACAGTGGCCAGGACAACCAAAGTATCCTACAATAGATGATTGGCTAAAAAAGCTATGGTACATATATATAATAGAATATTACTCAGCCATAAGAAAAGATAAAATACTGCTATTTGAGACAACATGAATGGACCTCGAGATAATCATGCTAAGTGAAATAAGCCATACAGAAAAAGCTAAAAATCACACGATATCACTTACATGTTGGATATAAACCTAAAAACAACAAACGAATAGGACAAACAAGCAGAGACTCATGGACAAGGACAATAGACTAGTGATTACCAGTGGGTAGTGGAGGAGGGAGGAGGAGGAAGGTAGATGGGATAAAAGGGGTCAAATATGTGGTGACAGAAAGAAATCTAACTATGGTAGGGGAACACACAATGCCATATATATACCTTACTGTTAAATGGTACACCTGAAATTGAATTTCATTAACCAACGTCACCAAAAAATAATAATAATAATAATAATAAATTTTTTTAAAAAAGAAAAAAAAGAAACCATGAGGGTCTTGTCAACATTACAGACTGATATTGACTCTTAACTGAGATACACAGGATGCCATTTTCCTCAGAACATACACACAGACCAAGATACCAGGTAAGAAGGTGTTTTGCACTTTAGTTACTTCCATGTCCTTATCCTCCCCATATCCTCAGAGAGGAAACAATGTCATCCTTGGGGCTAAAGAGCCTGTTGTGGTTTCTCTCTAAACTGTCTTGTAGGGCTGGATCCAAGTTGTGCTGCTTGGATATCGAGATTCAAGCACAAAAGTTGTTTCTTCTACAGATGGTGTCCATAGGAGGAAAAACTAAGAACCTTGGAAAACCTTGGAGATTCAATGATAGTACTTACTCCAAATCTGCCTTCCGAGACTTTGCTTCCCCAAGGTCCCACCCAAATCCCACCCCAAACCTGTAACTGACCAATGTCGCCAACTCCAGGAACCAGACTTAGGAGGGACCTCCCCCTTCCCTCTTCTCAGCACCAATTTCACAACAAAATGGCAAAAATTCGAATATCGCCACTTTGTTCCCAACCACACGACACAATAGTCGGAAGTTGACTATTTTCCCAGCTCAGGCCGGTAAGTCTTATCCAGTGTCACCTTAGTATGTGACACAGGAATGATAGAATAGAAAACAGTTGGAAAATAGTGACTTAGGTCAATTCCACTAAAGTATAGATGAGGAGAATGAACCCTTGTGATTCTGTAAGAGCGAGTGTAAATTCATTTGACTAAACCAGTCATTTCTCATCCAAAAATATGGCTGCCTATCTAGGAGAAAACGCCCCTTCATTTACATATTCCCTTACTGTGGAATACATTTGTACCTATGAAATGCCTACTGCTATGAGCAAATGGCACTAGGGTACATAGAATATTCGGCACTGAAAATTTTGCACAAACCCAAAGTATGATTAATAAATATTATTTGTACCATTAACAGCCATACACTGGCCAGATAATCCACAACGTTCATCTTATTTTACTCCTTTTTTTGTTTTTACCTTCCTATAGGTCAGCAGAAAAATGTCTTACTTTAAATCACCCGTTACTTTGGACATACATGCCTCTACTTCATATTATTTCAATGTAGCCTATTTAATTGTAAATTACAGGCCCTATGAAGAGAGCTTTATTGCATTTCCCATTTGCAGTTGTTTATACTTTGCTATCAATATTTTTCCACCAATACGCAATTCAGAGGCTGTTACACTGACACTAATGCTAATGGCTTATATTATGCTTCTGTTCCACTACAGTGCACGTTTTTTAAAAAACATAAAGAGCCCATTTTGCAGATGTTCATATAGCCTCACAGCACAGACTTACTTATATTCTGCACTAAAAATAAGCTCAGACATCCTCCCTCCCCTAGCCAGCTGCAATTCAGAAATTTCAAAAATATCTCAATTAATTGAGTCCTGAGTCTTTCACCACATAGTCACAGTCCAAATGAAGGACAAGCAATTGGTAGCCCTGTCGATGCAAATGAACAGCGTGCTTATAACAACGTCAAACCAAGCAGCAAATGCAGAAGAGCAGATGTCTCCAGAAAGAATGAGCCCCAAGATTCCCATTACTGAACTGTCCGGTGCCGTGATGTCAGTACTGATCACAAAAAGGGAGTTGTAAAGAGTCAAAGCCACGGGGGCAGCACATCTGTCCCAGCCGCATAACTCAGCCCAAGACCTGGAAGGGAGCAGACAGCTTGCTTCTAAAAGGAGAAGAATCCTCGGAGAAGGCAGAACAAACTTAATCTCCCTGGAGTTCAGCAGGAAGTCTAGAGAACACTACTTATTGATCTCATCCTACAACAAGGCACTTGTATTTTATCACCAGTAAATAGCCCTTGTGAGTCTTTTCAGGGACTCGAGGCAGCTAAGATAAGAACACATTTTTCCCTGGTCCTTTTATTTAAAAAATAACTTACAGGTTAAAAAAACACACACACTATAGGAAAAAAAAAAAACATGAAAGCAGGATGTCCCAGTAGCCAAGTATTAAGGCTAGCAAGTCTACCACTGCTGCTGAGCTTTGTCCTGGGTATCGATTGAACTGCAGGACCTAAGGCAAGCTTCATCTGGCCCTGTCTCCATATCACCAGTGGAAAGACCAGGCTGATAAAGCTGCCAGCGTGCCTAATGAGGGTTCACTGGAACTCATAATGAACGGAAATGCGCATCAAACGAGATGATTGTGCTGAAATGCTTGGAAACAACATGACGAATTAATAATAAACAGAAGAGAAATGACAATGCTGAAGAGGCTATGGAGACTTGGTTATTCCAATTATGCCTCTGGAAAATGACACTTCAGTGCCAATTTTAAGTGACTGAGCTAGAGTCCAAAACCCCACAAGCACTAGGCTTATTGCCAGTTTTCATCTGCTTTTATGTTGGAGCTTGATGAATTTTTACATTCACATTCACATCCTTGTCTTTCTTTTTTCTTTTTTTTTTCTTTTCCTTTTTTTTTTGCAGTGCTTTACATGTCCTGGTGACTAATTTTAAAGCTCACACATATATCCAAAACAGAACAAGCATTAAAAAAAAGCCTAGCATCAATGACTTATTACCATTTTGTTGGCTCGGAATAATTAAGGTAGTATCACAATAACTATTAGTCATTGCTTTCATCATTTGTTTATCTGAAATTATGCAAATGACAGAACCAAACCAGCCAGCTAAAATTTGTCTCCCTCTCCCTCCCCTACATCCAACTCCTCAAACTTTTCAGCTTTGAAAATAGCTGTATTTTGAATTATAGGACGATAGTGAGCCAGATAAAGCTAATATATCGCATGGAAGAAACACAAAGAACTACCGTTAGGATTTTTTTCTTTGTCTTCTTTTTTAGGGCCATAAATTAAGAGTAGATCCAGGTTTTGTGAAGCCTATAGATCATAGAGTTTGGGGCCCTCTCTGAGAATGAGAATACACAAAGATTTTCAAAAATACATATCTATGTCAACACATTGCTAGGACCCTTCCAAGGAACTTGGAAGGGGCTCATATAAGGGAGGAGTCCTGAAGCTTACAATAAATTTGTCTCTAGACCTAAGTAGCAGGGCTGGCATAGATTTTTCCACATCTCTCCCTCCTCCTCACACAGACCTTTAACCTACTTCTCATGATCGTCTCCCACCTCTTTTATTTCACTACATATGCCTGGGCAATAGATAGATTCTGAGGTATGTGAGAACACACCCTGTTTGTAGATGAAATCTAATGGAAAGGAGCCCTCTTTCCAGAAGCTTCCAAGAAATGACCTTAAGGTAAAAAAAAAAAAAAAAAAAAGACGGAGAGAAAATAAATTATTTTGAATTTTTTATTTGAATTTTTAAACTATGCTTACCTTTATGATCCAAATCCTAAAGGGAAGAAAATCAGAGATCGGCGTGTGCCAGTGACAATTAGAGAAACCTGTCAGTTCCATCACAAGCTATTATGTTTATTTCTTTAAAAAAAGAAAAAAAAAATGACCAAGGACCTGGCAAAGACTAATTTTAATTAGAACAAGGAATGAATTAACAGCTTTAGCTGCCAGTACAAACAAAAGCCTGGAGAAGCCAGTTTGCTCCCCTTGCAGTCAGCAACATCACCTATCCCCGGCGCTTGCTATCTCTCTGCATATAGAACAGCCACCCAGGGAAACGCTGAGGAGGAGGTGAAAGGAGATGCAGCTGTTGTCAAGGAAGGACTGCGGAAGCTTTTGCAATCCCAGCAGTGTACCTAGCCCAGGACCAACCAGTCACTTACATACTCCATAGAGAACCCAGTACGCTTATTAAAGAAAAGGTCAGAAGATGGGCAGCCTTTTGGAGGCATGCAGGGACACCCAGTGGCCCAGCCATGAACCTCTGAATCAGCATCTACACCACAAGTTCAGTGCCAATGCTATGATGTCAGGATCTTTCTAGTTTACCTTGAAATTCAGCCAACAGATAGAAAAATCCTCTAAGAGATTGGAAAACTGTTGGAGTGCTTAATGTTCTAGCCTAGACCTCTTGTAATAGGACTTCTTCTGAGATGATGAGATAGATCATCTTCCCCAGCACCCTCCCTTTCTTCCAAGCCTGCTCTTCCTGTGATCTTTCACTGTTCTACTTTAGGCGGCAACCTCAGCCACTCTTGGTTCCTCCCTCTCTTATGTCCCACATCCAGATTGTTATCAAACCCTGTCAGTTCCACCTCTGAAATATCCCTTGAATCTGTCTCCTTCCTTTCTATTTTCATTGCTACTGCTTTCATTAGGGCTCATTTCATGAGCCTCCTACTGGTTTCCCAATTTTCAAACTTGTATTTCTCTAATTTGTCTTCGGGTCATCAATAGCAATTTTTGGAAGCACAGATCTATGGATTTTGCTCTATATATACATTTACAAAAGAGTTCAGTGGCTTCCCGTTGCCTAAAAATAAAAATTCACTGTTACGAGTACAATCTACCTCAGTAGACTCACCTTACACCACTGTTTCTCATGCCCCCTGCTTTGGCTACATGAGACATTTTCTGTTTTTTTCTTTTCTGCTCCATGACTTTGCTGTCTCTACTTAGAAAATCTCTCCTCATCATCAAGACCTGAGTTAACACTGCTTTTCCATGAAATTTCATCTGACCCACCATCCTTCTAGCCAAATTATATGACCTGTCTCTGGCTTCTCTTGTAGCATCTATCAGCCTACTTTACAAGAAAATTATCTATGTTCATGTCCACTCACTAGGGACAGGTTCTACTTTTCTCTGTGTCCCCAGAACCCCCACACAGAGCTGGTATGTAAAAGCACTCCATAAATACTGAAATTAAAATAAAAAATCTCCCCCAACACCAAGGATTGATGTACAGAACAGATTTAGTACTGAGGATTGTGCTAATTTTTTACAACACTGCTTTCCCAGTGTGAGTGCAAGGGTGTTGGGAGGAGGTCACTTACCTCAAAAGAACTTTATTCATCAGAAAAAGGCTGGGGACTGGAAACAAGAACCACTTGTGTCTTGAACCTGTGTTTTTGATGTATTTATTTATTTATTTTGTTTTATTCTGTACCCAAAAGTGTCTGACTTAACTTTTTTGTCTGGTTCCACTGGAACTCAACTTTCCTCCTGAAAGACTGAGAATTCCAGTGTGTCTCAAAACTGTTTTACTCTTTAAGCCCTCAAAAGCCTTCTTAACTATGAAATCCCACCTCCTCTCTTCAGGTGCTGTTAATTGCCACTACTGCTACAGTCAACCAGCTAGCCTCACTAGTCTCCAGCAGTCAAAGCAGTGGGCTTACCACGATTCCTGCTTCAATTAAACAACCCAATTTAGCTGCAGGCTGCAACCTCCAAACATTACAACTGGATACTTTTCCAAGAATAATTCTTAATGGTAAAATATCCTTCTCAAGACACTCCTATGCGACTGTTACATCAATTCAAGGTAGAAATAGAAAGATTTGGATTCTTTTTAAACAATTAGTCATCCGCAAATAAGCTCTTTAGCAAGTCTTGCTTCCTACCATTCATTACTCCATTTCTGGTGAGAGAATTATTCATTCTGACTCAATGCCACGTGACAACTCCTGTGCATCCTTGTAGGTGGAGTATATTTCCCCATCTTGTTTTGGCTACTGACAATACAAGCACATGTGCCAAACGCCAATTCAGAGCAGAAGTATTAAGAGCCAGTGTAAATCTTTACCAGTTCTCTTGATTTTTATCCTCCACCACAAAAAAAAAAAAAAAAAAAAAAAAAGGTCCCAGAGTGGGTCTGCTTCCCAAGCTGGGATCCTCAAATGATGAATACACATGAAACAGAGCTTGGTAAATCTCAGAAGAGCCGTCACAGATCAGTGGCCAATGTATAACTGATATTTTAGGGTCATTTATAACTGTAGCTTGGTCGATAGATAAAACAGATGAAAACATTTTTATGCAAATTTATCAAAATAAAAATGCTTTTTTATGTGAAAGCTCATATAAATCAAAAAGAAAAAACATCAGGTGCCCAAGTATAAATGGGTAAAGGAGATAAATAATTTGAAAAAGAGGAAATCAATTAACAGATTATAAAATATCAGCTTTGTTATTAACTTAAAAATGAAAGTAACAATATAATTTTTTGTAAACTTAAAATATACATTAAAATAATACAAAGGATACAGAAACAGACATCATAAGGCACTGCACTTTTGGGGAAATAATTTTGCAAATATGCACAAAAAGTTCTAAATTCTTATTTTTGCCACATTGCTTTACAAAATGGCATCCCCATTTTGTAAACACTAGGAATATAAAAATGTTCTAGTTTTCCTTTTTCTTTGCAAGCAGTTGATATTACCTAGCTTTTTCATTTTTGCTCAGTGGTATTATTTGTAATTACATATTAATTTGCATTTTCTGACTAATAATGAGGTTGAGAATCTTTCATATACTTATTAGCCATATCCTTTGCCCGTTTTTCTATTGCATTTCTTGAGCTTTCCTTGTTAGTTTACAAACATTTTCTCCCAGTCTGTGCACCCAAGTGTTAACCTTGGGTATTTGTAAGTGGACAGAAACTTTTTATTTTTAGTGTAGAAAAAAATCCATTAATTTTACCCCTAGTGGGTTTTGTTTGTTTAGTCTCATTTCATAAATCCTTTCACATCCCAAGGCCACAAAGATATTCTGCACCATTTTCTTCTGTGTGGTTTTTTATTTATTTGGAGACTTTATTCTAAATAATCTACCCTTTCCCCTATTATACTGTAACATATACTAAATTGCTGTTGGTCTATTGATTGGATTCAATACAAGTACCATACTGTTGCTTTAACTGTGCTTTTGTATTATGTTATGATATCTAGTATGGCAATCCTGCATATCTGGTTTTTTTCAATATTATTTTAGCATTGAATTTATAGAGCAATCTGAAGTAAAACTTAAATCTTTAAAACTCATAGTTGTGACAACTATGAGTTTAATATATTGCTTCATTTATTATTTTATGGCCCTTAATAGAAACTTTTTATATTTCTCTACTATGATCTTTTACACACTTTATTAGATGATTTACTAAGTACTTTATAGTTTTTGTTCTATTGAAATTGGCATCTATTACATTTTTAATTGGTCTTTACTGGTATAGATAAATACTAATAAATTTTACATCCAACAATCTTACTGACCCCTATTGGGTTCTCCATGAAATAATTATTTTATCTGCCTTTTTAAATAAAAGCCTTATTTACTTTTTCTTTGCTTATTACAGTATCCAGGACCTGCAGTACTATGCAAGATAATAGCAGTCAAAGTGGGCATCCCTGTCATTGTACTAACATTAAGAGAAATGTGTCCAAACTTTCTCTGTTAAATATGTTAAGTTCTTGGTAAGAGAATTTATCTTCTAGAAGTTTCTTTCTAATTCTAGTTTTCCAAAAAGTATAAATTCTAGGGATTCCTGCATAGACACACAAGAGAATATGAGGAGGTATATCACAATTATCTGAGTGTTAGGAAAGTGTTGGAGATGATCTAGGTATTTATACTGCAGGAATAAATAAATGGAGATGGCTTAAAGACATTTAAATAAAAACTCATATTTACCCACGTTACCATTTCCAGTGCTTTTTCTTTCTTTGTATATATTCATATTCCCATCTGTAATCATTTTCTTCTGTCTGAATAACTTGTTTTAACACTTCACTTAGTGCAGGTTTGCTGATAATAAATTTTTTCAGTTGTCTTCTTCTTTGTTCTTAAAATATATTCTTGCTGGATATAGATAGAGTTCTAAGTAGACTTTTTTTTTCTTTCAGTACCTTAAAGGTGTTACTCATACTGTTTCCAAAGAGAGATCTGCTGTCATCCTTATCTTTGTTCCTCTGTATATATGTGACATTTTCTCTGACTGCTCTTAATATTTCCTATTTAACACTGGTTTTGAGCAATTTGATTGTGATACGCTTCCTCTTTCTTTTAGCGGGATCCTTTGAGTTTCTTAGATCTGTGTATTTATAGTTCACATTGAATTTGGAAATTTTTCAGCCATATTTTTTCAAATATTTTCTCTGTTCCCCTTCTCCCTAACAGAGACTAAATCATGTATATTAGGCTTCTTGAAGTTGTTTCACAGCTGATATTATTTTTTTTAAAACCCCTTTCCCTGTGTGTTTCCTTTTAGAGAATTTCTACAGCAATGCCTTCAAATTTATTAATCTTTTCCTTTGCAATGTCTCATCTTCTGTTAATCCCATTCAGTGAATTTTCCATCTCACATGTTTTAGTTTTAATCCTTAAAAGTTCTATTTAGTCTTTTTTTTATGTCATCGGTCTCAACTTTTTGAACATATTATATAGTTTTAATAACTGCTTTGATGTCCTTGTCTGGAAATTTTAACATCTGTGTCAGTTCTTGTTCAGTTTCAATTGATTGATTATGGATCATATTGTCCTGTTTCTTTGCATGCCTGCTCATTGCAATTGGATGCTAGGCATCCATTTTATCTTACTGTGTACTGAATGTGTTTGTGCTCTTATAATTGTTGTTGAGCTTTGTTCTGGAATGGAGTTAGGTTATTTGTAAACACTTTGATTATTTCAGGTCTTACTTTTAAGATTTATTGGTCAGGACTGGGACAGTGATTATTTTAGGGCTAATTATTACCCACTACTGAGGCAAACTTTTCTGAATATTCTATCCAATGTCCTGTGAATTATGAGGTTTTCTAGACTGGATGGTGGGAATAGACACTGTTCCTGGCCCTGTATGAATGCAAGGCACCGTTTCCTCTAACTCTTTCTGATGGTTCTTTCCCCGGCCTCATACACATGCACTGATCACACTGCTGAATACTCAAGGGATAACTTCTGCAGCTATCCGGGGTTCTGTGTCTGTGCAGTTTGCTCCTCTCCAGGACTCTGTCCTGTGAACTCAAGCACCTTTGTCTCCCCAGATTCTCAGTTCCATCTCTTCAACTCAGAGTCTTCCAGGATCCACCTAGGTTCCCTGACCCCTGCATCATGACCTAGAAATTCTAGCAAGGTAAGTATAGGGATCACCTCATGTGTTTCCCATCTCTCGGGGGGTCACTCTTTTTCATTGTCTGATGTCCAGTGTCTTGGAAACTAGTGACTAAAATGTTTTGCTCTTTATTTTGTTTTGTTTCATTTGCTTAAGGGTGCTACTTTTATTACTCCCTCTTGGCCAGAAATTATTTATGTAAAATTTAAAAGCATAAAAAATATAATATACTTTTCAAGGATAAAAATAAATAAATCTGTGAACAATTAATGGAAAGGTGTATATTAAATACATAGGAGAAGATGTTAGGACAAGGGAGACTTAGAGATGGTATATGATGGAAACAGCAAAACAAAGAAATGAGGGAAGTTCTTTGCCTCATGATAATCACTTGCCCTTGTCCTGATCCCAGGAATATAATCACCTTTATGATGAGCACCTAAGGTCCAATTTTTATAGTGAGTTAATCATTCAGCTCTAGTAACTAGAAAAACCACAGAAACAACTGTAATCAAATATAAGTGAAAGAAAAATTAAAATGATATAATCTCAAACAAATCTTTCCCATCATAAGGATCCAAAACAGAAGATTTATAGCTAAGTCCTATCATACTTTCAAAGGAACAAAGCTCTCTCCCCAAAACTATTCCCAAGAATAGAAAGACAGAGGGGAAGTTGTTTTTTTTTTTTTATAGGCCAATTTTATTTTTATGATAGATGTAAACCCTTAAATAAAATATAACAAATTGAATGTAACAATGTTGTTTTAGGAAATACTGATATAGCAAATCTGAGGAAGATTTAATCTTAGGTATATAATAATAATTCAACTTCAAAAAATCTAAAAAGTATAAGGAAAAAAAGCTTATATCTTTGGCGATAATACTTGTACTTCAAAATTTATCCAAAGTAATTCAATTCAAAAGCTTTATTCAAACAACATTTATAGTGATATTATATAGCAGTGAAAATTAGAACTAATCTAAATGTTTAATCATACCTCTAATTAAGCAAATTATGATATAACTACTCGACTGAATATTATATAGCTATAAAATGTTTACAAAGAATTACATAGAAAATGCCATGATAAATGGATCCTTGACAGTGTCAGATTTTAAAACTCAAATCTCACTAAGGTTTACTCTGATCACTCTACTGAATCTTACAGCCTACTTCTGTCTTTCCAAAAACATAATCCTGACAGTCTCATTCTGCCTCACCCAGCTCTATTATTTCTTTCTTTCTTTCTCTCTCTCTTTTTGTAAAACATCTAACAAACTACATAGTTTATGTGTTTATATTTACTATTTACTTTAATCTCCTATCTTCCATTACAATATCATCTAAACAAGAAAAAGTTCTTTGTTTAGTTTGCTGGTATATCTCAAGTACTTAAGTGCCTAGCAAATTTACATATCTCAAACCAATGAATGAACGAATGAATGAATGAATAAGTTGACAATAGGAATTTGCTTATTTGTAAGTAACCTCAAATGCTATGACTTATGAAAATATGTAATTATGTTGAGGCATGGATTTAAGTCACAGGCACTATGAATAAAAGGTATGAGAAGTGTCTGGCATCTGAATCTCCATGTGGTTTTGTTGTTCACTGCACAACTTTTTGGAAAAAATTGCATGCTATACAACAGCGTACCACTCAGTGATAAAAAGAAACAAACTACTAGTACATGTAACAACACGGATGAGTCTCAAATGCATTAGGCTGAATGAAAGAAGACAGACAGAAAAAGAGTACATACTGTAGGATTCTTTTCATATCAAATTCTAGAAAATGCACACAATGGTAGAAAATAGATCAGTGATTGCCGGGGGAGGAGGGATGATTGTTACAGAGCATGATAAAACCTTTGTGGGTGACGGAAATGTTCAATATCTTGATTGTGATGACATATATTTGTTTCATGTGTGTCTATATCTGCCATAGCTCCTTAGATTGTCTACTTTATGTGTGAAAAATTTATTGTACAAAATTATACATTAATAAACTTATGAAACTGAATGGTAAAATATATATGAATGTACTAATGAATTTATATACATGATCAAATGTTTCAATATGACTCTCTACTAAATTTCAAGGGTATTCAACATTAGTAAATACGAAAAAAAAAACAGGATAAAAATTATGTATACATCATGATTACTACTACGTAACCATAAAGAGGAAAAAAATTATATAAAAATGAGCCAAAATACAAACATTATTAGGTATGGATTCAGTGATGACAACTTATGGTGCTTTATTTCCTTCTTTTTAATTATCTAAGTTTTTCAAATTTCTTCTAATGAGAATATATTACTTTTGCAGCAGAAAAAATTTTTTAAATATATTTATTTACTGTTGTACTCATGCATCATTTCTGACCCATCTTTTATGTCTCCACTGGATTAATCAGCCTGAAATATTTTCCTCTTTTCAGCTCTAGAATAAACAGCGTTCATAAGCATAGAAATCTCAAATGTTCTCATCACATACACACACACACACGTAATTACATGAGGTGATGGATGTGTTAACTAACCTTATTGTGGTAATCATTCTGCACCATATACGTGTATCAAATCACCAAGTTGTACACCTTAAACTTACACAGTGCATATGTCAACTAAATCTCAATAAATCCAGGTAGAGGGAGAACTCACAGTGGCTTCCCACAGCCCAACATATTATATCAAGTTTACTCTGGTGTACACAGCCCTATTGTAATTTGTTTCCATTAGGTTAGCTAAGTCTCAAGTGTTGATGTGAACACAATCATATGGTATTTGTATATTATAAACTAAAGTAAAATATCTTTTAAATCTCAGATTCATAAATGTTGTCTATCAGCATAACAGTCCCAACCAGATATCAAAACTGAATATTTTTCTTTTTTAAATGTATAATTCAGGATGCTATTGTCTCTTTGCTAGCTTTCATTTTTTCCCCCCTCATAGTAATATTTAAGGTAAGAAATATCTGGCAGCTATATTTTAAAAGGTTGTACATTATATATTTAAATATATTTTTAAACAATATTTAGGTTTGAAAATCCTTGTGAACAAAAAGAAAAAGGTATGTTTCGGGTCAGAAACTTCCACTTATGTTTTAAAAAACTGATTTTGGATTAGATAGAGAATACCGTGACCTCTAGAATAATGTGTACATTAGAGTTCTCAAAAAGCCAAAGAACTGACTTTCTTTTCAAAGGTCACTATATGGTGCTCTAGGTGTTTTGAGTTTGGCTAACAGTGAAAAATCACTTTCTTTAATAAAGCAGTTAAAATGTAAACATTATCATATAGAATAAGAACTCCCTGAAAATTCTTTTTTTTACAAAAGTCTGTTTCTTAGACATGATATCCTACTATGGAAAAACATTTCTTAAAATACAGACATTTTTAGCAAAGAAATTGCTGCTACAGATTTGTTAAAACTGGGCAGTCTGTTTATCCTGTAAAAATTCCTGTGTGGAGCAAAATTTTAATGTCATGCTAACCAATGAATCAATTAAACCAGTAGATGAGCACTGATTTAGTAAAAAGCTATACCAGCTGGGTTCGATTAGAAGAACAGAACCACAATAAATGATACAGGATAAGGAATTGATGGTAGCAATAAAAAAACCTATCCAACTTTGTGAGCTGCTGCTTCTGCCTCCAGTGTTAGGCCTGAAATCAGCAGGTCCAGTAGTAATATGGAAGAAAGTATGTGTGTGAAGTAGAGGAAGACCAAAAGCAAGCTGGAAGCTGTAAAGACAAAATGAAACTAACACAGACAAACTACAATCCTTATTTTTCTCATCATCTACCTTCTTAATAGGTTGACATGCAGGATGTTAGGTGTCCTTTACCACAGAGCTCAGAATAGGACGCAGTGACTCTGAAGGGGAGTGGGAGGGGAAAAGAAGGGAAGGGGAGCAGAGATAACCTTGCTACTGCCCCATACTGACCAGGTAAGCTGGCAGATCGTGCAACAGCATTTGGCCCTACACTGACATCTGGCTACTACTACACTGCCAACTTCCAAATCTCAAATTTCTCTTGTGGTTAGCCCCAACCCTGCCAGAATCATGCTGGGAAAAGAATTCTGGGGGATGTAGTTTCAACTTAATTAGGTTGACCAAGAACAAGCCACCACAGAAACAAGCTCCTTAGCCCATTTTCTCCTCCCTCGCTCTCTCCCCATCCTGTACTGCTTATGGGTCCCCAAAGTGGATCCACAAGCCATCGAAGCCACTGCACATATTTTGGGATGCTCTTGAGGTGTCCATTTAGAGAGAAATGTTTGACAGAGAGTTTGATATTAGAATCTAGAACTGATTGGAGGTAAAGATATTGGAGTTAATTTCAGAGCTGACATCCTCTTCCATGAGCACAGATGATGAGACCACCTAGGAAGAGAATGTGCCCAAGGAAAGAACAATAATGAAGTCTTCAAGAATACTAATACATGGTGTACAGAGGGACAGGAAAGGGAAAATATTTCTATCATGGAGAGTAATCTGGTCCACATCGGGAAGCTCAGTAAATTTTAGTGAATGTGTTCTAATAGTTGGACATCATCTTACCTCTGTGAGGTGAACAAAAACTATCCCTCACATTTTGCAGACATGACTCGACGAAGTTAAGTAGCCTGTGGCTCCTACCAACGTTCTTTGGTTCTTTCCCCCAGTAACTTTAAGACTATGGAGAGTTAGAAAAAGACACACTGGGAGAGGAAAAATAAGACAGGCTAACTGAGCTAGCTCCCCAACGAAGTCTTCTTTTTGTTTTTTTATTTATCTCCCAAAATGATAGTTCCAGGAGCCCTTATTATGAAACCAAGCTTCTCAGAAGTCAGAGGATATCACTCATGGCCCCTAATTTTCCTCAAATCCAAGACCTGCAGCCACACCTAGTATGGTAAACTAACCACACAGAAACTAGAAGAGCCAATGAAGATCCTGGTCAAATAATTTTAAGGGAAGGCCTTAACAAATAAGTATCTGATTTGGAATATAAGCTCCTAGAGGGCAAGGAACCTGCTGTAAACCATGTGCTCAGCATCACCTAATCACTATGAAGGATAAGAAAAGAAGACGCACAGCGTATGAAAAGCTGTTGCAGTCTTTCAAGACAATTTCTTGTTTATTCTTCCCAAAGCCATACGATCAATTACTATAACATTCCATTCAGGAAAAGAGGTTCAAGTTCATTATCATCTTTCCTATGGATCATTCTATTTTCATCAGCAAATATGTATCATGCCCACATCTCTTTTGACTCTTTTGATTATAAGGAACAAGATCCCACCTAAGTCACATTAGGAAATAAAAGGGTGGATTATAAAAATTTACACAGATGGGAGAGGACCTTATGATCTCATCAGTAATGAGTGTTGTCTCAGATTATCTGTATATTTGTTCCCTTCTCTTTACCACCAAGCAGCTTTCTCAGTGGACTCTGTCAGTCATCACATGCCTTTAGCTTGCTGCAGCCAATTCTTAACCCCATGCCCTCATTTCATTTTCAGCTGCCCTCATAGCTGGAAATTTTTTACCATGTTTCTAATTTCAAATTCTTAAGAGAAAACCCACCTAATTAAACTCCTCTTTGGAAGCAGAGATGCTGGTCAAATATCACTAGCCAGCTTATGCAACGGCTGCCCTTGAGTAATATACCTGCTTCTGAGGGCACATAAGCCCAGGAAGCTGCCTTGAGAAGCAACAAAATGGAAAAGGATCAAATAGTTTAAAACAAAGCTTAATAGATGATAAGGTCTCCTAACCAAGCAGTTTCCCATAGAATGGGATATGAGTAAGGGAGGCCTTGGAAATTTAATCCATCTAAGAGCGTTAGTAATAGCTTGCCAAAGAGAAACGGAAATGATCTCATTATGATGAATTTCCTACATTAAATTCTTCTGACATTAACAATATCAAATTAAGTCCAGTATAATATCAATGAGATTTAAAAAAAAAGTATTTTTGAAAGTGCATTAAAAAGTACTTGTCACCATACAAATGTTATCATCAGGAATTCAAAGCATTCATTCATCCACTTAATAGATGGTGCCTACTACGTGCCAGGCACGGCTTCGTTTGCTAAGGAAAATCAGTCATCACTTTTCCAGTTCCAATTACACCAATGTTATGAATGTACATGTCTTTTTAAAGCAATTAAATGATTTTATTTCTTTTCCGATTAAATCTGAATGGCTAATCAGAGTTACTTATCAGCTTCTAAAACCTAATAGCAGGCACAGTCAGTGCTTGAGTGAGACCTCTAAGGAAAACAGCATGCCACAGGAAGTATATTGCTAATTCAATGGAGTGGTATACGTTGCTTTGCATCAGTGCTGAGCAGACACTCCAGTACAGCATCAGGAAACCCTGCTGCTGACAACACTGTATTTCAAAGATACTTTAAAACCAACTTCACAATCCTCTCCTGGTACCCAGATATTTCATGGCTCATATATTAGAAGCAGCAATAGGTATATGCTGAGAAATTCCTTTTAGTGTATATACACATTTCTGCCTTCCGGATTCTTCCTAAAGTATTAACATTGGGTTTTAACGTTTGGAAATTTTTCTTCCTATTTTTTTTTTTTTTTACTTTATACCCCTCAAACACTATGTAGCTTTACTGGATAATACTGAACAGCTGCAACATGCTACCCAGTGGAATTGCTGAAATTTTTGGCAATTGCTGAAATGTCTCTGTGCAGACACATATTCACACGTGTGGAGATAGAAAAATTGTTTAAGAACCAGGGGACCCATCGGAATGAAAAATGCTAGCTAAGTGCTAAACATTATTTCATCTGAAATAAGAATGAGGCAGAGAAAACTAATTTCTGGTAAGGCTAAAAATGCCTCAGAAGTATTACATTATTATTATTATCACAAAAGTTCATCAGGAGCCTCCAAGCTCAGCAAACTTGACCAGGAAACTGTTTCCCTTCTGGCAGTCTTTCTTTCAGCCTATACCAGCATTCTAGCTCCTAATTACGTCAATTAAAAATGCTTTATAATAAAATATTGCCATTTCTCTTCCTCAGATCTTAGAATTATAAAGATAATTGTCAAATTGTTCTTTCGCACTCCCAAATGAGATTTTCTTCCCAGTACAGTGAATTGTTTCATCTCGCTTTCTACGTTAAAGGGCTCGAGGAAAATAAGTAGCCTTTCTAAATTACTGATGGAAAGTTTACCCTTTTGTATGTTTTTTTGTTAAATAGAATGAAAATTGAGCAAAAACAGTTAATGCACTGATAAATTCTCCTTTTACGAGCAGTCTTTTTATTTCCAGGGGCTGTCAAACACACAGGAACTCGTTTATCTGGAGTAAGTTGTCAGGACGCAGAAATCAGATCATCAATAGAACCATCTCCCCACTCTCTGAGATAGACTACTTCATCGTTTCAATTACATCTGTAACACAAGTTAATGTTCAGCAGCTAGAAAACATTTGTTCTCTTGAAGAGGAAGTCCAATGACTGATTTGTGTCTCAGATTTTTTACAGAGAACATGGAATAACTGGTAATGACAAGCGCTGACTGTGAGAAACTTGACTTGGTCAATTACCCTCTGCCGAAGTGAAGTCTGTATGATACATATCACACACAGAGATTGCTTGGGAGTGTCAGGAAAAGAGACATACTTGTACTTGCCAATTTAACAGAACATAGTTCTCATTTCAATAAATTGAGATTTCACCCTATTTTCTATCATTTCCTCTTATTAAAACAATAACACCAGCCATTTAGACGCATTTAGAAAACAACAATTTCTACTGGAGTTATAGATCGCTATTTCTTCCCTCTTTCCACATAGGAACAATTCTGTTCAATGTAAAATTTTCTACCCAAGGTGCATATGAAATTAATCATGAAGGACAGTGATAACAGCATCACTTAGAGTTAGGATATTAAGTACCTCTGTCTTATCAATATAATCTCAGATGTTTGATAGGTGACTTTTAAATTTTTTTCTCCCAATATTTTTGTAATCTTAACAGTAAATAACAAGGAAATTCACAACGGACAGAAAACCTAGTAAATCATATCATTGGATTCAAATGACTATTTTTATGCTAGACTTTGAAAATAATTGTGGTACAATGGGGAGAAAGAGGATGTGGGCATCAGGCCTGGGTGGGTTCAAATCCCTGCATATTATTTAACCTCTCTGTACTTTATCTTCCTCACTTGTAAAGATGATGGTCCTACCTCCTCTGAATGTTTTAAGAATTAATTGCCCACAGGATACAGAGCTCTACAGATAACAGATGTTCAATAAATATGACCTTTTTTGGACAAGGTAATCAAATTCTACATAGAAGGTTAATAAAAATTATTATGTAGGGAAAATGTATCCTCAGCACTCTCAATCTCAAAATTCTACATGATTTTCCCATCTTTCAGTACAAACTTCATCTTAAATTTATAGACTCCCAGTGATTGCATGGGGTCCCAATCTCTTCTATTAATGTTTATCCAACAGACAGGTATTAGGCACTTAATGTGGTGCCATTCCCAGAAGTATTTGCATTTTTATAGAAAGATATTTGAAAGATTATTTAACCAGAGGAAAAAATTAGAAATGTAAAAGTACAGAGAAAGTATCTGCAGGCTTTCCCACTATCTATGACTCCACACAGATACTTGTGCAACCAAAGCCATTTTCTTTCCCCCTTGCTAACTAACCGAAGCCTGATTTTGATGGAATGCAGTATACCCATTCACAGGCAATGAGTAACAATTTGTTTAAGCCAGTCATGCCAATACTATTCCCATTTGCCAATTAAAGTTCTAAGAGTAGGCACATGATCCAATTTTGGTCAATGAGACATAGGGGCAGTCTCCTAGTGGTTTCTGGTGGGGGGCAGCAGATTCTCCCCTAGGAATGCTTTCTCCCCTTAAAGGGAAAAGTGCCTTAGTTCCTAACTCTCTTTCTTGTTGCTTAGAACATTATTGTGTAAACACATTAGCTTAACAGATTTGGTAACCATTTTATTACCACCAGGGAGACATGGCCAACATAGAGACAATGGTGGAGCAGAAAGAATAGAAGCCTGGATTGTTAGTGAGACATTGATCTGCTACACTAACTCCGGAATTTCCTACTTATTATGTGAAATTAGTAAACTATACTTATATACTTTCAGTCACGAATTCTGTTATTTGCAGTCAAGCATACCCTAATTTATAAGCACTCTATTATTATACTATCCTTAGAGACCTCAGTAGAAATTATCAAAACAGAAACAAAGTCTAAAGGATAAAGAGCTAAAATAAGAGCTGATGTAGCATTTTTAACCCTTCCATGGTGAAGGAAGCCAAGAATAGCTCTGGATCCAACAAAATGCCTCTCTGCCTTTAAGGTAGAGCCAAATAGGTCTTAATTTTACACTCAACTGGAAAATCTCTCTGAGGGAAGGAACCTTATCTTATTTATATCTTTAGCACCTGGCACATTGCCTGGCACATAGTAGGCGATCAATAAATATTTGTTGAATGACTGCATGAACACTGTGGAATGATTCATCGAATTTGTTGTAGCTTTGTAGTGCACAGGGTTGTGAGGGCCTACGGATCTCTCTGCAACAATGTGATTTGGAAGTAAAGCCAGAAAACAAGAATGGCTTTCTGTGCTCCGTCTTTCTTTTGCAAATGGCTCTATACTGCAGCCCCATAACATAAATGACTAGCCTCCCCAGTGCCCTGTACAAAGCTGTATTTTCTTCTGATGCTCTATTTTTAAAAAGCCCAAGACCATCGATGTGTTTGTGTTTCTTTGTGTTGACTGTAAGTTTTGATGTTGCTGCCAGTTTCCTTCTCACACTGTCAAATTTTGTTTTATGTTCCCTTATTCTTTCAGCTTTTTCAGGGGGGGAAATGCTAATTACCATGGGCTTAATAGCAGCGCTGAACTGCACCAGAACACCAGGGTCTCACAAATACCTGTCACCGCAGAAGTTTTCAATTACCATAATTCCATTCCTAATTCAAATTACCATAATTGCTCCCATTAATGCAACCTTCTTAAAGCTGAAACATCAAAGAAGAAGCCGACACATTAGCTTAGTTGACTACTTGCAAAAATAAACAGCGTCTGTCCATTTTGCAAATAGGATGATGTGAGCCTGAAAAAAAATATGTGTGTTAGTGCTCTGAGTTCATAAGATCTGTCATATTATATTTTGAATATTCTGTCAATGGTAGTAAAAACTGAAACCCATCCATATCTTCCTTTCTCTCTCTTCTATTCTGGATGAAGGGTAAGATCTGCTCTTCTGATTGTTTCAGCATTTACCACAATGAGAAAATTCAGCCTGTCAGCTCCTTAAGTAACTTTGCTGTTACAAATCCACCTATTTGGATAAAAAGCAATTTTACCACCCTACAATCATCAGTTCCACTGTTAATGACCATTGTTTTTCTGAATAAGTCATGTTTGTTTTTCTCACTTACTGGGCTAGAGTTAGACCACTTCCCAGAGCTCACCAGATTGAATACAGGTGCTACGCCATCCCTGGACTGTCCCTAGCATTTTATCAGGAAGCTATAATTTCGTAATTTGAAATATAGGCAATTCTTCATACTTGAACTCAAAGAAACTGTCAGAGGAAAGCAGGTACAGCAAAAGGTCACACAATAAGTTAGTCTATTAGAGTATCTAGTTCTAAGGAAGCAAGTGTAAAGTCCTTTAAGTCAATAAGTGAAACAAATCATTCTTCAATAAATTTACCTAAATCAATTCGTTAAATAATATATTTCAAAAAAAGTCTAAGCAAGCACTGTAATAAATTCATTTTAAGTTCTCAGCAAATGATCAAAGACATTGATAATTCTCAGTCCTGCAGTCTCTCTGTGGTATCCGACAGTTCAGTCAAGCATTCAAGAGCCACAAGAGCTTTGAAGGTTAAAAACTGCATCTCCAAATGCCACAGGCACCTTTATAAAGGATTTAGCTCCAGGCTGCACCAATGTAGAACTCTCTGTCTAAGACAGGAAACAGAGGATAGTTCCATTGGAAACTCTCAAGGGTTCAGAAAGAGCAAGTTCACCTAATTACCTACATCCCATCTACAAAAGAATCCTGTGGATGGAGTCACGAGGTTTCACCTCTCCCCTGGAGGATTCTGTCACTTCCTGCTCCCAAGTATTTTCTCGTATATTTAGGTTATTGTTGCATTTTGCTCCTCAAAGTTGGGTAGGAAATAAATTCCACTGGTATTGAAGACTTCATAATACCAGACAGATTTCTATCAACAAGAAGCAGTCTCAAGATAATTGGAAATTATTTGCAGACAAGGAAAAAATAAAGGTTTCAGGGAAATTTACAGAGATAGTATATGGTTAGACGATCAGATTTTTGAATGATGATACCAAAATTTACTGTTGCCTTTTGCTTAAGTTTCATAATTTTTTCTGACTAAAAAACTCAGTTCATGAATGCCTTGGACTATGACAGAATATGACATTACTATTCTTTTAGCCAAAACTTAGAATGTGAGTAGGTAATATGCAAACAGAAGGTAAGTTCCAGCACCTAGCTTGATTCTTTATAGTATCAGAATGCTATTTTTCTGATTAGATCTTTACAAGTTCAAGTCCCAATTTGTAGGCCTGAATCTCAGATTCCTCATTTGAAGAAGATGATATCCTATGGGTTGATGACATAACAGATGAGGAAGTATTTTATATAGGGCCACACATCTGAAGTTATCTTTCTGCTAGACTGGGAGTTCAAGGAGGACCAGGATAACCTAAGATAGTATACAGCAAATGGGAGAAGTTTGTTGGATTAATTAATTAACTAATTAATGGAGTGAATAAATAATCAATGTTTTTACAATGTGGAAATGTCTACTGTATTAGCTCCTTCTGCCTATCATATTAAGAGTAGGATTTCTATAAGTAAACATTTCTGAGGAATCAACATTACAGGAGTCATTTTTGTTTTAACTGCGCAGGCCAAAATATATCTTAAAACATACTGAATATGGAGAGAGAGAGAGAGAGAGAGAGAGAGAGAGAGAGAGAGAGAAAGGAAGGGGGAGAGAGGGAAGGTGGGAGGAAGGAAAGAAGGAAGGAAGGAAGGAAGGAAGGAAGGAAGGAAGGAAGGAAGGAAGGAAGGAAGGAAGGAGGAAGGAAGGAAGGAAATATGCCAGGGTCTGTGCTAATTTCTTTCACATGTATAATCTCATTCATCCTGTCTTCCTCTCTCATGTCTTTCTCTATTATTCTCTCAATATGGGTTTCTTTTTAACTCGCCTCTTTACTTTTCATTTCTTCTCTTATTTGCCTTTTTCTTTAACTAAAATTAACTAAAAACCACAGAACATTTTTTAGTATTTTTCACATTTATTTTAGGTTTCAATGTTTAATGTTTTTAAAGTAGGCAATTTCAATATTTTAAATTATTTTTCCTTAGTAAAAAATCTGCATATAATTAATTTTCTTTTTTCAGGAAGTCAGAAGACATTGAGTTTAATTTTTTCATGTTTTTTATTGAAACATAAACACTGAGTTTAATTTTCTTTAATTACAAAATTTTCTCCTAATTTGAAAAATAAACAGAATTACTGTAACTCAGACTCTCACCACCTCTGCCTTGGATATTCCCAACAGCCTCCTGAATCATCTGTACACCCTTGGTTCCTCCTATGCCTGCATTATAATGTCTCCCACCCGCAATATATTAACATTCAGGCAATGAGGCAAAAACATCAGCTAGGCTCAGGAATACTGAACTCTAGCCTGAGTTCGACCACTTTCCAGCAATGTGAATTTAGAGAAATTGCATGAGATGAGAGAAATGCATTTCAGTGGTCTCAAAAATAAAATGGAAGTAAAAATAAATACTTGTTTCACTGAATTCACAGGATTGCTATGAAACTCAAAAGGATTAATGTAAATAAAAGGGTTTTGTAGTGTGTGAAACACAACACAAATATTAAGCTTTAAGATTAAGATATATTACCTGTTAATGATATAGCATAGCAGTGAAAGCATGGGCTTTGGATCCAGACTGCCACTCTTATTCTATATGACCTTGACTATGTAAGACTTTTGCCTCAGTTTCCTCCTTTGCAAAAAGAGGAGAATAATTGTACTTACAAATTTGTTGTGAGGACTAGATAACTTAATATTATATAAAACACTTAAAATAGTCCCTGACCCAGAGAAAGTGCTATAGAAGTATTCGCTATTGTTATCATTGTTATTATCATATCACTCTTTAGCTCAATATTCTATTATGATTTCCCTGCCTGGCATTCATAGCTGTCCATAATCTCCTTTCTACATTTTCCCTTCTAACCAACTCTGCTCCAGTTAGACCAGCCTCCCCTATGCCATGTATTCAGTCCTGAACCATGCTTTATTCATTTAGCATCATTTATCCAAACTATCCTTTTCTCTCCTATCTACTTATTAATCAAATTACAGTTCAAGACCCACCTCCCAACCACTTGATTCATCCTCT
This sequence comes from Rousettus aegyptiacus, assembly GCF_014176215.1. Taxonomy (NCBI): domain Eukaryota; kingdom Metazoa; phylum Chordata; class Mammalia; order Chiroptera; family Pteropodidae; genus Rousettus; species Rousettus aegyptiacus. Next base: position 114,919,885 of record NW_023416295.1, read on the forward strand.
TCCCATTCTCTGAATTACAATAGCAGTTTTAATCCAGACTGTTGACTTGGAATTTCAATCATGTACTTCCTTGTATCACTACTTATACTTAATGATCAATTGTCCTGTTGACCTACAAAGCGCTTCTCCCTTCTTCTGAAAAGAAGGCCCTAAATACTGGAGTCCATTTCCTTGGCCACATGACTGTCATGGCAAGTTGGTCCTTCCTTGAAGTACTTCAAGCTTGAGTGGGGTCTTCTCCCTTCTGGCACAGAGGTATTAGTTGTGAGCCCAAAGCTACCAAGAACCATGGCCCCAAACTATGTAAAAGCTAGAATGAGAAAATGAAGGCAGCACAGAGAGAGGCATAGATGAGAGATGGAAAGTGGGAATCTGGATAGTGTTCTACTCTCTGGTCTCAGATATCCCTGACGCTAAGTCTACTTGTCCTCTGTTCCTTGGTTGTTAGCTACATATGTCAATAAAGTTCCTTCTTATGCTTTTAACTAGTTTAGCAGCCTGGATACTGGCAAATAGTATCTTTTCTCTATTGATGGGCCTCCGTCCCACAGCCGGGCTATTTTCAGCTTTAATCATGACTTGTCCTTATTCATTATCCATATACCATTAAAGAGCAACAAAAGTAAGTGATTCATTGCTGACACATAGCATTGCTTAAGCAGGCATTAATTAGCAAAATAGCATTTGAACATAAATTTTTAAGGAGTGTCAGCAAATAAAACCATAATCAGAATTCTTTTCTCTCCCTTCTTGTATATGCACCTTTCTGAATTGCACTAGGCAATTTCCAACTTTAATTGGAAGCTTATCAGGGAATCCAAGTATTACATTAATCTTTAAGAACTGAGTCTAAATGTGGTTGGCCCTCTCCATTCTCTTCCAGAAACAAGAGATGACCTGAGCCACAGTGCATTCATCTTCTCCAGCCTGCTGGGAGTCTCAGACCCTGGCACGCAAGGACCACATAGCTGAGCTTGATTTCATCTTTTAAAAATTCAAAAAGCAATGACTGAGCACATACTATGTATCAGACACAAGGCAGGGCAGGGGAAATATAAGAATAAACAAAATCATTCATACCTGAACAGCCATTGTCAGTTTCTCTCCCATACCCATATATTTTGGACTTCCTCAATGTGGTGTGCTCCAACTTCCAACTGCTAATATCTACATCTCTGAGTTTGGGATTTTTGTAGAAAGCTACTCTTCAGAGCACAGCAGGCCAGAAGAACCAGGGAATTAACCCTCCCTAAACCTTTCTAGCTTCCCAAACCTTTGCCCCCACAACCCTCAGCCAGTGAGTGACAGGTGATGATGGTACATAAACACTCCATTCTTTGACACTTGAGGGGAATAATGCTGAGACACATGAGTTGGTCCATCATCACCAACTTAAGAGTAAGACATTAATTCCATTTCCTGTCAGTATTCTCTGTATCTCCCCTGAGGAAAGGGAGTGAACTACTTACATTCAAATCTTTATTTCCTGCTTTGCTTCCGGGGCACCCCAAACTAAGATGATGACCTTAAAGAACTTAGACTCTAATAAGAAAGACCAGTCTGAAAATAATAGTCCTTTAATAGAGGAGTAAGGAGTGCGGAAACAGAAAAATAAATGCTTTTCTTCTTCATGACTCTAAGAGCTTCTTCTCCAACCACAGGATTCACAGTAAATGGAAATTATATAACAGGGCTTCAAGCCAGGGATGCTGTAGGTCTTGCCTTTTATTAATACTGCTATTACTGCCTAGCTCCCTTCCACCATACTAATTTCTTTTCCCTATTCCCTGAAAGTAGGATTCCTTTAAGTGATAGACTTTACCATGAATTTATTGAGAATGAAAATTATTTAGTAATATTCTAGTATGATACTTCTCTAAGATAAAATACTTTTAAAAAGTAGACATGACATAGGTAGTATTGTGAAGGATCTGTAAGTGAAGGATTTAATCTCTGCCTTCTTTACCTTTCAAATCATGGCACTTTCATGCTTCCTTACTAAACTTTAGCTATATTTTTCAATTGGACCCTAATGTCCACATTATGTCTCAGGTTAGACTCTCTTGGAAGCCAACTCTGAGATGGAATTTAGTTTGCAGGTAGTACCTATTGGTAAGAAGGAGAAGAAAACAGGACTGAACAGGGACATAGCAAGTCAATGCCAGAGGGAGATCTTAAGCTAGGATGTCCAGTTGTCCTGTATTAGGCCAAAATGTCAAATCTTTATAACCCAGCTGAGATCAGTCATTAGCCATGGGCTGCCCAAGAAGGTAGTCTTAGACAAGGTAGTTGGTTCTCTGCTGCTGAGACAATGCCTACAGGTCATCTGCTGAGAGCGCTCCCATCAGCAAAGGCAACAAGGCTTTCCTTGAAAAGGTATCTGAACAATGCGTCCCACAATTCATCATACATTAGGATTTGCCTAATTTCTCAGCCTGATGACAACCTCCACAGGAGCATTTTCTAAACATTGTAGGTTGAAGAGTTTCACAGTGACAGTGACCCCCTGCCCTATGGTCTCTCCTTCTCTTCCCCTTAAACTTCTAAGTTTTTTGCCAATATACTCAATCTCTAAGTACATTTTTCTAGTATCCCATGAGCTGCCCATATCAGTTGAACTAGTTAAAATGCAAAATTGAAATTTAATGGCATAAATAACTAAATTTAGGTTAGGGTTAGTGTTAGGCTGGGACATAGAATCAGATAGCCCAGCAGACTCATGTCCAACAGTCAAGTTTAGTTTATCTAAGACAGTCAAGTTATTTGAGCATCCAATGGATTCATCAAATACTAGCATTTCTCTGTGACCCTGGAGCCAAACTTTTCTACCACATTTGAGGAGGTCCCTGGATGACTGAATCAATCTGCTTTAAAGAAAGCTCCTTTAAGGTGACTGTGAGCTCAATTATGTCACTTTGTCCCTCTCCTAATGCTTTACTTAAAGTCCTGCTATTATCTAAAGGGAAGTGGGGTACCCAAACTAGCTAGCACTAGGATGTGGGTTAAGCATGTCCAACTACCTAAACACACCTGAGGGCTATGAAAAGCATAATTTGTACCAAGTCTCTGTGCTCCCAATTGTGTTCATTATGGTTGATTACTGCTTTATAAAGATTCCCTCTGTTCCATCATGGAGGTCCTTGCTTTAAGCAAAGAGTCACACAGGAGAAAAAATGAAAAGAAAGAATCTGTGCATTTAGCAGCACACTGAAATTTTAAATGATCTAAACAAAATAGGCTGTTGTTATAGCTAATTATGTTTTTAGTTTGGAAATGAACTTTGCCTCTAATTCAAAGTAAAAAAAAAAATTACATGTGCATTTCTCATTTTCTAGGGTACTCACCCTGTACCATTTCAAATTCCACATTTTTCTCAGTCTGTTCTCTCTTCACCAAAAAAGTCAGACAAAACAAACATAAAGATAATAGCACAATAACAAAGGGACATGAATAATTGGAATGTCTCTTCAGTCAGAATTATTTTTGCTTCTACTAAAGAATTACACTATGATAAATATTATTACCCTTAAGATCAATGGAATGAAGGATCTGCTAAATCTAACTCAATGCCAGGAAAATCTATATTGTATTTACAGATTTCAGATGGAAAGATCCAGCATTCATAGCACAAAGCATTTGTATTCTCTTTTCTCTACTCTCCTCTCAATTTCCTTCCAGAACCAAAATTATTTGCAAGACTTATTGGCAGAAAGCTCTGTCTTCATAAAGATGATACTGTAATCACCAAATGGAGTACTTTAAGAACTGTTCATCAACCATCCTTAAAACGTGGACTCAACGCAGATAGTCATTCTGCATCTACTGCTTCATTCCCTTCATGTCGTTCTCTCTCAAAGAGCTAAGTTGTTATTGAAATATAATCATCCCACCTATATTGTGAGCAGGCAAACTGAGTAGATCAAATGGATTTGTAAACATTTATTGGCTGTTTCAGTAAAGCTGTGCAATATAATCATGGACACTAAACTCTGCCTTCATTAGCCATGCAAAATTCCCCAGGTCAGTATTTACATTTCAGCAGCTTATTAGGCTTCTAGATGCTGCGATTCAATCAGCCTCACAGAATCCACTTTGGTATGGCTACACTGACACAGAAATGATGGAGGGCAAATAGATTCAAATTAGTCAAACTGCAGTAACACTAGCATACCATTTTATCCTTCATTTACTTCTGAATTTGGATACATCCCATGCAGCTTTATTAACATCCAGAAGAATCAGAATGTATGTACCTTGTGATGAATTTAGCAGCCAAAATGAATCATGCTATTTAGGATAAAGAAAGAGGAATCTTGTTAAGTCTGAGCTGTCATCAATTTCCAGACTGATACAACCCTGCCATATATGTGAGGGGATCAGTGACCCAACCAATGATTCAATAAATAGAAACAAGCCTTGCACTTTGGTGGAATTACCAGGTCATGATAATAATATGTCTTGGAGAGGTAAGTACAGTCAGGAAGAGAGGTAATTTCTGTTTCAAGGGGATTGTTCATTACCTGATACCAAAAGAACTAGGAAGCAGAAATTTTCAGAAATCTTTATGTGTTTATCTGTTTCCTCAGGGGAAGCAGAGGGATATCCAGGATAGATAAATAACTATGACAACAACAAACACACCATGGTGATTCTGTCGAACCCATGGAGTTTCTCCCATGCTACACATCGCTGACCCCAACTATTATGTGTAACAATTGAACGCTTGAACCAAGCAACAAGTTGTTAGCTTTGTGTTAAATATTCAGAATCCTGGCATTATGAGAAGCTAGAAATAAGACAGTCCATATTAGTGGCCAACCAAGAAGAATATGTAGAATTATTGTGGAAGCAATCAGAGAAGAAGTAAAAAGGAGATGTGGTATTAAGTGGTATTTGAGTGATTATTATGTGGTAGGGATTGTGCATTTTCCAATTTAATTCTCATAACAAACCTGAAATAGGTATTATTACCATCCCTATTTTACAGATGTAGGACTGAGGCACAAGGTGATTAAGCAAACTAACGTCCTGTGGTCTGTAAATGGTATAATTATATTTTAAACCCAGGAGTCTACCTTCAAAGACTGATTTCTTCACCACTGTGCAAAGAGAGATCTACTCACCGGACTATTTGATTAATCTTTAACATATCTAAGAGAGAAATTCTGTAAAGTAAATATAAATGCATTCACATTTTCACTATCTGTGGAAATCTCTATCCAGATACTTTCTTGGGATTTCTGAAATAATGTATACTCTCAGACCATATCTAGCTAAAGATTTATCATTGGTATTAACATGAGTATCAACACAAATATAAAAGTGATAGGAACTGAATGTTTTTCAGAAAAATTAAGTCTTTGAATTGTCTTCTTAAATCTGAACTCTGGGTTTCAATACTTATCTTACAATATGATAATGTGGATTTTTCTACTGAAACATTTAATTGGCTAGATTTGAGTCTACATAAATATTAACCTAGGAAACAAGATTTGGTTCTATATCTACATGAAACCAGTAAGTTACTTCGTTAGGTACTATTAAAAATTCTGCATGTTAACAAAAGAGAAATAAAGTAAGGTTGGTATTAATCTGATTTTCTTGATATGTAATTGAGTAAGAATATGACAAAATAAAAGCAACTGACAGGTAATTAAGGGGAAAAAAACTAGATATAGTCGATCCTCACCTGCTAGTTATCATGTCATAACCTAAGAATAAAATCTGAGTGTTTATAGCTAAAGATTCTCAATGTGAGATGCTGCCATCTCAGTTGCCCTCTAATATGTAATATATTCCACAAATTAAAGCATCAGTAATTCATTATTTCTCACAATTCTCTGAGTTTTGACTGAGCAGGTCTTGTGCTGATTTTACCTGGGCTTACTTATGCATTTAGCGAGACAGTTGGCTGGGCTCACTCACATGGCTGTCAGTTAGCTCTAGCCATTGGCTGAGATACCTCAATTCGCTTCCTCAGGGTTTCTCATCCTCTAGTAAACTAGACTATCTTCTTCAAATGGGAGTCTCAGGAAAATGTACTAAGAGAAAGAAAGTAAAAGATGTGAAGCCTTTTGAAGCCAACACTCTAGGACTCACACGATAGACTTTCTGCCACATTCTATCAATGAAAGCAAAATAAATCTGGCCCAAATTCAAGGGCATGAAACAAGAGACTTTACCTCTGGATTGTAGGAACAGTAAAGTCACATTGCAAAAGAGTATGTATTTTGGATGGGAGGAAATTGTGCCATGAGACAATTTACAATAGACACACAAACACACACATAGGACAATGTCAGTAGTTCAATATCTTGGTTGTAAAATTATAGTATTGTTTGGGGAAAACAGAGTAAAAAATACATGAAATCTCTATTGTCTAAAAATTTAAAATTTAATGGGGAAAAAAAAGTCAAGTCAAGAAGTCATTATAAAAAGTATAGTAAACAAAGCAGAATTCATTACCATGACATTTTACCAATCCATGGTGAGGCGAAATATAAAATAACATGTAATTTATCAAAACGTTTTCTCAGCAAAAACTTTTGAGCTCCTATCAGGTATCATGTACTTTTCTAGGCACTGGATTTGCAACAATGAGCAAAAGGACCAAACCCCTTTCCTCATAGAGCGCAACTCCTAGTATTTTATTCTGAATACTGTAGCAAACCACAGAAAAAAATGAAAAGGAAAGCCCATGAGCTGACAAGAAAGTAGCCAACAAGAAAATAGCACTATAAGGTAAAGGGAGACTAAATATATTTTAAATTTCCATTTTGGAACTTCAAAACCTTCCAGGAAATGCAATTTGTTTCTAAAATACTAAAGATGCTCTCTAGCTTAGTCTTTTTCACTGTTTCCAGACCTTAAATTTTTTTTAAAGATTAAAAAATATTGAACTATGCAAGACTGAGCTCTTAAGTTCTCCTTTCTATTGCTCCTCACCCACCTGCCAGACACAGCCTGACTACCTAAACTTGACAGGGATGATGGAGTATATTTTATTACTTGTTTACCTGGCATTCGTTCTCTCTTTCCATTTGAGAAGATTGCATCTTCCTGTTCTTTGTGCATGTAGGTTAACTGAGGCCAACCCCAACTTAATTGTAAAGATTGGCATATGATCCAAAAGTAAGCTAATAAGCATAATCACGGGTAGGCATATGACCTAATTGACCAATGAGAGTCAGGACCAGGACTTTTGCTAGAATTCTTAGGAGATGCTTTCTTTTCTCCTGCAGTGTCAAGTGAATAGGATGTGAGACAAGAGCTACTGACTATATCTTGCTAAGGACCAGCTAGCCTGAAAATGACACCAACATATAAAAAGGCCAACCAGAGAGGTGGAGAAGACTGGTTCTAGATGACAATATTTGAAGCTCTGAATTCACCTACCCCAAAACTCCCCTCAGACTTTGTTGTATAAGCAAATAAAATTCTCTTTTGGCTTAAACTAGCCTAAGTTTGGTTACTGTCACTCATTACTGAAAGTATCCTAACCTATACAAGATAGAAGATTCAGAGGACCTAGGAGTGTCCTGGAAAAGCAGGATGGAGGACTGAACAGGAGAATAACTACTAATTGTTCAGAGAAAGAATATAAATTGAGTTGTTGTCTGCTTGCTTTCTTGCCTTTTCTGGTACCTGCCTCACCCTTCAACAGGTAAAGCCAGCAATACTGGTTTCAGAATTTGATGAAAACACAATAGGGTTCTATTATAAAATGATCTCCATTACTGAGGAAGAAACTAGGGCATAATTTTTAAAGGTTTTCTTTTGGTATCAAAATAAAAGAGAAGTATCTTCGGTTTAAAGAGCATTAAAGAGACAGATAAGAGCATATGATGACATAAGACATCAGACAATATTCTCTGGGTACAAATATCTAAGGTCTAATTGCTGAATTAGAGAAACAAATGTTTCACTAATTGTACATCAGAGTTCTCCAGAGTAACAGAATGGGTAGAATGTGTGTATATATATTAAGGAATTTATTTTAAGGAATTGGCTCACCCAGTTATATAGACCGACAAGTTCAAAATCTACAGGGTGAGTCATCACACCAGAGATCTATGAGAAGCCAGTATTACAGTTCCAAAGGCCATCTACTGATACAATTCCCTCTTGCTCAAGGGGAGGTCAGTCTTTTGTTCTATTTCCTGGATGAGACTCACCCACATTATGAATGGCAATAGGCTTTACTCAAAGTCCACCAATTGAAATGTTAATCTCATCCAAAACACCCTCACAGAAACATCCAGGATACTCTTTGACCACAGACAAGTTAACACATAAAATTAACCATCACACTAAGTATAGGAATAAGTCTTAGCAAATTCCTCTGTTATCAACGAAATTTCTTCTTGCTATGAAATCCAGATCTGTAGAAAAATATCCCACCAGCATGTTATCAGAAGGACAAATACTGCATTATTGACTTCCAAGACTGTAATACACAGGAAACATAGTTGAATATGATAGGAAGAACATTGTCCTAGGAGAGAGAAGGCACAAGTTGTAGTTACAGACATGATGCTAATTTAACCAAGTCATTTTACCAACCTGAATTTCAATTTCCTTATCTCTAAGGTGAGGGGAATAGAACTAGTGACCTTCTAACATTCAATCATATCATGGTTCTGATAATCTCTCTCATCAAGGACCACCAACCTCACTCCTTCCTAGAATCGCTTCAGTCTATGTTTATAATACTTATTTTAAATGCAAAATATTGTTCTCTTCTCCAGTTCCAACCTTTTTGCTATACAAATAAAAGCTGACCGTGTCCTGCTGAGAATAACAATGGCACAGGTCCGCGGGTGTTGGCGGCAGCCTAGCCAAGGTGACACTGAACTGCTGGAGGCAGCTCAAACTAGAAGATTTTCTCAGCTATATCAGGTGAAAGTTTTGCTTTTTCAATGGAAAACACGTTGGATCCAAAAGACAGAGATGATGACAAAAACATCTAGTCCTTCCCTTGGAGCTGATGTGTTCTTGAAAAATTTCTGCTCAGGGGGAAAAGATATTTCAAGATGATCAAAAAAGGTTTGAAAGCACACCTGAGGAAAGAGGATTTGAGTTAAAGCCAAAGAGTAATGTACTTCAAATAGCATTTTCACTATTCTTGGCAACCCAGAAATGTTCTTTTATCCTCTGTAATTCCTATAACAGCACATTTGTGTTAGCATCTAAGATGTGATTGAAAAAATATCAAATACGGGAGTTACACTGTTGATAGTAATGCAAAATGATGCAGCTACTATACAAAACAGTATGGAGGTTCCTCAAGATAAAAAAAAAAAAAAAAAAAAAAAAGAACGACTATTTGATCCAGTTACCTCACTTCTGGGTATTTATCCAAAAGAACTGAAATTTGGATCTTGAACAGATATCAACACTCCAATGTTCATTGCAGCACTATTCACCATAGCCAAAATGTGAAAACAATCTAAATGTCAATCAATGGATAAATGGATAATGAAATGTGGTATATACATACAATGGAATAGTATTCAACCTTAAAAAAGAAAGAAATCTTGCCATATGCAACAATGTGTATAAAACTTGAAAACACTATGCTAAGTAAAATGAGCTACTCGCAGAAGGACAAATACCTCATTATTCCACTTATATGATATATCCAAAATAATCAAACTCATACAATCAGAGAGAGTAGAATGGTGGTTACCAGGGTCTGGAGGGAGGGGGAAATGGGAAGTTGTTAATCAACAGCACAATATTTCAATTACAGAAGATTAATAAGTTCTAGAGACCTGCTATATAATAGTGAGCCTATTGTTAACAGTACCGTATTGTGAACTTAAAAGTTGTTCAGAGGGTAGATCTCATAGTAAGTGTTCTTACCACAAATAAAGAAAATTTTTAAAGAATAAGAGCATTACAAGAGACATACATTCTAAGGAATGTGCATTCTAAGGGGGAAAAAACAACATGTAAAAGTGGCAAGCGGGTATTATTAAAAAAAGATATGATAGTAGAGTACAAAGGAGGAAGTGTGAATTATCACAGGCTGCTCTGAATTAAAATTATTTTATGGCTGTGCTAGTGATCTTACTTGACTGCAAGTTCCCCAAGGGCAAGGATCATGTCTTTAGTATTTGTGACTTCATTCAGGACATCGCCTCACACATTATAGGTATTTGACATGTTTTGGAGGAAATGAAGTGTGGGAAGTAAGGATATATGTTTGTATATAGGTATGTCTGTTTGTGTATATATATATATATATATATATATATATATGTATGTAGCCTTGGAAGACAAATATTTTTAAATCACTAAAAAATTAGGAGAGAAAAACAGCTGAATCGACAATTATAAGTGAGGATTTTAACACAATCATCTCAGAGGATTTCTACATCAATAGATAAAAATAAGCCAAATAGAAAATGTATAAATTTCACGATAAATAAGCTTGGTCATATCAAACATTATAATCAGTAACAGATTGCATATAATTTTTGAGCCCAAAGGAACACTCACAACAATTCACACTTTAGAACATTTTTCAAAACTTAATATATTTACTAGGCTGACATTTTGTCTATAATTCAATACAGTAGTCACCTCCTGAGAATTTCATAATTTCATTTTACAAGATGGCCTTAAAGAATACAGGCTAAAAGTCAACATTCATTTACATGCTATTTTATGTTTTATTTGTCTTCTTATTCCTTACTTAAAATAGGAGATAACTTCCGTGAGTAAATTGTGTATTCCCAGGTATGATAACTGTCTTCTTTGGAGTGAATATTACAATCTGAAACACATTTTTTTGAATACCTCTGAGGATAGTAAATTATTACCTATATTGTTATTAAAAGTTATTTAGGATCATATCTAGTAAAGAAAGTGGATATTTTGAGTCACAAGTAAGCTATGACTTTAAAAGAATTACATGGATGCCACAGCAATTACACAAGAAAAAGAAATAAAAGCCATCCAGATTGGTAAAGAAGTAAAACTGTCACTATTTGCAGATGATGTGATACTATATATGAAAACCCTGAAGCCTCCATCAAAATACTATTAGAACTAATAAATAAATTCAACAAAGTTGCAGGATGAAAAACTAGTCATGGGGATATAAAGCATAGCATAAGGAATATAGTCAATGATATAATAACAACGTATGGTATTAGATGAATACTAGATTTATTGGGGTGATCATTTTGTAAGTTACATAAGTGTTTAATCACTATGTTGTGTACCTAAAACTAGTATAATATGGTATCCTAATTGTAATTTAAAAAGTTTTTAATTATTTTAAAAAATGTATAAATAAAGGAATAAATGGTAGAAATAGAACAGAAACAATATAACCAACAACTTCAAAATTATTACATGAATGGTACTAAATATTTCCTGGTCTATAAATAATACATAAACATGTTTTCTTAAATGGTAATAACTTATTTGGCTATAATATTCCATAATCCTAATATGTATATTAATTATAAATATAAAAGTTAATACCGACAAAAACAATGAATAAACAAAAACAAAAGAGAAACAGATTCATAGATACAGAGAACAAATTGATGGTTGCCACAAGGGAAGGGAGTTGGAAGATGGGCTAAAAAGGTTAAGAAGATTAAAAGGTACAAAACCTCCAGTTAAAAAATATATGTCACGAGGATGTAATATACAGCATAAGGAATATGGTCAATCATACAGCAATAACTTTGTACATTGAGAGGTAGTTGCTAGGCTTATCATGGTGATCATTTTGTAAAGTTTATAAATGTCGAATCGCTGTTATACATTTGAAATTAATATAATATTATATGTCAACTATATTTTAGTAGGAAAAAACACATGATGACTGTAGAATGAGTATTCTCAGGATCCTTTAGACCTTCTTCCATCAACGCCCTCTATTTTTACTCTTAACCTTCTCTCCCAGTCTTACATAGTACATGCATATTGGGTAGAATGAGGACTCCATGGGGAAGCACATGCCCCAGAACTAAACCAAAAACTACATTGCGTTCTCTTGGCCTCAGAGGTGGTTTCACTGTGGCATGCAGTCTAACTAAGTCTGGAGACTTCTCTGGGAGCTACCAGAAATGATGCTCTCTGCTTCTGATGAGTTTGAACCTGAAAGGATACAATGGTCACTTTTACCACCATGCAAGAAAAGCCTGTCTGAGAATGGAGCCAACACAAAGCAAGCAGGGCCCAGGGACAAGGAGTCAAATGAGATCATGATGACACTATTTGAGTTTTTCTGTTCACCTGTGTTTGAAAACTTTATAGTTACATGGACCAATAAAATCCCTTTTTGTTTAAATCATTTAAGTAGGATTTTCTGTAAACTTTCAACCAAATATTTGATCATATGACTTGCTTACATAGCTCATAAATCTGTTTCAATGGCAATTCTAGAAGAGATCCTCGAAATATTTTGAGCCATGACAGTATAATGAAATGAAACCTCCTAGAGTGATTACAGTAGAAAAACACATTCAGATACATAGATTCCTACATACTTGGTAAAATGTCAGTCTTTGTTTAAATTTAATTCAGCTTTACATATTCTAAGGTCAGGTGTTATTCTTGCTGCAACCTGAGTTATATGTCCATCCTTGTAACAAAGTGAATGAACAGCGTTATCAGAAAAGAGAAATAAAATGAGTGTCAGGCAGATAAAAGTAACAGATATTCATTATAGTTACCCCTGAACAAGTGTGAGTATTATAGGAAAGCATTGCAATTCTTCATTACTCATCAGATTTCAAAATTTTTATGAGAGTCATACGCCTTATATCAAGGATGTTAATTTAGAACCATAGACTCCTATAGAATTCAGATTATGCCTGAAATGCCTGTAATAAACACAAAATTTGTGTGCATGACAATATGGAGATTTGGGGGAAGGAAATCAATAGCTTTTATTAGATTCTCAGAAGAGTCTATAATGAAAGAAAGGATGAGAAATCATTACCTTGTAGACTGGAAGGTGGTTCTGATGCCTAATGAATAAGTTCCAAGAGAAATATATCCAACTTTTAAAATGACTCAAGGTAGAACAAGTACAATATACCAATATGTTAACAGTTGTTATCTCTGGTGATGGAACGGGGCAATTTTTCTTCTTTGTACCTTATCTGCATTACCTATGATGATATGAATTATGTCAGTGGTATGAAAGGTTAATTTTAAAAAATATATCTACCTATATCCCCGGGTCAACCATAAAACTCCCAGGTCCAACATAGCAACTAAGCCATTTCAACATTTAAGTCAATGGGAAGTACAAAAAGGAAACAAAAATTCGAAAAGCATAAAAATTCACTGAAAGTAATCGGAAAATCCCATATTCTCTAAACTAAAATTTCACAATTCTCTCTTAAACTCACTAATTGCCCAAATATTCAAGATATATATATATATATATATAGAAGAAGAAGAAGAAGAAGAAGAAGAAGAAGAAGAAGAAGAAGAAGAAGAGGAAGAGGAAGAGGAAGAGGAAGAGGAAGAGGAAGAGGAAGAGGAGGAGGAGGAGGAGGAGGAGGAAAAGGAGGAGGAGGAGGAAAAGTAAGGAAAATGTGAAGAACAACTCCTAAATCAATTCTGCTATCAAATTCTATTCTCATTCAAATGCTCCCCCAAGAGCTTTAAAACCTCAGTGGTGAACAGCATCCTCTAATAAAGTACACCACTCCACTAAGTGCCAAGTTATATATTAATATAACTTAACCAAGGTAATTACTTAAAAGTAGTCTTCATTGTATGAGTCAGGGTGGGAAAAGACTCATTCCTGCTAGCAATAATTATCCTTGGGTAAATTATTCCCCAACTATGCTCTCCCAAATGTGCCTTCTTCCAGAGAGCTCTTAAAGAGAAACCAATAGCCTGTTAGGGATTTTTTAAGGTCATAATCCACTTGCCAGCCTATATCAACCTAACAATCTTCCTCTCCATCCTTCTTCCTCTTTTCCAAACATTTCTAGAATGTATTCTTCATTCCTCTTCCACAACTAACACATAACAACAAAAACAGGTAGCATTAATAGAGTACTTAGTATAATGTCCAGCATATAAAATGTGCTTTATAGTCATTCATCCATTTATTCATCGTTTAATTCATTCAATAAATATTTCTGAGTACCCATCACTTGCCAAGCACTATACTAGGTTCTTAGTATATGTTAATGATAAAAGCAGATAAAAGCTCTGCTTGTATGAAGTTTTTATTGCACAGGGAGATAGGTGATAGAGAATAAACATAATAAGTAAATTATATAGTATGTAAGGAAGTGATTATAAAAAACAAAGCAAGAGACTGGGAGTGCCATGGCAGCTGATATATTGTATACACTCAACGGGGTGGTCAGCACGGACTTTGTTGAGAAGGAAGATTTGGATAAAGATTTGAAGGCAAGGAAATTAGCCACAAAAACACCTAAAGGAAGAGCATTCTAGGCAGAGAAAAGCATCAGCACAAACATTGTAGAGTGAGAGCATAAATAACCTGTTCGAGGAACAAGTAGGCTGCACAGACCTTGACAGGGTGAGAAGGAAGAGAGCAATGGGTGACGAGGACAGAGAGGTAAAGAAAATGCAGACAGTGCCAGCCTTGCAGGCCTCTGTAATGACCATCATTTTCTGGGAGAAATGGAATCCACTGGTCAGTGCTGGAAGAGTGATATGACCTGGCATAGATTTTTAAAGATCTCTGTAGCAAGCTCAAGCTATGTTGAGAAAAGACTATAGATGGTAATGCTAGAAACAGTGTACAAGATGAACTCGGATCAGGATGGTAGCAGTGGAAGTGGTGAGAAACAGCTGAATTCAGGATATTCATTATAGGCAAATACAAGTGGATGCGGGATCTGAGAGATCCCAAAAAGAATGACTTCAAAAGCTTGGGCCTTGACTACTAGATAGAGTTGGCATCAGTGTGATGAAGAAGGCTGTGGGTAAAGTAGATGTTAAGGGTAGTTCAGTATTTGTTTGAACATGCTGAACTGGAGATGCATATTAGCCATCCAAACAGGGATGTCTAGTAAGCATGAGGATATATGTATCTGAAGTTTGGGAGAAAGGTCTGTATTAGAGATAAAAGTTTAGGAGTCGGTAGCATACAAATGGTATTTAAAAACATGAGACTGGTTGCTGAGGAGGAGGGGGAAGAAAGAGGAGAGAAGTGAGGAGGAAATGAGAGGAGAGAAGGGAAAATAAAGTGAAACAAGGTCTGAGCCCTAAGGCACTCCACCATTAAAAGCCCAGGGAGACAATAAAAAACAGTAAAAGAACTGAGGATGAGAGATCTGGAAAGCAGGAAAAAAACACCATAACATTTAATCCATAGAGTTACCAGGTAGTCTTATTTCCATTTTACAGGTAAGAAAACCAAGGCATAACAAAATTATGCCGTCCAGGGTCACAGCTCTCGAGCCTGGATTCAACTCAGGTTTTTCCATTTCTATAGTCTACACTCTCAGATGCTAAACTGCTACCTACCTAATCTTTTGCTTCTCCCCTAAAATTACTGCTTTCTTTGTATACCTCTCAAATGCTCATTCTTCTGTAGTGCATGTACTTTAAGGCCAAAATATTTAGACATGACTCTCCGTATTTCCACTGTTTCTTAGAGATCTTCTTTGTTCTCTCCACCCTTACCTTTTAAAAATGTGCCTTCACGTCTTCAAGGTACATTTGACTTCCCTATAATTCCTTGCAACCTCCCTTGTTCTTATCATCTATTGACCTCAGATCACCTTTCAAGATCCACTGAGGACTTTGGAGGTTGAGTTAATTCAGTATCAATGTGATGACCCTCCAACAGCTCCTCTTCCACTGCGGAGACCTGACTCAGCCAAAGTACCCAAGATTCTGATGCTTTTTTTGTGTGAAACAGCCTCCTGTGCTTCCGCATAGCCCACTTCCTCAATCCTATCAAATTTAATAATCAACTACTTCAAGCCTGCTAATTCCTGACCCCTCATTTTCCCTTCTCTTTGGACACCCTCTTGACTTCATTTTCTTCCTCTTGAGCTACAGCTTCCAAGACAAGTCAACCTTGTAGCAACTCTGCACTTCTAACTTTCTTCTGCCCCTACACTTTAGCTGCTACTAAGGAGTGCTGAAGAAATCAACCTCAAATTAATTTAACTGTATTCGTACCTTCTCCATCTTCCATTCTTCATGCCTCAGGGGAATGGATATTGCTTTTCTTATCTAAGATCAATCCCTCTGCCTGTCTAACCCCTTACCTCTTCCCAAGTCATGCTCCATTATTGATGCCCTCTGGCTCTGTGTCTTCAGCTTCTCTCCTAGCTCCTACTATGGCAAATAAATGTGCTCTAGTATATTAGGACAAGCTAGTGTACATAGACTTTTCTTCACTCTTTGGATCCAGAGTGCTTTCTCTTCTTTCTCTCCACTGGAATCCTACTGTTCTTTACAAGCTTGGCTCGAATGATCACTCCCAGCTGGAAAATATATTTCTATTTGAATTTTCATAGCATTTTTTGGTACCATTTTTAGATCACTTATTCGTTACTAAACTATACTATCAATTCTCCTTCCCTTGTATATTTCTTTGAAAATTTTATGTAGCACTTACAGTGTTCTAGACACTGTTCTAAACACATTTTAAAATATTAACTCATTTAATATCAAAATTACAAATATTTGCTTGTCTAAATATCTGTATACACTCTGCTGTATCATATTACAAAGCCCTTGAAGGCAGAATTCGTAATGGTATTTCTTGGCCTCCCACTATTATCCTCTACCAGACTGGGTAGGCACCTTGCACATAATAGGCACTCAATGTGTTTGAGTGCACAAATGCATGGAAATACTTTGGATATCATCCGACCTTCATATCAATGCTAAAAATGCCATATCCTGTATTGCGTAAAGTGAAGACACACCTTACATGATCTTTTAGTGATACTGGGGAAAAAATCACATATAGTCAGATACACCTTTGAAAATCTCATAGAAAATCACATTGTTGAAGTCCTTCATGTTATCTTTCAGCAAGTCTAGAAAACCTAGTGCTTCTTCCAGGATTGCAAGAGGTATCCGTCTACTCTACTAAATGAGATAACTGGCTTGCATCTTGTAAGAAAATGTTATCTTTAAATCCTAGAATCACTTTCAGCTGGTACAATGCAAGGCCAATAGAACCTGGAAACTGAAATCAACCGACAGAACTAAAGATTCCTATTTCTTACCCACAATCACTCACAGCATGTGCTTATCAAGTGAAATGACAAGTAGACTTGCCCAAAATTCTCACTGAATCTGAAAATATTAACTGTAAGACATGTAATTTTATTTACCATCAAGAAATTTTAAATGCTGCTAATTAAACTATGTCATGCCATTGACTATAAGAATCTCAATTTTAGAAATGTTAAAAATGTTTATCTTAGAATCAGTAAGTACAGTATTAACATTTTTAAAATAAGCTGTAAATTCCTGAAGAGCAAAGAAATTCATTTGTGTATCCTACAGAGCCTTGTATATAATAGACAATGATCTTTAATTGAATTTAATCAAATATGTAAAAAATGGTTAAAACTTTCCTAATGTGTTAGGGACCCTCTCTCAATCTATGAAGAGTCATAATGAATTAGTATCTCATAATGTCACTATAATAAAATAAGTTCAGAGGGAATTTCAATCAAGCACATAAGCAGATTCCTCTTTATCAGAGGTATAAAACCCAAAGCATAAAGTATCTTGATCCCCAATTTGTTTACCCATTTGTAAACAAGGGTAATCTCATTAAGATAAATCCTAATAACACTCTGGAACAGTAGGCAACAGCTTCCCCGAGAGTTGTATGTAGAACCAAGAAGCTGAGCAATCTACCCAATTCGTCATGTTTGCAATTTATATGTGAACTGCTGGGATTGAGGGCATTTCTGCCTCTCATATTTCTGTTCCATCCACAAGGATAACTTCTGCCTATGCTTCCACCACTGTTTTTTCTTTTACTAGCCAAACTTCACATCCCTACACCATTCCCCAGGACCCAGCAAAGGCATAAAATGCTACCAGAGACAAGTGAGAGCCTGAGACAGTCCCTGGATCTATTTTGCAAGTGGACAGATGACTATAGTGAAATTAGAGACCTTAATTCTTAGTTTATAGCTGGCTGAGTCAGATTGAGTTTGCCCTGCAGGTCAGCTATCAGGTGAGAGGGAACTGGGAATCTGCTCTTAGGTCTCCAGGTCTACATCTTATGCCCCAGCATTTGTTAGGCAGGACCATCCAGAAACTATTCAGACATTATTTTCTATTTAAATTTAGTTCTTAATGTCTCTGCTTCCTTTTTTGGAAACCCTAGGAAAGACAATGATAAATGATAGAATTTCAGCAACAAAACCCCACCCAAAACCCTTAAAGTGAACCTCCTTTCCCCACCCCCACACCACAACTACTGTTTTGACATTAACATGTAGTTCTCACCATCTGGGTCCACATGCATTTAATTTTAATCCTTAGCACACTTCCTTTTTCCTCATACCCATTGCCATTCAAGGGAAGACTGGGAACAATTCCTTAGGCTTGTTATAACACAAGCTTCACACACAGAAAATAAGGGAGAAAAAAACCTCAATCATCTAGACCATTAAAATTCAAAAGAAACTTTATGATAGATAGATGATGATGATGATGATGATGATAGATAGATAGATAGATAGATAGATAGATAGACAGATAGATAGATAATAGCTAAGGATAGACACAAATTTATAATGAAACACGGACTAAGATTAAAAAAGAAAAGAAAAATTAAAGAACTACTCAGAAAGTATGTCCTCATCTTCAGTGAGTGCAGATTTATGTGAAACATTATTGTTCTAAGTCTTAGATTTTCTTGGCAATTTTGCTATATATCATTAACTGTACCTCATCTGCTGGGATAGAATTTAAATAGAGTATGGTATATCAATTTGGAGGCATATACAGAACTTCATTTTCCCTAGGATCCTAGACTTCTAGAGGTGGAAAGGACATCACTGATTATTAAATCTATTCCAAGCATTTAATAGATGAGAAAACTAAGATCTAAGGATCGTCCATGATTTGCCTAATGAATTTAGCCACTGATTCAATGCCCATACATTAAGCAAATACGTTTTCACTAAAGAGAACCAGCCACGAAGGAGTTAAGAAATAGAATGAGAAAGAAAATTTTCACTTTTTTATTATGTGTGTGAGGGGAGGGTGTATTGGGGGAGAATGGAAGGAAAAAGTATAGGATACATACAAATGAAATGTTAGCAGGGACATTTGAAATATTGCCCGAAGTAGCATTCTATAAGACTGGGAGGCCAATGTAGTTATTGTTTAATAAAACCAGCTTGATGTTTCAATATAAAAGCAGGAATGGCTAAAAAGTGAGCAAGCATCTCATTAAAAAAACACTCAAATTCCACTTTTCGAGTTTTATCAAAATATTAAAGGAATCAGCACATTTTTTTATTTATAAACTATCAGGTATTCTTTTGCAGGCATCCTTGATTTGTTCCAAAAGCCCTTAAGTATTCTAAGTGCCAGCTTTATCATGTATGTGTCAATATTCTGCATCTTTACATGCACTCATTCAAATACCTATCTAAGTATATGAACAATTATTGCAATTTTGTGTTTTAAAAACTGAATAGTGTAATAATGCAAATTTTGGTGCTTTTTAAAATTTTATTTCTAAAAGTTATTTATTTTCAATCGCAGGTGACATTAATTATTGTTTTATATTAGTTTAAAGCATACAGCATAGTGGTTAGACATTTATATAATTTGCTTACAAAGCGGTCCCACTGATTAGCATAATACCACCTGGCACAATGCACAGTTATTACAGTATTATTGACTATATTCCCTATGCTGTATTTTACATCCCCTTGACTATTTCCTAACAACCAATTTGTACTTCTTAATCCCTTCACCTTTTTCACCCATCCCCCAACCCCCCTCCCATCTGGCATCCATTGTCTGTATCTGAGTCTGTTTCTGTCTTATTCTGGTTTTTTTTTCGGGATTGTGTGTGCATGTGTTCACACATGCTTTTTTAGAAAAGGTTTGTATGAGCATGTACATAGGTAAAATGGGCTTTTCTGAAAAAGAAAAAAAAATTAAGCCCTTAAGTAAACTCTTAACAGAATCAACTTAATTTCATTTGACATTGTCCTTTCCAGAACTGCAAATTCAATGAACGCAGCAGGTCCTGATCTTGGTTTTTAACAGATGGCCTCAACAATATGACAGTAATAGCATCTGACATGTGTTGTTTCAATGATCTCTCTCACTCTTGGAAAAGTATGGAAGCATTAGATCCCGTGTGTTCCTTCAGATTGTTATTTCTGGCACGCTCTTCTTGGCATATGTTATGATGAACCATTCATAACAAATTAAATTTTCATTAAGG
Source organism: Rousettus aegyptiacus (assembly GCF_014176215.1). Taxonomy (NCBI): domain Eukaryota; kingdom Metazoa; phylum Chordata; class Mammalia; order Chiroptera; family Pteropodidae; genus Rousettus; species Rousettus aegyptiacus. Next base: position 114,940,304 of record NW_023416295.1, read on the forward strand.
TGAAAAAAATCTTTATAATCCATAAGCCTACAATTTGTCTCAGTTCCCAAGGTAACATGTTCTGTGTAAAGGGGCCCGTTCTACAAATAATTGAGTGTGGGACTGGTTTAGATTTAGTTTTTAAGAAGTAGCTGTTTTGCTAAAGAGGTGGGGGAAGGAGGGCAGGTGGGAAAAGCCTGGAATCCCAGGAATGGAAAAGAAAGGAGATGTCTGAAAGATTCATGGCCTTACTCACAAAGCATTTTGCAGACACAAAAATCATAGGAGCCCAGGAAACACATCAAAAGAGGCTAAGCCACATGAAACCACTTGAATGGCACCACATGGGCTGGATGTAAAGACCAGCTGGAGCAGGCAGAATTCCTGTACCTTTAAGGTAGACCTGATTGTAGCTGTAATTAACAGCTTCTTCTAACTGTGCAATGGAATTTTCCTGAAGGACTCAGTGGTTTTACTCACTGGCGGGTTTAGTAAAATGGGATTTCAGGCAGCGCAGTGCTTTCAACCCAAAGTAGCTAAATCTAGTTAAAGCAGAAACATCAATGATTTTCAGTGAGCATGCATCAGAGAAATGTCTGAGCATCATAAACCACTGCTGATTGCTTCTTTCAGAAGCAAGCTGCAGCTAAATGGAGTCCAGAGGAGGCGAGAAAGCTAGCCTAGGCCCTCTCTCTTCCTGATTTGGCACTTAAATCCCATATAATTTTCTTCCTATAATAATATATTTAAGCCTTCTTAGTAACTGGCAGACTATTTTATTTTCAATATACACTAGAAATATTGGCCACCATCTGGGAAAGAATTTAATTCTTTACCTTGCCTCACCTTTCGTACAACCCTCGCTTTGATAATATTTCAGAAACTGCATAAGAGAAATTCTCTTCCTACATGAGCTTTTAGCTATAATACATTCATTAGACTCATTTTGATATTTTCTTTCCACTGAAAATCGAGCTCAACTATTCACAAAGAGAATATACAAATGTGTAACTGCAAGTCTAAAACAGTATAAAATAAATAAACCAGGTTTACTAGTAAATATCTTATTATAATAACAAGTATAAAAAATAGTATCTGTGCTTATGAAATAAACACTTTATACTTTCCCAAGTAGTTTCAGGTTGGGACCTAAAGAAAAAGGAAAACCAAAAAATAAATAAATAAACAGGGGACTACAATGAGAAAAGGGAGTTTGACAAGGGTTTTCTCTGCTTCACCGCTTACTTAAAAAATCAGAAAGAAAAAGAATAAGAAACGAGACTAAGAGAGCCCATAAAAAAGGGAGGGGCAGTAACAAGACTGTCACTCTATTACATAGCAGCTGCGAAATATTTCAATAGAAAGGGAAGTCCTAAGAAATGTATGTGCATGAAATTCAGCACTTCATAGATGTTATCAAAGAACTCACAGAAATGAAGGTTTGTGAAAGAAAGAGGAGATGAGAGCATCTGAGGGAATCAAAGTAAGTACACACTTAAGAAGCATCTGTGATGGAAAGAGCAGCACGCCCCTGAGACCGGCAGGCTATGCAAGAGCTGGGAACAGAGTGTGTTATGAAAAAGTGTCCCAGAAACCCTCTGGAACACTCTAGCCCTCAGTCACTTAAATCCCTTGAAAGAGGTCAAACTTCTTTGGACAAGGTCCAAAATAAAATCGCCTTTTATCAAAGTTGGATCCAAAGTAAATGACTCGATGGGAAATGTTCACTGTATTCACTTAAAAACTCATGTGTGAAAAATGGTATGACATTACCTCCTCATGAGATTAATTTTGTATGAGGTATTTTCACTGACAGAGCAAATCAACCATTAGTTTAAATAGAACAATAATTCTTTCTTGAAGTTGATCTGGATAAGAAACTATGATTGGCCTTCTGAGATGTTAAGGCCTTGGTAAAATGAAATTGAAATAAAGTAGGTATTTTTCCAAAAAAACAAATTTTATACTAGAGACGAAGAAAATCTCAATTAATTTGGAAAGCGGAATTTGGACAGACTTCATTTTCTAACCACAATGCAATGAAAGAAATCAATAACAAAGTTAGAACCACTTAGATACTTTAGACTAAAGGGAAATAAAAAATACAATAGACTATTGAAGGGAAACCACCACAAAATAAAAATGACGATACTGATAAGGTCAAACAGAAATACTATAATTTTTTTTAAAATAATACATGAATTAAGCATTCATGTAAAAAATTAGAAAAATAACTTTTTTTGAAATTGAGTTCTGATTCTCTCTGACACAATCCTTTCCTTTCATCACTTGTCATCATCTCAGTAGATGATACCCAACTGCTCCAGCCTCAAATCTATGTGACATCCTAGATTCTGCCCTTTCCTTGTTGATCGTGACTCAGATTTTTCTCCACTGCCACCTCCACATACCAAGGCCCACCTCTCTTACTTGGACCACAGCCACGACTCTCTTCCACTCTTGCCCACCCTGAAGCCAATCTCCACAGACAGGGGGTTTTGGGGAAATGTAAATTAGATTATTTCACTGCTACTAAAACTATTCAATGATGTTTTATAGCATACATATTGAAATCCAAATTTCTCACCAAGATCTTACCTTAAAGACTATAGACTGGGACCTGTGAACAGAATTTGATCCACGAACATACTTTGTTTGCCCTAAAGAACATTTCAAAAGATTTTTATTTCATTGTCAATCTTTGAAAAAGAAGATATTAACAATTAAAAATAAAAATTTTTTATCTTTCTTGAAAATTTGAAAAATATGTCTAAACTGGACCTATGTTTCCACATGGTGAGTAATAACTACATTTCCTAGAAACCCATCTTTTCTCCAGACTTTAGTCTGTGTATCAATAGTTATTTATTATCAAGTGTGCAGTCTCTTTTTCATGTCATAGTCATGGACATTTTTCTACATGTAAGAATCTTTTATTACATGAGAAAATGAAATCTGGACCAAGAAAACCACATGTTTCTCACACCTAGGACATTTTGTTTGTTTACGATACATGTTGCAAAACTGGATTAAGATAGAAAGTCTGCCTGTTTTTCAGTAACACACCAAACAGACTCTTCCAAATCTTAGATGCTAAAAATATTTGGATATTTGGCCTCATATAGAAAAAGAAAATATCCATGATAAAAATTTTCACTTCTCATCTCAGTCAATAGATGCCTAAAAGTAAGAAGGAAGAAGGGAGAGAGGGAGGAAGGGAATGGGGAAGAAGAGAGAGAGGGAGGGAGAGAGGGAGGGAAAGAGGGAGGGAGGGAGGGACGGAGGAAGGAAGGAAGGAAGGAAGGAAGGAAGGAAGGAAGGAAGGAAGGAAGGAAGGAAGGAAGGAAGGAAGGAAGGAGAAGGAGGGAATTAAAAAAAGGAGGGAGGCAGGAGCATAGACAAAATGGGGAAAGGGGACAAAGTATATATATAGCATGACAGAGATAACAAGAAAACTCATATGACTAATGCAAGAATGCTTAACATGATATAACAATACAATGACATCTCTAGATAGCATATAATATTGATATGTATTTATTTGTGTTTCTACTCATAGGTGCTGAGGAGAAAATGGTCTTCCTTCTACAGATTTCAACCTCCTATAGGGTGAGGAATGTATTATCTTGGACCCACCCAATTCATTGTAGCATCTTTCAAAAGCTCCCTAGACACAAAGCAGAAAGAAAAGATAATAACAACACATTGTCTTTAGATGGGATTCTTTGTAAAGGACCTTACAAAAAAAAAATTACACATATTCTTATGTCACTATATGGTAGGTAGATTAAAAGCAAGCTTTTATCAGCAATTCAGACAGGATGAATTAAGGTGTTAGGTGACTTGTCCGTGCTATGTTTCTGGCTAAATTTCAGATGACTCTCTGTAATTATTTCTCTTTTCAGGTATCTTTGGAAATTTTTGCTCCTCTATCTCAGCAGAGTGCTTCCATTGTCTTCCTCATTCCTGCCACAGGGCTAATAGGTCTGTGATAGTAGGCTGTGAGGGTGTCATTAGCTTCTCCCCAGTCCATCAGCTCACCTCTCATCCAAAAAGAGCTTCAGAACAATTGGCTAGAAGTTTCCTATTTAATTTTTTTTCCTTATTGTTCTTTGTTTTATTTTGCATGCTCTGGTTTTTTGAACTAAGGCTGTTCATAGGAAAATTCAACTGGAACCCAAAGATACAATTTGATCCATTTAAGTATCCCTTTGTACTTGAGGCCAATTCAAGCACAAATCAGATTTTTAACAACCCTCAAATACAGGAAGCCAATGCTTCCAGTGAAAATTATCAGTCGACTGATGTTTTCAGCTCAAGTGAGATAGGAGAAGTACTAAATTTTATGTCATCTCCTTTTCAGTCAATCCATGTAAATAAAATTACAGTTTTTTCTGTCATATTGAAAATAGAATAAACCTAGAAGTCAAAAGGGCTGAATTTTATACTCAGTTCTGCCATAAATTGCTATTTGATGAAGTGGAAATAGCACTGACGGTATTGTCTGAAACAGAGGAAGTTACTTAACTTCTCTGACCCATCTGTAAAATAAAGATCATATCATTTAAGTCACGAGCGTGGTCACGGGGATCAGATGGGTTTGTTTATAAAGGGCAATTAACAGGTGGTATTTAATATTCTTGGTCAACTTCCCTAAAAAAATGAAGGCGTTGAGATCCCTTCTGGTGCTAACATCTTACCTTTCAACTGTTGTTTCTAGAGGTACCAGTGATGCAGGACAAGGCAAATTTCCCCAAGTTACGGGGAGCTCAAGCCCCTGTATCGAAATAGAGAGAGAGGGGGAGAGAGAGAGAGAGAGAGAGAGAGAGAGAGAGAGAGAGAGAGAGAAATTGAAAGAGGATTCTTGACTGCAGCTAGGAAAAAATTTAAGTGCATGCCAAAGTTAGAGTCAAAAGGAAAGTTTATTAGGGAAGGGGTAATGCTCCACAGACAGAGCATGATCTCCTCTCAGAGATAAAGAATGAGAGAGCCAAAAGGAACAGAGAGACAGAAAGGACAATGAGAGGGACAGAAACAAAGACAATGAGAGGAACCCCAGGGAATTTGGTTTATATATTTCTTAGTTTTTATGAGTTACAGTTTAAAGAATTTGTTTACCTATAATCCTTTGATGGTATTGATATACAGTATGAAAGATAAGGGTAAGTAGCAAGAAGGCCTGCTAGCAATTCCTAGCCTTTGATTTATAAGTCCCCCATGGTTTTAGCCACAGGAAATAAAAGATTGTGTTTATTTTGTGTAGCCCCCCCCCCATTCCCACCTCCCCAGCTTAAAGACTATTTTTTCCTGTTTTCTCTATAAAAGGTTTGTTTTTAATCCCAGCAGAAACCTTCCTTTGTTCTGTGTAGGACTGATTAGCACATTGCAGTCTCAGAATACAGCTTGATTTAACATTTAGTTCTCTTGCCCCCTTCCTCCATTACTAGAAATTGTTTACCAGTCTGGTTCCTTCTCCTAGCCTCCAACCTTTATAGCTGCAAATATTGAACTCCCACTTGTAGCCTCGAAAGAGCTCCAGGCTCTGACATTTTATAACCAAACCTCATCATTGTATCCTATTTTCACGAACTAAGTTTCTGCCTAATTTTCTGCCTTATACCGTGTTCCTCCAGGATTCGAATCCCATCTTTTTCCTCCCATTTCTCTTAAGACATCAAAGCCAATTCCTGAGCTCTATTGATGGTCGATACTACCTTCTATAAATTCTCCCTGCACCCACCACCTGACTGCCTGGACACTCACTGACTGCCTGCAGCCAGTTTGAAAGCCCTAACCCATCAGCCAGGACATCTGCCTGCAGACTACTGCCAGGCCTCCCAGACATCACCTCTTCACTTTTCAGGCTGCCTCAACAGTGTTTGTTGTGTGGAAGCCGGCCCTGGCCTCTCCTGCCCAGCTGAGTTAACCCATTTGTGGGTCCTGCACTATCAGCCATAACCTGGATCTAACATGAACATGGACACTGACATTAACGTAAGAATATCATATTGCTTCTTATTTCTGAAAAGAATTCACGTTCCTTGTACATTTAAGATGAACTATCTTAACCTCTATATTTAGTTTATTTTGCAGCCTACTTTTTATCATCTAACTTGTTCTTCTTGTTCATTTGCATTTTTATGGAGGTAAAACACCTATTCAGAAAAATGCACAAAACATAAGTGCATAGCTCAAAGTATTAGCAAAAAGCAAACATACTCCTGCAATCAACAACCAGGTCAAGAAACAAAACGCCAGCACCCTTGAAGGCTCCCTCATGCCTCCTTTCAATCACTACTCTTCACCCCTCAACCAAGACAACTACTATGCCAAGTTCTAAACCCACAGTTCAGTTTTGCCTGTTTCTTAAAATTTTTTATAAGTGAAATAAGACACTATCTATTATTTTCAGTCTACCTTCTTTTGCTCAACTTTAAAAATTAGTCCATGTTTATTTGTGTGTCTATAATTCACTTATTTTCATTATTGTAAGAAAAATTTCGTTCTAAAAAAATTCCATTATATTAACCTACTATAATTCATACATTTATTCTATTCATGATGGTTGTTTGAGTTTTTTCTTGGTTTGACCTATAACTAATAGTAACGGCTATGCGTACTCTTAGGCACATGTCCTTGTGCTTCTGTCTGGAAAATACTTATTGAGTTATAGGGTATAAAGATCTCAACTTTAGGAGATAGTACCAAACTGTTTTTTCAAAGTAGTTGAGCTAATTTACATGCTTACTATCAATGTGTGAGAATACCTATCGCGCCACATCATCATCAACCCTTGGTATTTTTTGAGCGTTTTGAATTGTAATACTCTGATAAAGGAGTTTTAATTTACATTTATCTGATTGTTAATCATGTTGAGCATCTTTCCACATGCTCATTGGTTATTTATATGCCCTCCTTTTAAAATGCCAATGAGAGTCTCTTGCAAATATTTCTAATATTTTCTCCTTTTGTCTTACCTTCTTCTTCTTTATAGGAGTTCTTTATATATTTTGAAAAGACTGTCAATTTTTAAAAAAGAAAATACCTTCTCCCACTTTGTGATTTAACTTTTGGTAAACAAAAATTATTAATTTTAATGGAGTCCAGTTTATTATCTTTTCCTTTTTAGTTGCTAATTTTGCTGTTCTGTTTAAAAAAATTTTTTTCTTACCTCAAAGTTATAAAGGCAGTCTCTTATAATACACTTAAGAACTGCATTGTGCATTACTAGAGCCACTAGCTACATATAGCTATTTAAATTTAAATTTATATGGACTAAAATTTTTAAGAAATAAAAATTTAGTTTCTCTTTCACGTTAAAAACATTTCAAGGCTCAATAAGCACATGGTCTAGTGGCTACCATAATTAATAAAACAGTTATATTTCTGTCACCAGAAAAAGCTATAATGAATAGCCTTCTTTTAGAAACTTTGCTATTTATTATTTTGCTTTTTCATAAATACGCCTATAACTCATCTGGAATGGATTTCTGTGAGATACAGGATATGGTTTTCCATATGGACAAACAATTGACTCGGCTTTACACTTTCCACTAAATAATAAAATTAAATCTTAATTGATATTCTATTGAATCTATAAGTCAATTTAGAAAGTTTTCATATTTATTATATTGACTAATCTAATCCATAACTATGGCACATCCATCAAAATATTTAGGTCTTCCTTAATTTCTCTCAATAATTTTACAGTTAGCAAAAACTCTTGTGAAGAGTTTTCACACTTTTGTTAGATTTACTCTAGGGTCCTTAATACTATTTGATGCTCCTGTATTTTTCAATACTCTGTTGCTATTATAATGAAACAGTCAATTTGAAAAAATGTGATGCTGTACCTAGCAACATTACTAAACTTATTTTTAAATTCTACATACATGATCATGTCCTATGCAAATAATCCTTATACCTTTTATTACTTTTTCATGACATATTGGTTAATACCTACAGTCATGAGTCTGTTGTGGTCCCCACGACCACTTCTAGGTTTTATGACTCATTAGAAGGACACAGGATTCAGCGTTTAGTCATATTGAATTATTACAGCAAAAGGATACAAAGCAAATTCTGCAAAGGGAAAAGGCACAAAAAGGGAAGTATGGAGGAAACCAGGAGCAAGTTTCCAAGAGTCCTCTCCCAGTAGAGTCAGACAAGACATGCTGATTTATTCAGCATTGAATTGTGATGATACATGTGAAGTACTATTTACCAGGGAAGCTCACTAGATACTCAGGGCCGAGTTTTTATTGAGGGGTGGACACATAGGCCCTCTGCCTGGCACAAACTAAAGTTCCATATTTCTAGAAGGAAAGGAGGTGATCAGCATAAACCATGTTGTTTATACAAACAGCTTGGGTTCAGTGAGTCACTCTTATCAGTTAAAGAATGGTGGAAACATTCCTGGAATTTCAGTTTCCAGATGCTGGCAAGGACCAACCTTGCAAGCAAGTCTTTCTTTCTAAGGATAGCAGTCTCGGGCTTGTTACATTAATTCTTTTGCAATATGGCTAAGACTGAACAATAATATCTCTTTGTTTGTTATTTCCTTATCAGGATCTGTTATGCTAGCTTTATAAAACAATAGAAAGTATTCTCTCCATTTCTTTTATTTGAGTTTGTGTAAGATTGATCTTATTTCTTATTTTCTGGAATAAACTAGTGAGGTCATCTGAGCTAGAGTTTTATTTGTGGTGCAGTTTTTAATTATGGATTCAATTTATTTAATAGTTATAAAACTAGTCAGATTTTGTATTCCATCTTATGTTGGTTTTAGTAAGATCTGTTCTAGGATTGGGGCATTATCACTATCTCATTTATAGATAAGTAAAATGAGGTAAATATTTTACCCCAAAATGCACAGTTTGTAAGTAGTGTCACTGGGATTTCAGTCTACAAATTCTAAGTCCAGAGCACATATACAAAACCATCATACTGCATAGCTCCTTAAAAGAATGTCGTATATAGAGGAGCTTCATTGAAAACCCAGAAACCTTAAATAATCAGAATCTCCTAGGGCCTGGTGTTCTCCAGATAAAAGTCTGATATATTTGAACGTCATTTGAACAACATCATTATGACATCATTTCAGGTGACTAAGAAATATTCTAAAACCTGTACATTCCAAATGTGGCGGAGCATTTGAAGTATTTTGCCAAAAGTACCGATTGCAGGCCTCCATCGCTGAACTACTAAATCAAAATATCTGAAGGTTAAATCCAGGAATCTATAAATTTAAAATTCTCCCAGTTGTTATTATATGCAATCAGACCTGAAAATCATTGCTCCAGAACTAATAAACCTAGAAGTCATGACTGCTTAGTTCATGTGCTCTGAGTATTAACTAAAATAAACTTTGTTCTTGTTTCATGTCAATGGGCAATACATTATCACTGGCCAGCATGTCTCCTCAAATGCTTGCTGCTCCTCACAAAGAAATCATATGAGAATAGAGATTACTCCATCCAAACTCATCACTACTACATGTCTGTGTCTCTTCCTACTCTTACGGAGGTAACAGCTCTATCAGATCCAAGCTCCAGCTATAACCTCCTTTAAACTTAATTATCTCTTAAAGCCCTTTTCTACAATATAGTCACATTGAAAGTCGGGGTTCGACATATAAATGGGGTGGAGGGTGAGCATGACTCAGTCCAAAGCAGCTGTAATGCAAAAACATCAGTTACGCAAAAATAATAAAAGCTATTCTTTATTTTGTGATTATATATGCCAATGCCAAGTGCTTTATTTGCAATATTTCAATTAGTCCTCTTGCACCCAACAAGTAACCACCATTATTGTTCACTTTTTATATGTAAGAAACAAATTCTCCAAAATAATGAATGATAAAAATCAGAACATGTCTTTCTACTGATTAGAATGGCTCCCCATTATTCTTAAAATTGTATTCAAACACTTTACCATCGTGTACAAGACCTTTCTCAACAGGTGCCTGCTGTTCTCCCTTTGCTCACTGTATCCCATCTATACTAGGCCTCTTTCTGTCCCTCAACCCCGCCAAGTGTCCCTTCTCAAGGGTTTTACACCTACAGGTCTCACTACCTAGGCCGATCTTCTTGCAGATTCCTGCATGTTTAGCTGCTTTGTGATTTAAGTCTTAAATGAAATACAACTTTTCAGATTTGACTGTGCCCTCTAGTGCTGCCCCTCCCAACTACACACCAATGCAATGACCTGTTTTTACTTTCTTTATAAAAACCATTTCAAGTTATTTTCTTATTTTATTTTCTTATTTACTTTGCTATATTTTTGGTTCTCTAACATGTCTTATTAGGATATAAGCAACATATAGATAAAGGCCTTGTCTTTCTACATTTCTTTATTCCCACCGCCTAGAACCTGGCACATAATGTCACCAAACTACATTGAATAAATGCATGAGTAAATGAATGTATGAATGAATAAACAACTTGTCCAAGATCATACAGTTAAGTAAATGGCATAACTTAGAATAAAGTCTAAACTATTCATTCCCATTTTAAATGCTTTCAAGTAATATCTCAATGAATTTATTCCAAAATTATACATCAAACTTAAAAACAAGAAATAGATTAATTCCTAGAAGAACTTGATTCAATAATAATTATACCTACCATTTGTTAAGGGCTGATCCTGTGCCATGCACTCCACTAACTACTTTCCAAGCACTGTATGTTTAATCACCAAAAACACTCTATAAAGGTGCTGTTACTATCCTCATTTTGCTCTGAGGAAATTGAGGGTCATGGAGGTTAAATAATTTACCTAAGTCACACCTAATAGGTGAACCTAGGTCCATCTGTCTCTAGAATTTAAACCATCACACTCCATGCCATAAAATTTGAGTTGTTTTAAAATAATGTGACACCTCGTATGTATCCTGATCTCAATATGTATTTGCTTGATACTTTAAAAATAAATTTAAAACAATTTGTGTCAAAAAATAATGCATAAATTTTATTATTACTCCTGATATTGTTCTTATATTCAATTCTTTCCTGTGCTGGAGAAACAAGATGTTACTTGATGAAGAAATTTTTCCAGCAATAAAATCTAATATGCTATATAGAAGGGCAGTTGCACTAGATAGAAATTATAGATGGCAGATGTCCAGGGCTAATTCATCGCCTTTTAAATGAAACAGCAAGAATGTCTTTGAGGGGACATTTATATCACCTGATAAGTAATATTCCAAAGTGCAGTGTGTTGAAGATTATTAACCAGCACCAACTGCTGAGGTTAATGAATAATGCTAATCTAAATCTATCTGCATAAACTCCTAGTGAAGACTTTTTTTCTAGTTTTCTCTTGAGATGGTTATTTACAAACTGAAATAGGAATTAGAGACTTGCAAAAAGATATCAGACATCGACATTCTTTAAACAACTCTGGATATAGAATGCTGGCCTAAACATGGGAAAAACAGATCGTAGAACAATCTCTTTACTATTTCTTATACAAGAGCCTATCCCTAGCAGGCTTGGAAAAACAGCTTTCAACAGAAGCAGACAAGTTATGATCTGTTAGATAAAGGATTCTACAGGGGAAAGAAAAAAATCTAAACATACATAGCTAAAACGACCTGCCTAAGCAACTCAGAAGTGATGACAAAATAAGTAGATATAAGTTGATAAACTGAATAACATCATGAAGCAAGTGAATAAAACAAAGACTAATTATTGCTACTAAAAAGGAGGGAAGGGAGTTTAAGAGTTTCCATTAATAGCCTAGAATAATTAATAGATGATAGATAGATGATAGATAGATAGATAGATAGATAGATAGATAGATAATAGTTGATAGACAGATAGATAGACAGACAGACAGACAGCTTAGAATAGCATGTTATTGCAGAGCCAGCAGATAAATCCAACACGCGCATTTTCAAGAACACCAGAACATCAAGTGTTACCACCAAAAAGGATTTTTCTTCACACAGTTAAATTTTTCTAAATAAAAACTAATGTTTATCATTCTGTCCAGAGCTTTCACTTCTCTCTTCTAAATGGCGACAGAAGAATCCAATTCAGTAATGCAAAAGTCCTTCAGCTTCTTTGACAGAAATCTACAACCTAGATCCAAATATCTCATTATTTTTCTTTAATATACAAGCAACATAAAATGCACCTTTATTAAAAACAGGAGAAAGATTACCGAAAACTTTTCTCAACCTTATCCTTCATTTGCATTTGTTGGGTATCTTCTTAGACAAGCAAACCAGCTTCCCAGCCTCTGTTCAAGTCCTCAGAGCTATCCTTTATGCCCACCACTGTCACAGGAGTTTTTTTCTTTTCTTAAACTCAAATATAAGCATATCTCTTGCCTCTGATGACACTTATTTCCTACAGAATCAAGTTCAAATTCTCTGGCATGGCCCATCAGGCCCTCTCCAATTTGGCAATTTCTTTCCTTTTCAAACGTGTGTTCAGTCAATCCAATTATGTTTCCGTCACCCAGTTATATTTGGTTCTCTAAATGAACACTAGAGCTACCTACCTATTTCTAGGCCAACATTTCTCAACACCAGTGCTCTCAGAAACATTTAAGAAATGATGATTTGGCCTTTGCCCAGGCAATTTCTTCTGCCCAAGAGGTCGTCATCCACATCTCCAAAGCCCCAGCCTTCTGTGAAGGTCCACATCGAAGTCTATCTTTGCCAAGAGAACAAGACTCTCTTTTTTCTCAACACTTATCGAGAATATTGAAGCTTTTTTTTTATCACTTTACAAACAAACATCTATATCATACATTATAGTTTACAAAAAAAAAAAAAACCTTTTACAAATATTCTTTTTAAATTTTCACAAACGTTCTGTGTTTTCAGGACTATTTTCTAAGGGAAAGAGAGCACTTTTCAGAATCTCAGACAAGTTACTTCTGTCTGAACCTCATTCTTATCTATAAAATAGGAATAATAATAACATAATTAAAGACATTATTAATTATTATTATTATTATTATTACAATAAAGTACTTATTCTCAAGTACCTTACACAATTCTCACACAGAGAACACAAACTGACAGACTATAAACAAAACTTGACTGGCATATATCTTAAGTTTAGTCTGTAAGAAATTTTTTTAGTTGCGCCATCATTTAAAGATTAGGAGTTCACAGAAAATCCACATCAGCTATCTGGCTTCTCTCCTTCAAAGAAGGAGGAGGAAGAAGGAAGGTTAGCATTCCTATATGACAATAATGCCCTTGAGTTAAGTGGCAGGTATTTTCTTCAAAGGAGGTATTCATCTCCAGTGTGTCACAGTCATCATCAGTCCCTACTGCCTCTCTGACACTGAAGCCAAATGTTAGTCCCTATTTATCACCATACACTGTTGCTTCACTCATAGCAGAGAAATATATCTCAAATATGTCTCTATCAAAATTAGAAAAGTGAAGGATAATCCAAGAGGAACTTATGTTTCAAGAAAACCAGGTAATAGCACAACTCTGTAGAAGTGAAAACTATTTTTACACAAGAAATAGTCAAAGAAAATGAGTCCGTGTCTTACATCTGGTATGATGGTCTGAATGTTTGTGTACCCCCAAAATTTATATGTTGAAATCCTAACCCCAAAGGTGATGATACTAGGAAGTGGGGCCTTTGGAAGGTGATTAGGTCATGAAGGTGGAGGCTTCATAAAGGGGGATTAATGCCTTTAGAAGTGGCCCCAGAGAGCCCACTTGCCCCTTCTACCATGTGAGGTTACAGTGAAAAGATGGTTGTAAATGAGGAAGCTGGCGCTCACCAGACATCAAATCTGCCAGCGCCATGATCTTGGACTTTCTAGAATCCAGAACTGTGAGAAATAAATGTTTTTGGTTTATAAGCCACCCTGATTATGGTATTTTGTTATGGCATCCTGAACGGACTAAGACACCTGGGCTACTTTACTCATTTACATTATCAGCCTGGCCCCTGAAGTCCTTTGGGTTTGCAATCCCAGATCTAGATTATAAACTCTGTGGGGGGAGAGAGAAAGAGAGAGAGAGAGAGATTTTGTTATTGTTGTTTAATGTCCTATCTTCCATGCCTAGAACAATGCCTGGCACAATGTAGATCCTCAATATGTGTTTGTTGAACAAACAGTAACAGTCAGGGAGACAGCTATTTTAAAAAAATAACTGCAATTACACAGTGACAAGTGCTATAAAAATGGTATATACAGGATACAGGGGAATCACAATAGGCTTTGCCTCTTCATCCAGCATAACACATAACAAAGGTGAGCCAAAAGGGGCAGATGCCTCCTTGTCCGCTCTCCATACCGCTTCCCATACTAAATGTTAGCTTTGATAGTAGGAGTCAGTAAACATTTTCAACAAAGGGCCAGATAGTAAATATTTTAGGCTTTTCAAACCACACTGTCTCTGTCACAGCTATCAAACCCTGCCATTGTAGCACAAAAGCAGCTACAGGCAATGTGGACACCAACGAGCAGGGCTATGTCCCAAGAGAACGTTATTTACAGGCAGTGAGTCGTATTGAGCCCATGGGACAGAGTTTGCTGAATCTTGTTTTTGAGGATAGGAACGACTTTTATCATCTTGGTAGTCTGTTGAATTAAACTGAACTATTTGGCAAACTTTACTCTTTGATTTTGGACTCTGATCTTTGCTGATAAATATATATGTATTCACTTGAAGCAATGGTAACTTATACTAACCACCTCCAGAAAAATGAGACTTTTTTTTTTTTTTTTTTTTTTTTTGCAGCTTCTTAATGTAAACAAAAATCTCTGGACTTCAGCAATCAAAGTCCTGACCTCAATACTACTGCTTGGTCTTAGAAAGATCCAAGGGAGTATCAGTTTAAAAACCTAAATACTTGTCCTGGTGTAGAGAAAGCTGATCTTATTTTCTCTGATGAGAACTCTGGGAATAATATTTACTGAGATTATATTGCTTCCCTAAATTATATATACCTAGGATAGAAAAAAAGGATAACAAATGGACACCGTATTTGTGATAGTCTTGTAGTGAGAAAATAAAGCATCTCTTCAGATTAAAAGAAAGAAAACACCTCCACGTAGAAATTAATAGTCTCTTTAGTGCTGACTGTCCTCAGTGGGGCTGGAAAATTACTATTCTGCAATAGAAAATTAGGGAAAGCACAGAGAAAGAGAACAGAGAAAATGGAGAGATAGAGTAAATAGTGATGAAGAGAATAGAATAGGAGGGAAAGAAATAGTAAGAAAAAAGGGAAGGGAAGGGAAGGGAAAGAAAGAGATCAATGAGCCTGTGGTAGGGAATGGCAGGTTGTCAAGGATTCCTTCAAGGTCACATAAATATTCCAGGGTCATAGATGACCAAAGACTAGTTCATTGTATTTTTTTAAGTCTAGTACATAGTATTTCACAGAAGTAAAAATAATTGGCGTAATTCAATTCTCCATGTTGGCTTACAAACAGGCCCCCAAACACAGAGAGCAAGAAGAGATCAAAGAAAAGAGGCAGACCACTCCAGATTGGTAAGCGCCAGTTGTAATAAGCAAAGAAATTTACTTACAAGGGTTATATTGCATTTGCCTGTCCGAATCTTAGAAGTTTATAGAGAGGCCATTACTGGGTTCAGTCATGTATTCAGTCCAGACAGTATTAGCAACACCTTACTCTCCAAAAGCTATGCTATGGGAATGGTGGAGTAAGACATACATCCCAAGGACAGGGGACTGGGTGAGGAGCAGCCAATTGTCCAGGTCCAACTTGTGGGTCAAACAGCAGTCACCAGTCATGTCCTCTCAAGGACCTCCTCCAACTATATAGAATGAAACATCTATTTTAAAATTCGGACTAAGTGTAACTGATTCAGTGTTACTTTGGTGCGTTTGAGTCCTTCAGACCTGCTCTGGTGTACATTGCCCTTCCACCATTTGAGATCTCTGTGGTGGGATGAATCACGCTGCATTTTCCAAGGAAAGAAAATATAGGGGCCATAGGATAGACCAGGAAGTACTAAAACTGCATTGACTGCCATTTAACTTGACTGTTGATTTCAGTGAGTGACTGAGAAGATGACTCTTACAAGAATATAAGGAACTTTAAAGAAAATTAACTCCCATGTCCCACACTCTGAAAACAATGTTAAAACCAAAATGGTGAGATGTATATGTGTCTTCTTTTTCCTGTAAGTTTACCTCCTTGTTCCAAATGGCCACCAAGTCTTTATGTTTTCTTCTGAGGGGAGTTCACATTGTCAACCCTAAGTACAAGTTGCCTAAAGATTATGCATCCTTCTAGACTTTTTTTTTCTTTTTTTCTTTTTTTTGTCTCTAAAAGTCTAAACTTCTTTAGGGATCTAGGGTAGGTCTGTGGAGAAAGAAGAGAAGGAAATAAGATGAATGCTGGAGGGAGAGTTTCTCCCAAGATTAGAAAAAAAATTGAAATCTGCAGGTTCTACAATGAGGAGGTGCCACAAAGTGAAGAAATGGCAGGACCCCTGAAAGGAATGGCTGCTGGGTGCACATGCAGGGTGCCTGGAAAGTAGATGCCCAGGCCTTCAGCCTCACAAAGACCCAGGCTCAGCTTGTAATAAAGTCAGCAGACAAAGAAGATCAATAACTGTATGGTATCACTTTTTGTGAACTCTGAAAAAAAAAAAGTTAACTCATAGAAACAGAGAGTAGAATGGTGGTTATCAAAGGCTGGGGGTAGGAAAAGTGGAAAGATGTTAGTCAAAGGGTACAAGCTTATAGTTACAAGGCGAATGAGTTCTGAGGCTCTAATGTACAGCAGGTGACTGTTGTTAAGAATACTGTGTTATGTACTTGAAATTTGTTAAGAGAGTAGATCCTAAGCTTCTTACCACAGTGGGGGGAAAAGTAACTACGTGAGGTGATGAATGTGTAAATTTACTTGATAGTGGCAATCATTTCATGATATATATGTATATTAAGTCATCATGTTGTACACTTTAAATACATACAATTTTATTTGCCAGTTATACCTCAATAAAGCTCAGGGGTGGGGGAAGAGGGGGAGAGGAGCATCAGAGCCTCTCCCCATCCAAGATAGATGTGAGCCTGGGCAGAGATCCATTTGAACCAAAAGCATGAGAATCATGCCCAAATATGTTCACTATAGGATCCACATTCTTCCCTCCCACCCCCATCCCATCCTCGCCTTTGCCCAATTTGGAGACACAGGAAACTTCAATAATTCCTGAGATTGAATTGCCAGGCAACATAATGAGGCGAAGTCTTGGATCAGATTAAATTTGATTCAGAGAAGTAAAAGAAGTGTCTCACACCTAAATGTTGGGGTGGAATAAAATGTATTGCTGTTGTCACACTTTTTAATGAGTCATTTTAATTTTGTAGAATTCGGTCACATTTCACATTCAATGCAAAGTAGAATGATTCTTATTCTCAGCCTCCTCTGTTCCCAGCTCATGATGCAATGTGTCAGACACTATTCTCAGTAATTTACTGCCCCATAGTACAGATGAGAGAACTGATCACAGAGAGATTAGATAAATTACTAAGGTCCCACAGCTTGTGAGTACAAGAACTGGTCACAAAGGCAGGCAATCTGGCTACGGAGACCAGGGTCTCTATCAGCCAGCTGCTTTCCTGGCCCTTCAGGCTGGGGGAGCCTTGTGCCTGCAGACGAGAGCAGTCTAAATCATGTGGAACAAGAAATACCATGTGCCCTCAGTGTCCTGGCATAGCCACATGAGAGCAGATGTGAAACTGAACACTAAAACTAAATAAGCCTCAGTGAATAGCTGTCGAACTGAGTGTTTTCCTTGACAATCTCCAAAAGCAGAAACTTAGTCTTCTTCCACGATAGTGCCTATTCTAGTGCTTTTAAGCTTCAAAAACAGTGTCCTAAGGTCCAAACAGTACCTTTTTTGAGTTTTCTATAGAAATAGAGAAAGCCTTATCAATGCCTCTCTCATTAAAGCCTTCACACAAGGAAAACGCCATTTCCTCCCAGTGCCTATGGGCCTGGATCCAGCAAGAGGTAAAGCTTATGGGAAGTAGCTGGGCCAGGAGACTGTGACAAGGTGGGAAATAGGAAGGGGAAGCAGGTAATCACTACCTTGTCTCTGAAGGTTCACCCTCCCTCCACTCCAGACCCAACAGCAAGACCAGAGTGACTGATACTTGTGGGAGGAGGGTAGAAGAGAGTGTGTATAAAGGAGTGAAGATCTGATTAAAATCCAACAGCGTGTTCTCAGTCTAATCTCCTTTTTTTTTTTCCAACACGCTTTCAGCAATTATGTTTACCACTTAAATGCCTCCTCTTGTTCATAACTTTGATGATTCTCACATGGGCTGTAGATTGTTTACTCTAATTGTGTTCTTATTAACATTCCCATTTTAAATGGCTAAAAATAAGACTTTGACCTTCCAAAGTGGATGCATGTTTATCGCCCTTCCTTAGGGAGGAATTAACTTTGGAAATATCTGCAAAGTATGTCCAGGGTGATATGTCCATTCATTTTTCTTCTTATTTGTTTCTTTAAAGCAAAGTCTCACATATTTTTTTTCCTGGAAGAGACATGGGGGCTCAGGATCACTGGGCCACAGTGAAAATATTACAAGATACTAATGACAAATGGAAAAGGTTTCTGTAAGAGAATGCTAAAGGGACCACTCTTTCTCACAGACTCATTTATCTGTTGTTTTTGGTTTTAGGCAAGAGATCAAATAATGACCATAAAGTGTTTTTCTTAATATATGCCAGGCATTAAAAATGATACCATTTAAATTCAATTTTTTCCCATAAAGAAAAGCTAGCTTTTGATCATTCGGTGGGGGAGGGAGGTGGATAAGATTATACATTCCTACCAAAATAAAAAAACCTCCTTTGAAATGCGAAGTTCAAAAAAGCTGGATAGTGAGAATTTTATTTTCCCTATACAAAATTAAAATATAACTATAAAAATTAAATACAAATTAAAGCAATCAAAGATCAAAAGATTTATTTGTAAAAACTTAAAAACCATGACCCAGCACATCCCCTGTGCCTTTGTAAGTGTGTGTGATAAGTGGTGAGTGTCAGTGCCAAATAATAATTCTATACATTTTATTGATAATTGTCTTCAGCCTGACATATGGAAGGAAACATAATAGTTGCAGGGAATTGCAGCAATATATTTAGTTCCTTTAAAGCTCTACTTCAATCACCTTTCATAAAGTAAAAGAAATGAAAGGAACTTTTTAAGATATACAAAGGAAACTAAACTTATTGATATATGCTAGGAGACCCAAACCAATTTCCTTTATCCAGATACACATAATTCTTACTGAAGACCAAGCTTTTTTGGATGAGCAGTCATTCCCTCCCATTAGAGCAGGGGAAGAAAGACTATCTCTGATCATGTATCACTATCATTAAAACTAAGGAAATATGCCCACCCTCCCCCTTGCATATGAAAGGGAAGAAAAGTAAAAAATAATCATCATCTGCTTCCAAGCACTGACTTTTTATGTCTTTTACAGGGATCTATGAATCTTCCAAAATTAATGACAATGGATAAGCTTCGTCAAAGATTTTGCAGGATGCTTCTGGCACGTTTCTGCAAGGTAAAGCTATTTACTTTGCCCTCAGAGGAGGGGGAATCAGGGAGGGCTTAGAAAAATAAACTAGCTTGAACATAAAATTTAAAGCTGAAGAAATAACATGTGAAAGAAACATCCCACCTATTCTCAATTTTAATCATCTCAAAACCTAAAGGAGAATTAAACTTATTTATTTCCCCAACTGAGGCCATTTTGCTGAGATTGCAAAGCCAGTCATTCTGCAAAATAAAAGGAACAAGTAACAAAGATTTGTTTACTGTCCAGAGTAAGTACTATGGATTAAAAAAGAAAGAAAGATGAAAATGAAGCTCAGTTGAGAAGAGGTAATTTCAATGACTATATTCCCTACTATATACTTTAATAAGTAATCAACATCCAAATTATAAAAATTTTCTGATGAAACAATTCCTAAATCCATAGCCAGCTTCAGAAAACTAGATTAATCAACAATATTTAGAAAGTTAAACATTTCTAAGGTAATTATTTCCAACCACTATGAAATAAATACTGGTAAAACAGTAAAATTCACTCAATTATTCTTTCATTCGAAAAAATAGTTATTGAAGGTTTTCTATTTGTTAAATGTTTACTGAAGGTCTCGACTATTTTTCTAGACACTGGAGGTATAGCAGTGAACAAGAGAGGAGAAAATCTCAAGGAGAAGGATCGAGAAGAGAGCTTTTATTCTAGTTAAGGAAGATGAAAAATAAATAAAATATATGTCTGACAGTTATAAGTACTATGGGAAAATAAAGCAGGAAATGATGATGGGGAATGCTGGCAGTGGCAAGATTTGGGGGAGAAAATTGAATAATAAAGGCCTTTCTGAGAAGGTAGAATTTGTGCAAAGACCTGAAGAAAGTGAAGAGAGCAAGACATGTTGATATCTAGAGCAAAAGCATTTTAGGAAAAGGTAATAGTGAGTGCAAAGGCCCCGAGACAGAGGTATGGTTGACATTTTCAAGAAACATCAAGGAGTGCAGTATTTCTGGAGTGATGTGAGGCAGGAGCAAGTAAAAATGGTATCACAGAGGTAAGGGGATGGCTTAAGATCATGTGCATTCTTTTAGGCCATTGTGAGGAATTTGGCTTCTTCTCTAAATTCAGAAGCTTTTAGAAGCATCTGAAAAATATGACATGATCTGACCTGTATTTTAACAGGATCACTCTGGTTGCCATGTTAAGGAAGACCATCAAGAAGAAGGGGCAGCATCCAGAAAACTGGACAGAAGCCTTTATGATTATCCAAATAAGACGTGGCGGCAGGTGGGGCCTGAGTAAAGGTGATGAGACCTGATCATATGTGGCGTGTACTTTGAAGGCAGAGTTAACAGGATTTATTAATTAGATGTTGAGGGCTAGTAGGAAAAAGAGGAGTCAAGTATGACACTGAGGATTTGGGCTGAGTATGGTCAATTGAATTATTGACCTGGAGTCTTCACGTTTCCCAGCATCGGTGTCCTTCTCATGTGCTCAATGTGAGCATTGTCTGTCTTCCCTCTCAACCATGGGATTCAGCCACAGACTTAACTTTGGCCGATGACATGTGTGTGAAAGTGACTGCTTGCAGATTCTGAGCCTAAGCCTTAAGAGATCTTGTACATTGCTTCTTTCCCTCTTAGATCTCCGTCATCAGCCTGAGAAGACTATGTCCTGACCAGCCTGCTTTTTCCAGGAAGATAAAAAACAAGGAGAGTAGAGCAGCTCAGGTGACCAACAGATCTGCAATGGAAAGCAGAAGCTTAACCTCTGAAGCCTAAAGCGAAGGTACCTAGCCACGGCCAGACTATATTAGCCAATTCCAAATCAATCTTTAGACATGTGACTAATAATAAATGAGTGTTATTTTAAGCCTTTGAGAGTGGGTGGTTTGTTATGAAGCAATAGCTAACTGATACACTGAACAACTTAATGGATAGAGTTGTAGTTGCTAATATAAGGAAACCTGCAGGAGAAGTGAGTTGGAGAAAGAAAATCAGGATCTTGGACATATTAAGTTTGAGTTTCCCATTAGACTTTAAAGTGGAGATTGAATAGGAATTGTACATACTAAGGATGAGGTCTAGCCTAAAATATAAATTTAAGAGTCATAGGACTTTGGACGGCATTGACACCCATAAGATTAGTTAGGATCTCCAAGAAATGATTGGAGGTAAAGAATGGAAGAAATATAAGCCTTGGGACATTTCAATGTGAAGAAGTTGGGGAAATGAAAAAGAATCAGCAAAGGATACTAAGTAGAAGCAGACAGAGGTATAGGTGAAGCCCCAAAAGAGGATGGTGCCTGGAAGCCTGGTGAATGAAGTGACATGCAGAGTACTTGGTCCGTTGGCCCGCACGTGAAGTAAGGATGAAGACTGAAACATTGGGTCCTGCAATGTGAAGGTCCAGTGGTTTTTCTAAGTTTTAGTAGAGTGGTAGAAGTAGAAGCTTGATTGAAATAAGTTTGAGAGAGTAGGAAGAGAGAAATAGGATCAGTATGTACAGATTGCTTTATTATTATTATTATTATTATTATTATTATTATTATTTATGCCTACAGTATCTGGACTTCCTAGGTGGTCTCCCATCCAAATACTAAACAGGCCCAACCCTGCTTAGCTTCCAAGATCAGACATCAGGCTTGTTCAGGGTGTCATGGTGGTAGACCACGAACCATGGCTCCACTGGGGCGCGAACCCAGGACCTATGTGTGTAAAGCAGACATGCTAACTGCTACACTATGGAATCACGTCCCAGACTGCTCTTTAAAAGGTTTTGCTCTGTAGAGAGGAGCAGAGAAAGGGGGAAGTAGCTAGACGGATAAATGAGAATTTTTAAAGGAGTTTGTTTTTTCAATGGGAAAGAGAATGGCATTTTTATTTTCAGATACCTATGGTAATGATCCAGCAGAAGAGAAGAACTTGATGAGAGAGGTGGACAACTGATATACAAGAGAAAAGATAGAATACATGGGAACCAATGCTAAAAGGCAAATAGTTTTGGATGGGAACTTTCGTAAAGTCTTTTTTGATTGCTTATATTTTCTCAACAGAATAGAAAGCAGGGTTAGCTGAGAGAAGGGATGGGACAGGAGATAGGAGAGTTTAAAGAGAGAGGAGAACATATAAAATAATTGTCTGGAAGAGTGGGAAACTCAATGGACTACATAAGGCCAGGCTGTGTAAGGTCCACCTGAGGTGAGTGATCATGAATTTAAAGTGAGACCGATCACACGGTTGTGTGTTTGTTTACAAACAACCACTTTCTGTTACGCTCATAGAGTGGGAAGATAATTAGATGTTCCAAGGTTGGGAGTTTCTCAAACAAAATTTAGAAAGCATAAGAATGTATCAAGGGAGTTGAGTATATATACAGGGAAATGATAATGTTTGATCGTGGAATTTAAGCAAGGTAAAAAGAGAAATAAGTTTGAGCAGGGGTGAAGGAAAGTGAAAAAATTGGGTCCAAGGACTTTTAGAGTGAGGTTACTGAAAGGAGCTGCAAAGTTGGAGTGGAGGTGGCGGGAAGTAGTTTTTTGAACAGAACTTATAGAGAGGTTGCATTACTGACTGCAACAAAGTTAGGACATACCTGAGAATGAAGGCTGGAGGACAAGATGTGTGGAAGAGAGGAGGTGAAGGAAATGAAAAGTCAAAGTATTGGAAGATTTATCTAGTCTTAGATGTTGAAACTGCCAATAATTACATCAAGATGAGTGTTCGAGCATTAGAGTGAACTAAAAGATAAAATCTTTCAGACTTTCAAATTAAAAGGTTTTGATTTTTGCACAAGACTTACTTCACAACTTAACTGAAATCAAAGTAGGTGGCATTCAAATTTCCATATAAAACATTTAATGGGAATCTCAGAAGTACAGTAGAATGTTCTTAACTGACCCTACTTAACCAACTCGCCAGACTTCCCATAGCTCCTGTCTCCCTGTAAAGCTTTTCTGTTGAAACCCAGAGCAATGAGAAAACCACTAGCAGAGACCACTCTCTAGTTCTGCTCCCATCAGCTGAGTTGGGTGCTTGCCAAAAGTCAGCTATGTTTGTTCCCAACCCTGTTTATGCCTCTTAAACTTGTTTTTGTACTTGCATAATTGCAAAATTTAATGAAATAACATGTATCAATGACATGTGAATGCAAAACATTTTCTTCTTTGAAAACCATATTGAATGCTTTAGAAAGATTTTTTAAAGGTGACTCACTGAAAATTATGTTGTCAGATGAGATGTGAGTGAGACAATCATGTTCTTAAAGAATCATGAAAATATAGAAGGCGTCAGCACTCAGGTTGCCATAGTCATGTCCTTAGGTTATTGCTCCACTTCAAGAAGCCAAACCAGAACTCACAGACAATGAATTCTGGGTGCAGTTCATGCAAGAAAGATGACACTGAACTCCAATCAGGGGACACATCCTCAAATTGAAGAAAGTGGGTCTATAGCGATACATTGGTGAATTAACACAAATTTATATGTTCTTAAGGTAAGTAAAATCTTTAAGATGTCTTTCAAAATAACTTTCTGCTTTAACCAACTTCTTCAGTTAACCCTTTTAACTATTGCCCTGATTGCATTAGATTAAAGGGCTTCTGATGTTACTTTAAACTAGACCAGAATTTAGACAAGCAAACCACAAAGATCAAATGATTCAATCCTACAGTTAGTCCTTTATAAATGTGGAAAAACATTAGCTGGTTGAACTGGGCAGTGACTTTGATTTTCACTGTGATTTGTGTAAAGTCTTGTCATTACTGGGATGGAGACGATGCTGTAAGTGCATCACGGCAGCACAGCTGCCTTGAAGACAGGCTGTTCCCGAATTCCTAAATAAATGAGAATTTCTGCATTGAAGTTTCCCTTTGATTCCTTTTATATCAGTATAAGAGTTTTGATGTAAAATTGTTGTAACTTTTCATTCATCATTCACTAGTGTAGGCTGCGTGAATGTGGTTGTGAAGTAGGTTAAATAATTAAACTCACCTGCTCTAATCCAAAAGGATATGTAACAGTGTGACATAGGAAATATAACAGCAATTATGCTATGGCACAATTTGACCCAAATCCAGAATATTACTTTGAAACCACCACAACCAGGTAGTGCATCAAACAAAGAGAGACCCTGCAGAGGACTCTAAGAACAGGGCAAGCATTGCTACTAGGGTAGTAAGGAACAGATGAGAAGCAATTTAGCATCATAGAAGTGGAAAGCAGTCAATTTTGAACACTGTAATGAACTCTGTATTTTAAGAAGCAGAAGGAAAGTAATAGTAAGCTAATTGCTGCAAATAGTAAGAGATGTCTTGTTCAAAGGAAGTAGCTTACTAAACTAGAACAAGAACACCATAGACACACAGAAAAGGATCAAAAAACTTGGATGGTACAAGAGAAAAAATTGGAACCAGTTTGCTCAGCCACATTTAGCTAAGGTTTATACTCATTCTTTAGTGAGGATGAATTGAAATTCTGGTCTCATAATCGTCACTTAAAGTTTTCCATATATGATTAGACTTATGTTAACCAAATACTAAACTCTATGTATTTTCATCTCACACTGTGAATTCAGTCAAAATCAAAGTTCAAAGTTAAAGCCCCGCGTCCAGGTATTAGTAGAAGCTGTGATTCAAGACAGAACTGTAACTCTATTAACTACTGCAGGCGAAATTCTGGTGCTGATATCATCTCTTTCAGAAAATTTTTTTCTGAAAGAGATATTTTTTGGGTACTATAAATTCCTCACACCTATTAACCAAGTGATACTACAGCTAGGAATTCAGTCTATAGAACAGAGTGAGCAGACATTTATACATAAAGATTTAGAGAAATGGTTAAATTATGGTACATTTATATGTCATTACTGGGACCAAAGAAGTCACTAATGGACAATGCGTATGTGTACAGGATTGAATATTTGTTATTTGGAGAGTTGGATACTGAGTTCTTATCAAGATAGAAACTGTTTCTAATTTGGGAGAGAAGTAGTAGCAAGCTCAGTTACCTAGTGTTATCCCCATTTCATACACAAGAATACTGAGGCAAAGGAAGGTTAAGTAACTCCTCAAAAGTCTCTCAGCTACTAAGTTGTAGAGCTAGACTCTGAACCAAGAAGGTCTGATTCCAGAGCTAGGCCGCGACCAGATTCTGCCTTAGCTCTGTTTCGACAGTGGACCTCAGGGGCAAGAATCTATGCATTTCTTATGCCTGGCTTAGTTTCAGCACAAATAAGGCTGTATAGCACTGAAGTTCAGAAACTGGGCTATAGGGTCAAACATTATTAGTTTTTTAAAAATGACAGCAGGCCTCAGCACGAACTTAGGTAAGTTATTTACTTTCTCTGAATTTCAGATTATTTATCTGAAAGAAAAAAAGAAGTATAATAAAGATATATACCTCATAAGGTTTTCGTGACGATTAATGAGATAATACATTTAAAGGGCTTCTCCCAGCACTGGTCTTTGATAAATAATAAAAAAAACTCTACACAACTGGGAGTCATTTTATCTTTCTTTGCCTTTCGAATTATCTTTAAATGTTCCAAAAAACTGAATGCCTTCCAAATCTCCCAAGTATGGTGAAAAGTTCATTTAAAGAAGAATGGTGGGGAGGGAGGAAGAAGAACCTTTTTGTTACTGTTAAGTCAAAAAAAAGAAAGAAAGAAAACCACCATTTCAAGAGGTCTGACTCCCTTAAAGCTCAGCAGGGAGCCAGGCTATAATTTGGCCAAGCTGGCAGTGGCAGTAGAAAAGAACTCACAAAATACAGGTTTTGTGAATGCACGTAGGAGTAAGGTCAGCAATCCAGAGAAATCACTCAGGTAGCTGAAGGCAGTTCTCCTACCCAGCAGTAGGTATTCTTTCCCATAAATCTCCCAGCTCCTTCAGGTACTTCTCAGATGACACTAGTTTCCAGAACCTGCTTTATCCTGGCCTTCCGTCAGAGAATATTACAGAGCTCCAAGTTGTGTTTGCTTGGAACTTTGCATAGATAGAAAGTGTCACTGTCAAAATATGGTGTGGGACAACTGATAGAGATTATGAGAGGACCAAAATCTCCCTAAACCAAAAGTTTACCATTGAGTTTGTGGAGGGCAGTGGTGAGGGTGGAGAAAAAAAGAGAATGCTCATGTTTTGTTCTCCTATCTTTTGTATTCTTGACTCTTGCCCAATTGAAAAAAAAAAATGTACTGATGTATTAATTGCATAAGAAAAGTTATGAAGATAGAACCATATGATTAACAGAGAACAATGGGTAGAATAAAAATAACCCACATTTACTGCGTGTTTACAAGTGTTGAGTGGGCAGGCATTGGGCCAAACACTTTTCACATATTTTTCTATTCATAAGAACTCTTGTGAGCTAGGTGATATACGCTATTCTGGGTGCTTTAAATATATCATCTCATTTAATGTTCACAGTCATGCAGTGAGATCACTATTATTAGTTCCCACTTCACAGGTAAAATAAAGTGATTAAGCCAATTATCCTAGTTAGTAGCAAAAATGGGTACTCAGCTAGGTTATCTGATCCCAGCATCTGAATTTGTAGCCAATGCAACACAGAGGAAAGAAAAACTGCACATCTGCTAGGCCTAAGAAAACCCATTTTTTCATCCACACTTGAAGAACACTGGCTGCTTATAAGCTTTGAACTTGACTCAGAAAGAAGAACCAGAAAAATTACTCTATAAGATAAAAGAGACATTTTTAATGGTGTGTACCTCTAAAAAATAGGGCAATGTGATGTCGTGTTCAGACAAATCCACCATTATGTTCTCTTTGACTTCATTTTATGTATAACAATCATACTAAAAATAATGGATATTAAACTAATCCTGACAAAACAAGCTAATTAATATTAGCACACAGCCATCTAATTTTCCCTGGACTGAGATAGGTAATTCTAAATGAGAAGCTATGATTAGCTAGTGAAACACTTCATTTTTAAGAAATAGTACACATCTCAAAAAGAAAGAGGAAAGCTATAAATATCCTTAAAAATCAAGTGTGTTCATTTGAAGATGATGTTTTTAGCATATG
Source organism: Rousettus aegyptiacus (assembly GCF_014176215.1). Classification (NCBI taxonomy): domain Eukaryota; kingdom Metazoa; phylum Chordata; class Mammalia; order Chiroptera; family Pteropodidae; genus Rousettus; species Rousettus aegyptiacus. The sequence goes on from NW_023416295.1 coordinate 114,967,844, forward strand.
TAGAGACTTCCACTCCGAAGCATTAGTGAAGCTAATAACTTCTTTCTAAGATTAAAGGAGGCATTTGACACTACACAGACCTCTTATGCTTGACCTTCTGCCCTTATGTTTCTAAGTTATACAGTCCAAATCATCACAGCCCCAAGGTCACAGAATACCAATGGGAAAAAATCCTGGAAAACTTTGAGACAGAAAAAAAGGAAGCAGGACCAAATTTTCCCACAGTACGTACCACAAAGCTCTTACATAGATCGCATCTCGGTTGTCAAGTGGGAGTCAATCCACTGTGTCATCCTGCCTTTCAGGTACCGTCTGGATTGAAACTAGGCCACAATAAAATTAACTTCACTTTCTAAAGAAAGGGAAATACCACTCTCAAAATGAAGCAAGAATCCCAGTAGGACAATACAGTCAGTCCATAAGCACGAAACGTGCCTGGCCAGGTTCGCGATTATGTCCAGTGCAGGGGTGCCCCATCCATACCCTTGGGGGCTAGAGGCTCAGTTCTGTGGAATCCATAGCTCCTTAACCCTTAAAGCTCTTCTCTTTCGGCTTCCAGGACCACACATTCCTGACTCTCTTACCTTTCTCGATGCTCTTTCTCTCTTTGCACTTTCTCTTTTCTCTGTCCATCACCGTGAAAGCCCCCCAAGCTAGCTTTCCTGCCTGTATGTGAGATGACATCAGATACAAAGCTACTGGGGAGTGGAGAGAGGTGAGAATGGACTGGCCAAAGTTGGCATTTACCACTGGTATGAGCTCACTTCACCCACTTCAAAAACTGGGACGTTTGAAATGGAAGTCAGCAAGTCCAGAATGGAGTGATAAATATGAAAAAATGGGAAGTAAAGTCCCACCCTAAGTCTGCTCATTTGGGACCTAAGGACAATCTCCATCAAGCACAATGATTTTTAAAATGGGACAATAGTCATAGTCTGGACTGTAAAAACCTATTTGGGTTTTTGTCCCACCATCTTCTCCCAGAACTGCCTCTCAACCTGCAGAAAAGGGTCTCTGCAGTTATATTTAAACCCCCTCACTCTTCCGCTCTGACCACAGCCAACTGGACCAGGAATGGACAGTTGATCCATACTGAATCAATCAGATTCTCTTTCCCAAGAATTTGAAATTTGAAATCAGAGATGACAAGACTGTCTTTGGCTAAAACTATAACATGTAAAACTCAGAAGTTTTAGAGTCATCATATTCCAGTATGCAGATGGGTAAGTAGAAAAATTCCATCTGCAGAGGAGAAAAAAAAAAGAAGATAAAAGAGTTCCAGAAAATGGAATGAAACAGATGTGCCGAGTAGGCTAAGGTAAAGGCAGGAGAAAATTTTGAGGCCTTTCCACTTGCCAGCTCTAGTCCCTTTTCGAGGCCCAGTACATCCCTGGTCTTGGGTTCCATGAGTTTTATGTAATAAACCCCCCATTGCTTGCCAAGCTAACCCAAATTGTACAAATAATACAAAAATAAAAGTCGACAAAGTAAATGCTTAAGAATGGAAAATAAAGTTAATAGTTAATCGATGTCTGATTATAATTCTTACTGAAATGAAGATCCAATTCAGTTCTCATGTCAAATGCCAGTTCTCCTCATACCTAACCTAGGTCCTCATGTAAATGCAAGCCACAAGGATAATTGCTCTGTGTCTGGACTGGGGGTTAGAACGAGCACCCCATTCAAAATTGTTTCATTTACAACCAAGGTGAAAAGGAGGTAAGAATAAAGCTCAAAGTAAAATCGAATCCAGCTCCTGTTTCCCTTCTCATATTAGAACATTTTTCTAAAAGTGAGCTCCTCAAAGAAGAGGCCATCACAATGGAAACAGATGGTTATTTTAGTAGAGCAAGTAGGAGACACTCTATATTGCCTTTAACAGGAAGGATTTAAGCAGCTCTGGTTATTCCTCACATATATTTCAGCCATCCTGTTTATGCAATGCAATAGATAGACAGATAATTGTACTATTTCACTACAAAACAAGCAGCCGAATGTGGAACAGGATTCAGAAATGGAAACCTTGTTAGTTAGCGTTAGTGAATCATCACATGAAACAAATTGTTCACTTTCTGTTTGGTCCATTAGCTGCAAGGATGAAAGGAATTGCTCTCCCAACACATAATATTCCAATTTCCTATTTTCACTTAGCACTTCCCGTTCCTGCTCTGCAAATAAAATGCATTTATATTCTGGCCTTAATTTGTTCCTTTTGACCAGGACTTTATTTTCCCAGAGACAACCCTAAGCAATTGCCTTCTGAATTGGAGCCTTGGGAACACAGTATCTCTGATTTAGAGGCTGGTTGAGTATGCATTTTGGTAGAGGGACTGGTCACTGGAACATATACCCACCAACCACTCTACCTTCTATTTCAGTTTTTCTGGGATAGACAGTTATGGAATGGCTCAGAGCCATCTCGTCACAATTCAACGCGCTATGAATAATAGTTTGATTTGCTTATTGTTCTTTCTTTCAGAAAGTTCCAACCTTTATATTGTTTCATCAATTTGAATACGTTTTTATTCCCATTTCATAGATATAAATTTTGACGTCCAGAAAGAAATGCAAAACATCTTTGAGGTCACTGAATCGGTGTATATCCACTGCTTTTGAATTTCTAGGTAGTGATTTAAGGCCATCATGCAAATGACCACAAGCCTACAGATTTACATCTGAATGAGATTCAGTCAGTTCTACCAAAATTGTCAAATAAAAGTGTGAAAGGTCACAGAAACAAAAACGATGACCCATAACACTGCTTTAGTACTTCTTCGGGCCATTAAATTACAATGATTTCATCATCTAAAAGTATGGGGAAAGCTGGAGATATGTAAGAGCTGATAGCTTTAAAAACAAGAGAAGGAAAAAATAAAAACAAGAAAAGGAAATTAATATTTGTTAACTAATTTTTAAAGTTAGACATATATATATATATATAACATTTTCGTAATTCTGTAAATGAGGTATTCTCACCCATTTATAGAAAACAAAACTGAAGCTCAGAAGTATCAATAAGACCATAGAGCTCTTTGTATCAATAAGACCTAGTAAGTGAAAAACAAGAATTTGTACCTCTGTTAACTGATTCCAAAGTCCATGATCTTTATTATACTCTGGGGGAGAATTTTTCCTTAAAGGTGCCCAATCCTAATGAAAATCAGATCCTCCTAAGAATTACAGTAAAAAAGAAGGAGAAAGAAGAATAAAGAAGAAGAAGAAGAAGAAGAAGAAGAAGGAGGAGGAGGAGGAGGAGGAGGAGGAGGAGAAAGATTGAAACAAATATGTCTTATCCAGTTATCTAAAGTTTAATTTTCCTTAATATTTTTTCCATGAATCAAATTGGTGGCCGACAGATTGAATCTCAAACAGTCGCCTCGAATCCAATTAAACACCTCTATTGAACAATTTTGCAGGCCACATCTCACCAGAAGTCATACAGTTCCCAGCATTAGAGGAAGATAAACAGATTAGGCATCCCATATTTCTATGGTACAGACTATGCCAAAAAAAAAATAAAAACACAAATAGTACTTCTTCACGAAGTCACGATTTCCTAAACCAAAAAAGAAAAATGTAAAGCAAGCAAATGGAAAAACTCCTGCCCTCTCCACTTGTGCCTTCATTCTGGATATTAGCATGCTTTTGGTGTCAGTGATGACAGCAGGAAAATGAGAGCAGGGAAGAGGGGCCATTTATTAGCTCACAACCTGGAAAGTCCAAAAATATATCTAGCTTCAGGCAAAGCTAAATCCATGGGCTTGACAATGTCAATAAGACGTTGCCCCTGCCTCTTACTCTTGGCCCTGCATTCCCTATGTGGTGGTCCCCAGAAACTCCAGACTCACACACCACCACCTACTAGTCACAAAAGAAAGCAGCATACCTCTCTCCCAATGATTCCAGAAAAGTCCAGGGTTTGCCCTTAATTAGCCCTCCACGGGTCATGGCCCACCCCTGCACCAGTCGTTGTGGACGGGGGCATATAATATCTCATTGACCAAGCCTCGGTCACAAGCCCACCCCTGTGACTGGCAGGTGGAGCCAGCCTCAGCCAAGGTATGAACAAAAGAGAAGTATGGTGCAGTTACTGGACAAAGTGGATACAGATGCTGGGTAAGCAACAGCTATGAATGTAAGCGGAGTGACAACCACCCTTAAAGGGGGGTGGGGGGAAAACACCTCTGTCCAGGTTTGGTAGGAGTCATGGGGATTTTTCCCCTCTTCCCAAACAGAATCTCAAGAGGCAGACTCGGTCTGGCAATTAGCTGTCAGCTGATCACCAATTCAAATGTGCTGGAGTGGGCCGTGCTGATGATCTGTACTAGCAGTAATCATTTGGCTGGGTGAATCAAATTATACTTTCCAATGCCACTTCAAATCAGGATTGCTATGTCTGCACTCATGTTCAGCAGTATTACCCTGCAAGTTATTTTCTTTGATATTGACTACATGTGGACTAGGGAGAAATTCGGGCTTTTTTTTTTTTTTAAATAGATTTCTTTTAAGTTCTGCTTAACAGGAAAGACCAAAAAGTGTTAGAGATTTGTGAAGAGGCTAATTAGGATTCATTCCAACTTAATGGTTAGGCTTTCACACTGAAATGGATAAGGGAACATGTTTTGCCCTTGCAAGGTGAAGATTTTTCATCCAAGAAACAGTCTGATTTGGGAACCTCATTCTTTCATAATGCCATGTGCAGTGATCAATCAGATGTAATGATCAAAAGGAAGTTTTCCTCAGTCAATCCTGATAAACAAATAACTGCTGTAGTGGCAAACCTAATGTGTTCTTGACTTCAAATTCACTTGCCAATAATTGGCCTCATTAACGTCTGTGAAGTTAGCTGTTCACTAAAATTGGACAAGCTGTACATTAGATGTGTTCAGTGGTTTGCAAACCTTTGGGAATAATAGACCTACTGAATCAGCATTTTCCTAGCTCCATGGAAATAAACAAGCAAGGGATCTGGAAGGAGTGAAGGAAGAATCGGCAAAGGCCTACCATCTTCCCGTGATTAATATTATCTTTCTCTACCTATACAAACGAGAGCTAGCTTTGAGTCTTTTGTAAAGATCTGATTTTGACAGAAAATGAACTTGATTTCTTTGTGCCATCTAGCTCTCAAATTACCCTCCCACATCTGTCAGATGTTTTTGCTGTTCAATTATAAAAACTATATCCAGAATGGATTATGAGAATGCTGTTCACAGGCCCCATAACCACAGATGCCCTTGGGTTGAACATCAGGCTCATGCTGATCTTCCCAGAGGAAGAAATACACTTCCAGCTGCTGCACCAGACCTACCTTTCTTGGAGAGAAGAAGAAATCACAGCAAATGAACCTTTCTGGGTATCTGAAATTTCTATTTGGGTAGATGAGAGGCAGGGAGAAGAGTAGAAATAGACTTAACTAATTCACTTACATTTTTATGGGCTATTCCTACAGAAATAGCCAGAGTGGACAGTGAACACAACTATTTAGTTTGCCTAGAGGTGGAGTAGTTTTTTTTGTCCTGAATTACCCTAAATGTCAGCACCACCAATAGTCACAAAGAATGCCTATTCTCTACTTCATTTTTGCGAGTCACCATACTTCTCTTTTGTTCATACCTTGGCTGAGGCTGGCTTCATTATCTGTGAGTCACGAAAAAAAAAAAAGCCAGTCTGGCTTTTTGTCCTTAAAAGCTTGCCAGAACAGTTTTAATGTGATATTGTTTTGTCAAAGGAAGTTTTAAGTATTTGAAAAAGATGCCGATATCATTGGATATCTGCTTCTCTAGCAAAATAACCAACCTAGGTACCAGTTATTTCAGTTTCCCCCGTGTTTCATCTGAGAGTTCTGACCCACTCATTTAACTTTGTAACCTATTTCATTACAACTATTCCTAATAACGTCCACCATAATCCAGCAAGATCTTGACTTTGCACATTCCCTCGACATTGTAATGGCCTCCTAATCGGTTTTACCACTTCTACTCTCATCGTCAACCCACCCTCCAACCCCACTATAATTCGTTTCCACGCAGCAGCCAGACTAACCTCTTAAAAATGTAAATCAGATCTTGTCACTATCTTGCTTCCAGCCCTCCAGGACTTTCTGCTGCATTTAGAATATACCTGACGCCTTCTAGATCCCCATATTATTCATCCTAGTCCCCTTCCCCCACGCTCATCACACCCCATGCTATTCTTTACTGCTCCTCTCCAGCCCACTGGCAATCTAGCTCTTCCTCAAACATAGCAACTTCATTTCTGCCTTAGAACCTTTGATCTTGTCATCCCCTCTTCCGGGAGCACACTCTCCACACCTCCCTTCATACCTGGCTTCTTCTCATCCCATGGTTCTTCATCAAATGTCATCTGTTCGAAATGCCTTCTCTGGCCGCCTTACTGCCTCCTCCATGTTCTTTAACACTTCCCTTCGTTAATTTCTTCATAAAATGTGCCACAATCTCAATTAAATAATCTAGTTTGTTGCCTGATGGCAACATTCTATCGTCCACTAGAATGTAACTTTGAAGTAGGCATTAACTTCTGTCTAATCCACCACTATATCCTCGGTGTCTAGAACAGTGCCTGATACAGTCCCTAATATTGTCTAAACTATTGAATGAATGTTTGTGACCGCCAAATCACATTATATTAAAAAAAAAATCATCATTTCATGTTCCAGAACGGGTTTATTTTGAACACATGCAAATCTACTAATAGAAGAAGCAGTATCCACTATCAATTCCCTTGACCCTTCTCAGAAGATGGCCATCTGCATAAGAATCGTTTCTCAGAATAAGGGAATGTCTTTGGAAACTGAAAAAGGAAAAAAAAACTCAGACATGTGAAAACTCTGGGCTGCCTTCTTTTTCATTATAAGTAAGACAAGGTTCATGAGAGTAAGCATCAGCGCTTGATTCTCTAGAAGTTGAAAATTAGATCAAACGAATTGGAGGCCAACTGCATCTTGTGTTAATGTTTTCCTCCTCGAAGGAAGAAAATGAGATGATGTGAGCCATGACTCCATTTGAAAATGAAACTTTGTATTTCTATTTGCTTCCACTTTAAAGCACACTGTTTTTCATTTCACACTTTCATGTTAGTAAATGTTGTGATGTTTTACATTCATTAGGCTCAGGCCTATTTACTATGTGCAAGTAAGACAAGCACAGATATATCATCCCCATAAAGAATCATTTCTAAATTCACAGTAAATAAATACTAAGCCAGAAACCCAAGTTTCACAACCCTTACCACTAAACAAAAACAAAAACAAAAAATTAAACCAACGGGTCAAAGTTTACCACTCTGAAAAGATAAACTTATAAACAATCTATTATGCTCTTATTATGCCAAATAAACTGATCATCTAAGAAGACACTGGATGCATGATCCTAACTCATAACAGACAAAAATGCTTCCAGAAGGAAACAACTAATCAGATTCTGGCTGTCTTTTGCAAAGCATGGTACATAAGAAACTTGGTGTTATTGGGAACCTTGGGTTGACTTCTGATTAGCTGATTACTGAAGTCAGCAGCAAAGCAAAAATCAGGTAGCGATGTACAGTGAGATGACAGTGAGCAAGTGTCTTTAAATTTATAATTGCCCTTGGATCTATTTAATTTAGTTTTAAGTCATGAGTGATAATTAAGATAATGGTTACACTGAGCAGGTATCAGAGATGACAAGAAACTGGCTGTGATTATTTTGTTGTAGTGTTTTCATTTAGGGACTTTTTCTGTCAACACTTGTCCTATGATGGCTATTAAATTTTATAGGGTTTTTCCTACCATTAGCTGTAATGGCATTTGCATGTTAAATGCTCGCAACAAATGAAAATCATGATCCCAATGCTTCACACAGTGAAAACCATGGTAACTGCTTTTCCAAATGGAGAACAAATCGAAAAAAGAACCAAGTACAGTAATTCTTCCTCCTTCTATGATACCTATATAAACTCTGTGAGAAAGTCTATTTACTTTCCAACTCTTCTGTTTTTGAAACAACACAGATTTTGTACATGTAAGAAAACTGAAGATTCCACCATAAGCCAATCAGAAGACAGCTTGAATGTTATTTTTATTGAGGGAATTTATTTACAATTAAACATAATTGTTCCTTCAATACATTTAAGAGGCTCCCTTTCACAGGCTAGAAGGGAAAAGCTTAATGATTACTTATGGGTCTCTTTTTAATGGTGTCTAAAGCAACACCAAATGATGGAAACAACACAGACAACCAGACATTGAGTTTCTTAGCCAATTTTTTCCTCTGAGAAAATTCAGCAAGTAGTTCTAGAAATTTCTGGAATAGTATTTATAAGTAAATAATTATTCAAGATCATCTAGATTTAGCAAAGCAAAATGTAAGACACTATGTATTTATGGATCTATAAACTACCAAAACTATTCTTTTATTTGTTTCAGCTTGCTCATAATTTCTCTACCACCAATAATTTTTCAAGCTACCATCTCTTTCACCTAGAATAGCATTTAAATTGCATGACTTTCATATTCTGTCCACCAAATCCTTTTTCAAAAATTCAGTTGTTCTGAGAATACTGCAGAAATGAAAGATCTGCAGTTAAGGTAAACAAATAGTTAAGGAAAACAATATTCAAAACTCTGATTTTTCATTTTAATTTTCCTTTTCTCTGATGTATGTTTTAACTCTTTCTCATGTTCTTCCTGAATACATTTAGTCCAAATATTTCTGACTCATCATGTGTCCTTACAAAAGTATGAATTAGTTTGAAATTATATGTAATTTCTTATTAAAAGAACATCCTGGGAAATTTCTTTAGTAAATATTTTAGAATAGCTAACTTTCATCATCCTTCCCTCCTCTTTTTCTCATCTCCTCTTTCATCCCCTCCCCCCACCCCAGGATTCTGTGCCTACAAAGCAGAATTAGGGAAATAGTGTTATGTCTGTTGAGAAAATCCAAAGGCGAAATTCATTATTTTGTTCAGCAGTTTTTTTTTTTCACTTGATTATACCTCTTATGGCAACCATAATCAGAGATATGTGGTGTATTACTATTGTTTGCCAAAATTTGGGGCAAATGAACAGACTCCCAGAGATCTGGTTTGGTTTGGGCCTCTAAGAGGAAAAGTCTGTACTGTTGGCAAGCCTTAATCACAAACCAAGTCATGTTTACTGATAATTAGTTTTGATCAGCATTAGCTTCTCTTCTCTGACTATACATAAAAACATGAATTTACTAAGTTCTTAGTAATCCAAAAGCAATATACAATGGGCTATAAATGTCATTGCACATCTAACTGTGCTACTTTGGGAAAATCACTTAACATCTCTGAGACTCAATTCTCACATCTTTGAAAGCAAAGCTCTATGATTTTTGTCCTCTAAGAGAAATGGGTTAAACATCTGAACATGATAATTCACTTTATTCCAGCATAAAATTAATAGTCCTGAAATTTATTCCCCACTGTTAGTCTTTCCTAATATCCTTTCTGGAAGTATTTTCTTCCAAAATACCTTGGGAAGTAAGTCACAACTCATTTTCTACAAGGTCAGTGCACTCTACATATTCCATTTTTAAGAATCTCTCTTGTCTTACATTGCATAAATCCTCAACCTAAAAATCATTCCAACTAGTGTGTCACCTCAACAATTTTTGAAACAGAATATTGAATCTTTGTTAATATGATGGGAAGTTTCACACAATTCTGGGCTTATCTCAAATAATGCTATGAAAGCACTGACACTATAGAAAATAGAAACAGTTTCACTGCTATTTTCATTTTATCTAATGAACACAGAGGAAAGACTCCGATCTGAGACTAAAAAGGTCATAAGCTAGAATCATAAGAGGGCTATTTGTCACAAATTTTACATAGAAGCAGCTTGGTTAGAGACACTAAGCAGGAATGTCAAATCAATTTAAGACATTTAAACATATTACACTCTTTCATGCAATGATTGGTTACCTGTTACTGGGTTCTCTATGGTATTTCACATATTAACACAGTAAGTTACATGCAGATAGAGATATACAGAATCACATGCTTACTAGCTAAGCCATGAAACAGATGGTCATTAGTGTTATATGATGACATTGACTGCTAAACCCCCAAAAGATTATTCTGGCGACAACACTGGTCCCAGGCATCAAATCCCCAGATATTGGTTCATTTTGTTCAAGGCGTCACACACTGTATTCAAATCACTGCGGAGATCCTGCACCACGTTTTCAATACTTCTGGTGTCTTTCAGAATTTCAATGCTCTGTGTGTAGGGATTGAAGTACACTGAGAAGGGACGGGTGATGGACTTTGCAAAGTCCCTGCAAAATAAACAGAAATAGAAGGATATGCGATCGACCTTCATTGGTGCAAGAGATAGACAGAAGGAAGGAACAGGGCCAGAAAAATAAGAAGCTATTTTCTCTAGGTGGGAGAAAAACAAATTTACCTCATCTTTTCCTTGGCTTCTTCAAAACTTTCTGAAACAAAATAGGCTTCCTGGAAGGTGGTGATAAGGCATTCTTGTAAGCAAGTTGTCTTTGGGTCAAAGGCTTTCACACATGCCTTGTCAGAAAGAGCATGCTGCAAAACATACCACAAAACCCATTAAACTCCATAATGAGACTTCTGAAGTGCCATGACGTCACACTTCCACAACATAGCTCAGTGATTTCATAGAGCGGCTCAGTTACTAGTCAGCCATGAAATATGAAACTCTCTCATATGTGGGTTAAACTGAGTGTTAGGGGGGTTGTCGTTGTTTTGTTGTTGTTGTTGTTGTTGTTTTAAGTATGTTCAGTGCTGAGATTATGGTGGTTTTTTTTTTTTTACTTATTATCAGCCAAATTCACACGGAAGAACAATTCAAAGCTATATCTCAACAGAAATGTAATTTTCAATCTGTGCTATGAATAGAAGCAGGGAAAGCATAAATATGGTCCTAAATTTATTGCTATAAGCAAGGTACTAAAATTTCACTTAAATGGCAGAAGTAATAATTACCTGCCTGAAGAGGTAATTGGGACTCTGACTAAACTATTTGCAGACTCATTGAGAGACATTTTGAGGCCAGGTACTGTGTAGCAACAGAGTCTGGAGTGGGTCTGTATATTTGAGGATATTTGCGAAGCATTCATTTACCTTGTACCAAGTACAGCAGAGCAAAATAGAGCCGATAAATATTTCCAGGTGGGAAAAAAAGAGCTAGTATTAATAGTTATAGTTATGGCCAAAGCAGGCATTAGGAAAACAGGAAAGCCAGTGTAATTACACTTCAAACCATCATTAGCTCCATTCGGCTCATTACATGACTGGCCCAAAGAATAGCAAGGAACAATGAAGGACTGGATTCTCAATATAAACTCAGTGATGTGAAAATTTAGTCGTCATTTTCTGCCATGTGCCACCTGCCTATTTATAGACTGTGAATCCATTATTCTCAAATGGAATGTCCAGAAGAATCACTAAGGAGCTTATGAAGAATCCAGACCTACCGAATAAAATCCAGGCCTTGATTTTATTTGGTAGGTCTGCATGAACCCTAGAAATCTGCATTTTAAAGGCATCCAAGGTGACTCAGACTTCAGTGGTTGTGAACCATATTTTGATAAATATTTCACTAGATTCAATCTCTTTCTTAATCGAAAGGGTAAATTCATTGTGAGAGGGAAAAGGGGTAGCATAAACTTTTGAACTGGGAGTTCAAAAACTTGGGCTCTAGTCCAGATGTTGCTGCCATCTAACCAGGCAACCTTGACAAATTACTTCACCTCTCTGTGCCTCCCTTTCCTCAGAGAAGTTTGGGCTAGGTGATTTCTGAAGACACATTCTATTCCAGCCTCTGGATTCCACCCTAAGCACTTTTCTACTTTCTCAATCTCTAACTGCTAAGGTTTCCCAGAGAAATGTGGAAAAACCTCTGCTGTTTAGTATTCTTGGTACATTCCCCCAACAATTTCAAAACACATGGAATGATTTGCTGCCTTCCATGAAGAAGGCTGTGGTTCCCAAAGTTTGAAAATATAATTGTGAACCAAAGGACTGACATGCAAAAGAAAAGGCACGTGGCCCTATGCTGTATGAGATTTGCTTCCTCACAAGTTCCGTTGTCCAGATCAATGCATATGTGAATCAGGGAATGTGGATGGCCTCTTGAAGTGAACTCATTTTTCTGGCCCACAAACAACTTCATTATAAGCAGAAGGTCACTACACCTCCAAATGCATTTGTGCTAGATTCAGTGCAGTGCACTGAACATCAGGGGATTTTGGTTTCACATGACTAATAATTCTGTCCACATGTTTAAAATAACTTTGGTTTCAAGAAACAAACTGTCCTTTCAGGAGAGCTGTTGCTCCTCTACAAAGAAAAGGCCTCCTATAAGCAGGCCATAGGTTTGCAGCCATATTTTCTGGTAGCATTTTACTTCAGTATGTTGCTCTTATTGTTCATCCATCCATCAGTACATATTAAAGGAAGGAATATTACTGACTCGGTGTCCTTAATCGTTCTGTTCTCTCAGCCTCACATTCAGGAGCGCGGGCAGAGTCAAAGCAGAACAGGCTGTAATAATGGTCAAGCCACAGCTCCCCTAGGGCATCCATGCTGAGCCCAAGACTTTTCACTGGGTCGAGGACAAGCACAAGAAAGAAGTAAAATTCATCTGCTAGGGCCTGCAATGCATTGATAGGAAATTAGCCACCTTAGCAGACACTATGTGTAGAGGATGCCTCCAGAATGTGTGCATGCAATACCAGAGACTGGAATCAGCATAGATTTTAAAAAATATATCATGTAACAACTCCACTAGAAATTCAGATGATCTTGTTTAGTCATTTTAAATGGTAAAGAGGATGAGAGCAGACCAAGAAAACTTCCAGAGGACAGGTGCTCTGTCCAAGACTTGAAGAAAATTCACTGAATTCACAACATATAATTTGAGGCAAAGACCATTAGACAATACAAATCATACTTGCCTCATGTATTCAGAGGAAAAATTGGAAGCTGATTGTTCTAAGCTTTCAAAAATACAGTCTATCCTCAGGAGCCTGATGTGTCCAATAACCTGGTTACCTGTTGAGGACCTCTCTATTCATGGAATATGGGACCACTGCTACTCTGTGGCTGTTACAAATATAGGGATGATAATGGTACCCAAAGATTGGCCTGAAGAATGACAAGAGCCTGGAGCTAGGGGAGCAGCCAGTGAGCGAGAGTAATAAATGATGTAATGATTACACCTATAAATAGTCTCCTGTGTGATGACTGCCAGGAACATCCATGCAGCCCAGGAGGTCCCCTGTTTCTGAATACTAGAGTGTAACATAAGGAATGTAAAAAGCATCCATGCCTTTGTTAATTCCAAAATCCACTGCACACTGGAGTGAAGTCCTACAGAGTTTGTGCCTCAACTACTATCCATGTCTCTCTAAGCCGCAGGGTTTGGAGAGCAGCTATCACGCTCTCTCCTCTATGTCCAGAGTGGATTCTCTGTAAACATCAAGCCATACTGCAGATGTCCCCAGGGAACTCTGTGGTGAATCCTTCCTGAAGTGTTCTTCAGGTACGCTGAAGTCTGCAAGAGAGAGGCTTTATAATGCTGAGAGAACTTGGCTGACAATCTGTTACTCTCAAGTCATTTTAAAAGTGCAGGAATGCTTGAGAATCACATCCTGTCATCTAAAGGGGTTGTTTTGGATTTACACATAATGCTAAAGGGCAAGGGACTGGGAGTTGGGAGACCTGGGTTCTAAAACTAGCTGTCCCAGAGGCATCATATCACACGAGTAAAAATTCCCCTGGTTGGGACCATTTCCCCTTTGATAAACAGAAAAGATTGATCTCTATGAATTGTAAAGGTCTTCTTGCAATACCATCTTAGCAGGGCCTGCAAAGACACGGCACTCATACCCCTATCCTGTCCCTCCACCCCAGTCAGCTTTAATTGACCACAGCAGCCTTTGCCACTGGTTCTGGGTACGGCCTTCCCACCTTCCTCAACAGAGATGGTCATTACTAACTAATTGGTTTCAGAGCACAAATTAATACTTATTTGCCATTTTAGCTTTTTAAATTAAAAAAATCTCTTTCAACATCAAATATTTCCCTGGATCTAATTGTGTTAGGGGAAAGCTCCTACATGACTTTGGGCAAGTTGTTCTACCTGTATAAACCTATTCCAGTAATCATCTGGAAAATGGGAATATTAAGAGTATCTGTAACCCAGAGTTGTGGTAAGAATTAAACAAGGTAATGCATGCAAAGTACCTGGCACATAGGAAGTGCTCAATATATTTATCATTGCTGATTTAGTCTCAAGATGGTGCTTGGTGTACATATGTATTCAGCCTCCTCTTCCTCAAGAGTCTAGAGCCTACAGGTATATAAACATGGCCATGGCTATGAGGCCTCCAGGCCCTACACTGCAACAGTGACTGCCCTTGGTTCGCCAGTTTAAATCTTCCTTCTCCCTGCCTTGCAATGCCAGAGTTACCATCTCAAATAATCTAGATATAAATCCTGTGAACCTCACCCTCTATATTAGGACTGGTTAAAGTTGGAGAAAAACTCAAGTGTGAAATTAGGTTTATAGGTAGCTTGGACCCTAGATTCTGAATAAAAGTTTGCAAACACCCTTACTAAAGGGCGTTAAAATCATCTTTTCCTACATCAGGACAACAAACATATACATTTGTATATGCACGTATGTATGTATGTATGTATGTATGTATGTATGTAGTGTGTAAAATTTTTTGAACCTCCCTCAAATGTCTTTGCTGCTAATCAAGCACAACATGGCACTGGCATCCGTATTGCCAAATTGGGTGACGATGACATTGCACTTTTTTTTTTTTTAATGAGGATCCTGAAAGTTTCATCAGTTTAAATAAGCTGCAGGGACAAGGGAACCAACTCCCACTTCAAGCAATCCTTTCATAAAGGCCAAAGTCCCATTTCCAGGTCTCAGTGTCCCAGCATTTGCTCAGTCACTATTAACATTGCTATCAGGAGAGGAAAAAACAGGACGAGGAAGGGAGGCACAAGCCAGCTGAGCAGGGTAAGTGTGCGGGAGCTCGGAAGCACTGAGTCCTAACTTTAGGCACGCTGCTGACAATACCAGATGTCCTTAGAGAACCCAAGGTGTCTCAAGTGTCTTTGCTACAGCCTGGCAGTAATTCTGAACACCTCACAGAGTTGCTGCAAATGGTAGTAAATACAGATGACTATAATATATATAAACCTGTTCTGTGAATGCTGATTAATAGCTATAAAACAGGAGTACAATAAATTCACTGTGCAAGGATATCTTAAAACTGAAGCCAAAAGATAATAATAATTAAATTTTTTAAAACCATTAGCTAAGGCCATTTACCAAAAAAAAATCTAATCTTTGTCCTTAAAGAAATAAAGAACCAGACTTTACAATTACCCATGGGGGGAAAAAGGGAGAAATTGCCTTTTGCTTTAGAGATAGATTAACTTTTTGAGATGACTCAGCCAGTTCATTGATTAGCAACCACTTCCTTACTGCTTAATACGAACGAACATTACTTCTCCAAGAGAACTGGATTCAACAGACCCATATAAGTCACTTTCTTAGACCTTCCCTACTAGAGGCTCCAACTTCCTAGAAATCTGAGACCTTCAATTTTTTTTTAATACAATGAATAAATGAATGAAGGAGTAAATAATAAAAATTTTAAATGAGAGACTTATAGTTAGGTCAGCTCTGGGTCAGAGAGAAAAAGAGTATGAAAGGAAAGACATAGGCTAGACTGTGGGTGAATAGCAATCAGTTATACTATTTTCAACCTTTTTTTAAGTCAGTTTTCCAGATGACTTAGTTCATTATTAGCTGCTCTCCACAGTGATGAAGGTATGAAAAATTCCTACCGAAACACGCTTTTGGAATTCTTGAAAGATCATGACAGAACAGATAATTGGGACAAGAAAGAGAGCAACCATTGCTGATTTTTTTTTTTAAATAGTCTTCATGGTTATCAGATTATTGTTAGCTTTTACAAGCTTTTCCACATTTTTTTTGTTTCTATATCCAAATATAAAAATATTTTGACGTTCCTATTGCCAAATTGGGCTGTAAAAATTGTCAAAATTCTGTCAAAAAATTGTTTTAGAGAAAGCATTGTTATCATAAAAAAAAAATGGGAGAAATGAAAGTTATCCTACAAACTCTAGATATACTACTTGAAGTACTTGGCCAGCTGTGAAATGTAACATTCATGCCCAGGAAAATCTAGCATCAACAAAATTTTTGTTAAAAGTTTAACAAATTTTAAAATATGTTCTGTTCAAGGAGAGAAAGGGAATTGTGGATATTTATGTAAAGGTTATAAAGACTACACCAAAAGCTCCAATAACTTAGCTGACCACATTCAAAATTGTAAACGTGATTATACTGGACTTATTATAATGCTATTAATAAAGTTATCCTTACCTGGGTCCAGGACTATCATCCATTCATTCAAATAAAAATTAGAAGTATTCAGAAGTGCTGTAAGAGGGCTCTGGATGCCTACACAGAGCGGGCCAGGGGCAGGGGGATGGTGGTAAGGGAAGGGGTGCTATGGAAAAGCATCTGCATCATGTTATGTATTCTCTGTGAACCATCAGAAGGTATTTCTTATAGAAAGAATTTCTGAATTGTAAAAACGGTCCAAAGTTGCAATCATAGGGATGTTGGAGTGTTGAAATTTGAGAATGGAAGAATGCTGATGACCAGAGGTGATGGACCAGAACAAGAAGATCCACAGCAGACAATGCCCTTCGGTGTACATATTTTGGGCTGATTTCCATTTCCAGATGATTCTGTCCGCACCGATAGGAACAAAAACAACAGATTCACCCCAGTGCTGCCTACACATGCCTCATTAACCAGACCAGAGGACCCTGTCGAAAGTTAGGGCAATGAGAGAGATTTGTTTCTTTTGTTTCTGGTGTAATTTATAAACCCTCTGAGGAGAATGTAAATAGATGTAGCTCAAGAGCTACATCGTTTTCAGCTAATTCCTTTTTCAGGGAAATCAAGAGCCACTCTATAGAAGGCATGGGGTTTTCAGGGATATGACATCATGTTATTGATGTGGGCTCTGGACACTGCACTGAGATTAGCCTCAAATGGATATTTTTGGTGAGAATTTAGTAAAAAATTTAAAAAGTCACATTGCATCGGGCTTTGGTTATGTTAAATATTCATCTATTCCTAACCTCAGGCAGCTCCCTAAACAGGCCAGGCATTGACAAGAGCATATACACTGCTGCCCAATGACTAATCTGTGCATTTCATCCTCTCCTTATTCACCCTTTCTATTCCACTAGAATAAGCTTGGGCAGCAAGCTCTCATCAGGAAGCCGCCCTAGGCATGGCCAGGTACATTGCCACACTGTTTGTATTACCTGATTGGTTATCTCTTGCACTAGAATTTAAACCCCTTAATAACAGGGATCCTAGGCAGTGTAGCCTAGTGGTTAAAGACTCAAATTCTGGAGCCAAGACTGCCTGGACTTGAGTCCAGCTCCAGCACTTCTTAGCTGTGTGACATTGGGCAAGCTTTTTAATGTCCTTATGCCTCAGTTTACTCATCTGTGATGATAATATTACTTATCTCATTGGGTTGTTATGAGAATTAAGTGGGTTTATATGTCTAAAGAGCCTAAAATATTACAGTTTATTTAAGTGTCCATTGAGGTAGTTGTTATCTTCTTCTTGTTGTTATTCTTCATCATTATTATTTGTATTTGTATACCCTAGTAACTGAAACAGTGTATGACATAGTAGGTGCTCAACCAGATGTTTGGGGAATGAATGGATGGAGTCATAAAGTGAGAGGATTTGATAAAACTAAATCGCATCTTTCAAGAATAGAAACAACCCAAAAGTTCCAATGATCATATATTTCCCAATTATATTATGTAAGGATAATCAATACTCAAAATAAAGCACTAGGATAGTCCATAAGCCTGATCTTGGTCTGAATAATCAAAGCAAGATTAAATTTTCAGTACCATTTCCAGATCATATATCACATCGCATTCTAAATTCATTAAAACTTACCATACAAAACATGATATAGATAGTAGTCCTTAAATAAGCAGAATATTTAAATTATAAGATGCCCTAGGCCCAAACACTTCTAGATAAACAATCATTTTACTGTATTTTAGGGCAAAAAAAATATATAGCATTTCTTAGGCATCACTATACATAATAGATATGTCTCAGACCATGTTTATTTAGGTGCTTTTTCTAAATTATGTATGTCTACAAATATTTTAACACACATTAATTTTGAAAAAGCTAAAATAATCTCAAATTCCCCTTTGGGAAATAAATATCGGGGAGTCCATGGAAGCCACAGGGGTGACGGAAATGAGAGCTCCCAAGCGATCCTAACAAGGAAATTTTAATCAGTAGAATGACTGCTAGTTCACTGCCTACTTTTCAGCACTAAATTTAGGCAAGTCATTTGTTAGCCAACATTTGAGCATACATTTGTCATTCCTGTTGATTGTGCACATGGTTGCTCATTCCTTTGAGTCACACCACAAACCCAGAAAGGCATGACCCATTTTCAGAAGTGCAAAAAGTTAGGTCAGCACCCATATCTGAGGTGCCAAATCCTCTGTGTTAAATATTTATGGAATATCTGCAAGAAGAAATGTGTAGACAAACAAATCAATATTTTCCATGACCTTGAACCAGTTTGCTTAGGAAGTATACTTTCATTCACAGCTTCATACCTTTAATTCTCCAATGGAGGAAAGTAGTCCTGCTCCATATGCCCGCAGTTGCCCTTCTTGCTTGCAAAGGCCAAACTCAATTGTGAAGAAATAGCACTTTAAAAAAAAAAAAAAAAAATCAACACACATCCAGAGAGCTGGTCAACAAGTTCTTGTATAGAATAAAATGGTACCCAAAATAAAATGGTGAACTGTACATAATTTCTTCAACGATGTCAATTTAAATATATTTGAATAAAAAAATACATTGAAATCTATATTCTTGCTTAACGATCCCTCCCTAGGCTAAATATATACAGAAAAGGTATTTACTACTAAAAGTCTTATGCTTACTAGATTCAGAAACCCCGTGCAATAATTTTAAAAATAGAAAAACATTTAGAAATGAATGAATATGTCATAGTGATAATATCATAAGAATATGCTACGATTTTTAACAAGTTGTATTTTGGTGATATAAATAACTTGATGCAAATGTGAAAAACTAACTTGGAATCCAACAATCCCAAACTAATTCGTGTAGTTTGTTTATTCCTTTAACAAATATTTGTTGGGTACCTACTAGGTGCCAATGTTTGGTAAAGAATTGTGGTAAAGAAACAGGAGAGAGACCAAGAAAGCAAGTACATGCCTACAAACTACCGAAACCACAATTTTCACATGATTTTTTTAGCGAGATTTTAAATGTATATTTATGTATGCACACACACACACACATAATGCATGTGTGTATACATAAATATATAAACATATACAGTAACCATTTCATTGACCTGAGTTTTACCAGCATCAACTATTATAGCTTTCCCAAGATATTTAAAACCTACAATTGTTTCTATAGAGTTCAGGAAATCAAATTAGACAGACAGAAACCTCTGTACAGCCAAAACCTCACAAAGCTCTTGAGAGAGGCTGAAATCCCACTATTTTTGCTCCATTAGAAAAGTGAGAGGCTGACAATGAGCAATAAAACTTGCATCAAATTAACACTGCCCTGTATTAGTGATGATAGAGCACTGAAGGTGTTGAGAAAGGGGACGGTTTGAACGCTCCTGAAAAGGGGCAGAAAAATAATTATTACCTCTAGCCCAAGGCAGTTTTCTCTCTTTTCATTTAGAAAGTAAGGGTTCTATCTATATTTTTTCAGTGTGAGAAAAATCTCAAGTTGAGCGGGTCAATGCCAGGCAGCGCTGGGCTGGACCCGAAGGACTGGTCGGTTCAGGTCACGGAGCTGAACCTCCAGAGGCAAAGCTTCCTTTCCTAGTTTGCTTCCTAAGGAAACTAAAATTATAGCCCTTCCTACCTCCATCACCCACAGTGCCCACCAGAACTCTTTACTCTTTTCTGACTTTTCTTTCTTTTCCATCACACCACTTCTTTGACGTGGCTTTTGATTTCTTTATGTATAATATGCACTATTTGCCATCTGTCTCCTCACTCTCCACTGTAAACTCCATGAGAGCTGGTATCTGTCTGTTCATCTACAATGGGGTTTCCCAAGCTCAGCACTATTGACATTACAGGCTGAATAATTCTCCACAAGGGGGAGGGGGAAACTGTCCTGCATGTTGTGGAATGTTTAGCAGCATCCCTGGCCTCTAAGCGCTAGATGCCAGTAGAATGCCCCACCCCAGTTGTAACAACCAAAAGTGCCACCAGATATTGAAAAATGTTCCCAGGGGAGCAACATCACTCCTGGTTGAGAACTATTGATATAGAATAGTGTCCGAAACATAATAAGAGCTCCATAAATATTTGGTGAATAAATAAATAGTGAATAAAAGAATTATGTGTCAGTTAGGCTTGTTGTGTGGCAGAATAACCTGGAGCTATGTGACCACAGCCTCTCTAGCATGTAGGTTTCCTGCTCATGACATCCATTCATTCATTCATTTATTCTACAAACACTCCTTGAGTAACTATTATCTGCCAAACTCTGCTTTAGCTGCTAAGGATATGCAGTGAACACAGCAAAAAGTCTCCAATCCCAGGAAGCAAATGTGCTATACTGAGATGAGACAAGCAATAATAACTACAAAGATCAATATATGGAATAATTTCAGGTAGAATATGCTAAATAAATTTTTAAAAACAGGCAATGCATCAGATATTAAGTAGAAGACATAGCTGTTTTAGAGGTCAGGGAAGGTCTCTCTGAGAGTGTAATATTTAAGCTGCAACCTGCTTGAAAAGCAGCATTGTGTGCAAAGATCTAAAGGAAAGAGTGTTCCCAGCAGAGGAAGTTCAAAGGCACTGAGGCAGGAATGAATTTGTATTTCTAAGGGCCATGAGAAGTCATTGAAACATTTTAGGCAAAGACAAACACGTTATAATTAAGTTTTCAAAAGATCACGCTCATGCTGGTTAAAGAATAAATCGTAGAGGGGCAAGAGTGAAAGTAGAGAGACCAGTTAGAAGGAAGTGGTAGCCAAAAGACAAGAGAGTTGAGTGGCTCTTTGAATATGACCTTGAAGCAGGGGTAACAGGGGATTGGGAGAAGTCAATATCACAAAGGCCTCATGGAAAGAACCAAAACAGGAGACACGAATATGTTTTGAAAAGTTAAAATACAGCCCTCAGGTCTGTTCTCCAAAAACTTTTGCGCTATGCTGAGCACAACGAAGAGAAGTGATCACACAATCATAGAACAAAAAGACTGGAAGTTCAGCCTCCTATTTTAGTGAAAGGAAAACTCAAGTTTAAAGAGATGAAGTGATTTACCCAGGACCAGTCTAGATGGTGACATTTAAGAGATCTAGAGCTCAGTATTTTAAAGAGCTCGACATCTATCACACTTTAAAGTTTCTAAGGAAAAGATTAATAGATGCATGATTTTCCCTTACAAGTAAAAAATGGAGAAATAAAGGTCTAAAACAGGAAAACTAGAATCTCATAGCCTCTTCTTAATGTATCTTTAGCTGATTTCTCTAATGTATATTATATTTATGGCATGTGATATAAAATCCTTAGAGCCTTAACATTGCATTAAAAAAAAAAAGTGCTGCCATGTTCTAAAGCCTCTAAAACACACATATGGAGCCAGTTACAGGAGCATTTGTGTCAGCCTATTAAGAGCATCTTTGATTTTCCTTATGCTACATCAATGAATACATGGTTATGACCTAAGTAAAACAGGCTGAGGGTACCCTGAGAAATTCTAGCATGCCATATACACGGTCTGCACATAGATTTGGTATCCCATCCTATTTTAAAGGAAATTAAAAGGTCTGTATCAACTCAACTAAAGACCCAAAGCTAAATCTATCAGTACATCTCTGGTCCGTGTGCTTTTAAAATCAAGGCAACCTCAGAGAAAGGAGCCACTTTGCATTGTCCTCCCCATCACTAGGAAAGCTCCCTGCCCCCATACCTTGTCTGGGAACCCTTCCAGAAACTTTGACCTTACACAGGTCCATCCGCTCTTTCCCTATCTACCTTTCCCTTTGATTTCCTGTTGTCCTCAAACAAGGAAGGCACCTAGATGCTGCTTCTACAGTCCGCTCTCCCCAGAGAACTAGACCTTTTGCTCTGAGACAGTTTTCCATGTGCAGCTCCATGTGTGGCAAACAGATCAAGAGAAATGGTAAAAGGTACCTGAAACTCAGGTGTTGGCACAATTTGAATTACAGACTTTCTCGAAATAATTATTCTCTTTCTGTTTTCAATACCGGTGGAGACCCCACAATGCAGGACGTCCTGGTCATGATCACTGATGTGGAGGAGGGGACAAATGCACACATCTTCTGTCTGGTTTTAACTGTAAAGCCTGTTTAGAGCTCCACTGGACAACCCCTTGAAGTCCTTTCAGGATTCAAGAAGAACTAATTGCTTCCAAAAATTTCAAGAAAATATCATTTGTTTTCTTCGCAGGATTTTCCAGATGTGACTCTATAATAAATTCCCTTGAGATTTGTTAAATAAATATTCTACCTATTATTAAAAAATAAATAACAGAAAGGAAAAAAAAAAAAAAACCCTGAACCTTATAAGAACACCGGTAAAAGAGAATTACAGATTCTTGGCCACTAATGTCTTTTAAACAGAAACAAATAATAATACTAAGACTAACACCTCCCAAATTATAGGGTATCTTTCATCAAATCTGACGTTTATGAATTCCAAATATTACATACCACTAATTACATGTAATTATTTATAAATATTTTATTTGAATATAATTACATATAATCATTAACTGAAAACCAAAGCAAGGATGATAGATCAGACCTCTTACGCAGAAGAAAAGTAGTGTCATTTACATATATACAATCATTCAGCAGAAGAAAGTCTGAGTGACAATGTGAAATCCAAACACTGCTGTGGGAACAAGCTATACGACACCTAACTCAGAATGTGTGCTGAGGGAAACGAGATAGGTCGCCCAATGCTGCCATCTTCAGATCACTACTGGTAGTAAACCTCTCATGCAACAGTTCTAGCCTAGCCAAACGGGCACGAGGTGCTTGAGAGAAAAACGTCCAGAGACTGAACACACCAGCAAAATATACACTGGTTGCACATGGTGATTTACAGAAGCACACGATGCAAAAGCCTTCTCATGTTTGGTGTTATGTAACTGATGCACTTGCGAAGGCACATATTCCAGTTAAAGAGATGAACAATTTTTTTAAAAGATTCTTGATGGAAAAGAAATGCACTGTTCCAAATATCTTCTTAAAAGGGTCCTTTTGCCTCTCACTTCTCCCATGCCCTGCATCCCAGGAAATAGTTATATAACCTCTTCCTGAGAGTCATGCTAAATACTTAAACTGGATTAAAATGGTACACACAAACTTCCGAAGAAGCCTGGTGTCCTTTCTCCAAGAACGTGGCTACATAAGTCATTTAATAAATGCCTGAGTGAAAGAGAGAGTGAGTGATATATTTTCTCTACCACCTTCATTAAAAATTTAATCTTTACATATTGGTAGTGTATATTTTTAAATATTCGCACACATCACTCTACATCTAGAATTCCATTATCCACATATCCAGGACATAGGCAGAAAGCAAGAAGCTAGCAAAGAATTTGAAAAAGCCCAAATTGAGATGTACTAAACATAACAAAAACTCATGGGCCAAACTTGATTTACTTTACATATAAAGGAATCCCCTCAGGCCCTCACTCAGGCCTTATTTATCCTTACCTTATACATACCTCAAACAAAGTTTACTTATATAGCTTCCAAGCCCAAACCCTAACATAAGAGACAAACAAGAAAAACACACAAAAGCAGACCCAACAACTCAAAAAGCACAGAAATATAATATTTGAGTAAAAAAACATAAACACTTTCATATTTGAAGTTTTCGCTAAACAACAGAATTCGACAATGATGCTAAAACTTCAGGATGATAAAGAAACTTAGCCAGAAGCCTTCCCAATTTAGTAAAGTATTTCATTTATGTTATCTTACTACAAAATTATCTTACTACCAACTTGAGACAGAGCAGTTATTATTATTTCCATTTTATGGATGGGAAAACAGAGGCTCAATGTCCAAGTGATTCCACAACTCATAGTTAGCAGAGCTAAAAGTCAAGTTCTAGTTTCCTAACTTCAAATCTAACATTCTTTCCTCATTAATACGTGCACTTATGGATGCAGGGCCCCTATCAGCCAGTCATACTGGCACAGCAGTTCTTGTCATAGAAATACTGAAACACTTCCAGAATAGATATTAATAGCTATTATCTCAACTCCCCAAATACCTCCAGCCACTCACACTACCCCAGCGCCCTTTCAGGCTCTGCGCCCACTGCCCTCCCCACCACTACCACTTCATTATCTAGCAAATAAAAGCTCAACAGCTTTAAAGCCAGCACCGCCAGAACATTGCCCCCACACAAGTCTAATAAGCATCTGTTCTGTTCTATTTGGTGCCCATGTAACAAGAGGATTAATCCCATAATGGAAAAATGCCACTTGAAGGTGTTCTAACATCAGGTGTCTGCACCTCTACTAAGTGCAAATAAAAACACATGAAAGAGACTCTGTGTCTCGTAGTCTGCTTCCACAGTGTTTTCTCTAACATTTTTCCATCTTAGTTTGAACAGCTGATATGCCAAAGGATACACTTAATTGTTTAAAAAGGTGGAGACCAATCAGGGTCCCCTTTTCACTCATTCACCCTCTACCACTCATCCTCAGATACTAGAGTTTGAATTTTAGCTACACCAAAATTTAATTTACAAGCAGCAGTATCCTCTCACTTTTCCTCCAAATTCCCTTAATGTTGATTAAATTATAAATGATGCTAGGGTTGGAACAGGAGTGAAGTTTGATAGATAGCTAAGCAGGAAGTTTTGGGATAGAAATATTAAGGCAATACAAATTAACAAAAATTGGGAAAAAAGTGAAAATGGAAGCTATCTTGCTTGAGCCATCTCTCAAATGGCACAAGAAAGAAAATTTTGCAACCTACATCAATTTTTGTTGTTTCTTTGACCATTTAGCAAATACTCTTAAGAGTATACATAAATACACATAAAGCCAGATCACATTAGCTGCAATGACGACCCCAATGCTATATTTGCCGAGCAAGGGGTCCTGACTGGGAAAACTCTCTGGGCCTGGGCTTTAAGACATAGCAGAAAGGGGAATTTTTCATCCTTCATTATTTTTCCCTGAGCTAGTCCTTTGTAAAATAAGAGTGTAAGAAATGCTAGAAACTAAGAACTGGAAGACACTGGTCATCCACAGCTGCTCTGTAACCACAGACCACTCACTCCATATCTTGAAGTCTCCCCTTGGCAAAGGAAATCACTGCCCCTGTGTTCACAGATTTGGAGTCCAGTCACTGCAGAGATTCCAACCACCACTTTCCAAATGCCTTATGCAATTGTAGCTACACAGCTATCTTGACTCATACTTTACCATCCACCTCTGAATGAAAATCACTGCAGCTTTTGGCAAGTCACAACGTAATCGAAACACATTTTTTTAAAAAAATTATGTTTATTAAATTCTAGGTCTACTTGAGATTTCGAAAGCAGCTAAATATACGGTCTATGCTCAAGAAAAGTGCCAAAAAGATGGGAAGACCAGACTAATATAAAAATAATAATAATAATAATAATAATAATAATAAACTGCAGTTTTTATCCCACAACAAATGTCTCTTTGTCTTGAAATTGCAGTGTGCTTATATGAAGCTTGCGTTGGACTTTGAAGAATAAATGGAATTTCGACAGAGCTTATTAAAGGGGGGAGGGATTGCTGGAAACAATAACATCGAGGGGTTGGGTGGGAGTGACTTAGGGGAGCCCAAAAATGTACATCACAGGAAGATGAAGGTAAGTGAAATTATGGAATGTGCCAGATCACAGGCTCCACTTGAAACGGTAGAGGCTGCCTCTTTTGCCAGTGATCCTCTTCAAACCGAGACAGACAAAAGCGAGCAGAGAAAAAGAGGCGGATTGAGATTTGAGCAACATCTTGTCAGCTAGAAAACAATGGCCTGAACTGTGAAAACAGCATATATTGTCTTAGGCGAAGAACAGCCATCAAATGAATTAATGTAAAAACCTAAGCTCTGAGGAAACATTGTGGCAAAGCTTGTGGAAAATCAACCATCAAATCTAAGAGGACCTTCCACAGGAGGAAAAAATGTCAGCAGAAAACAACTTTTATTGAAGAATACATTGACACAGGCCATTTTCAGCAGCCCTGTTTCAGGAGGGATTTTTCTGTGTGTTTCTTAAAACCGTTTCCTATATTTTTTAGGTTGCTTTCAAGAGCAAATAGATGATTTTGTTTAAGTGCCTTCTGGTCATTTCCGTCTTATTGCCCCTTCTTCAGCTTATCTGAGAGCCTTCTGAACTTCAAAGGAGGTCACCTGACTTATTATCATTTAACATTTACTAGTTTTTACATCAGGTTCTAATGGTGTTCTTTTATTTAAATAGAAAAAGAAAAAGAAAAAAGAAACATCCTTCATTCTCTTTAACAGGAGTGACAAGCATTCATTTGCTGTCAATGCCACTCAAGCAACTGGTCCATCCCTAAAACTCTGATGAGACCTACTATACGACACTCCGTCCCCAAGGCATAATGACGGGTCGCGATGGCCATATGGTAACCCAATTATAAAATTTCACTGTCCCCAGGGCCCTAGAGTAAAGGTCCAAACTTCTTCACATGGCACAAAAGGCCTTCCATGACCCAGCCCCTGCCTCCTCCAGATTCACTTCTCAGCCTTCTTCCTCCTCTATTACCTGCCTCTCAGGGAACTATTTGCAATCCTGCAGATCCACTGTGCTCTCTTCAGCTTCCCGGCGAAGCCTTCGCACACCAATTTCCCTCTGTCTGGAATGCTCTTGTCACAGCCCATCACCCTTCCCGAACTCCTGCCTGTCTGCCAGGTTAGGCAGTCCTCTTCTCACCCTCAGCGTAGCTCTCACGTGTCCATACTGAAACTTCCAGTCTTCTTGCCTCTCCCCTCCACCAGGCTCTGAACTCCCTGCGGTCAGGGACAGGGTCTGACTTGGGTTTTTGTTATTGTTGTTTACCGTCTGGTCACTACCATTCGGCCTGACATATAGCAGATATTCAGCAAATGCTGAAGAAGGATATGGTTAAGTAAGAAGAGTTTCCCAGTTGGCCAAGCCAGCACGGTCAGTGCCAATCTTCCAGACCAGTAATTACTATCATCAGCAAATTTTCCAATATTACAGGCTTTAAAAAAGATGAAAACCTCTCCGCTACTGTAGCTATCAAATCAGTTTTCACTTATGGCTTCAGAAAATAGATCTGTTCCTTGATTTCTTTCTTTGCCTCCTTCAGAAACAACCAATGTCCTCCAGGCCAGTGAGGAAGGGAGGAGCTGGCCTCCTCCCAGGCCTTCGGGAGTGAAAAGGAAGGTTGATTGGCAGGTGTCTCCTGCGGAAGCTCAGCCATCTTGTGCTTAAGTGGCTTCTGGCCTCCTTCCTCACTACAAGCAGCAACTCTGAAAACCCACTGATTCTGACATCTGGATCCTCATCAGAGGGAAGTTTTTCAGTTTGCTGTTTCTGCAGGTTGGAGCCAACTGGAGACTAGCCAGAGAAAGCGCTAACTGTGCTTGGTCGGGGTATGGAGGAGTCTGACTGTGATGGATCCAACCCTGAAATGCCTCACGGCCCAGACTGCTCAGAATTAGCTACGAGGAGTTTCTCTTGGCATCACTGCCCAGACCTTCATTTAGCAGATGATGACACACAACATCAGACAGACACTATTTTCTCCTGGAGATGAATCTGTGAGATGACCATCCATCCAATTCTTTTTCCCACATAATTCCGTGCCTCTTTTAAAAGTGTATTATGAATACAAATCGGCCTCTTTTTAATGCCTTCTAGACCTTCAGGTATTTTGAGTTTCATAAATCATAATCTGGTTTTATATTCATCAGTATTATTCCTTGGACCCCAGATGTAGTACATGAGCCTCAATGCAACGTCTCCATAACAAAGCCATTCATATAGTTATCCTCTTCTTTTAAAGAGATTTCATCTTTTTCCAAATGACACTTTGCTGAACTTAGTAACTAGCAACCTTGAAATGACTAAACTTCACTCTGAGAAGACGCACACCTACACCCCCATACCCCCCCCCATCATTTTCATACCAGGTGCATGGATAAGCATTCCATTTATATATGTGCTTAATCTACTTTGCACAGAAGACTTACTTAAGCAAATGCTATAGGTTCAGAAGTGCCCGAGAACCGACTTTTATAACCTAAGCAATTCTGAGCTCCTTGAAGAAGAAAACTGATGAGCACATTCTCAGCCATTCGT
This sequence comes from Rousettus aegyptiacus, assembly GCF_014176215.1. NCBI lineage: Eukaryota > Metazoa > Chordata > Mammalia > Chiroptera > Pteropodidae > Rousettus > Rousettus aegyptiacus. The sequence continues at coordinate 114,996,365 of NW_023416295.1, forward strand.
CCTTTGGCATGCCCTCAAATGTTCTGCATCAAATCACACATTCTCCCCAGATGTGGTGATTTTAAAGGTCAGCACTCGAATGCCAGTATGAAAAACGAGGTTTTGACTGACTCCCAAGTAAGCTGTGGGCAGTTGGCACTGCCTTTAGAGAGTCGTTTCATTTTCATCCCTGCATCACAAAAAGCGACACCCTCCTAGACGTTAGGGCTGCAGAGCTTGCTCTTTTTCACCTGTTTCTTTCCAGCCAAGAACAGGAATCCTGCGAGATGATTATATGTCTGACAACTGACAAGAAAGGTATGTTTAGTGAGGAGAGCCATTCTCACCGCTCCACTGCACTGAGCCATCTTCGATTTTGTTTTTATTAATGAAGTCATGATTCTTTGCTTGTCACTAACCATCACCACTACCATCATCGTCTCTCACAGTCAGAGCTGACACTAACATCTATATGTGTAAATGGGGCTGAAAAGATTTACCTGTGAATTGGGGTCCCTGTCACAATGAGGCTCTATAGGTAACTGAACCTCTGGATAGCATTTCGGCTCTGTTGAGCTCCTTTATCTCTAATAACAATCACTGCCAATAACTGAAACCTACACTCTAGCACAATGCTAAGCACTTTTACATCATGCTAACAGCCCCAAGAAGCAAACACCGTAAAATAATTCACTGTGGTGGTTTAAGTGCATTGACTTTGGAGTGAAAGACCAAGGTTCAAGGGCAGGCTCTGCCATGTATTCTACCTTAGGAAAGTTATTTAGCCTTTCTCAGTCTTAGATTCCTTGTCTGTAAAATGGAGACCGTAAAACAAATAACGAACATTTATGGAATCTTAATATGTGCCAGTGCTAAGTCCCCCAATTTATAGATGAAAAGGCTGAGACTTCATTTGACTAACTCGAGCAAGTTTAGGGCAGATAGAGGTAAGATGGAATTGGTGGTACCCGACTCGCTATGTCCATGTCGTTTGCACTGTTCCACACTGTTCGCAGCTACTGAACACTGCAGGCCATTAGAATTGTCATGTTCTTAACAGCTGAGCTTTATGTGTGTCAGTTCTGTCTAGCTGGCTTGCAGTCCTCCCTCTATGCCTTGCACTGGGCTAGGTGGCTTCATCTCCTTTGCAGCCCTGGATCAGCCAAGTCACACAGCGCAGGCCTGTCAGGAGCCACTGAGGAGCACACACTAGGAGCCAGTCATAAAAGGAAGCCAAGTCTTCTGAGTCATACTGGTGGGAAACAGCCCCACTTGGGAGAGCTGAGACTACACTAAATCAGGCCAGGTTGGAAATAGAATTCATCGCCTTTATGTTAAAAAGTCATATTACAAAGCACAAAACTAAATACTACATAGTACTGCTATAAACTACAACAATCTGCTTATGTTTGATATAGATGCATTATTTGACGGGCATAAAATAAATCTGGTAAGGGATAGTGAGAATTCATGCAACAGTAAAGAACGGCATGAGCTGAAATATTTCTGGTGTCTCATGACAAGCTCTTTTGCCAAACTTAGTCACCAGTTCTGGCTAACAAGAGAACGAGGTGTGTTTGCTGCTGCCTAGAATGTTAATCCCTCTGTCTTCTCTCCTTTCCCCTAATTAGTAGAGTCCCCTACTTGGTAAAAGGAGGACAGGCAGGTAACTAAAGAAATTTCACTTCCCAACTCAGGATCATGTACCCCATCGAATGGGGACACCAGTTCAACTCCAGCCAATTGTCTCCCTGGGTAAAGGCAGTCTGACTGCCAGAGCAGCTGGTTTTTTAAAGAGAAGCAGGAATCTGGATGTTTACGTGATAGTCTCCAATGGCTAAACACAGGCCATTTTTTAAATTTAAGCAATGTGTAAACTAAATATATATGTTAAATATATACAAATATATATTTATATGTTAGTCTAAATTATATATACATTTATGTGTGTTTGTGTGTGTGTGTGTGTGTGTATAAAATTTCTCCCACAGACATTAGCCAGAACAGGATACTAATTTATAATCTCTTTAGATCATAGCATGATTTAGAGCCTAAATCCTACTTCAGTAACAATAACTCGCCTCCCAGACACCAAGTGCAGGTCTCTGCTGCCTCACTTGGTCACATCTTGCCCTGACATCCTAAACTCTGAGAAGTGGTTCGGTGTACTAGATCAGGACTCGGAAAATCTAACAGTTCGGAATCTGCCATTATTTTACTGTATTGTTTTGGGCAAGTCATTTCACTGGTCTGAACCTCCTTTATTAGTCTATGAAATGGGGATTCCTTTCCTTGCTAAATTTTTACTGAGCACCAATTGTGTGTATAGCACCCCATGGATACCAGGGACTGTGTTAGGGGATAATGATATAAGTCTTGCCCATCTTGAAGTGCCCTTGTGAGACTCAAGTGCTAACTCAGTGTATAAGCCATAACTTAAGTGAACGTTCCATATTCTGAGACTATGAAAACCATAGTTATCTTCATGGCTGACTCATTTGTGATTCTACACAGAAATTCCTTCTGAATAGGTGACTGTGGACTTAATTATAGGTCAACGATTCCCAAAACCCAACCTAAGGATCCTCCCAATATGCAGATAAACCATGAGGTGCAAAAGTTTTCTAAAGTAATACCTATTCTGTCAGTTAGCATATAACAACAAGTTAAAAATAACCAATTTGAGCCAGATAGATAACTAGACTTATTGGGGTGATCACTTCATAAGTGATATAAATGTCTAATCACAATGTTGTACACCCGAAACTAATATAATATTGCATGGAAACTGTAACCAGTTTGAATGCTGAGAAAGTCTTCCCCCAGGAAACCACTCCCTGAACCTGACCTAAGTACTCCCCTTCCCCTATCTTTGCACTTATCAAGTTATATTTAAATCCTTGCTCACTTATCAATATCCCTCACTAGACTATGAGTCCCCAAGAAGCAGGACTGTATCTACCTGTTTCACAGTTGAATTCCCAGTGCCTGATACACAGTGGATGCTCAGAAGTTATTACCAAATGAGTAAATAAATGGGCCATAATTGATTTTATCAGAGCCGTAGAAAAGATATTTAGTAGGAATCCAGCAAGGTCATGCCTTTGCTAAATCACCTTGGCAAAGAAGCAGAATTTAATGCCCCTTTGCTTACCAATCACAGCCTTGACTTTTATCTTGGGAGAACTGTCTTTTTAATTATATTTGAGGGAGGAAAATGCGAATGCCCCCAAAAAAAGTTTTTGTGAGAGCTAAACATTTAAGTGTTTCTAAACATGGTATCTAACCATGTTTTAGTATAGAGAACTTTTAAAACCTTGCTAATTAGACACCATCATAGGATCCCTGTGTACAAACATGAAGACACATCCAAAATGCATCAAAACTAGGGCAAACAACATCCTTTGGAAATCTTCCAATAGCTTCTTTGCATACTTTTGTGTTAATGCAACCATCTTACAGCCAAACTGCAAACACTTGGCTTGAATTCTCAGAAACCTGAACTCATAAGGAGGAGCAGCCAAAATGTGAAACCCCAAATTTATTACTTTCTTTAGTTATTAAGGGAGTGCTGCATATATCAATGAACGGCGTCACTCCTAACCTGCTTGAAAAGTTTAGTCAGGGTTTCATATTTTATGTGCTCTCACTGGCACAAACTATATTTATTCATTTGTTTTCCCAAGTTGTTTCCTATGACTGTTTTTTTCTATGTTCACTCAAGGGCGGGGTGCCATTAACTCAGAGGAGGCCTCCTCCATCTTCCAAGAACTTGACATCTTTTAGGGGAGGCCTTACCTCTATTATTGATGGTCAAAACGCTTCGCATTTTTGTATGGTTGTATGCTGTCTCCATCTAAAAGCCCTTTGTAATGTAAACTGCATAGTCTGCATTTCAGAAGGGAAAACTTGAGTTGTTGAAAATTAGAGAATTACCCAAGGTCAGACGGAAGAGTAAAAGTTCTCTCCAGTGTCCTTTCCTGCACTTGAGTCTTACTGATGTGGCCACCTCAGTATCTAAGCAGACAATCATGTCAAATACACTAGCTAGCATTTATTAAACACTTAGCAGCCTTACAACGCATTATCTCATTAATCCTCACTAGTTCTACAGGATTCGGTACCGTGTTATTACTCTCATTTTAAAGATGAAAAAACTAGGGCATGGAGAGGTTAGTTAACATATCCAAGGTTACCCAGCCAATAAGTGAAAGAGCCTGGATGTGAACCCAGGTCATTTGACCCAAAAGCCTGCACTCTGAATTACCCACTACACTATACTGCCTCTCTAACAGTTTCCTAAGGTGCACAGGCTAAAGGAAAACCAGTAGTGTCGTATACAGTATACTCTATTTTATTTCAGCTTTCCTTTTTACTCCCTACTGATATGATTTTCTGAGATCAAATGCTATGGGTAAGGATGTTTATGATCTTATTCAAAAAGAAAACAATAGAAAGGGTGAATGTTGATTAGATGAAAGTAACATTCACTAACAGGAACAAGATTAATGTAAAATTTGAAGGTTGAAGATAAAAAATATATAGAAATCAATTTTTTAATTTAAAAAGTTGAATCTGCACTTTCCTCAAAATAAAAGGCAGGGGGTGGGGCAGGGCTAAGCAACAAAACACATTAACTACATATCATGCTCACTAAAACACTTCGTAACTACCCCAAGTGAAAAGTCATAAACCCCATATTTCTAGTGTCCTTCCAATTTATTCTTTCGTCTGCTGATGTAAAAGATAAAGTCTCTTCTGACAGCACAAGTCTTTGATAAATGGATGAACACCTCATTGCTCCTTTTCCCAAAGTCAGAAGTCCCTTTTACTTAGTTCTTACTTGACAAAACGACTTTTCAGAAAAACTAGGCTATATACCAAAGCGTTAGTAGTTATCACTGCCATGATGTTACAAATGATCTTTATATTCTTCTCCTTATTTATCTATTTTTAAATTTTTTCTAAAATGAATATGTGTCACTTTTATCATAAAGAAGAGAAAGTTTTTGTAAAGACTTCTTAGTCAAGGAGTCCCTAAGTCCGCCTGCATTGGCTTTTCTTCCTGTGCTCAGGGGATGATTTTTTATGGACAATGTAGAGAGACATACAGACCCTGGAAAGCATGATGAGGCTCCCCAGGTGATTTATCCCTCCCAACCCTCCCAGCCTTCTTCCTTACACCTATTCTGGGTGTAAGCCCTTAAATGACAGCATTTCCATTTTCTAGGAAACCTTTCCCCAGTATGAAATCCACTCACACACAAAAAAAATATTCCAGAAATGCCATCCTTAAAGTGACGAGCATATAAAACTCTAAGCAAATTACAATATTTCTAAGGGAATGAAGAGATTTTTTAATCACTGTGTGTTCTATCTCATGTCGTGTTTCTTATTATGCTTCCATTCATTGTGGTGGCTCATAATGTACAGTAATACATTTTACATTTATTAAATGCATTCTGGGTTTTTATATCACAGTTCAGAAGAATAGCTTTGGAAATCCGTTTGACTCCTTTATATGAAAACTACACTTGTGGAATGGGGTAATTAAATTCCTATGGTTCGATAGAATATTACCTCTGCTACCTTAGCTCATAAAAAAAAAAAAAAATCCCAACCATCTTCTCTCTGCTTTTGCTAGAAATGGAATTAAACTATAGATATTTCTAATACAAGTCTAAGATTTTGAGAGCCTTCTCCATTATAGTTAAACCAGAAAACTTCTTTCATATATCTTTATGAAAATTACAATGACTGCAAAAACCTTCTGTGCTTGATAAATGTATTCTAGCTTACTCTGGGAAGAAAAAGTAAGAAGGGTTCAATGCCAGGGCTTTTGAATCACATGAAGTTAGCTCTGGGTGAAATACTAGAGAATTTCAGGTTCTGAAATGACTTTAAAATGATTTAATCTAAAATACAGCTCTTTCAGTGCAGCTAGGATTTCTTGGGTAATGGTGAGATCGAGTACTATCATACCTGGGTATAATGTAGATAATGGCATGACATACATTACAAAAGTATTTCATTGTATTTGCTCCTCATTCAGCATTGGGTAGAAGAATATTACCATTTTGAAGAAGTCATCTGAGTCACAAAGAGGTAATGTAATTTGTCCCTGAGTACATTATGAGGTTAGGAAGTATCAAAGCCAACACTTATATCACCAAAAAGACGAGAGATAAATGTTGGTGATGATGTAGAGAAGAGGGAATCCTTTTGCACTGTTGGTAGGAATATATAGTGCAGCCATTATGGAAAATAGCTTGGAGATTTCTCAAAAAAATAAAAATAGAACTACCATATGATACAGCAATTCCACTTCTGGGTATTTATCCAAAGGAAATAAAAACAGGATTTTAAAGTGATATCTGCACTCCCGTGTTTATTGCAGCATTATTTAAACTAGCCAAAATATAAAAACAACCTAAGCGTCTGTCAAATGGATAAAGATGTGTGTGTATATATGTATGTGTGCTAGAATGTCCAACCATTCCGGATTGCAAATGGATTTGTGTGTGTGTGTATTCAATGGAATATATATATATGTTATATATATATATAAGATATATATGTTATATATATGTTATATATATATGTTATATATATATGTTATATATATATGTTATATATATATATATCATATATATAACATTATCTAGTCACGAGAAAGAAGAAAGTTCTGCCATTTGTGATAACACAGATGGACCCAGAGGCATTATACTAAGTGAAATAAGTCAGACAGAGACACACAAATACTGCATGATATTACTTATATGTGGAATCTAAAATGCCAAACTCATAAAAACAGAGACTAGAATTGTGGTTACCAGGGACTGGAGCGACTGGGAGGGGAAGAGGTGACAAGAAGTGGTCAAAGGGTACAAACCTCCAGTAATAAGATGAATAAGTTTTAGGCATCTAATGCACAGCATGGTTGTTATAGTTAACAATATCATATTATACACTTGAAAGTTGCTAAGACAGTAGATCTTAAATGTCCCACCACAAAAAAAAGAAATGGTAATTTTGTGTGTGATGTGGGTGTTAGCTAAATAATCATTTTGCAATATATAAGTATATTATATTGACAAGTTATATACCTTAAACTTAACTCATTGTTATGTGTCAATTATATCTCAATAAGCTGGAGGGCGGGGGGTGGCGGGGAGCTGGCCCTCAAACTCCACTGGCCTAACTTCAGGTTCAGATTCTTTCCACCACATCACACCACACCACGTACTGCTAATCAGACATCCTGTACAGCAGCTTCGTTAACTGCTGAGAGAGCCAGCAGCTGACTTGTGGTGCTCCTGCCGGGACACAGAGCTCACTCAGCACACAATCAGAGAATGAACGGTTACCAAGGCAGCTCATTTTCATCAGTTTCCAAATACCTAAAATAGGAGGTTGTTGGGATTTTTTTTTTCTCACCTGCAGTCATATGATGGCTCTCTAAAGCCCCTGGGATATAGCTATAAATGACGAGGAAAGATTTGAGTTGCTAGAATGTCCAATCATTCCGGTTTGGAAATGGATTTGTTTCTACACATAGTGGGTAATCTAGGGCTCACTTTTTCATATCAAATAATGGCTGTGTTCTCATCGTGATGTAAATAGATGGCAAACACTTCATAATGGCAATGATGAATATCACACGTGAAACACACACAAGCAGGGCAAATAGCCTTAGCTCCTCTATCGAAGTTCGCAGAAGAGAGAGATAGTTATGAGAAAGCATGACCTTGGAGCACCCTAGTAGAAAAAGGCCAAGAGAAGATAGTAGTGAAAACACTGAAAAATAACAGAAGTTAAGCTCTATGGGGCTAGTTAAAGAAATATAGTGTCTCTTGCAAGGCACTACTACTTCTCTATATGCATAGAAGACATAAAAGCAAAAGCAATGAGTTGGGATAGATATTATTAACTTTTAATTTAGTTACTCATAGAAATAACACATAAATTGATCATCCACCCAAACACCTCAATTAAAAATGTATAAAAGTGCATTCCTTCCAGCCTTTTGTCAGCTTTGTATCAAATGATCCAAACAGTTAAACTAGTTCAAACATGCTACGTGGAATAGATAAGCCTGGAGCTTATTAATTCAAGTTTTCTGTAGATACTAAAATGGTCACTTTCAATGTCATCCATCTTCAGAAAGAACTAGAGTTGGGCATAAGCCCTTTAAAAGCACTTAAAAGTTCCCCACACTCAGCCATGTAGGCAAAGACATGAGAGACCGGGAAATAAGATAATGTCCTTGGCAGACAGGGAAATATTAATTGTCAGTTCATAAACTACAATTATACTTCTAATGTGAATTATAGTCAATTATTGGTTTAAGACTGACTATACTTCTTATTACCATTCTCAGCATAAGAAAGTACTGGTTATACCTGGAAATCAAACGGACTTGATTCATGGCCATCAAAAGCCCCAATCAATGCAAACTCTTTTACTTGGAACAAATAAATTATTGTTTTGATAAAGTATAAACATAACCCTACATTATTAATTTCCTGATAATTTTTTCCTGCCAAAAAAAAAATAGCTGATGATCAGGTCTCTGCTCACAATGAATTGCACTCTTTCAAAAAATATTCTAGACTTGTATATCCTAAACTGCTCTCTGTAATATTAATAGCCTGGGATGCTAAGATACATTCCATAAAAATAGACTTCTGCAGCCATATAATGTATTTTCTCCATTCTCAAGTTCACTTTTGTCGTGTTTTAACATTTCTAAAATGGAACTTCATCTTACAAACAACGTAAAAAAATTTTGGTAGCTGAATCTTTTTTTCTCTAAAAACTTAACTATTAAATTAAGGGTGTGTTTTACAACCAATGGCATCTTATAATGGAGAAAACATGGTAATTTTGGAAAAACAATTTTTTTTATCAATTGTGGAGATTTACTCTGTACATTATGTTATTAAAGGCTCTGAAAAGTCCTACACTTTAAAAACAAAACTGTTCACTTTACTTAACCCAGTGTTTCCCAAACATATTTGTCCATGGATCCTTCCTTGTACAGAACTCATAACATTTCACGAAATCAACACCCTGGGAACACATTCCGGAAAAGACTGGACTATTCCTTTACTACCCTTGGCCAAGACTCCTCTCTTGCTAGCATCACCAAGACCCAGTGACAGAATCCACTCCATCAGAAAGTGAAACAGAAAGGGAAACACATTTCAGGGTTGACAGGACTGAATGGAGGACCCGAAACTCTCAGTATAGAGAAAATGCCAACTGGGCCAGAGGCCGATGTATTCTGCTTGGGAAATATCTGTGGTGTATACACACTGATTACTGATTTCTCCTAGAAATGATGCACAGCTGTGTCTGTTCAAACACCTTCATGATGTGAGAAATGAATAGACCGAACTGAAGCCATCTGCATCGCAGGATGGGATTCACCATTTGGTGGGAGGAGCCCCTTTACATTTCCTAATGTTCAGGGGAAGAGAAATCAATATTTTTCTAGGACTAGTTCCTAAATTTACCTTATCAGCAAGTTTCTGTTTATGCATTCCTATAAAATTGAATTATGTGGCAAAAAAGCAGGTGACGTGAGAGCGTGAGAGAAGACACGCAACACAGAACCAGCAGCCTGGCACTCATGGATGCAAGGGTCCACTTTCAGGCCCAGAATAAGTCCTAAATAAACTCATCTCACACTACATAACATGTATCTCCTAATACTCTATTAATCCAGTTTTTAGAAAAAGTATCCAATATTAAAATAAGACTAAAAGATCACCATGTACCTGTTCAAAGACATATTCGAGCATTGTCTAACAGGCCCACCTGTCTAACAGGTTACCTACCTGCTTCTCCTGGACTAGCAGCACCAATATTACCTGGGATCTTGTCAAAAATGCCAAATCTCAGGCCTCATTCCAAATCTACACAATCAGAATCTGCATTTTCATAAGATCCCTAGGTTATTTTATATTACAGTTCAAAAAGCACTGACCTAAGAGCTATAACCTTTGTCTGACATTCTATTTACTAATAACTAGGGCCCAGATGTTTTGTGTTAGATGTTATCTTGTGAAGATTGATAAGTTGCAAGTTACTTTTGTTCACTATACATGTAAATAATTTCTGCCTAGCAGAAAAGATAACTTCAAGGTTATGGTTTCTTGCCCTGTAGAACAAAAACTGTTTTTGCACCTTATTCCAGGAATCTTTCTTTCAGTGACTATATAGTCTCGGTCTCTCAAATTCTTCTTCGAACTAGACATACTACCCTGCTTTCCTCTTGGTAATGAGTTAAATAAATCTTTGATACATGCTCAGCACCCATGTATGACAATCATACTTATAACTGTTTAAAATTACAATTCAAACCAGTCACCTCTCAACAATGAGATACTTATTTCTAGTGAACACTGTAATAGCCATCTTTTCTTAGGAAAAAAATTAGCCAGTTGCCCAGCAAACAGTCATTGAGGATGTTCAAAACGATATTAAGATGAATGTAGGATAGCCTGGTCTCTCAGGGATGGCAGAGTCTAATGTATAGTCTAACTTTAGATGCAAAGTCTGGCAACTTAGAGCCTATAGTTCTGTTTCAGCTTACAGACATAATTTTTAGCCAAAGAATATTTTGTTTTGTTTCAATTTTTGAATTTGAAGGCCTTTAGGTGTAATGGGTATTCTTCAGTTCTCCACAGGCTCCAATACTCTTTATTATCTTATATCAGGCTGTTTCACACACGTTTGCTACCTATCTGGCCCCTGAAGGCATTTAAGTTTATAACCCTTAAAGAAGACACTGATCTATTAAATCCACTTAAGCCAGCATGACAGTGGGAAACGGCTGGTCTCAAAATTATAGCACACTCTAGGCAGCCTTTATTGGGAATATTTTTACATATCTATCATGCTCAGACCCTGGATGGTTATGATGAGTATTTAAAGAGTATAGCTGCCAAACCAGTGGCATTATTCATTATCCACCAGAGGGCAAATTATTTACATGTATAACAATGCATTTGAAATACATTTACCAAGCAGCATCATCAATTTCTTCAGATACAAAAGAGTTTCATTTAAATGGTTCTCAGGGAGTAGAAACCATTGCCCACATAAAACAGCAGAAATAGCTTCATTCTCAAAACTGAGCATTATTAAAACGCCAAAATAAATATGAGGCAGAAATACAGCAAGGGGAGGCAGTAGCTACAGGCGATAGCCTGGTACTTCTGAAATCAGACCTAGAAGTTCGAAAGCAGCTTGGGACAAGACAGAGTTTGGCAGCGCCAGTTAGTCCTAGTGCAGGTTGTTTTGTTCGTTAGATGGACGTGTTGACAGCATGTCACAGAAAGTTAAGTGTCTGCTTGCACTAGGCGTGACTCTCTTTTTCATCAGTGCTTAAATTCACTAAACAAGGAAAGGCAAGCACTATATAAACAGAGTCATTAATAATATAAATCTCACCTAGAGTGAAAGAATAATATGGCCTGTCTCATTGTTCTGCATAAATAGTGATTTCTGTGGTTTTTCCATTTGTTCTCGCTATGGATTTTTCTCCTTTGGTAAGTCTCATCTCTCATTTTAGTCTAGTACTTCTTCAGGAGAGATAATGGGAACAACTTTGAGAAAATCAGCTAAAACTACCTCCATTTCTCATCCGGACAGCTAGCAGCCCTTGCTAACCACCACTATCCCGTACCAGTGGACTTTTTACTCTTCCTCGTGAGACCTGAGCTCTAATCTCTTAGTCTTTGTCATTAAGTCGGGCTTCTAGCTTCAGCATTATGGCTTGAGGGTCATTAATATGCATATCATCCAATGGGTTATTTATTTCGGAGTTTCCTTTCAAGACTATTTTCTAGCAGTTTTCCATCACTTTGTTTTTAACTGAGGGATGGAACGTTGTTCTAGAAGTCAACGGCAGTTTTAGTCTCAGGAAAACTCACCCTAACCCTTCAGACTGAGTTTATCCTCATTCGTATTCTCCACATTACAGAGAAAAAAACTTTCCAAGTTTCTCTTTGGTCTCCAAACACTTTTCAAAATAAGTAGCCAGTATATAAAACTGGGAAAAATTAGAACTGCAAGGTTTGTGAGACACAGAAAATCAAAGAAAGTTGGGGTGGTGGTTCATGTGATATTGGGAAAGAAGAAATGAGTAGATCAGGCAGAACCATGGTGAGACACCACCTCTTCACCCCAAATCTCCACTGCATTTAGACTTTTGCTTTAAGTCTTTTGCATTAAGTTTTTTGCAAGTTTACACTCTCTGGTTCTTTTTAGCTGTCAAAGTCACTGCAAGATTCTAAGAAAGTTGGCTCCCTTGGGGGACACTTAATCCTCTCTAACCTGTTACCAGTCACTTCCTCTATAAAGACCCTCCCTGTTGGCCTCTGCCCTATTCTAAATCCCAGTTTCCAACAGCGAACTCAGAACTCACGCGCAACTTAGCTGATTCACCTTAAATCCACTTCTACATATCTACTCATGTATATCAATAAAAGATGACACTGATGCTGGGTGTTCTGTATTTTTGTGCACTAGATGGGGAGTTCCTTGAAACAAGTATAACCTTTCTCATGGTACCTATCTTATGGCACCTAAGATTCTTTAGCCACTTAAAGAATATCTGTTGAATTGGCTTTTGCAGAAAAGCAGGTACATTCTAGGGAAAGGACAATGGGAAAAGAGGGAGGCAGGGAGGGAGAGAGAAATATGATTAATGACCTAATGCTCTCTAACAGATGGAAGTGTTTTTAGCTGTTCAAGCTCGGGCAACCCACAGCCAAGGGTATTGAAGCCATGCTAAGAAATGTAAATTCCAAAAGAAAACTTATTCATCCTGTAGATTTACTGGCCTTAGTAAAAACAGTTGTCAAGGTACATGGATTAGTTTTTTTTCTTGCAAATATAAAGATAGAAACAAAAAATAATGCCCCCCGAAGATGTTGATGCCCTAATCCCCAAAACCTGTAAATCTGTTTTCTTCTCAGATATGATTAAGGATATGAATCCTTGAGACAAGCAAATATCCAGGTGGGCCCAATCTAGTCACATCCTTAAAAGCAAAGACCTTCCCCAGCTACAGTCAGTGAGAAAGAGATGTGACAATGGAAGAAGTGTCAGGGAGATGCAACATTGCTGGCTTGGAAGATGGAAGAAGGGGCCATGAGCCAAGGAACATGGGCAGCTCTAGAAGCTGGAAAAGGCAAGAAAACAGATTCTCCCTAAAGTCTCCACAGAGGAACACAGCCCTGCCAATACCTTAATTTTAGCCCAGTGAGAACTATGTTGGACTTCTAACCTTATGAAACTCTAAGGTAATAAATTTGTGCTGTTTTAAGCTGTGCATAATTTGTTACAGCAGCAACAGAAAACTAATACAAAAGACAACCATGGGCTTCAGCATGGCCCTCAAAACTGGTGAGCAGGCAATTCCCTGCTGAACCCCCAAACCAAAGGCATTTCTTATTTCTGCTGAAACTGTCCCTTTATTTCTTTTTTCCCTCTTCACCACTTGGCTCACTTGTCCTCATCTTTCAAGACTCAGCACTCCTCTAAAAAATCGACGTAGGCTTTATCTACATAGGCTATATAAAAGTCTGAAAAGTGAGGACCATAACATGTTTTTGTACGTGTTAGTTTGAGTAATAAAATTAATGAATCATTACCCAATGGAATGTAAAAACAAGGGACAGTAAAACTGCTTTCTTTCACTACTTTTAAGAAAAAAGTAAGATCACTCACTAAGACCTGCCTACGTTCACATTCGTCAAGTCCTACCTTACTCCTCTCTCTTCTCTCTTTGGACACACATACACATACACATGCACAACCTCGCAGAGTTAAATCCCAGTTTGTGGCTGTTCAGAGTCAGACAAGTAAGTGAAACTTCCATCCCTGATCAAAAGTATGACCTGTTGGGGAACAAAGGCTGAAACCAGAAAATTTCAAGGGAACTTTGAAAGTCATGGAAAAGGTTCCAAAATGTTGAGTTTAAACCCAGACCCAAGATTCGAGAATTAAATAATAACAAGATTCATGTGTGGCACTTTTAAAATATATCTACAAACACTTTGACACTTTCTTCAAAAGGTGAAGCCTAATTCTCCTCCCCTTGAATGTGGGTTGGAGTGAGCCCCTTCCTACGAATAGAATATGGCTGACATGAACCAGAATATGAAGTCACAAAAGGCATTACAACTTACTTCCTTCCTCTCTCTCTCTCTTTCTCTCCCTGCCACCCCCACCCCACTCTCTCCCATCACTTGATCTGCAGTTGTAATGCCAATAGCCACATGAGTGACTATCTTGGGAGAAGATTCCCAAATCTTCAGACAGCTGCAGGCCCACATCTTGATGGCAACCCCACGAGAGGCCCTGAGCCAGAACCACTCAGCTAAGTTGTTCCCAAATTCCCAACCACAGAAACTATGAGATAATAAAAGTTCATTGTTTGAAGCCACTAAGTTTTAGGATTGTTTGTTACACAATAATAGACAGTCATTATAAATAAGATATATTCCCTAGACGAAGGTTACAAACTGGAAAGTCAATTTCCAGATTCAATCTACAAATGTATTTTCTTCAGCTCAGAATGGTAGATTATTTTATGAGCCAAAATTTTTTAATCATTCAATTTTATTTAGAACTCTGGATTGCCAGCCTCTCTCAAAAATTTGGAGATCTGGCAACATGAAGCACTGCATTTCCATCTGGCAGAAGTGAGCAGGAAGTGAGAACCAGCCTTGTGCTGTAGAAGAGGCAGCGCTCCTGAAAGTCCACCGGAGTCCCCACTAACCCCTATTCATCCCCACACTGACACCAACAGCTTGGCTGTACCCTGCTGTTTCTCTTTTAGTAGAGAAATATTTGCAAGTTCCCACATCTCCATCAGAAATAGGAAACAAAAGATACACTGAAAGGGCCCGTGTGTCTTAAGAAATCTACAAGGAAACATTTCTTAATGGGAGTAAAAAATATTCCTACATGTCTACTATACCAATAGTGTGTACTTGTGACAAATACACACAAATTAAGGTATCATTACTTCTTCTTCTGGTAGCTTTGCTCATTTAGGCTAACAGACTCATCCCTGTAGCTAAATAAGTTTGCTAAGCCTACTCAATCTTACCCTGGGCTCTTTAAATGGGGCTAAGGTAAGGCACATGAGCTTACTAGATCCAGCTCTTCGGCATCTTAAAGGTCGCCACCAACATTACACATTTCCTCTCATGTTGCTTATTTTGAGAAGAACCTTCCTGAGATTATAGCATCTATTAAATCTTTTTCTGGTTTTGTATTTATCATAATTGTTTAGCCTGAGCTGTTTATTGCAGACTCAAATTGTGTCTGACCACAACCATAGCAACTAACCAAAGAGATGGTCTCAAGCACAATCCCTATTTTACCATAAATGCATACCTTTTACTATTACTACTAGTTATAGGAAACCAACATTGAAATAAAATGAGAGTCAGCAAACTACAGCACACAGGCCCAATCTGACCTTTTGTAAATAAAGTTTTATTAGAACTCAGCCATACTCATTAATTTACATAGTGACATGGCTGCTTCAGCACCACAGTGGCTGAGCTGAGTAGTTGTGACAGAGATCTTACGACCTACAAGACTAAAATATGTTCTATCTAGCCAATCTCTGAATGAGGAGGATAAAATACAAGTATTTTGGTGATTAATAATCCAAGAATGCACTGTGCTTCAAAAGAACACAACACAGGAAAAGGTAAAGTCACCATGTTCTCTCCAGAATGTTTACCTTAAAATTCATAGTTGATAACTCTAAAGCTTTCTTTACGTTACAAATAGACATAAACAGAACAGTTTTTTTAAGTTGAAAATGGACTCACTGTGGCTAGTTTCTGAACATCTTCATCTGATGCTCCCAGAGATGCCAGGCCTATTTCCTGTGAAAACTGAGCAAACTTTGGATCCGCAAGTAGTGGAACATGTCCCAGGAGCTCGTGACATGTATCTCTGACAAGAAAACCATCACAAAGAAATGTCATATGAGAAGTTTTAAACTACCACTGTCAGAAAAATACTTAAAATCCTAAACATAACCTTGTTACTCTCATTAATTTCCAAATTTCATCAATTCTAAGATTTTAATCGCATATTAATATCTCTGAAATCAAGATGCACTTTACAATCAATGGCATCTTAAATAATATTATATATAACATTTTTAACAAAATAATAGTGACTACTATTTTCAAGTGCTTACTATATGCCAAAATGTGATAAGCATTTTATTATACCTATTATCTCTTTTAATCCTCAAGAGAAATTTATTAGTGCAAGATTCAAAGATCATAGGTGGGCAAACTACAGCTATAGACCAAATCTGACCTACTGCCTGTTTCTGTAAATAAAGTTTTATTGGGACACAGCCATGGCCATTCATTTATATATAATCTGTGGCCCCTCTTGACTAAAATGGCAGACTTGAGCAGTTGTGACTGAGACCATATGGCCTGCAAAGCCTAAAATATTTACTAGCTGGCCCTTTGCAGAAAACGTTTGCTGACTCTTGTTATACATACTAATAAAGCCAAAATTTGAATCCAGCTTGTCATGATTTTGATCTCTTGCTCTCAACCCTTCAGTTGCACTGCATCTCATGTTCTACTTTGCCAGGCACTGGGAAACAGCAGAGCATCATATTATCATCATCAAAGTGGCTTCTCCCATGGATAATTTATCTGCCTATAACACAAGCAACTTACTTGAGCCTGCACATTGGATGACCCTCCCAGTCCTCTGCTTTGCTTAGCCTGAACTAGGTAATAATAGAAGCTCAGAATCTCTCTCATTTGGCTGAGTTTCCATTTGGAGCCAGATGACCAGGCAAAGGCCAGTATGTGTCACAAAGAAGAAAAGCAGATGACTTACTGAGTCATTGCCATGAATCACAAACTGTTCCCTGATACCAGGCTATGTTGGAATGAAGTCCCTGTGACTCTCTGGGACTGGATCCAGAGGCAGCAATATTTAATTTCCTTGACAAAAACAAATTAGTCAGGTAGTCATTAAAAGATTTCACTTGGACTTCTTTGAAGTATATCACTTTAAACAGGTGCTATAATATAAATGCCAGGTGCTACCACCATTATTACAAGCAAAAAGTAGATTGGATGGTCACGTGGTCGAAGCAAGTAAATTGTGGTCACAGGAACAAGATAGATGCCCACATGAAACAGATGGCATTACTCAATCAAAAAATCTTGTTCCCACAACTAAAACCACATCTCCAACCTTGGCCAGCCACTTTATAGACACGTCAGGTTGAAAGGGCAGCCAAATGAGATATGTGCATATGATACTAAAAGAAATTCCAAATTCATTCCTTGTCAACTGAGTGCCAGTAGCTTGCTTGCACATAAGCTGAACTTGTGGAAAATAATATATATTGGTTTTCTCCAATCACAATGTTTAAGGCTGTTAATCGGACTCATTGAATTTTAGAGGTTAAGGGGAATTTAAATGTTACCAAAGCCCCTCATTTTTCCTAGAAAGCAATTAAGGACAAAAGGAAAAAAATAAGAAAGCTAACACATACTGAGCTCTTACCGTATGCTGGATACTGAGCTAAATGATTTCATACCACATTAGTAATTTAATCTTCACTTACAAAGAAATCGTGTTTTTTTTTTCCATCCGACAAATGAGGAAGCTAAAATTCAGTAAATTTAAGCATCTTTTCCAAAGTCACTCTGTTAATAACAGAGACAAGATTTGAAATCAGATTCCTCTGCCTCAAAGCTATGCTCTTTCTGCTTTCTTGTTTTAACTTGTATTTGAGAAGTAAATGAGAAGCGAGGGGAGGTGGGAATGCACCACCACTTACATTATGAGGGGGAGAACTCAACCAAGTTGGTTAGCACATGTAAAAATGTAGTCAGTACGTCGTTAAGTCGCTTTTCTGGCCAATCAGTGGTCCTTAATCCCCCAAATTACTTGAGGAGCCTTTTAAAAAATACCAGTGACTGGGCCCCACCTAACACCAATTCAGGCAGACTCTCTGGGATACCCCTGAGCGACTGTATTTTTAAAAAATCTCTGCAGGTGATAATAAGACACAGCCAGGGTGGAGACCCAATGTCATAACTTACGATGCTAGGAGCTCTGTTAGCAGGCGTCAAGCAACTAGTACTTAAAACTAAAGCTGCGTGTGGTTATGTAATTTTGAGCTGCCCAAGTTTAATTCCACTAGAATTACATTATTAATACTGGAGAATAATGAAAGGAGGTAACATAAAGTTCACTAGGTAGCTAATTATTCTTCCATGTGCATTTGATTTATTTAAAAGTCTAATAACTTCCATGCTAGGACTGGGCCCTATACACTCACTCATGTGATCAACTTTTTAAAAAGTCATGCGGTCTGCACCAATGTTGGAATTAGGATCAAATGTCCTCCCCGCCCCCCCCCACCCCCGCCATGGATAGATCTGAATACCCCCATTATAGCCTATGATGTAAATACCAAAGGACTCCTACTGATCCAGGAAGAAAACATGACAACAATAATTTCAAAATTAGACAAGATGTCAAACGTTAGGGAAATACTGAAGATAGTATTAGCTCATGGTATGAATAAACAAGGTGAGAAGAAACTAAAATAATTGTGGCCAACACATACTAAATGCTTACTGTGGGTCAGGCTGTGTGCTAAGTGCTTCCTAACGTGAGAATCGGAAAGACCATGGCTCCCATGGTGGTGGGGTTTTGGTGCAAAACCAGATTTATTTTCAAGAATGTTCAATACTTGTGAAAGGCTCCTGCAGAAGACTGTCTTTATCTACCTAGGTCCTAATGCAGTCCAAAAGGTAGAAGAGGAAGTGGAAAACCAGCAATTTCAAAGGAAAGAGGAAGGGAAATACAAGAGATCCAAAGATATTAAAGAGTCACTGCTCTGTGGTAGAAAAGCTGTCACCTGGATTTTAAATTGAGGGGTAATTATCAGAAACCTGTAAGTCGCAGCCAGCTTAAGAACATTTAATAGCATTGCAATGAGCGCATAATCCTACTATACAAAGGAGAGGAAAAAAGAAATTATAATTGTGAAAGGAAAACAGTTATTCAGTACAACAACATAAGTTACATTGTCTCATGAAGAATGAAAACCTGAAGCAAGATGTCTAGCAGAAGCATTAATAGCACGTTAGGGGTGCCCTTCGCCCCATTATAAGTAGAAATGATCTCTCTGTATTTTGGTAGTTTGTGCCCTTTTCTCAGCTCCATCTCCACGAAGAGACCCTGAGGAAGAACTGCTGCTCATATTCCCAAGCACGTGTAGACGCACTATGAACGGGAACCCCACTTCTCCTCAAGCCAAGGCTTTAGGCACCTATATTTCATGACCGGAAAGAAAGTTATTACCTTTTATGACTTTAGCAGAATAGTCACAGAAGTAAACACCAGACTTTTTTCTATCCCAGTGTCTCCAGCTAACACTCAAGGTGTATACAAAGGAAACTGAAGCAGAAAGATCTTTAACATTACAAACGACAGCAATTAATTAACTTTAAAAAGTTGACATTGCTTCAGTTTCTTTGGGACTGAAGGACTTAGAAGCTGGGTTGACTAAAACTCTTCAAGGCTGAAAGAGGTTCCAGATTATTGGGAGCCTGAGGGAGAAGGCTGAGCCTTCTCTCCACAACTTTTGGATCAATTAATTCTGTTGAGCTGAAATCATGCGTTTCCACCCTATTTACAAAGTGCAAAAGCTATTATGTCCTGCAGGTAAAGTAGTTTCCTATGTTGGTTATGTCATCCACAGCTGGACCCCTGAGTACCTAATTACGAGCAGGTTTCCGATGTGAGTCCACAGCTATCACCTTATCTCACCAGACCTCTCTTAAAAGAGTCAATTATTTAACTATAATTGCACCTGTCAGCACATGCTGCCTCCAATCTCTACATCGGCAAACTTTCCTCTTTTTAACTCACATCCCTTTGATGCATTTTCGCCTGAATAATGCTTTTCAGAGCCCTTTGCACAATAGCACTCTATTCCCTGGAAATGTAGGACCTTTCAGAACTGTTAACACTGTAAAACATCATGTCTCCTTTTGAAAAAAAGAAAGGAAAAACGAAAAGCTCGAGCTGATATCAGACACTAAACTTTGGCTGCTCTAAATTGGAATCTCCTCTGATAAGCCCTGTTAGAAGGACTCTAAAGCCTGCCAAAATGGGCCTGCAAAGGGGCCTGGGTAAAATGCCTCCAGGGAATTCTTAAATCATTCTAAGACAGTTGCCAGCATTTTGCTATGTGGAGAAATAAGGGTCCTTGGTTGTTAAATTCAAATTCAAAACGAGTCTGGCATTTTTTTCCTCTTATCAGTTCTCAAAGCTGACTCCCCACACTATGTGTTGAACAACTTTTTATTTCTGCTGTAAATTAAAGCCTTTAAGAAGCAGTGAGTGAGCATCCAGCATTTGCTTCCCATCCCAAATCAGTGCATCTGTCTTTTAAACCATATTTCTATAGGTCTTGTTGTTCTAAATGACACGGACGCCAAGACTTCAGCTAAATCATGAAGAGAAGGAAAAGAAGATGAGTGGGAGGGGTGGAGCATTTGCATTGATGAAAAGAAGCAGGAGGATGAGCTGGAGCCAAAATAGAGGGAGGGGGGAGGTGTTTTTCAGCTTTCGCACCACATTTGGTGGGTAAGTGCAAGTCATCTGGGACAACACATTGAGATGCATTGAAAAGGGGATGACTTGGTTTGTTTTCACTTCACTAAGGAGATGACAAGAGGAATTAATTTGTATAGAGGTGATTTTTTTTTTCAATGCTCGCTTTGGAGCCATATAGAGAATTTCTTTCATTTAGATTTTAAATTCCATACTGTATAATCTGGCCCAGATTTTAACAGCTCTTATGATCATCTCTCTTATGTCCTTATCACAGTGTAGAAAAACACATATGTAGCCGCCTTTCTATGAAGCCAAGCACCAGGATATTGCCCTAGAAAAAGTCTGTTTTACTTATTTCCCCCTGAGAATTATAAGGAAGGCCACCAATGTTATTCTTCTGCACAACAATTTCTTTGAGACAGGCAGAAGATACTAGAGATATATATTTTGAAATTCAGTTCAAGAAGCATTTACTGTGTACCAGGTACTATGTTAGGAACTGAGGCTTAAAAGCAAATAAGACATAATCCCAATACAACTCTTAGCAAAGTCACATTATGGTTCCATAAAAGCACAGTTACACAGCAAGTCCTAACTTCCCTACCCACCCAGTGAAAGAAAGCTTCCAGTTCTTATAAGTACCACAAAAAAAAAAAAAGAAAAAGAAAAAGAAACCCTGCAAGGGAAAACTGTCAATATGTCTCTAGTTTCCCACCATCTCAGATATTTCTTACTTTTTAGAGAAATGAGATTTTAACTCTTTCCCTGCCGCCAACACCAAATTTCACTAAATATTAAGAAGGCAATATAACAGAATGGTTAAAAGCATATACTCTTCAGTCAGACCTAAACCCATTCCCACATTCCTCCACAGACAAATTACTTAGAGCAGCACTGTGCAATAGGATGCTCCATGATGATGGAAATAGTCTATATCTGCATCATCCAATATGGCAGCCACTTGGCAAAGGTGGCTGTTTAACACTTAAAATGTGGCTAGCACGACTGAGATACTATAGTTTTATTAATTTTAATTAATAAATTTAAATAGCCATATCTCTACCACATTGGACAGTACGGATGTATTGTTTTCTCAGATTATAAAGGTGCCTATCTCATGTAGTATTTTAAACGATGTAGTAAGACAATGTTTTAAACATAAGCTTCCAACATGTATTATTAGTCATATTACCTTAAATTACACCTAAGTCTATTGTATTTCAATAAGTTTTGCCTTCTTGGAAGATATTTTATCACTTAAATAAGAAGCAGTAAGCTTCTTTGGGACAGAAGTCATGCCATGTTTATCTTTGGGTTCCCAATACTTAGAAAAGCCTGGCACATAATAGATGCTCAATGACTGCTTGTTTTAACTCCACTGAATAAAGCAGTGATGATGGGACTCTGCTGCTCCAGATAGAGGTAAACCCAAGTGAATCTCAAGTATGGTTTTCCTAATTTCCAATGCAGCATAAGGGCCTTGGACTAGATCTTGGTTTTGCTATTTTCTAGTTGCGTGGCTGTAGGGAAATTACCTGACTTCTTTGAACCTTGGAACTGCTGTCTGTAAAATAGTGATGACCTGGCCTACCTCACAGAGATGAGTGGAATGATGCCAGATGAACAGAACATGTGTGGTTAACATCGGATCCTTTTTCCTTTCTCTCTTGCAGTGTAATTCTCTACCTAGCAGATGTAATTCTCTGCCTAGCAGTGAAGGGTATGAACAGTGGTTACCTCTTTCCTGCCTAAAAATATTCAATCGTTTTGAATTTTTTCTTCTGAACATGCAATTTAAAAATGCAAATATTCCTGAAAAAGATTTCTCCTAGGTTATTGCAGTCTTTCACATCCGAAGGTACATAAATGAGCTTCTCCCTGACTACACAGCACTGAGGGAATGTGAATTATGATCCAAGTATGGGTGCTGATGAGTGCTAATTTTGGATTACAGGCGCCATGCACGTAAGGCAAATGTTTCGGGGTAGGGCAGTGAAAAATATAAATCTTGCTTTGAATCTGCTAAAAAATAAAAATTTTTTAAATTAAACGTATATTTAATTATATATTTTTATAAAAATTAATTTATAAAAATTACATATATATATGCAGCTGAAAGCTTTATCCCAAGTCACAATGAATAACAGACAAAAAGAACAAAAATAGGTCTTCAGCAGACACTTAGGCACAAATTCGGTTTCAAAATGCACAGGTTTAAAAAATGTATAGGGTTGTTTTGTTTTTATCGAATGTCTATTGTTACAGTGCTTGGAGCTCTTGAGACAAAAATCTCTGAAAAAGTCTTAGGAGTTATTTTTGCTTTTAGGTACGTCACAAAACTAGATACAATATTATGATTGAAAACTTGGGAGTCCAGGTCTAGGAATGTGGCCTTGTAACTAAGGACACGCTGCAATTTTATGAGATACATCAGCCTCTACATAAATTTAAGCAGTGCCAAGTAAGAGTGGACCTTCTTGGTATTTATATAAAGCTTTTTTTTCTTTAAAGATCAAAGCATTATTTCATCATCCCTCACACGGGGAGGTTAAGTGGTTTGCCACCAGTCACCCTGAGAACTGATGGTGGGGCCTGGATTTCGGGGCACGGAGTCCATAGGTCCTTTGGCCTGAGGACGTGGACACAGCAGCCTTCTCTTGCATTACTACTATAGTCATGCACTTTTCCCCTCTTTTTCCAGTGAAACAGGAGATGCTTCGTCTTGATAAATGGGGCAGGCTAATGGGGGCCCTGCGAAGATCAAAGGAGAGGGCAGGCTTCTAACAAGCCTTGTGGTTGTGCCAGAGACTGAACGGGACAACGCAGCAGTGGAGCATCCAATAGGCACACATAGTGCTTCGGATTCTGTGAAGGCGGGGCCGCCAAATTAAAGTAAGAAAGTGTCACTTTACTGTCTTATACGAAATTACTAATTAGAAAAACCAAGAAAGAAGCCATTCAGTTTCAGCACATGTGTTTTGAGTTTTTCTATTTAGTGCTATTGTTTAACATAAAATAGTAGTTAAATCTCACAGATGCTGGCACTACTGCCCGAGTTCAAATTCTGACTCTCTTACTTACCAGCTGCGTGACCGTAGGCAAGTTACTTAACCTTTCTGTGTCTTGGTTTCCTCTTCCATAACTTCCATAAACTCAGAATAATAATAGTAACAACTCAAATGGTTGTTGTATTAAATGAGTTCATCCACATACAAACTGGAAATAGTTCCTGGCACGTAATAGTTGATATATACATGTTTACTATTAATAATAAAAAAAGAAGAAGAAGAAAAAGAAAAACATTGCTGCCACTGTTTTTGTTGTTATTGAAATTATCTATGTTGGAGGATGGAAGGGACAACAATATTTTCAGGTATCTCTAACATCTTAACTGGCCCTGGCTGTAGCCTCAAACAAATGTCTCCTGGGGGAGACAATGGCTGCTATGTTTGGAGTGGGGGGGTTAGTGAGCTCTCTGTTAAAACACAGGAAAGGGAGGCCAAATGGGATGGGCTTTGAGAGAACATGTCCATTTTCTGAGAATCACTAGTAGAAATGCTGTTTTGCAATCCTGAACAGCAAAAATGAAAATAGCAGTGTGGAGGAAGCCAGTTGGCTGGGAGGAAGCTTGGCACTGGGCTCGGGTGTCCTCTGGGAAAGAGCACATTTAAGTTGAACAGAGATTGTAGGAGTGAAGGTTAAAGTCTGTGAAGCTCTGGCTCATCTTCCTGGCTCTGCAGTAAGACCTTGCTCGGACTTGACTTCAGCCAGGCCAAAACTAAAAACACGCCCAACAGCCTGTGCTTAAGTCAGACCCACAGTCTCTCAGATGGCAGCAAGGCGGGAAAACTAGGAAAGGAACGATCCTATTTTTCTTCTCATTACAGACCTAGTGAGAGGCATCTGTTTGATCAAGAGAGGGGCAGCCAACCTTTCTTAGAAATGTGAAAGCCTGCATCCTTACCTGCTGATACTATCACTTAACAAGTGAGGACTGTCTGAGACACAAGAAAAGGAAATAAATGACATCTTCTGTCAGTTTTAGAGAAGGTTCTGTTCTAATAAGCAAGAACTCCGCATAAAGCAGTTACTTTTACATAGAAAAGAGATGTAAATATAGTCAGTAATATTTCACTTTCATTCTTCTTGTAAAATTGAAACACTGTGGCAATAATAAGAAAATTCACCTGACTGCAAAACCTTTTTTAAACTTTAAAACAGTTATATTTAAAAATAACATTAATTGCCTCTAAAATACTCAACTGCAGCAAGAAAGATTTTCCTTAATGCAAAGGCATTTAGGTGTGTTATGGCAATAAACGTTGCAATATTAGTCACTGGGGTCATGAATTATTTCCTAATGGTGAAAGTTTGCTCTTTGATTTGAAAAGTGACACACCAGAAAAGCTCAGAAGAAGATACACCCACATCACTGTTGGCTGAAAAATCAGTCATTCCAATGCAACCCCGAATATAGAACTCCTCGATGGAATAAGCTTAAATTGTGTTGTGCCAAGTATATTTTTGCTACTAGTATGTTAAGCACAACATCTGAGAAATAAAACGAAATGAACATTTTTAAATGTTTTCATTAAACCATTTTTAAAAGGAGATTTCTGATGCAAAATTGCATTCTTACTTTGGCAATAGCTCTCCTAGAAAGACAGATATTGTACTGACTCGACCTCAGAGAATTGATGTCAAAGAATATAGGTTTATATTTTAAATTCCCAGTTAATTCTCCCTGAGGAAAGGGTTTTGGGGCTTGTGCTATGGATGTGTATTTCGACACCGCCCTGGGCAATATTTTATGTTCCAAAGGGCATCTCCTACAGAGTCATGAGGTTTCGGGCCACCCGCAGGCGCCAACCAGAAATCTAGATCAGGGTGGATTTGGCCTACAATGAAGAGAACAAGACTGGATTATCCTATGTAAATAAGAGGAATGCCTTGGAAAATAGAGTCTTATTGCCCCGCTTCCTTCATTTCTGAGACTTCAGTCAGTCCATACAGCTTCACAAGGAAAACGTGAAATTTGGCCTCAGGGGGATATGGCTTCGTTAAACTGCGTTTCTTATTAAAGAGTTCTGCATTTCTAAGACAACCCTGGCCAGTAGGACTACAGATATAATCACAAATAAAATACCCAAGTACAAGTACACATGCACATTCAGTTACCAAGTATTCCACATTCACCTTGCACAATACATAAGTTTGTAGAAACTACGAAGACCAGAGACCTATAGGAAAAGAGCTCAGAAAAGAAAAGCCCAATGAACTAAAGCAGAGCCAGGAAGAAAAAGATAAATACAATATCTGAAATCAAAAGCAACCTCTGAAAACCAGAAGCCTGATGCCAGAAACCAGACCAGCCAGGGAGTGAGGGAAAAATTCCTCCCTCCGACTCATTTCTCTTCCCAGTAGTCACAGGACTTTCCTAAAGTGGATTGCCACCACCTTCCAGCCAGAAGCTTTTAAAGACAAATTCAAAAGGTCTTACTCCAGAGCCAGTTAATATGTTAGAGACCCTAATACTTGAAAATATCATCATCCCTTCCGTCCTTTCTGATCCATTCTCCTCCCTGGGGGAGAAGTCCCCACCTGCTTCAGACACCAGCAACATATCCACCCACATGACAGTCAAGCCATGTTCATGGCTTCCGCCTACTTTGGACTCAATTTTTACTTTATATGCCAGGTGTGGGAATCCACTCCAACCTCAGTTTGGACCTTCTTGTTCCTGTATTGCCTTTGTCAACTGGCCTTTAGTTAATTACAGTCTTATGAAGGAGTCTGACACATGAACAAATAATTACCATGCAGTATTATAAGTGCTAAAATAGAAATAAAGCAAAGTGCTACAGGAACATCTAAATCTGCCCTAGAAAAGTCTTCACAGAGAAGGTTGTGACTGAGCTTTAATCTTAGAGAATTAAAGGATTTTACGAGAGTCATTCTAGGCAGGAGGAATCATTTGTGCAAAAAAATGGAGGTATGAACCAGCAGGCTCATGAAGATGGTGAAAAGTCCAGTGTGGCTGGAGCATAAGGTTTTACAGACGGCAGAAAGAGAGGCAGAAGATATTCTAGATGAGATCAAACTTTCTTCCCTATACGTAACAGGGAATCCACGGAAGTTAAACAAGGAAGTATTATACTCAGATTTGTGTTTTAAAAAGGAAACAAAGACTATAGATTGCTTCTAAGAGTAAGGAGTATAATAATTAGCAGACAGAGCAACAAGCTAACATGACCTGTCAAATTTTGTTTTTTAGAACATTGCTTCTCTCTAAAAGCAATGTTGCCCCAGTCAAATGACGTTTGACAATATCTCGAGTCATCTTTGGTTTTCACATCTGACAGGAGGGGAAGGATGCTCTTGACATCTAGTGGGTGGAGGCCAAGGATGCTACTAAACATTCTACGATGCACAGGACAGCTCCCCATAACAAAGAATTACCTGGCCCCAAATATCAGTAGCTCCAGGTTGAGAAACCTTGTCCTAAAAGATGAGGTGGCCAGAAGATACAATAGGGACACAGCCTACAATGGACTCCCAGAGAGGCAGAGAGGAAACCTAGAGATTGTGGGGCTTCTCGATTTTTTGTTCTGCCACTATCCACATGCTGGGTGATGCTCACAAACCCATGCAACCTGGAACTCTGCATCTTTCCCTTTCATTCCACTGAGTGAGAAGGAATAATTGTTATTATTGGAATACTTGAATTTGACCCAATTGAGTTTTAATGGAAACCATTTACCAACTTCAATACTCGATTAGTGACAAAGTCATTTGCTATCACAACTGATCAAAGCACGTAGAGCTATGCAACAACAAAGTGCAAAATCACTGTCTCAGGCACAGCTCATAGAGAGAAAGAACGAGAATAACACTCCACTCCTAGCAGCATCAGCACCTTTCCATCCAGGTAGGAGCACATGGAAAAGGAACGCCTCCTACCAAAAAAACCAAGAGTCACTGATTCTCCAGGACGTTCTCTATGGTCCTCTAGGCCAAAAAAGCTTTCCCCAGAGAGCCAATCCAATCTGCCATCATTTTTTAAATGCTAGTCCCATTATCAGGCCATGGTTAGAGAACTCAGAATCTTTAAAATATAACATGCAAAAGCAAGCCATACATGTTTAAAAGCCAATGTGTGCCAAGAGCTATGATATCAAAATACATTCTACCTAGACCAAAGAATAAAATGAAATTCTTTTTTCAGATCATGCCTTTTTGCGGCTCTTACTCTCATTTCTACCTGCATCTTTAGGGACCAACTTTGTCTCATTAGTGCTGCCTCCACTGCAATAGTTCAGCGATTGAAGGCAGTTATTTGAAAGCAGAGTACAAGCACCAAACACAGTAGCTAAGTTAAACTTCACAAATTGCAGAATCTGCCCTCTTGTTGGTTTTTAAATGAAGAAATGGGGTTTTATTACAAAAAACAATATCTGTGAAAGTTCTTGGGCAGGAAACAGCACTCCCCGTATAGTGTCCCTTAGATTCAAACTATGTGGCTGGGAAGGGACTTAGGAGTTTGCAGCACATAAAGATTAAGGGGATTTTTATGAAGAATTTTGTCTGCATCACGTGTTTCTGGAAGGATGCAATGGAGACTGGTAGCAAGAGGATGGAGCGGGTGTCAAAGGAACAGAGGAGGAAAAGGGAGTCAGCGCTCACAGTATATACCCTTTCCCAGCTTGGAATTCTGAATCATGTGCATGTATTACCTATTCATAAAACAATAATAATTTTTCAAAGAATGGCATAAAACCCACCAATAAAAAGAGCGTGTAAAAACAGCCTTCTCTTGCCAGTGTCGTCATAGGAGTCAAGGAAGGAGAAAACACAGATTCGTCACGGGACCTTTAAATTTACTTCTGAATCTCAGCTCTCATTTCCAACTACCAGGGGCTTCTCCACCTGGAGGTCCCACCTGTGGGCACCTCAAAGACAACATACCCCAAACCCAGATCCTCCTCTCTCCCCTTTCCTTCCCTCTTCCCTCCAAGCCAGATCCTCCACCAACATTCTCAGTCATTATTAGAAACAACTACCCATTCAGCTTCCCAATCTAAAAACTTCAGCACTACCTTAGGGACCCTCTCCTCTCCTCGCCCCCATTATAGTCACCAAATATTGTTAATTCCATCTTAATGGCGTTTCTCACACGGGTAACCTCTTGTCCTGTCCCACTGAACTTTTCTGGTTCAACACCTTACAAACTACATTCCTTCACTGGACTATGACTCCCCTGTCTGATTTTCCAGCTAGCTCATTCTCTACACTTCCCCAGCCCTCACTCCCATCATCTTTCTCAAACAAGATTATCCGATCACGCCTAAGCACATCGGATAGCTCCCTATTGCCTACAGAAGTAAGCCCAAGGGTCCTAGTTGACAGATGACACTTTACACTGAGAACTGAACATTTCATCCCTGATACGTAACCCATGGTCCCCGTGCTCTGCCCACTCTGCTGTAACAAGCCTTGTTCTTGAGTGCCTCCACTACTTTGTACTTGCTATTTCTTGACTTGAAAGCTTCCCCTTCCCTCCACGCCCACCTGCCTTGTCCAGAAAAGAAATTCCCATCCTCCCTTCTAGATTCTCCAGTTTACACCTTCTCTGAAAAGCCTTTTGGGGCTGCTCTCTCCTCTGTGCTCCTCTTAGACTTTGTGCACAGCCCGATTATCGCCCTAACACACTCTCATAATTATTTATGTTTCTGTCTCCCCTGCCAGAATATGAACTACTTTTAAAAAACAGCTGCTATATTTTATTCATCTTTGAATCCACTGCACCTCCCTGCTAGCATTGCACATAAATGTTTGCTGAATGAATTGGCTGAAGGTACTTTGGTAAAAATGTAACACATTATCCCAAAATTTTATAGACCACTGTGGCTAAAATCTCATTTCTTTACCCTCTCTCTGCATACCTATTGGCACGCTATCACAGGTCTCTGGAGGGCCAGTTATTCAAAGGGAACTAACAAAGTGCTTGCTATTTGTAAACAGGGCCATTTGTAAACCCTTTGGGCTAGATTTAGAGATTGCCTTTCTAACTCTGACAAGCTCCTTTGAGCCGTCACTCCACTCTAAGAAGCATTTCTTTTCCAAATGTCTTGAGTCATAAGTAACCTTTGTTTACCCTGAAAACACTTTCAGGGAAGCTGAAAGGAGCTAAAAAATAGTGTAGTGACTCTGCAGGGACCCACCTGGTCAGTGAGCCTCAAGCTCACCTAGAAGGGAAAGAGGGGCTGCTAGGCTCAGCTCCAGTCTCTGCGCATTTGCGGGCCATCAGCCACTCAACTACTTGAACCTCCAAGAGCTCCCTGCTCCCCAGGGAAGACCACGGCAGCCTATCAATCACAACGTTATTCAAGTAAAACAGCATCATAAGCAAAGTGATTACCCCAGTGGCCAGAAGAACTTTTGCAATTCCTGTACCCAATTCCCAGGTGTGAGTGTGCAGGGGAGCGGGGACGGGGAGTTCCCCCCAACACAAAAAGCAATTCTCAACACCCTCTGGGAGTCCTACAATTTAACTCAATTCTGACACTATCTACCCAGAGATAGCATCGGATTCCACAAGTTAAGGGCTCGGTCATATAAGACTGCCCTACCCATCGGCTTCAGACCAACCAGCAATAATAGATTGGAGGTTCCAACGATCCTTGCCTTGGGTTTTAGAATCCAGTCATAAGTCCAGTTTGTTACCTGTGCTTCTGACTGACTATAAGCCAGAAGTCTTCACAACCCCATGGGGGCTTTCCAAAAGTCACCTTACTAATATAACAAAAGATAACTTTATTGCTGTCACCAGGGAAATTTCAAAGGTTTTAGAAGCTGTGTTCTAGAAATGGGAATGAAGAACAAATATGTATTTCTTATTATAAATCACAATATTATAAGTGGGTAACAAATTAGAGTAAGATTGGGGCTACAGGCACCCATGTGGATGGAGCCCAAGGGGACAGAGATCCAGTGACTGCCTCTAGCCTCAGGGTTTTTGCTTTTGCTCCTCTCTTTTTCCCTGGAATGTCCCCCCCCCCATATAGTCATATTCTCAGCTCTGCTAAAACTTCACTTCCCAAGAGGTTGTCATAATGACTCAATCCAGAAAAGCAGTGCCCATGACTCTTTATCTCCTCACCTGCTTTGCTTATCTTCACAGCACTTTTAGCAGCTCACAGCACTTGTACTCGATACCATATTACCATCTACGGTTTATATGCTGACCATTGTCTCCATCTCCCCGCATCCCCCAGCCCCTCATCTCCACCACTTCTTCGCGGAGGCCAGGGACCTTGTCTTGTTCCCAGATAATCCAAGCACATTAAGTAGTCTCCCAATAAATGTTTGTGGGATATAAACCTAAAAGTAACAAATGAACAGGACAAACAAGCAGAGACTCATGGACATGGACAGTGGACTAGTGATTTACCAAAGGGAGGAGGTAGATAGGGTAAAAGGGGTCAAATAAATGGCAACAGAAAGAAATATAACTGTGAGCAGTAAACACACAATGACATACTATTGAATTGTACACTTGAAACTTATTGGATTTTGTTGCTCAATGTCACCCTAACAATTTTTAATAATAAAAATAAAATAAAAGAAAATAAATTTAAAATGAAATAAATTAATTAAAAACAAAATAAAAACACTAACAAAAAAAAACAACAAAAAAATGTTTGATGTTGGGGTAAAGTTAGAGAGATGAGCTAGAGGCCCCCATGTGCCCAGCTGAGTGGTCTGACCCTTCAGTGAGCCTTTCCTTCCCTAGGTGAGCGCTGAGCCTCTCCCTGGCTAGAAGGGTGAAATTAGGAGAAAAAAAAGGGCCTAAGTCACTTGCAAGTGAGCATTGGCCGCTTTGCAGTGTGGTGGTCTCTGTTCAGCCCAGATGTCCAGGGTGGGTACTCACGGTTCTGGGGTGTAGAGGGGGTCCGAGCCATGCCGGACATACTGGGTGCAGTGGAACACTCTGTAGGCCAGTCCTGCCAGAAAGTCTCGTGGACTCAGATATCCCGCCACCGGCCTCACCGTAAAGCCGGACCTTTCTGAAGAGGCAATAGAAAGTCAACTAAACATCAACCCGACAGCACCTGAGAGCCCAAGCAGAGCTTTCTGTTTTTTATAAGGATGTTCTAGAAACAAAGTAATCAAGGTCCTAAAATTCTCGACAATTGAATGACATATACAGTTGACATGGGTTTGCAGGTCCACTTATACATGGAATTTTTTCAATAAATACATTCAGCCCTTCTTATCCACATGTTTCATACCCACAGATTCAACCAACTATGGATCAAAGAAGAAATTTCTCACATTCCCAACCACGTTTTCCCAACCACAGATGGAAATTACTGGTTGAATCTAGGGATGGGAAGGGCCAACTGTACAGTCAAGTTGTATACAAATTTTCCCCTGCACTAGGGGCCCCTGCATTATTCAATGGTCAACGGTACTGTTAACAGCTCTCAAGTTGTGGCTTCTGATTACTAAAACATACTGTCAAACGATGGTCTCCAGGGGAACAAGACATTCATTTAAAATGAAAAAAAAAAAGGTGAAAGAAATATTTAAAGATTTAAATTCAGAAGCCAAATTAGGATAAGAAAGCTCAAATATACAGGAGAACATTATAATCTGTAAGTGATGCTTTCCACAGATCACCTGGTATCTTTCTAAAACACACACCTAGGTAAGGGGTGCAGTTTTCATGTATGTGGTCGGTCAACACACAGCTAACTCACTCCCTTCACTAGCATCATGGAATCAGTTCACACTACAGCTTTCTATTGTCAATACCATTTAACTCCTTCATTCTATATTGCTGTTTTCTGTGATATTATGAAAACAATCACATCAATTACTGCAATTTGAAGAGGTACACTAAAGCTCTATATGCTTTGTTGGTTTATGGTAAGAGGAAACAAAATAAATAGAATATAATAAAATCTATAAAATTTACAGTAGGAAGGCTACTCCTGTCTCGGACATCAGTATTGTAAAGGCTGCCATTCTGAAAACCTCAGATCAACAGGACAGCACCTCAGAATGGTTATAAATGGTTTTTAAAGACAATAACCAATTAAGCTTATAAATAAGTCCTCCTGGAGTTTCTGGTGTCTACATAGAAATAACCCTGTTCTCGGCCTCCTTAGACCTGTAATTCTAACCGTATTATGTTCATTCCAAAGCTTTCGCTTAGGATTGTTCCCCAGTGAATATTAAAAAGATAAGTGTATTTTCTTCTTTTTTTATTTTATCTCAATTAAGCCAGTGTATCCCACATATGGGATTTGAATGGTGGCACACAGAGGAATATTCTTCATTTTAATAGTTACATATTTTATTTTTATATAAATTTTTTAAATATATGTCTGTCACATCAAAAACTTTGTGGATACCATTGTTTAAAAAGTTTCCTTTTTACATAAATTAGATATTTTTTTAAGTGATTCAATTAAATGAAATAAAAACACATACACAGACATTGTGCTAGCTATATGCCAATGAATGCTGCAAACCACACTTCCAATGTCTGGTTTGCCAAGGGTCATAAAAACAACAATAAAAACAATAACAATAACAACACTAATAATAATAACTAAGACTGCTATGCTTAATGTGTGTCAAGCAATAATGTTATGGCTTTCAGGTAAGTCAATTAGTTTCCCCTCCCAACTCCTTGTGTGATAGATAAAGTTATCTTCATCCATGGATAAGAAATTGAGGCACAGAAAGGTTAAGGT
Organism: Rousettus aegyptiacus; assembly: GCF_014176215.1. Classification (NCBI taxonomy): domain Eukaryota; kingdom Metazoa; phylum Chordata; class Mammalia; order Chiroptera; family Pteropodidae; genus Rousettus; species Rousettus aegyptiacus. The sequence goes on from NW_023416295.1 coordinate 115,029,769, forward strand.
AACTCATCTAAGGTCACACAGCTAGGAACTGGCAGAGTAGAGACTCAATCCCAGGTATTCTGTATCCAGAATCTATACTATACCATACCACCACTCATAAAAATGTTAAGTTGGGAGACAGATATGGCAAAAAGCATAAGATGGTATTCTAATTACTAGGGTTTGAAAAACAATGCAGTAAAAAGCATTCCCCTTATGTGAGCAATCAAGCCCATAGCAAATATATAATATGCAGATAACTCTGTGGGAAACAAAGAGGGACATGTCAGAGGCAGGGCCATTAGGGAAAATATAATCTAGTTAAACAACAACATAAGGCATTATGTAGATAGGTGCAGATTAAGTGATACTAATCAGTGGTTTCTCAATCTCTTTCCATCAGTAACAACTATTATGGATGAAGTTCATCCATGGGCCCTCCCATCATGCTAGGTGTGGTTTTCAGTGTAACAGCTGTCAGACCATGCCTATCCCTCTCTTGATTCGCATGTGGTCTAGAACAAAATCAGAGCAGGAGAGGTCATGTTCAGAATTCATAGAGGAGACAGTGCTCTGAGTCTTGAAGAGTAGGTAGAATTTGAGTAGGTGGCGATAAGATGACTTTCCTAGCAAGGGGCAAAGCCTAAGCAAAGGCATGGAGAGCCCACAGCTAGAACAGAGGGCACGGTCATAGCAGGAGGCAAACTTGAAAATCTGGGTCGGGGCTTTGAACTGAGGCTGAGTAGTTCAGAACTGGATTGTATAAACCAGAGACAAAAATAATTATGACCTGTAGTTCAAATCCAGCTTGCCACTCTCTTTGTACACCCCATGAGCTAAGAATAGTTTTCACATTCTTTAATGGTCACATTATAATGGTTACATAAATACCTACATAATAGCTTCAGTTTTGCCTCTTGGCCCTCAAAGCCTAAAATATTTACTATCTGGCCTTTTACAGAAAAAAAAAAATTTGCTAACCCCAATAAAAATAAAATAGCTTCTGAAATGTAATGCCTTTGGGAGCTTTACCTGGAAAAACTGGACAGGAGAGTAGAAGGAAGAAGATGCAGACATCAAAACTGTAAAATAATGGGGACCTCAATTTGAATGGTGGCAGTGGAATGGGAAGAAAAGGACGGGTTCGCAATGGGTCACAAAGCTAGAGGTGGCAATTCTTGGAGAACAGGGTAAGCTGAATGATATCCCTCAAAAGATGTCCACATCACTAATCCCCAACCCTGTGAACGTGTTCCCTAACAAACTGGAAAAACAAACTGTATGGATGTGATTACGTTATGCATCTTAAGATGGGGAGATGATCCTGATTATTCAGGTGGGGCTGAAATAATCACAAGGATCCTTATAAAAAGGAGGCAGGAGGGTCAGAGTCACAGAAGGAGATTTGACAATGGAAGCAAGAGGCTAGAGTGATGTAGGGAAAGGGCCGTGAGCCAAGGAACGCAGATGGACTCTGGAAGCTGAAAAAGACAAGGAAACAGAAGCCTTCAGAAGGAACACAACCCTGCAAATCCTTGATTTTAGACTTTTGAGCTCCAGAACTAGAAGCTAATACATTTGTGTTGTTTTAAGTCACTACGTTTATGTCATTAAGCTGATCCATCTCCCTGCCCAAAGTCCCTACTCTGCTTCCTGCAGGTGGCCCCAAGTAATCATTGGTTCGATGCTTCTCTTTTTAAATTTTTTTTTTCTTTTTGGAAAAAGGGCCATTGCTGCAATATGTGTCCTTGGAAGGCAAAAGAGGATGGTGGCCAGGAAAAGACAGCCTGTATGAAGCCTTACCTTTCAGAAACAAGGAGACATCTTCGAGTTGAGGCACATTGTCCTCCCTGTAGCCACAGTATTTAGTCAGCAGAGGGAAATTTTTCAAATATTCCCGGCAGGCATGAGTGGGATAGAGTTTGGAGAGCTCCCGGAATACAATGCCCCAAGTTTTAGTTTCTTCCTCTGTGTACTCCACCCTGGGGATGGGCTGACCGCTGGGCAGGAGAGAAGACAAATGAATGAATGAACCTAGCCCTGGGTCACTGAGTTATCAGTATTCTCACCTTCGTACCCATCCAAGTTGGATTCTTACAAAGTGGAACGCCTGAGTGTCTAAGAGGACCCCATTAAGCATTATTTTTTAAAGTAAATGCTAATTTTCTAAAATTGCATGTGCATTCAGACTTCCAAATAAACAATTTGGTTAAGTTATATCTTCACACATCCTTATGGAAATGTAATGATTTATGTTCCTACACTGAGATCAGTAACAAGTAAGAGTTCTGGGTTGGAAGGAACTGGTTTAGGTACAAAGCTATGTTCTGACAGCCTTATTTGCAATCACCTGACAACAGTAATAAACAGATATTGCCTCACGAAAATAAAATTGCTGGTGGGTTCTCTTTGTCCCTTGTGGGGAACTCACCCCTATCTCCAAGTGTAATTTCAAGACTATTTGTTCAGTGAGCAAAATGTCTGGGAAATGCAAAAAGACTATTCTAAATTTCAAACTGAGAGTTTTGAAAACGTCAGAATAGGAGCATTTATTACACATCATGCTGAGAGGTGCACACGTTAAGTGCTCTGTTTAGAAGAGGGGTCACCAAACTTTTTCTGTAAAAGGCCGGAAAGTAAATATTTTAGGCTCGTGTGCCATATACTCTCTGTCACAACTGTTCTGACGTTGTATCTTGAAGGAAGCCATAGACAATATGTAAACAAATAAATGTAACTATGTCCTAATAAAACTTTCTTTAAAAACAAGCAGTGGTCTGATTTTGGCCCGTGAGAGATAATATACGGACACTTGGTTTTCAGAGGTAACCCTGGACTGGAGTGGTTAAAGAAGAGACTCTTGGAGGAAGCACAACTTAAGCTGAGCCTCGTTGGCCGGGTAAGTTCTGGAAGCTCTTACACAGAAAGAAATGTAGAAAGAAATGCCATTCTAAAAGCAACCAGCAATCATGAGCAGGGAGCATAGCCCCTGTTACGAACTAGGAGCAGTAGATGGAGGGGAACACAGACATGTGCCTTGGCCTGAGGGACCCACAATCTGAATTTAGCCTCTGATTAAAATATCTGTTTGGAAAATAAAATTGGATTTGAGAAAACCTCTCAAGACATTCTCAACAGCCACCTGCAGCACACCCCACCGCCCACTGTGCCACTCGTCAGAAACTCTGTCACTGTAGTCAATCAGCAAATACACACACACCACAGATGGAAATCCAAATTTATACACCTAAAACTAGGATTTCTGCCCCAGCACTCTACATAAGCCAGCACGGGAACCCGTGCACAGGCAGGACTGCCTCTTGGGGTTGCTGCAGCTGTGCTGCACCTTCCACAAGCGGGGGAATCCCCGGAACACCCCGAGGAGCAAAACCAGGCAGCGGGACAACGGCCAAAGTAGGCTGGCGAACGGTCCCCACCCCCAACCCTCCTCATACTTCTGTGTTCTTGCCAAAATGCTTACTGTTTAAAGTTCGGGTCCAAATGTGGTTCTCGCTGCCCCAAATTATTATTATTATTTTTAATTAATTGCAGTACATGAAGGATGAAGAAATAACACACAGAGAAGAAAGAACCAGAAATTAACATTTGCTTTCTCTAAGTATCAAGACTAAGGGCTTATACAAATCAAATTAGAACGAGATTAGCGTGGTTTAAATTTGGCTGTTGATAACAAATTAAAAATTACAACCCGACGAATATCTGCTGAGAAGATCAAGACTGCTAAGACTTAGCATCTGTGATGAATTTAAAATGAAAGCTTGAAATAAAAAGATAAAAATAGAAAGGACGCCAGAAAATAAATATATAAACGGTCCGCGTCTGGTCCCAGAAAATTCAACGAAATCAATTTGAGTCAAGTAAGCCGATAAAGCTAATAAGGGCTGTGCACAGTTAGAAGGTAGGAAAGCAATGAGGCTGGAACAATAAATGAAATATTGAGAAGCCATTCTGAAAAGAATCATTAGGTCAAACTTCCCCCTTTGACATCAGTCTGCAAACGTGCAGCATTTGAAAAGAGAGCTGAATATAGCCAACAGGAAACGGCAGAAGGAAAACAAGTGTGAGTTGGGGTAGAAAGAAAGAGGCATGCAGATCTATTCCTTAGCAATGAATGTCCAGTGTCACAACCTTGGTAATACGGATGGCCATGTACATTCTCATTCATTTCCGCTTGTCTGCCCCGCCCAAGTAACTTACTGGCCGGCTCTTTGAGTTCCCGGCTGGTGCAGTATAGTACTGCTACCTGATCAATGGCGGGTAAGTCTGACTCCGATTGCATCAAGAGATTTCTCACGCAGCTCTAACCCCCAGCCTCTAGGTAACTCTTTAAGGTAATTGCTTTTTAAGAAGGCTAAAAAAATGTTTTTTAAGTGTTGCAAGAAAAAAAAAGTAAAGGCTAGTTTTATCCATTTAATTTCTATTTAAAATATCCAAATACAGAAAAAAATAAGAAATTTTCCATTTTTCTATGTAGTTAATACAGGTATATAATAATAGCTCATCTTTGAGAGTTACGGTACCAGACACTTTTCTAAGGTTGTTTTTATATGAATTAACCCATTCGATTCTCCCAACTACATGAGGTAGACACTACCATTATCCTCATTCTACAGATGAGGACATTGAGGCTCAGAGAGATTAAGCTGTTTGCCTAAAATCCTAGTGCCCATCTTAAAATCCAGTTGGTCTGGCTCAAGACTGTCTGTAGTCTTAGATGATTGGTATATACCAATGACATAAAAAATTTATTCTAGCCACCAACTTATTTTCATGGTGTTAGCACAAGTTCGAAGATCACATACTTTTGTAGATGTTTTCATATCTATTCACTCATTAACACTTCTCAGTAAGACTGAGATGTAGTTCTGGGTTTCCCAACAGCATAAACATGTGCTTGGGAAACAAGAAATTCAGGAGCATCTGTGTATTTTTTTGAAACTGAAATTTGACATTCAGAAAAATAAAAATTATAGTCAAGGGAAAAATCAGAACGCGTTGCTCTCCTTTGTACTTGTTATGGGTTGGTACATTTTTCATGAAGTGTATGAGAGAGATGACAGAAGGGTGTCCTGATCTCCTCAGGGCCCAGGGTATAGACCCATATATCATTGTACATCTACCTGTGGGTACATGTTAATAACATGTATGGAACAGGCATCTTATTCCAGCATCCTAAAACTCTCTTCTGGCCTGAAACTAGTCACTTAAGTACTCTGCATTCTAGAAAAAGCCCCCAGCAGTTGAAGCCAGGCACCACTCTACAGGTCATGTTAAGAGGCCACAGAAATGGCCCTCTTGGAACACCACTCTGCCTACCCCAGGCCCCACCCACCAGTCTCATAGGGAACCGGGATGCACAGGACTGTGGTGAGACCAGGGTTTAGGGAAAGGGCAATTTCTTTCCCTTTCACTAATTGAGGAGGCCAGGCTGAGCCATGAGAATCATTTGTAAGGACTTCAGATGTCTATGAGAAGCGGGGTCTGGCATCTCGCTTCCCAGCCAGACTCCTGCTGAGCAGCAGGCACCCAGGCTTTCCCCGGTGCTGCCAGGAGAAAGGAGCAGTAGGGAAACAGTCCTGGGAGAGTTTCTGGAAGCCTAGGAGAATGATGTGCTGTGGTGGAGAAGAAGGGATCATTGCCATGTGTCCTCCGAAATTTGAGGTCAATGCGAATGTGGAGCCTAACATCCAGCAAAATCTAGAGATTTCCATGGTACCCAATGCAGTATGCCTGGAAGATGGGGAAGCCCCACCCTTCAGTCCTGCTCAGTTCTCAGGAGGCAGAAGAATGCTCTAGTGGTTCCCATCAGCCCTGGTAAAGAAGCGTTGACATACAAGTGGGTGAGGGGTACACAAGCCAACCTGGAGAAGGGGTTGATGGTATGACCATTGACAAGGCCAAAGGGAGGCGGGGGGCATATCTGCAGGGGTAGAGTGAAGGCAATGGTCCCTCTCCAAGAAAAATACATGTGACACTAGCTGATACCATTGCAGCAGAGACTGCCTCATCAGAAAAAAATCTGTCTGGACCAGGGTGAGTGTGGCCTGAGACCTGCCTACCTTGACATTGTAACAAACCTATAAAAAGCCCTCAGCCTCCTCCCTCCCTCCCTTCAGCCCCAACTCCAAAGGGACTAGAAGAGGGAAGGAAGTGTCGCATAACTAGAGCGCACACGCCCACAAGCATTCACACCCACAAGTACACACGCACGCCTACACACTTGCATACTACAAATAACTGAGGGAAGGGGAGGATACACTTTGAATCAAATTCAAGATTAATCTTTTAAAAAATGAACCAGACTAAGTCTTAAATACCCAAATGAGACTATATTAATAATTGAAAATGACAGGAAATTAGATGTTGCTAAGGAACGAGCTTCCCAACAGAAAAGTAGTATTTGACACAATATAATTGAACGCAGTGAGTGAGGAAAATAAAAACGTTTTACATAGGTATAAACCCCGACAAGATGAGACTCCTCAACAAACTAAATCACATGTAAACATTATCATGAAATATCTAGGCCGTTCCTTTGTTTATACGAAATTAGTTGGGATCTGGAATTCCCAACAACCACCAAAATTATTATTCACATAGTCCTAACTCGCTGGAGAAAAACAGATGTCACTTTCAGTAGTTTCCATTCACTGCAGATTCTGCCTTCTTGCCAAAGAATGCTGAGGATTATAAACGCAATAGGGAACCAGCGCTCAGGGAAGACATACTAGGAAAAGGACTAAAATAGTCACCCTGGAGATTTAAGCTTGACAATGGGAAAAGCTCCCTGGTGCTCTATGTTACTCAGAGATGACTAAGAACTTTCTTTGAAAATACTGAAGGCTGTAGGAGGCATCTCTCTGTGTATAAGGTTAAATCCCACTTTTCCTAGAGGCAGGGGGATGATTCTGAAACACCTGCCTTGTCCCTGCAGAGAGGGGAGAGTGGAAAATGCATAGACAAACCCAAGCAGAGGCAGGTACAGATAGTTATTCTATGTAAGTCCTGAGCTTGTTAGAGCAAAGTTGTTTAACAAATACATTTTTGACGCTGAAATCCTGGGATGTGTACCCCGCTGAGGCTGAAATGGTGGGAGTTCTTTGTGTAGCCAGATGAATAAACAACAATGCTTTCTTTTTATTTAACTATCTGTCTGATCTTCTCCTCCAGCAGGTCCAACAGCAAGCTATTTTCCTTATACATATTTTTCTTTAATTTGGGGGACTGAAAGATATTTGATTATGGTAGTATATCCTGGCTGCTTCCAGGAGTCCTTGCTGCTAGAAATCCTAATGTGAGATGCAGTCTCTCTGCTTGTGTCCTCTTTAGAGGAACTGCAATTCAGGCAGTAATTCACTTATTCAGTGGAAGAATATGTGACAGGCTGTAATTGATAGTATTTACATCAAGATGGCAAGACTGGCTGAAACACAATGTAGATTGTGTCCTTTGAAAACAGTTGGATTTCCTCAGTGGCAAGGACTAAACAGAGCAAAGGGCAAACAGAGAATTGGTTAAGAGGACTGGTGAATCTGATAGAAATAGTTAGGAATGAATTCATTTTCTATTGTATTTCGTTACATACTCCTTGGGCAGGAGACGCCTCACTTATTCAAGAGCTGTTTATCTGCCTGGAATAGATAGTCTCTCTCATCTCTGCCTCATCTTTTCTCTCCTTCCCCACCTTAGACAGTTCTCTCTTGATTGACACTTCCATCTAAGGGTTGCAAAAGAGAAATGAGAAGAGAAAAATTCCATCAGCTTTGCAACTCATTAGCAATTAGCAGCTCCCCTCTAGGTTTGGATGGGGCCTTTGGAGAAAGAGTACCTGAACATGTGGGCAAGAGGTCTCTATCTTTGTTCCTTCTTGACTTATGAGATGCATGTGCTACACTCCTCAATGACCATATCCTGAATTCTGCATCATTCCCTATCCATAATTCATCCTCCTTCCTTCCCATCCAAGAAAGCACATAGGAATACAGAAGAATGAGATTGACATTATTCTAACACTATCATAGAATAACCTTTATTTTGATATCATGTAATTTTTAAAAAAAGAAACATTCAGCATATGCAAAATTTGCTATTGTTACTGAGCATTTGTTACACTTTGCACAACTGAGACAACACAGCAGCCTGCAGAAATTTCGATAAGTACTGTGATTCACCATAATGTTACCTAGTACCTGCTGGGTGGTACTTTCATGAAATAGTGCCTCCTGCAGCCAGGCGTCTCCAGAGTGGAGCCTTAGAGTCAGTGAGTTTTCAACAAGAAAATGGCTTGTGTCACTGAGACTGGACAAAACGTGGCCACAAACAAGGAGGGAAAAATATCCTAAATGGAGTAAATGAGTTCCATTATAGTTATACCAAAAAGCAAATGCCATTATCTTCTACCGATTTCCAAGAGTCCATAAGAAAATTCTAAGGCTCTCAGATTTGATAAAATTACACTTCAGATTTCAGTTATTACACTCAATAACTTTATAATAAAATACAATCAGTAACATCCGAGGGGGAGAAAAACAAGAAGTAACACTTTCAAAAATATTAATCTGTTAAATCTATACCCCCATAACAACATACACTCCTTGAAGTCGGGAATTTTTTGTTGGCGTTGTTCATTTCTCTGCCACCCAGAGTGGAGCCTGGAATATATAGGTGTTTAATAAATAATATTTGTTGAATAAGTAATCAGGCTAACCAATTAAGTTAAAACAAGCCACAAATTTAGAGGTTTAGAAAAATTGCAGTTGTGTATCAGAAAGTCTGACAGAGATGTATTTGTCTTACCTCATCCCTGTCTCATATATTTTAAATGCTGTGTGAAAAGCAACTCCAAAGACTTTGAGATTTTAGTAAGTTTTCTGGTAGCTTCAATTAGCCCTATGTACTACTTAGTTTCCATGTAAGGGGTTCTTTCTTTCTAATTTTCTCAATTCAGGTTTCCTAGGCATTGTCACCCATTCCACTTGTAGCCAAAATTTTTACCAGGAAACAAAGCAGCATATAAATATCCAAAGGGACATGAAAGCCAAACTTAACACAGACATGTTTCCTGGGCTGGACATCTTAATGAATTAACTTTCCGAGATATTTTCAAAGCCAACAGGGCATGATAATTGAATGCTACTTTTCAAAAAGGAAACACGAATCACCGCAGTGACTTAATAACCATCTGAGTTCCACCAAGATCTCAAATCATTCAAGATGTCTGACTAATGTGGCTCAATGAGGGTTCATCTGGTGAGGAGACTGGGCGACCGGAGTCTGCTAAGCTATACCAGAGAGTGAATGTCAAGACACACACTCATTTTCAGCAAGTCCCCTAGGCCAGTCAGGTAAAGAGCATTTGCAATCACATATTTTATTTGCTTTGGCAAATGAGTTTTGTGCACATAAATTTTCTTCAATGAGTCTATGGGCCCTAAGGAACTTTAAGACAGTAGCACACACAAAAAAGTGAGTTTGTTTTGTTCCCACTGTTAATATCGGTGTTGCCCTTATAAGAGACATAATGAAAATAAACTACCGTACCCAGGGAACCACGGAGAGAGAGGAGATACAACTCCCGGAAGCCATTCGTTTTTATTTGTCCTGTGCCCCAGGTTAGGGCTTCCCACCATTTCCTCACCTTGCAGAAAGCCCTTCACATTCTAGAGGAATGATTTTCTTCTGCCAAAACTATCATGAAACTAAATATCAACACCAACAATGTGTCTACTATTCATTGATATGCGCATGCTCGACATACCCAAGGAAGTGCAACTCAAAGAAGGCAATTCAAAAAAACAGCAGTCAACAATCTCAGGCCACTGGAATGAAGAGACCCAGGCTAGCATCTCCTAGAGCTTCACTTTCAACCCCATACATCTTGCATCTTGACCAACAGGGACTAAATGTTGGTAACTACTGGGCCTCACCTCTTTCAGTGGTGGATGAGGTAATGCAGTGACCCTACAACTTGTGGCCCTAATAATAGCATCCATTCATTCCTCCATCCATCTAACCGTAACAGTAACAATAATATAATAGCACACGATGTGGATTTTGACATATGAGGCTCACCTTATAGGGTGAGTAAATGATTTAGCATTCCTATTTTATAGTTGAGGAAATGGAGGCTTAGGGGCAGAATAATCTGTCCAAGACCTATCAGCTGGAAAGTGGCATAGCAAGGACTGGTTCAGGAAGACCAGCTCTAGAGATCTCACTCTTAATCAGTACACCTCACTGCAATGTATTGAGTACATAATATGTATCCTGCATTGAGTCTGGCCTCCCTTTCCTCATTTGAAACTTATTTCCCTCATTTGAAACTAAGGGAAATAAGACAACTGCACAACACTGAGAGGATCGAATGATACGTCATCTGTTGAGTTTCTGAGCCAACGCCTAGGACCTAGTAGGTACTCAATATTGGTTGGTTCCCTTCCTCCAAGTGTATAGAAATGAATAACATTTCATCACTTCCCTGCAGGGCTGGAAATAGGTCTGGAGATGACAAAAACAGCACCTTTTCATATAAATCTATTCATCTCTTGGACAGGATCTGTGGAAGTAATTTTAATTCTTCATGTTCATGGAAATCATTTTAAAGTAAAAATACTCATACCTCATTCCCTGTGAAACACATCAGAATTTGGTGCAACTTGTCAGAAATACTGGGCCATACTGTGTTAATGTTTAACACAGCTGTGGGAGCCAATGCTATAATCAGACAACATCCTACCAAGGCATTCATGCACATCTAAAAACCCCACCAAGCCCAAAAAGTGAAAAGGAGAAATCTTTCCAAATCAATTTTCCCTTTTCTTGTTCTTTGCAACTCTCAGGCTTTTAGCCACTGAGCTGAACTTCAGGTAGTGAGAAACATTTGGCATGAAAATGATTCTCCCATAAAGCCTGATGTCTTTTAGATTCTTATGAGAACTGCATAGTTCATATATCCTCAGAAATATGTGTAGAACAGAAGAACTTTTTAAAAACCCAAGTCATTTAACTCTGTTGCTCTTGTTCTCAACTTGTGTTTGATACCACCTATGTCAAATGAAAGTTGCTATGCAGATTTTTTTAAAAGAAAGAAAGGGTGTGGCCTCTTGGGCAGAGAAAGTTAATTAGATTCTACAGGAAAGGCACTCTTAAAACCCCTAATGTGACCTTTCCCAGAAACTATTCTAGTCATCTGGGAAATGACCCCAGTACTACAAATATTTGCTTCTGTTCTACTTTTCAATTTACCGCTCCATTTCAGAGAAATTAAAGCATCAACAACTGGTGTTTACGCAGGAGTCACAAAGTACCCAAACAGCCACATATATCTCAGTTTCATTCAAAATCTGGGAAAGCAAATCAATGAAGGATAATGAAATAGGATAAAATTAGCTCAGTAGAGAAGAAAACATATTTGCCTTCTCAGGTACCTGTTCTCAAAAAGGCAGAGAAGATAAAAAAAATTAAAAAATAAAAAAGCCTAGTCTCACATTACAAGAGTCCACAATTCATCAAAGTGACCATCTGCCAATAAAACTGATGAGGAGAATGTCATTAAAGATAAAACCTTGCAACACCCCTGTTACATTTTTTTTCCTGTCAAGAAACCATAACATTTCCCTTTAATTCTTCCTTCACCTTCTATTTGTTTGTTTCCAATTAAGATTTGCCTATCTAAAAATAGATAATGTAGCACTCACGACTCCTGTTAGTAATGCATTTCTTTAAGCTACATTCTGAAACCAGGCAGGATCCATAAATCATGCTTCTTCTCACATGAAATGAGGAATGCTAAGGTCAATAGAAATTTCTGGAAAGGCAGAGAGGTGGAGCCACCCCAGTTATTTTTCTGCACACTGCGGTAATTGCAAATGCCTCCCAGGAAAAACTCAGCATTGGTAATCCTCCAGCTCAAACAAAAACTAAATGGTCACAGCTACCTGGGAGTAGGGAAACCCCAATATGCCCAGGAGTGGTAACAAGAGAAAAATTCTGAGATGTTCCACATTAAGTTACAGCAGGTCAGAGAGTAAGAGAAGGAAACAAGAATGGTTAACCAATTATTAGCTGTGGGTCAACTAACAAAAGACTGTTCACGTTCCTGAATGTATGCGGGAGCTTCGAATCAACCTGCAGGAGTCTATTAGCCAACCAACCAACGACCAAGCACTAGGTCCCATGGCTTCCCGCGCATGCATTAACATTCAGTACTGTTGCCTGTAACCAACCAACAGCAGTAAATGAAGAGACGAAGTACTACCATTTGCAACAATGCAGATGGACCTCGAGATAATCATGCTAAGCAAAATAAGCCAGACAGAAAAAGTTGAAAAATCACATGATATCACTTATATGTAGGATATAAACCTAAAAGCAACAAATCAACAAGACAAACAGACTCGTGGACATGGACAATGGACTAGTGGTTACCAGAGAATGGGGGGAGGGGGAGGTAGACAGGGTAAAGAGGGTCAAATATGTGGTGACAGAAAGAAATCTAACTATGGGAGGTGAACACAATGTTAATATATATATACGCCTTACTGTTAAATTGTACAGCTGAAACTTACCAGATTTCATTAACCAATGTCACCATAAAAATAAATAAATTAATTAATTTTTTAAAAATAGTAAATGTTTCTTCCTTGCAGACTGTGCACCTATCCTAGAACTGCCTCACTCCACCTGTTTGTTTTGGTTTTTTTTTTTTTTTTGCTTTTTATTCATAACCAATGTAAATTATTTCAAACAATTTACATCTTTCTTCCCAAAAACACAATGTATAAAAGTGCCCGTCAACTCTACGATAATGGGTACGTTGCCCGTTCCATCTAGCCATGCTGCTCCCGATTTCGATTTCATGCCCCAGGACCTGGTCCTTTTCTGGCTAGCATAAGGCTCAATAAAACTTTCTTTCAGAAAAGCTTTCTGCCATGAGTTTTTGTTTGTTTGTTTAACATTGGGCATTGGGAAGTAAGAGGCAAAGCAGCCAACATTCTATCCAGTATCTGCCAAACACTTCTACTCAAGGGAGCCTACCTTTGCCTCTGATCATCCATCACCTTCCTTTTCTTTGTAAACCTATGATTGACTCCTGCCAAGTCATCCAGCAAAAGAGAAAACTGAGAAGACCTCCTGAAAAGTAAGATTCTGGCTTGAAAGCCCAAATATGTTTATTCCAAAGTACATCCACTCCCTAATTATGTATCTATTTAACATCTTAAAATGCATAGCATATTACTGGATCTCAGTCTCAGAGAGCTTCATTTTAACAACACGTGGTATTTGAGGCTGTGGTTGGGGGAAGGAAGGTAGCAAAGAAATGCCCTTCTCTGCTTTGATGGGGTGAGGAGGTTACAATCACCACCACTCCATGCTGAATGAGAGAATTGTCTCTCTCTCTGATGGAGCTGAGTAGAATATTCACAAGCTCACCCAAATTGAATGTGCCTGCTGGGCTGGTGATTGCCTTTTCAAATATGCTAGTCTCCACTTGGGGCTGTTTTGTTTTAGAGTCTCTGTTTAGCTGTGTACCTACCCTCAGAGCAACTGTATCACAAAGGGTGCAATTTTGTAAATCAAAAAATCAAGAAGTAAATAGGTTAGCAACTAGAAAAAGCCAGAGAGAGAGAGACAATTCCCTGCCAATTGTTTTTCAAGCCTCAACCCAGCTGTGTTTATTTCAATCCATTATATATCCCACGAGGGTCAGGCTTCCTGCAGCGGGAGAAGAGCACAGGGCCGGGGGGGGGGGGGGGGGGGGGGGGTGGGGGGGGGGGAGGAAAGCGTAATCACTGCACAGGGCAAGGATGCAGTGCCTCTAGGCCAGGGCCGGGCAGATGTCCCAAGGCCCCTGTGAGAGATAATGCGTAGCCTTGAAGTCAGACAGGGCTGGTTTGAGTCCTGGCTCCATAAAGTATAAAGTGCATTAAACAAATACAAGAACTATGCATTTCGAATATGCTGAGAATTCTATAAAGAGAATGACTTTTATAAATTCCAAGCCACTTAGTTCTGTCACTGTTATTTTCAACTTGTATATGAAAACATCTATGGCAAGTCTATGGCAAGGCCACATCTAAAAAAAAAAAACAATGTGGCTTCTTGAGCAAAGAAAGACATTTGGATCCTATAAGAGAAGCATACTTGAAACCCTTGAAAATGACCTTATTCAGAAACTATTCTGATCATCTTGGAAATAAACCTAGGACTACAAAAATTTGCTTTTGCTCTACTCTTCAATTTACTGCTCAGCTTTAGAGAAATTAAAACATTAATGACTGGTATTTATGGTGGTGACAGGATCAGCTGTGTCACCTTTAATAAGTTTCTTAATGTCTCGGAACCTCAGTTTTCTCATCTTTAAAAAGAGTACAATAATGGCACGTATCTCAAAGACTTATTGTGAGGTTAAATAAGAGAACATAAGCAATGTGTTTAACATGGTGTCCAGCACATGGCTGGAATTTAACAAAAGGAAACTAAAATTACCCGAATATGCCAGCTGAGAGGTCCACTTATGATAAACATTTCTACCACCATCAGCCATTCGGGGATGAGTCCAACACAATCCAACCCAACCTGTACCCTCTAACCTTAGCTGAGACTCACGGGACTAGCAAAGCCTTGGAGAGGGTCACTTTTCCAGATTAAAAAAGTAAGCTGTGTGCATGAATTACATGAAACTGAAAGGTGTACACACACACACACACACACACACACACACACACACACACACTTTTTTGAAAAGCTCCTTTAACCCAGCCCACCATGGAGCCTGAAATTCCTTAATTCATTCAATTCTTAAAGTCCTGTACTTATTTTAAATGAGCTAAACAAATGATTATATGGAATCAAGGAACCATTGGTTACTGGACACATGATGATAACAATCACAATATCATAGATTTAACACTAGCTGTACCAGTCAGCATCTGGACCCTATAATCATTGCTAGTCCTCCCAACTGTACAAGGCAGATATTGTGCCTCTTTTAAGATGAGGATGACACTGAGACCCAGAGAGGCTAGCTCTGCACTCATGGCCACAGAGTTGGTAAGTGGAGCAGGAATCCAAACCCAGTTCTGTCCAGCGTTAATGCCTGAACATTCTGCCACATGTTCTGCTGCACCATGCTACCTCGGTTTCCTGTCGATTAGTTCTATAGTTAATGCATGAGCACCATTGTGGTAGAGAAGTTGGGGAGGGTCTTGAGGAAATAATATTAAACACAAGTTAAATGTGTGTGTCAGACCATCTCTAAGACAGTCCTCAGCGAACCCCACTTCCTGGTACTCATGCCCATACGTGATGTATCAGGGTTTGGTGAATTCTGCCTTGCTCTCTTTTGGATCGCTTGATTCAGGGAAACCAGTTGCCATATTTTGAGGACACTCAGGCATCCCAGCAAAGAGGTCATCACTGCAAGAAACTGTGGCCTCTCACCAACAGCCATGTGAGTGACCATACTGGAAACAAATTTTCAGCCCCGGTCAAGCCTTCAGATGACAGCTTGCATGGTCAACAGTCTGACTCCAGCCTCATAAGAAATCCTGACCCAGAACCACCCAGCTGAGCCACTCCCTAATTCCTAACCCTGAGAAATTTTCTGAGATAATAAGTGTTTGCTGTTCTAAGCTTCTCGATTTGGGGGTAATTTGTTATACAGCAATAAGTAACTAATGCAGTATAAAAATTAGATGGAATTCAGGGCTTAAAGAAAGTCTTGGCCAAGGGGATTGAAGAAGCATGTTAACCAGAAGGTAATAAAAAGATTCGGAGCAGGAAGGTAGACAAAAGGAGAGATTAGTCAAAAGTGAGAAAAATTATTTTACCAGGGATACATAGCAAGTATTATATAGCACTTCGTATGTAGTGTTCTAAGTCTTGACAGTATATTAGCTCATTTAATCCTTATAACAATCCTATAAAGCAGTAGTAGATAAGGAAACTGAGGCACAGAAGACAAATAAGTTGCAGGGGGCCCTCAGCTGTCTACGGTAAGGCTGAAACTCACTGTAGGCAGTCCAGCTCTAACTTCTACCCTCTTAACCACTCCACACACACTGCTTCTGAGCTCAAAAGAGAAAAGGAAAAAGCAACCGAGGCCCTTCCAGTGGGTCAGGGGTCTGAGCAAACCCCAGGCTTTTGATCTAGAGTTGTTGATTATTGTTTTGATAGAGATAATAGTAAAGTACATGGTGTAGCAATGTTCCACTGATTTCATTTAATCCTTAAAATACTCCCAGGGTGAGTCGGAGAGATACTATTATCTCCCCATTTTACAGAGGAAAAAACTGAGGCTGAGAGATGTTAGGAAACCACTTGGACCTCTGGTTTTCTTGGCAAATCAGGAAAATTTTCAACTTTAAGTAAATTCTGACATGTTGAAACTCCCTTGCTTACCTTACCCACTGATATTTGCTTTTACTTATTTACATTTCAGATTCCGTGAACTAAAAAACAAGTAAATAAAGCAAAGAGGAAGCAGCCCATGAGAAGAACATGAGGTTCATGTACCAACTTGATTTCAACCTAGAGAAGGTACATTCATAACAAAACACAATCACAGTAATATTCAAAATCAATTTAAGCAAACAAGAGTGGCATAATTAAAGTCAGAGCTCAGGGCCTCTTTCCAAGAGAGTAAGATGGATTGAAATAACTACCACTACCCCTACCACATGTATAATTAAATTAAATATGCATGCATATTGTTAAGGAATGATCATTATAACAGCCCCCAAAGAAAAATTTGTTTATTTCTAGTCAATTGAAAAATGCATTACTGATTTTTTGCCCCAACACTATAGCAATTGTGAAACCCACAGAAATGCAGCAAAGCTAATGCCAAGGTTAAAATATGGAGGTGCCAACGACAGAAAACGGCAGCGTTTCAGATGAACCTTACAGCTACAACATCACAGTCATAATTTTCTCTTCCTCCACATGCCATCTGCCCCCCACGCACTTCCATTTCCTCTGAGCTACAAGTCTATGCACACTTCACATTACCTAATCATGGGGCACTTCTTTTTCTGTTTATACTAGAATTTCTTTTATTTGGGTTGGGGAGGATGGGCTGTGATCTACATCTTTCACACATGAATTTAGAAACAGTGCCCTGTCAATCAGGGCATTTGTCCTCAGGTCTTCCATGGAGAATATTTGCACTAATGAGTGTTTCCTCTGCTATTATTGGTGAGATGATTAGGTCTTCCTGACACGTGTGGCCACATAGCTCAGGCATGTCTGCAGGCAGCAGCAGGCCTCTGGGCAATCAATCATGTTTCTTGGCAGCGCTGTCAATCAGAAACTCACCAGAGTGGCACCTATCGACTGTTCTCAGCATGCTGACACGGTCCCCAATCTCTCTTCTCCTTCAGGTTCATGGTAATACAGACTTTGAGCCTGCTGTTTTTCATCATAGAGTGGGATTGTTTCATTTTTCTCTGCGTGTGTCAATTCTTCCCCCTTGCTTTATCCTTTCAAGACTATCACAGAAAATATAGTATTCAACACAAATTCCCCAGAGGGGCTTCCTCGCCGTGGTTTCAATAGATATTATTCTGTATTTCATTTCTTACTCTTTCTCTTACCTTTAGACACCTCAAACCACATCTTGCCAATCTCTACGACAACCCCAAGACATCTACACTCCATCTTCATCTGTATTTCTGACCATGTATTGACTTTTCCTCAGTGTCCTGAAAGCCTTAACCAACTATCAACAGGGAAATGAATTATTCTCCCCATGTCAGAATGGTCCCCAATTTAATCACCAAACTATATTTGCAGGGACCACACACTATGGGTTTTTCAAAACCACCTCAATTTCAAATAATCTGCTTCTCAAACAAGTGGTTCCAAGTTTTGGTTTGGAAAATCAGATCATAGCACGCTGCCTTAGCTTAAGTAATTATTGTATTGACATCTTTTTCCTTTGCTCACTCAGAAAGCCATCAACACTAGGGAAAAAAAACCTATTTCAATTAGAAACTGGTTTTACTTTTTGTAAAATAGAAGGAAAACTGACTTATTGCATTGGAAAACTAGAGGTAATGGCCCAGGCCCACTTGGAGCTTGTTCACACCTGTGCCCCAACCCGACCAGCACCGGACCTTGAGCCCCACCCTCCTCAGCGTATTTGCAAACACACATGTGTTTACACACACACATGGCTAGCCCTCATCCAGCTTCAAATTCATGCTCATCAAACCTTCAGCAGTGATGGCATGAGGGTAATTAAGGAATGAACCTTTTCTCTATACTTTCCACGAATCCTAAGTTCCTGTTTTTCAGATTTAGCCACTCCTGGTAGGCACCTTTCTCACTCCAACTTCTTACAAGAAGCACTTAAGGCAACTGGCGATCTGTTATCAGTATTCCAGCAGCTTCCACACACACAAATGGGAATATGATTGCTTCCTATGAAATCTCTCCATAAAAAAGGATGTTGGGAGGAGAGAAAAAAAAAATGGCCTAGATAACAGAGGCTCTATTCATCCCTCTGGCAACCAAATCAAAGTTGTGATGGAAACAAGGAGCAGCAGCAAGGAAAAATCACCTGGGATCTAGATGAATAAGTCATACAACTATGAAAAAATCCAAGAAGTCACCCTGCAGAAGGTAGGACGGGATGAGGATGCGGGACTGCCCAGTCCCCAGCGGCTGAGTAAGAAAGAGGCGGCAGCAGCGGCAGATTCTTCTTAAAGGGGCCGCCTTGGTGAGTGGATTTTCATGGTGACGGACCTGCTAGCTCTAAGCATCAGTGCCCATTCGGCTGCGTGCAGGGGGCACGAGGGACTTACAGGGAAATATTGTCAGAGTGAGGGCTGAAGCAAGACTCACTTGGTACAGAAGTACCAGTGGTATCTATTGTTCCCTGTTGAGCCCTCCCTCCTACCAGTGCACTGGACACAGGGCTACCATAACTGTGACACCATCAAACTGGATAACAGAAGTCGCTCCACCCAGAGGATTCCCTGAAGCCCCGCCTTCCCCATCTCGGGCCCCACCCAAGCCACATCCAGGTACACCTCAGCGAGTCAGGTGCTCCTTGCTGAGACTCACACTGGAGGAGGGCAGCTGGCTTTGGTTTCTGGTTGTGGCCTTTTGAGGCAACTATATAAGCACAGCATCTGTGGACTGCTTGCTGAATCTTAGCAGGTGGCCCTGGAGGGGCAGAGGCTTGGGCTAAGTTTGGCCTGCAGCTGAACCCATCTTAGGACTGTGCCACTGGTCACCTACTTCACAAATCCACACAAATAAGACTGGGAGTGCTCAATGAACTTTTGGGAAATGTAGAGGACTCAACAAAGAGATAAAAATGGAGATGAGATTATAAGAGGGAATCAGTCTGAAATAGAGAACACATTATCTGAAATGAGAAGTATATTAAATGGAATCAACAAAGGAATAAACAAAGTGAATAAAGAAGAGGATCACGTGCCCTATTCAGAGGACAGGAAAGCCAATCAGGACACTCAATCAGAATGGCAAGAAAAAAGATGCCAAGACTATAAAGATGATTTAAGGAGGATATGGGATACTATTAAGGTTCCAAATATTCATCTGATTGGCATAATTGAAGAAAATCAAGATGTTGAACAGCTATTTGAAGAAATAATGATGGAAAACTTCCCTAACCTGGTGAAAAAAAAAAAAAAAGGACATAAAACCCCAGGAAGCTCAGAGGATTCCAAAAATCAGGGATCCAAAGAGGCCCACACCAAGACACATCATAATTAAAATGCCAAAGGTTAAATACAAAGAAAGAATTTTAAAAGCTGAAAGAGAAAAACAAATAATTACATATAAGGGAACACCCATAACACTGGCAGCTGATTTTTCAAGAGAGACTATGTAGGACAGAAGGGCTTGGCAAAAAAATCTTTGAACAGGATGAAGACCCAGGATATACAACCAAGAATAATTTATGCAGCAAAGCTATCATTTAGAGTTGAAGGACAGATAAAGAGCTTCCCAGATAAAAATAAAGGAATTTATCACCACCAAGGCAGAATTACAGAAAATGTTGGAGGGACTTTTTTTATGAAGAAAAAACATGTATGTATCAAAAACAGGAATAAAGAATGGTAACAACTACATTCCTATCAATAAGTACCTTAAATTGAAAAGAATTAAATGCTTCAACCAAGGGATGGAGTGGCTGAAAGGATATGAAAACAAGACCTTTACATATGAAAAGGAAAGGAATGGAAAAAAGATATTGCTGTGATGAACCTAGAAGGTATTTAAGTCAGACAGAGAAAGATAAAATTATATAATTTCACTTATATGCAGAATTTAAGGAATAAAAAGAACTAATCAAAAACAGACTCACAAATATAATGGACAATTTGTTGATGGACAGAGGGGAGGGAGGTTTGGGGAGCTGGGAGAATGGGGTGAAGGGTTAAAGAAGTACAAATTAGTAGCTGATGGATGGTCACGAGGATAGGAAGCACAGCATAGGGAATGCAGTTAGCATTAATACATTGGCTAGGTGGAGGGTCAAGGGAGGGAGAGAGCAATTGGGGGATCATTTTACTAACTAAACAGATGTCTAACTAATGTACTGTATACTTGAAACTAAAATTTAAAAAATAAAAAGACATGTAAAAAAAAGAAAGGATGTCGGTCAGCACAAAAAGCATCAGTATATACAACAGTCTTTACATGAGTTTTCTTCCAAGGGTTACTTCCAAAGACATTTGAGCTGCAGCATTTGTTAAGGTGGCAACAAAAACAATAGTGTTAACATAGCTACAGAATTAAATAATAGGTCAACCAGAAATTGAAGATGGCCTATGGGAAAGGGAGGAGGGGAGGTATGATAACAAGTGACACTTCAGATCTTAAATCACGTGCCAGGCACTGTGCTAAGCCCAGCCATGCATTTTCTTTTGTAACCCTTTCTACAACCCTGTGAGATGGGTCCTGTTATTAGACACACTTTCCAAATGAAGAACTGGGCAGAGTGATGCTGATCACCCAGCTAGGAAGCAGTGGAGTCAGGACTCAAACCCCAGATTGTCTGAATCCAGTGCCCCAGTTTTTAATCACTTTGTTATTCTATGTAGTCAGGCTGAACTCAGCACTCCAGGGGAGAGGGTTATAGAGGCCCTGGATCCCAAACTCTTCTAGTTAAAACCCTTCGCTTTGACTCTATATCCACCAAATAACTTTCAGGCTATAATTTGGCCTCTCTGGTATCATGACAGCAGGGAGAGTCATATGAGAGTAATTTCTCTCTGTAAAATGATGAATTGGTGGTTTCCTCCCTACCTCAGGCTTCTGAATGGTCAGTTACCAAGAGTCAGGCCCTTGAGCCTGAGCACACTCCAGCTCCATAAATGGGGGCCAGATCCCAGAAGGCTCCAACTCCAACCAGCCCTCCTTTATATGAAATCTCCACCACTTCCAACCTCTAATTTTTACTTTTGTTTTCCATGAACACTGCTACTCAGTGTCTCTCTTTAGCTAAGGGAAGATGGCAAATGAAAACTCGTTAACATTTTGAGAGTCTCACCCTCCATCATTTCTGTTATATCCTCTTCTCCATATAAATATGTTTTCTTTAAAGTAAAATAATTAAAAAAAAACCTTCCTATTATCAATGCTTCTTAAAACTGGTTGACTCATATATGTCAAATCTATTAGTGTCACCACAATATCGGCTTGCCTATTTGTCCAGTTTCTGGGCTCTATAAAGAAATAAGTAACATTTGAGCTGGTGCCTTGATTGCTATGTTCACAAAATCCTTTATATACGATAAAAATACACATATATTGTTCTTATATGTATAATAGATCACATATAGCACCTATATATAAAATATCTTTTGATCTATCTTTTTTCTAAAGGAAAACACTCTGCCAGGCACTGAGCATTTACTATATCCTGACAGATAATACCCTAAAGGCATGGCCTGCCCAAACTTCTTCTAAGGGTCCATCTATGCAGACATGGCCTGATTCCATGGGGAGGGTCTGTAAACCAAGGTGAGCTAATCTTAACACACACAACTACTTCCCAGGGCCTGATGTGAAAAAGTGAGCAGTGAGCTCAGGCCATCAGGGTGCTATCTTGCTTACTTGACTAGGAAACACTGAAAGATAGGGCTGGTGAGCAATGGTGCTGAGTTTGGGGGCATGAGTTTGGGCTTGCGCTACAACAAGCTAACAGAGCACTGAGATTGTGAGAAGGTAAAAAGTCACGGTAGTCTGAAGACGATCAAGAAGTTGTGTGGAACAGAGGAGATTAGAAGGGAGTAGACATGTGTAGAAAAGCATGTGCCAAGTAGTCCTTGTTTTCAGGATGATAAACATAGCTAAGAAAGAATGAAGGATGCCTGGGGCTTGCAAGGAAGAGGGGATGAGAACCAAAGCATCAAGGGAAATTAGAAATGAGCAATGACTGGTATCATCAGAGGTGCGATGTAGAATCCTCTCTCTCACTTCACTTTAAGCAACTGTGTGTCATATTTCTCAAAGGAAGGAAGGAGAAAAGAAAAGATGGATGGATGGATGGAAAGAAGGAAGGAAGGAAGGAAGGAAGGAAGGAAGGAAGGAAGGAAGGAAGGAAAAGGAAGGAAGGAAGGAAAGGAAAGAAGGAAGGAAGGAAAGGCGGGAGGGAGGGAGGGAGGAAAGCACACCTTTTATAAAACATATAATGTCCTAAATTCTCACCAAGGACAAACTTGCCCCACAAGATAGCCCAGTTTCTCACCTAGTCTCAATTAGAAAAGAACTTTACTACCACTTACGGATTTACATTTTGTTCTGATGACAAGATTTATGTGGCTGATCACATACTAGATAAAGTAAAGACAGTACTGTGATAGTCTATAAGTTGTATTAGTGTTAGCAGAATAGACGGAAACCCAACGCCCACTCCACTTTTCTAGACATGACCTGCAAGCAACACACTACATTATTGCCTGTCACAAACATCCTGTCATTGCTACTTAACACCATGCACTATGCACAGTCCTCACCCCAATCCTGAGGTTCTTCAATGTCATCCCAACCCTAGTCCAGGACTGGGTATGAAACGCTTTCATAAACCCGCCAATTTACAGGAAGGTTCCCTGTCCACATAAAACGAACACATTTCTTTTCTATTATAGCTGCTTATACAAGCCCTTTTGCCATTTCTTGCTGAATTCTCTACTCTCATTGGGGAAACTAAACATTGAAGGAGGTTACTGAAAAGTGAAGTCAAAAATAAAATCAAAATACATTTCCTGGGTCCTGCACAGTGTACAAAAATGGCTCCTTGCTTTAGTAGAGCTGCAAACACAGTGGTGAAAATGTAGCACTTGGCATGGGGCCCACGGGTCTCATTCTTTTACAGTTATACCCAGATGTCAAATATCAGTGTTAGCCTTTAAAGCCTACGGAGTTGGTGAGTGTTTAAAATGCTTCATGTCTGCCTTGTGGAAAAGTTAAAGTGAAGAGAAGACAGGTCTGTTTAACACAACATGTGTTTTTCCTAACTAGCCAGTGACAAGTTGCAGAAAAGAGTTATTCAGGTACTTACTATTTATAACCCATGGCCACATCCACAAAATACTTTCTTCTCTGTCGATAGACATTGTCCTTAAATCCCTTAAAGAAAAATAAGATTAAGTTATTTAAGAGTGCCAAAAAATTAGCTGCAGAAGGCCTAAAAGAAAATTGCTCTGGCGTTGACTGAGCATTCCATTCAAATGTAAATTTTTATCCTTGTATGGCCATCTTGATGACACAGGCAGAAGCAAATTGTTCCTACAGTAAAACCTCATTATATTTTGTCTGCACTAATTTGCGATGTGTGAGAATTCAGCTAAAGTTTACCTTTCCACTAAGTAGGTAGACTGGATTAGCTAAGCAAATTGATATTGAGAACAGTATCCTTTGGTTTTCCAGTATCATTTACATGTAATTGATCTTAATCACAAATTAATCTTATCTTGGTCATTAAAATGATCCCTTTAACATGGTTGTTTGATCAGTTAAACTAAATTTAATTGCCTTATATAAATGGCCAATAAATGTGCATTCATTAAAAGTTCTAGCATTCACAATAATTATAAAATCCCCCAAATTAACATGAATTAAAGAGGTTTTGCTGTATTTTATGAGCATAGCCACACAATGCAAAATTGATTTTAGGGGGTTCATGCGCAGGATAGCAGGTTAGCTCCATTCTACTCTAAGTTCCTACAATTCTGATTAATCTTTAGCAACTTCAAGACTTTTTTTATCCACGTTTATCCCAAGTCATAACACTTGGGAAATTAAACATCCTGACTGTCATTCTTCAGTCAGCTGGAATCCTTCCAAGAAGATTTCTGGGTTTACTCAAGAATCTCTCCTCTTGTCAAAAGACTTTCCATTTTCCTTCCCTTCTGATACTTTCAGATAATCAATTATTTCAAGGGTTGTTTCTTCAAACTGCTGGAAGCCCAGAAGGAATTGTTTCAACTTAACTTTTTACCACTGCAGCCCCAAAAGATAACCAGGAAACAGCGGCCACTAGGAGAATAGAGGCAAGGCAAGGAAATGGGCCACTGGGATCCTGAGCTCTGAGAGGAGAGCTGCCACAGGCCCACAAGTGCCTAGCCCACCTCTGCCGCAGCTCAGACACTTCTGCAAGGTTAGCCTTTCAAGGGAAACCCTGAACTCATAGGGAATCCTTCCAATCTCTCTTCTGCTGAAAGGACAACTGGCCAGATTTCAGGCCAGAAATCTTTGCAGAACTGTCCACTGGATGGAAATGAAGAACTTCCATTGCGAACAACCTTTCTCTTAGCAATGACAAGGGAGTTAATTATAGAGGGAGAGATAGTGAAGGCATTGTGATCAATTGAACTCCCTGCAGAAATAAAGTATCCCACCCTAGAAGCTAGCGGTGTTTTCCTTTTGCAATGAATTGTTTTTGTTTTTGTTTTTGTTTTTAACTGGGGCTCCTGGGCAAGCTTGTGAAGCCTTAAAATATGTATATACAAAATTCTATGACCATAGCTACCACATTCGCAAATGGGTCTGCAACCTAAAAAGGGGTATCTTGGTGAAGAGGCTATGTAAGGTCATGCTAGAGAGTACAAGTTATGACACTCACTAGTAATACCGGGCAACCCAGGCTGGTTAAACTGAAGAGCTCCATGTACCTTTATCACTCAAAAAGAAAGCAGGCCATGACAAAAGAAAGAGCCATATGAAAAGCACAGCATCTGTTCTCCGGTTCCTGCCAAACCGGACACCATGGTAACAGCATCGTAATCTGCTGGGCTTCCTGAAGAATCTCAATTGTCTCTCCTCAGCAAACACCTGCACCTTTTCCAGGCATTGGAGAGAGTAATTTACTCAACATGCCTCATTAGCCTAGTGTGGCAGTGATTATGCAAATGTGTGGGCGATACATGGCCTCCAGGATTGAACCATGGACTGGCAAAATAAAGCAGGGATGCTGGCTTCACTGACAATTACAGAGACACGGCATTCCTTGGCCATCTACTCTGGCCTAAAGCCAGGAACAAGGTTACCAGATAAAATACATGACACTTGTGAAATATTTGGGGCATACTGTAAGAAAAAATTATTTGTTGTTTATCTGAAATTGAAATTTAACTAAACATTCCTATATATTTATTTACTAAATCTGGCAGCCTTAGGGCCCAGAAAGTATCTTCCGCACACCCACCCTTCCTCTCTCAATTTAAATCAAGAGAAACTGAAGACAAGCCACCACCCTGAAGGGCTCAACTAAATGCATATTGGCACCCAAGCAGCTATCCCAAGTAAGTAACCCTGATAGAATATTAGGATCAACTGAGAAGCTTTAAATACTACTCCAAACCTAGCCACATTCCCAGAGGTTCTGATTTAAGCACTCTGAGGCAAGACCTTGGCCTCAATATATTTTTAAATCCTCCAGATTATTTGAATGGAAAAGCTAGGGCTGAGAATCATGGAGC
Source organism: Rousettus aegyptiacus (assembly GCF_014176215.1). Lineage (NCBI taxonomy): Eukaryota > Metazoa > Chordata > Mammalia > Chiroptera > Pteropodidae > Rousettus > Rousettus aegyptiacus. The sequence continues at coordinate 115,055,730 of NW_023416295.1, forward strand.
TAGGACATTAGTTCTACTACTTTAGAGCTCATCAGAATCTCTTGAAAATCCTTTTAAATGCAGATTTCAGGGTCCATCCCTGAAAGTTCTAATTCATTTGGCTTCACATGAGCCTCAAGGTATTGCACTTTGAGCAAGCACCTCATGGGTGGACCATGCTTTGAAAGATCCCAGTCTGGATCCCTGATACTCAAAGTGTGGTCCCCAGACCTTCAGCATAGGCCTCAACTGGAATCTCACTAGAATCTCAGGACCCCCGTCTGCATTTTTAAAAGACCTCCCGATGATTTATTTGTCCAATAAAGTTTGAGAGGTCAGGGACCATACTCTCACAATCACCCCTGTCTCAGGGCAGGATTACTCCTAAGCACAGAAAGTTCTTACACAACTTTTCCCATCCTCATCAAATAATAACTTATAGAAAACACCAGCTTGCCAACATCAAGTTTTGCATGATAAACATTTCGTGTGCTCGTAAAAGAAATGTGTGGTTAAAAAAAAAAAAATGAGGGAGGTAGAAGACTGCTAAGTACTTGCAATTATTTCAGGTGGCTGCACAGAAAATAAGAGAAGGTACCATAAGGTGGGTGTAATTAGGAGTAATGGAGCAAAATAAAGCACTGGACAATGCACGCTGCATATTGGAATAAATTTTTTCACAGCAAGGTCAGTGGTTCCTGTGGCTGTTCCTTTAAAATGGTTGATCCCCTTTCTGCAGCTGAGTAATTTTCAAACTAGACTAAGGGGAGGATTTGGAAATATGAGATTAGGAAAAAATCCTTTACTGTTCAGGCATCGATCTGGATGATTTAACACAGCATTTTCCATTCCTGGAATTAAGTATTTACTCTTGCCAAAATGCTGTTTTATTAACTAGGCTTTACAAACAACCCTTTGAGGTCAATAAGAATTTTATTTCCACTTTTTACACAAGGCATTTGAAGAGCAAAGGTGGAGGGACTTGCCTAAGGTCATCTTGCAAACTAACGGCTGGTGTCTGGAAAGTCCTAATACTGCTATCTCTTAAATCATACTTCCGTGCTCATTCTGACTTCTCTGGAGATGGACAAGGGGAAGACGACAAATGGATGATTATTAAAGGCACTTTTGGGCGTTTTACTAATGTTCAGGAGCTTTACATGTGAATTGCTATGAATTATTCTGAAATGTTAGGCTATGATGGCAAATGTAATATACTGTGTCTTGGAATGAATTCAGCTTTTTGGAAATAATACAATTTAATTAGATCTGTTTGACCATTTGTTTGAAAGATATGTTATGAATTAGTTTGAACCGGTTTATTATTCTAAATGACTGGTTCGATTGAAAATTTCCCTCTTGTTAAAGCAGTCATATTTAAATCAGAGTTCTCAAACTAAAGTGTGGGCTTATTAAAACAAGCTCCCAGGTGCTACTGAGGCCGCTGGATAGTATATAGTCCCACTATCAGATTTCTAGATTTCCTCCATTTAAATAAAACAAATATCATAAGCCATTACCCTCAGACCACAAAGCCCTCCTGTAAGCATGACCAATCTGCTTGAGTTTCACCCTTTTATCTGCCTGTTTTTAGACAACAGGCACAGAGGGAAAAAAAAAAATGTTTGTAATGAATGAGTACATTGCTTATTTCTCCCAGACTATTAACTGTACTTCATTCTACCCATAAAGAAGTTCCGGGTCTCTTGTGTTAAATAAAAACTGATGTAAAGGGAGAGGAAGGGAATAATGGGAAATGCCGACCTACGTATCATATTTCTTTAAAGGTGGTTGTTTTTATTAGAGTAGATAAAAGATGATGGTAAATAGATTCTGGTAGATGTGGGAAGAGATTTGTCTTCCATCACAACTTTATTCTAAACCCTCTGCCTTACCATTGAGACTGAAGTCCACTACATTACTGTTAACTACCTCCAGTCAAGGAAAAGCAAGGAAAAGTTTATTCTCTCACTGAACCCCATAATGCCAAGTCCTCCCCAGTTCCCCAAAGGAATGATCCATTTCAGTTTATCATTTTTCCAAGGGCCGCCATCTGCAAGTATATTTCAAACTGTCTAATTCTACAGGAATATTCTCCAAGATCTAGAATCTCCTTCTCTATCTAACCCTTTAAAAAATGAATGCTGTATGAAAATGCTATCTTTCTAACCTGCTTGCAGCCAACACATATTTACAGGGAAGTTTTATCACTTAAAAGTCTGCTCTCGATTATGGGCAATAAATAATTAATTGTTCTACAATAAAGCATTATGGCACAGAACATGGCGCACAGCCTGGCAGGTGGGCAGAGCTGAAAGAGCATGTATGTAATGGGTTTCACTGGACACTTACTGGGTGATCAGCATCAAGCTCAGAACCATACATGAGAACTCTGTGAGAGCATTTGTTTAATTCAGAGATCTTCCGGGGGAACCAGGGCACATCCTCTAGCTCTGTTGAAAACACAGTGCAGTTTCAAAAATATTAGCTCACAGATTGTGTTTTCTCCTTCACAACATTTGTCAGATTGCAAGATCACCCGACAAGCAAAAACTGGCCTTGCCTTCTTCCTCTGTCCAAATGTTCTCTGGTGGATTCAGTGTCACGATTGTAGTTTGAAATTTCAGCAACTGAATGAGCTCATTGAACTCCGTTTTGCCACACTCACAGTCCACAAAGATCTCAACCTCTGAACTTCTTCGCCGGGATCTCCTGGACTCAATATGAACCATGTTGACATGTTTTTCCTGTGGAAATATAAGCAACAGTTCTACATCACCTCCAGGGCACAATAAAAGAGATGCCACCAGCCGTTCTCGTTGTGCCCTTAAGAAAAAAAGGTACCAGGTGTCCTAGAAGAAAAAAAGACAATCACCTGACTCCTGGCTTGATGAAAATATGGACATGTTTTCCACCAGTGTCTCTATTAATAGAAATAGAGACTGTATGTAGGTTTTTCTGTCTCATTAAAAAAAAAAAAAAAGTGGGGTATTAAGGTATGTGAAGAGCCATATAAAATATATTACGATAGAGAACATCATCATTTCCCAGAGCAGTTCACATCCATAAGTGGTGCGTGTGATTATTTAGGGGGAGGAGGCATTAACTTACCATATTATCATATAATCCCCAGATTTTTATATTTATTTTTATACATTTCCAAAAACATAACTAAAACTCAAACCTCTGATTTTATGGTGGTATAAAGTCTACTATAAAGTCCTCAAATAAATGATTTAAAGGTTAAAAATAAAATAATCTTTGAAAAAATAAGTAAATAGTGCAAATGGTAGGCAGATAAAGTAGAAATTGGGAAGATGATATAAAAATGACTGATGTTTGGGAAACATGGACCCAAACGTAGCCCACATCCTAGGAAAAGAAAAGGAAGAAAAGCAGCTAAGAAAAGATCTCTGAAAGCTGAGAAAAAAACAAAACAAAACAAACGTAAAAATCCTAAATGAGACCCCTTAGTAACTGTTCTCTTTCAGTTCCCCACAGGCTAGCTTCATAGAAGGATGTTTTGTTACAACTATCACCCCATAGTGGATTTCAAGGGTAAAAGTCTTCCAATAAGATGTCCGAGGAATGGCAACAATTTAATACTTAAACCTCAGGTTTAAATTTCCCCAGAGATATAGTCTTCGTTAGTCATTAGGTGTCGACTAAGATCTCCTCTCTACCCTAAATCTTCCCCAAATAGGCAGATACCTCCCCATCACTCCACGTGATATATTCTGATCATCAGTACAACTCCTAATAAAATGCTGGATAGTCTCAGAATTTTTGGCACAGGAGCAAGATAGGTAGTTTCCAGTGCCAGAGTAAGATTAAATCAAACAGCATCCAGCATCTTCTATATAAAAAAATGAGTCCCATGACAAGAAAACTAAATGCTCTGTTTCTGTTTTGATTAACCTTTACACTAACGCCATATTTAGACTATCATTAAGTTCAAAGTTCAAGAGTCTTCCCACATATTCAGTCACTTTGGACTTATAATGTCCTTTGGTTGAAGCACAGTAGGTATTTTTAGACAAGGGGACTGAGTCCAGATGGAGTAAGTGGTTTAGCTAAGGACCCGTGACTAGCTGATGACCAAGTAAAAATCCAAGACTGCTAACGTCTTCTCCAGGGGTTTTTCCACTGCACCCAGCTTTGGGCACTGTATGGAGACAGCACTGGATCATAGAATTATGCATAAAATATTTCCCCAGATTTCCATTACCACTGTTTATGATGCTTGATCCTTTCTTCAAGGTCAAAAGAGAACAAGGAAATATTTGCCAAATGAGGCTGCTAATTTTCCCTCTATAGTCATCAAAGAGGCATTACAATAATACCTCATATCTGTACACTTTACGAAGCACATTCACTCATATTACTTCATCACAACAACCTTGTTAAGTAGGACATATTATTGCTATTTCACAAATGAAGAAATTGAACCTAAGAAGCAACTGTGATTAGCCAAGCCAGAACACAAGTCTGAATCCTCTGACTATAACTCCAACCATCTTTCCACTGCACTAGCAGCCCAAGGCGCCATGAAAAGCTGTGTTCCCTATCTTATCTAATCAGCAGCCATTGCCCCAAAACAAAATACATTTGTAAGGGAGGGTGATTGCTGAAGAGAAGGGAAGCCATCAGGTATACCCTACAAGAAGGCAATAGTTTTTCTAGGCTTTTCTAACCTCACCCTCAACTAGGCTCTTTCTTGAGGATTTAAACTACTGATTTGGGCCTGGGAAAAGGCCACTGCATTTCTGTAAGATAAAGAGAGTAGTCTCAGTTAATACATAAGGAGAATGATTCATCTTTACAAAAGACATGCTAAGTTCATGAAACAATGAGGTTTAGAGAAATACCAAATGCCTATTCTCATATATCTCATTTTATGCAGCAAATGTTATCCCAGGACATGGGCGTACTTCAAACATTGAATAAAAAAAAAAAAAAAAAGGCTGCAGGCTCTTGATATTAAAGATACCCTGTTTGACTCCGTTGTGTCTGCATTTCATGTGTGACGCTCACATGTTTTAATTACTGACTTCCTTACCTGGTAACAGTCTGCAGAACTACTAGTAGGCTAACTCTGAATTAATAAAACATAGTCCACACAAATCTGCTTATTCCATTGTTTGTCAAACTCCCCATGAAGTTTTGTTTCTTTGAAACTTTCAACACATTATCTAGAAATTGATTCAACAATGTTTCAGAACAGACGACAGATTTGTAATCATACACACAGTCACTTTTAAAGTTACACAATAATATTTTACATTCACCTGAAAGAGTTTCAGCGCTTTTACCAATCCACCAACTTCATTTTTCAAGGAGAATACAACCGCCGTCTTGCCACTTTCAGTGGCAGTTTCACTTTTGCTGCTTCCCTTGTTGCCTTTTTTATCATCATGTTTGCTAGAGTTAGCTTTATTTAGCTTCAAGAAGGAAGAAATACACACAAAAATATTAATTAGGATTCTAGAGTTCTCTTTTACGACTAGATTTTTTTTTTTTTCAGGTATTCCATTCATATGCTGGAAGCCCCAGCAATCATATAAACTCAAGGAGAAGTTGCCATGTCAACCCATATCTTTTGATCATAAATATTGGTCAAATTCACTCTGGGAAACTATTTCCTGATGCTCTAAGATATCATCCAGTGGTTGAAAGTAAAGGGGGATCAGATTTGATTCACTTCAACAGCAACAGAAATCTGACTGTCATAAAGTAAAAAAATCTCTCATATGAATAATTCCTGCCTTTCTAGATTTATTTTACATCATAAAATTTGATCTGCGAGCCTAGTTGAACCATGGAAACTACATTCATTATTAAATATAAAAAAAGACTAAATGTATTTTTCACAATACTCATTTTAGTTTCAATTAAGTCTTAAAAACAAAATATTCATTTTATTCTGAAATATGTGAGGCCACGCACTGAAATTGATAACCTTACTTTCTGCAATTAAATCCACATTGCCAATGTGAATAAATCTATCTACAGGAGTTCTGCACAAAGGAATATATATATTCAAATAAGGCCATCTGTGTCAGCAGATAATATCTGAAAAAGTGACTGTTAAAATTCAGCTACAAAGAAAAGAAAAAAGAAAGAAAAGAAATGGGGTGGGGGATGGGGGGAGATGGGGAAGAGGGGCGAAGGGGGGAAGGGAGTTGAAGAGAGAGAGAGAGAACTAATCATTAGGAGCAAAGAGCAGAATCTGAGAAACTGAAAAAGATTAACACTTCATTAGCCATTCAAGATACTATAATGCATGACTAAGTAATGACTATTAGTACTATTGATTAAAGACAAAAATGACAGATTTCAGAAACGTGTCACATTGTCAGAAATGCAGAATAAAAAGCTGGAAACTTTTGACAGACAAAGCTAAATTAGGGCATATTTTTTTGTACATGCAAATGAAGAATTCAGTAAACAGAGAAATTTCTCCCTGCCAAATAGTGATATAATACAATCACACCAATCTATTACTTTCTCATGAAACAGAAACGTACATTAGAAATGTAACCCAGTGAATAGTGATTTGCCATTGTCTTCCTCTGATTTCTCTACTGGCTTTATTTTCACATGTTAGGATTGCCTCACTAGATTTACATATCATAAAAAATAATATTTTATTATTTATGACTTGAAGGAAAGAAGTTTATGCCAATATTGGCATTTGACAGTATGTTCAGTCATTAAAAGCTGAAATGTACTCTCAACATCTGCCTGTTTCTCACTACATAACACATAGATCTTATATCTTTAAGTAGCATTTTTATTATATGAAATGGTCATATATTAACCATATCTCTGAGTTTTCTTTTCTTTCTTCTAGAAGTTCATTAAGACTTCAAATTTCCTCAATATAATATCTCATCCAAATATTCATGATATTTAAGTGTTAAAAAAAATTTAAGTTTTTGATCTCATTTTTGCAAGTTGATTTAAATAAATTCTACAAAACTTGCTCTGATTACTTTTCAACATTTTTAGCAGTAATAATATAGCAATACAATACAATCCTCTGGCACATATTTGGAGCTACAATATTAAAACAAATTTTTCTATGATACAGATGGAACTGTAATTGTTTGATAATGTCTGCTAGTAGAATAATGAAATATCATTTAATATTTTTAATGACTGTGAATCTGAATACATTTTTCTTTCACTGTCTTTTTTATTAAATCCCATGGCTATCACCTTAAGTCAGAATCTAAAATCATGCAAAATATTACTTTTTTATTCTGTTAATAATAAAATATAAAAACTGCCTTAAAGATTGAAACAAGTAGTGTATTGCTTTCACTACTCCATCAATTACCCTGAAAAAAAAATGAAGTAAAGAGGAATGCAGGAAAACTTTTGAAAAGAATTCGATCTTTCTTTCATTCCAATAACCAGTACCTATAGACAAAAGTAGAAAAAAATTACTTCTGTGTTTAAAGATCAGGCTTTGTGGATAGAATGGGGTATAGAATACACAACAATCTTGCAGGAACTGTAGAAATCTATTTATTTCTTCTCCTTGTTTCTACTCCATAACAAATGGCCTTTCAAAATTCTACACACCTTTTTGGTTGTGGATGTAAGATACTGACTGGTTCATAACAACCCCTCATTCTTAATGTTCAGGACCTTTTTTGCTTTCTACTTATAAACTTTGAGGAAAGGAAGTTTAGCACTAGCAATCAGCACATCTGCTTTACTTTATGGGGAGAGAAGGAATACTGAAAGCAGACAGTAGGAAGTCAGGGTACACAGATCATAGAAGGTGTTGAGGTGTTTGTGCTTCTTCTACGCCAGGTGTTCACATGGCAGGATAAGATGATCGCTACCCTAGAAAACTCTCTAGAGAGTGCCAGCTACTCAGTACTCACTGTTAAGCTGCCAAGTAGCTGATGCTCTTCGGGAACCGCTGAATCCAAGGAAAACCCTCTCCTTGCCCAGTATTTACTGGAAAACATCATCATTGCCGGCTGCATGGATCCCGATGTAATTTTCTTTCTCTGCAGCAGGGGGGACTAGAGGGGCAGTAGCAGCGCTGGAGGAGATTGAGAGAGGAAGGAACGTGAGAACAGTAGCCCACTCGGGGTGCTGTCCAGATCCCTGGTGCTGAAAAAAGAGCAATGAGAATTCTCCCCTTCCCAGGCTTCTTTATATGAGTGACTGGGGACTGATGGAAGGCTGATTAGAAAGAAACTCATTTCGGGCTGCTGATGGCCACGGTCAGATTACAGACCTGAAGCCTGGGGTTATCTGTGCTCATGGTGCGATTTGTTTCATAGGTCGAGTAGCAGTTTTGGTATGGGTGGTGGAGAACAATACATAACGGGGTATTATTTGTAAAAGAAAGCATCTGTACCCTGACATTAGCTTTCATCTCTCAAACCTGCTACTGGCAAGTTAACCTCAGCCTTTAGCCTATGAATTCAGAGGGCTTGTGTTTTCTTTCCAAAAGGAGGAAAATAATTTAAGAAAAATCAACACTGCTGAATCCCTAAGCCATTTGACTTTATGTTAATAAGCTTTTTCTGTTCTGATGTGTTATGATTGTGTGCATGCGTGTGTATGTAATAGCTTTCATAAAAGGCGCTGCATCCCAATTACATGATGCCGCTTCGTGGTGATAATGAGGCAATTGTACTGTAAGAAAATATGAGGCTTTGATTTAGCCACAAATACATTAGCCATATGTTTGATAAGCTACATAGATATAGTTGAGACACTGACCCTAGAATCCTCCTAAGTGGGTAGGAAAAGGAATCTAAGTGCCTATATATTAGTCATTCCTGTAATGCTATTGATGGGTACTGAATTTTCTCTCTACTTGTAACTAGATCAAATCCAACAAATTTGAAATATATGTATTAATTGATGTAGTTTTATTAAAACTTTAGTAAGTCACAAAATTCACCGTCATAGGAAAATATTGCCAACTTCCTGAAAAATGGAAGACTCTTGACAAAATGTGCTTTAATGAATAACTACACAAAACCAGGAGCTAACACTCCTTGTCTATACAGAAAACAAGGTGAAAAAAATCAAAACAGGAATAAACTAATATTAACTGAATTTTAATTGTTACTGAAGTCTTGAAGAGAAATAATTATTTGATCTAACTTTGGAAATATTATTTGTCTTGCATGTCCCCTAAAAATCAGCTCTGAATAGCTAATAAGAAAGTCAAGTTTAAACACACTAACTGAAGTAATGATAATAATAGTAGCTAACATTACTGAGTGTTTAACATTTGCCAATTTCTATACTAAGCAGGTAAAAACTGGATTCACCATCACAACAGTTACAAGGCAGTAACTACTATTTACATTTTATATATGGAAAAACTGAGGCACAAATAATTTAGGTAACTTGCCAAAGGTTCACACAATTAAAAAGTGATTGAAGTAGTATTTAAATTTGGGCAGTCTGGCTCCAAACTCCATGCTCTCAACTACTATAGTATACCGCCTATTGAGAATTTCAAACAAGTAAAAATATCTTAACATGACTCAAGAGGTCATACATAGATTATTTCAGCTAGGTCTGGGTTTTGGAAGATGTGTAATTCAACAGAGATTTGTTCACTCACTTTGTGTTAGGCATTGAAACTTGAGATGTACAATGAGTGAGATACAGTGCCTACCCTCAAGGAGATCACGGACTAGCTGAAAGAAACATACATGCAAATAGATAAGTGAAACAAAATGTATTGACCTCTCTACAGAAGACATTAGAAGCATGAAGAATGTAATGGAAAGAACAAGAGATGTTAAGGGGTAAAATCCACAGGACAACATCTCTACTCAGATGTGGGAGCAGAAAAAACAAGTTCCAGTATAACTCCCAAATTTCTGACTTGAGAGATCAATGATAATGTCATTCACTTACCTAAACCACACATAAATAATAGCAATTTAAGAGAAATTTTTTAAAGTTCGATTTCATACATATTGCATGTGAATGGTTAAGTGACAACATCCAATAAGCAAAATGAGACTTACTTGAATATAGCAGTTTGGTCTTATCAAATAACTGAAACTATGTGAATATAGCTTCGCTTATGGAGAATATGTTGTTTGAGAAGCCAAGAACAGACCCTGGGAAATACCAAATTTAAGAAGCAATTTAAAATAAAAAATCAAGAAAAATAAAATTAAAAAGTTCAGAAAGGTAGGAAAAGGAAAGCTAAGAGAAGTTTCTAGAAGACAAAAAAAAAAAAACAAGAAAGATAGGATAAAGGACTGATTGCAAATTTGAATGCCAGGATTTTTTTTTTAATGTATATTTAAAGAGGATACATTTATTATTTTTGTATTAAGATGATAGCCTAATGAAAATGATTCTTTAGTAAGATTTAATCTAGGCAGGACAACCAGTTGGAAGGAAGAAAATTGGTTAAAAACTTGAACTAGGCATTGGCAGTTATAAACAGAAAATTTCAAAATAAGAATCCACAGGCATTGGTGGCTCATTGACTATTACTTCTGAAAAAGAAGATGAATTCAAATATAAGAAAAAACTAAACTAAACTATAAAGCCTCTATGGCTGGAAATAATGGGATTTCCACTACTTCCAAAGAAGGAATAAGTTTTGGAAAAAAGGGAATTTTAGAAACAGTGAATTTAAGTTGACCACAGTAACACCAAATAACTTTTATAAGCATAAAATTCAATGTGGCGCTGGAGTTTGAGAACTATATTAGAACTGGCAATAAAAATTTGAGAGTAAGTCAGTGATGTTAGCTGATATAGGACATGAACTCTCCAAATAAAATATATAAATGGGGGACAAAGAGATTGGAACCCTTGTGTACTATCAGGGAGAATTTAAAATGGCACAGCCAATGTGGAAACAGTATGGTGGTTCCTCAAGAAAGTAAAAACAAAATTACCACATGATACAGCAAACCAACTTCTGGGTATATATATCCAAAAGAATTTGAAAGCAGGGTTTCAACGGGATATTGGTACACTCATGTTCATAGCAGCATTAGTCACAATAGCCTAAATGTTGAAGCATCCCAAGTGTCTGTCCATCGACTAATGAATAAACAAAATGTGGCATATATATGCAATGGAATATTATTCAGCCACAAAAAGGAAGGGAATTCTGACACATGCTATAATATGGGTAAACCTTGAGGACATTATGCTAAGTGAAATAAGCCAGTCACAAAAAGACAAATACTGTATGATTCTACTTATGTGAGGTATTTAGAGTAGTCAAACTCATAGAAACAGAAAATAGAATGGTGGTTGCCAGGGGCTGGGGGGGAGGGGAAAAATAGGGTACAGAGTTTCTGTTTTACAAGATAAAAACTTCTGGAGATTGGTTGCACAACAACGTGAATGTATTATAATTAAAGGTAGAACGAAAAAAAAGAAGTCATCAGGTAACTGAATGATTAAAGGAGGTAAAATATGAAAGCTTAAAAAAGACATGACCTTGGGAGACCACCTAAGAAGACCAGGTGCTGTAGGAGTAAAAACTAAAAAAAAATAAGGGATTGTAAACTGACAAGGTCCTTGCAATCTGTGAGACCAACCAAGGGTTGCCTCACCTAAAAAATAAAAATAAAATAAAATAAAGATATGACTTGTGATAACAGTTTCATAAACTACAAAGAGAAAGGGAATGAAGACTAGAGGAAGACTACTAGATTTGGCTATGAAACTTGTCATCGATGACCTTAAAGGGTACAGTTTTAGCAAAAGAGAGGAAATAAAACCCAGATTACAAGAGTTAAAGAGAATGTGGATGCTGAAGTCCAGAGGTCTAGATCATTTATATAAGATATTAAAGGACTCTTCCTAATTAAGAATATAGACAACTATTTTTGCTTGCTCCAGAAAACCTATTAAAGCAACAGTAAAGGATTTCCTTTCCTTTTTAAGGCACAAAATAGTAGCATAAATTGAAGAAACAGCAGCAATGAAAATATTGGAGACTTGACAGGAGAATGAAAAGTAATCAAAGACTATGCAGACATGAGAAAGCTGAACCTTAATCTATCAATGAAGATGGAGAAGCAACTCAATTTATACTGTAGAATCCCCTAAAGATTCAAATATCTATAGAAGTGTGTGTGTTAGGGGTCAGGGTGTGGGGGTAAATAAAGGATACTGAAAAACAATGGTTCAAAGTCTACTTAAGAAGCAATTAAACAATTTCAAAACTTAACAACAAAGTTACAGTAATCAAAATGGTGTGATACTGCAAAAGGAGAGACATATAGATAAATGAAAGAGAATTTAGAGACCAGAAATAAACCCTGACATTTCTGGTCAACTGATTTTGAACAAAAGTGCCAAGACAATTTAATGGAGAAAGAATAATCTCTTTAACGATTTCACTGGGACAACTTTGGATATATCCACATGAAAAAAAAAAAAAACAATAAAGTTAAACTTCTCCTACCTTACATCATACACAAAAATTACCTTAAAATGGGTTATAGACCTAAATGTAAGAGCTAAAATTCTTAAAGAAAACATGGAAGTATATATTCATGACCTTGAATTAGGCAATTGTTTCTGATATGATGTCAAAAGCATAATCAACCAAAGAAAACAAAACAGATTTCATCCAAATTAAAAACTTTTATGTTTCAAAGGACACTATCAAGAAAATGAAAATACAACCCACGGGATGGGAGAAAATATTTGTAAATCGTGTATATCATAAGAGACAGTGTCTAGACTATATAAAAAACTCTTACAACTCACAATAAAAAAAATGAATTTTTAAATGGGCAAAGTATTTGAACAGACATTTCTCAAAATATGGCCAAAAACACATGAAAAGATGCTTAATATCATTAGTCATTAGAGAAATGCAAATCAGAAAACGTGAGATATCACTTCACAAACCACTAGGGTGGCTAAAATAAAAAAGATAGAGAAGTGTTGGCAGGAAGTGGAAAAATTGGAACCTTCGTACATTATTGGTGGGATTGAAAAATGTACAGCCACTCTGGAAAAGTTTGGCAGTTCCTCAAAATGTTAAACATAAAGTTACCATATGACCCAGCAATTCTATTCCTAGATATACATAAATAGGTATAATCATTTTGAAAAATGTTTGGCAGCTCCTCAGAAAGTTAAACCTAGAGTTATCTTATGACACAGTGATTTTGCTCAGATATACACCTAAGAAAAATGAAAATGTACATCCACACAAAAAGTTGTACATGAATGTTCATAGCAGCATTATTCATAGTAGCCAAAAGTAGAAACAACTCAATTATTAACCGATGAAAAGACAAAATATGGTATATAAATAGCAATATAAAGGAATAAAGTATTGCTACGTATCACATGAATAAACCTTGAAAACATTATGCTAAGCAAAAAAACATATTGTGATCCCATTTATATGAAATGTCTGGAGGTGGTAAAAAACACACACACAAGGAGATGAGAGAGAAGAGGCGGGAAACAGGGAGACAGGGAGAGGGAGAAAGAGAAGAAAAGAGAAAGAAATTGATAAGTGGTAACCAGGGGCTGAAGGGAGGTGGGAAGAGGATGACTTAATAGTTTCTTTTGAAGGTGATGAAAACTTCTAAAATTAGATATTGATGCTAGTTGTGTAAGTCCTGGGAATATACTAAAAGCCACTAAGACGTACACCTTAAAAGGGTGAATTTCATGGCATATGAATTATATCTTCAGATAGCTGTTATTTGGGGGAAGAGGCAGTTAAAACTCCTTATTTCCTTCCCCTATTCTACATAGCCAAGCCGATTCCCTTCCTGTCCCCAGGTAATTGAATGGTGCTTATTGTCTAGAAAGGGTAGAGTATCTCTAGACTGAAGGGTACCAGACATAGCTGAGATTAGGGGTAGTTATTTTGAAAAGAGGGTGATTAAATGAATCTATGTACTATTACTGAGACTCCTAAACCTCAGGAAGCCCAGAGGCACGAATTTACCCTCCAGCCAGGTAAAGAGAGAAAATGTTCTCTGTCAAATAGACCCTGTAATTTCCCACGCTACTAAAATGCTTAATGTAGGCATGTTTTATGATCGTTTTAATTTTTTATCTGCTATATTGGCCAAGAAGATTGACTTGAGAATGATCAGAATTCACTAATAAGCAAAATATGATATATCTTGTGATCTTTGATTTTATAACAACTTTCAAAAAGGCAAGCACATTTAAGCGCAAATTAAAGAGAATAAAACTGAAACACAAAGGAGATAGTGATTTATTTTGAGGTCAGTGAGGCAGTGGCTCAGATGAAACCGAAATACAGAGTTCAAATTTAAAATCAAAATTACCTCAGTCAGCTCATTTCCTGGCTGGAACCCTGAAGGGTGCAGAAACGAAAGTTCCTTCTGTGCCAGAAACTCTTAAGAAAAAGCGAAGGAATTTTGCAGAGTTGAAGATCAAGCGCCGAAGAAAGAAGTTTGCCCAAAAGATGCTTCAAAAGGTGAGGAAACTTATGAAAAATCTAAGCACTATCACAAAGAATATAGGCAGATGTATAGAACGTAGATTGAGATGACTAGGATAGCAAGAAAAGCTGGCAACTTCAATTTACCTGCAGGACCCAAATTGGCATTTGTCATCAGGATCAGAGGCATCAATGATGTAAGCTCCAAGGTCCGAAAGGTCCTGCAGCTTCTTTGCCTTCACCAGATCTTTAAAGGCAGCTTTGTTAAGCTCAACAAAACTTTGATTAACATGCTGAGGACGGTGGAGCTGTACACTATGTGGGGGTACCCAAATCTGAAGTCAGTCAATGAATTGATCTACAAGCGTGGTTATGGCAAAATCAATAAAAACCTAATTGCTCTGACAGATAACACATTGATTGCTCATTCTCTTGGTAAACATGGCATGATTACATGGAGCATCTGATTCATGAGATCTACACTACTGGAAAACACTTCAAAGAAGCAAATATCCTCCTATGGCCCTTCAAGTTATCTTCTCCATGAGGAAGAATGAAGGAAAAGGCCACCCATTTTGTAGAAGGTGGAGATGCTAGCGACAGGGAAGACGAGATCAACAGGTTTATTAGCATGATGAACTAAGGTATCTACCATGGTTATTTTTGTAATCTGGTCAATTATTAAACAGTGCCTGTTTTGAATTGAAAAAAAATTACCTCAGTCAATGGGAAACCAACCAGATGGTGCCCTAAGGATGTTCCTATAGAATAGTATGTTTGGGGAGGAAAAATAAACCACAGAGCTTTAAGATTACAAAAGATGGCCTGTGGCAGTATCTATTTACTTGCCATAGATAACATTTATTAAAGCTTAATCATGCTAGAAACCATATTAAGTATTTTATATGTACTCCATTTACTCCTCACGAATGGGGTAGATATTATCCCCACTTACAGATGAGAAACCCAGGACTCAAGAAAGAATGGTTATGGCACCAAAACTAAGAAGCAGCGGAGTCAGGTCTCGAATCCATGACTAGCTGACTCCAAAACCTGTGCCCTTACCCAAATAGTTTAACCCTCCTGTTGCACATGCATAAGTACAGTGGACATTTTATGAAATAAATAATTCCATCAGTTTGATTCAATTTTTATAACATCTGACTCCCAGAGCTTAGAGAATAAACTCTTCGTCTGTGGCAAGAACATAAACCATAAGGTGATACAAGAATCCATACACGACCCTCTTAAACCACCATGAAATCCTTGAGGAAACAAATGCCTCAAGCAAGTTGTACTATTTGCCCAGGAGTACTACCAAAAAAACTAATAAAACTAATATTATTTGTATTTACGTAAGTATGGAACTCTAAATTGTAACCAAGAAACTCTGAGTCAGTGATAGCAAATAAATAAGAAAACAAAGAGAAACAGGCATGCAAAACCTCTAAGGTTTTTAAAAGCAAGTTTAAGATTGTGTGTGTGTGTATGTGTGTGTGTGTGTATTTTTTAAAGTTATGGTGATGCTCTCAGACGACGTTAAGAGTCCTTATGGTGAACTTAGGAAAGAGAGTGGAATAAGAAACCTCCTAAACCGAAGTGGCGCTTCTCGAGGATTCTCTCCACACTGTGTAGGTATCAAAGGTGTACTGAAGAATTAAAATGGTCCACTGTCATCTACAATACACAAAATTCAACTCAAAACAGATTAAAGACTTAAATGTAAAAAATGTTCACAATTACTTGAGCCTCTCACAGAAAAAACTCCCTCTCTGATTTATTTACCTTATGTCTAATTCTGAAATACAGTTGGAGATATGGAAAACTCAGCAACCCAGACATGGGGAAAACGTTGTAAAATCAAATCTAGAGTGACCGAAAGAAATGAGAATTTCTGTGGTAAAGAACCTCCTTTTCTACAAATGTTTTAAAAAGAATGTGCATTCTCACATCTGGAATGATTCACTGGTCCTGTTAATACCAAGGAACTAGATTAGGGAAAAGGATTCAGCTGAGCCTGAGTAATGGCTCCAGAAGTCTGCCTTCTAAATTTAATTTGCTGAACCTCACTTGATACCTTCTTATTTCTTAAATTTCCTCAATATGTGCCTCTGCCAAGACTAACCCATCTATTATGTAAGTTGTAGTTTATGAAACTAGGGTTCATCACCATTCTTATGTATGAAAATCCAATGAAAGAGATTCTTTCCCCCTCTACCGTTGCCAGTCAGTAGTATGTTAGCACGTCATACTAAACAAAAAACGTTAAAGGCTAGTTTGGAAAAACACTGTTACTTAATAATATATGAAAGCTAGTGAGAACCATAACACAGGATTTCCCCTTCTTTAGGAAGTCCATTAGCCTTTATATAGCCTCCTTAAAAGCTCTGTAAACCAAGAGAATAAATATTTGTCCCAAAGTTATTCAAAAGTTGAATTTAAAATAAGCAATTTAACAAAACTGATTTTTGACTTACCTTCCTTACACCTTGACATGTGCAAAAGAGTATCTTGAATTTTGTCTTTTTGGGGAAGGAAGGTAGAAAGGAAGGTATAGGAGCATATGTTTATAATAGCATTGCTTCCATTAAAGAGTACAAAAAGTAAAAGTACCTAACCAATTTAGCAATCTAAATCTTTACATCATCTATTTGGGTTACTATTAACTGTTAATGACTTCATAGTCAGCAAATACTCCATTTCGCTCACTTAACACTTGACTCAGCTAACAAAAAGCACGTGGCCCAAATTTTCTTTGGGTCTATCCTAACAGTATCCAACAGTGACAGCAGCTTACAGTGTAATTGCTGAGCACTCAAAAGTACATTGATAGCTTCTCCATTGGAGAGCAATTTGCTTTCAAAGTGAGCCTGTGACCCACCATGGAAGAGATCCTTGCCCCTTGTACAACCAGGCCATACAACTTCTAAAGCAATTTAAAGCAGCCCTATTTGTGCTTTTAAAGCAGTCTATGAACCCACAGGGTCTGATGCCTCCAATGAGACTAGTGTGGTGTTGGAAACCATCTATCACTGACTATGGCAGCAAAAGCCCATCTCTGCGGTTAATAAGTCCTTTTAATTAAAAAAGCTGAATCAGAACTGGACCGCTGCTCATTGATCACAGCTAAGCTTACTGCAATTTATTCTTTTCATTCTGTCTTCTTTTGCACATAAATATGTGAGGAGCAATACACTATATATTTAAAAAGCATATTTAATAGTCGGCCTATTATTCTAACTCTCCAATTTTAACTTCAGGGATTGAACTACATTAAGGAAATATAATATTTCTGATTCCTGGTAGTTCTTAGAGAGACTTTGTAATTTTTCTTTAGTGAGTTCGTAAACAGTGTTAATTTCCCATGGGCTTAAAGAGTGTATATCCAAGAGTTATACATGTATGTCCAGTCTAACTGCCCTACCTGACTGCCCCACCCCTTGCATCTAAGAGCAAGACACCATTTTTTCCTATGTCGAGATGAATAGCCTGAAAAAGTCTACTTACAAAAAAGTTAGAAAAATATTTGTAACCAGAACAATGCTCAAAAATCTACAACTGAAAATCCCCGTAAGGACCCAAGGAGAGAACAAGCCAAATACATTGCATCATTCAAATGGCGGTGTATTCACATTAAAAACACAAATAAGGACGGGTATTTAGTAATCAGGTAATGACATTAGATAACTGCTGGAAACCTTTCAGATTAATTTCAAATTTAATCCCGTTTCATGTTTAGAAGTAAAGTGACACTAAAAGCTTATTTTCAAAACATAGAATGGAAGGGGGAAATCTACATAAAAATAGGCTAAGATGATTGGCATCACTTTTTACTAAAAATGGTGATCAGAACTAGTGCAAATTCACCTTAGAAAATCAAGGAACTACTTTTTTAAAAATGCAGGGACCTGTCTACCTGACCATAAACCAAAATGTCAACCTATGAAATACAATATATAATGGCAGTTCTCTAACTTCGGGAAGGCTCAGGAACTACTTGGATGCCTGATAAAAAGCAGATTCCTTGGTTTAACTTCCAAAGATTGATTCCACAGATCTGAATTAGAACCTGGACATAAATTTTGATAATACAAACCAAGGATTTGGAAATGAGTACTCTGAAAATATTTTCATTAAAGAAGGTTTAACATATAAAATCATTAGCATGGGTCATAAATTATATTATTCTCACATTAAATAATTTATAGCAACGGTTCTCAACTTTGGGGTAAAATGAGAGAACCTTTTAAGAAACTATGTAACCTCTTCCCCAAAATCTGCATGTATGCATACAGACTTCAAATAAGGGGTTAATATCCAAAATATATAGAGAACTCATACAATTCAACATTAAAAAATGATGCGATTCAAAAATGGGCAGAGGATCTGAACAAATGTATGTCCAAAGACATACAGATGGCCAACACATGAAAAGATGTTCAACATCATTAATCATCAGGGGAATGCAAATCAAAACCACAGTTAGGTATCACCTAACACCCATCAAATTGGATATTATCAAAATCACAACAAATAACAAATGTTGGCAAGGATGTGAAGCGAAGCCTTTTACAGTATTGTTGGGGTTATAAATTGGTGCAGTCACTATGGAAAACATTATGGAAGTTCCTCGAAAAATTAAAAATAGAACTACCACATGACCCAGCAATTCCACTTGAGTATCTATCCAAAGAATACAAAAACACTAATTCAAAAAAGATATAGTACCCCTATGTTCACAGCAGTATTATTTGCAATAGCTAAGATACGGAAGCAACCTAAGTGTCCATCAACAGACGAACAGATAA
Organism: Rousettus aegyptiacus; assembly: GCF_014176215.1. Classification (NCBI taxonomy): domain Eukaryota; kingdom Metazoa; phylum Chordata; class Mammalia; order Chiroptera; family Pteropodidae; genus Rousettus; species Rousettus aegyptiacus. The sequence continues at coordinate 115,074,933 of NW_023416295.1, forward strand.
AGATGTAGTATGTCATATATACACACACATACATATATACACACAATGGACTATAACTTAGCCATAAAAAAAAAAAAATGAAAATCTTGCCATTTGCAACAACATGGATAAATCTAGAGGGTATTATGCTAAGTGAAATAAGTCAGACAATGAAGGTATCATTTCACTTACATGCAGAATAAAAAAACAAAACTAACAAAACAGAAACAGACTCAGAGAACAATGATGGTTGCAGAGGAGAGAATAGTGGAGAGAAAGGGCCAAAATGGTGAAGGGTAATAAGAGGCACAAAGTCCCAGTTATAAAATAAGTTACCGGGGTATAATGTACAGCATGGGGAATATAGTCTGTAATATCATAACTTTGTACAATGACAGATGGTTACTAGACTTACTAAGATCACTTCGTAAGGTACATAGATGTTGAATTACTATGTTGTACTCCTGAACTAATATATTGTTTGTTAGCTATACTTTAATAAAAGCTTTAGCACTATATGATCACTTCCATGTCAAAAACACTAGACAGAAATTCAGAGTATTTAATAAAAACATTTTAACAAGTAGTTTTATGATAAAACTTGACAAAAGTTCAACTTACTAAATGTATTAAGATTTTTAAAAACTCTGAAAAAGATATCGCATTACGTAGTAGGAACAAAATCCCCAAAAGCCCCTGTCCAGGAAGAACAAGAAGGACATCAAGATGTTCTATGCAATTTCCTGAACAGCAGGAAATGAAAGGCTGGAGATGCTGAGTTTTTGATCAGTCTACTTTTTTTTTCTGAATAGGCTTACTCATTATTAACTGATCAAAGATAACACACATATGATATGAAAAACTAAAATCTAATGGTTCTGTCATGATTGTCAGTTAATACTCAAGTAGGAAAAGTTCATTTGGTTCCCTAGCTTTCTGGAGGGAAAAAAGTCTATCTATTGGACCATTTTAACTGCGTGACTTTTATATTACTAGCATCAATTGTAGAAAGTTGCATTACTGTGTCACATAATTATATCCTCCATAACAACACTATGCCCAATTTCATGCTGGTGAAAATTTTTTCAGTTATAAATGGATCATGTTTCTTTCTCATTTCCACAACTCATTCAAATGATTGTTTCAATCATGTAAAAATATGAGATGTACTCAGTCTATCTTGGAATTTTTTCTTCTAATGAACAACTATCAGACTATTTCTAGGTATAATTTAACTGAAAACACTACTTCAACTTCAAATTTATTTTAATGATATGTACAGGAGTTAACAAGTCACAACTTAAACGTAACCGGTTATGGTAACCCCACACGACTCAGAATCATGCATGGTAAAGACAATGGCTTCATTCACATACAAAAAAGCATTACTTTGAGACTTATAATAATAGTATATTGAAATTTTGTGACATAAGCTTTCTGCAGAGTATTTTATAAAAATTTAAAGACCTGATTAATTAGTTAATAATTATTAGGAAAGATATAAACATTATTAGTAAAGTGAGGTTACAAGCAATTAATTTTAAAATTACACCAAGTACAGGGTTGGATGTAGTCTCATGAAATAAATGCTTGGTTAAGAAAATAGTTTTGAAAAAGATCTCATTGAAGCTATGTATTAATTTTGTCAAATCAGGTTATATAAATCAATTGTCAAGTTTATTCAGTTAAAGAAAATATGCCTATCCTTTCTTATACTCATAAGTACTTACATAGTCTTTATATACAAGTGAAGAAAAGCTCAATGTAAAAAATATACTGCCAATCCACTTACTATGGTTGAAAGAGCTCTTTATCTACATATTAAACTGCATTGATGAAAACATCCCATTTAAATCACATTCAACCATCATAAATATTTAAGCTGAGTATTGTTGTAAACAATAGAGAAAACCAAATTCTTTTATTTCATCACTGGGTAGGAATCTACTTCTCATCTTAGAGTGCTATAAAGGCTCAGCGTTTAATTTAATCAAATCCAAACCCCACTAAACATAAACAAAGTGAATGTTTCCAAAGTGCATAATTTTCAATTCATCCATGTGTAATATTTATCCAATTCCAGTTAATCAGCAAGAAAATAAAATGTACTTGGCTATAAAAATACTAAGGAATGTTATTGAAAAAGAAAGGCTATTTGGTAGAAGTAACTACAAAAATAATTAGTGTAAATCTTTGTAAAGCTTTAATGCATGAACATCAGTACACTTTCTTTCCATAAATCTTAAAGCATGATCAATACCAAGATTTTAAATTTCCACCTTTCAAGTACTTGAAAGAAAGTTGCAACAAAGTGTCTCTTCCAAAATTAAACAAGAAGAATGATCATGCAGGTGTTAATCTGCTAACATTTGGGGACATTGCTATCTGTGTTGGGTTGTCATCTCTGGCTCCACTGGCAGCAAATACAGGCAAGGAGGAGTTACTCTGAAATGCAGATGTAGAACAACTAGTCAGTCCAACATTTTCCTCTTCACCAATGTCTGAATCTGGTGTTGTAACTTCACTGTCCTGAAGCCCCAAGATCTCACAAACTGCTTGTGGCAATTCCTAAATATGAAAAATCAAACACAAAACCATCATTCACTAGAGAAAAAATAATCACAAAGTTACACTTTTAATTAAGACTACATTGACTCCAGAATTGGAATGTTCTAATAGTAATTTGTGTGTACCCTCTCAACCTTCCCTCTCCACTCCAAATAAAATCTTAACCACTTTTTTTAAAAAGTGGTTCCCTGATCTTCTATTCCAAATTTGTCACTCTCTACCCCACCCACCACTCTCACAAACATAGTTTACTAATACTTGGCATTTATTCCATCCTTTTTTATACTATCTTATTTGCATTATATTTTTCCCTCAATACACAAAGTTTCCTTAAAGATAAGAAGTATCTCATCAATATGTTTTGAACAGAAGAGCTACCAAATAAGTGTTTATAGAATTGAACCAAAACAAGTACTTGGAACCATGAACAAATGACACATTGACACAAAAACCAAACAAGAATTCTCATAAAAATGCAAAAGCCAAATACATCAAAGCTATAATGACTTGGTTTAAATTCAGATCATAATATATCAAATTTGTCTTGTTTTCAGATAAATTAAGAGCATGACTGATACAAATGTAATGACACAGACTTAATTATATCTGATTTGCATCTGTCTTCATCTGGGGATTCCATATATTTAATATGAGGTCCTATCCTCTATTCACTAATTCAACCTGGTAATATACCAGTGCTTAAGTTCTATAGCCTCTTTGGTTGTGGCAGAAATGTTTTCATCGCTTTTACCACTTTGCCTTATGTGTTTCCCATTTAGCATAATTAATCAACTGTTTTCAATTATGTCCTATAAATCTATAATAGTAAACAAAATGCTAGCCAATTCTTTGTGTCTGCCTTCAAGCTGCTAAAACTGCTGTTTACTTCTAAGGAAAAAAATTGTTTCCTGACCAAAAACATAAAAAGACTTGCAATTATTTAAAACACTATATACCTTGCATTTTACCATCTGTAGAGAAATTGCTTCTGCTTTGCATAATACATCTTCCACATCAATTTTCATGGATAATTCATTGATATGCTAAAATGAATCAATAAAATAAAATGATAATAGAAACTAAAAGCACTACTATGTTCTACTACATAAACTATTACCAGTTATATTTTACTACAGATAAAATCCCTGAAATAAAAATATTCGCACATTACAAATAAATAGGAAATTCAATATATCTTAGATTATTTCAAATTTTAAAGCTAAAAGATAAGCTAATAAGCTTATGGAACATTAAATCCAGCAGCTGCCTCAAGTCTACTATGTCAAGTTATAGACGAAATACAGTATTTTTTTTTTTTAGAACTAAACTACATAAAGAGCATTTCTTGAATTTCCTTTTCTTCCTAATTAGCCAGGTAAAAATAACTGGCCAATATGTATTTGTTTAACTGTCATTCTCAGAATCAGCCCTAGTACTATTATTGAAACAGTTTAAGCTATTCAAGGGATTCAATAATATGTTTTGTATATTAGTACCTCCAAAGATATGTTTTGTATATTAGTACCACCAAACAGAGGAATGAGCCAAAATATTAAAATCTAAATTAAAGGAATAACTACCTTAAGTATTTCATTAAAACCATAATGCTTTTCCATTATTTGCTGTTTTTCTGATTCCAGAACAGCACAACAGAGAAGAAGATGGAAATTTTTACATGGTAGCCCAGTCCACATTACCTATAAAACATAGAACAACTATTTGGTAAACTATTTCAATTCCAAAATATTTTCCTCATAGATACAATGCTGAACTCTAAATGACTTCTATGCAAAGCAGTTGCCTAGATAGGGTAGTCTACTGTTTTTCTAGTTAGGAAATGAGGAGTAATGAGGGAAGTCATACCTTTACCTACAAAGTAACTAATATCAGAGTTTAACATATGTAAATATGATGAATTTCAAATGTGGCTCTTTAGATAACCAGAATAAGCAAATCACTGAGTCTAACCAATATGATAAATGGTATTAATTAAAGAGCCACAGCCATGAGGTTAAGTTTAAGGTACAGTAGGGGGCAGAGGCATTGTCATATTTTTCTGAACTTTCAGTTTCTCACTTTTAAATTATCTTCGGTCTCTGCGGGGCGGGGCGGGGAGGGGGGAGCTAAATCCTAGAACTAAAAAAAAAAAAATCAGTTATACAATGCATGGAATCAAAAACACCCAGAGATAACTCTACATTCTAAACATCCTATTATATAACTCAGTGTGTCCCTGATTGTGACAAAAACTGAATCAACTACTCAAAATTTATACCCAAACACATAAAACATTCGATCAGTAGTTGCACTTCTTCATATTAAAGTAATACCCTCACATTTAAGGCCTTAATTTCCCCCCGGTTAATGTACCTAAAAATATCTATCTGGAAAGATAAAAAGATACACATAAACAATTATATTAGAGAATACCTGAAATGTTTTTACTTTTTTCATCAGAAGTAAAGTAAGTGAATAATTTTCAGACTAAATGCAATTCTTAAGTTTAATTAAAATATAATTAACCCCAAAGGTTTCATTTAAAGTTCCAATGTATTTGGTAAACAAAGACTGGAGAGTTATTATAGCTATGTGGTAATACTATTATTCTCAATTCATTCTTTAAAAAAGTTGAGATACTGATTTAACAAAATTGATAAGCTTTAAAATGAGTCCCGGTAAAGAACATATGGGTTTTGCTTCTAATTTCATATGGAAAATTATCCTCCACAAAGCAATAATCCTTCTATCAGTTTATCAGCTTCTCTAATGGTTGTATAGTCGCCAAAAGTAGAGGAAACACTTCTCAGCCTCAGAGGGCACTGAGGTTCCATTGTATGTAAGTCTATTTACTATCCAAATGGATTCTCTCCCCCATGCTTTCCTTGGGAGAATTTCTGTAATGCTTTATTTTTGTAAAGATAAGGGAGCAGTCAGTCATTATACCAATATTTTATTCTAAAAGCACATCAATCTGTTAGCATTTACAGATATTTGAGAAAAAACTAATGATTTTCTGGTTTTCATCAGGAGTTGTCCTGGGTGCAAAATGGAATAAAGGGATACACACCAAAAGTATGATCGTGAATATCTTCTAGAGCAGGAGAAAGGGCAATGGGACTCATGGTGGTTAAAGGTGCTAGCTGTATATTTTTTTTTTACCTTGGAAAAAAAACTATAAATAAATATGATAGAATGTTTATATATGTTAAATATGGATGGTGAAATATGTGTTGTATTATTTTTAGTATTTTGCTCTAACTTAAATTTCTTTTAAAAGTAAAACATAAGTCAGCTTCTTCCCAATATCTCAGACTACAAATAAAGTGCCATCTCAACTGACTGGCCTGTCAAAGTATCCTTCAACTCTATACAAATCTATACCATGATGTGGCAGAGCCTCACACAGTCAAGTCTCCCTAGAAAACAATACCAGCACAAATGGTCTAGAGAACTGGTTCTGGGAAACATACTGGCCCCAAACCTCATAAGGATTATGATTTACAGAAAAAAGCTCCAAAAACCAGATGTTCAGTTCAAGATCATTAATTTTTAAGGAGAAACAACAAAATATCAGAATTCTGAAACACATTTGCTTTACAAACTGCAGTTAGGCTATTACAATCCATTTATACTCTACAAAAGAAATTGTTGCTTTCTTTCTATATTACATTTGTATAATTCAAGAACTTACCTCCCATAAACGAAGAATATCTAGAAAACTAAATTCTCTTTTAAATCTGATTAAAAGCCATCTGAAGCAAAAATAAAGGTATCCAGAGTCCTGAGATTCTGTACAGAAGAAAAAATATATATATGGCTTACTCTTAAGCTAATTATCTCAGGACCAGTTACCTATTTCAAACTCAAATTTTTCTATGCATTTTAGGTTACTATAAATGTAATTGTCTTCTACTAATTCAAGGAAACAATTCAAATTTGCAGGCTAACTTCTTTAACAGAAAACCACCAAATAACAATAAATAATTCATTTTATGAACAAACTGTTTTAAGATATAATTATACAAAGCCTGTTTGGTCCCACACTATTATTTCTCGAAGGAACCCAGGGAACAGCAGTAGACTATATATGTCTTTAAAAGAGTTATTTACATTTTTTCTGTGTATCAAACTACAATTTATTGAGTATAAGTTTTGAATCACTAAACTTACCTAAGTAACTGCAAAATCCACTGTCCAACAATCGAAGTAAGGTACTTAGTTGAATTAGTTGGGTTTTCATTCCTTGCATTTGTTCTTCAAAATTTTGATGCTTTATAAAAGAAAATACATGTTACCAAACAAGTAGTATTTAATAAATATTTTATAGTACATAATCACTGATAACTAAACCATGAGTGTATAGACAAATGTTGGACTCATACCACACTGTTATATTTTAAAAATCACAACAAATTGAAAAGCTAAAGCAATGTTAAAAAGGAGGGAAAGAGAATCCTTGGTCTCAAAGTAAGGATTTTTTTCCCCTCGATTCATTTGATTTTGATAAAGAATGTAGAGACAGCACCAGAACACTGATATACAAATATCTTACATCAACCAAGACTAGGTGAAAGGAACATACATTTAGGAAATAAACTTTTATCAAATCACCTCCATTTTTAAATATTTCTTCAAATTATCACATGAAATAAAATTAATTTTAGCTTTAACATTTATCTTAAAGAGTTTACTAATTATTTCTTAGACTTGATAACATTAGGAAAATCTATAAAGTCAAAACCATTTTCACGACAATATTAATAGATTACATGCATTTTGCATTTTAAATTCTCCCACAAATGTAGAGGCTATATAACATGTGATACCACCATAAACTAAATACAGGAGCAGATAAAAAAAATCCAGCTGTCTTCCACTAAACTAGACATTAAAGAAAATGGAAATGTAAAACAATCCCTCTTCTCAGTAAACTGTTTTGGCAAACTAATGTTTCATTTAAAAATGTTACATATATTAAGATTTGATAGGTTTACTGTTATTTTTAAATGAATAAATATTTATAAATTTCTCAGTATTAATTTTTCATATGATAAACATCAGATATAACCCACATAAACAAATGCTCTTGGATCCTCAATAATATTTAATAATATAAACAGGTTCTGAGATACAAACTTTGAAAACTGCTATTGTTCACATGCTTTCAAAAAATTTCAAAGTTGAGTAGATTCCCTATAGGCACTTCGGTAAAAGAGAGGGCACCAAAATAAATAAAAGGTTTCTTAGAGAATTCTTATCCCTTTCAAATGTGTACTAACACTTCTATGGTTGACATACTGCCCTAATTTTTGTGAAAAGCCTATGAACATCCCCCCCCCGCCCCGCCACACACACACACACCCTTCTTTTTTAGTTTTAGAGACAATAATAGTGCTTTATTAGAAGTATCTATCACATTAGAAACCATTCTTGATAAAAAAAAAAAAAATTAAAAACTACTGATTCTTTATAATCTGGTTTCTCTTTAATGATTTAAAACACTAGTTTAATAGACTAACATAACCCTTTGAGATATAGTTTCTTCACATTTACCACATGGACCTGTAGGGAAAAGACAGAATTAACTCTAACGGCATCATTTTTGTTATGACACAACCAAAGGCTAAGTTGGTTTGAGAGTTCCAACATGGCATAGTCACTCCAGCTATAAAAAGAAGCAGTCCCAAAATGACAGAAGCCAACTATTAAAAAAATAGCTAATTCTCCTGGAGAAGGGGAAATAAGATCAACAATGGATATACAAAAGGCTTCAACTGTATCTGTAAATAAATATATATGCATATATACACATGCATATATATTATACGTGGGTGGGAGATGAGAAGGATGGGAGGAACTAAACTATATGGCAAAATAAATGGTAGGTATAAGAAAGTTCATTAGATTATTCTGCAATATTTTTGTCCATAATAGACAAAGTCTATGCCTACCTAGGCCTACATTAGATGTAAGTATCAACAAATCTATGAACAATAGGTTCAGCCATCACATAAGAAATAAAATCTTATATGAAATAAAGTTGTAAAACAAAAAGGAGTCAAACAAGAGCACCAATTTGAAGATACCAAAAATAGCAATACAGTGAAAAAAAATCATGCAATTATTTTGATTGCAACATACTGCCCTTTCATTCAAGTATTATGAAAAAAAGTTAGTAAACATTTATAATATATTAAAAGATCTTTTTAGAATAAAGACTAGAACAATCCCCAGACCAATCTTAATAGAAAAGGCCAATAGAGAACACTAACTATGAAAAAGACAAAAACTTGAACCTTCATATACAAAAATGACAACTAGTCTGTAAAGTGTATATTAGATGTTCAGTAAGTAATCTTTATATTTGAGACCTAAACACATGCATATGTATGTATGTATTAGGCATCATAAGCCAATATATTTACATATGCCAATACTGGCTCAGTTTTATGAAAACTGTTACTATAAAAAACTAAATGCAGTTAATAAATTGGAATATCTACTATAAGTAGAGGTCTAAACTAAACACTGGGGAAATAGTCATGTGTTTATTCTACAAAAATCTGTTGAACAAAAACTTTATGCCAGATAGTAGAAAAATTCTGGAAGCATACCAGAGAACTAGTTAAACAAAGACAAGAACCCTTTATCAAGGAACATACTAGCTCTAGTGAAAACAGGATAAATAACAAAAACACAAAGAAGGCAGACACGAGTTTTTATACAATTAGTATCAGTTGTACAGACCTTTACAACAAATGCCTCAGGTTTCTAGAGCACTTGGGAGTAATTGGAACTAAGAAGGCAGGTAAAATCGATCAGTCAAAAAAGTAAAGAAGATAAATTACTAGATTACTGCAATTAATCTTTCCAAATAATTCAAAAACAGTTTTATAGGAAAGAACTACATAATTTGAGTATTAATTTAATAGTCAGATATTTTAAAGCTATCAAATCTTATCAAATATACATTTGGAAAAGGAACAAGAGAAGTGAGGATGAATGAGAGACTAGAGGAAATATACAAAAGTGGGAAAAATTCTGAAGGGTAAAGAAAAATAGGCAAGCAAGAGGGGGAGAATAGAAGTAATCAAAAAAAAGAAGGGTACCACTTCCAAATTTCACATTTGTATGCCAGAAACTCTAAGTTAAACCCTATGTTGGAGAGAAACATTTTATATGATTACATATTCAAGATCTTTATCCTCTTGCAAGCAAGCCATTTCAATATCTGACATCAAGGCCCATCATCAAGGATATTAGTTTTATTTTAAAATAGTACAGTGACCTATGTAGTCCAGCCTTTAGATTTCATATGCCTTTATCTACTTTTAGACCCTATGTTTATTTTTTTCTTTCTAACAGATTACTTGAGAAGATTTATTTCCCTGTTAACACTTCCTCTGTACTACTGTCCTAGAACTCTTGTCACCAAGATTTATCAATGATAATAAAATGTTCTTTGTAGTAATACGTATATATAGACATAGTTCAACTCTAATAACACATGCTTCTGAGAAAATAACAGTGAATTACTAAGAAAGTGTCAGTGCTACAAACAGTTCAAACACACATGGAGAAAAATCAGTTCCCTATAATGACAAAATCCAAAATGTTCACAAAAAGTAAGGCTATTACTTGGCATGACTAAGCTTTATCTCTGAAAACAGATGATATAAAAATTCACAGACTTCACAAGAACTGAACTCATCTATTTCATCAATATTCTATAATGACTCATGGCTCTTCTGCAGAACATAAGCATTTACCAATATTAAAACCTGATTTTTCCTGTACTGCAGGCACTATCTACTTTTTTGTATTAAAAACAATGTCAGTATTCCAAGCCTCTTGAAAAGGCTATTTTAAAAAGAAATGACATGGAGCAAGTTTTTTTAAGTTCCATCACAACTGGCTAAATATAAACATCAATCTTAATAAGATTATACAACTAAAATCTTCAAAATTAGTTTGATTAAAGGAAGAAACCCCTGTTCTTACCATTTGGTCCATGTAGGAGGCAAAGCACCAAAAGGCATCTACCTCATTTTCCATCACATATAAAAGAGGGGAAAGTAAGTCACTCATTCCTTGCACATATCCTAAGAGGAATAGAAAAAAATAATCATGTCTCTGGAAACCTAAGTTTTATGTGTCCTTCTGTCTATATCACCACCATTCCCTTAAAAATTTCATCTTTTCTTTGGTTCAGCAACTGAAAGATACTGATATTTACCAAGAAAAGAAAATAAACAAGGAAGAGAAAGTCTAGCAATCAGGTGAGAAAGATGGGTTGCTTTAGATTGAGATGTTAAGCAGACATTTATCTGCTAGTATAAATCTTAGTGTAGATATCACTATCAAGAGTGGGTAATATATTAAAATGTCCAAAAGGATTATGAGAAAGAAGAGAGGTGAAAACCCAAAGGAACATCAAATGTATGAATACATACATACTCAAAGAAGATTTGAGAAAGAATAGTCAAAGAGGTTAAGGAAAAATAAATCAAGGAAGAAGAGTTCTGTAAAAGGGGAAAAAAGTTGCCACGCCAGAGTAGGCAACAATGCCAAACTGCCATGAGTAAGCCAAGTAAAGTAAGCAGTGAAAAGGATTCAACTGCTTTAGCAACCAGGTCATTGGTAATCTAAACAAAATAAGTCACAACAATCATGTACCTCTTTTTAAACCGGCATTACTATGTTCTTTTTCTTCCTTTTCTGGTTATTCTTATGCCCAACAAATGCTAGCAACTGGGTTGAATTCAATCAATATTTTGTGCCTAAAACTACCACTTTAACCACCTTTCCCTTAATGCTGTTATAATTTCTCGGTCATGACCCTAATTATAGCCTTTGTTTATAAGAAAAATTGGTAAGTTAAAGAATCAGGCCCCTCGCTTAAAAAGCAAAGTCTTGGTTGTTCTTTTCATCTGAACATGTCAAGCTTATTTTTCAGTTCCAACTTATAAAACACTCAATGCTCTTCTTTTACACTTAGACTTCAGATAAGACACAGATATTTGAACCAACAAAGGGACAGAGCTCATACTAAGCCTTCTCACATACATATTATCAATTCAACTTCAGTAAATTTTGTACATGTTAAAATTAGAGGGTTTTTTCCTATGATAGCTCCTGTAGAAAATATAGTCTTTCATTTGCAGATATAAAGCTTACATTTTTATCATTCATCAAAATCTATGTGCACTGAAGCCATTTAAAGAGTATATATTTTAAAAGGGAAGAGGTTATTTCTTCTAGAAATGATACACAACTCTGCATCACTCTTCCTATTTTGGAAAACTTTAAAAATAATCGAGGAAACACGTAAGCCAAAACCTCCTGAGAAAACTCAGATTAAAAGTATAACAGAGATGCACTCAAATCTTACATCAGGATCTCCTTAAAAATATTTAGCTCCATCTGCTCTGAGCCTCTCCCTTATCATCTATTGCTATGTCTAGTCTTTTTTAACCTATGTTAATTTTACACTATATCCTGTGAAAAGTATGGCTCTACTCACATTAGCACAAAATAAAACTTGGGTTCTGATAAAAGGTATGTGATTATTGCAGTACCAGACGATGGAGTTACCAAGACATTTGGAGAAAAGTGCCAGAAAAAAACTACATAGGACAAGATATCTAACTGTAAGCATTTCTACATATCTACTGCAGATGCATTTTGTAATTATGCACACTTGCAATGATTAATTTTACGTGTCAAGTTGAGTGAGCCATAGGATGCCCAGATGTCTGGTTAAACATTATTTCTGGGAATGTCTGTGAAGGTGTTTCTAGAAGAGATTAGCATTTGAATTGGTAAAGTGATTAAAGCAGATGGCCCTCCCCAGTGTGGATGGGCATAATTAAATCTGTGAGGGCCTGAATAGAATAAAGAGATGGAAGAAGGCTGAATCTGCTCTCTGCCTGGCTCCTTGAGGTGGGACACTGATCTTATCCTGCCCTGTTTTCCCAGTTCTCATGTCTTCCGACTTGCACTGGCATCTACACTGTTCACCTGGCTCCCCTGTTCAGTTCTTCAAACTACACCACCAGCTTTCTTAGGTCTCCAGCTTGCAGATATCAGATTATGAGATTTCTGGTTTTTTCTTTCTTTCTCTCTTTTCCTCTCAGTGTGTAAATATATATTAAAATATAGTCTTAAAGATTCTGTTTCTCTGGAGAACCATGACTGATACAACTTTAAAAAAAAAAAAAAGAATAAGTAGATTGGAAGGAAGATTAAATTGTTGTCAAAACTTTCCTACATGGCACTGACACAATGAAAACAATGACAAATATAAAGGCTAAACCAATTAAAGCATGAAAGAAATTGGATGTGAATTCAAGAAATTGCAAAAGAGTACTATTTTACTGGGTCTGACTGACTGCAACTGTTCTATAACAGAAGTATTTCAAAATGTGCTATTCAAAAGATTTACACAGCACCTTTCCTCTGGGGTAAAAATGTGTTTTATTCTAAAGTTATAATGAATAAAAACTTCTAAGAAGCTATTTTAATCCTTTAAGTCTTCAGCTTTTATATGGCATCACCACCACATTTCTGTAAGTCTTAGCTGAAACAATCTTTGTATTCTAGTTGCTTTTAATCTGTTTTATTCTACACATGGTGTTCGTTGTGGTATGTCATGAGTTGTGGGGGTGGAATTAATGTACAAATTCCTTTTAATTAAGGAAAGATTAAAGCTGTTTAAATTAGCATTCAGAGACACTGAGATTATGTACTAGTGGTGACTGATGCACATCTTAATCAGCACTATAATTTCTGAAGTAGTTCCCTAAAGTTATTTTCATAGCAAATTTATTTCAGTGGAGAGGTTTGAGAAATGGACTTCTTACCATCTTAGTGTACACTTTCTCATACCAGAAAAAAAATTTTCATCTACATGTAGGTCAATTTTACAGCTTAAATGAACCTTAGATCTCAGAGTAGCAAATTAAAAAAAAAATCTTAGTAGTTGTAAATCATTTTTAAATCAGACACTGCCTGTCTTCTTATAGACGTTACTTTGAGTATAATTTAACTTTTCATTGGTTATTCGGGATCATCATTATAAATATACACTATAAAAAAGATACTTCCATAGAAATATCCTAGGTGTAGTCTTTGGACTAACTAAAAATCTTTCCTCCTTGAGGTTTTCTGTCCACTTTTGATAACTTTTGTCTCTTCTGTCTGCTTTTGATAATTTTTGTCTTTTTCCTCATGATTAATGACATTGTATTTAATACAAATATACCTACCTATACCTACCTCATCTATGGGCTGAGAAGTCAAACAACTAAATGATAGAATCACTTATAAAAATAAATTCAAAGCCCGAGTTCCTTTACTACAAGTAAAAAGCAAGAAATTTGATTCACTGCTCTATGAAAATTACCTGGCTTCTCACAAAGCCAGAGTTCTTAATGGGAGAGAACCTTGGCAATGTTTCAGATAACTCAAGTATCTGACTAGAAAGAAAGTGGGGTTAATACAGACGAATGAAGATAGCGATTTATCAGTTAGCTGGTCTGGGCCTATGTCCTGAAAAGAAATGAGTATTCAGGAACTCCTGAGAATATGCATGAACTTCTATCTTAAAATTACCACCTGAGAGTTCAGGTCAATGCCCTTTGCTCCCTTGTACTATGGTCCTATTCCCTACAGTGGGAACAGAAACCACAATGGCAAAGGGTCGGGGTGCTGAATGTGTAGTGGTAAGAATGCCAGTCTGAAAGACCTGGGTCTCCACCCCCAGGCCACTATTTACTGCTTGTGCAACCCTAGGTCACTCTCTGAATTAATATAACCACATTCATAAAGTAGGCACCTCTTCAAAAGGCTGCTATTCAAATCAAAATCTAAACTGAGTATGACAGCACTCTGTAACCTGAAAAGCATTTTACCAAGATGTTTTCTTGTCTTTTTTTCTTTTTTTTTACTTTATTGGTTTTTTTTTTAGGCAAGGCAATCCTTGGTTGACCTCACAGATTGCAAGGACCTTGTCAGTTTACAATACCTTATTTTTTATTTTTTATGCCTACAGCACTTGGTCTTCCTAGATGGTCTCCCATTCAAGTACTAACCAGGCTCAACCCTGCTTAGCTTACGAGATCGGACAGGATCAGGCTTGTTCAGGGTGGCATGGCCGTAGACCAATATGTTTTCAATGATCCATTGTGAGGCTCATTATAGGTATGATATATAGAACTACATTTAAAGAGAAATCTGTGATTTTCAACTTATTGTCACCAAAGAGGCAAGACAGAGTTTACATCTTTCCCTTATTTACATGTAAAAAGCCAAAAGGAATTCACAGATACAGTGATGAAAACATACCCATAATTCATTTGGGGTAAATATGCTGAATAGCCAATTACCTTCTCCAGAAGATGTCTCAAGCTGTATTAAAGTAATCTAGAAAACATCTATTTCCACTATCTTCCACTTGGGAGTCACTCACATGATAGGTAACTCAGAAACTTCCATTATTTTTTTTTTATTTAAGGATAGATGCTTAGGGGATTTGTTGGTCCTTTAAAGAAACAGCTCAAGTTCTCTTGCCCCTTAAAATATTGGTTCCTTGGATTTTTCACCCCTTAGCATTCCTTCTCATGCAAACTTCCACTCCATCTCCAGTTCATCTTTCAACCCATTCTTGGTAGGAAATGGACTTACCAAGAAAAGAGAGCAAAGTTCCATGTGCCATAGATAATTATCTAAACTGCTTGTCTAAGATACCAGTATTTTTCTTCACAAGGAAAAAAGCATATCAAACAAAGGTTTCTATACTTTCTCACTTCACAGAATCCTTAACGTCACAGTGATTTTTTCCAAGCCACCCCAGGCTCAAAAAGTAACTAACATTTCCGTTTCTTAAGTAGTTAGATCCAAATAACTTAAGTATTTATGTCCTATGAATTTAGCACCCATTGGGCACTACACTATTTCTCAAACCTTGAAATCCAATTGGACACCACCATCCTCATTCGTGTTCCTCACCTATTTTCACCAGTACCTGCTTATTACAGCAAAGCCAAAAACACTGCTTTGCAGAGATATAACTTCATCAGAAGGAATGTGTCAATCTAATGCTGAAACCCTAACCTACTTTGGCTAGTAGTTAGTGTTCTACAAATGTCACTGTTATTTCCCTTTAAAATTTAAAGCACCTCATGATGCCGTGAGTTTGCTACGGCAATACAGTGCTCCTCAGCGCAGTTTGGGAACCACAGCCTTTTAAGTTTCCAGGCCCCTGTAGAACACCTATAAAGACTAGCCATAGAGCTATTATATACATATGCCTAACAGGCTAATAAATCTAAATTTTAAAATAAATAGATATAAATCTTTTTAAATTAGAATATTAGAGAACTTACCTAAATCAAAGTCATACATACAGTAAGTCATCAAAATGTCATGAAGCAAAATCAACCCTGGATTATCCTGTCCTTCATAAAACTTGTTTGTTCGATCTGTTCTGTTAACATCTTTTTCTGAGGAGGAAAATCATCACATATTTGAAAATCTTTCAAAAAAACAGATTTTTATAAAGCTCATACCTTATAATTACAGGATTATTTTTCTTGCTATTTTACCCTCTTCCAAGCTTTTACTTAATGAAAATAGTTCATCAAATTCCACTTCAGATATGTTAAAAGTAACATTTTAGAATATTATTCAAAGCTCAGTCCACCTCCTTATGAGTATATTTTTCAATTTTTATCTAAACACAAATCTTTTTGAATAGTAGGAAATATTTCCAATTAATTAAAAGCAACACTAAGTAATGATTTCACATTAGTTAGCAATAAAAATGCCAATCATGAATGCTTATGATAGGCAGTACTATTTAAAAACAGTAACAAAAAAACCTACTATACAATTAAGCATAATCAAAGAGATTTGTTTCATTTATATTTGCTTCTTTCAGTATCGGAAGTATTATCAACTTCTTTTTCATGTCCCATAATCGTCTTCAGGACAAGTTACTTCCTTATCCTCATATATACACTATTCACTTTACGTATTAGTATAAGCTATTTTAATTTTGAAAAAAAAAAGAATATCCAAATTTTGCTGGAAATTATTTCATGATATTAAAAACAGATTTGGAAACATCACAAGAGTAACTTATACTGATTAGGCAGAAATCTTTAAAAACTCAAAACAATTACTCTATAATCAATTCTGTTTAAAAGTTATAATTGACCCTTGAAACCTATATAATTTTAATTAAAAAATTAAACTAATTTTAATTAAAAATAATTTTTAAAAAAGTTGACACAATGCAGTGTGTGTGTGTAGATATATATACACACACATATATATATGCCTGTTAAATTGTATACCTAAAATTTACTGGATTTTGTTAACCAATGTCATCATTAAAAAAAAAGTTCGCAGGGCAATATACAGATGATATATTATTGAATCGTACCTTTGAAATCTACATAATTTTATTAACCAATGTCACCCAAATAAATCTAATTTAAAATAAAGTCATAACTGACCTCCACCCTCGCACCCCTCAAAAGGAATAATTTGAAAACATTCTCAATATTTATGAAGAGATGAGAAGGTATTTTAACAACAAAGTAGAATCAAACGAGAGAAAATGACAAGAGCTTAGGTTCTGTAAGAACATTTTTTAAATTTGAGAATATTCTAGATTTCTGTTAAAATATACATAACATTTAATTTTTAAAAAATCTATAAAATTGTGGATACATTTTTCAAATAAGAAAAAGCAATGCTAAAAAAAAAAAATCATGCCATAAATGTAAAATCTCATTTAAACATGTAAAAAAGGTTTCAGCTTCCTTATACTTGATAAAGAGGTAGACACTAAGTTTTTTATTAACTCGAGCACAATTTACATAGTCATAAAGCCAATATAACATAATAGGTGTTTTAAACATAGTAAAAAGTTAGTTGTACCCTCATGAACTTTTTTTCCTCGTATATTTCTGCCAGGCATAAAACAAAAAAAGGAACCAAAAAAGGTATTCTATAAGGAAAGTATTTCTAGAAAAAAAAAATGAGTACTTAGGTTTAAAAAAAAAAAAAAATCCCTAATTAAAGCCAACTTTCCACCTAACTTGAAATAGCTAAAAAAGACTGGAGAAAAATACAGCCATGCCAACTGATCCCATTTTACATTCACCGTCACCACCTCAAGTGGGCCCTTAATGCTGCCTGGCAATCATACTCTATTTCTCTCATCCTTCTCCCTATTCATGCAATTATTTTACACCTCCTCTCTCCTCAAGACTCCAACATGTTATCTTCTCCCACATCCTAGCTCTCAGATAAGGATTTTGCTTCCTATTTCTGAGAAAATAGAAGTTATCCAAAGAGAACTTCCACAGGTTCCGACTATTTTAACCATGTAATTGCATGTGTAGCCATATAGTCTCCCTTCTCTTCTATCACTATAAATGAGCTTCCATGATCGTGCCTGAGACCAACCCTTGTTCATGTGCATGAAATCCATCCTTTATTTGCTACCCAGACATTACTCTAGTAATTCTTGTCTATCTCTAGTTTCATGAGGTTTTCCTCTCTACTGAACCACTCCCACCCAGTATTCAACCACTTGTTTTTCATCACGAAAACTTTTTTTAACCCTCACTTTTCCCCCTCTTTAACTACTGGACCATTTTCTGTCTGTTTAAGAGCAAAACTTCCTGAAAGAGCTGTGTATATTCTCTCCAAGTCCTCTCCTCCCATTCCTTCCTGAACACACTCCAATCGGGCTATCATATCCACCACTCCTCCAGAACCCTTCTTTAAGCAAAATCTTCAGAGATGCTTTTTACTGTGCAATGTTCAATCCAAGTCTTCACCTTACTTGATAGTCCAGTCATTCCTTGAAATAGTTGCTTCACTTCACTTCTAGGACAAACTCAAGTTTTCCCTTTTTTTCTCTGGCTTGTTTCTCAATCTCTTTTGCTGATTTCTCCTAATTATTCCAATTTATAAAGTGTCTCAGAGCTCAGTTCTTGGACCTTTTCTCCTAAATCCATTCACTCCCTTGGCAATTCATCTAGTCTATCATTTACACACTGGTGACCTCTAAATTACTATCTCCAGCCACTCCCTTCCATGCATTCCAGCCCAAAATATCCACCTTCTACTCTATTATTTATGAACATCCAACAGGCATTTCTCAAACTTACCAAGTCCAAAACTAACTTCCAAATATTCCTTTCCAAGCTTACTTCTCTCATAGTTTCAATGTCTCAATAAAAAATGACAACTCCATTCTTCCCGTTGCCCATCTTAAAACTTTGGAGTCATTCTTGAGCCTGTTTCTCTTATCTGACACTGAAAAATCTGTTAATCTTCAAAATACATGTAGAAACCAAAATTGATCATCTCCCAACCATTTGCTCCGCCCACCACCCTGACTCACTCCCCCCTTGCCACACTCGTTTCCTTGCTCTTCAAACATGTAGAAGTCTTAATGTAGAAAGAAATCTAGACCACGCTGTTCTATTCCCCTCTGCCTAAAATGTCCTTCACCCAGATAGTTGCACAGCATACACGCTATGCTTCTTCAAGTCTCTATTCGAATCTCCCTCACTCGAATGCAAGCCCCTGATCGAGCAACCATTTTCTTGTCTGAGTTACAGAAATAGCCTCAAATGGTTTTTCCACTTCCACTCTCGCCTCCCACAGCTATTCTCCAGATGGCAGCCAGAGTGATTTGTTAAAACAAAAGTCGAATCATGTCACTCTTCTGCTCAGAATCTTCCGGTGACTCTCCAATTCGTGCAGAGCAAAAGCTCAAGTCTTTACAATAAACTATAAGGTACTATGTGATCTGTACCTTTCCTCCAAAATTTCTTCTCTGATCTCATTAGTTTCCATCCTACTCACTCCAGCCACACTGACCTGTCTGCTATGCTTAAACATGCAGAGATCCTGGAGTGGAAACAAGTCTAACACATGTTCCTTTTTGCTTGGCTATCTGTATAGGTCGTGCATCCCCTTCTTCAAGTTTCTACTCAAACATCACCTTCTCAGTAAAAGCCTTCTCTGGTCACTCGAGTTAAAACTGCAACATTATACATAAACTTCCTAACCATCTTCCCTGTCTTATTTTTCTATTTAGCACTTATCACTAACATACCATATATGTTACTTACTTATCTTGTTTACTCTCTGTTCTTCCCCACAGGAACAGAAGCTCCTTGAGGGCAAGAATTTTCTGTTTTGTTCACTGACGAATACCCAATACTTAGTGGAGAACCTACTACATAATAGGCACAAAGTAGATACTGAATCAATGTGGGAATATTTAAACAATCAATGTGATTTTTAAAAAGATCCTGGTGATTATAACATGCAGTCAAAATTAGGAACCTATGCTCTAAAGACTAGATTTCTTGGACCTTCTTATCTGCCTCTCTTTTTTCCCTATGTGACAGTATCTATATCCATAAGTATTTATACTAATAATACCCAAACTTGTATCTCTTACCCAGACTACTCCAGATTATTCAACTAGCCACCTGATTACATTTGTACACCTCACCTTAAGGAATATATAGTCAACATCTAATTCAACTTCACCATACTCCATTCTCTTCATCTCGCTAAGTGGTACCACCAACTACTATACTTCTCAAATCAAAAGTAGTCCCACCCTTGATTTCTCTTTCCCCTCCACACCCCACACTTAATAAGAAAGTATTATCAAGTCTATCATCAAAATATAATTTGAATTCATCTATTTCTCCATTTCTCTGCTATCACCATCTCTTGCTTGAAGCAATTTCTACTAATTGGTCTCCCTGTTCCTACTCTTAACTTTGATTCAATCCATTTTCCACACAGCAGAAAAAAAAAATAAACATAGAAACAAGATGGTCTTACTGATAATGTTCCAAAAGTTACTCCTCATAATTAAAATAAAATTTTAAGTATATGCAAATTCTTGTCACAATCCACAAGGCCTACAGCTTACCTGTGTATTTTTTAATAAAGTGGATTTATACCAAGAAAAAAAACCTTTTGGTAATCCTGCCTAAAAAATTATTTTAGAAAAAGTATTGTAAGAAAAAGAATGCTTTAAAACCAACTTTCATACTTCTACTGGTAAAAAGAATGGTAAAGCTGAAAGGCCACTTAATAATTAGATCTGATTATGAATGAGTCTGGACTATGGAACTAATTAGATGATAAGGACAACTTACTTTTTCTGAGCTTCCATTTTATTAACTGCTAAAAATGAGAAAACTAGACTAAGGTATGTTTAAATTTGAATTATATTATGGGGATTTAAAACATCTAAATTTTTCCTGCAATACCCTGGAAAGAATGCAAATAGGGCACAAGAAGATTGAGAGAATCAGTGCTATTATCAGTGTTGTCACTTGCCAAAAAGAGAAGAGGATATGGCCTATATAAAGAAAAGACTTGAAATACAGGCTTAGCTGATCTCTGAGATCCCTTCCATTTCAAATATTTTATGTCCAAGCAGGAAAAAAACAGTCCATTATCATTTTTTACTGAAACTAAAAAAAGGTTTCAGATGGAAACTTCAATAAACACTGTGCCTCAAGATCTCTAATCTTTTGACTCAGCCAGAGGAAGGACAGTTTATTCCAACATAATTTATTTTTCAGAAAAAATTAAGTTCTTTTTCAATCATATGTGCTATTGCCAAAAAGATCTCAGCATTTGTCTTTATGTCTACAAAAACTACCAAATCAGTCTGTTATGTTGGGCTTTTTACTACAATTTAAGAATTTTTTTTCATCCATGGGATGGTGGTGCTGACCATGGCAGTAAAAACATCCCTCTGTCTTCATTCATGAGGCTACAGATAAATCTATTCAAATACAATATAAGAATTAAAACAATAAGTTCCATTCATATCCAAATCTATCTTAAAATTAAATAGAGGCTAGTTAACAAGATAGTTAAGAGCATTAAAACTGGGTACTGCCCTTATTAACCACGTTATCTTGGACAAATTATTTATGCTTTTAATGCTTCAGTTTTATCAGTAACGTAGAGATTATCAACTGAAACTCACCAGGTAAGACATGCACAGCAATAACTATGCACTTTTCAATAACTTATACCAAGCTGGCCTTTATCTTAAGATCCAGGCAAGCCAGAACTCACTATTTGGAAATAAGTCTAATTCTCTTAATGTAAAATTCTATCAAGTATCTACTTTTTAGGGAATAATTATCATTCCCACGTGAATTATTATTCAATTCTCAAATACTGACAAAACTTATTATCTATCTAGTCATTTACCAAATTAAAAAATGAAATATATGCATATTTAGAGAAGGTCTGGAAGAATATAAACCAAAGCCTATTAATCATAGTTATCTCTGGATTACAAAACAAACTTATTTTTTTTTTTCTTTTTGCTCAGGTATAGTTCCTAATTTTTCTATAATAAACACAAACTGTTTATTAAAACAACAATTTTTTTAATGAAATTAATTCCACAAGCAAATAAAGTTAAATACTCTTTTTATTAATTCATATTTTGGAATTAAAAGTGAAATATGTCAGTACTTACAAATAAACTAATTCATACACCTCTTGGAAAAGGAACAACCAATATTAAGCACATATTCTAATGTACTCTCCAATTCTGATTTCTCTTTTGAGCCTAACTCCATAACATGTCTTCACTTCTTAAATCTCATCAAGACTTCCAAAATTAACAAAAAACTTCCAAAATTAAGAAAAAATTACCAATAAGACTTCTATAATCTCTTAACCTCGAATTTCTCTTCTCCTGTTCCTCGCTGACAGATTTCCACTGTAGTTTCATCCTGAAGTATTCATCACTACAGAAAACAATTTTAACATCAAAAACAGCTTATTTTAACACTCTGTTTAAAAAATTTTTAATCGAACAATGTATCAAAGCATTTATGATGCTAGTGAGATGTAAGCTTGTAAATATGATAGTGAAATGTTTAAGTTGTGAAAACAAAGAAAAATAAAATAAAATTGTACATGTCATAAACTCTGTTTAAACTAGAATAATTTAGGTTTTAAAGAAACATTTACCTTAATCCTTAATATCATGCCGAAATTATTCTAGTCATTAAATATATTAACCACTAAAGTTTCTGAATAATTAATTAAATACAAGTTAATTAAATATAAGACTTTTTCTTTAATGTGACATAAGAGTTCTATTTTCCAATGAGTTTACGGAAGGAACCTGTTGATGTGAAAATGTCTTAGAAGGACTGATAAAAATGTTGAAAAAAAGAATTGTCTGAGAGTCTGAACAGCCACACAATAACTAGGGGTAAGCTTCAAATCAAAGGCTAGACTAATTAACTAGGAATAAAAGTGAACCAGAAAAGTTGGTCTGTTTCTTTTTAAATCTAAGAAATTATTTTAAAATATAAACACTCTTCCAAAAAGAATGAAAAGCCAGTTTGTGTTACAGGACCACTAAGAAAATAAAAGTAATTAACCTAAGTAACAAATACACTTTTTATGAGCCATTTTATAATCTCATAATAAACTGTAAAAATAAATCCAGATGAATGAGATACATCTAAAATCCATTTCTAATTAGTTATATTTCAAGTAAGCAAAATGTTGGTACAAAGAGAATGAAATTTTTCTCACCATCTTTCTACACATTTGACAACATAAGTGCAATGAGGTCCTTCTAATAAATGTTTCTGGTTTGACTTAACTACGGTGTTCATAATTTTTAAATGAAAAGGATAAAAATAAAACTATTTTTCCATATCCTAGTCTATGTATTCCAAATAGTCATCAAGAAATCCTTTACTAATTTGTATGGGCTAGTTACTTGAATCTCTTTGATGAATACATGCAAGGCCATTACTTACATTTTTTGTTTTTGTAACTGAGTTCTTTCCTCCTTGGTACTATCCCAAGGAAAATAACCCAGAAGAAATTTCCATGCGTGCTTTCTCAATGCATGACTAAGTCCCTGAAAAAAAAACATGAATATTAAACACATTTGTAAAAAAGAAAACTTTAAGTTCACAAAGCTTGCATTTAAATAAACAGAAAGATTAACATTGGAGATAGTTTTATCTATAAAAACAGCTAAATTCAGTAAATGCTATCTTGTTTTTGACTACTAGATACTAAAGATATAAGCGGAAAGCCTAAACAATACAGAAAATACAGTAGACTGTGTAGCAGATAGTGGAACTAATTAGTCTTTTAAAACCCAATCCTTACTGGCCAAGGCAACTACCAGTGGGGTATATACATGTCTCCTTCACATACTCCACAAAACTTCAGGTAAGGAAGAATATCTTTTCCTAGGCTTAATTGTATCCCCTCAACCAACCCTCACAAGTACCTCACTCTGTCCAAAAGAGATTTTAAGGTAACATCAGTAAAGAAGAGTTCATTCCCCTCCCTCTCCCAAAAAAAGGAAAACTTGAATACCAGCAATTTCAAATATAATCCATATTAAAGTATTTACCCCTCTAAATATCATCTGCTTCACATTATCTACATTTAAAATTCTTCCTTCAGAATCAATGTTCTTGGTCCATTCTTCCAATGATACTGGCTCTCTCCTTTGAACAACAGGTCGTTCTCCCAAATCAATCTAAAAGCAATAAGGACTGCACCTTTAATCAGTGAAATGAAATCAAGGTATATAGAAACTTAAACTAAAATACTATCACTCAGAAATGTTCTAAAACTTCTAATATCTCCCATTATTTTCCAATGTTTAGTTTATGAACTATAATAGTCAGCATTCCATACATTTTCCCTCCTACTAAACACACAAATAACTGGGTTATAAATGAAAAGATAGGAAAACATTTGTTATTTTGGGTTTCAATTATGTAAGTATAGAACATTCAACATGTAAATTCTATGAGACCCTTCAAACTAAACGGTATGCTATATTATTAAAAAGGAGAGTATTATGCCATTAATCATTTTCCAAAATTAGGTTTCCTTCCAAACTAAAATTTGTAGCTCAGAATTGATTCATGATCCATTAGCTCCACTTGGTATTTTCTACAGTTTATTCAATTAACAGATGTTGGTAATTTTAAAAAGCCATTTTCAAGATAAATCTTTTAATTAAGTTTCATAATTTAGATATTTATAATGTTCTATGTGCAGCCTAGAATTGTTTAGCAAATTCAAAAGTCTTATTGAGCACATATGAAGATTTGCCATAATTTGGGGCCAAAATCCATTTCACTTAAAAAAAGAAGAGTCACATGAGAATAAAAGCCCTAAAGTAGTGTCCTGACTAGCCGCTTCTGGTGTCTACTGAGAAAACATTAGGAACAAAACTACGGGCAATTTGCGAAGCTCACTATTCACTCACTGCTATGCACTCAATAAAACAACTTGTTCAGTTATATTAAAAAGTAATGAAAGAAAAGAGACCCAACATTAATGAACAGATAGTATTAGTAATCAATGAAGAACCATTTGGTGACAAGTCAAGCATTAGTTGTTAGATATATTAGTTAGCAAAAAGTTATTAAAAAAAAAAAGTGTTATAAGGAGGAAGCAGATAAAACCAAATATGAGTTTCTAGTTCTATAACATGTACGAGTTTAAAAACATTTCTCCTGTTAAAATATAAGAGCTATATTAAGATAAATCTCCACTCACTTTTGTGATGACTTCAAATCCTGGTTCTTCTTGTTGATTTATCTTTAAACCTGGAATAGCATCGCTAAGAAAATCTGCCATTTCTGAAGGAGGTCGCTGATGTGTAGAGGGATCGCTGCCTCTCAAACTATCAAAAATGTAGTTTGTGACTTTGGAAAATCCTACCATAGTTGCTGTATAAGGATCCTTTTTAATTTTCTATAGAGTAGGAAAAAAAATATTAGCATTATTAAGTTAAATAAAGAATAAAAGACCTCGATGACAGGCGACATGTTTTTTAAAAAGGGGGAAATCAGAACTAAAGCAGAGTATTCTAAGATTACCTTAAAAAAATTTTAGTCTAAGGTCATCTTTTCATTTGGTTAAAATAGTATATTAAATGACAAATGAATGCTACTGATTGAACTTCAGATAAACAAATGATTTGCAGGCTTCATTCATTCTGCATACAATAGAAATACACCAGTGCTTACTTTCCATTGATGAATGGCCCACAACAGCTTTCTTCTGTCTAGCAGTCCTGCCTTCACAAAAAAATACAGTTCTTGAAGTGTGCAGTATCGCACTAATCTAACACAAAATATTTGGTAGCCAAATTTAAAAGCTCGTGATATTTAAATATTGGCTGACATTTTAATCTAATTATATGAGTAGTAAATCATGCCAATGAAAGTAATTTGTTCTGGGCAATGCTGTCCTGGAAAACAGCAAAAGCTTTTTCTACTGTTAAGATTACTTCTAAATCCCAAACTGCCTGATTACTCATATTTAACAAAAATAATTACTTCTTAAAGGTCAATCTTTAAAATTATTATTTTCACAATAAGAAAAACTGTTCCCTCACTTAATCAGTGTTTTAGTTCTCTTGCCCTCCTTCCTTATCTTGTTATCTTCAGAACCAACAAGAGCACATCTGGGACAGAGTAAGCACTTGCTGAATGAATTAATGAATAACCAGCCATTTCATTTTCATAGAGAAATCTGAGTAAAAAATAACTATTTCTGCATGTGTTAAGTGCACATTTTTAACTAAATGCAAGAATATACTCAGGGGAATTAGATTATCATGACCCCAAATGAACCTAAATGGGAAAATAAAAATTCAAACCAGACTTATGTCTAAATTTATCATTACTGAACTCGAAGTGGCTTACCCAGTAAACTTTCACCTAAATGATGAAAGCTATGATAAAAACTAATCTACTAAGGTCTAATTTAAATATTATGATAAAGGGAAAAATGCCTTAAGAGTAACGAAGAACCAAGAAAGCGTCTCACCAATATGATGCATTTCTATAAAATTACAGTGAACAGTTCCATAAAGTTTACACATAGAGGGACACAGTTGCTTCATTCTGTATAATCTGAGAAAGTGAGAGGTAGGGGGTATATAAAATGGAGTAGATTAGCAGATTAATAACATGAGATAGATTTAAGAAACATACTTGTATTAAACCATATGCTGGTTCATCAAGAAGATTTTCAAAAGACTGTGAAAGACTCTTATTCTGACAATTCACAAGAAGTATTCTTTTATCCTGTGGAGATCTGTAATAAAAAGGAGGGATGTGTCAAAAATACCAGCACACTGTATCAATAACTACTGAATAACTACTAATGCATACTCACTCTTCCTTAACGGTAACAAAAAACTTAAATGTCCAGTTCTAGAACTGTTTCCCATTAATATACTATTAACAAGTACTTAGTAACTATCTTAATGAGTTCCAAACACTACATGAAACATGAAATATTAAATTAACGAATATAAAAGGGATGAAGTATATTTTTATTCTAGGTAATGCCAAGAAGACTAAATTGTAATAAACCCAAATTCTTGTTTAGAGTCACAATGGAAAAACTTTATAAATATATCTTCCTTTATTCTCACGAAAATTAAAGAAAGTCAAAACACAATTTAGAATCCATCAATATATACAGTATGTACACTATAGGAAAATATTCTATTTTGAGATGGTTCCCAATTTCATTCCACAGCTTGGTAGTACTGCAATATAAGATGTTAAAAATACAAGATACAATAATTATTCAACTATTAAAGATCATTAATTATGCTAACCATAATTATTAACACATGCAAACATATTTAGATATAATGTATAAAGATATAATGTAAGTTCCAGTAGTATCTTTTTAATTCTTTCTTATTAAACTCTGAACACGTTTTTCTCCACATTTCTTAATAGCTACAGAATAAAATGCGTTCCAGACACCTACTTTAAAGTAATCAGATTAATTATCCAGTCTTTCTTCTATTCAATAAGTTTTATACTTTAGCAAAATCAGCTGTAATAAATCCACAACTTTTCTGTGTTTAAAATAAAAAATAAATGTTATTTTGCTGCTATTTCTAGTTTATTATAAATGTTTGAGATAAGAACTTTAATAACAGTTATCTCTTCTCAACTCTAACATAACAGGATGCAACATAATGCTAAGAGGAATATGAAATTCAAAACACAATCTCATTCTTACAAAGTCAAAAACAGTGCCCAATCTTCAGAAACAATAATAGCTTTATAAGCCCCTTGGCTTTTAAAAAGTGCTGAGGTTGAGTCATCTCAAGTAGGAAAAATGCAGCAACTTTTTAAACGTTTAATTTTCATTAAACACCGTTTTTCTGAATAACTGTGGGGTCACGTTTAATATGAAAACCTCACAAGA
This sequence comes from Rousettus aegyptiacus, assembly GCF_014176215.1. Taxonomy (NCBI): domain Eukaryota; kingdom Metazoa; phylum Chordata; class Mammalia; order Chiroptera; family Pteropodidae; genus Rousettus; species Rousettus aegyptiacus. The sequence goes on from NW_023416295.1 coordinate 115,102,803, forward strand.
TTCTCACAAGGTATTTTTTAATGACAGGTCAACTTTTAACCAGAAAAAGTAATTAATATAGAAACATATTTTTTCTGAGCACATTACTGTTGGTGCTGTGGTTATTTTGTTTCTAACAATAGAATCAAATTCTTTCTTTAAAATCCAAATAAAAATTAGTCCTGAAAGTCAAAACGATAGCTACGCACAACTATATGGACTCAGATTATTATGGCTCCAGATCTTAAACTGTAGATGGAAAGAAGAAATGACTGCCCAACCAACGAGCAACTACAGATACTTTTTTTTTTTAATAAAGAAATATTTAATTTTTTATACCAAATTCTCTTGTGATGAGAGGCTGCGGGAAGCTCTAGGAGGAAATATAAAATATAAGAAATTAAACACGTGGTCGCCCCTAAGGAAATCAACAAAATACTTTAAAAAGTACATAAGTCAAAAGACAAGCAGTATATTGGTGGGCAACTGCAGAGCTCATCAAAAAGTGGGTTGGCATTCCAGAACAGTGTTATGTTTGCACCTACCAGGTTACTACACTGATTTAATCAAGGAATGTTAAATATTATAGACTTATAAATATATTATTGTATTCTGGTATATTATGGACTCTGGGAAGTTGATCTCTTGTGATATTATTCAAGACTTTCAAAAGCATTTCAGCAGTAAGCTTTTAATGGTGCTAACATCAGCACTTCTATTAGAGCCTACTACATAGCTTAAAGAAAATCATAGTCTAAGGTCACAATTATGAAACCATATCTACTAAAAATTCAGAAATACTTCCCAAGCTTTGGATTGAGTCTCTCCCAAGACCACAGAATAAATTCAGAAATTCTAACGGTTGAAGAGTGTTTGTATACTGAGATGTATGTAACATTAACTATTTTACATTACCGAGAATGACCAATACAAAAAGCCAAACAAATCAAAATTTCATTAAAAAGGATATCAATCAGGAGGGTTAATAAAAAATAAAAAGGTACAGAATATTTACAAAACTAATAAACAATTTGTTTGTATATGAGATCTCTCTCTCTCTCAAGGGAATAAATGAGGGTCTAGAACCTAATCTTGAAAATGGTTGGTATTATATGATGATACAACCAACTTGGCTTTTTAAGGGAATATTTTACTGCCTGGATATTTATGTATTAATGTAAAAATGGCCCAATATACTAAATAATTTTAACAAAACCAATAATATTTATTCATATCCTAGCAACCAACTTTGTACCAGAAAAGTAACAGAAATGTATTTGTGGCTCATTCTTTCACCCATCTGTATGGTAAAGCCCTTAATTTGTTAGGGGAGTATTAAGGAAGACAACATGGCCACAGATGCAAAGCACATTCTTCAATTTACATGAATGAGAGAAAAAAAAATAACATAGTCTGAGTGATTTTCTATTAGTTTTGAAATCAGAAAAAGACAAGGAGGACCCTGGCATAGTCTGGCTGGTATTCATTCCAGTGAGGATGCTGAAACCAAGGTTTTCCTGGACTACTCTTCTTCCTTTTGGTCTCTACGACAATCTCTAGCCACAGAAACATGACTCTGGAAACATCATTTTCCTTAAGATAACTGCTCCAATAACAGGAAATGAGACCCAAGTAGCTGACACCTAATACAGTTTTTTAAAAAGGGAAGGGGAGAGATTTGGGACTTTTCATTTCTTTAGACTTTAACTTAATTGGGAATTCTATTTATCTGGACAATAATATTAAAGAATAAGGACCTTTATTATCTCCCTAAAAATCCAATAGTGGCTTGTACAAATTTCGGACTTCTTTTATATTGGTAATTACTTATTTGGAGTTTCTATATTCTACCACTATAACCTCTGGTGAGCTATAAGGCACAATGTAATTGGTCATAATTTATGATAAGAAAAAATAGGAAGTGCTTACTTTCAGCCTAGGGTCAAGAGAGGCTTTGGTGTTAAAATATTTAACGAACTATTCTTACACATTTCAGACCATTCAGGGAAAAAGAGTAAACTGGCAGCCGGTGTCATAGGAGAATACACAGTGGAGAAGGGACTGGTATTAGGAGTGTAGCTTTTGAAGGACTTACTTTAGACAGCTAGCTATCTTTCCCCAAGAATAGCCGCATCCCCAATTAAGCATAAAAATCATGATAAAGCCCAATGGGAAGAGGGAACGAAGTGAAGGGAGGTCGGTCTCTTCTGTGAGGTTTTTCTCTTTCACCAAGTCACTAAAGGTTGCAATCAATCCCTTAATCTCACATACTGTCCCCCCTTTTACCTTCTTAATTTCATTCTCTCTCAGAGCTTCAATTATTACTGATACACAAAGACTTACATATTCCTATTTTATGCTCTCATAGTGCTATATATCTCATCCACAGCACTTATTACAGCTGAAATTTTAATCTTATTTGTATAAGCAATGTTTGTCTCTCCCACAATTATAAAAACTGTGTGAAGGCAGGGGCCATATCTTGTTTTATTATTGCTCTTTCTAGCATTTAGCAGTGTCTAAGACATAGTAGGTCCTCGAAAAAAAATTACTTGTTAAATAAAAAAATTGAGAAAAATGGAACACCATTCCATTCCCATGGCCTCATGTTTCCAAATGTTTTGAACAATGTACTTGTTCTAAAGAAACTCTCCTTCACGGGTACATATACGATTGCTGAGATCAGGGAAGAATAAGTGCCTATCTAGTATAACCCCACCCAGGTTCTCTCCTTTTCTTGATCTGCCCACCAACAGAGAAGGTGGTTTCTAGTCTGCTCTCAATCGCATAATAAGTGGCCTGTCCTCACTAGGGAGACCAGCGATTGTCCAAAAGTGACAATAACTGGTTGACTTCAAAACTAATTTGGGTGAATTATGATGATGTTGCATATCTAAGCCTCACCAATATAATGATATTTTTATCACCATCTATTCCTATATTTAATTCTCGGTTGTTTTACAAATACAGAAAAGGAAACAAAGTTTCACTTACAACTCACATTAAAAGTCACCCACACACACTCAAGGTGCACATTCCCTTATAAGCAACGAAGTGACTGCTGAGTCTATCCTTCAACCCATCCAGGATAGAAAACTCTCTACCTCTTGAGCTAAAATTTGTTTCCTTCTAATTTTTCTTTGGAGTCATACAAAACAAATGTACGATTTATTTCTTATAATAATCCTTTCAAAATTATTTGTAGGAGTGATAAGTACCATGCCATTTAGTCATTCAACTAAGATTGATTGTGCAAATATTATGTGCCAGGCGCTATGGCTAAGAACTCAGCCAAAAATGTAAACAAGATAGATGCAATCCTTGCCTTAATCATGGGCTTTCTCATTCTACAGTAGAACATAAAAGAAGTAGATAGATAGACAAAATTATTTATTCTGTTAAGAACCATGAAGGAAGCAAAAAAGGGAATGGGACAGCAAAAAGGAATGGGCGTGGGACACTACAATAAATGGGAGAGCGGGCATCCCGAAAAGACCCTCTGAGGAAATACTATTAACCTGAGACCTCAGGGATCAGAAAAGGAAAAGAATATTCCATGTAAAAGAAACAGCATACACACAGGACACTAAGAAAAGTTTCAGGAAGTGAAACTTTGTGGCTAAAATACAGAAGAGAATGGCGCAAGAAAAGGCTTAACAGATGAACAGCTACGATAAGGCAGGCCCTCACTGACCATAGTTAAGTTTGGAGTCTATTTAATGTTACACCAAAATTCTTTTAAGTTAAATCCCCACCCCCTTCTAGTGTTTTTCATACCATTTTGATTCCTCTCATTACAGTAGTCTTTTCCATATAGTATAGTTAGTCTAACACATTGAAAATGCAGTGCTTAAAACTCAGCCCAGTTCTCCAAAGTATGATCTTACCAACAGAAAGGTTTCCACCACTTCAACTGAGATATTGAACTTTAATCAATAGTTTTGTTACTGTTTTACCACAACACTGATTAATACTGAACTTGTTATACTACTAAAAGCCCCAAGTCTTTAACACCTGCTTTCAACAGCCAAACCTTCTGCCCCAGTCATGATGATGCCCCTATTGAAATCAAGATCAAGACCCACATACTACCGAGGCCTGACTTCTTATGGTTAGTGGTACTGATCAGCATGCCCATGCCTAGTGCCACCTAGAGGTAATTAGCAGAGTAGGGGAGGGAATTTCATTCCGGAAAACACAGTCAAAATCTTCCAACTTTTGGATCGCACCTACCTTTATATAATCTAAATTTAGGCATAATAAAGGATATTTTTCTATTTTCTATTATGAAGTGCAGACATTAATAATAGTTAACGAGCATCCTTACAGTTCCTCAAGCTAAAAACCTCAACTTCTCCCTTCTTCTCACTGCCACATCTCCAACCAATCATAAATTCTAACCCTAAACATTTGTCTAATACTTATATCTTTCTTGCCTCTCTGCTAGTTTATGCTACTAAAATTTCATCTAGATGACTGGAACAACTTGCTAACATGACTTACAAGATCCTTCAAGCTCTGGTCTTTACCCAGCTCTTTGGCCTCATCTTTAAATAAAGGACTCTCCATTTCCCACTATGCAGACCTGTGATACTGACCTTTCTATCCTGTGATTATATCATGTTTTGTATTCTTCCTTCTAAAATACCTCTCCCACTTTAACCATTTCCTTCCCTTTCATGCTAATGTTCTCGCATTTGTCAAGTCTCAACTTAGAAAGTGTTCCCTGACTCCTACCCAACCTCTAGTCTGAATGAGGTACCCCTTCTCCTTTCCTGGGAGCTCCCAAAGCACTTTTTACTTCCTCCATCTTAGTTCTTGAGTTTTATAGCCATTTATTGGATGGCATCCTTCACAAAACCATAAATGCTCAGATATCCAGGAACATGCCTGTTTTATTCACTACTAAATATCAAACAACTAGTACAATGCTCAGAACATAACAGATAGCCAAAATATATTTGTCAAGAGAAAAAGCAAGAAAAAGCATGTGTGTACAAATGCATGTAGGTGAATAAATGTAAGATACAAGATTTTTGAAAAGGAAGCCCTGTCTTCCACACTTATAATTATTTTATAAAGGGCAGACTTGCCTGACTTAAATTTGCAACATTTCAAATAAAACTGTTTAACAGAAACTACATAATAAAAGGTAAATTTGATAAATATATAACCTATAAGTTACTGATGCATCATCATTCATTTAAATGTGTATAAAAAATGAGACTACTCTTTTCTTTAAAATATTAATAAGGTGATACAGGTGGCAGATCCAAATTACTATAATGGAAAAATTTTATTTAGTCATTCATCCAAAGCAGTCAATATCCTCCTACCAAAAAAAAAAGAAGAAGAAGAAAAAAGCTGCTTGTGTCCTGATAAGCACATTGGTCAATAATACCCAGTGACAAGCGAAAATAGTTTGCCTTGAAACCAATAAATACAACAATCCAATTTCAAAAAGTAGAAAATAATTTGATACTTACTCACACAATACCACATATTTTTCAAGAGAGTCAATCAGTAGTTTGCTCTCTCCTTGATGAAAGTGCAGAGCAGGGAGAACGACGTCATCCTTTAGACAGAATACCAAATACGACCAGCCCATACCCTCTTTGTTTTGCTTGATTGATTTCAGGTCTGTCAAACTGAACAGGAATGACCATTTGCTTTTCCCATTTCTATGACTTGGAGCATCTTAAAAACAAGAAAGTGGGGCAAAATATTTTTTTGTTCACCTTTTTAAAAGGTAAGGTACAGACAGCGCTCTACATGACTGCCTAAAAAGAAATTTGTTGAACCGAAGGAATGACTATACCTTTCATATTACTATGGTGTCCATTTGTACTAAAAATTACGATATACATTTTTTAAAAAAATAGTTTTTAAAATAATTATCCTACTGCATACAAATCTGAAAAAATGTTATCCCTATTTAAATACAAGCTTTGCCCAAAATGAACTCAGCTTTGGAAGCAGTCAGGCTAGATTCAAACTACAGCACCACCATCTTACAAAGTAAAAGACCTGGGGCAAATAATTGAATCTCCGAGCCTCAGTTTCTTTACCTATAGAATGGAGATAATTATACTTACCTCCCAATGTTATTCTAAGAATTAAAAAGACATCGTGTTTGTCAATCAATACAGTGTGAAGTATATAGCAAATCCTCAATAACTGTAAATCTTTTCCCACTCTCCCCTCAAATACAAATAGTATGTTTTGAGACACTCATTTTAAAAACAAAACTTTTATTTCCCCTATTTCCTTTTGCAATTATTTTTACAATACTGCACTAAGTGAAAGTAAGTATATTAGCATAAAAAATATTGGGGTGACTACACAAACGCTTTGGCAAAAACCCAAAGAACATCGAGGAACTAAGGATGAAAAGACAACTTATGAATGCTCTGAAAGAATAAGTACATTTACTCTTCCTGCTAAATCATTCTTAAATCATTCTTCTATTAATTTGAAACCTCAGTTCAAGTCAAACTACAGTTATATAAAGCATTTTTTGAGTTTGTGAACTGTTTATGGGAGCTTAAAATCCTAGGTTTGGGAACAATATCAAAATTGATTAATAAGCAACTTAAAAATTATGTAAAAAAATTTTAAAGAACAATGGAAAGATGTCATCTTTCTTCTCATTAATACTTATAATTAGTTTCTAATATAAATATACCATTTTAACATTTTAACTCAGACATAAGCATGTTAGTCTCGGAAATTTTAAACAACTTTTTCTCTAATGTTATTTCCTCAGAAGTATGCTATCCTGCTCTTGGGGACGTCAATTCATTCCATCCTACACTATCAACTCCACCAAGATAAACTGCATAGATGATATATGCTTACGAACTTGATCAAAGGGTAGACTAACTGGTATTGACCTGAATGTATGTCACTTTCCTAAACAGTCAGAAACACTGTAGCTCCATCACCTCTAACAAGATTTCCTGAATTTACACAAAGAAATCTACACCTTATAGAAACTTCTACTTGCAAGGAATACAGGCACTATCACTATTACATGGACACTTTAACAAGTATCATTTGGAAGGAAGTCCAGAAAGACTCAAATAACACATCAGTTCGAATAGTGCACAGATATCTAAGGCTGGTACTAGATTAAGTGCCCTGTGCCCTCTTGACTATTACTATTCATGTTGCACTGGAATTTATACTGTAGAGCTCTAACACTACTGCAAGCTAATATCAATTTGAGATCAATGTCTTCATAAATCACTGAAATGTGAACGTACCTAAACTACTTAGAAAAGATACACGCTACTTTTTTTGCAAAGACCAAAAATATTTTCACAGCAAAAGAGCAATAAAAAACTAAATACAATTTTTTAAACAAAATTCTTAAATTACATAAAGTAATCAAATTAATGCAAGAATATTAACTAATACATGGCAGGTTATACAAACCATCAGGAGTTTGTGCATATTCAAAAGTAAAAATTTTACACAGATTTTCCCTTGTTAATGGAAGAGATACACATTACACATTAAATATGACAGAAAATACTTCACGCATTTCCTCACTTAAAGGGCTGATAAATGATGAGAAACATTACAAGTCAATTCTATAAGTCCCCTTACTAGAATATAAGCTTCATAAGAACAGGAACTTTCTTTTGTTCCCAACTATATCTCCAGTGCCTAGAAGAGTAACAGGTGCTCAAAGATGTGTTGAATCAATGAATAACCCATTTCCAAGTCAATATAACAGTAATCTGCAATTTAATCTATCACCAATAGCTAACCAGAGAAATAGTTACAAATGAAAACTAATGGAATCCAAGCATTAAATCAAAATTTCCTTCTTTCTCCATACTAAAAGGTAAATAAAACTAATTTAGTTCCAGTGAATTTTCTATGTTACCATATGCATGTAAAAAATATCTCCAACACAATGACATGGGAAAACTAGACATCATAGCAAAAGAGTAAACAAAAGAATTCAATAAGTCCCCATGTATTGAATAGAATTAACATCAAGGACACGACATTTTATTTAGATAGGTTACCAGAACATCCTGGCAGTCTGTTGTTCTAGGTATATACATTTTCAAAACATCTGATCTGATACATAAAAACAAAGACTTAGCAGTAGAAACTCTTAAGAAATAAAAAATTAAATAAATCTTCCAACTTCAATTTTTTTAAAGGTTTGTCCCAAGTTTCCTTCATGAATCACAAAAAAAGTAAAAAGTAAAAAATATATTTTAAAAAAATTTTATTTAAAAAAATGCTTTTTAAAAATATAAAAATGTTTCATAATGGCATAATTTTAAATTCTGAAACACTGAGCTTAAAAAAGATCTCCTTTAGGGAGGAGTTTTGATGAAATATAATCGGATAAGATATACAGTGTAAGATAAGGTAAGAAAGACGGGATGGGACAAAGTGCATAGAATTTCACAACTCCTTGTTCTATTAAATATGTGTATGCATACTGGGCCATACTGGTCAATGTATTACTCTAATGTATAATCATAAATTTTTTTAAACACTGGGAGGAAAAAAAGTGTCTTAACTTTTAATAATTACAAAATAAAGGGTCTTTACAAATCACAATGCATATAGCCAAGTCATGTAAGCACTATTTACATATGTGGTTTTTTGCTAAGCTACACAGAGGTTGTCAACTTTGTACATTTAAATCACGAGGAGAGATTTTGAAAAACACAGATACCCAAGCTTCATCTCCAGAGTATGATTTCAATTTCTGGATGAAAGCCAGGCATTGGTATTTTTTTTTAAAAGCCTAACCACCCCAAGTCATTTAAATGTGCAAAGTTGAAAAACACGATTCTAAAAATATCTTTATTGTCAGATTATGCATTTCTCATATACATAATACTTCTTTCCTCTATGAAATACTGAAAACTCTCTCTTTTTGCTCATTTCTACAGCCCAACTTTTTCATTTTGAAGGATTTAACAATATTAGTCAACAAACAAAAAACAGCAATTCACATAACCAATTCTGAAGATCTAGTGTAAAGAAGTTAAAAATCTTTCACATGCCAAATCAAATATACGATAATACTTTGGTTTTCTTAACATTTTACATTGTTCTGGTAAGAACTTCCCTTTCAGTAGAAAGGGAGTGCAGAGAAAAAGAGGTAGAGAAGGAGTGAAAGAGAGATAGAGGGAAGGAGAGACAGACATATATTCATGAGTTGATTGTTATCAAAAGCTTGTGAATTATTTATTTCTTAACTGCTATTGTTTCTAAGAAATGATACAGTATAAAGTATAACTACTATATATGAGAATGATTCCCCAGGCCACACATGAAAATCAATTTTACTTAGTAACAATGCTATATAAATGCAGCAATACATATTTCAGTAAATTCTGGCCAGCCTTTTTGATTCCGGCAAACGTGGATAAATTCCTAAATTCAGACACAAAAATCATTAAGAGATAAAATATCCTTTTAGATATAAAACACAAATCAATTTAAAAAAAAAAAAAAAAGCATTTAATATTTTTAAAAGAGATCACAAACAAGCTGGCCACATCGCAGGTAGCCAGATCACATTTGAGGTAGTATGTATGTTCTATCAGACTGTTAGCTTGCTTCTTTCTTGTTACCTACATGTAGATAATTACTACATAGCAAATACAGGTGTGTGTGTGTGCGTGTTAATAAAAAAAAAAAAAAAAGACTGGTCACTGAACATATATAAAGAAGAGACTGCAATGAGCTGTGAAGATCCCAGTAAACACTGAAATTAGAACAAGATGGTTTAATGCTATACTCCATCTCCCCCTCAGGATGAAATAATTTTTTTTTTTCTACTAGGTTAAGAAAAATGTGTATGAGAAGCAATTTTCTAAAGTGTTTCTATTTTCTGCCATTAACTACGAAACAGAAAAGGTATTTTTAAAGGCTTTTTTATAAAGGCACAACCAACAGAACAAAAAGCTAACTAAAATATGAGTGATATGTATCAAAAGCACCAAAGCATCCTTCTTTACTGAGGAACATTAAAGAACTTTCTTTGCACTTTTTGTTTATATTGTAGCAAACTAATTTAAGATTTTGAAAATTTTAATTCATACCTCCATTGGTATGTGGTTTCTTTTTAAATGAAACTGTATTAACCATGTCCCACTCTGCTTCGTAACTGTTCAGATGTTCCGCTCCTCGATGACCTCTTTCTTTTGGCGCATGGGTCCATTCTACAACTGAACTGGAGTCCTAAAATAATTATAACATATAAAGTATTTAAGGACTAAAACTAGAATTCAATTTCAATCAATAATATCTTCTCAGCATCTACATAAAGTTTATTGTAGCAAATGGAAAAACGGGACACTGTTTCCTATCATCCTTTCCCTTGCCCATCTTTACCGAAAAGTAAAGCTTACCCAGATTCCCTTGCAGTTCATGTTGTATATGAGATTCATGAGAGTCAACTGTAGGGCTTCTGGAATGCTTTTGCTTTCCTAACAAAGGCCCACCCCTTTCTCCCTTTTCCTGCTTTCAATGAAGCTATGGAGCCATCTTATAACTAATTAAGAAAAAGCAAGAGAACGACTGTAAATAGCTCCGCACTTCCAGATTTCTGGTTATTTGAGGAAAACAGCCAATGGTGGCTACTTAATTTAAGCCACTACTGGTTACATATTTCTGTCAAAATTAGCTAAAGCCTACAAGTAATATATCTACATGTATATAGTTCCATAGAACTTTTTATATTAAAAGAAAATAAAACCAAAGTCTAAAATGCAATGTCAATAATGTGACTAAATCAAAAAGTTTAACTTATACAACAGAATATACCATGAAGAAGTAAAAGATAAGCAAGACTGGGTGAAAAGCTTCCAAAATACATGGTAGATGACTTAAAAAAAAAAAAATCAAGAACATAAAAACAGCTCATAACAATTTATTTAGAAATCTACAAATATCAAAAGAGACTAATAAGCAAATGATATAAACAAGCAAATAAGAGAAGAAATATGAAGTGACAAATTACAAAGATGCCCAACTTCAAAACCAAAGAAAAGCAAGTTTAAATGAATTTCAATTTTTGGCCCCATTCAATTAAAATATAAAAATAAAAGAGCCTGAGGAAATGCTATTTCACACTATGATAACAGTGCTCATCATTAGTACTGACAGCAAAAGGGCAATTTAGCCAAATTTATTAAAATTTAAAATATGCATGTGTTTCACCACAATACTTCATTTCATCATCTACTCCAGAAAAATACACAGGTATTCAAAGAGGCACATACAAGATTTTCATTACAGAATTGTCTGTAAAAGTGAAAAATTAGAAATACCCTAATATCCATCAATGAAGAAATGAGTAAATAAACTAGAGGGTAGTCAATGAAATACTAGGCAGTAGTTTAAAAACTGATATGTTAACATTTATGCATACATTCAGTACATAATAGTAAATAAAACAAATGTTGTGATATAATGTATGCAGTATAACAACCCTATCAAGCATATGCAATTAGAAACACACAGAAAAAAAAGTAGGATGTGAGGGAGGGAAAGGAAAAGTGTAAAGATAAAAGTCTGAAAAGATGCACTAAACAGGGACAGATGAGAGATGGGGTTCTAATCAAGCAGGACTTCAACTTTGTTATCTGAATTTTTACAACAATAAAATATTCGTGTACTGTGTCATTCTTTTTAAAAAAGGTAAAAAGGAAATTTTTAGGAACAGGACTGCATGATAAAGGCACAAGAAAAGTTAAGAAGAAAGAATAGAAACAGACTGAAGAAAGGAAAACTGAATGAATGAAATTATAAAGTAGAGTGTTTTTCCCTCCTGTTTCCTCAAATGTTATTAGGGAGCCCTCCATGTTTGCCCAATTTTAAAAAATGTAACCCTTACCACCATCACCACCAACTCTACTATGACTAGTGGAGAAAGATAAGCATCTACAGCAGCAGTCCCCAACTTTTCTGGCACCAGGGACCAGTGCTCTTATTACAATCTAAACCCTGATAATCTGAGGTGGAGCTGAGGCAGTGATGCCAGCTCTAAAGAACAGCTGCAAATACAGATGAAGCTTCACTCACCACTCATCTCCTGCTGTGTGGCCCAGTTCCTAATTGACCATGGACCAGTTCCAGTCCACAGCTCAGGAGTTGGGGACCCCTAATCTACAGAATCTCACTCCACACAAAGGTTTGAAATTGGTATATCAAGTATTTTTGGAAATTAGGATGAAGGGCAAGCTGAACAAGACCACTGAAAAAAAGTTTAGAGGTTTACTATTAGAGAAGATAAAATAGATTATCACTGGATCAGGAGAAATTAAGCACATTGAGCAAAGGAATAACACACTAAAAACAGAATTAATTGAAAGTCCATCGACATAATGAGTTGGCAAGACTCCCAGCTCTCCTCCTCTACTCAGTAGAAATCTGCAAGCTTCTCTGGAAAACAATTAGCCCAAAATAAAAACTTACATTTCAGCATGAAGGATTCCCCAAGAAAGCAGTCTAGCTGGGTTACCCTAAGTCCCAACTATTACCCAGTCTACCCATACCAAGAGAGAGTATAATCACTTTTTTGTGTTTACAGTTAAGTATGAGCACAACACTATAAAGATCACCAAACATGAAAGGCAAATGTTTACACAAAAGACAAAGTCCAAATGAAACACAGGGGAAAAAGTCAATTAGAGAAAGAAGACTATATAAAGATGAAACATCTAAAAAACTATCCTTGAACTCCACAGAAATAAGGATATTACATCCACAAACAGCATGGTATATATTTTTTTTTGATTTTTAATTGTTTATTGGGGTAATATTGTTTAATACAATTATATAATTTTCAAGTGTACACTGTCATTTGTCATCTGTATATTCTATTGTTTACCATCCAAAGTCCAGTTTCCTTCAGCTACCATATATTTGATCCCCTTTCCTCACTTCGCTCTCCCCCTAAACTCTGTATTTAACCCCCTTTACTGCATCTACCCCCCGCTCCCCACTCCACCAGTAACCACTAGTCTATATAGTCCGTGTCCATGAGTCTCTGTTTGTCTATCCTAATCATTTGTTCCTTTTATGTTTATAACCTACATATAAGTGACATCATGTGGTTTTCAACTTCTTCTGTCTGGCTTATTTAGCTTAGCATGATTATCTCGAGATCCATCCACGTTGTTGCAAATTGAAGTATTTCGTCTCTTCTTAAGGCTGAGTAATATTCCACTGTATATATGTACCACAGCTTCTTTAGCTAATCATCTATCGTACGACACTTTGGCTGCTTCCATGTCCTGGCCACTGTGAATAATGCTGCTATAAACGACGAAGTGCGAACATCTTTTTGGATATGGGTTTTCAAGTCTTTGGGGTAAATACTCAGTAGAGGGATTGCTGGATCATATGGTATATCACTTCTTAGTTTTTTGGGGAACCTCCATACCATTTTCCATAGTGGCTATACCAATTTGCAGTCCCATTAGCAGTGTATGAGGATTCCTTTTACTCCGCATCTCCTCCAACATTTGTTATTACTTGTCCTGTTAATTATAGCTATTTTAACAGGTGTGAGATGGTAGCTCACTGTAGTTTGATTTGCATTTCCCTAATAGCTAGCGATTTTGAGCATCTTTTCCAATATTTGTTGGCTATTTGTATGGCCTCTAGGGAAAAGTGTCTGTTCAGGTCGTCTGCACATTTTTTGCTTGGATCATTTGCTTTTTAATTGTTACTGAGGTTATATGAGTTATTTATATATTTTGGCTATTAGGCCCTTATCGGAGGCGTTGCTTGCAAATATATTTTCCCATTCAGATGGTTGTCTCTTTACCTTGTTGACAATTTCTTTTGCTGAGCAGAAGCTTTATAGTTTGATGTACTCCCATTCATTTATTTTAGCTTTTACTTCCCTTACTTTTGAGGTCAAATTCATAAAATCCTCTTTAAGTCCAAGGTCCTTGAGTTTGGTTCCTATGTTTTCTTCTATGCATTTTATTGTTTCAGGTCTTATATTCAGGTCCTTAATCCATTTTGAGTTAATTTTGGTGTGTGGTGATAGAAAACAGTCTAGTTTCATTCTTTTTAAGGTGGCTTTCCAGTTTTTCCAGCACCATTTACTGAAGCAGCTTTCCTTTCTCCATTGTATGTTTTTGGCTTCTTTGTGAAAAATTATTTGCCCATATAAATATGGGTTTACTTCTGGACTCTCGATTCTGTTCCACTAGTCCATGTGTCTGTTTTGTTGCCAATACCGTGCCATTTTGATTGTTGTTGCATTGAAGTCTGGCACAGTGATGCTCCGGCCTTGTTCCTTTTTTTTCAGGATGGCTTTGGCAATTTGGGGTCTTTTGTGCCTCCATACAAATCTGATTTTTTGTTCTTTTTCATTAAAAAATGCCAATGGGATTTTGATGGGGGATACATTAAATTTGTTTAACAGCATGCTATATTTAAAGAGGGGGACACTCAAAAATAAAATCTTAGAAATTAAAAATATAACAAAAATGAAAAAGGCAATAGAAGAACTGGTAGAACTGAAGAAATTTCCTAGAAGACAGTATACCCACACAAACACAAAGACAAACAATTAGAAAATAAGAAAGAATGTATTTTTTAAAATTACAGACCAGTCCAGATCTTAGAGTTCCATAAAGTAGAAAAAAAGAAATCATCATTGAAATAACTCAAGAACATTTTCTAAGAACTAAAAGACAAGAGTTCCCATATTAAAAGGGCCTATCAAGTACCCAACAAAATGGATAAAAAAGATCACAAAGGCATACTACCAGGACATCAAGGACATTAGAAACAAAAAGACAACCCTAAAAGATTCTAAAGAGGTACAATACATACAAAAGATCAGCAATTAGAATAAGCTGTTAGACTTAACATTAATAAAGAAAAACCAGACAAATCAGGACTATAACTTCCAAAAATATATGGGAAAATCTATTTTCAAACTGTAATTCTATGCCAGCCAAGCTATCAATTCAGAATAAAGATAGAAAAATCTAAAAAGAAAATTTTTTTGTCCTCATGCACCCTTTTTCTCAGGAAGCACTGGAACTGCACCAAAACAAGGGAATAAACCAAAATACATAGATAACAGTATAGGATATAGAAAATGGAGATTAAAATAGTGGGAAAGAGGAAAAAAGAATCCCCAGGATAATTTCTGCGTAATAAACCAAAAGAGCAACCAGTTCAGAATGACACATGTAAGATCCTGGAAGAAATGCCTATGAAAATGAAATTAGAAGATCATTTGTATGATTAAATACTTTGAGAAGAAATGGACAACTAAGCCAGAGTTTCAATGCGAATTAAGAGAAAAGGACTGATGAAACTGTTCTAAAATTAGATATTGGTGATAGCTGCACAACACTATAAATACACTAATACTACTGAATTAAACATTTTAAAGTGTAAATTTTGTCTATGGCCATGCCACCCTGAATGTACCTGATCTCGTCTTATCTCAGAAGCTAAGCAGGGTCGGGCTTGGTTAGTACTTGAATAGGAGACCACCTAGGAATACCAGGTGCTGTAGGCGTTTAAAAAAAAAAAGTGTGAATTTCATGTATATGAATTATATCTCAATAAAGCTCTTTTTTAATGGCATTTCTTTAATGATACATTTTTTTTTTCTTAAATACCTTTCCAGCACAGAGAATACTAGAAGAGTCTAAGGCATCATCCAATGCTCTCCAGTCCACTATCACTTCAGCATCCTAGAAAAAAATTATGAAATATGTTTACTATTCAGTAATATCTTACATTTATAGTAAACTATTTTTAACTCTGAACCCAAACCCAAAATAAAATTTTTAACCTTACATATTAGCACTCTATATATGCACTATCATATGTAAACCACTATCTGACAACCAATATCATATAGATTTTTAAATTCTGCTTATTTTTCATTATTAAAAAATGTATTACTGTAACTTTTATGAGTTTTTAAATATTCCATGTCATTTTACCGATTTAACTAAAGCATTTTGTTCCTAACATCATTTCCATGTTAAATTTACAACCACTATTCAATTACATAATTTTATCTTACATATGAAACTCATACTTGCTGATAATGCCAAAATGAGCCACTACCATGAATAATTTTTATTAAATCATTTACTAGAAACATACCTTTTCTAAAACACGTAATACTCCTGAAATCAAGCTGTCTTGGTCATTAGTCTTTCCACAAGACGAATGAATATAAACCCCTTCTTGTTCATATATAATCTAGAACAGAAAAAATAAGATTAATCACACAATTTTTATTCAGTACTATTTTAACATTTGTTAAAAAAAAATTAAGACATGTTTTCCTATAATTTCTGAACCACGTTTCTGATTATTTTATATATAAATGTATTATTTAAATACTATTCAGACTTAAGTCAAACAAAGAAAGTGGAAGGAAGTTTGCTTTGTTATGCATAAAAAGTTTTTGGTTTAATGATAATCACGATCTTAACCTTCCCCATAAACAAAGATGTCGGGCTAATCGCTATGTGTCTCAATATACAAATTTCAGTTAAAATATGTTTTTGACAAACATTAAGCAAAATATTGGGCTCAAACTGGAAAAGGATCTGAAAATATTCAATAAGAAGAATAGATAAAATATAATGATCAATGATTTCTAACCCCATAATAGCACATTCTTTTTACTTTAAGAGCATTTTGGTGTTTTTGTAGCACAGTAGCATAGAAATTCAAGAAACACAGGAATTTTAAAGAGTAATGTTGAGGACTTCTAAGAGTAACTGTTTAAACTAGTTCAAACACACAAATATTTACGGAGTGCTTCTATATGTAAAAGTATGTAAAAGACCACAGGTATATGAATATGATTAAAACATGGTCCCTGAACAATGTCCTATGGGACATTTAAATTAATTCCTAAGTAAAATGAAACATTTAAAATTAAACTTTATTTTCTATAGGCATAATGTTATAAATGAACATTCCATTCCTGGGACCCATTTCAATCATTAAAAAATTTTTCATTATGAAAATAAGCAAAAATAGTCAATTCTAGACTTAAGTTCTTCTGACATATGCAAGTTTAGAATGCAATGTACTTTCTATTTATGTAGACATTTTATTAATATAATAGCAGCACTGTTCAGAATAGCACAGGGATCAACAATGCAAGACAAGCAATAGCAGAGCCCATCATAATCACCCTCTAGTTGATGAATGACAAAACTGCACTACAAAGCTCCCAAAGTACTTTTCAGGCCTATCCTATGTAATGCTAACGACTACTGATATGGACTTAAATCATGTCAGGAAGAGTCTTTCTAGTCAAGATAACAAGAGAAGTTCTGATCTCAAAGTCCTAAGAGGGCCTTCAACGAAACAGTTGTGAAGCAACAGACTAGCATTAAGCAGAAGGCAAAGATTGGGGACAGTATGAGTTGGGAAGTGGTAGGAGACAATCCTACACTGTCTGCATAGAGATGAAACATTTTAAACCATACAGATTTATTCTTACACGTGCACAAAGATATGAATGAGAATATTCACAATAATAGTATTATTTATTATACCAGAGTAGGTGAGGGAGGGGGAAAAAAGAGGTAAGGGAAGGTACAAATCTATCCACAAAGAAGGAAATGATCAAATATATCTTCAGATATTGTCTATGAGGAATACTATTCAGGAGTTACAAAAGAAAGAGGGAGATGAAATGGCCAAATATACACATAAAACTAAAAATACAAAAAATTACCAATTAACTATAGTTATGATAACATTTATGTTTTTTAAAAGCTTTTCTATATCTGTGTAAAATGCATAGAACAAGTTAGGTTCTGGAAGAACACACTTTAAGCTGTTAACAGAGTTACTTCTGGAAAAGGGAATAAGATAAGTAAAGGTACAAGAGGAACTGTAGGTTTTTTGTTAATATCTTTAACTTATTTTAATATTTCAAAGTTAAAATATAGCTACATATTGCTTTAGTAAATACAAAATTACCAATTCACAAAACAGGAGGTTGAACTAGTTAATTATATCTGGGGCCACAAAATGGAAGTATGAAAAGTTATAGAAAAGAAACCCCTTTATATCTCAAGCTTTTGTGACAAATAAATGAGACATATCCAGAAACTACACTTTAGCATATTTTCACCAGACTCAGCTATTAGAATAACCAAAGAATTTCACAGTTCTCACCGTAGAAAAAGGCATACTCACTTGCCAAGAAAAGTTTAGTATCATTAACAATGCAATCCAAGGTTTTGTAATACTATTAATACTAATGAGATTCTGAAACTTTAATGAAGTCTAAAGAATCGAATGAAACACTTCACCTAACTGAAGGACATTAAGCAACTCTTTCTTCCCCACACATATTTTGGTCAAGTGTTGCCTATTCTCTTTTTCATTTAAGAAAAAGTTAAGTTTCCTAACTAATCTAGCTCAGAAAATATCGTAAAAGTATTAGTATCGGGCGTCTTATGAAAAAGTCTCTCTGAGTTGTCACAGAGCTGGGAACTGGGGGAGGCTAAGACAGTTCAAAGTTCACAGGACAGAGTACCAAAAAAGGGAGAAGTACTCAGAAAGAGAACTTAAGAGGTATGCAGAGGTCACTGAGTGTGCAGCAAGTACTGAGCAGGGCATGTATGTCAGTAAACTATCCAAGGAAAGAGTTTTTGGAAAAGCCATTTGAATTTATTAGAAGAAATAATCTGGAGGCTCACACAGAGCTATTTCCAGTAGAGTGGGAAACCTCATAATTCACAGAATACTGGGCAGAGCACTCAGAATAGTCATGCATCAGCACTGTGGCAAAATCAGTCCCATTTTAAATGCTGTGCAGATATCCTCTAACAAAGTTTAAAAGCAAGATCCCAAAGTATCAAAATTGTTTTCGCATTACTTAAATCGCTTCTATGATAAAGCTCCAGAATATTTTATAGGAATATAAACGATACCTATCACCCAAGATAAAATCCACAGTATATGACATCTGGTAAACAAAACAAATTACTAAGCATGCAAACATGAAAACTATAACCCATAATAAGGAGCAAAATCAACCAATAAAATGTGACCCAAAACGACACAATAGGATTAGCAAAGAGAACTATTAAAGCATCATTATAACTGAAGTCTGTTCAAGACACTAGAGAAAAGTTAGAACTCATTAAGACATCAAAAATATAAAAAAGAATTAAACTTCTAGAGATGAAAATTACAACATCTCAAATGAAAAATACAGTAATGTGCTAATGGCAGATTAGACACTGCAGAAGGATAATGGACCTGAAGTTACAGCAACAGAAACTATACAAAACACAAGGAGAGGGAAAAGACAGTTCAAGTGATCTATTTACATATAATTGAAGTACCTGAAGGAGATGATAGAGGGGAGAAACAACAAAAAAAATCTTAAAAAATAAATTATTGCAGAAGTTTTTCCAAATCTGATGGACTATAAACTTACAGAGCTAAACTGCCCAGTGAACTCCAGTGCAAGAATCACCAAAACAAAGCCTAAATAAAGGTATAAAATGATCAAACTGCACAAAATTAGTAACACAGAAAATCTTAAGAACAGTCTGAGGAAAAGGGTACATGTAATGATTACAGCAGATTTTCTTCAAAACAATTAAGACTAGAAGACAATGGAGCAACATCATTTTTTAAACAATTTTATTGAGGTATAACATACAAGAAGCTACACATACTTAATGTAACTTATCAAGTTGTAACTTGCTAAGTGTGGGCTAAGTATATATCCATGAACTATCACTATCAAGTCATAAACATATCTATCAATCCCCAAAGTTTCCTCCTATCTCCTTGGAGCAAGTATTGCAAGAAAAACACTGTTAACCTACAATTCTATACTCAAAGAAAATATCTTTCAAAAAAAGAAGGTAAAATTCTCTTTTAGACATAAAAGCTAAAAAAATTTCATCACCATCAGACCCACACTACAAAAAAATGTTAAAGGAAGTCTGCCAGGCAGAATAAATTAAACTAGAAGGAAATCTGGATTTACACACAGAAATAAGAGCCATCCAAAATAGTAACTATGTGGATAAATATATTTTACTTCTTGTTAATCGAATCTCTTTATTTAAAGTATAAATCAGTAAATAAATATATATATGTTTAGTTTATGGGATTTGTAATACACGCAAAAGTAAAATGACAAAAATAGCACAAAAGTCATAACAGAAATGGAAGTACAGAAAAGTAAGACTAAACTCTATGCTACCAAAAAAAAAAAAAGTTTTAAAAATAAAGACACAAACAGGTTAAAGATAAAAGGATGTAAAAATGTACCATACTAACATTAGTCAAAGAAAGTTAGAATAGCTATGTTACTATCAGACAAAAGTAAATTTCAGAGCAAACAAAATATAACCAGGTACAAAGATAATTTCATCATGATAAAAAAGTCAATGCAAGACAAATAATTCTAAATGTTTATGCACCTAATAACAGACCTTCAAATAATACAAACTGATAAAGTTGCAAATTATAGACAAATCCACAATTACAGTCACAGATTTCAAGACCCCTCTCCCAATAACTGATAAAACAGACAGAAAATCAATAACAATATACAAGATTTGAATGACACTATCAACCAAATTGACCTGACACAGAACAATCCACCCAACAACAGCAAAATACACTTTCTTTCACGTGTCCACAAAACATGTACCAAGATAGATCATACTTTGGGCCATAAAACAAATCTCAGTAAATTTAAAAGAACTCAAGTATATTTTGTGACCACAGAATTAATAAAGTAATAAATAAATCAGTAATAGAACTATCTTTGGAATGCTCACACGTTATCTTGAAATTAATAACACATTTCCAAATAACCCAAGAGTCAAAGAGGAAATCAAAAGGGAAAACAGAAAGTATTTGAACTGAAAATGCAAACAAATCATATTAAAATTTGTGCAGTGCTACTGAAACAGTGCTTAGTGGGAAATATATAGTACAACATGCCTCTATGCAAAAAGAAAAAACATCTCAAACTAAGGACCTCAGTTTCTATCTTAATAAACTAGAAAAAGAAATGTGAATTAAATTCAAAGTAAGCTGAAGAGAAATAAACATTGAGTAGAAATAAAATCAAAAAAGAAAAAAACAGAGGCAGGAGGGTCAATGAAACCAAAAGCCAGTTCATTGAGGAGGAAAAAAATGGTAAAACTCTAGACGGACTGATGAGGAAAAAACAAGAGATACAAATCACCAACATTAGGAATTAGAACATTAACATCATTACAGATTTGCACATATAAAAAAGATACTATGAAAATTTATGAACAATTTAGACTAGTAAATTCAACAACTCAGACAAAACAAATTCCTTAAGAGACATAGCTACCAAAGCTCACTCAAGTTGAAAATAACCTGAGTAACCCAGTATTAAGGAAATTTAATTTGCGGTTAAAAACTTTCCTACGCAGAAAAGTCCAGGCCCATATAGTTTTACTGGTGAATTTTGCCAAGTATTTAAGAAAAAATTTAATACCAATCCTACACAAACTCTTCCAGAAAATTGAAAAGGAGTAATACTTCCCAATTTATTCTATGAGGCCAATATTATCCTAACACCAAACTCGGAACCGCCCCCCTCAAAAAAAAACTACAAAAAAATAAAACTGCAGCCCAATCTCTCTCATGAACTTAGATACAAAAAAATTTTGAACACAAGTTAAGCAAATTAAATTCAAGCGGAGTTGGTTTAATATTCAAAAATCAATCACTATAAATCACTATTGTGAAAAAAATTTTAAAGAACTATATAATAATCTCAAAAGATTCAAGAAAAACATTTGACAAAGTCCAACATCCATTTCTGACAAAAACTCTCAGCACATTAGGACTAGAAGGAAACTTCCTCAGTACCTCAGTTGGATAAAGGGTATCTATGAAACACCATAGCTGACATTATATACTTAAAGACCAAATGCTTTCTCCTAAGATCAGGAACACAGTAAGTATGTTCACTCTTACCACTTCTATTCAATACTGTACTTGAAGTTTTAGACACTGAAACAAATAAAATATAAATAAAAGGAACCTAGATTGGAAAAAAGTAAAACAATTTATTTGCAGATAACATCATTGTCTACGTAGAAAATCCAACAGAATCCATATAAAGACTATTAAACTTAGTGAACATATTTAACAAGGATCCAGGGACTCAAGATCAATATACAAAAATCAGTTCTATTTTTATATATACCAATCAATAATCAAAGTAGGATTTTTAATTATAGCATTTACAATAACCAAAAAATATCAGATACTCAGATATAAATTTGATAAGAGGTGCAAGACCTCTAAACTGAAAACTATAAAACATTTCTGAGAAAAATGAAAAATGACCTAAATTAAATAAGAAATATGCCATGTGCATGACTCAAAAGAATATTGTTAAGATGTCCATTCTCCCCAAATTGATCTCTAGATTGACTGCAATGACAATCAAAATCCCAACAGGCTCTTTGGAGATATTAACAAAAGCTGATTCTAAAAGTTGTATGTATTTTCGAATGACCTAAAATAACACAAATCAGCATTGAAAAAGAATAACGATGGAATACTAACATACCAGACTATAAGACTTAGTATAAAGCTAGAGTAACCAAGAAAGTGTGGTACTGAAGAAAAACAAACTGATAATACGAAACAGTTCACAAACACACACACACACATATGGTAAATTTATTTACCAATTTGCAATTCAGTAAAGAAAGTCTTTTAACAAAGAGTGCTTGAACAACTGGACATCCATGTGCAAAAAATAAACTTCATACATCGCACTACATATCCAAACTGAATTAAAATGGGCCACAGATTTAAATGTAAAACCTAAAACTACAAAACTTTTAAGAAAACATAGAAGATAATCTTTGTGGCCGTGGATTCGGCAAATTTTTAGAAATGATACCAATGGCATAAAAACTTGATAAATCATCAACAGTGAATACGCCTGCTCTTCAAAAAGCAAATGAAAAGACAGGCTCAGGCAAAAAATACATTTGCAAATCACATTATGTGTCTAATAAAGGACTTGTATCCAGAACATAAGAACTCTCAAAACTCAATAAGAAGAAAATGAATAGCAGTTTAAAATAAAACGGGCAAAAGGTTTGAACATTTCACCAAGATACGGGAATGGCATATAATCACATGAAAAGATGCTAAACATCATTAGTCATTTAGGAAATGCAAATTAAAATAATGAAATACTACTCATCTATATAAATGGCTATAATTAAGAAGACTAACATGCCAAATGATGAAGTTGTGGAGCAACTGGTACTTTCATACACCATGATTGGAAATGAAAACTGGTATATCTATTTAGGAAAATAATTTGGCAGTTTCTTAAAATGTTAAACCAACACTACAACCCAGCCATTCTACTCCTAGGTATCTGCTCAAGAAAACAGAAAGCATATATCCAAACAAAGATTTGTATACCAATGTTTACAGCAGTTTTATCTGTCATAGCCAAATGTGTATTATCACTAGGAGAAGGGCTAAATAAATCATAGTATACCCTAGCAATAAAATGGAATATACCAATGATATACATAACACGAATGAATCTCAAAATAATTAGACTGAATGAAAAAAAAACAAAGAGAGTAAGTACATACTATATAATTTCACTTATATAAAATTCTAAAAAATGCAAACTAATCTTTAGTAACATAAAGCAGCTCAGTGGCCGCCTGTGGATAGTATGAAGGTATTATAAGATTACAATGAGTCGAGAGAAAACTCTAAGAGTAGCAGAAATGTCATGAAATGTGTTGATGTGTTCATAGTGTATATATACAGCAAAGTTATCAATTACACACTATGTACAACTTGCTTGTCAATTATACCTTACTGATATATAAAAAATAACCTACATGGAAAGTCAATTGTTCTAAACTGTGAACATCCATAGAGAAGTAGATAAGCAGAAATATCTCACCAAGGAAAAAAGTTGATCCTGCCTCAAAAATTCTTTTAAATCACCATTTTTCACTGTGGAATGTCTGTTCGCAGGGGAGCAAAAACTATCAATGGCATTCAAAGACTTGCCACTTGGTGGTGCTAAGCTAATTATCTTGTGCCCTTTTGTGTGTGCATCTGTTCGGTGTACCTGGAACATGTTTTACATCTCTCTGCAAATAACTTCTACTAACTACTTCAAAAGAGCACAAGCAATAGCCGGTCCAAACTCTTCCAACAACCCTCATTTTGCCTAATCTGATTTAGAAGTTTCTTTGTTCATACATTCGACATATTTATTGAGCACAAACTAGTTGCTGGAAATAAAGGTATTAGTGGAGACACACACACACCGAAAAAAGTGTCTGACTAAACTATCAATGTCATGTCAACCAGTAAATCAATGGCCAAAGCAAAGTGTGATATACAGGATCCTGAATGAGGCCTGTTTCAGTTATTTCTTCAATAAATAAATAGCGAATGCCTATAATATGCCAGGCATAGACCATACTCCTAGGTATAAATAAGATTCAGTCACTACCTTCGTAGCACTTACAATCTAAGTGGAGATTAAGACAAGAAAACAGGTAGTTACAACATTGAAATATGAATAAGCTGCCAAAGCTAGCTCTAATAAATGCTATCTAACCTAGACTTGAGGGGCTCAGGCAGGATAAGAAATCAGGAAAACTTAACCAAGATGAGATCTGAAAAATGGCTATTTGAACTAGAAGAGTGTATATGTTCTTTACTGAGAGCAGTATTAAGTGCACGGCTGCAACCCAGATTGGATGGTAGAGGCTAAAGAATTTGGAGACAATAGAAACCAGATCAGATCATACTCGGTCTTATAGGCCATGCTCAAGAATTTGGAAACCTGTAAATTTATCCTAAAGACAATTTTCGCTACTAGAAAGCCATTAGAAAGCTCTAGCAGGGGAATGCCATAGTCAGACTTGCCTTTTTCTAACACAATGGCTGCAGAGACAAGAATGAACGGCTGCAGTAATCCAGGGAGGGAGAGATTCATGGTGGCTTGAACTAAGGCAGCAGTAGTAGGAATAAGGAAAAGCAGATCTTAGAAAGATTTTTAAAAAGTCAAAGTGATAGGACTTCATGACTGATCACATGTGGGAGGTGAAGTAGAAGAGTCAGGGACAAAACTGAGTGAATGAAGGTATTCATCCAGACAGGGAGGGAATACAGAAGAATGTAAACAGTGAGTTTTATTTGGGATATGTTAATCAGTAATGATCACGAAACTAAAGAAATGTAGAACACAGGTACTTTTAAGGGTAACAAACCATAGAAATTCTGAAAGTAAAGATAGAGAGATATAGAGAGATACTGAGATACTGAGGATAGTAAAATTCTTGATGAAGGGCAGGCTGCAGAACTATAATTGCTTCTTAAGGGCATTAGTATGCCAAACAATGTCAGTCAGGAGGGCAAGTATAATTTAGCAGTCTGGGGAACTACAATGAGAACTAAATAACTACGTATATATTACAGTATTGCACAATAAGAGATAGCAAATAGATTTCATAAGGATTTCTTCCCACAAAAAAATGAAAATTAAAAGGCTGCATTATAAATTTTCATCTACTCCCAGAATCTATGTTCCATCAAAGACTTAACATTTGAATTCTTTCCAAAACACCCATGTTTTTATTAATTCGTAAAATAACTTGTTAAAATTTCAAACTACAGTACTGTGTCAAGAATAAAGTCTGTATTTACCCACTCTTGTATCCAAAGAACTCAGAACACAGAAAGTACTCAAACATTTGTTAAAGAATGCCAGAAAAATAAAGATGATATATGTATATATAGTGTATCCTGTACCGGGAAAGTAACTACCATGTTACGAGATCTAGTCTAGGAAAAGAAAATTTCTCCTGGAAAATATACTACATACCAAGACTATTCTTTATTTTTCTTAAGCACAAGGGTTTCACGGGACAATAAGCATATCTAAAAAGAATTAGAAGGGGTCAAATTTAAGCTACAAAATAAATTCTCACGAAGAATGCCATCAAAACAAACTCTAAAAAAAAAAAAAATAAGTTAATCTCCTAATTTTTTCAAGTCGTTTTCAATAGAAATAAATTCTAATACAACCACAGTAAAAACAGATACTTAGAGAAAGAGCAAGTGTACTGAAATAAAAGACGTTTTAATTCCAAAACAAGAGTGTTATCAGTGAACCCGTCCCTCTCACTCTAGTCCTCCCTCATTTCCTCTACCTTCTTACTTGTTCCTCTTCACTGAATACCTACTATGGACTAAAATCTATGCTAGATGTAGATGAAACATTTCAGGCCTACCTTCCTGATTAGTCAGTCTACAGGTCTTCAGAATGCAAATATCCATTAAAAATACACCCACTTCAAGGACTTGAAACTCATACTGCATTTCTTATTTAGACATAGTAAAGGGATGATTGTTAATGAAAGTGTTCCTTCTGAAGAACTTAAGTGTATAAGCTCCAAGGTAAGAGGCCCTTTGGGGTATCCCCAATGCCTAATATAGTGCCTAGAACGAATTAGATCCTTAATAAATAAGTTGAATGAATGAAAGTAAACTGTAACCATCAGGAGCTCTGGGTATAAGGCTCTATTTCAGGCTGTCTCCTTTTTCCCACCTTCTCTATAATAGGTAAATTTAACTGAGTCCATTAATTCAACTCCGTTCACCTGTTAGAAAAGAAGCAGGATGGCCTTTATAGATGTGTCCCTATTTCGTCCCCAAAAGGATGTCACTCTTTCCCTGTTTGGTTGACTGTTAAAACACACGGTTCTGCACATAAATAGCAACAAAAAATAGCTGGACTCCAAGAATTAGGGTTTATAATCAAACTGAAATACACTTTCAAAAGCTCAGCTAAGAAAAACAATATACATGTAAAACCGAACCCATACACTCATGCTGACAAAAAACTTATCCTTGAATTTAGTCAAATCATCAGAGAACTAAATACATGAAACTGGTACCCTGTATCCAATGAGCTACTGAACTACCCATTGGCAAAAACCATCAACACACTAAGGAGCATTACAGGGTCTTTTTCCTTACCAAAAAGGTTACAATATGCCATATAATTACATTCATTATGTTACATAGCATAAAGAACCTACAGGAGGCTTTGGTTTAATCTTCATAAACTAGTTTTTGGGGTTTTCCTTTTGGTTTTAGTTTACCATACCATAGATCCTATAAATCTTATAATTGATCAGGTTGTCCTCTTTTACCTTGGCTGCTAGAAAACTTAAAGCCAATCTGTAGCCCACTAAAGCATACAGTTTAATAGTCGCACTTCAATTCCATCCACTTTCCCTACCTTCATTTACTTTCCTTTTGCCTCCTTTATCCCCTTATTTATTTTACATAACTAGACTTTTATATTTGTAAACAGCCTTAATCTCTTTGTGTAAAATGACAAAAATAAACAACTATTTTCATATCAATAATAACCTTACAATCTTAAGACAGTCTGAAAGATCTTCCTTATAGCAGCTAACATTTATTTAGCAATTGACACCAGGCACTATTCTAAATGCTTTACAAATATTAACTCATTTAATCCTACCACTCCATGATGGAAAAATGATTATTCCCCATTTTACAAATGAGAAAACTGGGACACAGAAAAGTTAAGAAATTTGCCCAAAGTAACAATGCTATAAAAGCAGTGGAGCAAGGGTCTGAACCCAGGCAATCAGCTCCATCTCCTTAACCACTGTCCCATTGTGATGATTTTTCATTCATCAAAACTACTACTAAAACGAGGCAGTTTTCCATTCCTAAAATAACAATGAGAATTAGAACTAGTGGTAACTACAAAAATGAAATTCACAGCCATATCCTTAATCTTTAAAATTCTGCCATACTCAACCAATAACTTGCAGAAAAATTAAGATGATGAAATACACCTACACAGTATCTACTATATGCCAGGTTTTGTTCTAATATATTTTCTTATTAATCCTAACAATCTCGTAAAGTATTATCATCATCCCCATATTACAGACGAGGAGACTGAAGCACAAAGAAGAGGTTAAGTTATTTGACTGAAGTCAAAAGTAAGCGTGAAGTTAGTTTTTGAAACTAGTTTGGCTCCAGAGTCAAGCTCTTGACTGTTATCTTCTACTGCTTCTCCATGTGACATTAACTTCCTCTTCTCCAACACTTCCTACCTCAAAGTTCAAAACAAGCAAAGTGGACTTACTAAAAAAGTTACATCCTAGATATCAACACTGCAAGATTCTTATTCAACAGACCTGGGTTGTGGCCCAGCATCGATATTTTTTAAAGGTACCACATGTGAGTCTTGTGAACTTTGGTTAACATCCACTGCCTTAGGTTTCTAAACTAGACAGGGCTTAGCTGAACTTTTTTGGGGATGGAGTTGAGGGGAGATATGTAAATACAGGCAAATACGCACACTTATTAATATGTATTTTTCCCTACTACCCTTTCCCAAAGACTGGGAAGTAGGGAAGCATAAGATAAACCCAGAAAGGTAACATGGCTTTTTATGCCATGTTAACCAACTTGGAGTGCTATTTTAATGTTGACGGTAACAAAATTTTTTTTTTTCCATTTTGTTTTTAAGGCAAGAGACAATCAGATTTGTGCATCAGAAAAATAACTCCAGTGGTTGTGTAGAGGGATGACTGTGGTGGGCAAAAAGACTGAAGACAAGGAGAAAAAAAGCCAAGAATTCAAGACTAAAGACAAACTAGAGGCCTTGTTTAAAGGCCTGAATGAACTAAGCACTGAGAATTAAGAGGATGCAGCAAATTTAAGAAACATCTTTAAGGTAAAACTTAAAAGGACTTGATTATAAGGTTATGATTAGACGTTGTTATAAAATAGACATCTCCAAGTTTGTTTTATATGCAACTAGATGAATGATGACGCCATTAAACTACAGCTGAACTTACTGAGGGAAGACTAAGAAGGTTTTGCGGGTCATGATAGTATTATTTGGGAGAAGGGCAGTGTCTAGCATGGAAAAATAGTTTAGGTGGAGTGATGGGAAATGGATGTGAATCTACAATGAGAGCGAATAAATGAGGTGAAGAAGTTATGAAATAAAAGACTAATTTTAAGAAGTTAGATTATAAAAAGTAGAGGTTAGAAAGAAAGAGTGGAAAAGTCTGACATTTCACAACTCTGCTTCATCATCTCAAGAGTTCTTTCAAAATCAATCCACACCTGAAAGAGGGAAGTGTAGTTCAAAAGGAGGATCCGTTCTTGAAAACTCCTAGAGTGGATCAGTCCAGAGGGAAAATCAAACAGGATAACATTCAAATATGTAGTGAATCAAGTAGATCTGCATCCACCCTGACGACAAAAACTGACAAAATGACCAGAGCGTGAATAATACAAATGACCAACCTATAATTTAAAATAGCTAGGATATAGAAGTATGTCATCTTTTTTTAATGTTCTTATTATGTAATCCTAGCAATTCCAATAGAATAATAATTGGACCACTTCCATTCTGGAGATTAAATGAATATGAAGGGCAGAGAAGACATGCTTGTTCAATATTACAAGGTCACATTTTAGAGTAACAGCAAAACCAAGACCATATGTATTACCCTGCCGCCTAGTCTGGTAGTCCATACATCAAACCAAAAACACTGCCAAATAATTCAAAATGTGTTAAAGAGAGTAGTATAGGAAAAAAAAAAAAAATGAGTGAACCTCAAGGAACAGAGGAAGCTACCTGAGACAAGTAAATAGTCCTTAGTGTGAAATGAGTCATCACCAGACCCAAATGTTTACGAAATACTCCTGCAATGGGAAATGCTGCCAGCAGCATGTCATGATAGTCCTAAAGAGCAGGCATTAAGAGGTGCCTTCGGAACGTAAATAGGTACTATACAAAGAAATCTCCTCCCCATTCAATCCTAGTTGCTAACGAACTAGCTGGGGGTCACTGATCACCTCCATAAGAAGGCACCACAGACACTCCCACGGTAATGTAATACAGACGTCTAAGAAATAGCTAACGTCTTCCTAGACAAACGCGGGATGGTGTAAATCTCCAACTCTCACTGGATACATGCCCTACCGCTGACAACCACCAACCAACTTGACCATCTGTTTAAAAAAAAAAAAAGTCCAATATGCTCTTTTAAGAGCACAGCTGCCTAGCACCTGTTATCAGCTCTTCCCCGAAGGGCGTTCACCAGAGTGAAGAGGAGAAGGCAGGGGCAAATTAGATTAACGCCTCAGAGGAAGAGAGAAAGCCTCTGGCTGGAGTCAGAAGAGCAAATATAAAGAACTAAAGTCTGAAAAACAAAGTGAGCCAGAAAAAAAGAAAGGAACTGGGCAACCAATCAACTGTCTCTTAGAAAAAGTAATACACATAAAAGTCCCCAGTTCTGGGGTGGGGCAAACCAGAACGTGCCAAGGCCTACCTGGCCTTGGAGCAGGAGCCAGGTCTCTAATTCCCGGGCCGAGCCGGCATTCTCGGGAAAACAGCTGTCACTACCAAGTCGTCTTCTCCTACATCCGCCACAGGCTGTTCCTAATACAAGAAGGCCCTCGCATCCCTCCCCAGCCGGCCTCCAAGGCAAAAGCACCTCTCTCGTCCCTGAAAAAAGCAGGGGTCTTCCCCGAAGCCGTTACTTACCTTCCCGCTTACAACACCCGCCGCCGCCGCCATGTTTCCTGCGCGTGCTTGTGATGACGTAGCAGCGTCTCACGTGTCTCTCGGACTCACAACAACATCCGGCAAAACTAGACTGATATCCGGGCGGGAAAGGGGCGGGGAGTAGCCGGAAGGGCGCGGAGTGAAGGGGCGGGGCGGAAGGAGCCACCGTACTGCAGCGTGCTGAGTTGGGCTCAGAGGTAGCAAGGGTGTTGTCTCTGGTGCGCACGGCGCATGTGCCAATGTATTTTTCTTAACAGGGAACTTAAATTGAAGTGTTTTTGCCTTGGGGTTTACTGCGGAGCGAGACTCATCCGTCCGCAGGCCACTTGTTTCCTAAGAACACTATAGTGGGAACCAGGAAACATGCTCCCGGCTTTGTGGCCATAGGCAAGTCGCTTCCACGTTCAGCCTGTTTCTCATTTGTAAAATTGAGATAGTGGGCTGTAGTGAAGATTAAAGGAATCCCAGCTCTCCAACTGAGCGCGCGCACGCACACACACTTTTCTGCTCTTTGTGAAGCTTCTGAATTTGAGTCCGGCCCTTGCCACTCACACATGACGTTAGCAAGGTTTTTTTGATAAGAACTGCAATAAAACCACACCCCTGCTGCTCCAGAGACCAAGGCACATAGCTTAATGACTTGAAACAAGTTTCTAAAATCATCTGAGCTTCCGGATGTAAAATGAGAATTACCCCTGGGGTAGTTATAGGGATCTCTTGTGATGATGTGTGATATGGTGATTTGTTAAGATAGTATGATATTAATTTGTTTTGTTCTCAGTGCAACAAAAACGTCAGAAAATAATTGAATACTACCTTCCCCATCCCTACCCTCCACCCCAGCTCTGGCACAAGATCTGGGACTTTCCTTGCCCTTGGGCCGAATAAAAGGCCCCTTGTAACCAAAACACCTTTGTCCTTTGAGGTACTTCTCTCTTCACACAATGAAGAGAGATCAGAGGCTTTGGAAGTTAAATGAGTAAATCACTACGAACGGGAATAACAAAAAATGGTTGCAGGTTCTGTGACTATCAGGAACCTTAGGAGTTAGGGAGGTGGCAATCCTTGGTTGGGAGTTAATGTGCAGCACCACTGAGGAGGCTGCACACTAGGCATCAGAAATTCTAACCATGACCACGACTCCATGCCCAAGCTTGGCACTTAATCAGCAAAGCAGCTCATCTGTGACAGATAAATGAGCTGGAAAAATGGCATGTTAACAGTAGCCAAAATTTAGTGAGGACTGGAGGGCCTTCCTCAAATCTAATGGACTAAATCAGACCCCTGGAAGCTTCATGCCACCCCTGGTGGGGTTTGTGGAGCCCTAATAATGACCCAGATTAAGTTTTCCACTGCTCAGAGTAATGGGATGTTAGAGAAAATTTTTAATATTGCATTTCTTACACCTGTGTTTTGGAGGAAAGTTGAAGCCATTACGTAAAGTACCAGGTATAGGATACTCAACCAATGGTAACTATTATTTCTATAATATGTTTGTGAATTAAAGTTTGGCACCCTAGATTCATCCACTAATTCATGTTCTTAAACTTCATCCACTAAATGTTTCCTATATGCTAGTGCTGCCATGGGCTATCCTTGGATTTCTTTTATTTTTTTCCCCCGAACACATTTCCTGGGCCATTATCTTCATTTTCTGGTATCAACACCTCCTATGTACTGATGAATACCAAATATCTCCAGCCCAAGTCTCTTTCTTTCCTAAAGCCTAGAACCTACATCTACTGCCTACTGGACCTTTTATTTGAATGACCAACTCACACCCCCCAAAATTCTAAATCTTTGCTACTCATAGTCTGCAGACCAGCACCACCAGCATCACCTGGGAGCTTGTTAGAAATGTAAAATCTCAAGTCCCACCCCAGAACTACTGAATCAAAAGCTGTATCTTAAGATTCCTCAGGTAATTGGTGTGCACATTAAACTTTGGGAAGCATAGTCATAAATGAAACATATTTTGCTTTTGTTTTCTGAAAATTACTACCTTTGCTGAACTAAAGATGCAATCAAAACAATTTCTCCAGTAAAGTGTTACTATCATGATTCTGCTTTCTGATGTATGTTCTGGAGAACTCCTGGGTAACACTTCCACAATGTCTCTTTTTCTTATCCCCACTACTACTCCCATGGTTCCGGTCTCTCATTACTTCTGGTTTGGATAACTAATTAATTTGATGGCATCTTAATTTATTCCCTCTCTTTCTGCTTCATCTTCCACCTAACCCATAATTTGTATCCCTATCAGATATGTCTTTCTAAAGCATGATGTGACCATTTGAACTCCATGCTTAAAATCCCTTAAGACCTTCCCATCTCTTCAGGAAAGAATTCAAATTCTCCAACATAGCATACAAGTTCTTTCATAAACTGTTCCTGCCCATCAGTTTAATTTTATCTCCCAACTTTCCCCTCTTAGACCCAATTCTCCAACCATAGCCAAATGTCTGAATGTTCCCTGAATATGCCATGCTGCATTCCAAGATTGCTTCTGACTGTAGTAGATTGCTTGCCTTGGATCATAGTGACCATCCCTGAGCTAGTCTCTGTGGCCCAAAGTATACAATGTTCTGATTAGCCATATTTAAATTATATTCCCACAGCTCCAGTCAAAGTACATGGAATAAGAGAAAGGGTAATTTCCAGAGAAAAATCCAGGAACCATTCCAGAAGAAAAAAAGGGGAAGTGGCTGCTAGGTAAGCCCAAGCAGACGTCAATTACAGAAGCTCCATTTCCGCATTCCTATGGTCTCACACTGTAAAATACACTGTTTGCTGAATTGCCTTCCTTTCCCTACTAGGCTATTAATTCTTGGAAGGCAGAGAATGTGATTTTCACTTCTGTGACCACCACAGCTGACACAAATGAATGATCCATAGTAAACATTAAATAAGGGTTTGTTTAACAAATAATTTAAATCAATTCCCTGTTTAGAAATAGCAATTACACTTTACCTTTAAGAGGAAAGAGACGATTTTACTTCAATAGTATCCTCTGTCTATATCCAAAGGGAAGAAACAAGGTTGGCATTTCAATATAGTCTGTTTTGTGTTTTAGTTTCTTACTATAAGGAAAATAATCATATTACACTTATAACAAGTGGACAGGTTTCTCAAGCAGCATGCATATAAATTTAATGTAAATAAAATCATTGAGTTCTCTATAACTTAAAAGAAAATAATAACTTATTATGGGAGTAATTTTATAGTTAAGTTCATACCTATGAACTATACAATCATTTACTAACTATAACATCATTCAAAAAGTCATATGATATAAAAAAAAAATCTTAAGTACTGTAAAGAAAATTTTGACCTGGGCAAGACTTTAGAGATAGTCTCTCCAGGTATCTCAGTTGAAAAAATTGAGTCTCAGAGATTAATGATTTGCCAAAGTCATAAACGCCTTTATGGCTGAATAGAAACTATATTAGAGATATGTGTCTTAGCTGTACTACACTATTAGCTGAAAGCGATCACTCCCCTCTCTAAACTACAGCATCTAATTACCTGTACAATTTGATTCTTCCTCACTTCAGGTTCTGACTGACCTATTTGTTATTCATAGCTTATACCGTGTCACACATTACCTATTAAGATTTCTTCAATTTTGCCACTACTCATTGATCTCTACCTTTCCTTGAAATCTTACGATAGTCAGACTTAAACTTTATTTTAGTGCTTCCCCATACAAGGTAGTACCATGAAAGGAATATAGACTTTGCTGACAGCCAAGAGATTGCACATTTCTTTCCGGATAAAGTGACAAGCTGAAGAAATCAGACCTGTAGTTACTGAGTTGGGGATTTCCATTGAAATGACCCAACCACATTAACCTACAGGAAAGAATAAAAACCAACAAGCCCCACCTATATAGCTGAAAATTCCCGTCAGCTTTTGTTTCTGGACTCTTTAAGTACAATCATAGATCACGCTACGTGTGAAGAAAAAAACCTTTAAGATAAAAGGCAGAGACTAAAATGAACAAACAAGCAGAAAAGTATTTCAAGACAATGCAGAGAACACAAGAAAACCTTTTAATTATAATAAATACTTTTAGAAAGATGAGGTTCTGGACAAGTTGACAGAGTAGAAAAACACTATGCTTGCCTCCTCTTAGGACCATATCAAAATTACAACTAAATCACAAAACAACCATCATTGAAAATCACCTAACATCTAGCTTAACAGAGATCCTATGGCTAAGAATATAAAGTTACAGCTACATGGAGACTGATCGTAGGGGCTGAGATGTGGAACAGGCTGGTCCCACACCTATGTGTGGCAGTTAAAAATCAGAAGAAATTCCTCAGCTGTAGAGCCCCCCCCCCCCGAAAACTAGGGGGTCCCAGATCGACACCAGGCTTCCCAGCCTAGAGCACCAGTACTAGGGAAAGAAGTACTCATAACTTTGGCTGTGAAAACCAGCAGAGATCGTGGCTCAGTGAAATGGAAGTCTACTGGAATCTCGTGCATTCCTCTTTACGAGCCCATGTATAGACTTACTCACTCTGAGTTCCAGCACTGAAGCAGAAGAAGCTCAAGGGGCACAAGGGACATATGAGGAGAAGCTGAGTTGTCTGGCTTCAGGGCAAAGGCTGGAGAAACAGCTTCCTCCCAGACAGAAGTGCTGCCAGAAGCTATTGTTCTTTCGTTGAGTCCTACCCCACCCAGTGTGCAGACACAGATGGGTGCAATATCTTAGTATTCATCAACCTAGCTAACATCATTCACCTGCCCTAGTGATTCCCTAAGACCCTTCCCCCACCCAATGTTCATAGCAATATTATTCACAATAGCCAAAAGGTTGAAACAATTCAAAATCCATCAGTAAGTGAATGTATAAACAAAATATGGTAATATATTTACAATGAAATATTATTCAGCCTCAAAAAGGAACATAATTCTGATACATGCAACAACATGAAAGAACCTTGAAAATGTTATGCTAAGTGGCAAATATTGCAAATAACAAATGGCAAATATTGTATGTTTCTATTTATATGAAGTATCTAAAACAATCAAATCCATAGAGACGAAATGTTGACTAGTGGTCTAGAAGCAGTGGGTGGATTGGGGAGAATAGGAGTCATTGTTTACCAGGTGCAGAGTTTCAGTTTGGGATAATGAAAAATTCTGGAGATGGACAGTGGTGATGGCTGCACAAAAATGTGAATATACTTAATTTCATAGGATTATACATTTAAAAGGACAGATGGAAATTTTCATATTCTGTTAACTTTACTACAATTTTCCAAATAATTAGGAAAAATAGGAGAAAATATTCAGAATCTAGGATTAAACCAAGTTCTTAGACTTGACATCAAAATCATGATTTATAAAGGAAAAGCTGATTAGATGAACTTTACCAGAAATGAAAACTTTGGCTCTCCAAAGACTACATGAAAAGAATTTTAAAAAACAAGCTACAGATGAGGGTAAAACATTTGCAAACCAATATTCAGCAAAAGATTAATACCTAGAATACCTAAAGAACGCTCACAACTCAACATTAAAGAAACAAATAATCCAATTACGGAATGGGTAAAAGATATTGCATTAATTTTCTGTTCCTGCCGTAACAAATTATCACAAATTTAGTTGCCGAATAAAGCACATTTTTAATGTTTTACCATCAGAATCAACAAACAGGTTTCACTGGCCTAAGATGAAGGTGTCAGCAGGGCTGTATTGCTCTCAGGAGGCTCTTAGAGGAGAGTCTGTTTCCTTGCTTTTCTAGCTTTTGGACCCCAACTGCATTCATTGTCTCATGGCCCCTATCTCCATCTTCACAGCTAGCAATATTCTATCTCTCTGCAATCTCTGCATCTTTGATCTTTCTTCCTTAGTCATATCTTCCCCTGAAAGGTTCTCCACTTAAGGACTACATGGAATTAGATTAGGCTCACCTGGATAATTCACCACACTATCTCCATCTCAAGGTCCATACTCTTAATCATATCAGCAAAGTACATTTGCTACATAAGATAATGTATTCTGCAGTTCTGAGTATTATGATATATCTTTTTAGTCTTTCTATCACAGACATAAACAGACATTTCACTAAAGAGGATATAAAGATGGCAAAATAAGCACACAACAGATGTTCAACTTCATTAGTCATTAGGGAAATGCAAATTAAAGCCACAATGAGATAACACTACATACTTGTTAGAATGACTGAAATTAAAAAAAAAAAAGTGGTAACACCAAATCCTTGTAGGAATGTGGAGAAACTGAGTCACTAATACATTGCTGGTGGGAATATAAAATGGTACAGTCACTCTGAAAAATAGCTTGGCAGCTTCTTATATAACTAAACATATACTCACCATATGACTCAGCAATTGTATCTTTGGTCATTTATCGCAAGGAAATGAAAACTATGTACACACCAAAAGCTGCCATTAATATTCATAGAAGACTTCATTTTACTAGCCAGAGCTGGAAACAACGAATGTCATTTAACAGATGAATAATTAACCATGCTGTGGTACATCCATACCATGGAATACTACACAGCAATAAAAAGAAATGAACTGTTGCTACATGCAACAACTAAGATGAATCTCAAGAGAATGGTACTAAGTGCAAACAAAATCCCCAATGGTTATACACTATATGATTCCACTTATATAACATTCTTAAATAGCAAAATTATACAATTGAGAACAGATTAGGAGAAAGGAAAAAGGTGAATATGGCTATAAAGGGATAGCATAAAGAAGTCTTGTTTTGATGAACAGTTGTGTATCTTGGTCAAGTGATGGCTATATAAATCAACACATATGATAAAATTGCATACTAGACACACTAAACACACACAAGTGCATGAAAAACTAAGGAAATCTAAGTTAATTCTATGGTTTGTACCAATGTTAATTTCCTGGTTTTAATATTCTACTATCATTATTAAGATATCATTGGGGGAAACTGTGAAAGATGTATGGACCTCCCTGTACATTTTTTTTTTCTGGCAAATTTCCAAAGTTATACACATATTAGATATTTTTTAATTTAGTTTTATATTTTCATACAAGTATCAGGATACCTTTGGCTATGATAAGTAGACAATCCAAATAAAAATGTATTGAATAAGTGCATTTTGTTTTGTCTTAGATAACAAAAATTCAAGAGATATGCAAAGGCCAGAAGAAATTCCTTTCACGGGTTCCTTTTCTAAGACTAACGAAAAACCGTCAGGAGTCTTTTTTTCCCCCCGTAAATTTGCTTTTATTTTATTTTGTTAATTTTTTTTTATGGTGACATTGGTAAACAAAATCCAGTAAGTTTCAGCTGTACATTTTAACAGTAAGATATATGTATATTTACATTGTGTGTTCACCTCTCATAGTTAAATTTCTTTCTGTCATCATATATTTGACCCCTTTTATCCTGTCTACCTCCCCTCTACCCCCTCTCTCCTCCCTTCTGGTAACCACTATAGGAGTCTTCCTCTCAAATTTTGTTGGTCAGAACTGCATGTCATTCTCATTTCTAAATTTATATGGCTCTGGGACTGTAGTAGGGCCCTGAAGTTTATCACTCTCAATACCAGAGAACAGTTAGTAAAGAAGAAAGGGAAAATGGCTATTGGGCAGACAGCCTATATGTCTGCAACACCACATGTACAGCTGGGATTGAAGAATTTGTTTAACCCTTAATGCAGCTGGAAAGTAATAGCTCTATAGTTATCCATTACATCTAAGGCCACTGTCATCTCCCCATGAATGACTGAAGCAACTTCCTTGTGCTCCCTGCCTAAAATATCGTTCCCTTCTAATCTTCTCTCCGCAACAAAGCATAGCGATTTTTTCTTTTCTTTTTTTTTCTAAATCATAAAATCATTAACCCCCTAAAATCATTTACTGATTTTTCATCGACATTGACAGGATAAAACCCAGGCTCCTTCTTTGACTTAAACCTTCAGCCTATTTCCATAATTCCCTGAAGAACTTTATACCCTAATGACCCCAATGGTTTATGGTTCTCTTTCTTTTTTGCTTATTAAGTCCCTTAAGCCTGGCATCCCCTTGCTTTCCATTTCCAAATCTACCTGTTTTAACTAGGAAATGGCTCCTTCTCCTTTAAGAATCATTCAAGATACCAAATCTTTTCCCTGGAAAGCTTCTCCACAATTCTTCATCCTAGTAGTGATAAGCAACAGTCTCTACTAAGAGAATTGTAGGAGTGAGCTGGAGAAACAATGAAGAGCTATTGAAAAACAAACAAAAATTTCAACCCTGAGGCATGGTTATATGCAAGGAGTTTTTGAATGTCAATTATTTGTATCTCGGTGACAGCCTGTACATATCATTTTTTTTTCCTCTGATGCTATGATGCTTTGGAAATGAAAGACCTGCTAGGCAAATAGCAAAAAAAAATTTAAAAATAGCTAACCAAACTGCTGATTATTCATGAAATGTTTCCATTTATCTCGAAATCATAACATAGCTAACTATCGAGAAATGGAGTTATTGTTGAGCCTGAGGATGTATTCTTGTTTTCATTTATCAAGGCACATATTATCCAGTATCAAACGTTTCCCTCTCCACTTCATTGCTTACCCACTCACATTTTTCTCTCCTTTAATATGTCATGAAGTTTTATGTTAAATGCTTTTTGTTACTCTTTATAAAATGAAGAAAGAAAACAAGAAATTTATAAGCTATTTGATGAGAAAAAATATCGATGTAGTAATCATTTAAAATAATATTGGCATGAATTTACAGCATTTC
Source organism: Rousettus aegyptiacus (assembly GCF_014176215.1). NCBI lineage: Eukaryota > Metazoa > Chordata > Mammalia > Chiroptera > Pteropodidae > Rousettus > Rousettus aegyptiacus. The sequence continues at coordinate 115,142,202 of NW_023416295.1, forward strand.
TCTTTCATACTCTGATGAAGCTAATGGAAAACAAAACTAGCAAATTCAAATATTTATATAAATTGAACCCTTAAAAATAACAATTGTTGCAGTCTAACTACTCTACCCAAAGTTTGAGGGGGCAAGTTTCTCTATAATAGCTATTTAAGCATTGTATGTGAACATTCTCTACATAACAGCATGTACATACATAACTAGTGTATTTCCCTTTCTTCCTGCCTTCAAACTTGAGTTAGTATTAAACAGTAAGAAAATACAAACAGTATACATGGAACTGGATTCAGTTAGCTGATATACTCAGGAATTGTGACTTCTAATTCTGTTATTGGAATTTAAGAATGCTTTGAAACTAACTAAAGTGGATTATTTGATTTTCTCACTCATTAAAGGCATAAAGAATGAAAGTAAAAACAAAAAGCCGTAAGAATCTATAGTGTAGATTCTATACAAACACCAAACTCCTAGGATTGCAAGAGGAATTCCACTCTAGGCAATTTGTAGTGTCTGAAATTTTAACAATCAGTCTAGATTGCTATTTTCCCTGTTGTCAGAAAGTTATTGTACTATACTAAAGTTGGGAATTCCTGTTGGCAGTGGAGGGTGGTAAAGAGTGTGGTACCTGGAGACGATCTTGGATAAATTCTTACCATCATTAGGACTTTAGGACTTTGAAATTTGTTTCCTCATGCTGTCAGTAGTTTAATCTTCAAATGTATAAGCCCCTGAATTTGTGCTCCTATGGGTTGGAAGTCTGGTAGCTTAACTGGGACAGAATTATCACCAGATGCCGTACAAACCAGTTGGAAATCTCAATTAGAAATCTGGATGAATTGCATGGGACAACTCCAGACTGTGAAACTCTTAGGGGGCTATAGCTGTGGGGAGTGGGAGGGTGTGCCCACCTTTCTGCTGACTTTTTCTCTGAGAATTCTACCAGGCTCCTGTAAGGTTGGAGGATAGGGAGAACCCAGAGAGAGGCCCCCTTATCAATGACACTGGCTCTCTATTACTTTCAAAATCATCAAATAAGCAGAATGTTTTAAAGATATTATACCTGGTAAGTATGTCTGTATCTTCTTTTATAAGGAGAATTGAGAAATTCAAGGCCCCAAACCCTCACTCCATTTATACTATACAAAACAAATCTGAATATTTTACTTGAAAAGTGAGATATCAGAGTAAATATTTCTAGGTAATTGATTTAGTTCTCTCCCTTTAAAATGTAGGTATTTACTAATTGTACATTTTCTTGGTGCTTACTATGTCAATACACTGTGCTTGAAACTATAAGAATCAGGAACTGAGAGAAGCCCTGAAGGGAAACATCTAGAAATGACTCAAGAACTATCACTTAACTGTTGTGTAACTTATCAACCAATCTCTATATTAGGGGTTTCAGGAGGATGGAGGGACTGAGTTAGATGATTGCTCCATACCTGTAGTAGGTTGAAAAGACAGCCACACTTACCTATTCCTTCCTGTATGCATGGCCTCTTTTCAAAGTGACTTTACAGCTCCTTGAATCAAGATGTGGAATATATTTCCCTCCCCCTTGAATCTGAGCTAACCTTGTGACTTGCTTTGGCAAAGAATGAAGAGCACTAGAAATTTATTTTTTATAGCTTTTTTTTTAAAGAAGGAATTTATCCTTTGAAATCCCCCAAAACATCACCAGACCTATTACTAAAGCAAAGTTATAACTAGAAATTATTAGTTTAGTAAGAGAAAACACTACCTGACAGAATCTTAGCAGTATGTCAGAGGGGAAAGTCAGAATGAAATATTTACGAGATTTTGGATTCTGAGATCAAGTGCTTTAAGAGGTGTCTTATGAGGCAAGGAGCTGATTGAGATCAGGCAAATTTGTGACATAATTGTTTAGAATTTAGTGGGCTAAAAGAAGAAAGGATCTTGCAGTAGCTCTTGTTATCACTTGTCAGAGGTGTAAATTGTAGATCTTGCAAATTAATTGCAGAAGTGAGCAGTCAACCGTCTCAGATAAATCGATCTGTGGGAATTTCCTTAAAAAGTTAAATTATTTATTGTTTACAGCAATATCCATTCTAAGCAAAATTTCCTCAAACAGCAAAGTCAAAATGACATGTTACAGAAAAATCGTAAAAATCAGATCGACAAGAAACCAAGCAGCACGCGGAGATTTGGTCAACTCTGGTTTATTATGCCAGCAGTCCCAGAGGAGCTAGAGCTCTGAAAATCTGGGCCCCGAGCTTAGGGGCAATTTTGCTTTCATATCCGCGCTGTTACAGCTGTTACAGTTGGCATGAGCTGATTGGTTGCTTTGTCCTCAGCTAGTTATGGACTGAGGGAGTTGCTATGGGTTACAGGCAGTTACAGAGCATGAGATTTTCAAACAGGAACTTAGGCAATACAACTGTTATCTAGACAGAACAATAAAATGGGAGGGTGAGTCTTCAGTTGATTTTGAGATCACTCTGCCCTTCGGCCTATGCAGCAAGCACGTTTACAGAAGTAGAAAAAAGAGCTGATTATGAGGTTACCCATTTAAGTGGAAAATTCCTCTTCAGACATAGGTGGTCTACAGTCTTATCTAAGTCATAGTGTTACAGATATTCTCAATTCTTAATCTATATAAACTTTGTTGGCATAAAATTATTGACATTTTCTTGTTATTTCTTACATTTCTATTGTATCTATAGTTCTATTTTCTTTCTTGTCATTATATTGCTTATGTATGCTTTCCTTTGTCCTTGAAAATCTTTCCAAAAGTTTTTTTAAGATTTTCATAGAACCAATTTCTGAACTTATTTTTTCTCTTTATTGTATTTTAGTTTTCTCTTTCATAAAATTCTGCTATTACTTTTATTTTCTCTTTCCTTCTACTGCTTTCAGTTTTTTTTTTTGTTCCTTCTTTGATTTCTTAAGTTAAGCCTTTATATTATAACTATTCAGCCTTTTTATTTTCTAATACAAACTTTAAAACCATAAATTCCCAAAGGACTATTTATGTTGCATCTCAAAAGTTTTGGTATGTGGTATTTTTATTTGTCATTCAATTCTAAGTATTTTTTAGTTTACAATACAATTTCTTCTTTGACCCATAAATTATTTTATACGTGTTTTTTAAAATTTTTCATGTTGTTGAGGATTTTATTTATTTTTCTTTTTACTTTCTTCCAACATTACTGAGATATAATTGACATGCAACACTGTGTAAGCTTAAGATGTGTAAAGTGTTGATTTGATATACATATATTGCAAAATGACTACCATAGTAGCATTAGTTAACACCTACATCACCTCACATAATTACTTTTTTGTGTGTGTGGTGAGAACATTTAAGATCTACTCTCTTAGCAATATTCAAGTACATAACGCTGTATTGCTAACTATAATGACCATGCTGTACATTAGATCCTCAGAACTTATTCACTCATAATTGGAAGTTTGTGCCCTTTGACCAATATTTCCTCATTTTCCCCAACCTCCAGCCTCTGGCAACCACCATGTTAGTCTCTATTTCTAAGAGTTCAGCTATTTGACAATTCCACATCTAAGTAGTATCATACAGTATTTGTCTTTTTCTGTCTGGCTTATTTCACTTAGCATAATGTACTCAAGATATATAAATGTGTGTGTGTGTGTGTGTGTGTGTGTACATTTATTTACATTTTACCAACAGTACACAAGGATTCCCTTTTCTCCACAACCTTGCCAGCACTTGCTGTATCTTGTCGTTTTGATGATAGCCATTCTAATAGATGTGAGGTGATATCTCATTGTGCTTCTGATTTGTGTTTCCTTGATCATTAGTAATGCTGAGTACCTTTTGATCAATGGCGTTGTATATATTTATGTACTTGTTGGCCCTCTGTATGTCTTCTTTGAAAGTATGTCTATTCAGTTCCTCAGCCATTTTAAAATCAGATTGAACTTTCCCCCTATGTAGTTATATGAGTTCCTTATATATTTTGAATATTAACTCCTTATAAGATATAGTAAGTCCTCACTTAATGTCTATCGGTTCTTGAAACTGGCAAAACAATGTATAATAAAAGCAATTTTACTATAGGCTAATTGATATAAATAAGAGTTAAGTTCCTCAGGCATCTCATCATTATAACAAAATTACATTGAATGAAACAATATTATTTGAGGACTACCAGTACATAATTTACAAATCTTTTCTTCCATTTCATAGGTTGGAAATTTTATTGTTTCTTTTGCTGTGCAGAAATTTTTTAATTTGGTATAGTCTCACTTTTTTATTTTTGCTTCTGTTTCTTGTGCTTTTGGTGCCATATCCAAAAAATCCTTCCCCAGATTACCTCTTATGTTTTCTTCTAGGAATTTAACAGTTTCAGGTCTTAAATTTAAGTCTTTAATCCATTTCAAGTTAATTTTAGTGAGTGATATAAGATAGAGGTTCAATTTAATTCTTCTGTATATGATTATCCAGCTTTCCCAACACCATTTATTAAGTAGACTTCTCTTTCCTCATTGAGTATTCTTAGCCCCCTTGTAAAATATTAATTGATCATATATGCATGGGCTTATGTCTCGGTTCTCGATTCTAGAAACATACAACCTACCAAGATTAAGTCATGAAGAAATAGAAAGCCCGAACAGACCTGTAACAAGTAAGAAGATTAAATCATAAGATAATTGAATCAAAAATATCCCACCGAAGGAAAATCCAGAGCCACATGGCTTCACTAGTGAATTCTACCAACATTTAAAGAAGAATTAATGCCAATCCATCTCAAACAATTCAAAAAAAAAAAAATAGAAGAAGAGGAAGCACTTCCAAACTCATTTTATGAGGCTAGCATCACCCTGATACCAAAGTCAGACAAAGATACCACGAGAAAACTGCAGGAAAATATCCCCGATGAATGTAGAAGCAAAACTCCTCAACAAAATACTATCTAACAAAACCAACATCACACTAAAAGGATCATATACTATGATCAAGTTGGATTTATCCCCTGGGTGTAAGGATGGTTTAACATATGAAAATCAATGAATGTGATACACCACAATAACAGAATAAAGGATAAAAATCACACGATTGTCTCAATAGATGAAGAAAAAGCAATTAACAAAATTTAATAGCCATTCATAATAAAAATCAATAAACTAGGAATAGAAGGAAATCACCTCAGTTTAATAAAGGCCATATTTGAAAAGCCCACAGCTAACATCATATTAAATGGTAACAAAAATGAAAAATTAAAAATCGAACTATTATATGATCCATAAATCTCACTCCGAGTATTTATCCAAAGAATTTCGATCAGGATCTTGAATAGATATTAGCACCCCTATGTTCATTGCAGCACTATTCACAATAGCTAAGATGTGGAAACAACCAAAGTGCTCATCAATAAATGGATGAAGAAAATGTGGTGTATACATACAATAAAAACTATTCAGCCCCCCCAAAAAGGAGGAAATCTGAAATACATGACAACATGCATGAACCTTGAGAACATTATGTGAAGTGACATAAGGCAGTTACAGAAAAATAAATACTGCATGATTCTACTTATGTGAAGTATCTAAAATAGTCAAGTTCATAGAATCAAAGAACAAAATGGTGGTTGCCAGGGGCTAAGGGGAAAGAGTATACAGAGGTTATTAATCAACGGGCATAAAATCTCAGTCAAGCAAGATAAGTGAGCTATAGAGATTTGCCTGTACTACTTTGTACAGTCAACAATAATGAACACTTAAAAATTTGTCAAAAGGGTAGGTCTCATGTCAAGTGTTCTTATCACAATAAAAAAAAAGGTAAAATAGGGGCTGTGCATACTTTGCACCTAGAAATCTCACTTCTCAGTGTATGCCCTCGTGAATCTTCACATATGTGAAGTATCATGTACAAAAATACTAGAGCATTATTTGTAATAGTAAAACCACCTGAATGATCACCACGGAGAGAATGTTCAATAAACTGTAGAATATTATACAGCAAATCAAGTGAATAAACTAGAGCAATTTATATTAGTATGGTTAGATTTCAAAAATAATATTAATTAAAAAATATTTCGGTAATGTTTTGTTTAGAAATATTTATTAAAAATCTGTGGCTCATTTATTTTTATGCACTGCCAGAAAATTAAAGTCTTTTTGTGTCTTTTTTATCCTGAAATGAATCCTCTTTACCATCTTACTACCTCTTATTTTCATTTGTAAAGAAATAATTTCCTTACTGTTATAATAGGAAGAACAATACTTGTTTCCTGGCTTGTTACAAGATTGTATTTCCATTCACAAATTTGTCATGGTATATTAGGACACAAATGAGGTAGCTATAATCAATGGCAGTGGAACTCTAAAACGCAATTACAGTGCTTCACAATTTGACTGGGAATGACAGATTGTAATTTGGATTACAGCGTATCACAATTAATGCTAAATTGCCAACAGCGAATACATTTAACCCCCCTTCACACTTGTAATCAGTCAAGCACAAGATAAACCATATCAGGGAACACAAATCATTACAAAATAAAAAGTATAGGCATTTGCGAAAGAAATAATGCAATATATCCATTTCTGTTAAAGTCAACTTTTGATTAATGCTTTTGTTTTGGAATTTAAAAGGCAATTCTTGTGGTAAAACATTTCATCGAATTTACTCACAAGAACCAGTTAATTTGAAGGGAAATAAACCTTTCAATATAGCTTATGAAAATAGCTTATTTTACAAAGAACTGGATTGAAACATGTTCTTTACATGAAGTATTTTTCTGTTATTGAAATGTATTTTCTTAAAGAGAATAATAGCAAAAAAAAAACAACAGGTAACTGTGATGAAAATTATGTAACCTTTGATTAACCACATTTCTCTACTAATAAGTTCAACGTAGTTAAGTTATTAGCATACTTCAGGTAGTGCCGGTAGCATATATTTATCTTGAGTCTATATTTAATCACAGAATATTGGAAATTTCCCTTAGGAATAATACTAGTACATGATGAAACTCATATACTCTTTTTCCAATATACTAAGATTTCACTTTGTGAATTCGAAATTGCATTCCAAGAATGAATTTCTCTCTGTATTGGATTGTGCCTGTTATAAAGGTTATCGTTCTACACGCAATTATCCAGAATTGCTCAATATGCAAGCTTGAAACAAGGATTAAGTTAGCCTCTTTGTGGTGAAAAATGAACAACAGGGTACCATTTAATAAGAAGAATTAATCTACAGTAGTACCACAATCTCCTAATAGAATTCATGCTCCTCTTTCTAATTCACTCTCAGAAAGTAATTTAAGGGTTGAAAGAACTAGTTGATAATTAACCTTTAGAAAGCTTCAAGGAAGAAGGATTTCTTTTTTTTTTTTTTTTAATTGCTATTAGTTTCCCATAAGGTAACCATTAAGCACTTGGTCTTGCTCTCATTTCCCGTCAAGTGTCTGGATCCAATTACTAGTCATGGCTACCAAAAAAAAAAAAAAAAAAAGTAACGGGGACTATCTCCAACCCAGTATTACTAAAGAGAACTTTAAACAACTGTTGGAGACATTTTGCCTCTCTCAACAGATTTTCATCTTCCCTGTAGCTTGCCCTATTTCTCAGGGATTACCTACTCCAGTGGTCCAGAATTACGTAAAAATTAAAAAATATATAATATAATATTATATATATCTGTACTCCATCCCTATCCCTGACCAATATTTCTGGGAGTAGAGTCCAAGCATCAGTATAGAAACTCCCCAAGGAATTCAAATATGAACCAGAGTTGAGAACTTAGTCCTCTATTCTTTGTACTTCTTTCCTGTGTTAATTTAAATTTATTTTAGCAGAATGATTTTCAAAAAATCCTAATAAATAATACAAATTAAAGGGATGAACAGTGCGATGGTTAATTTTGTGTCTCAATTTCAGTGAATAACAAGGTGCCTGGGTACAACACTGTTTCTGGGTGTGTCTGTGAGAGTGTTTCTAGATGAGATTAGCATTTGAATTGATAGACTCAGTAAACTGCCTTCCCCAAAGTGTTTGGGCATCATTCAATCTATAACGGACTAAATAGAACAAACAGTAAAGGAAGGAAGGATTCATTCCTTTTTTTCCTGGCTCACTGCTTGAATTGGGACTTATCTTCTTTTGCACTGGGACTGGGAATTACATAGTGGGCTCCCCTGGTTCTCAGCCCTTCATACTTGGATTGAATTATACCACTGGGTTTCATGGGTTTCCAGCTTGCAGACAGCAGATTGTGGACGTTCTCAGTCTCCATAATTACAGGAACCATTCCTCATAATAAGTCGATAGATAGATAGATAGATAGATAGATAGATAGATAGATAGATAGATAGATAGATAAATGTAGCTGAGCCCCCTCGAGATTTTAATGCCCCTAGTATTTTTGGCGGCTAGAATTAATTTTATTCTTAATTAGGCCTTTATTCACATGTTAACCACTCTTCTTGCTCAACTCCTTTTATTTTCACAGTATAATTTTGTGTTGTTAATACACTGTTTCTTTGTCAAGTAGAAAAAGATAACTCCAGGGTCTTGAGGAGAATTTACAAGTTTGTTTTGCAGAAGGAAAGATGTCTCCGAGGTAGCTGTAACCAGCTGTTGGCACCCAGGAGTCCAATATGCAAAACATTATCTACGACTGAAGAAACACAGACTTCTCAGCTCCCCGGAACTCCCCCTCTTCGTCCTCCCCCTGGAAACTCTTTGTCTTGGTCCAGAACTTCTGAGACAGTCTCTGGACATTAGTCTGTTGTCTTCCCAAGCTGTCAGCTTCCTGAATAAAGTAATCTTTCCTCTCTATCCAACACTCATCTCTCAAGTATTGGCTTTTTAGCTGTAAGCAACTGAAAGAGTAACAGACAGATCTATAGATAATCTCCTATTGGTTCTGTTTCTCTGGAGACAGCTGACTAATACAGTTTCTTTAGGCAACTTAAATCTTCATTACCTGCAAGGTCCTCGTATCAGTTCTTTGGAGCTCTAGAGTTCCGGAGTAGAATTTAAAAACCACTTTCTCAGGCCTTAGAGTATCATACAAAGCATTTACCAAAAATACTGGTACCATAGTGATTCCCCACGTACTCATAACACTCACATTCACCTGTGGGTCAGGCTCTGCGCTAACAGGGCTAATAAAGAGATAAGAACAACAGTTCTACTCTTCAGGGTAGCTCTTGGTCTAATGTAGAAGGCAGGTAAGTAGATAATCACAATTCAGTGTTCATTCATTCAACACATTTAGTGAGTTGTTATGGTGTTCAGCACTATTCTGGGTGCTGGGGATGTAGCAGTAAACAAAGCAGACAAAATCCCTGTCCTCCCTGATTTTACATTCTAACTAGGGAAAGCGGGATGTAAACAAAGTAAGTAAAAATTATACCACATTAGAGGGGATAGGAAGTGTTGAAAAAATTATAATTTTAAGGTGGACATGGGGTACAATGGGATAACACAGGAAAGGCATCTTGAAAACAGTTGTTTTTGACCTGGTAAAAACAATTTTATGACATGATGGTGTCAGGTGAAAAGATTGCATTGCAGTAGGTTAAGGAATGAAGACAAAAACAGGAAAACCTGAGGTAGCAGTGTGAACTTTCAATTCATTTGATTATAAAACAAAAAAGAAGACATACTCATAATTAGGATGAATTTTGTTTTAAGTGGGAGGCTCTTGATCATGTTTATAATTCTAGGAAAAGATTCAGTAGAGAGAATGTTTTTCAATATGCTGTGGGAAAAATGAGATTATCTATAAAAAGACAACCAAGTGGGAGGAGGTGGGAGGGATATAGTTAGTAGGAAGTGTTAGCCTTGGATGAAATGACATGAGCAAGATCTACTAATAGTAATAATTGCTAATATTTATTAAAAACTTACCATATGTCAGGTTATTCTAAGCACTATATATGTGATAACTCATTTACTATTCTCAGCAACCTTATGAGATACATACTATTTATCCCCATTTTCTATAAGAGGTAGCTGGGCACAGAAAGTTAAGTAAATTGCCCAAGTCTTACAGGGAAAAGCAAAGTAAAATTCCACCCCAGGCATCTGGTCTGCCTTCCTACACTGAGTAATCAATCCTATACCGCTTAGGTGTGAAAGGAGAGGAGTGGGAATCCAAAGGTCTGAGTAACAACTTAAATTTTTATAGAGTTGGATAGGCAAAAGGTTAGGGGTCTTCAGAGAGTGTCAGATTGAATTTGTAACCTAAATTTTGAAATAAAATTTCATTTTGTTGAGGTCCAAGGTGCCCACTAGACTAAAACATTTATCAGAACAGGAATCATGTTCATTTGGTTCACCTCCAGGTACACGTGCAACACCTAGTACTGGACCTGATGAAGAGCAGGCACTTCTTAAGAATATCTCTTAGCTGAGTTAAGATAATTGAAGATAAATATGTACCATAGATTGGGTTGATATTAGATTGAACCATATGAAATTGCCATTTATATTACTTTTACTTCTGCAAAGCACTCTTTTTTATTTCTCTTACCAGAGCCAATGCCCCAGTTCAGCTAATTTATTGCTAAAATTTATGTTTTCCAATTTTAATGCTTTTGCATATATCTTCTTCTTAAAATGTCTAATTTATCCTCAATTCATGCCTCTCCTCTTCTAAAGTCTACTGAAAATATTACAAACTCCCAAGTATTCTTAAATGATTAACTCTATCTTTGTTAATTTTTAGCTCTGTGATCTCTCGTGTGCCATTCTTGTTAAGCTTCTTTGCAAAAAGGTTCAGTTTTTTTTTAATAGAGGCTCTGTTTATACAACTAAACAGTTTTCTTATGTTTTATTTATTTATTTTCTGGACTAGGCAATATATTTGCATGGCTTCTGCTTTAAAAAATACTAAGAGGTATCCAGCGAGAAGTTCGCTTCTTACCCGTATCCCCATCCAACCTAATTTCTCTCCTCAGAGGTAATCAATATTATCAGTTTCTTACATGTTTTTGGAGATATTTCAGGTATATAGAAGCAAATATGTACTTATAGTTACTCTTTCTTTTTCAACAACAAAAAAGATTCCAAACAAGACAGGATATCAATTCTGACCATTTCTATTCAACATTGTACTGAAGGTTATAGCCAGTGCAAGAAGACAAGAAAAAGAAGTAAAACACATACAAATTAGAAAGAACAAAATCTCACTGTCTTTATCACCGATGACATATCTATGTAAAACAATTCTATATAATCTAAAAAGAAGTTATTAGAACTAATAAGTGAGTTTGGCAGTTGTAAGATGCAAGATCAATATACAAAAATCATTTGTTTCTATATGCTAGCAATAAAATTAGAAATTGAAATTAAAAATATCATTTACAATAACATCAAAAACATGAAATATGTAGAAATACATCTCTGGAAAACCTATGCATTAAAAACTACAAAACATTGCTGAAAGAAAATAAAGAAGACCTAAGTAAATGGAGAGCTATACTATTACTATCTGTATAGGTCAAAAGACAATAATTATCAGATGTCGACTCTCCCAACTTGATCTATGGATTCAATGAAATCCCAATTTGAATTCTAGCAAGGTTTTAAGAAATTTTTTTTATAGATTAAACAAGCTGATTCTAAAATTCATGTGAAAATGGTCCTAAAATAGTCAAAAACAATTTTGGAAAAGAACAAAGTTGGAGGACTAACATTATTTGATGTCAAACCAAACTCAAAACCATAGTAATCAGGACCATGTGGTATTGGCATCAAGATAGATAAACAAATAAATGAAATATAATAATGTCCAAAAATAGAACCACTCACTTGTGGATGACTGATTTTCAACAAAGTACAAAGGCAAAGCAGTAGAGAAAGGATAGTCTTTTCTACAAATGGTGCTGTGGCAGAAAAAAAAAAAAAACAAACCAAAGAACAAAAACAAAAAACAAAAAAAAAAATACTTTGATGTTTACCTTGTATCATATTTCTTTTCTTTCTTTTTTTTTTATTAAGTTTATTTGAGTAACATTGGCTAATACAATTATATAATTTTCCAGTGTACATTATAATTTGACTTCTGTATATTCTATTGTGTGATTACCACCCAAAGTCGTTTCCTTCAGCTACCATATATTTGATCCCCTTTACCTACTTTGCCCTCCCCCATCCCCCTATAATTGACCCCCTTTACCCTACTCCCTATCTCCCCCACCCCCTACCCTGTGGCAACCACTAGTCTATTTTCCATATCCATTAGACTTTATTTGTTTGTCCTGTTCATTTGTTCCTTTTAGGTTTATATCCCACATATAAGTGGTATCATGTGATCTTCTTCTGTCTGGCTTATTTCGCTTAGCATGATTATCTCGAAGTCCATCCAAGTTGTCACAAATGGCAGTATTTCATCTCTTCTTATGGCTGAGTAATATTCCATTGTATATATGTACCAAAGCTTCTGTAGCCAATCATCTATCGTAGGACACTTCGGTTGCTTGCACATCCTGGCCACTGTGAATAATGCCGCTATGAACGTCGGTATACAACTATCTTTACGGATAGTAAAGTCTTTGGGGTAAATATCCAGCACAGGGATTGTTGGATCATATGGTACATCAATTCTTAGTTTTTTGAGGAACCTCCATATTGTTTTCCATAGTGGCTATAACAATTTGCAGTCCCACCAGCAGTGTATGAGGGTTCCTTTTTCTCCGTATCTTCTCCAACATTTGTTATTACTTGTCCTATTGATTACAGTTATTCTAACAGGTATAAGATGGTATCTCATTATAGTTTTGATTTACATTTCCCTAACAGCTAGCGATATTGAGCATCTTTTCATATATTTGTTGGCCATTTGTATGTCCTCTAGGGAAAGATGTCTGTTCAACTCCTTTGCTCATTTTTCGATTGGATCATTTGTTTTTTTGTTGTTATTGAGTCATATGAGTTTTTCAAATATTTTGGCTATTAGGCCCTTATCAGAGGCGTTGCTTGCAAATATATTTTCCCAATCAGATGGTTGTTTCTTTACCTTGTTGGCAGTTTCTTTTGCTGAGCAGAAGCTTTTTTAGTTTGTCGAAGTCCCATTCATTTGTTTTTGCTTTTACTTCCCCTGCCTTTGAGGTCAAATTCATAAAATCCTCTTAAAGTCCAAAGTCCTTGAGTTTAATCCCTATGTTTTCTTCTTTGTATTTTATTGTTTCAGGTCTTATATTCAGGTCCTTAATCCATTTTGAGTTAATTTTGGTGTGTAGTGATAGACAACAGTCTAGTTTTATTCTTTAGCAGGTGGCTTTCCAGTTTTTCCAGCACCATTTATTGAAGAGGCTTTCCTTTCTCTACTATATGTTTTTGGCTCCTTTGTCAAAAATTATTCACCCATATAAATATGGGTTTACTACTGGACTCTCGATTCTGTTCCAATGGTCCATGTGTCTGTTTTGCTGCCAATACCATGCCGTTTTGATTACCGTTGTTTTGTAGTATAGTTTGAAGTCAGGCAGAGTGATGCCCTTAGCCTTGTTCCTTTTTCTCAGGATGGCTTTGGCAATTTGGGGTCTTTTGTGCTTCCATACAAATCTGATGATTTTTTGTTCTATTTCTTTAAAAAATACCTATGGGATTTTGATGGGAATTGCATTAATCTGTATAATGCTTTGGATAGTATGGTCATTTTAACTATGTTGATTCTTTCAATCCAAGAACACGAAATATCTTTCCATTTCTTTGTATCTTCTTCGATTTCTTTTAATAAGGTCTTGTACTTTTCATTATATAGGTCCTTCACATGTTTTGTTAAATTTATTCCTAGATATTTTATTCTTTTTGTTGCAATTGCAAAAGGAATTATTTTTTTTTCTACTTCTTTTTCTGACACTTCATTATTGGAGTATAGGAACACTATGGATTTTTGAACATTGATTTTGTATACAGAAAATTTTCTGTTGTTTCTAGTAGTGTTCTAGTGGAGTCTTTAGTCTTTTCTATATAGAGAATCATGTCATCTGCAAGTAGTGACAATTTGACTTCTTTGTTTCCTATTTGGATACCTTTTATATCTTTCTCTTGTCTAATTGCACTTGCTAGGACCTCCAATGCTATATTGAATAACAGTGGCAATAGTGGACAGCCTTGCCTTGTTCCTGATCTTAAAAGGAAGGTTTTTAGTATTTCACCATTAAGTATAATGTTGGCTGAGGGTTTGTTATATATATCCTTTATTATGTTGAGGTACTTTCCCTTCTATACCGATTTTGTTAAGTGTTTTGATCATAAATGGATGCTGTATCTTGTCGAAGGTGTTTTCTGCATCTATTGATGCGATTACATGATTCTTATTTTTTAATTTGTTTATGTGGTGTATTACATTAATTGATTTGCATATTTTAAACCATCCCTGTGCCCCTGGGATGAAGCCCACTTGATCGTGGTGTATAATCTTTTTAATATGTTGCTGTGTTCGGTTCGCTAGTATCTTATTTAGGATTTTTGCATCTGTGTTCATGAGAGATATTGGTCTGTAGATTTCTTTTTTGTGTTATCTTTACCAGGTTTTGGTATCAGAGTAATATTGGCCTCATAAAATGAGTTTGGAAGTACTGTCTCCTTTTTGATTTTTTGGAAGAACTTGAGGAGAATAGATATTAAATCTTCTTTGAATGTTTGGTAGAATTCACTGATGAAGCCATCTGGTCCTGGACTTCCACCTTTTGGTAGGTTTTTGATAATTGTTTCAATTTTCATACTGCTGATTGATCTATTTAGATTGTCCAGATCTTCTTGATTCAGTCTAGTAAGATTATATTTTTCTAAGTACTGGTCCATTTCTTCTAGGTTATTAAATTTGGTGTTATATACTTTTTCATAGTATTCTTGCACAATTCTTTGTATTTCTGCGATATCAGTTGTAATTTCCCCTCTTTCGTTCCTGATTTTGTTTATTTATGTCCTTTCTCTTTTCTTTATTGAGTCTAGCCAAGAATTTGTCAATTTTATTAAACTTCTCAAAGAACCAGTTCTTTGTTGCATTTATTTTTTCAATTTTTGTTTTGTTTTGTTTTCAATTTCATTTATTCCCACTCTAATTTTGATTATTTCTTTCCATCTGCTGACTTTAGGCTTCACTTGTTCTTCCTTTTCTAGTTTTTTAAGATGAAGTGTTAGGTTGTTCATTTGGGCTCATTCATATTGCTGGAGATAGGCTTGTAATGATATGAACTTTCCTCTTATGACTGCTTTTGCCATGTCCCAAAAGTTTTGATATGTTGTACTATCATTATTTCTGTGTATCTCTTGATCTTTTTATTTCTTTCATGACCTATTTATTATTCTTCAGTAGCATGTTGTTTAATCTCCATGTATTTGTGGTTCTTGCTGCTTTCTTTTTGCAGTTGATCTCTAGTTTCAAAGCATTATGATCAGAGAATATGGTTAGTATGATTTCAACCCTCTTATATTTGTTGAGGCTATCTCTGTGTCCCGGTATGTGGTTGATTCTTGAGAATTTCCACATGCACTGCTGTTTTGGGATGGAAGGCTCTGTAAACATCAATTATGTCCAGTTCGCCTTGTGTTATTTAAGGATGTTATTTTCTTATTTATTTTGTTTGGATGATCTGTCCTTAGCTGACAGTGGGGTATTTAGGTCCCCCAATAGAATAGTGTTTTGGTCTGTTTCTCCCTTTAGTTCTGTTAGTAATTGCTTTATATATTTCAGGGCTCCCTGATTAGAAGCATACATATTAAGTGTTATATCTTCTTAGTTCATGATTCCCTTTACCATTATGAAGTGTCCCTCAGTATCTTTCTTTACCTTTTTTTATTTTTAAGTCTATTTTGTCTGATATTAGTACCACTACTCCCACTTTTCTCTGAATGCCATTTGCTTGAAATATCATTTTCTACCCTTTTACTCTGAGTCTATATTGTCTTTGGAGCTGAGATGTGTCTCCTGGAGGCAACATATGGTTGCATTTTGTTTTTTTGATCCTTTCTGCAACTCTGCACCTTTTCAATTGGTGAGTTCAGTCCATTTACATTTTGGGTGATTATTGTAATATGAGGTCTTCTTATAGCCATTTTATCTTTTGCTTTCTGGTAGCTCAGTGTTTCCATTGCTTCTTTGTCTTTGTGCTTCTGTATTCTTTATTTCGGTTGGCTTTTGTGGGTTTTCCTTCTGGTCCTTCTTATTTTATGTTATACACAATGGTTTTAAATCTTTGGTGTGTGGTTACCATTATGAATATGTAAAGGATAGTGATATATATATCAGCTATCCATTTTCTTCTGTGCATGCTTTATCTCCATTTCCTTTTGCGAATTTGGATTTTTGAATTCCCCCTTTTTCAGTCATTGTTATCTCAATTTGTCCCTATGTATGCTGAACATTCATTACTATCTTGTTATAACAATTCTCTTCTTAGTACTTAAGCTTATAACACCCTGTAATTAGTAAGGGTTGCACTCCTCTGCTTCTATTTGCCTGATAGTCACTTTATTCCTAATTATGGGTATTTTTTTTTTTTGGTCATTTTGTTTTAGGTGAGCTGACTCCTTTCAGTATTTCCTATAGTGCAGACCTCGTAGTGGAGAATTCCCTCAATTTGTGTATGTCTGGAAAGGTCTTAATTTCTCCTTCATATCAAAGGAAATCTTAACTGGATACATTATTCTAGGCTGGTAGTTCCTTTCACTTAATATTTTAAATATTTGATTCCATTCCTTTCTGGCTTGCAAGATTTTCTCTGAGAAGTCTGATGATAATCTAATGGGTTTTCCTTTATAAGTTATCATTTTCTTTTCTCTTGCCTCCCTGAGAATTCTTTGTCATTGACTTTTGGTAACTTTAATGCAATGTATCTTGGTGAAGGCCTTTTTGGGTTGAGATAATCGGGTGTCCTGTTGACTTCTTCAATTCCAAGCTCTAGCTCATTTTTCAGATTTGGGAAATTCTCGTCCACTATTTGTCTGAAAATGCTTTCTAGTCCCTGCTCCTTTTCCTCACCTTTGATAATGCCCATTATTCTTATGTTTCCTCTCTTGATGGTATCAGCTGGTTCTTGTAGTTCTCTTTCATTATTTTTCATTCTTTGGTTTCTCTCTTCTTCCTTCTGACTTATTTCTAGATTTCTGTCTTCAATATCACTGATCCTTTCCTCCATTTGGTCAACTCTATTTCCCAAGCTTGCTATTTCATTTTTCCAATTTCGCAGTGTGTTTTTTATCCCCATAAGTTCTATTTGGTTCTTTTTGATGGTTTCATTCTCCTTGCTCTGCTTCTCTAGTTGTTTTTTCAATTCCTGAAATTTTTGATATGAATTATTTAGGATCTCATTGAGTGTTTTCAGAAGTACTATCCTGAATTCTCTGTCATTGAAGTCACATATTTCTATGTCGGTAAGCTTATTCTCTGGAGATTTTTCTCTTTCTTTCTTAGATGCCTTGTCACCTGGGTTGTTCATGGTATTTAATGGACTATTTCTCCACCTGGGCATTAATGGAAGTGTATCCTGCTGTTTTTCCAGAAAGAAGATTTATTTTATATATAAGGTCACTTTGATCCTGCTGCAAAGAAGGCACTTTTCTTTTGGCTTCCAGTAGGTGGTGTCTAAGCCTCTTGGATCCCTGCTTTATATAAAACCTTAATAATGCCTTTTGTATTTTCTTGTAGTCATTTATTCATGCTCGCTAACCACAGTTTCAGTTCCTGTCTTTGTCAGCAACAGTCTCACCAAGGTTTGCTCAGATTCCCCTGGGGCTCCATGGTGATCGGTCCCAGAGGATATTGCAGGAGGGGC
This sequence comes from Rousettus aegyptiacus, assembly GCF_014176215.1. Taxonomy (NCBI): domain Eukaryota; kingdom Metazoa; phylum Chordata; class Mammalia; order Chiroptera; family Pteropodidae; genus Rousettus; species Rousettus aegyptiacus. The sequence continues at coordinate 115,159,934 of NW_023416295.1, forward strand.
CCTCTGGGATGGGAGTTGGGAGCTGCGGCTCAGCCTTGGTTATGCAGCCAGTAAAAATCAACTGTTCTTCCTCTGCAGTCCCATCCCACTTCTCTGCTTTTTGCCCTGATGACTGGGCCCTGCCACTGGCTGCCTGGAATTCACAGCACTTCCAGGCAGGGATGTTCACAGGGAGCTCTGGAGGCTGCGAGAGGCAGCTTCTTTATTTCTCCCAGTCCACTGCCCTACACCTGGGGTCCTGACCTGTGGTAGCTCTTATGTGCAGATCTCACTCTCAGATGTGCTGGTGTGCAGTTTGGGTGTTTTCTGTTGAGTTTTAGATGTTCAGCTTATTATTGTTTCATGGGGAGAGATCTGCCATGTTTCCATCACCCTGATGGAATTCTTTTAAAATTTACTGTCTCTGTGTCTCAAGTGTATGCTTTGTCTCCCTGGCACGTAATAGGTACTGATGGAATTCTTAGAATAAATCAATGAGCATCAGCTGATGGTAGGGAACCTGGCAGTCAGAATGAGTTTCAATATGATTATGGAGGCTGAGAAGTGCCACAGTCTGCCTTCTGTGAGCTGGAGAACCAGGAAAGCCAGTGGTATGGTCTCAGTCTGAGTCCAAAGGTCTGAGAACCAGGAGGACTGGCGGTGTAAGTTCCAGTCAAATTCTATCCTGGGTTTCTCAGTCAGTCATCATGTGGCTGGAGGTGGACACCTGCCAAGAACCAGCTCTCTGATTGTTACAGTCCTATGGGACCTCAAACTGCAGCCCTTGTATCAAAATTTTTTTTAATTCCAAATAAATCACAGACCTAAATGTAAAATCTAAAACTATAAAACTTTTAGAATAATATATAGGAGAAAATCTTTGTGACCATGAGCTAAGCAAAGAGTTTTTAGAAAGAACAGAAAAGCACATTCCATAAAGAAAAAGATTGCTGGACTTAATCAGCATTTAAAACTTCTGCTCTTTGAAAGACACTAAGTGAGTAAAAAAATAAACCAGACAAGGAGAAAATGTTTGTAAATCATGTATCTGATGAAGGACTTGTATCCAAAATATATAAAGAACTCTCAAAACTAAAAAATTAGAAAAACAGTAAAATGCAGGCAAAAAATTTGAACAGACATGTCACCAAGAGGAAATACAAAGATCAAATAAGTACATGAAAAAATGTTCAACATCATTTCTCATTCGGGAAATGAAAACTGAAAGCCACGATAATATACACACCTATTAGAATAGTTATAATTTAAAAGACTGACCATATCAAGTGTTGGCAATGGAGGAACTGGAACTTTCATACTGTTTGTGGAAATGTAAAATTGTACAACTACGTCAGAAAACACTTTGGCAGTTTCTTGAAAAGTTAAACATACACCTACCAAATAATGTAGGCATTTTACTCCTAGGTAGTTACCCAGGAAAAATAAAAGCATCTGTCTTTATAAAGACTTGTACACAAATGTTTACAGAAGCTTTGTAATAGCAGCAACCAGAAAACAATCCAAATGTCCATTAACAAGTGAATGACTAAACAAAAAGTAGTATAGCCATACAAAAGGATACTACTAAGTAATATAAAGGAAACTATATCAATAAACACAACAACATGGATGAATCTTAACATAATTATGCAGAGTGAAAGAAACTAGACTCAAAATTATACATACTATATGATTCCATTCATATAAAATTCTAGAAAATTCAAACAAATCTATTTTAAGGAAAATAGTGATGAGAAAAGGGGTTACAAAGAAACATAAGGAAATTTTTGGGGGTGATGGATATGTTCATTTTCACTATGAAGATAGTTTCATGGGTCCAACTTGTCAAATTGCACACTTTAAATATACATACTTTATTTTATGTCTACTATTCTTTAACAAAGCTAATTAAAAATTATTAAAGCAGTATACATGGTTCTGTCCCCTTACTTTTTTTTTTTTTACCTAATATGCCTTGTTGATTATTTCTTTTACACAAATCTTTATCATTCTTTTGTATAGCTACCTGGGATTCTATTATACAAATGCATTTTAATTGATTTTACAATTCTGCTACTCATGTCAATTTACAAATAATGCATTGAAAAACCTTGTATGAACTCTCATTTCCTTCATATAAAGCATATCTATAGTATATATTTCTATAAGTAAAATTGTTACAGAATTTCTCTAAGAAGTGAATTGTTAGGTCAAAAGGAAATACATTTACAGTTCTAATTGGTATTGCCAAATTGATCAGTCAGTTTTCAATGTAGGAAACAGAAACCATTCTAGATATTTTAAACAGGAAGTTACTTGTTATAAGGCATTTGGTGCTGACAAAGTCCTTGGAAGGGCTGAAGGAGTAGGGTCTAGGAATCTAGGTTGAAACTCCCAGAATGAATTCTACCATTGATTCCCTAGGGGAGCTACTATCTCTGAGGTTATCACAGAGCTATTCTGGAAGCTAAGGCCACTACCACAACCACTCACTCTTGGGAAATTGAAGAAAGATCTGATACCACAATTCAGGGATTAAAATATCAGATTAAGAAGTTGCTGTCACCAGCACTATTTCTCCATATCCAGGAAGTTGGAGAATAAACACTTGGTCACTGCTGCAAGGAAACATGTTTCTCACAATCTTGCAAGATTCAAGAATATCAAGATGACCTTTGCCTCACTTCTTTTTAAATCACAAGGAAAACATATAATTGAGAGAATCTAATTAGCTTCTAGAACCCTACCCACACCAAAAGTTCTTGGAAATCTATGTATTTTCAATCTCTCAGACCACAAAAGTAAATTGACAGTTGAGTGAGCAAATCCAGAATACGTAGTTCACTGTCCTTAATGGTTGCTCCAATTTATGCTTCTACCAGGAAAAACACTCATTTCTCAATTCTTACCTAGGGCATAACATGATGTTTTATAAAATTTTTAAAAATCTTTCTTGATCAAATAGGTTAAAAAAAAAACTAGTATCTCGGTATAATTTTATTCTGTACTCATAATAGTGAAGTTGAACTTATTTTTTTTTCAGTTCGAGTCATTAGTATTCTTTTCTGTGAAAACTGTTTATAGTTTTGGATCTTTTTCCTTTTGGATTATTGAACTTTTTCTTATTGAAGTCTAGGAGTTTTTATGTATTAAGCAATGCATGATATAATTTGCAAATATTTTTTTTCCAAATTTGCTATTTTTCTTTGCTTCACTATGGCAGTTTTTGCAATATAGTGATATAATTTATCATTATAATTTTATAGTGAAAATCTTTTTATTGTTTCTGGATTTTATGTTGAATTTAGAAAAGCCTGCGCCACACTAAAATCTTTTAGGATTCTCCCCTGATTTCTTCAAGTATTTTAAACATTTCATTTTGCACATTTAAAACTGGATTTTTATTTGGTATTATATGAGGTATGAATTCAACTTTATTTTTTCTTGCAAAAATCTTCCCAGATATCCTAATAAACCATAACTTCCTCACTGAATTGAAATGTCTTTATCCTTTGCTAAACTCTCATATCTGGTTCTATTTTTTGACCTTTTAATTCTGTTCTAATATGGCTAGTCACATGCCAGGACCAAACTGTTTTAATTATTGGAATTTTCTATTTTAATATTTCATAAGATTAGTCTGCCTTCATTGCTTTTTTAGAGCTCTTCTGCCTAATCTTACGTCTCATAGGAAATTTAGAATCAGTTTTCTAGTTTTAGAAAATCCCGACATTTTATTGGGATTGCATTATATTTACAGATTAATTTACAAAGAACCAGCGTATATATGTTGAGGCTTTCTATTCTAAAATATATGCCTTTCCATAGGTTTGAGCTTTCTTTTCAGGAGAAATATAAAGTTTTCTTTTTGTGTTTTGTATATTGTTTTTTCTTTGGTATTTTCTCTCCTATGTTCTTTATTTACCAGAGGTAAAGAGGGAGGAGGAGAAATAGAAAAGAGTAAAGGGGGTTAAATATATGGTGACAAAAGGAGATTCGATTTTGGGTGGTGAACACAATGGAGCAAATAGATGATGTATTATTATAGAATTGTACACTTGAAATCTACATTATTTCCTTACCCAACATCACATTAATAAATTTGATAAAAATAAAAATAATAGTAGGGTCCTTTTCTTCCAATTTATCTTCAAACTGGCTGTTGTTTATTATAAATGAAAGCTTTTAGTTTCTGACTAATTTTATACCCACTGACTTTATTAGTTTAAAGACTTTTAGTTGACTCTCTTAAGCTTTGCACTTATATAAATACTAATTTTATCTCCTTCATTTAATGTCTAAATTCTCTCACATCTGCTTATTCTCTACTCAGATTTTAAGTTCCTTCAAGACATGAATTATACTAGTACATTTCGTATACCTTTCAGAGTATCAGTAAAATGCACCACATAGAATGGTTCATGATTAACCACTATTTTGGAAATAGAAATACAATGTGGCTGCTAAATTCTGAACCTGCGTGATTTATTTATTCATACCACTTATGTCGGGTCACACTAATTTTCTTCTAAAAAGAGATTAATCAATTCTCTCCATTCAGAGAATCTAATTCTTTTCTCCTCTCACAATAAAATTATTTGAAGTGTCACATATATATTTTATAACAAAGTAGATCTTTTAGCTTATAAATATTTTCCTTGGATTTATATATGAAATTGCAGGCAAAATTAAAATTGTTGGTCTCAGTGCTTAAATATTCTTAGTGATATTCATACATTGTCCATAAGTTTTCCTAAAGCTATGTATGATTTTATTTAAAAACTATACATATTGGGTATAATGTAAGAGAGGAAATGGCCAATGAAACTTAAAATCAAATAGATCCAAATCATACATGTTTACATACATGAAACATAAGATCAAAATCTGTAAACTATACAAGAAAGTAAGTCTTCTTACTTTAGAAATCTTGTTAAAATATTTCCTGACTACACCAGTTATCTACATAGAAAGGATCAACCAGTCAAGTTTCCATCTTAACAATATTACATCTAATCAGAAATTTCACTTAATAAAGCAGATATTTTTCCCTGTGCCATTTTCAAACATGGCAAAAATTTTAACTTCTAACTTTCATAAGGTGAAGTAAAGCTAGTAACAGTTGTGTGGGAGAGTGGAATAAGATTAAAATTCAGGAAAGTACAGACCAAAAAAAGCTCTTAAAACTGCCCAGTAAAATGGATATTTATAGATTTTCCTCACAGGGCCATGGCACACTATCCTTCAAACTCTTCTCAAACCTCATGAGGTTCTTTCACTACTTCAGTAGCTAATTCCTCTCTGTACCTTATATTGGACCTTTGCCATGTCCCCCATGGCCAACTATCAACTACTAATTTGTACTTCTTTAACCATTCACTCCATTCTCCCAGCCTCCCAACCCCTTTCTGTCTGTCACCAAATTGTTCCTACTATTTGAGAGTCCGTTTTTGATTAGTTTGTTCTTTTTGTTCCTTAGATACCACATATAAGTGAAATCATAAGGTATCTATCTTTCTGTCTTATTTCACTCAGCATAAGAACCTCTAAGTCCATCCATGTCGTTACAAATGGTAGGATTTTATTTTTTTTAATGGCTGAATAATATTCTATTATATATATATATGAACAATAATTTCTTTATCCAATCATCTGTTGATGGGCATTTAGGTTGCTTCCCTATCTTGGTTATTGTAAATTGTGCTGCCATGAATATTGGAGTGCATAGATCTCTATGAATTATCGTTTTGGTTTTCTTTGAATAAATACTCAGAAGTGCAATTGCTGGATCAAAAGGTATATCCATTTTTAATTTTTGAGGAACCTCCATACTGTTTTCCATAGTAGCTGTACCAATTTGGAATCCCACCAACAATGTATGAGGGTTCCCTTTTCTCTGCATCCTCGCCAACACTTCTTGTTTTTTGATTTATTGATGATAGCCATTCTGACAAGTGTCAGGTGATATCTCATTGTGGTTTTAATCTTCATTTCTCTAATGATGAGCAACCTTAAGCATCTTTTCATATGTCTGTTAGCCATCTGTATTTCCTCTTTGGTGAAGTATCTGTTGAGCTATTCTGCCCATTTTTTAATTGGATTTTGTTTTTTTGTTGTTGAGTTGTATTAGTTCTTTATAAATTTTGGATATTAACCCCTTATCAGATTTCACATTAGTGAATATCTTCTCCCAGTGGATTGTTTTTTGTTTTGTCGATGGTTTCCTTTGCTGTACAAAAACTTTTGTTTGATGTAGTTCCATTTGTTCATTTTTTCTTTTGTTTCCCTTGCCCAAGGAGATATATCTGAAAAGAAATTCCCATTAGTAATATCGGAAAGTTTACTGCTTATATTTTCTAAAAGTTTTATTGTTTCAGGTCTTACAATTAAATCTTTAATCCATTTAACGTCTATTCTTGTATATGGTGTAAGAAGATAGTCCAATTTTCCCAACACCATTTATTGAAGAGACTGTCTTTACCCCCATTGTACGTTCTTACCTCCTTTGTCATTTATTAAATGAGCTTACAGGCATGGATTTATTTCTGGCTCTCTATTCTGTTCCATTGATCAATGTATGTTTTTATACCAGTACCATGCTGTAGTATAATTTGATATCAGGTAGTGTGATATGTCTAACTTTGTTCTTTCTCAAGATTGCCATGGCCATTTGGGTTTTTTTTTATGGCTCCATATAAATTATAAATTTTAGAATTGTTTGTTCTAGCTCTCTGAAAAATGCCATTGGCATTTTGATAGGGATGGCATTGATTCTAGATTGCTTTGGGTAGTAAGGCCATTTTAACAATGTTGATTCTTCCTACTCATGAACAGGGTATATATATGCTTCCATTTATTTGTATCTTCTTCCATTTCTTTTTTCAATGACTTACAATTTTCTAAAAACAGGTCTTCTATCTTCTTGGTTAATTTGATTCCTAGGTATTTTACAGTTTTTGACACAATTGTAAATGGGTTTTCTTGATTTCTCTTTCTGAAAGTTCATCATTGGTGTATAAAAATGCCATTGACTTTAGAATATTTATTTTGTAACAGTTCTAACAGTTTTTTGGTGGAATCTTTAGGGTTCTCTATAAATAGCATCATGTCATCAGCAAATAATGAGAGTTTTACTTCTTCCTTTACAATTCAAATGCCTTTTATTTCTCTTTCTTGCCTTATTGCTGTGGCTAAGGCTTTCAATATAGTGTCGAAGAGGAGTGGTGAAAGTGGGCATCCTTGTCTTGTTCTTGATCTTATATAAAATGCTTTTACCCTTTCCCCATTGAGAATGATGTTAGCTGTGGGTTTGTCATATATGGCCTTTATTACGTTGAGGTATATTCCTTCTATTCCCACTTTGCTGAGTTTTTATCATAAATGGATGCTGGAGTTTGTTGAACACTTTTTCTGCATCCATTGATATGATCATATAGTTTCATCTTTTGATTTGTTAATGTGGTGTGTCACATTGACTTATGGATGTTGAACCAACCTTGCATCCCAGGAATAAATCCAACTTGGTCATGGCGTAAAAATATAATAATATTTTTAATGTATTGCTGAATTCGGTTTGCTAATATTTTGTTGAGGATTTTCGCATCGATGTTCATAAGAGATATTGGCCTATAGCTTGCTTGCTTTTTTTGTAATGTCTTTGCCTGATTTTGGAATCAAGGTAATGGTGGCCTCATAAAAGGAGTTAGGGAGCCTTCCCTCTTCTTGAATTTTTTGGAATAATTTGAGAATACGTGATAATTCTTCTTTGAATGTTTAGTAAAATTTGCCTGTGAAGCCATCTGGTCCAGGACTTTTGTTTTTTGGGAGGTTTTGATTACTGATTCTATTTCATTGGTGGTAATCAGTCGGTTCAGGTTTTCTGTTTCTCCTTGACTCAGTCTTGGTAGAGTGTGTTTCTAGGAATGTGTCCATTTCTTCCAGATTGTCCAATTTGTGGGCATGTAATTGCTCATAGTATTTCCTTATGATCCATTGTATTTCTGTGGAGTCTGTGGTTATTTCTCCTCTTTCATTTCTGATTTTATTTGAGCCCCCTCTTTTTCCTTGATGAGTCTGGCTAAGGGTTTGTCAATTTTGTTTATCCTTTCAAAGAATCTGCTCTTGTTTTCATAAATCTTTTGTATTGTTTTTCTAGACTCTATTTCCGCTCTAATCTTTATTATTTCCTTTCTTCTATTTACTTTGGACTTTATGTGTTCTTTTCCTAGTTCTTTTAATTGTAATGTTAGATTGTTTGAGCTTTTTGTTTCTTGACATAGGCCAGTATTGGTATGAATTTCCTTCTTAGAACTGCTTTCACTGTGTCCCATAAATTTTGAGTTGTTGTGTTTTCATTTTCATTTGTCTCTAGGTATCTTTTGATTTCTTCCTTGATCTCAATTCATAACCCATTCATTGTTTAGTAGCATGTTATTTAGCCTCCATGTGTTTGTGTATTTTCCAGTATTTTTCTTGTAGTTGATTTCTAGTTTCATACCATTGTGATCAGAGAAGACAGTTAATATGATTTCAATCTTCTTAAATTTATTGAGACTTGATTTGTGTCCTACCATGTGGTCTATCCTTGAAAATGTTCCATGTGCACTTGAGAAGAATGTTTATTTTGCTGCTTGGGAGGGACAATATATTTTTAAATGGCTGTTTTGGGGCTGTTGGCTTTTAATATTCTGAATCACAAATGGATTTTTTTTTTAACGTCTACAGCACCTGGTGTTCCTAGGTGGTCTCCCATCCAAGTACTAACCAGGCCCAACCCTGCTTAGCTTCTGAGATCAGATGAGATTGGGCACATTCAGGGTGGCATGGCCATAGACACAAATTGATTTTTATTTCTCTAATTATACCCACCTATATTCCAGGATTCACTATCAATAAAAAAAAGGACAAATAAAAATTACTTACCAGGTTGAATGAAGCTCTCAATAAACACCACACTCCTAAGCTTTAGCTTTTAGTTCTGCATTTAAGCAATTGAACCCTCCCCTCCCAACCTCATTTTCAATAATTACATCTCTTCAAACATTCCAGAGTTTGCTTTTATGAAAATTGCTTGTATGGCACATGGTGATGATTTGCAAATTCTACATCCAGGTAACAATTTTTACAATTTTTGATTATAAGGCGTAGTAGCACTGCTATAGTTCTGGCAAAGCAGTGAACCAAACATTGATGAGGGCTATCAAATGTCAACCTCAAGGAAGATACTAAAAATATGTACTCAGTAAATTAAATGCCATATCTGACCATCTTCATTAAAGTTCAACCAAAATTATGTCCTTCATAAATGAATTTCTTGTGCCACTATTATTGGCCTAAAATCTGTGAAGAGGAGGAACTACGCATGCTACTTCAGTTAAAAAACATTTTCAGCTTTAAAAACATCAACATGGGATTCAACAGAGGGGGCAGGGACTTGTATAGTTTTTGGAAAGGATTTTGTCACCCGAAGACAGCCAAAAAATTTTTTAATCATCTTGCTCTTGCTGTACTTTCTTTACAGGGCTTTTACATTTTGAAGAACTGCCTGTCACTATATCATTAAACTATTCACTTTTTGTGAATCAGTGCAGAAGAATTAATGCAGATAAATAGAAGTTACTTCTTGATAACTTCCTCATGAAATAATTTTTTAAAAAAACAATTTCTCACTGTATTTAATCTCCTCAAAGGGCCAAAAAGAGATCTAATTTGTTCTCTTTAATAATATAATTAAAAATATATATCCTTAAAAGGTATTAGAAAGATGAGCACAAAATTCAGATATTTGTTAGGCTTTTTGGGAGTTAGAAATGAGGACCCACTCCCAAATTGGGAAGTGTATTTAGAAATTCATAAATTATACTATGTTATAGTCTCCAAACAGGCCTATGACTCAGTATGGATTTTGTCCTGGGTTATTGTCTGGTGACAATGCAACATCTGTCAAAGGCAAAAAAAACGAGACAATTGCCTTTTTAAAGGTATTTTTTTCTAGGTTAAAAAAAAAGAGCAGCTGTCTAAATAAGCAAAAGGCATCTGTTTCTTCACTGCTGCCGCAAACTTTGGAAAAGCACTTTGGGCTTGAGGATTATTTAATAGCCCCTTGAAGATAGAAAACAAGTTATTCTATTTTAATGTCTTGAAAATTATTTCCAAGACGAAATCATTGTGTCCAGCTTTACTTCAAATTCACTATCAACTTTGATTACTGTTATTTTAATTACCTCATCCCAAAAGTTTGACTGGCACATATCTGATCAAATGCAGAACATAAACATGTCTGGTTAGCTGACCTCATTTCCATGGATAAACTACTTACATCATGGACTATGGACAATAACTATTAGTTCCCCAATTTTAAGCTGTTGACTATAAAGGGCACTAGCCACACAGCAGGTATTCAATAAATTGATAGAACAGTAATGACAAGCAAAATGTGTTTAAGACTTTTTAAAACATCACCTGGAAATAATTAACAAAATCATGTTAAGCTGTACATCAATTGCTCTCTGAATCATGTTGTCAAATATGAATAAATTTGATGTTTTGGGGACACACATTTATGTCATGGCATTAACATGCTAAGCTATAGCCTTGACAATGCAGAGTATTTAAAGTAATCATTGGGGATACTGTAATGCTCCTCAAGTAGGAAAACATGTCGAGAAAGAGCCCAACCCCAAATTACATAGGTATTGAGCGTGGACTTGTACAATTTTCTTTCCCAGGCCTATCCCTATTTCCAGAGGGGCTAGATTCGACTTTCTTAGAATGCTATGGTTACTCTTTAAGCTTAATTTATGATAAACAGAAAACATCTTAAGAGTCAGGTAATTAACTTCTAGTTCAAGAACTGTCACCACTTATTTAAATAGGAATCTGGTTTTTCTGGTTAAGTTGGTCAGTTGATTGAAGATGGAATTTAGCATGGGGTAGCAGCTGTTTTCAGGGAACTGAAAACATAGAAAGGTCAAATATAAATAAAAACATTTACATATAATAGATAGACACACACCGAATTGTTAATTATAGATACCTCTAAAGAGGTATGTGGGATGGTGAGGAAAAAGTGATCTGAAAAGGAATTTTCAGTTTTTACTCTATATTAAAGGCACAGATGAAACAGAAGTTTAAATTTTTGTCAGCATGATGTCTTGTGTTAATATTAACTACCTGGAGTTATATAAAGACTTGTTTTAGGTTACCCTGTACTTTTTCCTTCTTCCCTCAAATAAAAACCTATTCTGAAGAATCTGCTCAAGTTAACTCCTGAATTTTATATATTAATCAGCCAACATAGTAAAAAAGTAATATACTTCAAATGAATTATAAGCAGATGCCATTCTAATTTCCTGATTCACATGCTTAAGGGAAACCCTGATTCTAAGGTAAACACTGGTTTGCATTAACATTTTGTGATTCTAATGAAGTTTATTTAGTTGACCAGATATCTTCTGAGGCAGCTTCATGGAGAGTCAAAGGTTACTCAAAAAGGCAAAGCACACCCAAAGTGTCTTGGGAGAAAACAAAATGAAAGTCTATTATGCCAACAGAAGAACACCAATATATCTTGGTAAAAGAAAAAAGCAAGTTGGAAAACATATGCATAGTAAGAACAATTTATGTAGAAATTTTAAACCCACAAAACTATGTATCTCTATAGGTAAATATATATGTGTATAATTGCATAGGGGGAAAGTAATTGAAGAGTATACACTAGAGAGCAATAGTTACCATAGTTACCATGTGGGAGGGGGGTGCCCCAAGGCCCCTTTCACCATATCTGTACTTTTTATTCTTTTTCTTAGAATATATTGTTACTTAATACAAAATGAAGAACTTTGGGAAATACTACATATGATCGTTTCCTTAAAATAGCTTGCTACAGAAGATACAGTTTAGCAAACACTGCTGTTGTCTATTTTAAACATTATCATACTTTGTTCTTGCTATTTGCATTTGCTCTACACAAATTCTATCTAAGGATATTATACCAGCTTTTTCTTGAGTATTTGATTATGAAGAGATGATACAGTTGCCAGGAAGTCTCAAAATCAAGGTAAGAACTGATATAGTGGGAACAAGGGTCATTTAAGCAGGTAAGCCCATCTTATGGCTTTAATGTGATGCATTTGGAAATATGTGCAGGTTTCTAAAAAGGACAAGATGTTTGCCTGCTGGGTGTACCATGTGACATTTACTTGCCATGTTCATGTATCTACTGCAGAGAAAAATGTTGCAGTAGAAAGGTTAATACTCAGAAGCACACTCAGCTTCTCAGAAATATTTAAATCCCAGATAGCACAAGTAGTGCTAAAAGTGTACAAAATATATGTTAAAGTGGTATTTGTTTAGAAGCGAAGCATTTTTGTTTGAAATTGGAAACTCTTAAGAGTATATGTGATTAATACTAAAATATTTACATTTAGGAAAATTTGTTCAGAATTGTAATTAATCTGTTTTCTTGAAAAGGGAAAAGCCATGAAAGGCAGACATATGTGTAACATGAATTTTGGCCCACAACGCCAAATACATTACTGTTTTAGCTGATTAAAAATTACAGAATAGCAACATACTAGAATCAATGCCTATTACAAAATCAAGTAAATGTTATATTCCATGAAGCCCAGCTCTTAGTTATGAAAATCTAGATAACGAATTTTGTAATTTAGTAAAGAATACTTAACAATCTACTCAGTAGAGGTAGGGTGCTGGTCACTACTACCTAGGCCCTTTTCTAGATGATCTCAACATCTTCAACGGTTCCAAATTAAATATTCTCTCTTCGTTGCACTGTATCTATAAAAAATACTGCAAGAACTATAATAGCAAACAGAGGTCAAAAGATACATTTCAAAAGTTAAAGGCACAGATCAAACCACTTCTAGAGATAAGTGGTAATTATAAGGGTAAATTATATTATCTGTAGATAATAAAAGATCAATGATCTACGCTCTTAGGATGATAGAAAATTGTAAATTACGTATTAAAAGAAATAAATAGCATCATAATTCATTCTTTAAAATGTTCTAAATATTTGGCATAATACATAGCTTTTCTTATTTAGAAACCATGTGATAAATATTTTTTGAAATGATTTTTAAAATTGTCAGGTTATAGTTTCACATCCACCTGACTCCCATTCAACTCCTCACCATTTTCTTCCCTAGTTCCCAAATTTTGTCCTTTTTTTTTACTGAAAATCTAAAAATGAATTATCATTCTTCTTTCTTACTTTAATGCCAAATAAAATGTAGTCATTGATAATATGTGGCTAATATTAAAAAAAAAAAAAAAAACTTCACAATTTAACTGTTAACAGCCATAGATCTAGGGTAGTTTCAGGAGGTATCCCTAGAACAAAACAAATTTAAACACTCATATTTTATCCAAGAATGTGATACTTTTCTCTTTCCAGATTACTGTTTACCCCCAAATTATCACAATATGCATTTTTAAAACAATAATCTTTCTCTATAATCACAAAACAAGAATATCCACCATCGTTACAGAAATGACTGTGTACTTTTAACATAAGTCAGATATTTTTAATGACTATCTTAAACCAATTTCTAATTATATATACACTTACTACTTGAAAAATATATATAGTCTACCTACCTACTACTTTTAAATATACAACACGGTAACTTGTGTCTTCTTCCTAATAGCACAATTTTAAGGACAGGCACACAAAAGATATATTAGAGGTGAAGAAAGTATCAGAAAATTTTCCTCAGCCTTGGTTTATCACCTCTTTATCTTTCCTTTATATATATACCAATTGATTAGTCCTCTTTCATTACCCTTTCACTCTATTCCTACCTAACGACCTTTTGGGTTTCAGAGCAAGGACGGGTTTACTATATTACCTAATGTTGCTACTGAAGCTCAAATTACAGATTTAAAAAGGAATGAAATGCTTGAGGTTAAGAGAGATTACACAAAATCCAAGGGAGAGTAGAGGAAAAAAATATGGAGAGTGGTTGTACCCCACTAATAATTACCTGGCAATTTCAGAGCAGAGGTTCCCATCTGGACTTTATAGGGTCAAAAACTGAGAGTACAACTCTCTAATTATCAGGCTTTATGGCTTTATTGTTTGAAATAATGCTCAATTTATTGCTAATTATTTTTAAAAAAACATATTTCACTCTGATTGAAAAGAGCATATTTCCCATTTACGAGAGTAGAAATGGCAGGGCTTTTCTACCTCTGAAAGAACCAGGACAAAAATAATTTTCCTGTATCTGCACTCATGATATGTACTTCCCCCAACTCTCTGCACAAACACTAACTTCACAGGAAACTGTAGGACTACATAGAGTACAGTCATCACATAAAAGAAGACAATTTTAGCTTATCTCCCTGACTCGTCCCATTCCCCACCTTCCGAAACACACAACAGACATCAGTGTGTTGAATCTGACAAGGACAATAATTTTAAAAAGTGAGGACTCACAGAACCCTTAAATTAATACTAAGTTAAAATCCTAACATCATAACATCAAGGTGTCAATTCATTCAACTTTTAACCCATTCAGGAAGGTTTATGCTATTAACTTAATATGGTAGTGCTTCTTTAGTAAGTATAGCTTCTTCATATCCTTTAATTGCTCATGCTAACAACTTTTATTACATACTACTGCTCCCTATAAGAAGTAAATCCAGGGACAATTCCATTTTATCTTAGACATAACATTTACTAGTTTTCCAAGCATGACAGAAATGGAAAAATATATATATATATATTAGAACAAGAACAATTTATGTTAATTTCTATAATTTGTGTTCCTTCTGTAAGTGCCTGATTCTATTAAAATTAACAAACGTAAGATCAGTCCTATGCTTTGGGGGGGGGGGAACCTAATGAGAGACTAATTTACAAAGTATACAAGAATATAATTTTATAATAAATCTTTCCAGTGTTTGCCATAACTTCATTACATGAAATGTTTCCCTTCACAGAAACTCAGAATAGCTCTTATATAATGAAACTAAACTTTGTGTTCATTTCTGGCAAGCATTGAACAAAACTGAATAAATCTTGCTCACAAAGGATTTAAAGTGCTGCCTCAGGAGCATACACTACCACTAACATGCTGTATGAATTAGTCTTGGTGAGTGGCTACTAGCTGGGACCTCTTCCTCTTTTCTCAAACGAGTGAACCCATCTCAAATAAAGTCTAAAAGAAAACTAAAGCTGTGGCAGAAGTGAAACTCAGCATGCTCCACTCAAATACTTCTAAGGTAACCATTCTAAAGCAAAATTGGCTAAAGTAATCTCTCTAACAAAAAAAAAAAAAACAAAAAACAAAAAACAAACAAAAAAAAGGCAAATGCTGCTGTTCAATCATCGGATAGACTTACAGAGGCCAAAACATGTGACAATAGCAATAATTCAAGTAAAGTTATGTGAAAATTTAAACACGCCACTTTCAAGTTAAGACAAAAGTGAAGGGAGCTATGATCTTTATATCAGAGTCAAAAAGCTTAGGCATTATCACCAAATGTTAATCACTCTACGGTCATCAATGAGATTATTGTATATATTTTTGCACCTTGCGCTTGTAAAAGCAGATAAAATATTTAATATGTAATTTACAATGTATTTTACTAGCTCAGCATACAGGATGTATATAGATTATATCAAAGTAGTAGACAAGGGCGTGTGCAAACCCTGCAAAAATAGTACTTCAGGTATCTGCTAATTAAAATAAAAAGAAAGAAAGAAAACAAAAACAGTTTGCTGTTTAGAAGTGATACAATTCAAACTACCACAAAATACAAAGGGCTGCAAAATGTATACCATTCCAACAACATATATAAGTTATTAAATAAAGATTTGACTTAAAAGAATATAAATGAAGCCTTTAAGTGGGTCTTTTCTACATGCATATTATTCCTTAGTAAAGAAAAAATATGTAAAAAGGCCATTGGTAATTGCTTTGTTAACATTTGTAGAAAATGCCAATTCTCTGGTCACAAACTTCACTAAGTATAGCACTTAAGGTCTCTGCAGTGTTATAAACGTAATTTAAAATACTGTTAATTCTATAATTCCATTGGTAAAATAACGTGACTCGGAATATGGCAGTCTTCATGTTGAGGGCAATGATCCACAGTTTGTTTGAATTTCTTAGGTGTGAACAGTTATCCAGAAGAACAGCACCCTCCACCACCACTCTGGCCTTGAGGTTCATCATCAATTATCTGTACACCTCGCCTTGCAGCTCCTGGTTGGCTGGAACCATTGCCTTTTGCCCTCTCATCCACTTGTGCTGTTTCGATCATCCCTGAGAGAGAAAGCAGAAATTGTTTAAGACCATAACCTCTGAGTTCTCTCTTCCTAATATTTCAGTGTAGCACCATGATTACCATTTCTGACTTTAAACCAACAAGGAAACTAAATATAATAAACATTTTTCAGCTCACTAAATAGCTTTTACTGCAAGTTTAAAAAAATCAATAGCAAGTGTATTTGTCCAGATGTATAATGGCCACAGTGACATCAATAGAAAAAAGTTTCTGCCCTGAACAAATGACTATGTAAGTGTAATCCTTAAGATTTTCCAAATATACTGAGAAATACGAAGTCCAAATTGTTCCAAATACAAGTGGTATTTAGGATACAACATTTATTCTTCAACTAATAAAGTATAATTGAAAGAATAAAAGAGTTAAAGATAAGGAAGAACAAAGCTAGAGGACTCACACTGTCCAACTTAAAGATATAGTAGAAAGTTACTCTAATGAAGACAGATACTGGTGAATGGAGAAATATAGAGATCAATGGAATACGGTCCAGATATAGACTCGCCTTTTTTGGTCACTTGACTTCTGACATATGTGCCAAGTTTATTCAATGAAGAAAGAATAATCTTTTCAAGAAACAACTGGAATTGTACATTTATGTATAAAAAATAAACTTTGATCTGTAGCTCTCACCATATGTAAAAATAAACAAAAATGAATTACAGACCTAAATGTGAAAAATAAAATTTCTAGAAGAAAACAGAGGGAAATCTCTATAGGAGAAAGTTTTTGTGACTTTGAGTTAAGCAAAGATTTCTCATATAAAACACAACAGACATGAACAATAAAGAAAAACTGATAAACCAATGCTCACTAATTTTTAGAACTTCTGCTCTTTGAGAGACACAGTTAAGAAAAATGAAAATACAAAACATAGACTAAGAATAAACATTTGCAAAATATTTATCTAAAAAGATAAGGAAAGAAAAGAGGGAGTCTTTAAAACGAAACACAAGTTCTTAAACTTGGGTCCAGAGGCTGCTCTTGAACAAAGGTTTTCAAATTGAAGTGTGTGGCACAATCCACTGAGATGAAGTTAGAAAACATTGCAAATTCTAACTTCTACTTTGTCTTCTTCAACCCCTAAAAATTTCTATTTTTTATGTCTTTTTATAATATACAAAACATATTAGTACTTGTGTATGTTCTTCATTTTTAAATAAACATATGGGAAATACTCAGAAATTTTTTATTAAACATGTGAGACTGATAACATTTAAAGGTGAATTATCTAGAACCTTGATACTCAAAGTATGGCCGGAGGACAGCATCATCACCACTTGGGAGCCTGTTAGAAATGAAAAGCTAAGGCCCACATTAGACTCGCTATATCAAAATAAGTATTTAAACAAAATCTCCAAGTGACTAGTATATACAGCAGTTAATTCTCAAATTTTAATGTACACCTGAATCATACAGAGGAACTGTTAAAACACAGATTCTGGATACTACTTCATAAGAATCTGATTCAGTAGGTTTGGGGTAAGGCCCCAAAAATTGCATTTCTAACATGGGCTCAAGTGATGCTGATGCGGCTGATCAGGGTTCCTCACTTAGAAAATTACTACTCTAGAAGAATTATGAATGACTTCTGGGTTTTCATAGAACTGAAATTTATTCCAAAGTTTGTGGATACAAACATTTTTCTAGAGAAAAAACAGAGTTTCATCAAATTCTCAAGAGTATGGGGTCCATAAATTCAATAATTTAACAAAATCATTTCAATCCACTATTCCACAGACTAGGGTTTTCCAAAGTATGGTATGCATTTCACTGGTGATATAAGAAATGACTTTTGGGTTGTATATACACAAACATTTTCCCTTCCCTCTTTAAAAAAACATTTTGATATAAAAAATTCCAAACATATAGTAGAAAGAATAGCATAATGATAATCCTTATGTCCATCACACAATTTCGTCCATACCTGGCAAGCATCCCTACGTTATTTTGAATCAAATCCCAGATACAAGTTTATTCATAAATTATTTTAACATGAAGAACTTTTTTAAAAAATAAAAACTCATTTTTAAAACATAACCACGACACCATAATCACACCTAAAATTTTTACGGTAATTTATTTTTTTAAAAAAAGTTTATCTTGTATTGAGGTAACATAAGTTAACATTATATAAATTTTAGATATAGAACATTATAACTTAATATCTGTATACTTTATTGCATGCTTACCACCAAAGTCTACTTTCCATCTATTAGCATATATTGGACCCTTTTTACCCATTTCACTCTTCCTCGTTCCTTTAATATTTCTTAATTATCATCAAATATCCAGTGAGTGTTCATATAGTCTCAATTGTTTCACAAATGTTCTTTTTCACTACTTTGTCAAATCAGAATCCAAATAAGATCTGCTGCAAAATGTTGTTACAGCTCTCAAATCTGTTTTAATCTGTATATCTCCCCTCCGTTTTTTACTTTTAATAGTTATGTACTTTATTTAATATGTATTTCGCACATACCACACACAGAGATTTCATAGCTATTAATTACTGCTTGAAATAGGGCGAAAGTGGATGCTCAAATAAATAATAATACTGGTAAATGTGAACGATTATCAATGTGATCATTAATAGAGACTAAAATATCACTTTAGGAATATTATCAATATTTTTTAAAGAGCCATTTCTAAACACACTAAATCTAAATATACCTACTTTTACAAAGATCAAGAAAGAGTTCCTCAATTCCTTTGTTCTGTTTGGCTGATGTGTGATAATGTTTTGCTCCCACGGATTCTGCATACCTTAAAAAAAATAAATAAATAACATCAGTGACTGATCTAAAAATTTTTTTCATGTTTTTGTCACGACTGCTATTTTTTTCACAGTAGCAATTGTAGTGACTTATTACTAATTAACCCAGATTTAGTAAAATTAAGATTATATAGCCATTTAACATCTCTATACATTGAACCAAACTTTAAATATGAACATAAGTACAACGAGACAAAATTTTTATAAGTTAATTTGGAACCCAAATAGCTTAAAAGTTTTTGTGACTCACTGACTATTGGACCATGATAAGTTTTCTTTTGCACCACTCTTATATTTTTTACTGAAATCAAAAAGAGAAGTGAGAGTGGAATATCTTTAAATGTTGCCAAAAGTCTAGAAATTACCAACATAAATAGGCTTCACTGAATCCAACAACTCAATATATATTAAGAAAAAAAGAAAACCCAAATACATACATACATATGTAATTAAGAGGTTTGAGTAATACTTAAATAGTAAAGTATACTGTCCCAAAGAAAGTTTTCTACTGGGGAGTGATTGTTGGGGGAGGACAAGAAAGAGAGGGTGGCAGGGATAACACTTACGATTCTGCTTCTTGAATGGAAACATGTCTCTCCTTTTCCAAATCGATTTTATTACCTAATTTGAAAAAGTAAATGCCAATCTTTAATACTGACTCATTCTTATAACAAAATTAAGCCAATTCTAAATACACAACTGCTGTTTTAATCACGTGGAAAATATAAAGCCCCATGAGACTTCTAAATGTCCTAAAACGATAAAATTAACCCCTGAGATATGAAGGTTAATCATAACTATCACGGTGAATGCCTCAACCTCCCTCAAATGGCTCAGTGCACTGCCCTCCTGAAGCTGCAGCCTGTCAGAGAAAATAACGTTTCCAAAGAGATGGGCACTATTCCTTGATTTAAGATATAAACAAGGACTGAGATTTACTAGGGAACTTAGGGATAAACCTATGATTCTTAGCCAGATTTAAAATTACTGAGAATAAGTTCAACTCTCCTTAAAAAAGAGAACCAAACTGAGATTATGCTAAAAAAAAAAAAAAAACAACAACAACAACAACAACAACAACAAACCAGAACAAAAGTGAAGAAACTGCAAAATGCAGATGCAGATTCCTTATTAAATACAAGATAGAGGTTAAGGTGAGTTGGCTGGACACACAGAGTACTAAAGGTAAGGGAAATACCAGAGGAATGGAAAAAAACCCTAAGGAAGACACTTCAAACAAATATTTTAATTTCTTCTATTATGATCTGGGGCCAGGGGTGGGGAGATAGAGTGGGAAGAAGGAATCTTGTAAATGAAGTCATTTTTCTTAGTACCTTAGAGAATCTGGAAGACAATTTCAGATAAAGCACTGAAGTAAGCACCTAATGAAAGCTGCAGAACTGAGAAGTACAAGTCCAGAGATTCTAAAAAGGAAGGCCTTCAAATAATCTGTCTGAGCACCTAATTGTGAGCAGCTGCAATCAACTACTTGACATCATAGACTAAGGATAACAGGGAAGGAAGTAGACTATACTAAACTCAGTGGGCAGTAACAAATTCAGTAATTAAACTCCTTCCTTGAAAAGTTATTTGTCTACCTCAGCAAGAAGACATATGATAGTTCTGATTTCCTACACACTTTTCAATAAAAAAATCTTAATTTGCTAAACATTACTGCCAATATATTGAACGGTCACCAGACTAAAACAAGTAATTTTATGCTATGATGAATGCAAAAAGCACCACCTAGTGGCTAGTGGCTCCAACAAAGAGGCACAAGATTCCTCCACTCTTAAAGATAAAACAGGACTGTCTCCTAGAGGTAGCAAGATCTTTGTTCCAATTAACTGATACTAAAAATCCTTTTCCTTAATCTTTAATGC
Organism: Rousettus aegyptiacus; assembly: GCF_014176215.1. Classification (NCBI taxonomy): domain Eukaryota; kingdom Metazoa; phylum Chordata; class Mammalia; order Chiroptera; family Pteropodidae; genus Rousettus; species Rousettus aegyptiacus. The sequence goes on from NW_023416295.1 coordinate 115,180,886, forward strand.
CTTTTTCAAATTCCACCAGAATTATCAATATCTATTTTAAAAAATCAGGAAAGAAAAAGTAGACAATCACTGACTCAAATGAATATTTGGGAGAAATTATTCAGACAGTGCTTCATTATTATTTTGTAACATTTAAACTTAACTACTCTAGTTATCAATAAACTTTTAAAAACTATTTATTAAAAAAAAATGTAATCCCTCTATGAAATAACTGCTATTTCTTTGACTAATCAGTGTTCATAATGGCTTTATTAGCACAGATGAAGCCACAAGAAACTGCCTATTTGTGACTGATATCTTTCCCAAGCTCAAAACTGTTTTTAATTCCTATAAAGCAAGACAACTAAAGGATTAAGGCTTTGAGACTCATCTGTTTCAATGCTATGGTGCGCCTACCTAGGGAACTTTCTAATAGGCTTAAAACACCTGAAAACAAGGATAACCACCAAAGCAAGCACCTACTTGAAAGTATAGTACTAAAAAGGTTAGGAACAAAATTGACTGAAGATAATCGAAAGAGAAAAAAAAAGCCACTCTGCTAAGAATAGTAAAAACTTTATCTTCTTTAAAAATACATATTTGAATTAAGAACATAGTAGGTATTATATCCATTACTAAGGGCAGATGGCATAATAGCAATAAAAAGCTAGAACTATATTTCACTTAGAGTGGATGGTATTATGACCTGGTATGAAGAAGCTTTCAAAAGCCTTTTAAATCTGAAAAAAACGACGACAACTTGTTTTTAAGTCCTGGCTCACTTCATTACTCTAAGATTTTAGGCAAATTACTTACCTCTCTTAGTCTCACTTTGTACAAATATAGCTAGCAAATTTAGCAGGGCTAATGTGAAAACATGGTATGTGTAAAAGGCTTAGCATATAGCCAATGCTCAATAAAGAACAGTTATTAATATCATCCATATTTGTCACAGTGAATGACCAAATGGAAAATCAATATTGTCATGAGAGAATTAAAGCCTATGATAGATAACATACTTTCTACCACCATCCTGCTGGCTTCAACTAGCTAATTTAGCTAACCCAACACTCCCAGAAATCTTTCCTTAACACCCGACCCCCTAAATTTAGCTAGATTTGCTTCTGTGCTTTCACAACACTTTGTAGTACTTTCCTCTTCAAAGCATACTATATAATAATAGCTTGTTTTTCTCTCTACCCACATAATAAGATGAGAAGACAAAGACATTATCTATTTTGTTTACTTATTCACTACACTATTCCCAAAGCATGATTTGCAATAGATAGTGTTGGTTAAGGATTTTGGCTTGAAGTAGCAGACAGGCCTTAATTAAAATCCCAGCTCTACCTCCAACTAGCTATGTTTTTTGGGAAGTATCAAGCTCTGTAAGCCCATTTCCTCATGTGTAAAAGAGAAGTGGCAACAATACCTTCTTACAGTGTTGCCAGGAGGCTTAAACAAAAGAATAAATGTGTAGATCTTAGAATAGTACCTGGCACTCAATAAATGTTAACTATTATTAACAATAAATATTTGTTTAACAAACACGAATGTTAAGAACAGACTAGAAACAAAATACTGTCAAATAGAGCAACCACCACCACAAGAGTGTAGATCAATGGATTAACTAAAACCCAGAGCCAAAAAAGTCTTTGCTAATGAAGTACAGGGTTCTCTGTTACTGGTTAACACACTTTCAGTGGTTTAGATAAGGATCTAGAAAGCTCGATATCTAATTTGCACATGAAAACGCTAGAGTATATATCAAATATAAAGATTCATAAACATAAGGAATTCCCACGCTTGGGTTTAAAAATTTATATAAGAACAAGATGGAAAAAGCCTGACAAAAGACCAATGCCTATAAAAAAGGAATTCATGGCCATGGACAATGGACTAGTGGTTACCAGAGGGGAGTGGGAAAGAGGGTGGTAGTCAGGGGGGAAAAAAAAGTTAAAAAAAGAAAAAAAAAAGGAATTCAGATTTTTGTTAACTATAATCTATATAAAAGAGGCAGTGATTGACATGGCTGCTAAAAAGTGTGTACAATCTTGGGCAATGTCGGTAGAAGAACAGCGTGAGTATTTTAAAAAAGAGAGAACCACGTAAAAATACACTGGCTCAACAATGTTTGGATTCTATTGTCAAGTGTAGGAGACACAATGATACACTGAAATAAACCTAGGAAAAAATAATCAGAATGATAAGAATGTTTGGAAGTTAGGCAAGTGAAAAACAGTTGAAGACTAAGAATATAAGGCTGTAGGTGAACCATCCAAGTAGGCTTCAAATGTCTGAAAGGTTGTCTTATGTAAAGAGAAAAAAACAAATGTTTGTCAAATGCCTTCTCTGTGCCAAGTGTTTTACAAATCATTAATCTTTACCAAAATCCTGTGAGGTATTATTATTTTGAAGTTGGCAATAAAACGGAAGAACTACTATAAATAAAATGACTAGCAATAAAACACTGAACTACTATGGAGAATAGAATGCAGATCAATAGGTTAAAAAAAAAAAGCAAATGTCCAACAACAACAAAAGGATAAACTTCTGTTTGAATACTGATAAAGTAAGACAGCAAAAAGAATAAAATGAACTACAACTGTATATAACGACATAGAGGAATCTTGCAAACATAATGTAAAGCCAAAGGAACCAGACAAAAAGGAGCTCATGCTATCTAATTCCATTTATATAAAACTCAAAACGAAATTAAACCATGCAATAAAAAGTCAAGATAGTGTTTGGCAGTGGGGGCAGTAGTGAGGGGAAGGCAGCTGGGTAGTGCTGGGATGAAAAAACAGCACAGGGGGCCTTCTAAGGTATTGGTTACATGGATATATTAACTTTGTGAAATTCTCCTTTTGTGGTAAACGGGCTCTCAAAATCTCCCAGCTTTGAATTACAACTAAAATTCCATGTCACATTTCCCAAAGAAAAAAGAGCATTTTATACCAATCATTAATAAACATTATATAACATTAAATGAGGAACATCTGACCCTACCAGATCCAGTATTCATTCCTAAACCTTCTTATAATATGAACTTGAAGACTATATAGTTAAAGCTAATCATTCATAAGCTTATTTAACTAGCTAATTAAACACACACACACACACACACACACACACACACACACACACACACACTACTTTGTAGCCTCCATCAAATGACAAGTTCTTAGGGCTTCTTTGCTTTCTTAAATATATGTTGGTCATTTCTTTGTCTTTTCTGAGATAACCAGAATCACAAGTAATCAAATCTTCAGTTGTTCACCTATTTTGGCCACTTCAACTCCTAAGAAGTCTCATATACCACACAAAGCTAGGCCAAACTCACTAATGACTAGCTTTGTCCAGTGTTCTGGTTTGAAATATTCCCAACATCTAGCCAAATATCTAGCATGTAGACTGATATCAGGCCAGGTCATCTCCTTGGCCTCTTCCCCTAGGCCTGCACCCTGATCTGGAACTGAAAAGTTGACTATTCATTTAACGGTGATAAAATGCAACAAACATAAGCTCAGGTTAAAAACAAAAACTCTTTAAGGCTAGAAGCAGACTTTGTTCATGCTGACCGTTTCATTCTACATCTCCCTCTAAAACTCCCCTGGTTTCTCCCAAGCCATTTTTATTCTATCAGTCATACAGAAAGGAAGAGAGAAACAGCATGAGTCTATTCATCATAAGGATTAATAACATAAGCATAGGCGTCAAAATAACTTCAATTTAAATTCCATCTCTAATAGCTACCTGATATTGGTCAAGTTATTAAGTATCTCCAAGGCTCAGTTTCCTCTATAAAGCCTTCAAAGTGTTATGAGGATCACATGAGATAACACCTACTGAGTACAGGGCACAGCATCTGGTATACTTTATTGCTCAATAATTAGTTATTACATTATAAAAATAATAAACTAAAGAAAAGGGGAATCAAAGAGAAATTCCAGAAGTCAGAGAGTTCTGGAGCACTTTTATTTTACCCATTAAGAACATTCCTCCTTTCTAGTGTCATGATCTACTTATATCCTTATACATTTGTCCTTAACTTGAAAATGTGTACAGTTAAATGTACAGAACAGGAACACTAGCTTAAGTCATTAGTTTTAATTTTATTTGTAAGTAGTCCCTGAACTTTTTTCTAAACAAAAAAACTAAAAGTCAAACTGAAGCAAGGCTGAGGACTTAAAGCCTTACCTGTTTAGCTCCCAACTTCTTAACCAAGGCACTCCTTGAAGTTCAGAGTTTGATATGAATCCCCTAAAAGGTCACTTCAAATACTAAATTATTCTAAAATATTAAGTATTAAAATGTCATTCTTCTTTTCTCATATAACTTTAAAATAAGAATTACTGGTTTACTATTCTGTAATAAAGCATTAAAGAAACAAAGGACATTTTTTAAAAGTAATGATGCTTACCAACTATACATAAACAGATTTCATTTCCCAACATTTTCCGTAATTCTTTGACCCAGTTTTTTACCTGTGTATACAAAAGAGTTAATATTAAAACAAATTCTGTTACAATGACTACCATTACAACACCCCAAAATTCAACACTGTCAAAATGCCTCAGAATTTGGCTAACAACCCACAAGTTTAATTACTAGGAATGGTTAAATGTAGGATCATTTACTGTCAGATTAGACTACGAACCACACATATATGAACACCTAATGGTAATATTTCTCTAACTGCATATAGGTATAGACAGAAGCACCTCTAATTACAAACATCCCTATATCATCCATAGACTGAAGCAAAGCTATTCGCCAAGGCAAAAGCATGTCAACTTCAGTCTCTGAAAACAGATTATTTGTATAGTTATTTTGGAGTTAAGAATGCATGAGCTTAACCCAACTGGTTCTGAACTATAGGGCATGGGAGCTTCTGTACCACACATTTAAAGGAAAACAATATACATGAGCACCAAAAAGACTGGCGAAATAACTTTTCATCCTTTATTATCTAACAGGTTTTTTTCAACCTTCGCACTACTGATACTATGGCTCAGAATATTCTTTATTATGAGGGACTGTCCTGTCCAATGTATACCGTTTAGCAGCATCCTTGACCTCCTACACACTAGATACCAGTACCAACCTCCAGTTGTCTGCACACATTGCCACCTCATCCTGGAGAACCACTAGTATACAATGACTCCAACAACAAAATGATACTTCACTATGGATGAAGCCTAGCAGTAGGCACAGCTGGCATAAATTGGAATTAAGTAAATTAATCTTCCGAACTCATAATTTTAAATAAGTTGATTCCAATAAAATATGATGAACAAACTTGGATACCTTCTTTCACTTTTTGTAATGGAATTTGACCTCTATGTGATCAAATTACACAGAACTTATACACCTTCCTAAAAAAAATACACACACATCTATAGGTTACAAAAATTACGTTAGATATAAACAATTACAGTGCATCTAGTCCTGTGGTATAAATGTTAATAGTTCCACACTCCTATTCTCTGCAAGAATGCAGAGGAACTATTTTTAGTAAACCTAAAATCTTTATAAAAGCAAAGGTAATCAATATCACCACCTTATCTTTGTAGTAGCACTGAACTATAGTTTTCTCAGTATAGCCCTATCTTTTTGTTTCATTCACATATATGTATAAAGTTTTCAGAGAAACATTTAATTTCCACTTCTAATTTATTTCACATAAGAAAAATTTGATAGTACTGGTATAAAATGCACATTCTCATCAGTTTAAAAGAAACATGCCAGAATCCAATTATGGATTACTCTATTCCCTGTACATGCAGTATTACAACCTATTAAATCTAAGTAATTAAAAAAAAAAATTCTTATTCACTTCCAGTAAGATCTTCCTATGCAGGCATCCTATTCATTACCCCATACATTCTGTGATGAGTTAGATGGTCACAATCCTCCTATCAAGAGGTAGAATCTATTTACCCTCCCTCTGAATTTAGGCTAGCTTTATAACTTGCTTTGACAAAGAGAGCATGGCAGATGTAAGGCTATACCAGCTCCAGACCTAAGTCTTATGAAGGCCTGTCAACTATACTCTTGGGATCCAGCTGTCACATAAGAAGCTTAGGCTAGAATATGGAATAATGAGAAAGCATGTGGAGAGAGTACCAGAGGATAAGACATCAGATAGAGTGAGAGGCCATAGAAGAGAATGAGGCTCTCTTGAATGAGGTCCTGGTACAGCCAAACTCTGACTGAGTTCAATGCAGCAGCATGAGAGACTACACTGATACCAAATGGAGCAAAGGACCCACACAATCATGAGAAATAATAAATCATTATAAATCACCATGTTTTGGGGGTTTTGTTACACAGAAAGAGATAAAGTCACTTTTCAACCTAAAAGATTTGACCTTCTCTTAATTGATAAGACTTAAACCATTTTTTTAATGTCAAAGGCAGAAAGGGATAACAAATATCATCAAATAGCAGCCCCCAAATAATTTTTTTTAATATCATTAAATCTGTAAGCTACCTATTGTTTCATTTTTCTACTCTTTGTACTAAGTTTTTCATGTTATTAATAATCCAAGAGTCAACTTGTATATCTGCTTCATCAGTTAAATATTGGGAAATGAAAAGAAAAAAAAAACTAAAAAAGCAAGCAATTTCAAGAAGAGCAAAACTGTAGCTCAAGGCAAGGTAAGTTTTTTGCCTTGGAAATTATACCTTTCAGTTTCTGTTTTTGACAAATTTCAACAGGGGCTTTCAGAGGAAAGGTCAAATAAGTAATCGGTCTCTATTATTAGCCTGACTGTAATGAGAATTCGGAGTTAAGTTTAATACAATCCTTTTTTAAACCAACTTTAAAAGCCCTACATTTGTGTATGTTTAAAAGGGTGAAAAAATGGAGTAACTTTAAAATAAATGCTTTAAAAATTTATATATCCTCCAGAATAAATGAGGAAAAAGAGCTTAAATTTGATTTAGTTATTTTCTTCTTCTCAATTAGGGAGCCCGTGTAGCCATACCAAGGATTCATGTTCCCAATGTGAACAGAGTCAAAAAAATGGATATGCTTTTCTTTAACAGGAAGAAAAAAAATCCCTGTATTTTCCTGAAGCCTTACTTTAGATTATTTTCCTTTCCTAATATCTGAGAAAGCCATGTAATAAATTATTAATAATTCTGATATTTGTAAATTAAATACTCCACTAAAAAATGAGTGGTCACCATTTATGCATAAATTATACTTTATATTTAAAACCAAGACTAATTACATTGGTAAACAAAAGCATGTTATGGATACTTAAAAATTAGTGTTCTTCTATTATGTTATCTACCCATAAGTAAATAGAATACCTTCTGAAAAGAATCTTCATCCGTTATATCATAAACTAAAATAGCTCCATTTGAATCTCTGTAGTAAATTGGACCCAATGCATGGAATCTCTCTTGACCTGCTGTATCCTAAATAAACAAATGCTTATTAGAGCAGAAGAAAAAATGCTATTACAACTACAGTAAACTTTTGACTAATTAGAAAGTGGGGCATGAAGTTATAGATAATTCCAAAACACTATTAAAAAGAACAAAGCAGCTTACAAAAAAAAGTTTTTTAAGTCAAGTTATGACCAATATTAATGTTTTACTGTTATACAAAGGTTACATTTCCTCTCCCTACCCTCTTCCTCCTGAGCAATCTTTCCACCCCCACTAAAAAAAAGTACAGTTGCCTGAGGGTCAGAATGGCTGAGATGGCATTATAAGCCAGAAATAGGCTTTGCCCTAAATTTAGGATCCCCACAGAGGGAGGAGACAAGAAAAGAGAGCATGCATCAGAACCACCTGCCAACAGGAACCCTACTGTATTACCCTTGCCTTATTCTCCAGTAGCCACTTGGAAGGTTGAAACATAAGGGAATAAAAAGCCAGGCAGGCTGTCCACCCGCCCTGTCCTTTCCCTTCTCTGACATGGAATCCCTCCCAGTTAACCTTTACCCACCGGACAAGTTATGATGGCAATACTCTTGTATACGATTATATTCAAGATACGATTATATTCAAGATATAATTATTTGCCAGATTTTAGGAGGGAAAATGTTTATTTAAAAAAGTTTTGGCTAACATGCACTTTAAAAAAAAATGCTATTCCTTGAGCCAATTAGTTATTAGAGTACCAATAATGTAGAGGCTTCATTCAAACAGTTGAAAAAGTTAACTTACCCATATAGCAAGGTTTACTCTTTTCCCACCAATATTTAACTTCTTTGTTAAGAAAGATGCCTAAGAAAAAAGATATATTCATTAAACAATGTTTCATATAAAATAATGTTTCTTATCCTAAAAACTATAAGTGAATAAATCATCTGAATATGAAACTCAAGTTATCTGGGAGAAAAAGTAATCACTGAGTTTTTATTAATGATTAAACATTACTTTCACTGAAGACAGAACATTACTTATATTCTAAGAAAATAGTTTTATGAACATGTTATGAAAAATACAAAGAAAAATTAGTAATTAAATATTTTTTCTTAGTTTTCTCCATAAAAAATTTCTTAGAGAATATAATTTGATGCCACCTTACCTATTCATTATAGAAAGTCTAAGAGATTTCTAAGATGAGATAAATTTGTATTCATTTACTTAACTGTATAACTACTACTATTATTCAAAATGTTGCTGTAATTATTTTATAATTCAATTATTTAATCTTTAATAATTTTCCTAGGTACTAACTAATGTCACAGAAATAAAATAGTTCCAGCCTTCGAAGAGCTAGAGTATACTGTAGAAATAAAAATGTACAAAGAATTACAATATCATGTGATAATTGTTAAAATGAATGGTCTTGCAAGCATACTATAAGGAGCGCTAAGAAAAGTGTAAAGCCTGCCTAGATGAGTCAAAGGTAGCTTCAGAGATAAGGTGGTAATCTTCCCATTACTCGTAGTAGGGATTTTCTCTGAGAGATGGGTGAAATCATTCAAGCCTGAAACACATAATTTCCCCGCCCCATGGGGAACTCCAAGTTGTATAGTCAATACCAGAGACAAGACTACAAATAGAGGCAAAGGGTGAATTAACCAAAAAAAAGTCCTAGAATTCCATGACAAGAAAGAGGTATGGGCGTTAGTTACCTTGTGGGTCTTAACATAACCTATTCCAAGACACTAGACATGTATTTTTTCCTTAAATGTATACTACAGTTAGTTATAATTGGGAAATGCTGCATATTGCTCTGTATCCCCTTTGTACATTCACAATGCATATTGCCAAAAGGAAGGCTAATTCCATTTATACAAGCATTCCCCAAACTCGTTTGACCTTTTACTCTAGAGAAAAACCTAGTTCATCCTAAGGAATAAGTGTTAGGAGATAATAGAGAATCACTAAAGAATTTTTTAGCAGTGGGAAGCATAAAATCTACACTTTAAGAGAATGACTTTAGGATGGGAAGGGAGGTTGGACTGGAAAGACCAGAACTAGACCTGGGAGCCTAGAGGCTATTACAAAGTTGGAGAGAAAAAAGGGGTCTGAACTGAGTCCATGAAGATAGACAAAGAATCGAGAGTAACTAAAAAGTAAAAAGAATCCAGAGTCCGTTGATACGTTTAAAAAAGAAATAAAGAGCCAAGTTCAAAGAGACAGTCATATTTAGGTGTAGCTGTACAAAAGAAAGTACAGAGAAGAAAGCTAGAACAAACAAAAAGCTAGAATGGTGAATCATTACTGAAGGATAAGGAACCTAGATTTTGGGAAGGACTCCTGCTGTATGCACACAAAGGAAAATTAGAACTAAGAAAAGGCCACCAGATTTAGTGATTTCTAAGGAATCTGGAGATAGATATATAAATGGCAGAGATGAGATCAAATCCAGGAATATCTGCCTTCAAGTCCCAAGCTATGCTAAAGATGTTTTATTAAAATGAAACAAATAAGGATTATACAGGAAGGGTATAAAATAAATGGCAAAATAATAAAAGAAATTACTTGGAAAATGAGAAAAACAAATACATGTTATAACAATAAATGTGAATAAAGGATTTCTCCCACTTAGTACATACAGTACCTAGGCTAAGAATATGAACTTTGAAGCAGAACTTTGTATTTGAATCCTAGCTTTGCCACTTACTCGTTGTGTAATTTATTTGAACTCATCCGTTTTCATAGTTTCAATATAAATACTATTCAAAGAAATTCAAAATCCTAAACCTATTCAAATACTTAATATATAGGTCAACTAAAGTGCTTCTCTGTCAAACACATTTAAAATTAAACTGATCTCTCCAAAATTGGCTTTCCATTCTATCTTTAGTATTTTGAGCACATTCGCCAAGTCACTGACGTTTATAATCTCAGAAATATCATCACTGAATATTCTCCCTCGTCATTCTGTATTCCCAAACAACCTATCAAACCCCAATTCTGTTTGTTCAGAAAATTCCCCTCTAATTTGAGCCTATTCTTCATTCTCTATCTGAAACACTTCTATGCAAGTTCAGTTCATGACCTATACTTCTTCCTTGAATTTTTAAGCTTTCTCAAACTACCCATAAAACCCTGTTTCCCTATCCTGAAGAGTTTTAGGAACCTTATTCTTATAATATACAGAGTGTACTGCTTTTTAAGTTTTCTTTTCATAGACATGTCATTTTAATCAGATTACATATTTTTATTAACACTTTCATAGTGATTACAATGAAATGAGCAGTGTTCTAAGAGTTTTTCAATATTAACTCATTTAACTCTCATAACACACTGTGAATTAGATATATTATCCAAATATTACAGATGTGGAAACAGACACAGGAAGGATAAGTATCTTCACACAGTACCGAAGTAAGTGATAGAGTGGGATCTGATAACCTTGTAGTCTGGCCCCAAACACAATTTATAAGATCTATGCTATGGTATCTCCCAGACTGAGATTTAAAATAACACTTCTTCTGTAGTAGAGGAAGCAAAAATAGCAGAGCCATAGTGCTGCCCATAGCAGATATACGAACAGAGTTGACCCTTGAGTATTGCAGGGGGTAAGGGCGCAGTTCCACACACAGCTGAAAACCTGTATATAACTTTTGACTCCCCAAAAACTTAATAATAACCTACTGCTGACTGGAAGAAGCCTTATCGGTAAATTGATTAACACATATTTTTATGTTATATGTATCATATATTGTATTGTTATAGTAAAGTAAGCTAGAGAAAAGAAAATGTTAAGATAAGGAAAATACATTTACAGTATTGTATGTATTCATTGAAAAAAAATCCCCATTTAAGTAGACCTTCCCAGTTCAAACACATGTTGTTCAACTGTACTGTTACTGTAGATAAACACATCTACAATATGCCTGAGTTAATCAATGCAAGTATAATTAAACATATGCAAGAGATGTTCTCCTCAAAGTTTCCTCATAAACCAAATCATTTTAAAATCGAACACCTGATGCATTCATAAAGTACATATCAAAGGGTCCCCACTAAAGTTTTTTTCCCTTATAATGAAAAATCTAAGTCCCACTCTATGTAAAAATTCCTTCTGTAATACCTATCTCATTTTATATACATCTTAAAGTTTTAAATATTTTATAGATATTTTCTTAAGTAGCAAACATCTTGTTTTAAAAGCAAATACAATTATATTGAAAATAGAGCTGAAAAGGTTTTAACATCAAGATAGCAGCCAACTATCAAAAGCCTAAAATTTGTCCAGACTCCTAAAACCACTTGTAGTTATAATACTAACTTTGGAGCACTGGTTCGTAATTCTGTTACATGGTAGGCAGAATGGGAGAAGGGAGTGGACTTCTTTGAGAATCTAGTGAAAGCTTTGAACTTACTGACTCACAAGAAAACTGCTCATATGCAAAATACCAAAAATAATTTTCACATGCTTTCCAAAGGGATTTATAAATTCCTGAAAACATCTCAGTGAAAAAACCAGTCTAGAAAAGGGAGGGAAAAGTGGTATTAAACACGATCAATTCCAAAGGTTCTAGGAATATGGGAAGAAAAAAAAATAGTAAATAGTATGTGCCAAGCACTGTGCTTGGGCTTTCTCATTTAATCTTCATAACAAGCCCTGTGAAATAGGTAATTATCCCAAATTTATAGTTGTGACCTTGAGATTTAAAGAAATAGTGACACTCAAGGTCAGACAATTCCGTCAGGGGCTGCAGTGGATGGAAGCCTGTCTCGACTCCACAGCGCTTTTTCCATTGCACAAAGCTGCCTATTCTAGAACATACACACATTCTTAACCTGGCACTCTTCCACTTGGACATTAAGTGTTCTTGGACACCAACTCATCTCCCAAAATATTCTTGAGGTGGGCACAAAGTAAAGAAGATCAAAGTAATGATACATTTCCCACCTTATTCCTCCAAACCCTGAGTTACAGCACCACTACTTCTTCTAAGTCCAATGATTTCACCTTTCAAACCTTCAGGGTATTAACAAAATTAACAATCTTATTAGCTCAGGCTGACAGCCCTCATTTGCACCTGCTGCTTATTTTACCCAACATCTGAAATCATAGTGGATTTTTTTAAATCTCTACTTAAAAAATCCAAAGTAGGATTATTAGGAGAGGGACAATAAGAACAAATTATGTCACCAAATTGAAGTCTTTTCATAACTCCTTTAATCAGTTTTCGGGTTTTGTTGTTATTGTTAGCCAGATCAATTGCTGTGCCTTCTAATTATAACAAAGCAAAATTACCTAATGCAACATATTAACTGAATTGTGGACACTTTCCCCATCTTTAATAAATTTTAAGTTCAACAGACTTTCACTAATGTGTGTGTATGTGTAACTAAACAGTTACATTATTTTTGCTACACTCACTAACACTGTTTCTAGCCTTTGTACTTAATCTATTACTGCTTCCAGACTTAAGACATGAAAGGATTCAGGCTGATAACATGAAATTAGTCCTCTACAGCAAGGAAATAAAAATTTGCTATCAGAAAACTAAACTGGATTACTACAATGGCAATCATAATAGATACATGTAACAAATTAATATGTTGTAAACCTTAAATTTACACAATGTTATATGTCAATTATTTCCATTTTTTTTAAAGGGAAGAAAACTAAGCTGAGTGCTTTGAGTACCTCAACATTTCTTTTCCTTGGTTTCGAAAAAGAGGGATTACAATCAGTTTTAGAGTCGAAGCGAGTATCTTGAAAGAGAGTAAAAAGTCACTTGTAAGGAGTATCCCAAAACACAAAGCAGAAAATGGCACTTGGCTACAGAATACCTATATATTAGGATTTCGAAGTCACAGTTCAGAAAAACTCTTTTCTTAAAAAAAATCACCCACCCTTTATAGCTCACACATATCAAGTAAAATACTAAAGGGGAAAAAATATTGTGACTGAACTGGCTGAATCAACAGTGATGTGGCTTCCAGAACAACTTGGAAGATTATTTCAGACATTGAAAACATTAATCTTACAAATAAGGAAACCCAGATTCCTAGACCAGAGGCTGCAATGCCAGTGAAAAACCAACTGCTAGAACCAGAATGAAAGTGTTGCTCAGGAGGTTAAGGTACATGAAAAGAAAAAAAAAAAAGTAGTAGACTTAGCTTAAAAAAAAAAAAAAAAAAAAGGTACACCATTACTATTTGTGGGACTTTAGAAATTTAGTCCAAGTCTTAGTTTCCTCATTTGCCAAACTGTCAGGATATTATGTGCCCTCACAGCACTACTTTGCTAATAAATAACAGGCACCTACCCTACACTTCAGGAGGCAAATAGGTGGAATTCCAGTTAAAATTCTAAAAAGGAAGATGACTGATGGTTCTGATTATCAAGTTATTTTTAACATAAGAAACTAGTTAAAAGAGAAGGCACTTACTAGATTCATAATCTTAAAACACCTCAATAAGGGAAAAAAGAAGGCAAATCTAAAGAAACGAAGGTGATCACTCAATAGCACAAATATATATAAATACCAAAGACAGGAGGTGGTAATAATCAAAATGGCACAAATGTTTAAGAATACGTAAAGTCGAGAAAGCTAGCTAACAGTCAAAGTATCTTACTCATCTCTATATCCCCTGGCTAGCACAATATTTGGTATATAACAAGTATTAAATAAAGAATTCTGGAATTTAATTGCTCAGGTTCAGCAATACTGCCTTAATAAATTCCAGAGAAAAAGCAGTAACTCCCTCACTCTGATTGTCTTTCTTGTCTCTATCAATTCTATCAAAGCCTCAAATCAGTGGGGAAATCACATGAGAGAGCTTGGGGATTTTATATAAGATCAAGTTTCCTGGGCCAGGTAAAGGATACAAATACATATGTATGTAAGTATGCATGTATCTACCTGTGTGTATAGATACATAGATAATCTATAAGCAATTTTAAAATGTAGTGATCCCATATGTAGCATGAGTTCTCAAAATAATTCATGTCATATTAATCCATTACCTTTTTGACTGAGTTACCATGAAAGAAACCAATACAAATTAAGTAGCACCCATTTATTCAACAGCAAATATTGATTAACAAACATGTATCAGAAACTGTGCTAGGAGCTTTACATATGATGGCTCTCTAACTTAACCCACATAAAAATCTTATGAATGAGATTCTCTCATTTTACAAATAAAGAGCTAGCTTACAAACATTAAAATAACATCATTAAAATAATGATGGCTATAAGTAAAAGCCAAAATTCAAGCCGAAGTCTAACTTCAAAGTGTTCTCCCTTTTTACCACATTGTATAGCCTCCTAATGAAGAAACACACTGTATCTGTCTTCAAAACCTTGACAAAGCATCTCATGACATCTCCTGTGGGCAAGACTAATGTAGCTATGACAGAAAAGTTAGATTTGTAATGCTGGAATAACCATTTTCATTAAAGGCTTTGTATCCACTAGGTAGTAGTAGCCCATTGCAGTCAGTCTTAAGCTGCTTTCTGCTTCCATTATCACTAATATATACAACACTCCCTTAATAACTGTCTCTCACCCAAGGGGAAAGAGGACTGTGGCCCATGCATAGTCTGAAAAAGCCCCACCCTAAGATTCCACATGTCTAAAGAAATACACACCTCTGGTCATGCATCACTTGACTACAGTGAGACCGGCTACAGAGCTTTGAACTTGGCCTTCGCCCCCCACCCCCACCTTTCTTTCAGTCTTTATTAATGACCTGATGAGAAATTAAAGACATTCTTATCAAATCATCAGGAGACAAAGTTAAAATGAATCAATAATCCAGATAGTAGAGCTCATGCCTTATTCTTCTTTGCATGCCCAGAACCCAGCCCAAGTGCCGGACCCACAGAAGCTCAATGTTTTTTGAATTACAGAATCAAAATTTAAAAGGATATTAACAGGTTTTAACCACTGAAGCAAATCCATCAAAGCTCACTTTAATGGGCCAAATATATTAGGGATAAAAATACTTAACTACAAAATTCAAATTTGAGGGATTAACACTTTTTTTTTTTTTTTGGAAGCAAAAAAGACTAAGATAACAAGCCCAATATTAATCAATGTGACAGCTACCCAAAAAAGATCACAGAATCTTTTCTGCTTCAGTGTTAGAAAACAATTCTCAATAAGGGAGGTGATAGCCAGCACCTCTCTATTCAGTTCAAACAACATATGGAATTATTTCTACAGCTCAAGGCATCACAGTTTAAGGGGACAATGATTAAATGGTGAGTGTCTAGAAAAGATGTCAAAATAGTAAAATGATTTAGAATGATATCATAGGAGATCCAGTTAAAGGGATCAGAGCTGTTTAACAAAGAGAAGACAAAACTCAAGATGTGATAGCTATCTTCAATTATCAGAAGAGATGTCTTGAGCAACCAAGATTCAGAGGACAGAACTAGGACTGGAAACTACAGGGAAACAGATTTTGCTTTTACCAACAGAGAAACTTACTAAAAATCAAACCTATCTAAAAATGAAACTGGCCACCTCAGGATATAGTTTTCTACTTTCTGTATCAGTTCATCATACCTTCAAGATGTACAGAGTAAAGTGGACACTCAACTGAAATATTAAGCAAAAGACTGAAATGGAGAACCATAAACTATCTTGGGTTCCTCTCAGACTATACTTCTTTGGAATATGAATGCCTGAGATTGTACTTTGCAAAACACAAAGTGTTTTACAAAAATAGGTAGTAGGCTGTTTTGTTGACAACAAGAAAAAAGGGGAACTCTTTCTTGCCTATCTTCTGAGGCATGCATGATCGCTGTTTGGAAATTAAAAGCATATGAGGTTGTATTTTAATGGATCAAACTGAAGTCAAATTTCTTTGAAAAAAATTAAGATGAGATGAACTTGTCTGCAAGAAAGAGATTAGACATAATACTGTTTCTATACACTGGTATGCCACAAAATCCTCAATTCTGTAATGTTATCCAGATACTGTTTGTGATGAGTTACCTCTCCTGTGTAGATCGCACAGGAAATTGTCTAGATTCCTGGGAGAATGTGCCTGGACACAGATGGGGCTTCTGGGACCTCTTTCTAGAGTTGGGTTGGATACGAGTGGACATCTGATGGGCAGTCTCCAGCAGTGGTTTCTCTCAGATGTTTAAAAATTCTTAGCCTGCTTTTAGCTTCTAGAGTGTTTTTGGAATGTATAATGAAAGGGTAATTTTCGGGTTGAAGGGCTAAATTATCTTTTTAAAATATTGAGAGCTCAATTTTTTAAATGGTTTTCTCTTTTATCTTTAGATCTGTAGCACAAAGGAAACCACAAGGAGTGATTTACAAATATCCAGAGGCAGTGTGACTTTAACTGCTCAAAATCTGAAGTCAGACCTGGGTTCAAATTTCAGCTTAAATAGCGTGACTAGCGGCAGTATGATGATCAGCATATTACTCTACTTAACCAAGCCTGTTTCCTCACCTGGAAAACAGGACTTGTAAAACTATCTACCTCCAAGGCTGTTATAAGAATTAAATGACAGAAGTAAAGTACTCAGCACAGTAATAACTTAATAAATGTTATTATTACTTTACCTAAATAAATTTCTAAACTTTCAAATGATTATACGTAGTTACTCTATGAATCTCACTAGTAACACTCAATAATAACAAATCACTATTAAAATTGTGTAAGTGCTCTTGTACAAGGATGTAAGAAGAAAAGAAGTTTCCTGGCATCAACTTTTTCAGATACTATGCTTTACATAGCAGGAGAAGACAGAAAAGAAAAGAGAAGAGAAGAGAAAAGAGAAAGAGGAAGAGAGAAAAGAGAGGAGAGGAGAGGGGAGGGGAGGGGGGGAGGGGAGGGGAGGGGAGGGGAGAGAAGAGAAGAGGGGAGAGAAGAGAAGAGAAGAGAAGAGAAGAGAAGAGAAGAGAAGAGAAGAGAAGAGAAGAGAAGAGAAGAGAAGAGAAGAGAAGAGAAGTAAAAATAGAACATAGAATCAGAACCAGAGTATCTTTGTAAATTCCAGACTCGGTAGTTTAATCATAGCATCAAGAATCAAATGTCACAACAATTAGAAGATGGTACATTCTATTAAATAGTGTCCATGTTCTTACACACTCCACAGTCATTAATTAAAACCTATTGTGCAATTTGGGGCAGTAATAATACAGAGAGTTTACATTGGACCAGGTGCTAAGTCTTTTATTTGTATTTGTCCTGACAACCCTATGAGCTAGATAGAGATACTATAATTATAGCCATTTTTAACAGATGAAGAAATTTAGGTAGAGACAGATTAATTAACTTGCCTAAGATCACACAAGTAATTAAGTGGATGAGATGGGATATGAACCTAGGCAATCGGACTCAAAAATCCACTGGACTTTAATTACTAAACTGATCAAGTCAGATTAGTTAGATATTTGTCTTTTAACATGTGCAACCTGATTTCTTTGGGAGAGAAGGGAAGACTCAAACTGCCTCAAAGGCCTGGTCTCTCAATCAATGATTACATTCTAACACTTCTGAGTAACCGTAATGTAGCTGCAGAAGAAAGCCAGCTCTATATTACAAGCAAAGATAATAAATAACAGCAGAAGCTAAACGGTTAGTTTGGGGACCAACTCTTAACTGTTAGCCAGTATTCACATGGCGTTTTCATGTGAATGTGAGTAGACCGACCTCGCAGAATATAACTGACCGACAGTCAGACCCACGCAGGCAGCAGTGAAAACTGCGTAACCCACACCGGCAAGCGGTCATTTCAAAAACCCTCCAGAGATGAATGTTTTGCCAATCAGCATGTTACTCGAAGACAGGACAAAATGGAACTTGCATAAACACTTAGTCATCAGTAAGTGCTTAAGTTATAAATCACCTACTTCGCAAAATCAAATCCTCAACTAAATTCCTAATTTCGAAAGAAACAAACAAACAAAAAGGGATGACACTCGGTAACTGAAGGGCGAAAGCACCTAGGGCCCAGGCGGAAGCGAAACGAAGGGGTAAAACTAGCCCAATCATGGGGACTCCACGAAATGCGCGGCCAAACGAGGGGCAATGGGGACTTTTCAGGGCTTTTCCACTCTTCCCCCTCCCCCAATGGCCTGTCCTTACGTCTACAGGCTGCCCCCGACCCCGCGTGTCCCCAGGACGAATTCAGAAAGGCAATTCGAAGGTGGAGGTGACAGGCATGAGATTTGTGAGCCTAGATCCAGGGGATCTGGGCAGCAAAGTCCTCCCGGCTCTGGAGGGGTAGGGACCCCAAGGTGCCAACTCCCGCCCCCTGGGGCCCGCCCGCACCTGCAAAGTGGTAATGTGCTTATCGTTGAACTTATTCTCGCAATAGCGCAGCACCAGCGACGTCTTCCCCACGCAGCCTTCACCCAGCAGCACCACCTTGAACGAGTAGGCTCGGCCTGCCGCTGCCCCGCCGCCGCCGCCGGCCACAGCCATTCTGTCGCTTCCCGGCCACCCGAATCCTAGAGCTGCGCGGAGCTCCCCACAGCCGCAGCAGCGCCTTCACAGTCACGGGCCGCGCAGGCCCCTTGGCACTGGCCCCCCAACCCCAAGCGCTGTCTCCACTCCTGCCTGGGGCGAGGCCTGGAAGGGCCGAGGGCGAGTCCGATAATGAAGGGACCCAGCTACCACGTCAGGCACTCGACGAAAGGCGAAGAGCAGCTGCCTTTCCGCCTCCCTCTAATGGCGTCTCCTTCCTCCTACGTCATACTTCGGGTCACGTGACCGTCGCGGCGGCGGGCGGCCCCTGGGACTCGGCCCAGTAGAACGTGCCTTGATGTGGGCGGGGCTCCTGCGGCCTCTTCCTGGGGTGAATGAAGTTGGGTGTGAGAGAAGCTCCTACGTGCAGTCTCCGGCAGAGCCCGGCTTTCTGGGCGCCACCACCGCTCTGCATTTTGTGAGAGCCTGCAGGAATAAGGAATGAGTAGTTTGAGACACGCCCAGCTCAAGTGGGATGTCGAAGTGCAGGACGATATCGTTCTTGCCAAGGGAATGTTCACAAGGCTAATGACCTCCCGCACCAGAGTCACTATAAGCCAGACTGCCAAGGTGCCCTTCAACATGTTGACAGTATTTCTCTGTGTATTCTCAAATCATAATTATTGAACTTTTTTAAGTTCCCAGACTGCCAAGTCTCCTCCTCATCTTTCAGATTTCAGCTTAAACCGGAAAAGCTTCCCTGACCACTCTTTCTCCTGTTCTTCCACGCCTCTCCTCCCCTACCTCCCAACTCAGGTATTTCAGAATACCAGTATACCTTCTTTAGCAATGTTTAACCACACTTCGCGGAAATTACTTTGCCGAGTATTTGTCTTTATTAGGCTGTAGATTTGTTAAAGGCAAAAACCGCCCACCTTTGAATTTCCAACCCCAAGTGCCAGGCACATAATAGACGTTTTATAAGTATTGGGGAATGAATAAATGAACAATACAATTCATCTTAAGCCATCACGCCTTGGCTCTCCAGTTTTCCTGTCTTTCATGAAGCTTCTCACTTTCCACATTGACTCCACCTTGATAAAACTCGCTCGTTTGATGATTGCTTATTTTTCCTCATCTGCTTCCCCTTTCTTTCATGAAATACACTCTTCTAAGAAACTATGCTGGTGTTTCTGAAAACTTGCAACTAGAAATCTGGTGTCAATTAGACAGGTGCTTTTTTTCCCATCAGACTCCTTTTCCACTTCAAATCAGATATTCCATTCATTCATTGTATTTTGCTGAACAGGATACAATGTCTTTGTCACCAAGAACTGACATTTTAGCAGAAAAGACAGACACAGTCAATTATACAATGAAATGTTTTCATCTTGATACAGCAGTTCAGAATATTTTGCAAATTATATGGGGACCCAACTGGTTTAACATGCTAGAGAAGCTTTCCAAGAGAATGTCACCTTTAGGTAGGAATAACCTAGTCAAGAAGAGCTTTGCAAGCAGAGAGAACAGACTGTCTAACTGCCTTGAGGTAGGAAGGAGCATCTAAAGTAGAGCAACATAAGAATGCAGAGAGGAAGAGAGTGTCAGATGAGACTAGTAAGGAAACCAGGGGTCAGTACTGAAAGGGCCCTTCCGCAAATGAAGGGTTTTAATCAGGGGGACTGACATAATCATATTTGACTTTAGAAGATCACTCTGGCTGTACTGTAATTGGAAAATAGATCAAAGGAGGATAATATTACTTAGATTTATTTAGAATTAGCTATAAAGAGTCCTTATGTTTTTATAAAATATCCTCATGATTATATCTGAGGACCTACTCTCTACTTCTCTCTTCATTCCTCCTCTCAAGGTCTTTGCACATTCATGAACACTTCTAGAATTAGGAAGAAACTTCATTTTGAAGGGGCCCATCCCACCATATATTCTGAGTTCTTCATTTTGGATTGAAATCTGCTTCTCTCTGCCTAAAATTAATTGTTCCCGGCTCAACCTACACAGCATGTATCTAATCTCTATTCTTTGTGAAACATCTTCATACATATAAAGAAAGCTATGTGATCTTCTTTTAAGCCTTCTCTTTTCTTCTTTTTTCAACCACTGTTCAAATGATATGGGTCCCAGGTTATTTAATAGTTTGATCATCTTAGAACTTATGTGCAGTACTTCGCATTTATTAACTAATCAAAACTATTTTTTAAAATTTCAGTAAAATAAAACAATTTTTAAAGTTGAAATAATTCTCCAGGTTTAACTTATACTAGGGTTTAAGAAAAGTATTGCAAAATGTTCATGGACTGCAATACTTCAATTTGAGCAGAGTGGGTGAATATGGATGTAAATTGTGGCAGATTGATAATGTCCCTTGCTCCAAAGATATCAGGTCCTAATACTTGGCACCTGTTAATGTTACCTTCTTAGGAAACAGTCTTTTCAAATGTGATTAAACTTTTTGAGATAAAGATATTATCCTAGATAATCTGGATTGGTCCCTAAATGCAGTCACAAAGAGGGAAGCAGAAGGAGATGTTACACACAAAAGAAAAGGCAATGTGACTATGGAGGCAGAGATTAGAATGATGCAGTCATATACCAAGGAATGCCGACAGCCTCCAGAAGCTGGAAAAGACAAGGAATAGATTTTCTCTTAGAGTTTCTGGAGGGAGTGCAGCCCTGCCAAAACATTAATTTCAATAATGAAACTGATTTTGGACTCTCGACCTCTAGAATTGTAAGAAAATAAATTGTTATTTTAAGCCATTAAATTTGTGAAAATTTGTTACAGAACCATAGGAAATGAATATATAAATATATTGGGAGAAAACAAGTAACCTATGTTAGTCCAAGCATTGAAATAAATTCAGGCTAATTCTGGGATAGATTCTATGCTCTTAAGAACTGAAGTCAGTCTTGGAGTCCACTATGATTGGTCTATGTAAACTTAATAGAAGATGCCACAAAAAAACTGGAACTCAACTTTCTTCTTAGATAGGAGTTGAAAAAAATGTGAGGAGACCTCAGTGATAGATTGACGAGGCATGGTAGAGTATAAATTCCAATGCATGTAGCTTCTTTGCACCAAAAAACAAACCTCTCTTTCCTGACCTCTACAAACAAACAAACAAACAAACAAAATATACACAAGCATAATTATATAGGTGGAATCAAGTTAACCATGAACATGTAACACAGTACCAAATGGGAAAAGTTGCCACACAAAGGTAATTTATAGCTCTAATAGTTTCTACAAGACAAGAAGAATCAGCCCACTTGTTTTGTGGTAGTAATAAGGTTTACAAACTACTTTTAATGTATAATGTCCTAGTTTTTTTGATGCCCCCTCCTTTCTCTCTGTCTTTTAATGCCATTTTTGCCAATTATGACTAACTTCATGGTCTGCAGTGTGATTATATGGGGCCCTGGATTGGATTGTTGAATTTTGATAAATTTTCCAGCATTGAGGAGTCAGATAATGCTTTTTGTTCATTTCAGAGGGAGGGTGATTGTCAATGGCCTTTCGTATATCTTCAGTTCATTCATTCATTCATTCATTCATCGTCAATATTTATTCAGCATTTACTATCTGCCAGGCATTGTGCTACAAATGTAATTCAATCTGATATGACTTCCGTACTCATAGAGTTTATAGTTTAATGGGAGCCACAGATAATTAAAACAGTTATTATAAAGTATGATAAATTGACATAAGAATGGCAACTAACTCAGCTATTCCAGAAGAAAGCAAGTCAGATCAAATGGACACATTCTTTTATTTTTAATTTTCTTAATATTTCAGGAGATTTGACTCAGCTAAATACTCTTATGGCATATGTTCCTCCCTTGACTTCCAGGTCATTACAATCTTCTGCTTTTCTCCTGCTTTATTGGCTGCTTCTTCTCCATCTCTTTCCTCATTTCTCTACCTGTTCTCAACCTCTAAATCTTAGTGGGCTTCCAGATTCAGTTCTCTGCAATAAAACGCTCTCTCTCTAGGTGGCCTCATCCAGTCCTCCGGCTTAAAATATCTTCTACATGCTAATGAGTCCTAAATTTATATCTTTTTACTCTTGAGCTCTTCCTTGAGCACCAGCTATGTATAGGCAACCCCCATGTAACATCTTTACTCAATCTCAAATAGAAATTTCAAACACAATATGTTTAAAACGGATCCCTCAATTTCTCTCCAAAAGTTGCTCCTCCCTTGGTTTTTCCCATCTCGACAAATAGTTCTATTATACATCTATTTCCTGAAACTAAAACTTAGCCAGTATCTTCTTGTTTTCTCTTACTCCCCACATCCAGTCCACTACCACGTCCAGTCAATTGTATCTCCAAAATAGATCTTGAATCCATCAACTATCCATCTCTACCACCCTAGTCCAACCCATCAACTTTTTCCTAGGCTACTATAGTAGCCTTCTAACTTGTCTCCTTGCCTCTATCTTTGCTCCATCACCACTGCAATCTATCCTCCAAATGGCAGCCAGAGTGATTTTTTTTTTCAAGAAAACAAACAAACTCGTACTTCTTACCATGACCTATCCCGTATAATCAGGATGTTGCCTGACCTTCCATCTTCATCTCCACATTGAAATTGAATTTCTATTACTTTGTAGGAGTCAAACAATTAAATTCAATTTTAGAAAAATTCAATTTCTTCCATACCTGAGTTTGTGGACAAAGATCTTGTACTCTCTATAGAGTAAATAAATTATCTGAACAGTGAAGGAGGAGCAGGAATCAGCAGCTAGGCAAAGCAATAGGTACTCAGGTTTCAGGGAACAGCATAGCATTAAAACAAGCACCAGGAATAAGATGAACCAGGTAAGAGATGAATGTAAAGGAATAAATAAGATCACATAGAACCTGAAAATAATGCTAAGAATTTTGGGCTTTATCACATGCACAATGAGAAGTCCTTTAAGACAGTGAGATACAAAGGGTGGTCTTCAGACCATCAGCAACAGCTGGAAACTTGTTAGAAATGCAGATTCTCAGATTTTCAGTCCACACTTCCTTCATTAAATCAGAATTTCTGGGACAGAATCCAGGAAACTGTGTTTTAACAAGTCCTCTTTATGATTCTCATTCATGCTAAAGTTTGAAAAGCACCGATTTAGGAAATTGAGCAGATAAGACTTGAGGAACAATGGTTATGCAAACTGGAGGGAAAAGGAAAAATTTGCATCCTGCTTTCTGGCTTAGGCAATTGGTAAAGATGATGCTTTTCACTGAAATAGGAAACACAGGGAAGAAAAAAAATTTGGTTATTCCCATCTCGACAAATAGTTCTATTAGACATTTTTTAATTTTGAAATGCCTGAGGGAGTCTCAAGTAAAAATATCTGTAGGCAGTTGGGCCTATACCACAGAAGAGAGATCTGGGCTTTTAAGGTAAAGATAAGAGCGTCATCGATACAGACAGGGAAGTAGACTCCACAGGAATGGATAAGATCATTCTGGGAGGATGTGTAAAATTGAGAAGGCCCTGGGGCCTAGGGCACAGCACTAAAAATGGACAATAGAAGAGAAGCTGCAAAGGGATAGACAATAGAAGAGAAGCTACAAAAGGGCACCTGAATAAGTAGCAGGAAAACTAAGAGAAGTCAATGTCAAGGAGAAGAGAATGTTTGAAGAAAAAAAGAATCGTGAAATGCTTTGGAGAAATCAAGTTAAATAAGGTTAGATAAGAATCTCCTGATTTAGCCACAAGATAGTAATTGGATATCCTGGTTAGAACAGTTTTAGTAGAATGGTAGGGGTTGAAATAAACTTTTAATGCTCAGGAACTAACTAGAAATGGTTGATTTAGTCCAGTTCAGTGGTTCTCAACCAGGGATAATTATGCTCCCCAAGGGACACTTAGCAATATCTGGTGACATTTTGGCTATTGGTATTTGGTGGGAAGAGGTTAGGGATGCTGCTAAACATTCTATAATGTGCAGGACAGTACAGCCTCCCCTCCCCATGCCAGCCCTACGACAAAGAATTATCCTGCCTCAAATGTCAATAATGCCAAGGTTGAGAAACCCTGCTTTAGCCTAATAAAGTGTGTATATTTTTGCATAAGTTATATCCCCTGGGTGTATTATATTGTAAAAGCAGAGAGTATGGCTGAACAAGTAGTAAGACAATGAGAAACTCAAGAACTCAGGAGACTATTTCCAATTTTGCCATTATTTTCTATGTACGTCTTTTAAAGAACCTTTTAAGTATTTCTCAGCTTCATTTCTCCATTAGGATCATCTTGTATCCCCAAGGTATTTATAATCCTCCATTGAACATTGGTTCCTATTTGCAACTGTTACAGGGAATGCATTCTTATTCTAATTACATTTCTCCTTTAGGGGAAAAAAAGGAATTCAAAAACACTTCTATAACAACTTAGAGAAATTCTAATACAAATGCATTTATTTCTTATTAGCTTTTCTATAAATATATAAAGTTTGAGTTTAATACAATGTAATAGGCAATCATTGGAAAAAGAATAAATAGAGTATTAGGAGTTAAAGTGGAGGGAAAAAAAACAGGAATACAATAAGACAAAGGAACCTGAGGAAAAGGAAATAAAACTTAAGATATTCCTGCAGCTGCCAGGATCGAACTGACATTTGGGTCTTGGCAGCATGATGGGGATTTCCAGTATCGTCTAATGTGCTCCCTTCTGAGGGCTAGAACTGTGTCTGTCACATTTTTAAATTTCCAGATCCAAGAATGTAGTGCTCAATTAATATTTAATAATTAAAACAAATAAGTAAATAAAGCTGAGACTTTACTGAGGGTTGAGAAATGCTTTTGGACACATGTGGCTTTGTTAAATAAAATTGTTAAAGCATTTACCATTTTAAGAATAATTAACAATAGAGTGCTCACTTCAGCAGCACATATACTAAAACTGGAACTATACAGAGAAGATTAGCAAGGATGACATGCAAATTCATGAAGCGTGCCATTTTTGTGATTAGTGGTTACCAGAGGGAAATGGGGGAGGGGCGAGGTAGATAGGGGTCAAAGGAGTCAAATACTTGGTGACAGGAGAAACTCTAACTTTGAGTGGTGAACACACTATATATATATATATATATATATATATATATATATATATATATATATATAGTATTGCTGAATTGTACACTTGAAACTTATTTGAGTTTTTTAACCAATGTCATTCTAATAATTTTAATTAAAATGTTTTAAAAATAGAAAAATAGTCATCATCTGTGAATTTTCTGTGAACTAAAACCATTTGCTTCTTTATTTGCTCAATCATTTGACGACTTTTGTTAAGTGTCAGGCAAAATGTCTCTGCCATCATGGAACTCATATTCTAGTATGGGAGGCAACACAGAAACAATTGCACAATGTGTAGTAGCCATGTTTGATGACAATCTGGCATCCATACCTCCTCCTTTCAATCAGAATCCTTTCCTTGCTCAACTATCCACTTTCTCCTGTGCCAAGAACTATGCCCTTAACTTTCAGTTGGTTCTGATCTCATCTCCCCGTGGTTCTTGCCAGCTCTCCTATTCTGGTATGTGAAGCAACAGTTCAAATAAATGCTTCTTGCTGGTAAACAAAACTGAGCTGTAATTGTAAGTGCTGGCCACAAAGGGGCACAAGCAGCTCAATGAAATTTACCATGTTGGCCTGAGTACATTCAAGACTGTAATTCAGAAGTCCTTCAAAATGAAAAAGAAAGAAGCCATTGGGAGATTTTCTTTAGAGTTTAGAAAACAAGAACATTCCAAGAAACATATGGGCTAGGGAAGAGAGAAAGGAATAGTTCCAGACCATTTATCCTTATGGTGACAGTGTTAACTAAAAGTGTCTCAAGAAACTTTATATATTCTTGTGAAAGAAGAGATTTAAGCCAAACTTTCAAATGCTCAGAATTTACCAGTTTCTAATAAAAATATACACTCTCAAAAGTTAAAAGGGAGGCCAAGTAAAAAAGCCAAACACTTTGGATTGTAAATGTTTGAGAAGTAAGACAGAAATGTGCAAGGCAGTTCCTCTGGGATGGCAGCTCCAACTCCATTTTAAAATTTGTGTTCACTACTTTCAAACATGTAGTAATGTTCATGTTTTGAAGCCAATATATCTGTGTTTCTTTGGTTATTCTTCATTTGAGTATAGTCAGCCATGTCAGATGCTGAAAACAACTGCTGTTCTACGGGAAGAGAGAGTTTGATTCAAACTCTCAGACGTTGGAGAAGGGATTACAGAAGTAACTATTAAAAAATAGTATGTGAAAAGTGATGCTGTGTCTCAATTTGATAGCATCTGAGAAGTTCAAAATGATAAAACTTCTGTTAACTATCACCAGTTGCCACGGTGGAGTCATTAAAAAACTGTATTATAATCTAGACACTATTGCCTATGTGGGGAAGCCATTAATAGACATGAAAATGGAAGCTTTAAAAGATTAAGAAGATATTGTTGAAACTCCTTCTGTGCCCCGTGATGAGTACACACACCAAGAGATAAAACGCCAAAAGACACTGGTAACTCCAGCAGTTTGCCACTTTGCAATGGAAAACAATATTAAGCTGAGTGAAGTTATTGGCTCAGGAAAAGATGGCAAATACTTAAAGAAGATAGTCTCAACTATTTGGAAAAGCGGACAGAAGCTAAATTACCTCCTTTACCAAAACCTGAAATTATGCCACCTCCACCAAAACCAAAAGGCAAAACTTACACCAATATCAAAACCTCCAATATCTACAGGACATAACCCATAAGAAGCTTTCAATGGCCAGTCCTGGTGTCTGACTGATTTTCAGGGCCCAGCAAAAGGGACTGTGTTTCCAGAGCCCTGAAGACAAGGGGTAACACCCCGAAATATGGACTCATTTTCCATTCCACCTTCATTGGCCAAACAGTTGCCAAGAATAAAGACCACATCTCCCGATACCTGGCAAACAAATGCAATATTGCCTCATGAATTGATTGCTTCTCTGAGGTACCCACAAGAGTATTTGGAGAGAACCTTCGAGAACAAGTTGAGGAGTGACTATCTTTCTATAAGCCCCAAGAGATTCCACTTAAGAATCTGGAGGTCATGAAGGAAGCCATTGTTCAGGCAAAGGAAGCAACTGCTGAGATAACTAGGAAGCTGGAGAAACAGGAGAAGAAATGCTTGAAGAAGGAAAAAAAGTAGTTGGCTGCCATTGCTCTTGTATCTCCAGAAAACAACAGTAGTACGGCCAGAGGAGTGTGAGGAGATAAATGAAAGACCCAAAAAGAAGAAAAAGCAAAAGCTGCAGGAGGCTCCTCAGCAGAATAAAATGGAAGACCCACCTGTCTCTTTCGCCAAACCCAAGAAAAAAATCTTTTTCCAAGGAGGAGCTGATTAGTAGTAATTTCGAAGAAACAGCTGGCAGTGAAAGTCTTTCCTTCTTCAAGAGGAAGAAATCTTTCCCCAAAGAGGAACCAGTTAGTGACCCTGAAGAGACAGGAAAGAGGAATGTCCCCAAGAAAAAGAGGAAATTCTCTTTTAAGGAGCAGCTGCTCAGCAGTGGACCCGAAGAAGCTGCTGGCAGCAAGAGCGGCAGCTCCAGGAAAAAGAAAAAGCTGCAGAAGCTATCCCAGGGAGATTAGATTGGACAGTGCCCTGATGTACATAACCGCCCACAGTACATTTCCCAACCCATCCCTTATATTTCAATAAAAACATCCATAAGTCAATAAAAAAAAAACTATCAGAAGGCAATGATCAAGATCATGTCTGCATCCCTGAAGATGCCTCAGTTTGAGTATTGTGATGAGGTTGACCTTATTGAACTGGTTAAACTATGAGAAGAATTAAAACTCATTGTTTCTGCTCATGGAATTAAACTCTCCTTTATGCCTTTTTTAAGGGCTGCTTCCTTGGGATTGCTACAGTTTCCTATCTTTAATGCTTCTGGGAATGAAAACTGCCAGAACTTAACATGTAAGTCTTCTCGTAACATTGGAATAGCAATGAATACTGAGCAGGGGTTGATCGTCCCTAATGTGAAAAACATTCAGATCTGTTCCATATTTGAGATTGCATCTTAATTGAACCACCTACAGAATTTGGGCTTTGTGGGTCAGCTCAATACCACTGATCTTATTGAAGGAACACTTACTCTACTCTTTCCTACATTGGATCAATTGGTGTACCTATGCCAAACCAGTGATATTGCCACCTCAATAGCATCTGGGGCTCTTAGAATAATTAAGGCCCTTTCCTGGTTCAAACAGAAAGGAGACATATATAAGGCACAGATCATTAATGTGCATTGGTCAGCTGATCACAGAATTATTGATGGTGCTACAATGTCATACTTCTCAAATTTGTGGAAATCCTACTTAGAAAACCCAGCTTTCGTGCTACGAGAGCTGAAAAAAAGATTGATCACATCCTTGAGCTTTTTGCGTTTCCAAAGAAAATGTAGAGCCTCACTGTGCCATCACGTGTTCTTCATTACGATTTATATCATAAATTGATTTGTATTGCATGATTAAGGTTCTAAGGCACAATATTTGATCACTATTCTGTTAAATGTTTATTGAAAATGAATAATGATGGCACTAGTTCTCCTGGGGCTATCATATTTTTAGGTCATAGTGTGACTTCTTAGTATGGTGCTAAGCTCTGTGTGTCAATGGATTGAAACTGGCAAGAAAAACAAAATTAATATTACTAAAAGACAGGTAGCTATATACAGTATTTTCCCTATTGTTTTCTTTCTTATTATTTTAAACTGACTCTCAATGAAACTTTTCAATTACACTTAGGTGGGAAAATATTTATATATAAAAATATTTTCCATTTCTTTGCAATAATGTTAATTGCTATATAAAATAAATGTAATTAAATTTAGCATTTAAGATATTCGGGAGTATATTACTCTGTAGAGATCCTTATCTGTAAATGTTTTATTTATATACATTAATATCTTTTAAAAGGGAAAATTATAAGCAGATCTTTAAAATGCCTAATTATAGTTTTATAACCAGTAAAGAGAAGAGAGAGGCATCTAATGGATATTATAGACATTAAAACAAAATGATAAACTTTATACAAAAATAAAATATCATCATGATCATTTGTTAGAGACCTCCTTTAAACAGAAACAGCATCAAGATGAATATAATTAAACATGTTGATTTGCATTCAGAAATTTGATTGCTTCAAAGTATTGTCTACTTGAAAACTGTATGTTTAAATCAAGTTTTATAATAGAAAAAGTTGTTTTAGCCTAGAGCCGTGCTACCCTGAACAAGTCTGATCCCATCTGATCTCAGAAGCTAAGCAGGGTTGGTCCTGGTTACTTGGATAGGAGACCATCTAGGAAGACCAGGTGCTGTAGGCATCAAAAAATTAAAAAATAAGGGATTGTAAACTGACAAGGTCCTTGTAATCTGTGAGGTCAACCAAAGAGTTGCCTCACCTAAAAAAGAAAAAAGAACGAGTTATTTTAATATCCACTTGATTGTTTTTATAATGGGAATAATGTTTAAATTAGAAAATTATGGATCAAGTGAACGTTATTTTTTAAATTCAGATAATATGGAGAGTCTCAAAGAAAATGAAATCATCCATAATCTTACTACTATTAACATTTTGATCAATGTATCTGTATACATAGCTATTTTTAATAAAAATGAGATCATACTATATCTATTATTCAATATTCTATTTTGTTAATTTAATTTATATAATGGGTAATTTTAGATGTCAATAAACAATTTTTCATTATCATACAGAAAAAACAAACACTTTGTTTAATTGTTGGGTCAAATTTTTTATAAATCTTAATTAGGTAAAGTGAATTAATAAGGTTATTCAGCTCTTTATGTTTACTGATTTTCTGTCTACTGCTTCTATGTTGAAGTCTCCAACTCTAAATGTGGATTTGTCTGTTTCTCCTTTTGGTTATACCAGTTTTTGTTTCATGTATTTTGAAGTTCCATTGTTAGGTGCATACGCATTTAGGCCTTGTTAAGGGTTTGATTAATCCGTTTACTTGTTTGATGTTAATCAGGGTGTGGTTCTAGGCTTTATAAACTGCCTCTTTTGGGAGATTGGGGCTGATCTCCTCCAGCCCCTGCGTGGTAGAGAGTCAGTCGCCAGCAGGCCAATAAAGCTCATCTCAATTGGCTCTGTGGGTCTTAGAATTGATCGCACCACAACATTTGGAGGCCCCAGAGAGATCTCTCCAGAGGGGGAGATCTCCTAATCCCGTGACCCCGGCCACCTTGGCGAGGACCTGCGCCATCCAGGTGATGGCTGCTAAGAGACGTTCCTCAGCCCCGGACGCCAGGCGGACTCGCCCAGGAGGGCAGGTGGACAAAAGTTTCAATTCTGTAACAATTGGGCACGAGCCATCTGGAATAGTTTCACTGGTGAGTAAGACTGCGCTTGGATCTGCCTATTGTTGGGCTCTAAAGGGAACTGGTGGAAGGCTGGATTCAGCAATACTTCCCTAGTTTGGTCAAGGTCTGAGACGTCAGACTTGACTTCAGGTACTCAGGTTTTTGGGTACACTAGCGTTTTGTGTTACCTGTAGTTTGTCTTGTCTGTCTGTATTGTGTCTCTCTGTCCAGACTGGTCAAATGTACTGTTACCCTCCTATTGCCTTGGTCTTCATAAGTTTACTTATTTTGTTTCTTTCCTTGGGTCTGGCCTCCGTGGCCCCGCCCAACTACACTCTGGGTCAGAGGCTGATCCTAGCCCTGGCTTATTTGGCTTTTATGGGGATTCTCTTTTCTTGCCTGTTTTTACTAACATGGGTCAGGTTTCTTCCTCGAATCGTCCTACCCCCCCTGCAGGGATTGAACATCAGAGGCCTTTCATAGTCTATGCTCCTTTCCCTACTAGTGATCTGTATAACTGGAAACATCGGAACCCTTCTTTCTCAGAGAAACCACAGGGATTAACCTCTCTCCTGGAAACTATCTACTTTACTCATCAGCCAACCTGGACGACTATCAGCAGCTCCTCCAGGTCCTTTTTACCTTGGAGGAACAAGAGCGGATCCTCCGAGAAGCTGCCAAAGCTGTGTTCGAAGTTCGAACTGAATGGGCAGCCCACCACTGATCCTACCCATGTCCATCATGTACTCCCGAATACCCGTCCATCCTGGGACACCAGCACTGAACAAGCTCCTGAAAACTGCCGCATTCAACCTAGCTACCCTTACTGCCTGACGATGACCCTTGCCAACTCCTGCATGACTGCCTTCAGGTCCTAGTGAACGTCACCTACACCAAAATGGACCTGACAGACAGCCCTTGGCCGAATCCGGATGCTACTCTATTTATGGATGGGAGTAGCTTCGTCTCAGAAGGAGTCAGGTATGCCAGGGCTGCAATGGTTACCACTGAGACTGTCATCTGGGCACAAGCCCTAAGCCATGGCACTTCAGCTCAGCGGGCTGTGGCAAAAACAAGACTGTTAACATCTACATGGACAGCATGTACATGGGGCATTATATAAGGAAAGGGGGCTGCTGACCTTGGGAAGAAAAGAATAAGGAAGAAATACTAGCCCTTCTGCCCTTTGGTAGGCAATTTGGCTGCCAAAGAAAGTGGCAATCATCCATTGCCCAGGGCACCAGAACTCAGCTCTGAGGTAGAACAAGGCAACTTCTTTGCTAATCAGACAGCAAAGGAGGCTGCCCAAAAACCAGAGGGGCCAATTGACATTCTGCCGGCCCTACCACCCAGGGTGCCCTACCTACACTCCAGGGGAAGTTGAACTATGCAACAAACTGGGAGGAAAAAAGGAATCTGCTGGGTGAGTTAGGCTCCCGGATGGCCGCATTGTGGTGCCCGAGGCCTTGAGCCGAGACCTTATAACCCAGGTTCACCAGAGCACTAACTTGGGAGGAACCAGCTTAATGGAACTGTTAAAAAGAGACTATTACATTCCAGGGCTGCAACGAATAGCCACGCAGGATGGACTGAAGCCTTCTCCACCAAGCAGGAGACCGCTCAGGGCCTCTATCTCACATGGCAGGAGACACACCAACTGGCCTCTGCCACCAGAACAACCGCTCAGCATTCAGTCCAGCCACACAACCATGCTCCAGGCGATTGGATCTGGGTGAAAAAGGTACAGCCTGCTTCTCTTGAGCCCCGCTGGGATGGACCTTTCTTTGTCATTCTCACAACACCCACTACAGTCAAGGTAGCTGGACGCTGCCACTGGATTCACCACACTAGGATTAAGGTGGCCCATCCTCCTCAGGCATCAAAACAATGGACCCTGAGCTGGGCGGAGGACTCATTAAAGATAAGACTATTACGGGTCCAGTCTGGGCCCCCTTAATTCTATCTTCCTTCTTCCACTCCTCTGATTATAACCCAGTAATCCCCATCAGCCTGTGTCAGTTAACTGGGAGCTTACTATGTCAGTAACTGGTGTTAACACTGTAGGAGGGGACAAGTTTGGCAGTATGGGAGCAGGGGCCCACTTCTCAGTACCCTCATAGCTACTCCTTCCCATTACTACCTAGTAGCCCCCCAAGGGACTTGTTTTGCATGTAATACCAGACTTACTCCTTGTATCAATACTGGCTACTGGTCACAGGGTACTGGAGGATTTTGTATATTAGTCCATGTTGTTCCGTAAGTATATTTTTAATCTACAGAGGGGGGTGCGTAAACATTTTCTGTATATAGATCACCGAGCTAAGAGAGCATCCCCTATCTTAGTTTTCTTGCCAGTAGGTATAGGCATTGCAGGTTCCACTGCAGTAGGGACCACAGCTCTAGTCACTGGTGATTCCAACTACCGGACACTCAGTAAACAAGTAGACAAAGACTTACAGGATCTTAGAAACTTTCGTAAACTCATTACAAAAGTTGTCTTTCAGAATAGGAGATGATTAGACCTACTATTCCTAAAGCAAGGGGGTCTTTCTATGGCTTTAGGTGAAACCTGCTGTTTTTTATGCTACCCATTCAGGCATTATTAGAGATAGCCTAGCTTTAGTCATACAACGGTTCAGCAACAGAGAAGAACAACACCAGAGGACAGGATCTTGGTATGAGAACATGTTTAACTGATTGGTTCCTGTGGTTAACTACTCTGCTTTCCTCTATTGCAGGACCTCTAATATTAGCATTTCTAGGGTTATTATTTGGACCTTGTGTAATTAATTGGTTAACTATGTATGTCCAAAAAGGGGTGTAGGCAGTGAAACTCATGGTTCTCGGAACTCACTACCCACCGCTCCAGGATGATGAATCAATGATTTGAATTCCCCTAAAAACCAGTGGGGAATGTTAAGGGTGTGGTTAATCTGCCTACTTGTTTGATGTTAACCAGGGTGTAGTTAATCTGCTCGCTTGTTTGATGTTAGCCAGGGTGTGTTTCTAGGCTTTATAAACTGCCTCTTTTGGGAGCTTGGGGCTAATCTCCCCTAACCCTGCATGGTAGAGGGTCAGTCGCCAGCCAGCCACTAAAGGCTCATAATTCATCTCAATTTGCTCTGTGGGTCTTAGAATTGATTGCACTACAATAGACTATTATATCTTCTTGAAGGATTACTCATTATTATGTACTATCCTTCTTTATTCCTGATATCATTCCTTGTTTTGAAGTCTACTGTGTCTAATATTAATACAGCTATTATAACATTCTTTTTCCATCATTCGCTTTTAATCTCTTTATGTCTATGGGTTTTTTTTATAGACAACCTGTAGTTGAGTCTTGCTTTTTTTTAAAATGTAGTCTGACAATCTCTATCTTTTAATTGGTATTCCTGGTCCTGATTGAAACAGACAACAAGTACTCTCAGTAAATGATTTCGCCTTCTAGATCACTAAAAACTAGGTCAACAGTATGTTCCTCAACTTCCAACTCTCCTACCTAATAATAATAGAAATAGCTACAATTATTCAGTATTTTCTATGTACCAGGCTTCTATTTACATATATTAATGAATTTAATCCTAGTAACAGTACTATGAGGTGGGTACTATTAACATTATCCCCAATTCACAGATAAGAAAAACCGAAATACAGAAGGGTTAAGTAGCTTAACCAAAATCACACTAAGAAGCATTAGTGCTAGCTTCCAAATGTAAGTAGTATGGCTCCAGACATTAATTTCCTTCTATACGGCCTCTCCATCATTAAAGATGTCTTCATGCATTGTTCCATTTTTTCATAACTCAAACCACTCCATCTGCTTCAATAGCACTCTTTAGGTATAATTAATAATTTTCTTCATATTGCAAAATCCAATAGACATTTCTCAATTATCTGTCTAGCCTTATCTGTTGCATTTGACTTTATTAACCACTCCCCTCTAAAATGGATTAGTTATCTCTTCTCTGTGGTCCTGTAATGCCCTATACATTCTTATGTTTGCAGTTATATAATATACCATAATTAAATCTTCAAGAGCTTGTCTACTTACTATCTCATAAGCCTCTTGACATCAGAGGCTGTTTCTTATTTATTTTTGTATGTCTGGTGCCTACTGTAGTACCTGGCCCATTATAGGCATTTAAACATATTTTATTAAATTGATGAATAATTGAAAACCATTTACTGATACTAGTATATTATTCGTTGTCACTTCTACGTGGGCAAAAAAATAAAATCTCTCAAAGGCATAGATTTTATGAGCTACATTATTTGTTATGATTGAATAAGAAGGAGGTAAAGCTTTACTGAGACTCAACATTCTTTACTTCCCCAATGGGATGCAGAGATGCTCTGTGGAAAAAAAAGAAATGAACAATATTTATCTTTTTTGTGTCCCTGTAAAACACCTGGTGTAGTTTTCATTACAAAAACAACTGCCAACTTGACAGCATTAATAGCATCATTACTGCTTCCATTTTCATGTGCTTCCTCTACATTTAGGAACAAAGGAAGCTTCATCGACCATTTTCAGATGCTGTGTTACATTCAAGAATATCAGGAACTGCTACAAAGAATCAGTTACATTCAAGAATATCAGGAACTGCTACAAAGAATCAGTTACATTCAAGAATATCAGGAACTGCTACAAAGAATTATTAAGTCAAAGCTAGATTTCCCCTAACTGCAAATAACTGGAAAAGTGTAGGGTGTAGGGAATGAAATAAATGAACAATAGGCAGTACAGATTGTGATCTTTGAGCAAATAGAAACAAACTAGATGAGCATTAGAAATCCCTGGCTTTCTATCTGGGGATGATTTTAGCTACAGTGCAAGAATCTCATTAAAATGAGAAGATACAGATCAAAGTTCAGGGATGCTAAGATTGAAATTTGTGAGACAGTGAATAGGAAAGAAAAGAGCTAGAAAAAGAACTCAAGACATTTGGATATGAACCTTTTAGACTAAATTCCAATCTTGTGGGCGAAGAGTGGGGCCAGGCAAAGAACAACTACTGAAGAAGAAACATTTATAGAGCTCTATAAATTCCTACAGTGCACACAAACATTGTGATCATTCTAGTGTCCATCAGACAGAGTGAAGAGACTTCACTGGAAAAATGGGTAGTTCAATAGAGATCTCAGAGGTCCCACCTTACTAGCAGAGCTTAACTGACTCTACAGTAAAGTCTACCTAAACACACTTAAAACACTTAAAATAAAATAAAACCTCGGAAAAAGGAAGTTATTCCAAAAGTAGCTTGCAGAAAAAGTTCAACAATTTATAGAAATACTGCAAAAGCTTTTAAAGGAATATTACAAAAAAGTTGGGGAGACAGAGATCAGAGTTCAGGGAGGTTGAGGCTGCTAGAACTTCCAATACAGGGAATTGGAGAGCAGGGCACTAAGCACAGACAGACTTCTGGAGAACTATAGAGAGGTCCTTCAAATATTTGCCTGAGTACTAATTTGCCCATGAGTGAGAGGCATCTTGGAAATATCCACTGGAAAGGAGTAAGCAGAACAATTCCTGGAGTTTACACAGAACAGGGAATAGTTTGTGTTCCCACCAGTCACAGTAGAGAGATCTTGTCACACTCAGAAGATTCAGGTCTTAGTAATAGGGATACACAGACCAGAACGAAGTCTCCTTTGGGCCTGCCATACCAATGCTCAATGATAAGCCTCAAATGGATCAAGCTGATCCTCAAGTAGATTAAATAAAATCAATACTCTTTAAAAGGATAACCCTTTGCTGCACTGTTGATGGGAGGTAAAATGGAATAGCCATTATGAAAAACAGTATGTAGTTATCTCAAAAAAATTTTTTACATTACCATATGATCCAGTAATCTCACTTCCAGAAGAATTCAAAGCAGAATCTTGAAAAGATATTTGCAAACCCACATTAATTGCAGTATCATTCACAATAGCCAGGAAATGGAAGTAACTCAAGTGTCCTTTGACAGATTAATAGTTAAGGAAAATGTTGTTATGCATACATTGAAATATTAAGTCACATGCTACAACATGGATGAACCTCAAGGACATTATGCGAAGGTAAAAAAGCCAGTCACAAAAGGACAAAGGCTACATGGTTCCACTCATATGAAGTCTCTAAAGAAGTAAAAATCGCAGAGAAATAAAGTAGACAAAAAGGTGGCTATGTCGAGGGCTGAGGGTGGCAGGGAGAAAGGAGAAGGAATTAGGGTGTGTAGAGTTTTGATTTTGTTCTAGAGATCTGTTCCCCAAATATGTAAATATACTTAATACTACTGAACTGTGCGCCTAAAAATAGTTAAGATGGTAAATTTAATGTTATATTTTTTTACTGTAATAAAAGCAAAATCCATCCTCTTTTCAGTTAATCCATCACTTTAAATGTCTTATGTATATAAATGTTTTTTCTTTTGACTCTATTAATCTTTTTTTCTTTTCATATTATATCATATTGATTTGACAGAGTATCTGTATTACATGTCCAAAATTTAATAAGACAAATACTGAAAAAAGGAAGAGGCATGAGAACAAATATTAAACTAAGTTGCATTCACATCCTGCAACATGCTGCTAGGCATGGGAACCCGGCTGATCAGCATAAAGCCAGACTACAGGGAACCTACAGGAAGATTCCTGCTGAGATCACCAACAACTACTTCCTCGTGTCCTTAACGCTACATGCCAATCCTTCTGGAAAGAAAAACAGATTTAAATTGAATTCCTCGAATACTCATGGTCTCACTCAGTCTCTCTCATTCACTGCCTCTGAGAGGAGACCATGCTCTGTCTACAGAGCGTTTATTCTTTCTCTAATAAACACTCGTCTTTAACTCTGGCATGTGCTTGATCTTTCGTACCCTCAATCAAGAACTTTTGAGGACTCTGGGTGCAAGACTTGAGGCCCCACTTGGGGGGATTCACCCTGTCCAGCATCAGTACCACTTTATTGTTCTTATTTCTCAAAATTTTCTTGGGTCATTTGTAACATTTAACCTTCCATATAAATGTTAGGAGTATTTTATTCAATTTCGTTATACACATAATTATAAACTCATTAATATATTACTTTTGTGAGAAATGCTATTTTTATGCTAACTTTCCCTATTCAAGAATACAGTGTGTCTTCCCATTTCTAATTTTGTTTCTTTTCATAGTTTTTGATTTATTCCTAAGCATTTTATAGGTTTTCTACTAATATGAATGGAATATAGAATACTTTTCTCATTTCTGGGTGCTTGTTATCAGAAAATTAAAAAAACTATTTCATTTAGTATATTACTTTGATATATAGGCATCTTATTAATTTCTCTTATTAGTTCGATTAGCATTTGATTGTATCTCTTATGTTTTCTAGGTACATTAAGAGAGGAGAGGAGGCATCTGAATAATGCAAAAGAAACAGCCTGCAGAAATGTCCAACTGAACTGGTTAAAAACCATTCCTAATTGCTCCATCCTCCTTCTGCTCATATGTCAATTTATTGTCATTGTCAGTCTATGAACAAGATATGTATTTTTTTCCCCATGAAGTGAGGTTGTTTTCAGTCTGCCATAACACATGCCCAAACATCTTCACCTTGGACACGTAGTATTTCAAACTTTAGTTGGGGTAGATTATTCCTTTTTCACTTTCACAATTTTTATGTTGCTGCCAGCAGTCTTCTTGGCATTTGCTTTGAACTCTGTTTTCAGTGCATCTCTCACTGCTTTTGCACAGATCTGGGAGTATCGGATGTAGCTGTGTGCAGGGCTCTCTACCTGTTACCTGTTCCCATAGCTAACTTCACCATCTCAAGGACTCTCCAGCTCACAACTGTTGCTTCATAGCTTGCTAATATTCTTCCTTATCTCTATAGTTGTGTGGGAATAATAAGACTGTGTAAAACTGTTATGTTACAATCAGGGCTCAGCCTTTGGATAGGAATCCACTGAGCCAGTATCAGCATCAATAAGTGCTGCTTCCTGCTTATAGCTTTAGTGATCGAAAATCCTATAACAGTCAGTGCTGATAATACCAAGGTTGCGGGTTCCACAAGTTAAAAGTTAAAATGACCTGTATATAGATAAAACAGGTGGTCTGGAAATTTCTCTCCCCTTGCAGCCCTCTCACCTGAAGCTCCCCCTCCCCATTTGAGTCATGAAGTACACATTGAACCTCAGACATAGGAATCATTACCATTGCATGGACACTGCAGAAGTACATAAGCTGTATAAATCTAACCAAGGGGAGCACATACTTTGGTGCGGCCATGCCCCATGTGTTCCATTGGCAATAAATTCTCCTTCCTCTAACAAAATTGTTTGCGTGTCCAATTTCCTCTGTCAGGTGTCGCTTCCTGCAACAATATAATATCAGCAAAAAGAAATATAAAATGTTCTTTAAAAATTTTTTGTTTTATTGTATTTATTAAAACTTCATTCATCCCATATGTCTAAATTACTTTCTCAATATTCTTGTTTTATATCTGCAGCAGCAAATCACTTAGTACTAGAACATTCACTGGGCTGAGAAATGAAAGAAATGAGACCAAGTCCTAATTTCATCAGTAATTAGTTGAATGATTTGGGGCAAGTCACTTAAATACTTGGGTATCAGTTTCTTCATTCACAACATAAACTATTTGAATTTGGGGATCAAAAACTCCTTACAGGACTACATTTTAATCTTTCATTCTCTGGTCAAAATTAAGAAATAACAGCTTTTTATTTATTCATGTGCTAAATATTCATGAGTTATGGGGTATATTGCATAGTATTAGGGGAAAGTCACTGAGATGAGGTAGAACAAAATAAAGTTTATAGTCTGGCTAGGAGTTAGGCATTAAACCAATAATCACACAAATAAAAAAACAATCATGCATTCCTTGTGACAGGTGTTTTGAAGAAAACTACAGCGTTAGTGACCAGTGGGACCTAGAGGGACTGATTTCATTGGAATGTTAGGGAATATTTTTTTGAGGAATTAACAGTAAGCAATAGCCAGGTAAATTACAAGCATGCTAAAAAGCAAAACCCACAGTCTGAGAGACAAAGCAAGCATCAGACTCAGATATGACAGAGATTTTGGAGTTATGAGACCAAGAATTTAAAATAACTAATTAATATGCTAAGGACTCTAATGGAAAATGTAGACAACATGGCAATACAGATGGGTATTATAAGTAGAGGAATGAAAAGCCCAAGAAAGAATCAAAAAGAAATCATGGAAATGTAACAGAAATGAAGAATGCCTTTGATAGACTGGACAAGGCTGAAGAATCAGTGTGCTTGAAGAAGATACGTGAGGCAAAAACTGATAGAACTCAAAGAGAAACATATAAATCCACTGTTATAGCTAAAGACTTCAACATGTTTCTATCAGTAACTGACATATCCAAGAGGCAAAAAAGAAAAAAAATCAGTAAGGATAGAGTTGAACTGAAAACACCATCAATCAACTGGATTTAATTGACATTTATTGAATACTTCATCCAACAGCAGCAAAATATACATTCTTCTCAAGACTAATTCTGGAACATAAAACATACCTTTACAACTTAACATAGTTTGCTCTTACACCACAATAGAATTAAACTAGAAATAAATAACATAAAGATAGCTAAAAAAATCAACATATCTGGAGATTAAACAACACACTCTAAATAACACATAGGTCAAAAAATAAATCTCAAAAGGAATTTTTAAAAATTTGAAACTAAATGAAAATTATAATACAACCTACAAAATTTGTAGGTTGCAGTGAAAGTAGTGTACAGAGAGAAATTTATAGCACTGAATACATACATTAGAAAAAAGAAAGATCAATGATCTAAACTTCCAATTTAGAAAAACTAAATAAATACAATTTAATCCAAAGGAAATTAAAGCAAAAAGAAGAAATAATAAAAATCAGAACAGAAATCAATGAAATTGAAATCAGGAAAACAATAGAGAAAAATCACCAAAACCAAAATTGGTTCTTTACAAGATGCATAAAACTGAAAAACCTCTACCTAGGCTAACCAAGAAAAAAGACAAAGGCGAAGGCAAGAAAAGACAGGAATGAGGTGCCATCACCATCAACCTCACAGACACTAAAAGAATAATAAATATTATACACAACTCTATTACTACAAATTTGATAAATTAGATGAAATGGACCGATTCCTTGAAAGACACAATCTACTAAAACTCACAGAATTAATCTGAATAGGCCTATCTATTAAAGAAATTGAATCAATAATTAGGTACCTCCCAAAACAGAAAGTACCGGTGAAACCAATGATTTCACTGGTGAATTTTACTAAGCATTTAAGGAATAAAAGATACCAGTTCTCTACAATCTGTTATAAAAAATAAATAAAAGCAGAGGGAACACTTCCTAATTCACCATGAGGCTAACATTACCATAATACCAAATCAGACAAAGACATTATGAAAAAGGAAAACTACAGATAACATCTCTCATGAACGTAATTTCTGCGGGTCAGGAATTCAGGAGCATCTTAGATGGGAGGTTCTGGCTTGGAGTCCCTCATAAGGTTGCAGTCAAAATTTTGGCCAGGCTAAAGATTTGACTAAAACGGGAGAATTTACTTCACTTAGGGCTTGATGTTGACAGGAGGCATTCAGTTTCTCCCCATGTGGGCCTTTCCACTGGTTGCTTAAGTGTTTTCATGAGATAGAGGCTGGCTTTCCCTAGAATGAGTGACCCAAAAGAAAGCAAGGTAGAAGCTATAATGTCTTTTGTGACTTAGCCTCAGAAGTCACATACTATCATTTCCTCAATATCCTATTGGTAACACAGGCCAGCTGTATTCAAGATGGAAAGGCAATAAAGCAGGATCCATCTTGGAGGTTGTTTACAACATTATACAATGGAATACGTTTAGCAATTAGAAGAAATTACTTATACTTGTAACCATATAGCTGATGCTCAGATATTACAATGAAAGAAAAAAAACATACATAAAAGAGTATATTCTGTATTCCAGTTAGATGATGTTCTAGAACAGGAGAAACACATCTATGATTATTACCTCTGGGAAGGGGAGGGATCAACAGGAAATGACAACAGGGATTTTCTGGGAAGATGGAGATGTTCTGTATCTTGACAGAGTGTGTATCACGTGGGTGCATCATTTGTTAAAGTTGTACAATTAAAAATATTTGTGTTTCAATGTAGAAACACTTGCCACAAAAAAAACAGAACCATAAAAAAAAAATCAAGTGAAAATAGGCAATGAGTAGCAGTACAGATGAAACGAGAATGGCAGAACATCAATAATTGTCGAAGCCAGGAGGTGGGTAGGTACATCAGGGCCCATATTATTCTGTTTACTTTGTATGTGTTTTGAAAATTCCAAAATAAGAAGTTAGAAAACTAAGATCGAACTGTTTTGTTAATTAGCTGTAAAGATTAGTAAACAGAGATCTCGTTTAAATTGGAGTGGAAAGGGCCTGTAGGGGGAGCTCTCATGCACTGCCGCTCATCTTCAATTACCCCAAACAGGAATCTACTAGTTCTATCTCCAACAGGAACATGTTTTTCTACTCTACTACTCTAGCAGGAGGAGGATCTTCTCACCCAGCAACCACTCAGCCACTACACACTGAACTCCAGTTTCCTCCAATGGATTCTTTGCTTACAAAAGCCCCTCTGAACTCCCTCTTCCCTCTATAAAAGATCTTTCTCCTTTATTCTCTGGACTTGCCTGTGGCTCTCTGTTGGCCTGCATGTCCCAAATTGCAATTCTTTGTTGTTTCCAAATAAACTCATTTTGCTGAGGAAATATCTTGCTGTTTAAGGTCAACAATTCCAATTCTTTGGATAAAAATTTATCATCCTTTCTCTTGTTTTACAATGTTAATTATAAGGCTGTTTGTAGTTTGTGAAGGCTGCATTATGAATTGCACACCAACAGGTCACATCACCTTAGCAACACTGATTACAACTGGGGACACAAAAATCTAATGGTGGGAGGTGAGTAGTAAGAAAATCGTCCAGTACATTTTAACCTTTCTTATTATGTATAAATTTGTGAAGCCCATTTAGCTCTTAGAAAACTTGAAACTGCAAGCATGACACAAAGATGGCTCAAAGACCACAGCTCCTCTCAAGACAGTTGATTTTCCCCTTCTTCCACCAGAGGGAAGTTAAGCAAGGTCCACAGTGATCTGGACATTTAGAGAGCATCTATGGTGTTTTTGTAGTATCTCTTGCTTCTTCCATCAAAAGCTCTAAGGGTATTTGGAGTAGGGGCGGGGAGAGTAAAGGAACAGGTTTTTTACCATACGCCTATTGCTTGAAGGTCTGTTTTAAAATGTGGAACTACAAACATCTTCTCATAGATTCCAGTGAATTTTCTTCCAGAATGGAAAGCAAAAACCCTCTAGTAAGAATGTTTGGAATAATGTGGCGATATTGGAAAGCCTAAGATATACTCTGGAGCTAGTAATGGTGCAAATTGAAGCATGTGCAGGGGAATAACTGTTGATAAGGCTTAAGAATTTAGAGAGCCTTGTGCCTAATAGTAGGCATCCATTATCCCATTAGGAAAAAAAATGATCCCAAAAGCTTAAGAATGAGGTTTTGGTTAATAGAGATTGGTGTAAAAAAATATATATATTTCTTACAGAATGAAAAAATATTCCTATAAAACAACAACAAAATCATTTTGCAAGATGAATTACATAAACATGGTTCATTCATATAATACTGAAAGTTATCTTTTTCCATGGAATAATGATAAATATAAAAGAGCAGAAGCTCCTTACACTTGCTTGGCACTTTAGACATGTCAAACAATAATGATAACACTTACTGATTACCTAATACAGGCATAGCGTGTTTTATTGTGGGTTCCAGATGTTGCAGCTTTTTACAAACTGAAGGCAAGATCCTCCACCAGCAAAAAAAATAAATAAATAACTTGCTTTATTGTAACATTTGCTTTATTGTTGTGGTCTGGAACTGAACCCGCCATATATCTGAGGTATGCCTGCATATGTGAGACTGTTAGGTATGTAGAAAGCTTATCTCCTTTGATTCTCATAGCAACTTCATGAGCTAGGTGCTATTAATAGCTCCATTTTGTGGAAGAGGAGCCTGAAACACAGAGAGGTTAAATAAGCAAAGTCACACAGCTAGTGGGTGGCACAGTAAGGATTTGAACCCAGGGAATCTAGCTCCAGAGACTGTTGAAGTGTGTTGCCTCTCAAAACTGACATAATTTATTGCTTTTCTGTGACTGCCGAAACAAATTATCACAAAATGAGTGGCTTAGAATGACACAGATTTATTACCCAGTTCTGGAGGTTAAGTCCTAAACTCAAGGTGTCAGCAGGGCTCTGTTCCTTTCTGG
Organism: Rousettus aegyptiacus; assembly: GCF_014176215.1. Taxonomy (NCBI): domain Eukaryota; kingdom Metazoa; phylum Chordata; class Mammalia; order Chiroptera; family Pteropodidae; genus Rousettus; species Rousettus aegyptiacus. The sequence continues at coordinate 115,225,398 of NW_023416295.1, forward strand.
AGGCTCAGGGGAAGAACACATTTTCTTAATTTTTCCAAATTCTAGATACCTCTCACATTCCTTGACTCATGGCCCCCTTTGTCCATCTTTAAAACCAGCATCTCCCTGACTCTTCTGCTGTTATTATTTGACCACTGCCAGGAAAAGTTTTGTTTTTAAGAACAATGATTAGCTTGGACCCACCGGGATAGTCTCCCCGTCTCAAGGTTCTTAACCTTAATCACATCTGAAAGTCCCCTTTGCCATGTAAATAGCCACATGTTCTAAAGACTGGGACATGGACATCTTCTTGGGACCATTATTCTGCCTACCACGTAGTTTCTCCAAAGGTTTTCACATATATTGACTCATTTGATAATAGGGTGAAATAGAAAGTGCACTTATTAAATCCATTTTCCACAGAGACAGAAATGTGTTCTGCCTGCCCCAAGGCCATACAGCTAGTATTAAGACCCTTTACAAATGGATCTCAACCTACCTCTCCAGCTTTATTTCATACAACTGTCCTCCACCTAATCTCTAATCATAGTGGACTTTCCCCTAACCCCTTAAATTGTCATACCCTTTCACAACTGTCTTTGGATGAGTTGTCATACCCTCTGGGAGGGAGTCCCCACCATCTCGACTTAACAAACTTTTACTCAACTTTTATTGTCCAACAATGTTTTCTTCCAGCTCTTCCTAGATCATGCAAGTAGTTCATGGTAAAGTTCACATTGCACTTTGTCATACCCTTGCTATACACTAGCAACTCATCATAACGTGTGAACTCAGGGTATTAGTATGAGAATGATTCTAACTACACAGTTTTGGTGGAGATGCTATAACACATCAGAAGACTGAAGTGAGAATCACAAATACACACTTCCATAGAGAACCTGACAACCTATTGCATGATTCTTTGGCTCTTTAGCCAGACCAGTTACAAAATGGGGCTGTAAAGGGTAGAAAATTTTCAAGTGAGCCAACTTCTGCTTCTGTAATCTGCTTGCTTATTCTAGGTTTTATAAATTGCCTCTTTTGGGAGCTGGCAACTGATCTCCTCTAACCCTGCATGGTAGAGAGTCAGTCGCCGGCTGGCTAATAAAGGCTCACAATTCATCTCAATTGGCTCCGTGGGTCCTTAATTTGATTGCGCCGCAACAGGCCAAAGAGAAAGCTGCTGTCAGGTGAGTAATGGCTGCTATAACAAAAATACCCCAGACCAGGTGACTTACAAAGAACAGAAATTTATTTCTCAGAGTTCTGGAGGCTGAAAGTCCAAGATCAGACTGCCAATATGGTTGGGTTCTGTGAGGACTTTTTCTCATTTCTTCACGTGGTAGAGAAATTAAGGGTGCTCTCTCGAGCCTCTTTTATAAAGGCACTAATTCCATCCATGAGGTTTCCACTCTCATGACTTACTTACCTCCCCCAAACCTCATCTCTTAACACCATCGTATTGGGGGTCAGGATTTTGGCATACGAATTCTTTGGGAATACAAACATTCCATCCATACAACTACCATCGACAAAACTTTAGTTTATCAACAGTCTCAATTCAGCATTTATAACAACCAAACCTAGATTAAAAAGTAAAAACAAAACAAAACAAAAAAGAAAAGAAAGAAAATTTGAATTTAATTTAGTCTCATTCCCAGCCTCAGCTTGGACTTGTTTCAGGTTGAAAGTCTACAATGGGAACACAGTTCTCTCTATTCTCTCACAGTTCACCTACTTTCCTACTGGTTTCTAAGAATATGCAGAAATGTCAAGGGCTTGCTGGAGTTTTTATATAAGGTTATGGGAAGTTTTAAGGGGCAGTAGAAGACAAAAATAAAGTTTTAAAAAAAGTCAGTCTACACAGCATATCTGTTCAACATGTTAGTTACACGTCTTCCCCTATCTTATCAGACCAGGAGGGCATGGTCCTTCTCTTACTCATCTTTAATTCTCCAGCTTCACAACACAGTGCCTAAAGCACAGAGGCATCAAGTGAATTTTTGTTGGGTGACTGGAAGCTAAAACACAGGTTTCCTTACTTCACAATTATACTCTTTCTATCCCACTATTTCACTGCTCAGGTGTGAAATACAACATAAAAGTGAGAAACCTAAAACAGAATGTTAAGTCTGGGATCAAACCCCCCAACAATCACAGTTTCTTCTGCATCAGGATAAACGCTGTATGGATTCAGACCAAGCCACCCCAAGATATGCCTATGTAGTATGCAAATTATTCTAAGCTAAAGGCAACCGAGACTCTGCAGGCTCACAAGACACTTCTACCTTTCTTTCCCTTGAAGAATTAAAATTAGGGGCTTGGTCCATAATGAGTTATTACCAGAAACAACCTTTTATGAACTATCTATAGGGCAGGGCAAACTTCTAATTACTGAACATCTGCTCTTTTTATCGTCTTTCTAATGACCTTCTTCCCCTCTGAAGCCCCAAGTTGCCTTACTTCATCCTTAGCTTGGAATGCCATATATACCTCATTTTAACTTTGTTCCTGAAGCTCTCATGTAATTCTCGTACATATAGAATTAAATTTGGTTCTTTTCTTGTTAGTCTGTTACATGTAGATTTAATTATTAAACCAGGCAAAAAAACTGAGAAAAAGGAAAGTTTCTCCCCACTCCCTACTCACAAAAGGTTTTAGATATTTTCATTTCTTTTAAAAGCAGGAATAATCAAATACAGCATTCCATTTATTGTGATAATTATTTTACCTTTTTAAAATTGAAATAAATGCTCTAAACATTAAGCTTTAAACATTTTCACAACTAGACACTCACATAGCCAGCACCCAGACCAAGAAACATTTTCAGCACCTTAGAAGTTCCCTTCATGAAACTTTGGTTCATTACTCTCCACCATAGGGGTAACAGCTATCTCTGATTTCTATTAGCACACGTTTTGCACATTTTTATTCTTTATATAAATGAAACCACAGTATGGATTCTTCTGTGTCTGAGTTCTTTCATTCAACATTATGTTGTAAGGCTCATCCATACTGAGTGTGGGTGTAGGCTGTTCATTCTCATTGTTCTATATATTTCCATCGTGTGAATATTTCACATCATACTTATCCAATTTTTGCTGATGATTGCCGATGGGCATTTGGGTAGTTCCCAGCTTGGGAGGATTATGACAGCAGGTATGAACATTTGAGTACACACCTAGGCATGGAATTAATGGGTCAAAGTATGAAAGTCAACCTTAGTAAATACTGCTAAACACTTTTATCAATTTATGTTCCCTCCAGCAATATGGGTTCTATCTCCTTCAACATCTAGTATTTTCCTTCGTTTTTCACTCCACTCATTCTGATAGGTATGGTTTCCAGTGTAGTTTTAAACTTGCATTTCTCTGATGAATAAAGAAGCACATTTTCAGATGTTCACTGGCTATTTGGATATAATCTTTTATGAAGTGGCTGTTCAGATCCTTTGCCCATTTTTCTATTGAGTTGAGGGTCTTTCTAAAATTGATTTGCAGGTGTTTGTTTTATATTCTAAATATGAATCCTTTGTTGAGTATACATGCTGCAAATCTACCTCCTCTGTGGGCTGCTTTTCACTCTTATTAGTGTCTTTTAATAAACAGAAATTATTAATTTTAATACAGTCTGACTTTTTCTTTCTGGTAGGCAATTTTGTGTCCCATTTAAGAAATCATCCCTACTCCAAGTCACAGTTATTCTATATTTTTCTCAAATAACATTTCACACTTAGTTCTGTAATCCAACTGGAATTGATTTTCTATACGATGTGCAAAAGGGGTCAAGATATATTTTTTTTCCTCATACGGCTATCAAATGACCCAGCATCATTTATTGAAAAGATATCATGTCCCCTGTGTACTGTATAGTGACCACTTTCTTCCCCCATCTGCCCTTTAAACAAAAATCACTGCATTGCTTAATTTCAAAAACAAGGATATTCGGTGTAGAAGATATTGAAATTTAAAGTAAAATGTTATAAAATATTGAACACCAACTCAAATTGAAAAACAAAAGTTAAAAAATAAAGGAAATGTTAAAACTCTAATAATTCCACCTCCCAGGAATAATTAACATTATGAGTATATATACATCCTGATCTTTTTTCAATGGCTAAATAGCTATGAATATTTTTTAAACAAAAATGAAAGCATACTGTCAATTCTGGGTTTTAAACTATTGTTTACTTAATATATCATGAACATCTTTGATGCCAACATATATGCATCTAAAATGTTTTAATAGCTAAACAGTATTCCTCTTTACACTATACTCCCTAAGATATATATTGACATTGGCTTTCTCATGGCCTTTCTCTTTCTTAAAAGGAGGAAAAAAAACCCCTTTAAGTTCACAAATCTGAAACCTGTTAAAATCTTAAACTTTTTAAATTCACAAATTGTAAACCTGTTGCCAATCACTTTAGAAAAAAAAACAAAAACTTCAGAGAGCAATTAGTGAAGCTGTTGAATAGTAATAGCTCAGCTTTCCTGTTCCTGCAGTGACAATTACCTGTTGAGTTATTACTTCTCTTGGAAAACCTTAGTTCAGTAGCTGAACAAACTATAGCTTTGCTATCACAACAAAAATAATAGTTTCTCAAACTCTTATTATTTTCTTCTATCTTTTAATCTTCATGTCTTCGTCCCGGATCTATTATTACATCTTTTCAAGCCCAGTTTCCTTATTGGTACAAAATGAATGAACAGACCTGCTTCATAGGGTTCTTGAGAACTAAATGAGTTAATGTTGGCAAAAGGTATATAAAACAGTACTTGGCACAGCATCAACTATTGTTATTACAAAAATGCTTTAATTCTGGAAGACTATACAACTATGTAGAGTTTTCTGTGCATTCCTTTAAGATTCATTTCTTATAAATTAAAATGCTAAGACACTATTTCATTTTTTTTTTAGGCAAGGCAACCCTTGGTTGACCTCAGGTTGCAAGGACCTTGTCAGCTTACAATTCCTTATTTTTTATTTTTTATGCTTACAGAACCTGGTCTTCCTAGGTGGTCTCCATCTAAGTACTAACCAGGCACAACCCTGTCAGATGGGATCAGGCTTGTTCAGGTGTCATGGCTGTAGACTGAACACCTATATATATTTAAAATATTCAGAACCATTTTGAGTAATAGCAACAGATATTCCTTTAACTAATTATGCTGCATAATTGTGTTTATATCTTTAAAATAGTACATTTACCTGAGATTTGGTGTCTAACTACAGTTTTTTCTCATTGTGATGGCATCAGGAAAGTCAGATGATTGGGCTCTATTATGCCCACTGTGCATAACAGTTCAGATTGCAGGCATGTGACAGTTTACAATATCTTACCTCACGTAATTTTTCTCTATACTAGGCCTGTACCTAAGAGATGGGATTGGCATTTCTGAAGCCAGTATCCTATATATATAGCAGCTAGAAACAAAAGAGATATATATACCTTGGTTGAGGCATAGATAAGTAATGAGATAAACTAAGAATCAAATGACCTATTGTATCAATTCACTGTTTTCCTGGTGGCCCCATATGATTCTTCAAGTGCCACTCCTTGAAGTTGTCAAGTCTCCCCCCAAAAGCTGCCCTGAGCCACATAGATCTTGCTCTCCTCTACTGTGTAACATAAAGATAAGAAATAGTATGTATACCTTTAGGCTGCCTGGATAGGTAATATTGTTTTATTATATAGTTACAAGGAGGACTTTCCATGAGAAGTGTTTTTTATATAAACTGCTAGAATAGAATAGGCTGAACTAGTTCAATATCAAATTAAAAGAGATGTTACAGTAAACTACTAAGATTAGAAAAAAGAGCCACAAATCTTTATCTACAATTCTCATATCCAAAAAAAGTTCTGAAAACAGAAGGTTTCTTCCTTAGTTTGAAGATAAAACCTGACCTGATGTGAGGCTCTTGATAGTCTGTAGTTATGACGTTTATTCGTGCTATTCATACATTCACCAGACATATTAGTGTATTTCATACCCTAGACAATTTTAGAACTTTTAAGTAAAATATTTTATATATACCCTATTACCTTCCTAAAATCTGAAAATCTTTTTATTCCAAACCACAACTAGTCCTAAATTCTCAAAAAAAGATTATTAGGGCAGTATTTCCGCAAACTGTGAATATGATGATTTTCCCAAACCCAAATATAGTTTCAATAAATATTTTTGTCCCACTGTATGTCCTGAGGACTAATCACCAGAAGAGAGAAAAGACATGTTAGAACAGCTGCAGGAAAAAACAAGCTGCATGAAAAACTGATTCAGGAATGATTTGCTAAGTGATATAACATAAAACATTGTATAACTATCACAAGCTAATTCACCCATAAAGACAGCATATAGCATTATTGCTAATAGTTGTCTGCATAAAAATGAAAAGGCTCATTTTTTAAAAAATTTATTATTATTTATGCCTATAGCACCTGGTCTTCCTAGGTAGTCTCCCATCCAAGTATTAATGAGGCCCAACCCTGCTTAGCTTCACAAGATCAGACATTGGGCTTGTTCAGGGTGGCATGGCCATAGACCATGGACTATGGCTCCACTGGGACAAGAACCCAGGATCTCCTGCGTGTAAAGCAGATGTAGTAACTGCTACACTATGAAACCATGTCAAAGGCTCAGTCTTTTGAAGCTTTTTTTAGATATAGTGCTTTAGGACAGGGGTCCCCAACACTCAGGTCATTGACCAGTACTGGTCCATAGCCTGTTAGGAACCAGGCTGCAAAGCAGGAGGTGAGTGGCTGGCTAGCGACTGAAGCTTCATCTGTATTTGCAGCTGCTCCCAAGCACTAGCAGCACTACCTCAACTCCACCTCAGATCACCAGGCATTAGATTCTCATAGAAGCATGGGTCCCTGGTGCCAAAAAGGTTGGGGACCACTGCTTTAGGATATTCTTATTTAGTAGTTCTTAACCTATTTAAACATTAGACTCTCCCAGAGAACTTTGTAAAAATAGTCTCACCTTCAGACATTCTGATTTACTTGATCTAAAGAGGGGTCTTGGCAACAGTGTTTTTAAAAACTCCCAACATGATTCTAAGGGGCAGCTAGAGGTTTTGAAAGTCCCAATACTCAGGTTGTACCCCAGACCAGGTGAGTCAGAATCTTTGAAGGTGAAGCTCAGAAACAAGTATTTTTATAAAAAATGGATAGGTGATTCCGAAGTATACTCCAAGTTGAAAAGCAATGGTTAAGATCCACTGAGTTGTTTGGGTTAAGAAATACCAGTGTCAATTGTTTTTTTTCTTTTTCCCTCCTCCACGAACCAAGTCAGTTGCAGATCATCACTGTAGTAGAGCCACCAATAAAGAATTCTACACTTTATCCACTCTGATGGTGGCTTATGGAATCTCCCCCCAGTTTTTCCAAGATGCGAAAGGGGCAGGGAAAGAACAATGTGGAAATCACATGAGAAATATTTTTAAATGTTTTTCGCAAAAAGAAAAAAAAAATCCATACCACATCAAACTCTTTAGCGCATAATCACAATGAAAGAAAAAATTGAAACATAGACTTCACTTTAGCTGAGGCTATAATGTAAAGAAGAGCAAACTTAAAAGGTACATCATAGGAAATCACAGCACCTTCCAGTGAATTCCAGGATAGCAAATAAAGAAATTATTATAATTTCCCAGTGACTCTTTCATCTGTTCAGGATGCTAATGCAAAGCAGATTCCTATGTATATTTCAAAGAAAGATAGAAAATACATTGAAAGTATTAAATCTGAGATAATTTCTACTGAGAGATCTACTGAAATATATAGTAAGGTACATATATAAATGGCAAGTAATGCAAGAAGTCCAGGATACTACACTTATTCAGGCTTTCAAACACATCGGTTTAAACCACTTAAAACAGATATAACATTTGGGTAACTGGCATAGTGGCATTTCTCTGGCACAACTGAGAACGATTTTAAAATTTTATCACTTTTAGTCACCACTGTGGTTTAAACAAAACAAAATTTATATCTATTATGTAGGAACTTTCAGTTCAAAAAAGAGCTTTCAGTTCAATATGTATCAATGTACAGGGACATTACAGATTCATTAATCAAGGTCCATTTAACAAAAGAAAAAAAAGGGTAACCTCTATTTAGTCTTGTTTTTCACTGGACTATTTTAGCTGTTACAAGGGACTAGAACAAGAGGAAATGTAGAATTCCATCATAATGGAATTGTTATGCCCCGACTCGTATCTCCACGAACCACCAAGAAGCCGACACCGATGCAAGAGCAAGAGGGAGTTTATTTCAGACTCGAGTCCGGACCGCAGTCCGCACACCGACGCAGCAGTGAGTAGGAGGCGGTCCCGAACATGAGGCTTCAAGGGTATTTGAAGGGAAAAATCTTAAGCACAGGGAGCGATCGATGTCTTGGAGTTACAGTACAGGATTGGTACAAGCTTGTCTCTTAGCAGGATTGGTTGGGTGATGGCGCCAAGGAACAAGGCAGGGAATTTGGAGAGTTACTTTCCATAGTTGCTCTGATTGGCTGAGTCTAGGGTGGGGTGATCGTCTTGCTATCTGCGGCCTTTCCAGGAACTGGCCTGTGCTTAAGATGGAGTCTTATATCTAAGATGGAGTCACTTTGGTTGTTCAGAATATGGGAGGAGTTGGCATTTCTCCTTTGCCATTACAATGATTCCTCTTAGAATGAAATTTGGGATTGCAAATTTAGCTGAATTTACCAGTTTCAACCTTTGTAAATGAAATAAAGTTCACTCCCTGGGCCAAAAACTCCAAGCAACTGTCGGAAGTAAGAGAGCCATAAGAACAGAAGAAAACAGATTCACTGCATTGTTATCAAGAATGGGTTTCCCTGATATGTACTTCGCCTCCTTCACTGGGCTGTTAACCACCATGCCAGTGCTTTCATCCAAACCTAGAATGGAAAAGAAGCCAAGTAAGGTGGAAAATCCAAATGATTTGATTAAAAAACAAACAAACAAAACCAATCAGCCTTTCTCTTCCAAAAAAATTTTTTTTGAAAGATTCTCAGCCACTTACAAAATGACTTTAGTAGATAATCTATACGGTGAGAAACATGGAACCCTTGATCACAAAAGCTCTCTTTGAATAAATGAGTTTCAGTATGCCTCAACACTCCTCTTAACACTGCTCAAGTTCCTTCAGAAGTACAACAGGAATATGAAAAGCAGAGATGGCATGTAACTGGCAGACAGGGCCTGCCTTCCCAATGATTCCCCTGCAAGACCAACCTGAGCACAGAGATTAGGTCTGCAAGCCTCTGCAATGGATACCCAGGATCCGGCATGGTGTTGGCACGAAGGAGGCACACCAAGGTTTACTGAATGAATTAAATTTTCCCATAGCCCACAATTTTTTTAATCCATTCGATATGATCAGAAACTTGCCTAGTTAGACCCCAGTCCAGAATAAAACCTACACTCTTTAAAAAACATGTGTTTGTGTGTTTGTGTGTGGTGTATGTATGTTTGAGTGAAGTTTCCCTTTAGTGTGAATTCTGATTCTTTGTTAGCAGCTAGGTAAGACTAATGAAATTGAGAAAACAAGCATTCTGATTGGTAGGGAGAGAATTGGCAGAACTGTATTCAGGGAAATTTTCTCCAGACTTCCAGCTCTTCATTATATAACTCAAAGAAAAAAATATCGTTGATAAAAATGTTGAGCAAAACACACTAAACAAAATGTCAGTATACTGACATGACAGGAAAGCCTCAGAAATAAAGCACAGGAAGCTTTTGGGAAAAATTGACTCTCCCATATACCTTAAGTGGGGCTAAAAACTCAGTGGGGAGGACAGCAAGCACAATGGTGTCAGAGTAGAAAAGCAGGCCATGTGTGTACAGTCAGATTAGTACAATAATTCTTTCTCAGACAGACTTTGAAAACAAATGTAAGAAGGGGGCATTAAAACGATTTGATCCCAAATATTCTGCTTTCCGGGGATCAGGAGAAGTCCCATTAGGAAAAATGTCCGTTTCCCGCACTATCATATCCTCCCCACACAGCTTCTACTCATTGCTCTGCAGGACCAATTCTCTTTCAATTAATTGAGAAAAAAAAATTAAAAAATCAAAATTGTAGAAGAGATTTTGACCTACCATTCCTGGTCCCTCGACTCCCTGTGTCTTTGGAATTGTTTTCGTCATATCATTCTTTTTCTTTTCATATCTCTTTCCCATTTCTTTTATACACCAATAAGTTGCAATAATAAGATTTTGTTCTCACCAGTAAATTGCATTGTAGCTCCTAAATATGAGTCTACAATTGATCCCAGTAATCCAGCCAGACCCCCAAATGCAATGATTGGCCACTGGGGAGCAGAACTGTCCAAATCATTAACAAAAATCAACTGTGTCAGGAAATAGGCGATGCCCACAAAGGTACCACCAAGGAGACTGGAAGCAAGGCCCACCATTGTAACCCCACCATTGGTCCCTGAAGAAGAAACACACGGATAAAATCATACGGTTAACAATCAGCAAACACATAAAGGCAAGGAAAGCAAAAGCTCAGTATTTACTCAAACAAGACTAATTTAAAGAAAGGCTTCTGATTTAATCCAAAGATCCTAAGACCATAAGATCATAAGACCTCAGCATCCGCTGACATTCTAAGCAGTAAAGTAAAAGAGGTCAGTGGAGCCAGACTGACTGGTTTCAATCTCAATTCTGTCATTTCCAAGCTATGTGACAGTGAAATTACCTAACGTTTCTATGCCTTAGTTTTCTTGTTTGTTAAGATGGAAATAATAAAAGAATTCACATAATTATTAGGAGTATTAAATGGTAACTCATGTAGAGCATGTAGAACAATTCCTTGCATATAGTAGGTACTCAAATATGTTAGCTGTTCATGATGATAATGAAGAGGGAAAAAAGGAGAGGTAAAGAAGGCAAATGAAAAGGAGATAGAAGAGGAGAAAAAAGAGGAGGAGGAAAGAAGAGGAAGGGACAGGAGGAGGTGATGACAGAGACAAAAAAGGAGGAGTAGCAGTAGTTCAGAACAGTAATGGGGAACTAACATACATGGTAAAACACTGATCACATAATAATGGCCCTCAAGAAACACCTTATTTTCTCCGTTTCCCACTGATATTTCTGTGAATCATTCTACATGTTTTTGTATTGTTTATCTAGGACTTGCTAACATTTCCTGTAAATATTATTTATTATCACCAATATAAAAGTCTACGGTAATTTTCTAACTAAGAAGGCTAACGAAAATTCTTAAAAGGCTCTTTAAAAAGAAACACGATAAATCAAAGGTTTTATTGTTAATTTTCATACTAAAACTCACCAATTGGAACTTTCTCCCAAGTTGTTATTAGCCTTGGAGAGCTTTTACTCAGAACAGGGCCAACTTCTGAAGCCCATGTGTCTCCAGCAGAGCAGGCCAGTGCAGCCAAGAGAGACAAACACATCCAAGAAGCCGTGTACTGCTTAGAAAAATCTATTGGGATTTCCCCAGGGCCATTTTCTATCATGTACAGTAGGGCTAGCTCTGTGGCTACAGCTCCATTACAGAATACCTGAATCCAATTCCTCTGCCCACCTAGAAGCAAACAAGTAGATAAAAAGGACAAGAAATGTTTTTTCCTCAGAAGGAATATCATTGCAGATATATGAACTTATATTTTAACATTTAATAAAAGAAAAACGACTAAAATTTTTTAAATAACTGAAAGTGAGATAGTACCTTTGCCCACATTCTAAATTGTTTTAGAAAATTAATGACAGACTTCAATGCTTCTAAAATTGTGCTGTCACTTGCTATTGTGGCGAAGTAACGACAACCTAAATTATGCTTCTACTTAAAGTAATTCTCAGATAAAATTTATCTATTTCAACAGTCTAAACATATTTTGGTTCGATCTTATGTTAGGATGAAACAAAGTTATTACTGTTTTAAATAATGCCAAACATAATACATTTTACCTTCTTTATATTCTGAATCTAGTCGCTTCTTTATTTCTCCCTTCCATTTAGTGAGTTTCGAAGAAGAAAGGAAAAACATCAGCAAAGAGGCAAAAAAGCTGAAATTTGAAATGGTTAGGATAAATCCAACCACCAGCCCTGAAAGAAATACATATTCATACGGAATTGTAATTAGTCTATATATTAATGCTGTGATGAAAAGAATGCATTTTTATAGGTTATTTTCACATTAAAAACTGAAATGTACATTTCCATTTTTACCAAGATATTACCAAACAGTAAACAATGTCAACTTGATTAAATTGAGATGATTTTTTTACCACATTTTGACCTACTTTCAAATAGACTATACTATATAAATACATCATTTTAGATACTTTTAAATAATCAAGTTGCAGAACGCAGTATGATATTATTATTATTAAACAGTATGTTGTAAATATTATACTGTAACAGTGTAAAAAATGCATTTCAATAACATCTTCCTTGTTCACATCTCCCCTCTTTATTCTAGCTGTTACTACTTTGGAAAATATGTTTTTATGGTTATTGGTATCAATTCCTCAGTAAGTCAGCCCCAAGGACAGGGCAGAGAGTGATATCCTCAGGTGCCAGCTGCCTAGGAGTAAATAGCTCCAAGGCTCCCAAGAAGAAAAAAAAAAAAAAAATATTGCCGCTACTGTACAGATAACATAGCTGTCCACCAGAAACCATATTTCTTTGTGCTAGACGCTAACAGCTAACTTTTGCTTTTGTAATCTGCTTGCTTGCTTGACCAAGGCCAACCAGGATGTAGTTTTGGGCTTTATAAGCTGCCTCCTCTGGAGGCTCGGGGCTGACTCTCTAGTGGGGAGGGTCAGTCGCCAGCTGGCTAATAAAGGCTCGTAATTAATCTCAATTGGCTCCGTGGGTCTTAGATTTGAACGTGCCACAACAATACAAATACGGCTAGTCTGAAAAAATTCCAAATTAATGGTGGTTTCTCCAGAGAGGTAAGATTATAAAGTCTTTCAGGTTTCTATTTTTTATATCCCCCCCATAGTCTGAGATTTATTTTCTAATTTATAAAGAAAATTAAAAAAAAAAAACCTTTTTATAATTTTCTAAGAATTTTCACATTTCTGTTGTTGAGCCTTACAAACTGAGAAGATATAGCACTTCTCAGCTAAGTTTTCTCACTTAAATCTATGAAAATAATTCTGAATTGCCTGTGGAACTAAAAATGGAATATGTTCTGTGAATGTGATTTTAGATTTTGAGACTTGTTTGGGCAAAGAAGAGGATAGCCTTAATTTTCCCATCAGTAACCAATTTCAAGGAAGTTTTTTTTAAAACCTATTGTTCGATCAGGAAAACAAACAAGGGAATCTTACGTTTCATAACACAGAAGAGGAATAAAAAGAAAGATTTGTTCTTGCTATTACAGAAATATGGAAAAAGGCCATGACATCAACTGCTAAATCAGTCAAACAAGCTTGAGACTTAAAGAACTTTCTGTGAGTTGTTTAAGTAAGAAATTATAAAGCATCTCTCTAGGTAATTGTATAAGAAAAGTGTAAACATATGTTGAAATTGGCTTTTTAAATCACCCAGAAATTCTTTAAAGACCCTTTGTCACAAAATTTCAAAGTGTTTTTGTGAGTAAAACTCAGTGGTGGAGATAGCAAAGTACGCTCATTTCTATTACCATAATGGTTATTTAATCCTACAAATATGACTAAGAAAGAGGATTCTGGGAGGAATCCTGGAGAAATAGGAAGCACCAAGAATATGTCTTCCCACCCCGCCAATAATTGGACTGGAAAAATATGTCTGCTAAAACTATTTTAAAACTCTGAGGTTTGTAACCTCAAGGGAAAGGTTTGAAAGGGAAACTGCAATCAAGTTTTGTCAATTTCAGCTCTTAGCAGAGTAGCAGCTCCCAGTCTACCTCCCTCAGCCATGTGGTGGGCAGTGTAGGAGCAGCCTGCACACAGCTTGTGGGAGCCAGGTGGGCAATAAGGACCTTCTTTTCCATATACCAGGATTTGTATTCTCATCACTGATTGCTACTTCTAATCACAGAGGTACAGACACAGAGTCTGGCAGCCATTGTTGCTCTCCACCCCACAATGCTGCCAGCCCCTCCCTATCTGCCTGAGATGACTTTCAGAGGATTTAAAGGGCTGACACCAACCCCCTTTCATTTTTCTGTTTTCCTGCATTTTGAGAGCCAGACATTAAAGACTAGAACATTCAAAAGCAATTTCATTTATAGAGGATATAAGGAAGTCACTGTGCATACCCAAGGAAAGGCACAGGCTCGGAAAAGACTGAGAAGGCATTAGGTTTACACCTTAGCACAAGGAAAGCCTATGACAATCAAAAACAAAACAAAAAAAAGAGCAAACCCTGGGGACAAAAGAGATTCTGATTTCCAGAGTTATCACATTATTCGACTTAAATGTCCAGTTTTCAACAAAAAATATCAGCGGCATACAAAGATATAGGAAAGTATGGCTCATCTAAAGGAAAAAAAATAAATGAACAGAGATTGTCATTGAGAAAGGCCAGAAGGTGGGCCTGCTAAACAAAGACTTTAAAACAACTGTCTTAAAGATACTCAAAGGACCAAAGGAAGATATGGAAAAAGTAAAGAAAATAGTGTATGAACAATATGGAAATATGAATAAAGAGACAGAAAACCTAAAAAGAAACCAAAAAAAAAAAAAAATAATAATACTGGAACTAAAAAGGCAAAAACAAAAATAAAAAATTCACCAGAGAGTAAAGGGCACATCGGGCAGAAGAAACAATCAGCAAATTTGAATACAGGACAATGGGAATTACCATCTGAAGAACAAAAAGAAAATTAACAAAAAGTGAATAGAGCCTGAAGGACCCGTGGGACACCATAGAGTAGATCAACATACACATGTGGGAATTCTAGGAGAAGAGGAAGAAGGCAGAGAAGTTATTTGATGAAGTAATGGCTAAAAATTTCCCAAGTTTTATGAAAGATATGAATATAAATATGCAAGAAGTTCAACAAACTCCAAGTAGAATGACTTCAAAGAAATCTGCATTGAAACACATTATAATAAAGTTGTTCAAAGACAAAGAGAGAATCTTAAAAGCAATAAGAGGCAAACAACTTGCCACAAACTATTTATCGTCAGTAAGATTATCAGGAGGTCAGAAGGTCAGAAGGCACTGGGCTTATATATTCAAAGTGCTAAAAGAAAAAAAAGTGTCAGCAAAGAATCCTATATCCAGCCAAACTATTTTTCAAATGGGAGGGAAAAATTAAGACAGAGTTTTAATATGTTATGGATGTTAAACTGGCAAAAATTTAAATTAGAGTGTTATAACTTTAGAATGTTAAATGTAATTCTCATAGTAATCACAAAGAAAATAGTTATAGAATATACACAAAATGAAATGAGAATGGAATTAAAACATTTCAGTACAAAGAATTAAAACACAAAAGAATACAATAATATAGGAAATGAGGAACAAAAAAACTATAAAGCATATAGAAAACAAACAGCAAAATAACAGAAGTCTTTCCTTATTTGTAATTACTTTAAACATAAATGCATTAAATGCTCGACTAAAAGACAGACTGGCAAAATGGATAAGAATCAACAATCCAACTATATGCTGTCTACTTTAAATCGAATGACACAAATGGGTTGAAAGAAAGTAAAAGGGCTGAAAGAGATATTCCATGCAAATAGAAACCAAAAGAGAGCAGGGTTAGTTATACTAATATCAGACAAAATAAGACAAGCTTTTACACACACACACACACACACACACACATTTTTTTAAGCACTTCCTTTCTTTTTGGTATAACAAGATGTTCTACATTTATCCCAAATCTACTTTGCCCCAGCCCTAGAAGGTGTCATTTCTTTGAGGAGTTCTAGTTTATTTCAGTGGGGGAAATGAATATTAGAAGTCAAGATCTAGGCTTACAATGTGCTCATTGCTACTAGGGTATATTTGCTTTTTGTGGACAGGGCAAATAAATACACACATATGTATATACAAATATACACACACGCACATATATATGCATACATATACATGTGCAGCACATATAAATGTAAATACCCATATATATATAGTTTATAAATCATGAGATTACACTAATAACTCCAATTACAATCCATCTCACAGGCTCTCTCTTGCTTTTCCTCATTTCATATTTGTAAGCCTCTTCCTCCCTAGTAAGAACCCTGGCTTCAATGACAATTTCACTCATTTGTTCAATCCTCTATTACATCGGTTTTAGAATTGCTTTACCCTTACTACAACAAAAAGGAGTCTATCAAAAATAGTTTTGGATTGGCTTGCGATTCTCCCATTCTTCTAACCTAAAAGTGAAGGAATAAAGACAATGTTCATCTTACTTTTTTTTCCCCCTTCAGTGTGCTTATGGTATTAACTTAAAATACAATTAGGTTCATCCGTTTTAGTTTGCTTTCAGTTTTAGATTTTTCCCATCTTTACTGATTTAATTTTATTTCTTGAATATGTAGAACACTGGCATGTTTTCAAAAATCAAGTTTACACTTCCTCTCATATCCCTCCTGCTCTCCCTCTATTCTTTGTAGGTAAACCAACATCACTGTTTTTCAGTTTATCATTCCTGTTTCTTTTTATAAAGACAACCGGACCTATGCAGGTTTGTTATTTTCCTTTCTTCCTTACACAAAAGGTAGCATTCTCTATATGTTCTTTTTTAACTTTTGAGCTCACTTTTGATACTAATTTTATAGTCCTTCTTTTAGGGAGAGAACTATTCTACTACTGAGCACTTAGATCAGTGGCACTCAAAAAATTTACATTCTGCTTTGTAAATTGGTCTCATGAGTTTGGCTGCTTCAAGTCTAAACTTGAGTTTAAACCTCCAGTTTAGACCCAGTTTGTGATTCTGACAAAAAATTCAAGTTTTAGCCCTGCAGGGTTGAGAACCAGTTTCCCAGAATGTGATAACCACACCAAAGCACTGTTATTGGGTGTAGCACTATCCAGGCTGCTTGCTTATATATTTAACTATAAATGCTTCCATCCCTGATTAACTACGGTTGACAATTTCTCTTCTCTGTAACTCATAAGATAAACACATTCAGTTTTTCTATATGAAGATTTTTACTAAATAACACGTTAACCAAAATTATAGTAACGGAATAATAGATATTAAATGTTAAATACATTAGTATTTATTTAATAAATACGTATTAAGTAATATTTTGTTAAATAATAGAACAGGGTACCAGGGTCCTATTTCTGTAGTAGTGCTTTTTATTGGTTAACTCATGGTTCAAGTACCATGAGTTACTGAGACACTGAATGAATGACCCTTGGTTCAAGTACCATGAGTTACCGAGACACTGAATGAATGACCCTTCCAGAGATACTCAATTATTGGCATTTTACTTAAGTCTGGTACATTTTAACTGAGAATGCAAGAAATAGGGTTATGCTGTGTATACTAATGAAGTGCTTCAGTTCTGGGGCTGAATAGTCTGGAGTTCAAACCCTGGCTCCTCTCTTACCTTTGCATGACTAGGAGAAGCTACCTAACCTTAAGCCTGGACTTTTTATTATTAAATAAGAATAACAATTCCTACCATGTTGGCTTGCTGTGAAAACTTAAAAGAGGTCATTTTTATAACATACATATATTATCCAACATGTAGAAAGCCCTGAGTGTTAACTAATATCATGGGTAGTAATAGTTGTAGTGGTAAAATCTCAACAATAACACTATTTTTTTGTAAGTATGTATTATTATTATTAAAATACCTTTAAAATTTATTGTTATCCAACCTTTAAGTTTTTTCGATTGGCTTTTAAAATATTATAAAAGTAGTACATGACTCTTGGAGGGGCAAGTCAAACATGTGGAAGTATACAAAGTAAAAATCAAGGTGTCTCTCTCTGCCTCCCTCCGAACTCCCATCACTTTTTTATGGATAGTCACTGCTAACAATTTATTCCATGGTCTTTAAACCCCAAGAAGTTGGCCTCAAAACAACCTAACTTGAAATGTTATAAAAGTCGCCTACATTTTTTTACTTCAACCACCTTAAAATATTACATGAAATGATCAATGTTTTTCACCTTGATGATAGGTTTGGAATGAGAAAATAAATTGAAGGCTTTACAGGAATGATTTCTTTAATGTCATTTAAAAATGTCTGGGAACTTTGGGGGATGTCTAAACTTTTAGAATAGTAACTGCTATCTCTGGTTTGTGTCTACTCCACCTCCCCAAGCCAACTCTCCAATCTCTAAGTGTCACTGATAAGAAGTTAATATGTATGACACTAAGGCTCTATCAAAGCATTTGAAGACTCAAGAATTTAGGCTGACTTCTACATCTAAAACAGGTAAATTCTATACCTAACAGATGCCACCTAACAGATGCTGTTGAGTAAAACAACACTGTCTACAGATGTCTCTGAGAATGGGAGTAGAGTTGCAACCAAAATCTCAACCAATGTGCCTTGGGTATAATCTCTGGCAGGACTGAAATTTTATAATTTAATAAACTCAAATCTAATCAATTGTACCATATGTAATTTGCCTAGAAAAAGCCTGTGGGGATCAAAAAAGGCTGGTTAGGTCTAAATAGAAAACACTGACAAGAGAATAATTCTGAGGTGTCCTTATTAAATTTAATTACACAGGCCCAGAGGGTGGGAAAAAGAGAGTAGGGT
This sequence comes from Rousettus aegyptiacus, assembly GCF_014176215.1. Lineage (NCBI taxonomy): Eukaryota > Metazoa > Chordata > Mammalia > Chiroptera > Pteropodidae > Rousettus > Rousettus aegyptiacus. Next base: position 115,244,039 of record NW_023416295.1, read on the forward strand.
AATTAACCTGCTGTGGTCCAACTAACAAAAGACCTCTCAAATTTCTGTGTATGTTGGAGTTCTGAATTAACTTCCAGGAGCCTATCTAAAAAGAAATAGCTAACCACCAGATGCCACTGCATCCTGCTTATGCATCTACTTTTGGGACTGTTGCCTACAAGTAATCAAAAGTAGTAAATATTCCTTCCTTACGGACTGTGCACCTATCCTATAACTGCCCATGGATCACCTCCTGTTAAGGGTGGAAAATTTTCAAGTGAGCCAACTAACTAACTAAGTCAGCTACAGGGAAGAAATATATTTAGATACCAGAAGTTGTCCTACTTGCTTGGGTGTGGTTTTAGAAAATGTATTGTATAAGATACGAAGATGGCCAGTGTCTGCTTCTGTAATCTGCTTGCTTGTTTGATGTAGTTTTAGACTTTATAAGCTGCCTCTTTTAAGAATGTAAGGGTGAAGACTTCCCAGTAAAACAGTAACAAGGAGGTGATTCCTCTAGGCACCACAGCCCCCAGGAGGAGGTGCAACATTCCAGGATACAGATAACAAGACTGTCTACCACGCTATGTTTAAGCTAGCAATTCCCCAGATACATTTATCTTTGTGAAGGACATTAATGGCTAACTTTTGCTTTCTGTATTTTTCTTACTCTCTTTGTTCTAGGATGTAGTCAGAGGCTTCATAAACTGCCTCAAACAAAGACCCCGGAGCTGATCTCCTCTAACCCTGCGTGGTAGAGAGTCAGTCCCCGGCCGGCTAATAAAGGCTCATAATTAATCTCAATTGGCTCTGTGGGTCTTAGATTTGAAAGCACCACAACACTCCTGCTGTTCCTTATTTATAAGCCAATATAAATTCTTTCAAAACTGCTGACATCATTAAAAGAGCTCCAAATGTCAGCTCCAAGGCAGAAGACATTTTTGTCTTCTCTATCTAGCTCAGCACCTGGTCTTTTTTCTGGCTATCACATGGCTCAATAAAACCTTTAAGAAAAGCTTTTGGCTGCAGGAAGGCCAAAAGAACCAGAGGCTAGCTGACTTGTTTAAAACCAAAGAATGAGATCCTTTGATCTGCGGATTTGCATTACTGTTTCTCAGATTATGTACTCACCAAAGCAACCTTCTAATTATAATCTGATTTCCCAAGTAGCCTGACTATAAGAATAGGATATGTCGAACAGTGATGTTTGTATTCCAGTTGGCCTGATAATCCTATATTTTATCTGATTAAAGTAGCATTCTGGCTCATATATCAATCCCTTGTGACGATTAGCAGCATAAACCAGTTTTTCTTGACTCTGTTGAACTCTGGTAACAGAATGAGGTTTCTATTTCAGAAAGAATGAACACCAGACCTGAACTATGGTGGCAAAAAAGAGGTTAAGGCCACCCTTTTGAGATCACGAAGCAAAATCACTGGATTTTTCTGATGACACTCCATTGGCTGTGCACTTCCAGTACACTTATAGCATCTCCTCCTGGAGATGAAATGCCTCAAACCGATCTTATTTATCATCTTTCTCCCCTGACTAGAAATGTACGCTCTCTGACAGCGGGGTTTTTATCCATTGTGTTCAATATTATATCCAAAGTGCCTGGCATATAGGGGACCCTCACTAAATATCTGTTGAATGACTAAATGAAAAAATGGTAAACCATTAAATCTAATAGTCTTGGCAAGTAAAATTAAATTCAAAGGAACATACTAAGTAACCAGACTAGATAATACTTCTTTGGAGCAAATCACCTGCACAGTGCTTTGTATGTGCACTTTCCCACATGTCCCCTCATGTGATCTTCTCCGTATTCTAGAAATACTCTCAAGGAGACCAGAGCCCTCCCCTTCAGTGCTCACCTTAAGCACTGCCTCAACCCCTCCCCTCCTTCTTCTGTTATCACTGAGGTTTGTGTTCCTGTGTCATGGAAGACTCTAAATACCTAGATCCTGGGGAAGTTATGAAACTCTTCTGAATCTCAAGCATACTAAAGACATGCTATGGCAAATATTTTACATGGATGACTTCTCATAAGTCAATGCTATAGGTACTATTATCCCCTCTTGTTTTACAGATGGGAAAACTACAACATTGAAAGTTTAAGTGACTTGCAGTTATACTCCATTATAGTATTCCCAAGTACTATGATATATACATTGAATCAAGATTAGTTTTTTGTCTTTATGGAAAAAAAGAGCTACAAAAAAAAAGGATACCAATATTCCATAAAACGAAATGATTAGGAAAAGAGTAGAGGTTTTCAAATCAATCTACATATGTTTCCTAAGCACCTATTATGTGTTATACTATTCAAAGAAGCATAAGATACACTCTGTCCTCAGGGAATTTATAATATGGTTGAAAGTAGATAATAAATCACTAACAGCGAATGTTTAAGATTTTATAGTTAACAAAGACATGTTCCCACACATTATCTTGTTTGAACTTTGTCAATAAGTTCCAAAAGGACCCATTTCATAAGAGATAAAGAAGAATGAGACTTTGAGGAGTCAGGTGGCATGAAAAGTTGAGAGAGATAGACAAGTGGCAGTTGTAAGGTTCAAACACTTATTTTCTAATTCTAAATCAAGCTAGGTAGGAGAGGTGTTAGAGGCCCTAAGGCTAGAAGGCAGAAGAGTAAAGGTAGTAGAAAAGAAACAAAAGTAGATATCAAAAAAAAATAAGAGGAGAAGCAAGGCAATATACAACATGGAAGCCAAAGGAAGACAGAATTTCAAGAAGGACTTGACCCTTCTTGCTAGAGGTCAGGAATAATAAAAACCAAGGCAAGCCTATCTGGAAAAGGACATTTTTAGCAAAGTGTAATTGTTATTAGATTCAAGCAGTGATTGTTCAAATTATTTGCTATAAATGAGTTAATACTTCCAAAGTGCTAACATCAATACCTTATAGTATGTACAACATAAACATTTGCAAAACAAATAAAACATAACCATTCTTGATACTTATTGATTTTGTGGTAAAATTCACATAAAAATGTCACTATGTCAGTTAGATATTTTTTCTAATGGCTCCTTTATTGTACACCTATGAGGAGTGCTCTAATGTTTTTGCTAGCAGATAATTTAAACCAACTAAAGGAACAGGGAAATCAAGGTCTTCAAAAGCCTATTGTATTAACTTGGCATCAATCAGAAAGTTACACTAAAAGAGTATGTTAATTTCTGAAATTTAGACAGACTAGGAAAGCTGAGCAATGCATAACTTTATCATTGTCTAAAATATATAACATTGTTATTTAAATATTTGGAATTCAGAAAACATAAATTTAAATTGTATAAGCATTTATTATATGGTTAAATATTCAAAAGGAAAACATACCTCCTAAAGCCCCACTGTGATCTAGACTTTTCTTTCTAAAGCCATGAGAGATGATCAAAACAGGAACAACAACAGAAAACAGCCAACGCCAAGGAGATATAGGCTGTAGGTTACCTGAAAAATTATAAAGGTAGAGCACAAATTGTGTGAGGCCTGCACAAGTTAGGCTTGGATGTAAACTGTGATAATTGTGTTCTGGATTAAAATACTGTTAATAACTAGAAAAACTGAGATGAAGTCACCAAAGTAAAATATTGATGTTTAGATTTGTATGTTTTCAGAGAGACTATATACTATTGGGAATAACCAAATAAGTCCTGTCCAACTTTTGGGAACCATTTACAACTATTTATAATAAGGAATATTTCAAATATATTTGGAGATTTGAACTATATAGAACTTTCATAAGTGTATCCAATTATTCATTTCTTCCTTTCAGAGATTTTTTTTTAAAGTAATATTTTCATATGCTATACATCTCAGGATTCAATGGTTAGCTACTGATTTTTTCCAAAGGTTGCATCCAGCTCACAGGTGTTGTTCCATTAGCATGTTTTCAAATAATTTGAGACAGTACTTAAAAATTAGGAGATTTCATATAAAAATCCAGATCCTTGGCTTCTGTTTAAAAAACCAGAAGCTCAGGCTCACTTGGCAGAATTGACTACAGATGAAGACAGGACGCCTCTTTCAGATAGGTCATGGTTTTCCAGGTTGAAGTCCTCACAATTCCTGACAGACTCCTAAACACCAAGGTTGAGTGATGACAGCAAGGGAAAATGTCAACTATTGTTTGTGTCCATGTTTCTACTGAAAATGGAAAAATGAAAGACAAAGAGGGCTAAATGTTCAAAAAAATAGGGAAAATCCTATTTCCGCAAAACTATTCCCATGTGTGTAACATGCAAATATCTGGGACGGCATCACTTATCTGCATCAGGTGCTTGGCTCCAAGTGGCACTTTAATGCTGTTTTATGCTAATTAGTTCAAGTCGGTAATACTGCAATTAATGAAAACCTTCTCTTGCCATCTCCTCCCCAAACCTTCAGCCCCCACTGTGACTATTAATGAACAGCCCTGAAAGACTGAGCTGGCAATCACTTATGATATAACCATTTATAATAGTTCACATTCTCACTCTACGTCTCACTTTTTCTTTTGAACTGAACAGTATTCTGATTTTACAGGAAATTTGTGTAAAGGCATACTATGCTTTAAAGCAGATTCAAAATTTTAAAGATCTGAGTTCAGAGTTCCTTATATTTATGCAAAGTGGCTTCAGACTTTAAAAAGAGTCTTCTTTTGAAGACAGCAAACAGCAGATAAATCATCCAAATGTAAGCCTTATACCATCTTTTACTTTTACAGGACACACGAAACTGATAAACTGCATTATTAATATTCTTATTAAAAACATCACTGCAATTGCTTTACAAAACTGTTTCACTTCACCTACTTCTCACCATGACAGATGTAACAATTACGTGAAACATAAAATGGAAAGGGTATAACTAGTATTACCACAACAATACTTATGAAAGGCTTTAAAAAGTACTGTTTGCTTTCTAGTAAATTAAATCTAAGCTGTAGAAGTAAACACAATCGATAACCATTCAGAGGACATGAGTTTTGGATTTCACCACCCATTCGATGATAGAAAAACGGCTTAGAACATTTATACTTACCATAATAGGTGCTTGCAGTCATAGACATAATCCAGAACGCTAAAGAAATGCAAATGATCAGGCTCAATATAACTATATTAGTTATCATCTTTATATATTTTTTGCATATATTATCATCAAGATCTGTCATGGGGAAAAAAAGGCTATAAGCACCTGGAGGGAAAAGCATATACCATTCCTGAGAAAAAGTTATTCAAGTCGCCAGCAAAACACTTGTGAACACAAATGCCAACGTCTTCCACCTATCAAAAAAATAATATAAACCCGAACTATTTCTGGAAACTTGCTGGTGGAGAGCTCAAATTCGTCTGGGCGAGGTTAACGTTTCACCAGAAAAGCAAGGAACGTCCTCAGACAGCCCGGTCCTAGACCGCAGTCACATTACACCAGAAAGCAGAAACAGCCAAAGCGTGGTCCCGGGGGTGGCAACCTTCGCCCCCACCGCCCGCCCCTGCGCGCCAAAACAGGCAAGTCGGTAGCCAAAAAGTGGAGGACGTGGAGTCGAGACCGGGGTGAGTCTCGGCGGCGAGCTAGGGCGCGACGGAGGGCAGTCACGTCCCGATGGCCGCCCGAGCGGCTCGAACGTCTAGCTCCGACGGGCCAGAGTCAAGGTCTATAGAGCTCAGGCCGTGTCTCGCCGCGTCTCTGCTCGCTGCGTCGCCTTGTTTACGCGCATGCGCCGTGGTCGCGCGAGGACGTCGCCTAGCTCACGTGAGCGTTTTAAAGGGCGGCTCCAAGAGCCGGCGAGTAGGCCGGAGTTGTAGAGGGTTGCGGGCTGGACCTTGAGGATTTATATTTCTTCTCAGAATAGTGTAACTGTCTCGAACCTTAGGTCCTAGCGTTGAGGACACATCCAAACGCTGAAAAGTGAAATCGCCGCCTGAGTAGTAATACAGTAAAAGAATGCAAATAAATTTAGGCCTATAAGTCCATTTCAAGCATAATATTCAAGTACTTCCTTTGTCCATGAGGAGTGGATGCCATATAATATGGGGTTTTTTTTTGTTTGTTTTTTAAGGAGGGAGGTATTGTGTTGTAAAAACTGAATTTTATGACTGAGAAACCTTTAGTACCTACTGTGTGCTGGCCTCTGCTGGCTGCTAGAGGCATAAAGCTAAAGTTAGAAATCGTTCTGCTATTGAGCTCTCAAATTATTGTCATGATACCACTCTTCAATGTGGACATCTGTTCCCACGCCTCTTATATTTGGAGCGTTTGCATTGTCGATTTAGAAAGCAGAACATTTTTTTATCAGTAACGATCCGAATCTCGTGGCTGAATACACGTTTTATTTGAAGTTGACTTTTGTTTGCCTGGGTAAACAGTAACTAATTGATAATTATATTTATGAACTTTTTAGTTAATTGGTGACAATGTAAGAAGAGGCAAATCAATTTCAGACATAACACTCAAAAGTGTTTAACTTTTAAAAAACTCACACTATTTAACTTTCAAAATACATGCCAAGACAACATGCTTTCTTTAGTAAGGAATATAATTAGTTAACTAAGAACCGAATTTGTGAAGTAGCACTAAATAGTAGTGGCCTTCTCTTACTAGATGACATGTGGGTATGGTCTTTATACAGAAACATAGTATATGCCTAGTTTTTGTCTCAGTCTTTTCAGCACAAGTAAATAATTACCTAAGAACGCTGATTGGCCAATATCAGCAATACCAAATGATTACTATTATTAATAAAAGCTAATTTTTTTGTGTGGTTTAGCGTATTTGTTTTTGTCTCCGCTTGGACAAAATTATGAACCAATCTTGCTTTTTGCCCCTCACTTCATCATAATCATAAGGTAACATTGTCTGATGTTGGTGTTCTGAGATTTTTATGTCCAGCAGAAAATCATGGCCTCACTGTGTCAGGCCTCTCCTAACAACGCTGAAGTCTAGACGTGTCAGACTAGTTCCTGGATGTCTCAGACTAGTTCCTGGATGCCTTCTTCATGACTACTTGGCTAAAATTGCACATGAAATAATAGTGCCAGTGACAAACCCTTCAAATGAATATCTCTTCCATTTTTCCCCAGTGTCCAATTATTGCTGTTGTTCTCCATAAACAAGTTATTCTAGCTTAAATCTAAAACAATGTGGAAGAAATAATGTAGTTAAGATATACTTATTCTTTTTCTAAAAAACTGTGATTTTAATATGATTTTTATAGACTTTGACAATCTTAAAAATTTCAACAAGTACTTTTTCTATTTACTTTAAAATCCATTTTCTAGCAACAGAATTTCTGGTTAAGCATTTCCTAAACTATATTCCTGGAGATATTAGTAGGTATGCTACCCACTACCCTCATTCCCAATCTGATAAAATTTAAGGTTGAGAAATTTTGTATTTTCATAAGACTGTAAGAATGTATTATTAAAGGTTCTGAGAAGTTGAGAAAGTTGAACACCTTTGTTTACTTTCCAACAGAGTTAATTGTTTTACTATAGATTGCTTCCCCTTAGAAAATATGACAATTTGAGAATTTCTATAGTAATCAGAGCCAATTCATTGTTGCATTAATAACCTTTAAATGTAACAATATAAATACCTACTTATGTTTTTGATGTAATCAAGTTTGGATTTTTCTGGGGTAGACATTTGGTACTTAATACCAATTATAAAAATCATCTCAATGGCGAAAATCATTTACCATTGTTAGGAAAATATCAGTGGATTCTATGTATAATCCCTTTGAATTTAAGCCAAAGGAGTGGTTTAGATATTCTGAAATCTGCTGATATTTGAATGCCTAATATATACATTAGATTCCAGAGGCCAAATAAGAAAAAAAAACAAAGCACAGTGCCTCAAAGGAACATAGATGAAAATAGACATGTAGACAATTACATTATAATAATATGATGACTTTATCCAACTTACGTATAAGTCAGGAATCAAAGAGTAAGGCATTTATGTCACTTTGGTGACACAGAGAGAGTGTCAGAGCTAAGACTTGAAGGATGACAAGGAGTTTGTTAAGTAACCAAGCTAAGGGAAGGGCAATTTGTAAAGGTTTGGTGGTTAAGATCATTAAAATAGGAAGTTCGAAAGAATGGAGTAGAGTTGGAAATAGGCTTGAAATATTTTCTAACTAATTAAACCGAAAATTCATGTGAAAGGTACATATCTATTTTCCTGACATTAAACCTAAAGATTAAAAAAAAAAAAAACTTGGAGCATAAATTTTAAAATCCTAGGCAGCAAACTGAAGACTGATTTGTCGTATGATTCAACTCATTCTAAAAGGACATTAGGAAGAGGGTACCAAACAGTGAGGACAGGAATAAACAAATGGGTATTTTTTTCCAGTAGCTTTGAGGACAGGGACCATGTCTATCTGTTCATCCTAGTTTACTCTATGTCTCTTAGTGAATGATAAGATAGTATGTTTTAAAATATTAGACAATACCTTAAATATCAGAAAAAAATTAAGAAAAATCACATCATTTCCTTTTGTTATTAAAATAATGCTTTGATAATCATATTTACAAATAAATCTTTGTGTTAGCCTCCAACTATTGTCAGGATAGACAGAATTTTAATAGCCCTTCATTATATTTGGTTTAGATTGCATAACTGGCATTTAAAAAGGTGCAAATAATCTATAATGTATGTTTAGGTATAACGAGCAATAAAAATGATAATAATTCCTCTTCCAGGCTTTACACTAACTTTCTTTTATTTACAGTTTACTTCGATTTAGAGAGAACTTCTATAGAAGTATTTTAGAGGGTCAGTTTAGGGGAAGGACTTCCACAGATATGTACATTTTTATGAAATAATAGGCATGATAATAATGTCCTTGGAAAAAAGTTTTTAATATCAACATACTCAGATTACATTTTGTGAATATAATATGCAATTGTTTAATGTACATTTTAAAATCATTAATTTTAGAAAGTTTCCAACTGTCTAAATACCAAAAGAATCCCATTTTCTGGCATAAAGATAAACCATTTTCTATATTATACCAAAATTAAAATTTACCCGTATTCTTACATTGAGAAATGACATAAAATACCAACATTATAAAGTCTCCTTAGAGAAGATCAACAATGACTTCGTAGACTAAGTTAACTATACATATAAATTTTTATTTTTTTTTTGAGACACATGACCTGTCCTAACAATGTGATTCAGAGAGTTATAATGTGTTGGGCAGAGTAGATTTAGAGGCTGAAAACTGGTGTTCAATCTAGAACTTCCTAGATTACTACCATTCCAATCCCTGTGCCAGTTGGCACACAATAAATGTCTGAATGAATAATTACTTCGACAAGGATTTCTTCACCTGTAAATTGGAGATACCACCTACCACACAAAATATTTGTTAAAAACAAGAGAACTAATGAGTGCCACAGTGTTTTGTTAATTTTAAGACTGTGAGCTAAAGATCTGTTAGTAGATAGCAAATGTCAAATAAACTCCAATAACTTGGCTTCAATGTAATGTTTTATTTAGTTGCTTCCCTGTTAACAAGTATACCATTAAGAACAAATTTATTCAGCGTTCATTTTAATTGGAAAAATGTCTTAAAACTCATTTAAAAAAACACTGTATGTTATTCAGGTCAACACCAACATCCTTCTACTTCCTTTGGTTAAGTCATAAGAAGAAATCTATTTCGAAAGAAAAGTATTTTATAATAAAAAGGTCTGGTCTGAAGTTTGTTTATATTAAATACCAATTCTACACCATTTACCAAAGCACTTCACACATGTCTTTTAAAACATTTATCACATAGTATGATAAATAATATTTATTTTTTTCTCCCAGGAGAGTTTGAGCAACGTAAGGGCAGAAAATCGGGTCATATTCATTTGGGTAGTTCCTTATAAAGGTTAGTGCCTACTAGACATAGAATGAATGACAATGACAGACATTGAATGAACAGAGGATATATGTTGTGTTCGGCAGAGGACAAAGAGCTATCATAATTTTAATTAGTTTTATGATACATGGTCAAAGCGATAAGTTTATCAGCAAGCTTTGAAAACAAGATTTTACAAGATTCCTTTTAGGTTTTTTTTCTATATATGAGACTAGTTTTAAGTCTGCAAATGTATGTTAATTAAAGAATTTGATGCAGGGAGAGTTTGGAGCATGTTATCAGGATAGTAATATGAAAATGACAGAGAAAACAAAAAAATTTTACTTTAAAATTACTTAATGCTAGTTTATTCAGTGGTCTCAAATAATGAATGAAGACTGTCAAAAGCTTGTTGTATTTTACATTGTTCTAGTTTTGTGACTTTTTAGATTCCAAAATATTATTGTAGATAGGAAACAGCCTACATTAATTGGTGTTTTGTTTTATATTGGAGAAGGGTGGTGAAACACATGAGAGTTTATATTTGAACAACATAGTTTTTATTTAAATGATTATTTGCCTAACTTATTTTAAGTTATAAAGTAGATATAGTCAGAATATGTTTGCTGATGATTATATATTGGTAAAAAGATATTTGAAACCATATTAGAAAAAAACAAACATGTAATGACAATTCTAAGGAGCCACATCCAACATTTAAGATACAGATGCAATGACTAAAAAGGTTTACAATACACTCAAAAGGATTTTCATAAATATTTATTGTAAGTGCCTGATGATAACTAAAACAGACTTTTCCTACTTTGCCTTTGTGAAATCTAGTTGCTTGGGAGGCATTCTTTTTTAAAAGAGGGGTGCTAATACTGTAAAAGATTTTTGCTAGGATCCAAGCAGATGTCACAAAAAAAAAAAGTTATTTTTTTATCAAGTTTTCATCAAGTTTAACTTCTAAAAAGATTTACAGCAATTTATAATTAGATGTATGCTACTTTCATATGGTGGTGTCAGACATTTGAATCAGGATCAAATAACTAATAAATTTTTGCATGATTTGAGCAGAGCTTTTTGAAGGGAAAAGTTCTTATTAAACATTTATCTGGTGAAGTAAGGCAAACTAATTGTTCAAGTGGCAATTATAAGAATAATTTTGATATTCTATATTGTAAAATAATTAGCACTTGCATAGCTTTATTCACAGACACATGTATTTTTATAGAGAACTACATTTCATTTCCCTTATGTAGTATGGTAGTTCTGTTTGACTCTCACTAAAAAGGAAGAAGCAAGCAAGCTGATGTGTAAGATAAACTGATCTCATTTTAGGTTATAAAGATATAATATGGCAAGTACTTTTCTATGATTAAATTCTATTGTGGGTTTATGGGGAAAAAAGCTTAAAAGTTTTGGTATCAACATAATACAAAGGCAGAGAGAATTTCCTAACATGGAACTTGGTGGCATATTTGCTTATTAATGTATCAATTTTGAAATTAAAAATGTATTATTTTTATTATGAGTAAAAGTAGTATACGGTTATCTTTTTGTTTAATTAAGGTAAAAGCTAGATTCTGATCTCTTATTTTACAACATATTTTCTTAGAAGGTATATATAATCTGCTACCAGTTTTTACTAGTCTAAAGTACTTGAGGTCTTACCTAACTTAGATGACTCAAGAGTACTTCACATTAAAAAATATTATCGAAATATTTTACAACCTATTTTAAAAGTTAATATTCTTATAAGGAGGTCATGATTAGCTCACTTTTACTGTTAAAAAGATACAGAAGTTTAAATAAAAAAACTTGCCCTGTACCTCAGGCTTTTTAAAAAACAAAGTTTCCAAATCACAGTGCCAATAATAATTTAATTAATATAAAACCCAGCAGTTTAAAAGTCATATTTAATGTTGGTTAACTCCTACTTAGCATCTTATTTAGAATGTAATGTCCCAACTTTGGCACATATAAAAAATTTTTTTTAAAATATAAATTAAACACATTACTTGTCATAGACTGTTCTTTTAAAAGTAGTTTAAAAAGACAAAAACACAACACATCTTGGAAACATAACTTCTTAGCAAAATTTTTAAGTACGTAATTCTCATGTAAGGCACTTCCATTCTTTTTCAAATAAGTTTCATAAAAAGTTCTCCATTTTTCTTTTGTAATCGAGTCTTCATAAATTATACAGTAATAATGTTACTTCAAGTAAAACTTTATTAAATATCCAATTTTGGCATGATTTCCTTAAATATCATTACCTTTGAGTAGAATGCAGGAAGGGCATTAAGTTCTCTGTAGGCTAATCTTAAATGATGGTATTCTTGATGTGTTTTAGATTTAGAGAACTGGTAATGTTTTATCTTGTTGATTTTGTTCAAGAATCTTGAAATCTTCCAAAGGAAGACTGCTTAAGGCAGTTGGTAAAATGTGTTCTAATGTGCCTTTAGGTAATAAGTTATTTGCTTCTAGATTCTTCACTAAGCAGGTGGCTTTGATCCATCTTTGAGTTGCTCTGCGTTCTTTTTGTAGGCAAGTTTTCATTTTCCTCCTTAAGCTTGCTATTTCTTTTTCCAGTTTAATTATTCTCTTTTTTGCCTCCATTGGATTTCTAAAGGCATAACTGTGTTCAAGTAGTACTTGCTGACTACTAATGTTTGATTTTAAATTAGGTGGTCCAGTTGAAGTACAAATGTTGTTTTTCTTCAAAAGATTCCTTGACTTGAGTTTCTGAGCCGAATAAAATTAGAGGGTTGAACATAAATTATGGAGTATCACAAAAAATACATTTTGTTCAGTTTTGTATAAGAGCTCTTTAAATACTGATTTTAAAATATAGGAAACATCAGCAGCCCATTTCATGTAATCATGGATTCAAGTTTCTCAACTGGTTGGATTAACTCCAGCCACTTATTCCTTTTTGTCTTCCTTATCCAGAGAGATACAAACATTGGTTTGGAAATAGACAACGGAATTCCAAGGTCTCTTCCAAATTACTGAGTATGATTCTATGGAGACTTTAAAAATCCTCACTAAGGCCAATATAATGTATTTAGATATTTGGTTTATCTATGATACTAATTTGATCTCTTTTTTAGGTAAATACTATTCTCTCAATTGATTAATATTTCAGACCTTGAGTCCTATTTAATAAAAAAACATATTCCCAAGTATCAAGCTCCTGAATAGACTTACTTGTTATTCAGTTACAGCTTCCATTCAAGGATTTAAAATCTGGCTAGAAACTTTTTGTCCAAATCAGAAACCTGAGGATCCTTTTTTCTCTTTATCTCTTTCATTCAATTAGTCATCAAGTCCTATTCTATATCCTATATATCTCTTATCATGAATCATCTCCTCTCTCGCATTCTTAATGCTACTGCCCACATCAGGCCTATACTATACCAAAATACTATACCATGTAGGATCTTACCCCATTCCACCATTCATGATCTTGATTTATACTCCAGCAATACTAAACCACTTGTAGTTTCCAGCTTGTATCATAACCTCATAACTTTGTGTCTTTCATTCGCTCAACAAATATTTATTGAAACACAGGAATTTATTTATGAATTCTTGGGGACAAAAACATGGTTCCTGTCCTCATGAAACCTACATTTGGTATTCTCTCTGCCTAGGAGAAATGACAGGACTCTTTTTTGATCTTTGTATCCTCAACATCTAACTTGGATTCTGACATAACGTAAAGTTTAGTAAATACTTGCTGAATCAATAAATGATTAAAATGTCACATATAAGGTATACCTGAAATTCAATAAATGTTTGAGTGTGTATTATGTACCAGGCACTATTTGAGGTGCTGAGGATTCGGAAGTAAAAAAGACAAAGTTCTTGACCTTCTAGGGCTTTTCTAATATCTGCGATAACTATATTTACCATAATCTTCTCTTCTGTTCAGATATTAACTCTTGTATATTTATAAACTTAACTGTCACGAAAACTCAAGAAAAGCAGCATTTTTCCTTTCTCAGAGGAAAAGATGCCAGTCCTACTTTTCAAAGTTAAGCTTTCTATTTTTGTTCATTCTACCCCTTTTTACTTTTTGGTGACCCCATCTTTCTTAGCTAGCTTTTTCCTCTCTGGTCAGATCTTCCCTAACTACATAAACATTATTTTAATACATTCATCCTCTATCTTAATTTCCTCTTTCTGTTTAAATATCACTTGTTAACATTTGATTATTTTCCACTCACTCCTCAACCCAATGGTTTTTGTTATCATGCTATTGCAATTGTCCTATGCTAAGAACTCTCTCCTAAATTCTAAATTCCAGTTTCAAGCCCAGCCTAAATGTCTGAACTCTGTTAAGTTTTTGGTTATACCTTCTTTTGAACTTCTATTCTTTGGTGTGGCTCTGGTATTCTTTGGGTGTTGTGCTCTTAAAGAACTTAGCACATGTTTTTGTATCATCTTAAAATCAGAGCAGAGTGGTGCTTGAGGTTTCATTATTCATTATTCAGTTTTACCAATGGTTCAGTTATTGATAATAACTGACAGTAATATAAAAGAGAATAATTTGGATCAGGGAAAGAATATTGGAATCAGAAGACCTGAACTCTAATTCTAGCTTGCACCTTTACTGCACAAGAGGAAATTGTGCAACTTCCTTGAGGCATATCATTATATGAATTGCAGAATATTCCGAATCATATAAATGAAAGGAACAGGTTCTAAAAATGGGGTAAAAAAAAAAAAAAAAGCAACATTTACCTACCATAGACTTTATATGGGTACAAAAATCAAAAATGGTTGGAACAGCATCCATTTTAAGTCGTCGAGTTTGTCCTGTTAGGTCAAAACAGGAAGCTTCAAAGTGCTTTGAGCAAAGAAAAGTGTGTTTTCCTGGCACAAAATTTTTGCGCCTAACCAAGCGAACCCATTCTTTTCTTCTTTTAGGATCCAAAGGAAACCTTTAAAACAAAACAAAACAAAACAAAAACAAACAAAAAAGACAACTCAGACAACTCCAATTCTAACTATCATACTTCTGGTTGTACCTAAATGATTAAAATAAATTTTAAGAGGTGTTGATTTAAAAGTAACTTCTATTTACACATAAAAATTTAAATTCCCAATATCCTGACACTGGAACAGAAAACGATTCATGCTAAGTTTTATAAGTTGTAAAAAAATAATAAATAACTATGACGAGTGGTTTTTCAGGTTTTTAAAAAAAGAGATCATTTTTCCTTGCCTAGTTCTTAACATGAGTAGTAAAATATAAGACTAAGCTGATCCAGATCAAGTTTACATAGAACCATTATAAGCTGGAGTAACTTCACAATGCTTTGATCTGCTGCTGATATATATAGGGTCAAGACAAATCAGATATCTACAGATCAAATTTTATCAAGGAAAGCCTAGACAAATTCTGGTATTCCTTCCTCTGTGTTCTTTCATTATGACACCACACTGTTTTGTAATTTTTCCATTTGAATAAATTTCCACTGAAATAAAAGTAGATTATAAATTCCTTGTGGACAGGGATTATTATATCATTTCATCTATTTATCTTTAAAATTTAGCATGGTGCCTTGCAAACAATAAGGACTCAACAAAAATTTCTTAATATGCTACGAACTATACATACTAATTCACTGCATTGTAAGATGCATACTTAAAAAAATGAACTCTTCAGTTATTGTAATACAGTAGAAAGCATAATTATTACAAAAAGTAAAATCCTGCTGACAACCTTGGCAGGAATGTTTTTCCTTTCATATTTATTTCAAATATGAAATATAAAATATACCAATTTGTACTCAGTAAAGAAGAGAAAAACGGACTGTTTAAAAATTCTCGTGGTAACTGTGTTGACTGACTTGGAACCATAAGAATCAACACATGTAACAAGCCTTGAGTTTAACTCATTTTCAGTTTGACTACCTTATCCTTTAAGTATTAATTATGAACTGAGTAGTGTTTAAAAAGAACCATTAATGTTAGATCATATGACTCAGAAGCCCCAGCTGAAGCCTTCATTAGGTAACAGCTTTGGCTTTATCAGATATATTAGATTTGCTCATATTACCAGCAGTAAGAGATGAAAGCCTAGATTTACCGGTAAACACCCTCCCATCACCTGTCCCTATCCCCGAACCCCAAATATACTGATGATCTGAAGATATTAACATTTGTTTGTCACTCTACAGTTCATGTGTTTTTTTTTTTTTTTCTATTTCATTAGAAATTGCTGGTGGAGAATTTATCTACTCTGCCTAGCCCTCGTCTCTTAATAATAATGTACTCTCATTTTAAAGATCTCTGTTCCAGTATTTAATGGTTTGGAAATGTTTCCTTTTGCCTAAGCTAAAAATCAAGCTTTAGTTTATAGCACTAAACTTACTCTCAACTGCTTGTTGGGGCCTCAATAAAGACTCAGAACAAGTAAGTACTATCATTATATTATATGTATAAGACTCTTCAGATTTATGTACACTTTATTACTTTTTTTCAAGTTCTTTTTAAAACTAGCTCCCTAATTATGAAATACCTCAAACTGAACCTTAACTTGACCAAATTTTATTTCCTTCGTTTAAAACTCAGTTTAGGAATCTCATTTTCCCAAAGTAGTTTTTCAGGATCAGAAGACAGAGGTTAGACATTCCTGTCATACAGAACTAACATCACTGTATTCTAGTTCCTTAGTTATCTATCTTCACCACTAGATTTTAAGTTTCTCCTGGTTACGAGCTATGTTTTTCACTGCTTTATCCTGTTAAGTAAGCACTCAATAAACTTTCCTGAGTGAATCAATGAATAAATTAACTAAGGAGGGGGAGGGTTAGTTTAGCATTATTAATTAATCTTTAATTATCTGTGTTAGAATAAGAATAATCAACAATTTTATATGTATTTTTGGATAATGCTTTTTATAATATCGACCTTAATCATGTTTTGCATGTGTTTGAATTTTTCTCAGCATATTCAAAGGGTGGTAGATGTAGCCCATAAGCTGACTTTAAGTAATAATAAATCATCTTGTAACTATTGAAAAATTAACATAGTGGTAACAGATATATTTTTGTCTATACAATAATAGAACCAGACTTCTAGAAACATTGGATGTTTTGGAAATACCACTCGATATTTTAAACAATGCTATTTTGCTTGAGTCCTTAATAAATGACCGAATGCCTCCTATATTCCAAGAACTGTCTTAGGCACTGAAGACATAGTGGTAAACAAAACATATCTATCTACTTTCATGGTATATACCTTCTTTATATAAGGGTTTACTGTAATGGGGAAGATAGAGAATTGAATAGTTTGATGCAGTAGAAAACAGTGGTTGAAACGCATCGTCTCTGGAATCAAACCAAGTTGCCAATTCTGGCTCCTTCACATAATTGCTGGGTGACTTTAAGCAAATTATGTAACCTTTATGTAGGCCTTTTATCTGTAATGGTACTGAGGATGGTTCTAGGGATAAGAAAATGTGAGTAAATGTTTAGCCCAGGGCATAGTACATAGTAAATATGAAATAAATGCTACTTGTTATTGTTGTAAAAGTAATTATAAGTATCATGAGTACTATAAAAGGGTAAGTACAAGGTCCCATGGAAAAATAAAACTGGAACTAATTTTGTCAGGAGGCCTTAGGATAGTAGGGATTAGCTAGGGGAATTAGGGTGGTAGTGAAGATTTTTGAGTATTTTAGGGACAGGAAAGAGTGTTACGACATGAAATGATGCTGGAGGGCCTTCTAAGAGTAATTTTGAACTTTATTTAAAATGGCATTGGTAAGCCTTTAAAAAACCTAATTTTGAGAGCTGATTGTTAACAAAATGTTTCAACTGGCGGTTAAAGACAGCTATTATTAAAAATTAAATAATGCAAAATTGCAATTAAATAAAAAGGTAATACTAAAAACTCATCACCTCCTAATCCTAATTATTTTAGTATTATCTATACTCTTAAGGTTATACCTATTATATCTGTGTGGTATAAATGCTATATATAGTGTGGTACTGCACATTTCTTCCCAACTCTATAATCAGTGATGTCATACTGACAGCTTGAAATCAGCCGTGATGAGTCTTTATATCAGGGAAACTGGGAAAATATTACAAATGAAGACTATTCCCTACCCTGGAGATGCTGTGGCTAAACATTTAACAACATGTTATAAGAGGGTGTTGTAATAATCCAATCAAGAGGGAATATGAGAAGTCAAGGAAGGATGACCTCCCAGTTTGGTTGGATGATGTTTTCATTTACTGAGAAAGGGAATATGGAAAATGAAGTAGGTTTGAGGGAAGGACAAGTTCATTAGTACAGTTTTTATGTGAATATTAGGAACTGAAAGATAGACCAGGGAAAAACTGAGACTTGTCCTATAGTTCTGGAACTCATTAGAGAGATTTGGACTGGAGATATTGACTTGGGAGGCATCAAGTAAATGTTACCTGAGACCAGAGAAAGAGTTGAAATCTTTTTAAGAGTGTGAAGACCTAGGTCAGGGGACAAGGAGAGGAGCTAGCAGAGGAGACTGAAGATAGGCCAAAGAAGTAAGATGAAGACCACCAAATTAGTGTCAAACTCAAAAGTAGATAGTATTTGAAGGAGGAATGTAGGAGTGACAACTCATGTTAGTATTTGCCGTTTCAGAAGATTACTGGGGATACTTACACAGGAGTGGGTAAGAGAATAATGGAGAGTCAAGTTGAGGCAACATAAATCATACTTGGGAATAAAGGAATCTACCAATGTTCTAGGAGAGGAGTTAGTTAATATTGTTTGTATTTAGGAAATAAAAACGTATTTTTATAATTTACTTTAAGACCTAAATTTCTGAGGTTACACATGAAGATGTTAATTTCATAGGAGGCAAATGGTCAAATGTGGAAAGGAGGTATGCATACTTAAACATTCAATATTATTGGTTCCTTGACTCCTCCTTTTCCCTTATCTTCTAATTCAAATGACCAAATATAGTAGTTTCTCCTCAAACATTTTTCAAATCTGTCCACTTCTTTCCATCCCTACTGTCAGTACCACTCCGGTCTAGGCCACTGGGTACTCATCTTTGTTTTACTACAGGTTTCCAACTTTTTTCTCTATCAGCTCTCACTTTTTCTCCTCTAGTGATGGTTGGTGCTAGCAATGAAGTACATTGTTTAGTTCAGATGACACTGTAGCAGAATTTTCCTGTGAAATAGTAGGTAAATTCTTTTAAAAAGCTCCTTTCTCATCAAAATCATCTTTTGATGATGCTTGACCAGCACTTTAAATAACACTATAATTCTCTATACTGCAGAGGGCCTTTTAATATGCACATCTAATCATGCCATTCTTTTCAAACCTTCTCTGACTTCTCAAATACTAATTGTATAAAATAGGAAATTCTTAAAGGAGCATACAGGAACAAATGTTATTCTTTGATCTCATTTGAAATTTCACATCCTTTGAGAAGTGTTGACTTTTCAAGGCTAAGTGGTCTCCCTGAATGTCTCTTCCGTGGCACTTAACTGAAATTATTTATGTCTTTCTTTCTCAATACTCTAAACTCCAGGAGTATAAGAATTTTCTGGATCCCTAGAACAATGTTAGGCAAATAAGAACACAGTAAACATTTGATGGATGTATGAATAAAGACTTCATTTGCATGAAATAGCTAAAAAACAGAAACATCACAAAGATTTTTTTAAGTGGCAACTTTTAATAAGGTGGTACATTTAGTTATAATGAGGTAGGGAAAAGGTCAATGAGATAGGGAAAAGGTCAAAAATATATAAATTTCTACATTCTAAGACCATATTAAGTTGTGAGCTATATCAAATCAGAACTGTTTGCACTAAACTCTTTTAATGCTTCTTTTCTTCAGCCACATGGCAGGCACTTGCAGAGAACATAAACTTTACCAAGTACTTATATTTAATGTAGCGTTCAAAGTGCTTACAAGAGTTCTGACTCGACAGAACCGAAGAATTTTGATTGCTCTTCTAGCAAACGAAGGAAAAACAATATCTAAATTCTTTTATTACTCTGTTCTAATTAGAAAGCTTATCTTTCGCACTTTCACTTATATTGCTTAATTCAGTAATAATCAGTGATGACTCAATTCCTCCGCAGTTATTGGATGTGACTTTTAGAAATCTAAATGCTTCCCATGTCAATTCAGCTAGTGAGAATTTCGTAATTTTAACGGGAACACAGTAGGATTTTAAGGTGATTGCCGACTTCAGTAGGAAGATCTCGCTTCCTCCTCTGGCGTCATTAATGTCAAGACCTGTCTAATACACGGGAGTGAAAGAATTAAAAAATGAAGGTATCCTCTGGCCACTTTTTCTATTAGGAGCAATCACCGTACAGAACTTGGATTACTTTTAGAAATAAATCTTCCCCGAAAGAAGAGAAAAATTGGGACAGATTTGAGATAACACACACAAAGGGTAAATAAAATGCTTCCCTACTACCACCCAAGTAAGGAAGTTATTAGAATTAGAACCGTACTATTCCTTCCACACAGGCAATACTCAAGATCTAGCAGCTCGCGTTTACATCTCACCCCCATTCCCTGCCCAGGTTACCTGTGGAAGCTGATGTTAATGTGCTTGTTGTAGGTAGTAGCACAGCCCGCCGCGGCGCAATTGGTCGGCATTTCCTTTTCCCCCTCATTCGGCGCTGTCTTAAGCCTGTTTTGAGGCGCTGGCTAATGCTTCCTTCGGGCGACTGGGCAAGTGAGGCAGGGGAAGGGCCCACCGAGTCGTGGGAGCGAGGTGGGGAGGTAGGGGTGTGTGGTGGCGGGGGGAGTGGGGGAAGTGTCAACCTTCCCTTTTTCTTTATTAATATGGCGGACTTCAGCCAGCAGGGCTGACAGTCCTGGAGCTTCACTCGCCTTCCTTTGCCTTCACCAACATGGCGGAATAACTCGACTCCTCCCTGACACGCAAAAAAGGAGTGGGATTACTGCATCTCTTTGGCAGCCGTCCTCCGAACAATTGAAAAGAGGTATTCCCCACCCCCGCCAACCATTACTAAGAAACTCTTTCCAGGCGGAGATTAAGAACAGGTCCGCCCACTCCGCCACCCACCCAGATATCCCTATCCAGAGTCTGAGGCAGGTGTGAGCTGTAGAGTGGAAACGCAAACCCCAAGACAGGAAAGAAAGACTACAGGTCCCGCCAAGGATTGCGTTGTCTTGAGGATTATCGCGGGAACTGGGAGCCGCGTTTCCTGCGTGGCGCAGGAAGTGACATCACGGGTAGAGACACTTTCAGAGCCGCTTTCTCGCGAGGCGGAAGAGTCCGACCGCGGAGGAGCAAGGGGGCGCTAGGGAAGGGAACTGGGTTGCGACGGTCCGGCGAGAAAGAGCTGTGGTGCGGGGAAGTTGGGGAGCAGAGCCCGCTAGGTGTCCGAGTAAGGGAAGGCCGCACCGACCAGGTCCGTTAGAAAAGGGAATCGAGGAGGAAGGTAATTGTCGAGCGAATCCCGGACGGAGGGCTAAGGTTGTGTTGAAGGCGCTGCTCTCGGGATGGCGACCGCAGACACTCCGGCCTCCAGTGGCCTCTCG
Source organism: Rousettus aegyptiacus (assembly GCF_014176215.1). NCBI lineage: Eukaryota > Metazoa > Chordata > Mammalia > Chiroptera > Pteropodidae > Rousettus > Rousettus aegyptiacus. Next base: position 115,265,438 of record NW_023416295.1, read on the forward strand.
CCCAAGGAAGAAGGGGAACTAGAAGATGGGGAGATCAGCGACGATGATAATAGCCAGATACGGAGCCGGAGCAGCAGCAGCAGCAGCGGCGGCGGGCTGTTACCATATCCGCGGCGAAGGCCTCCTCACCCGGCCCGGGGCGGTGGATCCGGCGGAGGTGGTGGCTCCTCGTCGTCGTCGTCCTCTTCTCAGCAGCAGCTGAGGAATTTCTCACGCTCACGGCACACGTCGGAGCGGGGCCACCTCAGGGGACACAGCAGCTACCGACCCAAAGAGCCCTTCCGGTCTCATCCGCCCTCCGTGCGGATGCCTTCGAGCTCACTGTCCGAAAGCAGCCCCCGGCCGTCCTTCTGGGAACGGAGCCACATCGCCTTGGACCGTTTCCGCTTTCGAGGCAGGCCCTACCGGGGTGGGAGTCGCTGGAGTCGGGGGCGTGGAGGGGGTGAGCGAGGAGGCAAGCCGGGGGGCAGACCACCTCTGGGAGGAGGAGCGGGATCCGGATTCAGCAGCAGTCAGAGCTGGCGTGAGCCCTCCCCACCTCGGAAGAGTTGTATCCTTAACGTGGCGGTCTGCCCTGGGTGTGTCACATACTAAAGTTCCCTTTAGCGTCATTACTAGGTCTGAGATGAGTAACTTTTCTGAACCATCAGAACTGCTTTTTTTTTTTTTGTCACTGTGTCAATTTAAAGTAAGTGTTTTTTGGTGATCCGTGTGTGTCACGCTGTAGTTTTTTGTTGTTGTTTGTTTGTTTTTAAAGACTGCTTTATTGGGTGTGTTGCTTTTTAACATGAACGTATCGTGGTTTGGGGCCAAGCTAGTGCAATCTTAAGTGTAAAATGAGATTGTAATAGTTCGTCAGAAGCCCAAATTTCATTAGCATTTGTTTTTGCTGGCACAGGGACTTTGTATATGAGGTTGACTTGGATTGTTAGAGAAAAAATACAGTTACAAACAGTTTGGGGAATGCTGTTGCTTATATTGCACTTTGCTATTGAAAATTATGAAGTTTCATTTTGTATAATACTGTTTTTACTTGTAATTTTTTTTTTAATCCTTGATTTAGTCTTACATGTTGGTGCCTTTTAAAGTGGAAAATAAAGAGACCAGATATCTTCCCCAACTGTATTAATTCAGAGCTTTTAAATTCCTGTATTCTTTGGAAAACTTACCTCTTAAACTTCTTTATTTTTTACATTCAGTTTTGGGGTATTTTATAACTCTTAGTGTTGACAAATGTGGGTTAGAGAGAGAATAAATTTAATGGCATTTTAATTTTAATATATTGAAGCCATAGGGTGTATGGGAGAGCGGAGATTATAGAGAGGTTGAGAATGAAAATAGCAAAATATCTGATTTTTGTTCCTTCTAACTTTATGCATAGTTATCTTTAACATTCCTGAGTATACTCAGGATTAATGCTGAGTCGATCATCTGAAGGTTTGCTATTTTATAATGGATTTGTAGAACTACGTCTTAATTTATTTTATGATAATTGCATAAAAATAGTTTACTAAGGAGCATTTTTATTACTGGTTGTAATTTCTATTGTGTAATGACAATATATTTATGTGTGAAACTTATGTATAATGACATTTGTTTGGGAGACACTTAACATTTTTATAGAATACTTAGAGCCATGTGGTCTTTTTCAGATAGATTGTCAAGATATAAAGAGGGCAAGAAATGTAGGTTTAGGTAAGAAGTAGCAGCTTCTGTTGCTAATGCCCTGAAAAAAACTTAACTTCTGCAACCAAAAGTTGGGTTAGGAGCATTCCAGGATTGTTTCAGAGAAAATCATGTAGATATTTAACTTTTTAAAGGACAGGATGTTCTTTCAAGAAGTTAGAAAACCTCTTTCTGCCCGATATATTTTTAACTGAGAATTTGATATTAGTTAATTCTGAATCTAAAAACAGAAGGTATTTGAGCACATATATATTTTAAGAATATAAAAGATGAAAGTGGTAATTTATGTTGGACGGACAAATGGAAATAATTACAGTTTAATGTAAAAAGTTCTAATCGAAGTACATGAAAAGTATGTGAGCTCAGTTTTTTTCTTAATTCTGTATTAGAGAAAGGAGTGATGAATGGGTTTGCCTGCCTTTCTGTCCATTCAATACCAATTTGGTCTCTGCCATATACCTTTATTAATTCAGTTTATATGTTTTTATTAATAAAAAGGCATATGATGTGAAAAAAAGTGCAGGAAGATACCCAGTCTGATTTCTGTAGTAACTTATCAGAAATGAGCTGTCTTCCTGTTTTTCTTTTCACAGATGCTGCACTTAAGAAAAGGATGCTTGTTTTGATCCTCTGCTCATTGTTTTTCTCGTGAAGTATCGTTAATCCATCCTAGAGGTGGTATTCTTTATAAGAATTTGTGAAAGAAAACATAGTTCCTGGCCACTTTTGTGTAATGTGAGCAAATAATTTATAATACAAAATTTTAATTCAAATACCTTTAGCATCAAAGTTGTACTCAGTTTAATTCATATTTTTATTGGTGATTATAATGACTTTTTTATTTTTTAACAAATGTTGCATTAAGAAAGAAAAAGGGTTATTCTGTGATTCATTTCCATAATCCAGAAGTGAGGTAGCATGAGTGCAAGTGGTTGTTTTTTCCAACTTCTTTCTCCATAGTGATTAAGGTATGCTAGATGTAGCTTTCGAGAAACAGTAAATCAGATTCTATTGCACTACTTATTTTTATTTTCATTTTTAATTTTTCTTAAGGATAGACACTTAGTTAATCTTAGCATATGTCTCCTTTGGATGACTACCGTTTTAAACTTTCAAATCTGTTGAGAGCAAAAATATCAGGCCACTGTCTCTCATCAGTAGAAAGTCATTGTTTTCACCTGCAGTTATAAAGATTCACTAGAATCTTTTTTTCAAAACAAGTGTCAGTTATCAATTGCATCTAGATCAGCTTAAAATTTAATCTTTTAAGTGTTGGTTTCATCCCAGCTGTCCTGGATGGACTATAGGATTTCATTTAGCCTTGAAGGAGGTTAGTAAGTTATAGTCCTAACAATTACTTTTCCTCATTTTTCTGTCCTTATTTCGTGTTAGTTTATTGAATCTTTTCCCTTTACAAATATTTCCAAGGTCCTCTTTTTTTTTTTTAATTACTGTGGTTGTGTCTTTAGATAGCTCCACTGAAAAGCGAGATGTAAATGCAGATAATTACAGAATTTATATACAAAGAATATGTAATAATGGGGTGGGGGAGCAAGTAATTCTGGCTTCACATAAGAGGTGACATTTGAATTGGAATTTGAAGAACAGAAAAACCTACACAAAACTGTACATAAAATGTGATGAACCGGGAAGAGGTGAGATTGGAAAGGAAGTACAGGTCAAATCATGAAGGCATTAATATGTCATTATAAAGATTTGGACTCTATTCTTAATGAGATTTTTAAAAGAAAAGGTCTAATGGGATTTGTATTCTAGAATAGCAATATGTGGGAATAGCTTGTGAGAGATAAAGCCCCAAATGCCTATTACTAGGCCAGACTTCTCTGTTTTGGTGCGTAGAACTGTGGAAGTGCATTATAACACTCAGAAAAAGGAAGAGGCTTAGAAGAGTTCACTGGAGAGCACTATTATTGCAGGAGTTGGAGACAAGGGAGTCATGAAGACTTGAGAAAAAAAAGAGAAACAAGGGGAGAGTATAGTTATGGAAGCCAAGAGAGAAGTGATTTATAGTGTCCAGTGCTACAGAGAGGTCAGGTAAAAAATACAGTTTGAAAACATGAATAAACTCAGCAGAAGCCAGATTCCATTTGGTGGAAGAATAATGAGAAACTAGCATTCTTTCAAGAAACTTGGCTCTGAAGAGGAGAGATCAGAAAACCAGAGCTTTACTGGAACAGTTTTGCTACAGAACTGCTAAGGTTTTCAGTTGTAATGCTCGTTTAATTTCTAAAATATTTGGTGTTGCTTCCAGTTCTTGAATTGGTTATTGGGGAAGTTTACAGTCTTTTCAGGTTGCTTGTCTTGTAAGTTACTAAACAAGAAATATTTGGGAACTGTGATGTTTTGTTCTAGCTAGTTCAAATGATCTATAAATGACATTGTATTTAAATACATAAAGTACTTGTTTTTTTCTTGTTAATTTTTAGGAGAAGTGAGGTGTAACTGTTCTTATACCTATGAATTATTTCGAATAAAAGTTGTGGTTTGGAACTATGTAGCCATTTCCAGGAAAGAAGTTACATTCTGTGTATCACTATGTTAGAAAAGAAAATAACAAAATTGATTGGTTTAGATATCCTTTAGAGGAAAATTAGAAGATACATTTTGAATACTATATAAAGGTTTATATTTTTATTGTATAACTATCTTCATTGTCTTGTGTATGTGCTAGATGTTAGTATACTTGAGCTTTAAGATTGTTATGTATTAGGTTTTTAAGCAAATATTTCTTATTAAACTAGTTTTAATTGTTATTTATCAGTTTTTATTTTTATCTTTATTTTTTTTTTAATTTGAGACAAGAAGACACTAATTAAAAAGAAGAATGTTTCCTCCTGATTATATGAAGTGTAAATTACCCACATCTGTGACAAACCAGTCTCTCCCCTCTTCCTTTAGAAAAGAATCTTTAACATCCTGCTCATTATGGGCTTTCCTGATACCTACAGAAGAAAGGATGCTGTAACCTAACTAGGTGGAATACTTGTGGATAACTACCGGTAATAACTGACACTAGTGATTTTGTAAGTGGACTGTTTATGTGGATATTAGTTAAATTTGAAATATGGGCACATAATGAAATTGGGCATTAGCAGCACATATTAAATGGAATTTAGTAATTTAAAAATATCACTTCACCTTTCTTGAAAAACAAAGGGAAACTTCATCTATAACGTAATATATTTTTGTTAAATAAACTGGAAAATTTTTGAAAACTGGTTTCCTTAATATGCTGTTCAGCCAAAAGTTTTGGAAGATCTCCATCAAGAAAAAATTATTCATCAAAAAGTGAAAACTGCGGGGAAGAAACTTTTGAAGATTTACTTTTGAAGTATAAGCAAATACAGTTGGAACTAGAGTATATCAATAAGGATGAAAAACTAGCTTTGAGTAGCAAAGAAGAGACTGTGCAGGAAGATCCTAAAACATTGAACTTTGAGGACCAAACAAGCACTGATAATGCCAGTATTACAAAAGACTCAAGTAAAGAAATTGCTCCTGAGGAGAAAACACAGGTCAAAACTTTTCAGGCCTTCGAATTAAAACCACTCAGGCAAAAATTAACTTTACCAGGAGATAAGAACCGGTTGAAAAAGGTTAAAGATGGAACGAAACAGCTTTCTCTGAAATCTGACACTACTGAATCTAGTCAAGGTAATGGAATTAAGCATTTTAATTAATAAGAGTCGTCTTTAAAGAACTTATTTTGGTAGCATTCTTTGATTCTAATTTGTGAATTCTTTTTGCATTTTCTACATAGTCGTTGAATAATGATGCTTTGTTTCATTCTAAGCTTTTTTTGGCCTTACATGTTGGTCAGAACTTATAATGCAGTTTTTAACGTAAGTGATAGTGGGGCACCTTAGTTCCCTAAATTAAAGGGAATGCTTTTAACATTTACCATTAAATATAATGTTAAATTTTTGTTGGGTAAAGGAGGGTTCCCCCCCCCATTGTTTGTTTCAGATTTTCAGAATGAAATGGATGTCTTTTTTCTTCATTATAGAGAAGAGTATGCATCTCATTTTTTCTCCGTTATAAGTGTGATGGATTATATTAATTGATTTTGTAGTGTTAAGCCACCCTTGTACACTTGGGATAAATCCAGTGTGTTCATGATATATTGGTTTTATACGTCATGGATTTGGCTTGTAACTTTTTTCTTTTCCTCTTTTTTTGTAATGGTATAATTTATATACAGTGAAGTTTACCCTTTTTTAAGTGTGTAGTTCCTCGAGTTTTGACAAGTGCAGGCAGTTGAGTAACCATTGCCAGCCACCACAATTAACATAGAACAGTTCCATTAACTCCCGCCAATTCTCTCATGCCTCTTTGTAGTCAGTCCCTCACTTCCCAACCCTTAGCCCACCTAGTAACCACTGATCTCTTTACTGTCCCTGTGGTTCGTCTTTTCCAGAATGTCCTGTAAATGGAATCATACAGTACATTGCCTTTGATTCTAGCTTCTTTCACTCAGTATAATGTATTTGACATTCATCTACATGGTTGTATTTATTAGCAGTTCTTTTTTTATTGCAGAGTGTTCCATTGTATGGGCTATGCTATAGTTTGTTTATCCATTTCCCACCTGAGGGATATTAGAGTTCTTACAGTTTTTGGCAATTTGAAACCTTCATAAAGAAAGGTTTGCTAATGCTTTGTTTTGAATTTTTCATCTGGTTTTGTAGCCTGTAATTTTTTTCCCTTCTTTTTCTTGCCAGATTTTAGTATAAGATCATAATGCTCAAAATGAGTTGGGGAGTGGTTTCCTCTTTATTCCTCATAATAGTTCAAGATTGGGATCATTTCTTGAGCTGTTTGGTAGATCTTGCTGGTAAAATTGTCTGGGCCTGGAGGTAGTTTTTTTCAAGGAAAGTTTTAAACTACTGATCATGTTTTCTATTTTTGGTTAAGGCAGTTTAGGTAAACTATATTTTTCTAGTAGCATATCCATTTCCTGTAAGTTGTAAAGTTTATAAAAAGTTATTCTCAATCTCTTACCTTTTTATTATCTGTAGCATTTAGAAATTGAATATTCTCTCTTTTTTATTTTATTTCTTTCTCCTCTGTAATTCCCCCCCAACGACCACGACCACCCCTGACCTACGGATGTTGCCATAAGAACTGGATCTCTAAAGATGGGCTTCTTCTCCCATGCATTCGCGTGTGCATCCCGGGCATGAATCCAGGTCGCGAACCCAGGACCTGCATGTAAAGCAGGCCTGCTAACGACTACACTATGCAGCCACCCCAAATACCTTCCCTTTTTAAATTTCCCCATAAATAAGTCCATAGCTTTTAAAACATCAGTTTTCAGCCTCTCTCATATTGAGATCATTTCGGGCTATGGAATCTCTGCTTTAGCTGCATCTCAGTATGTGATATATAAATTTTTAAAATTCATTTCTAAATTCTTTTTGACCTATAGACTATTTGGAAATGTGTTTTTTAACTTATGAACATGTAGGCTTTCTAACTATTTTTTGTTACTGATTTTTAAGAGAATGAGCTCTATGTGATACCAATCTTTTGAAATATTTGCTTCATTGTTTAATACGTGATCGATTTTTTTGAATTGTTCTGTATGTGTTTGAAAGAAATGTATAGATTGTTAGATCAAGCTTTTCATATTATTCATGTCTTCATTTTTTCTTTTGATTTGCTTGGTCTATCAGTTATCGAGGTTTGTTAAAATCTGCCACTGTGATTGTGGTTTTTAGTTTTTGCTTTAAGTACTTTCAGGCTAGAGAATTGATTCATTTTTCTTATAATGTAGTGACCTTTATCTCTAGTAATATTTTTGCCTAAAAGACTATTTTGTCTATATTAATAGCCACATTATCTTTCTCTTGATAAATATATATGCCTTGTATATTATTTTCCATCCTTTCCGTCTTTCTGTATCCTCATGTCTCACATGTCTCTTGTACATAGTATAGAGCAGAATTTCATTTGTAATTTAGTCTGACAGTCTTTGTCTTTTAACTAGAACAATAGTTTGTTAACATTTTTCCTTGATTACTGATTTTTGGATTTATTTCCCTTTCGTTTCTTTTTTCCTTTTTACTTCTTTTGATTTTTTTCTTTATATATATATATTTTTTACTAGTTTGGAAGTTAGTTGCTAAGTTTCCCTTCTCATATTGGTTCCTCTAGGATTTATAACATGAATTCTTACCAACGCGTAGAGTTAATCATAAGTCCTTACCCTTTCTCTGATATACGAGGACCAATATTTGCCTAGCTTTGCTCATATATTTAGCACTTTCTTGGCTCACTTTTCCTTCTATGTCTAGAGCCACTTATGCTTCAAATACATTTTAAAAAATTTCCTTTAATGTATATTTGCTGGATGGAAAAGATATTCTGTTTGCCCTTTTTTAAAGATAATTTTCCTAGGTTTAGAATTTGAGATTGGTTGATTATATTCTTAACACATTGAAGATATTTTCTGGCATTCATTTATGATTTTGGAAACTCAGCTATCAGTTTTAATAGTTTCTAATTTGAAGATAATCTCTCTTCTTTCTCTGGTTGCTTTAAAGATCCTATATTTGTCTTCGATATTCTGTTGTTTAACTGTGATGTGTTGATTGTACATTTCTTTTTATTCAGTTTGGGATTTGTTGTGCTTCTTGTTTTCATTGATTCTGAAAAATTGTCATATCTTAAAATATTGTCCCATTCTCTTTTTCTGAAACTGCATAGATGTACATTATATTAAATCATCTTCCATTTCCCTTACGTTCTCTTAAGTTTCCATGCCTTTGTAACTCTGCTACATTCTGGGAAATTTCATCTGATGTTTCTTTCAGTTCACTGATTCTTTAGCTATGCTTGATGAGCCTTAAGCCCATCTCTTGAGTTTTAAATTTCAGTTACGGTTTATTTTAGTATTTCATTTTTATTTTGTTTCTCAGATCATTTGGCTCATTCTTTTTAGTTTTCTCTCTGCTTATTTTTTCAGACTTATCTTTATTTCTTTAAACATGTAACCTATAACTGTGTTTTGTTTTGCTTCTCCCTTTTGCCTACTAATTTCCAATATCTGAGGTCTTCGTGGGTCTGATTTCTGATGTATGCCATCTCTGCTGGTTCTTGTTTTTGATACCTTTTTTTCTTGATTAGGTGAGTTTTGTTTGTTTTTTAAGTGAGGTGCTCATTTTTCCTTGAAATTTTTTGGTGAAAATTTTTGAGGCCTGGAATAAAGGTGGATTCCCCAGAGAGTGTTTGCTTTTGCTGCTGCCAGGCACTCGAGTAGACTTTTGCTCCAGGACCATTTTATTTTTGAAGTTTTCAAGGCCATCGATGTGGTGTAAATTTGGTTGCAAACCTAGTAGTGACTGATGTTGGCTACTCATTCTCAGAGACATTTCCCACACCCTCTTCAATTTAAAACAATGATTCTAGACATGTAGTTTTGAAAAGTATAACTCAGTGGGATAGAAAAGATACACATAAGTATCATACAGTATAAGAATTATGTCTCAAAGCCTGCAGTAATACAGAGGAAAGATCAAGTATCCCCACCTGTATTTAGAAAGTTTTCATAGTGATGGAAACGTTGGATTTGTTTCTTGAAAAATGAGTGTCCCACTTGTGAAGATAGAAGGAACCAAATGAGCAGATGAAAGCACAGAGAATTTTAAAAGGATATTAAGATTATAGGTGCATTGTGGGCTATATGGTATGTTTCTGGGTGCAGTCGGATATAAATTTATAAAAGGATAGGTTGAGATTGGATTACGAAGGGCCTTCAAATATCTTGCTGAAGAAGTTAGATTTACTTTATAAACAAATAGAAAAATGGTGTAATCAGGTATCTACTTTAGAAAAATAACTGGCACTAGTGTGGAAGAGGAAATGGAGAAAAACAAAAAGCTAAAATTTATCTGAATCACTAAGTTATATCGATTAGTTTTTTGACATATGTATTTTCTGCCCCCAGTCTTTAGCCAGATTCTCAGCTCTGCCATCAAACCTTTAAATTACTGGTTAGCCCCCCCCCCCCCCCATTTCTTCCATTTCTAAACCTTTATCATCATTTTTTAGGCTTTTACTTACTCAACTGCTGTCAGCATATGAACTTGCCTTCTGTTTCAGGTGATCTCATTTAACTTCCAACTTCTCACTTCCTGACTGTAAACTTTATATCTGTATTGATTTTCACTTCAGATCCTTCCCTCTGAGTAAGTGGTGACTCTCTCCTTGTTTACGGCCATTTTATTTTCACCTATATTCCTGGCTCTTAAACTTCTCTCATCTTCTTTGAGACCTTGGTCCATTGTTTTATTTTTATTCATCTTTAACCACTTTCTCTGAATGGGGTTCTTATTATAACATGTTAGAATGTTCCATGCCAAAATTTAAACACCTCCTCTTCCCTATTTTGCATTCTCTGTCAACTTCTCTCTTTTCAATCATACTTCTGGAAAGGCTAGTCTGTGATGACTCTATTCTCTTTACCTCTCATTCCCTCTTAACTTGATGCAGTCTGCTTTTCTACCCCTGCTAGAATACTAGGTTACTTTGACCAAATTGCAGAATTCATTTTTCATTTCCATTTTATTTTTTCATTTCATTCTTTTATCCATTTAAAAATTAATTGAGCACTTTATTCCAGGCTCTTGGAAATACATAAGTGAACAAAATAGTCATTTATGCCTTCATGGGCTTGCATTTTAGAAGGGGAGGCAGTAAATAATTGTTATAGAAAGAGAGAAACTGTAGCAGGGCAAGTAGGATGGGAATAGAAGAGATGAAAGCGTACAGGTTGTAGTAGTAATGAGTGATCAGGAGAGGCCTGGATTCGAAGGTGAGATTTAAAGGCATTGAAGATGGTGAGGAAATAGCCAATGGATATCTGTGGAGGAGGTTTCTAGGCAAAGATTAAGTAGCCAGAGCAATGATTTTCTAACTGTGGTCCTTGGACCAGTATTATTTGGGAATATGATAGAAATACAGACTCTCGTGCCTTACTTTAGACCTACCAATTGAAAACTTTGGAAATGGAGCCCAACAATCTGTATTTAACAAGACATCCTGCTAAAATTTGAGAATCACTCAACTAGAGTAATGATCCTAAAGCAAAAGGGTGCCTGGCGTATTTAGGGAATAATAAAGAGGCTTGTTCCACTAAAAGATGGTGTGAGGGGATGCGTAGCAGGAGAGAAGAGGTCAAAGATGATAGGTTAGAACAGATCATGTGGAGCCTTATGAGAACTTTTGTTTTTATTCTGAGTGAAATGGGAGCTATTACAGGGTCTTGAGCAAAGGACTGGCATAATTTGTTTAATATTCTCAGAGGATCACTCTGGCCACAATGTTGAGAATATAGTAGACAGGTCTACTATATTCAGTGGTGTTTATCTCACTGATCTAGAAATTTGGGGATTTCTCTGATACCATATACATCTCAACTTTTTTATAACTTTCTGATTTTTCTTTTCCTAAAAAATAGTTTTCCTTCGTAACCTTTTAGTTGGTAAGTATTCCATTCTCATGGGGTGTTTTCAGTTATTACAGTTCATATATTTCTTGATGACTATCTTTAGTTCAGTTTAGAACACCATGTAATAAATTTAAAATACTGTATGACTGCACAAGACCAATGTTCATTTTGGCAGTATTGAGTAAGAATTGAAATACTTTTATTGTAGAGACACATGATAGGTAGAATGGTGCCCTAACTTCACATTTGGTCGATTAAATAAAAACCTTTTATAATACTTATGACTTTAGATTTATAAATCTAAAGTTAGATTTATAGTCTGAAATTTATGGTTTGTGCTTGTTTTTAAGGTATGTTATACTCATAAGGTACCTGTTAACTTGCTGGATATTTCCTCTATGCTACCTTAAAGGGAGGTACTGCCACTTTTTATAGATGAAAGAGATCCTCATCAACTAATAGGCTTCTTATGACCTAATGAAACTCATAGGTTTCTTATGTAAGAGAAGAGTTTAGTACTTTCTACATGTATTATTGGAAGTCTGTTTGTCTTTATTTTCCTTTTTCATTTTTCTCTAACAGTTATTATTCCAGTATTCTTTGAAGTATGGTCAGTTTTGCTATAATGTGACACGCATTCCTAAACATCACTTATACTGCAGAATTACACAATGAAAACCAAAGGGTTTATGGACAAAATGGTGTTCAGGAAACAACACGTGTCTGTGATGCATGAAAAAGCTTAGGACCCTAATAGGCAGCACAGCTTTACACGTTAAGTGGGTAAAAAAATGCTTGAAATGTATATCATTTTACCTTGAAAATGATTTAAAGTATGCTTATAGAAGTAGAAGATTTTCAGCTTATGAATTATGAGGTGGAGCAAGGGAGGTTATCTGAAATTGGACAGTTAGCCGTAACACCAGATGTGGATGGGTGTGGCTATTAGCACAGTAAACTGAGGTATAGTTGATAGATACTCAAAACTGTTGGGGTTTGTGTTTTTCTACATGGCTTTGATCACCTGGGTGAAGTTTTCTGCATTCTCTCAGTGTTCCTCAGAGACAAATCATACATAAGCCAATATGAAATTTATGTTACGCTCACATTTTTTTCTAATATATCAGGTTGCAAAAAATTCACATTTCCAAAACAGGCCTTATTGCAGAACTGACCTAACTCAAAATTTGGTAGTTGCCTTCTATTTACTTTGTATAGTTATTTTATGTTTATTGCATAAGTTGTTTATTCTTTTACAGTAGACCTCCTTAAGCAATCAAATTAGGATGTTTGGAACACTAATAGGTGGCATTATCAAAAAAAATTAGGCTTGGAGTAGACTTCAGTTGTGTTATTGTGAGGAGAGTCTCATAGTTTTTAACTTCTGTTTTAGCTACAACAGTATATCTCAATACTGTTGTAAAGGTACTGTAACTTTATTATGATTTGTAGAGCTGTCATAGATTATGAAATGTGTAAGATTTTATAAATAACTTGAGAAATCTGGGCCCAAGGCTAGAATTCGGGAAAAATGTATGAATGGATTTAATTTTGTTGATACTTACCTACTTCTGTTGCTTTTCGAAAACAGAGGACTATTTCTTTAATGCCTAAGTCCAGTACATATCTAAATGTTGAATTCATTAAATTTTGAAGTTTGAATTAATAATTATTATAGTTTATCAATGCGAATTATCTATTTGGTAATGCAGCTTTGGTTCTTGTCTATTCTATAAATTCTGTTCTCATTAGAAATAATTATTTTTGCTCTAGAAGTTATTTTATCAAAATAGGCTTTCAATTATTATTTAATATTTTGAATCATTTTGCTTTGTAACTTTTAATTGAGACCGATATGAGAAGCTTGGTCAGATTTTTATTTTCTCTTAACAGCATTCTTTTGGTTGAGAGATTAAGAAAATGAGATCCTTTAATGAGACCCTTTAAAATAATTAAATTGATCGTAGCTGTCTTTTAGAGTATTTAAAATGTGCTGTTTTGTTTTAAAGGATTAGAAGATAAAGAACAAAATTTAACAAGAAGAATTAGTGCCTCAGATATTCTATCTGAAAAGGTAAGATATTGCTTTGTGAGCCTAGATATTTCTATAAGACTGACTCTTGTACTGCTTTACTCTGTTCTTTTGAAAGGGAAATTCTGTCTTGCTTTCCACTAATTTTCTTTCATATTGCTGTACCTTAGTCTGGACATAAGCCTTTAAAGATAAAATCTGGAGAGATGTCTAGGAGTATTTTTTCACTGGGTTTAGTTAAATTGTGTTTAACAGGAGTGTTTTACATATCTATAGGTGATCTTTTTATTTGTTTTTTGAAACTTTAAATTTTTATTCACTTTTTTTTTTCACTTTTGGGGGGATTATCCTGTGTGGGAAAGCTTTGGAGTTAGAAAGACCTTGACCTGATATCCAATTCTAGCTCCTCCTCTTAGCTGACTAATCATGTATAAGCTATTTATTTAGCCTTTGCTTACCTCTGTTCTTCCTTACAAAATGAGTTTAATGTTATCTCTTCTCTGGGTTGTTGTGAGGTTAAGGATAAAATCTAGAAGCATCAAGCACTGTGTTTGACATTTAATAGCACTTAATAAGCCAGGCCTTTTCTTTGTCGAATTGGACATCTGAAATAACCACAGTTTGTTCCATTAAGATTCCAGTTAGTTTTTATAAGTAAATTATAATGAGCAAAGAGCCTAGGAGCTTTAAAACAGATGATTTAAGGATGATCATATAACAGGTACACACACATGCACACATACACATGCACATAATGCGTATATAAGTGTATATGTTTTTTAATCTCACGATAGCTATAAAGTAAGTTGAAATCTGTTTTAGAGATGAAATAAGATTCATATGGGTAAGTTAAGTGACTTGCCTAAAGTTCAGAGTACTTAAGTGTCAGAGCAAGTCGAATGAGGTTCAGTGCTCTTCTTGCTGATCAGTAGCTGCTTTAAGTAGTATGTAGTTGCATGACAAAATCAGTTTTCTTGCATTCCAAAAGGAGTAGTTTTAAAAAGTAGTCAAAGACTTTTAAGTCTCTGAAACAGTGATGACAGCTTTACTTTAGTTAAATTCTCTAGATCAGCACTTTCCAAAATTAAATAGAATTTTCTATAATGATGGAAATGTTTCTTTCTGTACTCTCCAGTATGGTAGCTGTTGACCACATGTGGCTGTTAAGCATTTGAAATGTGATTAGTATGGCTGAGGAACTAAACTTTTTAATTCAATTTTAGTTATTTAAATTTTAAGTAGCCACATGTCTCATTGCTACCAGATTGGATATAGCACGGCCCTAGAACTTCAGCACCAACCAGTAGAATTTGGTATGTTTAAGCGACTTTAAAAAGAATCATGATAATTTTAAACTCATTCATTACATATATTCCTCAACAGTGGAAAGGGTAACTATACCCTGGTTTGGGTAAACTGAAATACCGAAATTATAATTGTGGTTCAGTTAGTGATTTATAATAGTTCATATTAAGGTGAAACCAATCAACTGTTTACTTTGTGCTTAAGAATTAATTAATTTAATTCTATAAGAAAAAGTTATTAGAAAAGAAGAAATTTGACTGCGAACTGCACCTTCAATTCTTGCCCAACAGTTCCAGCCTACCATTCCTGATGGTCTAGTCCAGTCCTCCCAATTATATAAGCCAACACCCTGCAATGAATATGTAACATTATATTACGTATACATGTAATATATTGCATATATATTATATACAGTATTGTATATATAAAGAAAAAGTTATTAGATAATTGGACTTTAACCTTTTTGAGTCTTAGATGTTTTTGATTTCCCTCCCTTGTTACATAAAGGAAAATCAGACAATTTCGCATTTACTTAAAGGTGTGGGGAGGCCGAAGGACTAGATCTTTTTTACATTCCTCCCCTGCAAATTTATGTACTCCAATTAAGAACCTTTGCATAGGTTGTCTGACATTTTCAGTTATATTTTAGCTAAAATGTAAAGAACAGGTTAATTTAAAAAATTATCTCAAAAAAGGTAGAGTGAAAAATTGTTAGTTCAATTGGAAACAAGTTTGCAAACATCCGTTCTTTATTTTCCTCTTTTAGCTTCCCTGAAGATAAGTCTTGAGTGTTTAAAATATTTTAAATATTTAGATATATATCTATAGTTTTGGAACATGTAGTGTTCAGATGTTAGCAAATCTTTACATATTTTATCTTTTAACACTATAGAATTATAATATATATATTTTAAAATGCTTGCAATTTGAATCTTGACATTCAGTGTACCAGTTCTCTATTACTAATAAGGCTAGTAAATCACGTGATAACCATTTCATTCTTTATTCCTTCTTTCTCCTGGGTTGATTTTTTTTCCTTATGTTTGCTGGCATCAGATTTTTACTCTTTCTTACTTGGGAAGCCCAGTTAAATGCTAATCTCTGACTCTTAACTTTCTTTTTTTTTTTTGCATCATCTTCCATCACTTGTACCTCCTCCAACCCTACACTTCTATATATATACACACACTGTCCACAGATTGATCTTCTGTTTGTATTATAGGAACTAAATTAGGGTTGAGGGCTATGGTAAGTAATCTGGTTTCTTTATTTTATTTATATTTGCCATTTATATTTGTCTTAAAACTAACTTTAAATTCTGATCTTATAAAAGATTCGATTTGGTGAAATGTTTAAGATCAAATAATTTTAAAAGTTGCAACTATTTCTTTTTTAAAAGAAACTTGGTGAAGAGGAAGAGGAGCTATCTGAACTACAACTTCGTCTTTTGGCTCTTCAGTCAGCCAGTAAAAAATGGCAACAAAAAGAACAGCAGGTGATGAAAGAAAGCAAAGAAAAGTTGACTAAGACGAAAACTGTACAGCAGAAAGTTAAAACCAGTACAAAAACACATTCGGCCAAAAAAGTTAGCACTACAGGTGATCATTTCTGTTAAATTCTTTTAGTTTATTTTATGTATCAGGATAGTTAGATTTTAATTCAGATAGTTTTGAGTTTGGGGAATTATAGGGCACTGAATGGAGAACAGTCCTATGAACTGAGCAATGCTATATATATGAGTTAATGATAATGAAAATAATTAAAACTCTTGTTTTATTTTATTCTCAAATTCCAATGTGATAGTGATGTTTCTGTGTTTTCTATTTAAAGCTAAACAAGCATTGAGGAAGCAGCAAACAAAGGCATGGAAGAAACTACAGCAACAAAAAGAACAGGAAAGACAGAAAGAAGAGGATTTGCGGAAACAAGCTGAAGAAGAAGAAAGAAGGAAAAGAGAAGAAGAAATCAGAAAAATTCGAGATCTGTCAAATCAGGAAGAGCAGTATAATCGATTCATGAAATTGGTTGGTGGAAAGAGGCGATCAAGAAGTAAAGTAAGGAGTGCAAAAATAAAAAATCAAAATATTGCTCAAATTTAAGTGTGCTTTTATAAATTCAGTCAGCTAAGAAACATAAAGCTCTTGTGTTTGATAGAGTTTGTTATTAAATAACTCTTGGGGAGAAGGAAAGGTAGGTTATAATTGAGAATGAACCTTTTATAGTTATAGATATTAGAAATAGAAGAAATGAAGAAAGACTCAGCTTATGGTTAGCAGAGCCTGCATTTAGCTGTTTCATCATTTTCTATTTAGAAGGTAGAATTACTAATTTATAATGACTTATTCTAAGTATGACTTAGAATAATGACTTAGTAGAGGGGCAAAATTTCATTAGTTTTTTATTGTTCAGCAATACAGAATTATAAGTGTGTTTGGTCATGATTAGTAGGTATAGAGTACTTTAAAAAAAGTTAAATCATCCCTAAGTAATAAGCTTAGTGACTACTTTAATTAGTTATCAAGCATTCGTGAGCTTTTATTAATATAAGTCATTGATAATGACTGTGAATGGCTTATTGTCTTCTGCGGATGATATCAAGAAGTATATTGGAGATTTAATATTGATTTAGTGCTATTTTCAGTGATAATTCTCAGAATTTAAAGCTTTGAGACTACACTTGAATATACTAATGAAGAATAGAGGGATATTAAAAGTAAGAGCTCTTTAATTCTAGGGAGTCAGGAGTTTGGTTTGCTTAAACAAGGAATGTATAAATATTCATAATTTAAACTTCTAAAAAGCACTTTGATAGAATCTTATTTTAGAGAAAAGTATTTACACGGTACTCTTATATCCATCTGTATGGTTTTGCTACTTTTTAGTTTGTTACACACCATCTCTGTGAGTGAAACATTGTTAAGAAGAAAAAAAAGAAAATGCAAACACATTGACCAAGAGTTTCTAGTTTTCAGCTATTATTATTCATAGCTAAAATGTTACTGAATTTTTCAAAATAATCTTTATAATTTTGATGACAGAACACTTGAATTTATTCATCTAGTTTTTTATACTAAATGAATGGTCCTGGTGTTACTATTTTATTTTAGAGGGGACTAGCTGCTTATTTAGTAGCTCAGCTGTGGAAGATTTCATATGTGTAGATAGCTTCCATTTTCTGTCTGACAGTTATAAAATATCAACTACCGTGCACCTGTCATTGAATTTCCCAAATCAGTTGTGATAGGCAGGTTTAACTGGATCACTATGATTTTTGATACTGTTTCCTAAAAGGTAACTATTGTTTTATAATTACTAGCCTAAGTATAGACTTAAGACAAAATGTTGTGAAACTAAATATCCTGTGTAATTAGTCTTCAGATCCTGACCTGAGACGATCCTTAGATAAGCAACCTACTGATAGTGGAGGAGGCATTTATCAATATGATAACTATGAAGAAGTTGCTATGGATACAGATAGTGAAACCAGTTCTCCAGGTATGAGCTAAAAAACAAAATATTTGCATATTCATAATTATTAAATAGAAAATGGTCATGAAGCTATCCAGAACCTTGAATGAAAGTGAGATTTGCTAGTAGATTTTCAACCATAGACATTATTTGGTGTTGTAAATACTTGGAGAGCAAACTTCAGGTGTGTAATATTAAGCTATATTTCCAATAGATTCTTTTACATTGCATAGGATTTAAATAAAAAGGCAGTTTTTGAACTCTGCTGTTAACTATTTGATCTAAAAAGTGAAGATTGTGAAAGCAGATGAGAACACTTTAAAAAAAAAAACAAACCTTAATCTCTTAAGTATTTCTATATCCAAGCTATTTTGAGTTTTAGTTAAAAGGATCTTTCTTGCTTTTAGGCTTTCTTCCTCCTTCCAGTGATGCTTTGTAGGAATTTGAAGATAGAAAGTGATACTAGTGACATCTTAGGAAAGGCTGGTTAAAATTGGTCAGAGTGTACTTCAATTAGATTGCATATTCTAAGATGTGACTTTATCTTTGAGGGCTAGAGATTTGCTTTAGTTGATATTCAGGGGTGATTGACTGTGAGATACCTGTTCTCTCACTAATTAAAACACATAAGACTGAGTCAACCAAATGCAGTTGGCTTCAAAACTGGAATACTTTTTAAAAAGACTATATGATCAGTGTATTTCCCCCTATGGTCATATCGTGAGACCAAATCAAACTAGAATTATACTTTACTGTGTCTAGACTAGAAACAAGGCAAAATCTATATGATTTGGTAATTACCAGAAATGCTCACATTCAGGTTAGTGTTTTTAGGCTCATGTTTGATAATCTTAAATGATATGTTTTGATTTCATAATTTAACTCTTTGGTCAATCTTAAATTTTCTTTCTAGGTTCCTGGAGATGATTCATAATAGTATTGTCCATATTTTTAATACTCTTCTTATAAAATAACTTAATGATCTAGACTTTAAAAATAATTTTGTAAAATATACAGAGAATGTATTGTCAGCTTTGTCAAATTTTTACTTTCTTTATTCACTAAAGATACTTACATTTTTAAGAAGTAAAATATTCTAAAGGCCACTGTATATTCAAATAGTAACATTTGGGCCACAGTCAGCTTCATATAACGCATATAGGTAATATCCATAGTGATTTGTGAGACAACTGGGACAAAGAAGAAACATTAGTTTCTCCGTAAGGTTATTTGTTTATTAGGTAGCAAGAGTAGATTTTGAATCTGCCATATTTCGCTGAATCTTAAGCCACTACTAAAGGTAAAATGCACAATTTTTATCTGTTACCAAGGAAGAAGAAGTGCTAACAGTTTAAGATGCATCAATAATTATTTCAGAATTATTAAAGTGTGGAAAAATGTACACTTATTGGTTATATGCAGTAGGTCATTTGTTCCATTTTTAGTCCTATTTGCTTTTTATATAACTTAGTTCGTTTCTTTACTTTTCTTTGCTCCACATAAAGGGAACAATGAAGTCACCAAAGCACTGTTTTCCTTTTGTTTGGGCCCTTTGGCAGATTTAAAGGAATATTTGTTTTATTCCCTAAACAGCATGTTTGTAAAAAAAAAAAAAAAAAAATGTTTTTAGCCTTTCCTGTTCTGTTCCCTGTTATCATCATTAGGTCAAAAGTAGAACAAAGTGGGGAGTTTTTTTGAGGTCTAATGTTCAATTTAAGTGGTTGGTTGACTTTATGATGACATAAGGGCAGTTTTAAATAGGTGGAGGTGGTCTCTTGGAGGTTAAAGATTTTATCAGAAATTAATAAAGTAATTTGCATTCTATCTAGATACATTTGTATTTCTTCAAATATAAATTAATATATTCCTGTTTAAGTATTTCCGCTATTAAACGCCTACAAACATTTTTTTCAGCCCCTTCACCGGTGCAACCACCATTCTTTTCTGAATGTTCATTGGGGTATTTTTCTTCAGCACCATCTATTTCTTTGCCTCCACCACCTCAGGTTACTGTAAGTGAGAATTGATATTACTTCTAAGAGAATTTTGTTACTTTTTGTCATTTCTAACTTGTTTTGAAAAACTGGCATGTAATTGAATGGTTAGATTTGAAGAGAGCCTTAAAATAGACTTGTTTACCAAAATTAATAGCTATGGAATAAGCAGTTGATTATTGGTAGGCTATCCATTTGGTAGACTTTTCAAAAGAAAAAAGAAGTGGTGGAATCACAAAGTCAGAGTTATTTCTAGATTATGAGAACCTAGAGATCAAACTGGATCTTTCTCAGGAGGTTAGAGGGAATCAATTCTAGGTAGATATCTAGTGTCCTTTTAGTAAGTTTAAGATAGAGGAAATAACAGAGTAGAGAGGGAGAGAGAAAACATTTTTTTTTTTTCCTTGAACTGTTTTAAATGCCAAGGGTAATACTGGAAGGTCTTTGAAACAATAATAATGCAAATTCAGGAATTTGGGTAAAATTTGTTTTCTATATTGGTAATCTCTAAGAAGCCATTTCACAGTGATTTAAGAGAGTAGTGGTGATTGATGCTTTGGTTGCTAATATTAGATTTTTACTTAAATATCATGTTCTTAGTTTTCAGTCTCTACTTATTTTCAGGTAGTCATCTTAGAGGGATAGACCCTGTGAAATTTGATTTCTGTGTCTTTTAGATTGCTAAGTGAAGATAAGCATGGCAGTGGAGAAGTTTGTATTATCTTGAAGTTCATAAAGTAAATGTTTAAGATATTGATTTTATTTTTTTTATTGCAAAAATTATACTTTTTCATGGCTAAATATTGAATTCTGGTTTAGTTTATGGTATGCTTAGTTAGCTTATGCTTACAGCTAAAATAATAATCTAAAGTTGACTATTTTCTAATTGAATGTCGCTTCAGAGATAAACATTTGGAATGGGTAAAATTGCTAATTATTATTATATTTTTTTAAAAACTAGTCTATGCCACCTTTGAGCCAGCCTTATGTCGAAGGCTTGTGTGTTTCTCTTGAACCTCTACCTCCTGTACCTCCTTTACCACCTCTCCCACCTGAAGATCCAGAACAGCCTCCAAAACCACCATTTGCAGATGAGGAAGAGGAAGAAGAAATGCTTCTTCGAGAAGAGCTGCTTAAATCTCTAGCGAATAAAAGAGCTTTTAAGCCAGAGGTAATTTAGGTGCCTGGACCTCTAGGTGGTGCTCATGAGCTTAGTTCTACGTAGCCCCTCTTTGCTTATTTGGAATTCATTGAGCTTTTAGTAAAGTAGGGATACCTCTGATAGTAATTTGCTTGAGATTTTTAAAGATGACAGAAATTTCTTTTTATTTAAAAATGTTCCATATCTTTTTGTTATTTAGGAAACATCTAGTAATAGTGACCCACCTTCACCTCCAGTTCTGAGCAATTCACAGCCTGTGCCAAGAAGTAATTTATCAATAGTCAGTATTAATACAGTATCTCAGCCTAGGATACAGAATCCAAAGTTTCATAGAGGACCTCGTCTTCCACGAACTGTGATCTCGGTAAAAATAAACAAAATATTTAATTCTACTGTTATTCAAACAGCTTGTGAGAAATTTGTATGCAATTACACTGTCTTGTTCCCTACCTCTTAGTTTATTTATATACACATATTCATATATAAATACAAATTTATTTTTTATTTATTAATAGTGAAATGGGAACAGATTCTTCAATTGAAAAATGGTAGAGTTATGATAATGTTTTTGGGGAAGCATTTTTTTTATCAGAAGTATGTTTTCCTCTGCCATTTTATTTTTTTCTGTATAAATTGGTTCATTTAGATTTTCTAGATTTAATTTTAACATTGTGTAATTTTTAATTTCCCCATTTGTTTATGCTTTGTTCATATTTTTCTAATTAATGATTATAATTAAGGATTTATGATGTTTATTAAGGAGATTGAAATGACAGTTTCTACCTTATTTTCTAATAGTTTCAAAGGAAAATAAATGGGACGCAGCCAGATTGAAAGCTTGCCTTTGTTAGGTATAACTGCTTTGGCCACTTACCTTCTATACATAACTGCGAAAGCCAAAAAGGTTTTTTTAAAAATAAATATGTAGAGTTACTAATTTTTTTCTTGGTTGTAAAAGTTAATTTAGACAACATATGGTTCTTTATAGAAAGTTGAAGAAAATAAAATTTAATGAAGAAAGTGATCATAGTAGTGCCTTTAAAGACAATATAAAATGCTATATGTTTTGACATAACCAGTATTGGTGGAGTAGGACAAAGTTAATTATGCAGTATAACCAGAAGGAAGATTAGACTGACAACTTGGAGCCTGTATTTTTTATGGATTGTAATTTGAAGAGGTTAAGTGACTTATTCAAGACCACACAGATAATTGTGGTAGAACTAAGAAAAGAATAGAGACACTTTTGTCATCTAGAGTAACAAATACATAATGTTTGCAGCTTCCAAAGCATAAATCAGTGGTGGTAACATTAAATGATTCAGATGACAGTGAATCTGATGGAGAGGCTTCCAAGTCAAATAGTGTTTTTGGTGGGTTGGAGTCCATGATTAAAGAAGCAAGACGAACTGCTGAGGTAAGTGCAATAATGAAAGATAAAAAGAAAGATGATTTATTGATAATCATTAAAGTTTATTTTTTCCTGAAAATTAGTCCTTAGAGTTGTTGATTATTAATATTTTAAATTGTGGAACTATTTTAAGTATTTATATTATTAGGACTTTATATAATGAAGTGTGTATAGATTTAGCTATTTATTTTTGTTTTCAGTTGACTTGTCCCTTTTTCAAAATAGTGGGTAATTTTGTACTATGGAAATTTATAGTTTTGAAATTGTTTTATATTACCAGAAAACAAGTTTTTTTAAGTAGATAATCTAAGTGCAACTTTTATCCCTATTCTTAATGCACAAGTTATTTAGATATGATTTAGTCCAGTTATTTTCAAACTGTTGATCTTGACTACTTAGTGATTGTACAATTAATTGGGTGGTTAACACCCAGCTGGGGAGAGGGCAAAATGGGTAAAGGGGGTCTAATATATGGTAACAGAAGGAGATGACTTCAGGTGATGAGCATTCAGTAGAGTATGCAAATATTGTATTATAATGTACACCTGGAAATTATATAATGTTATTAACCTATGTTCCCCCCATAAAATTAATTTAAAACGGAATAGAAAATAATGACAATATTCAGCTATTTCTAAGTACATGAATGTGCACGGGGTTGCAGTTTAAAATAATACATCTTAGTGTTGGATTATTGAAAACTGTTGATCTGGTTGACTTCAAATATTTTCTAGCAAGCTTCAAAACCAAAAGTACCTCCGAAATCTGAAAAAGAAAATGATCCCATGCGAACACCTGAAGCTTTGCCTGAAGAAAAGAAGATTGAATATAGATTGTTAAAGGAAGAGATTGCCAAGTAAGTGGCATTTTATGTCTTCAGCTTTGAAAGTATGTGCTCTTTTCAGTACTTAGAACTAAGTCTGTATACAGATTATTGGCATTGGGAAATGAATAAGGATGATTTTATCCAAGATGCAGAGTTAATGTTTTTGCAAGTCACACAGGAGGGAGAGCCAGATGATCATCTATAGACGAATACAGTGATGCACTGAGATCATAATAGTTTAGAAAAAGAAAAACTATTGCTGTCAACTTTCAGTGCCAGCTTGGGTGATGCATATTGGTTGGTCATCATCATTATATTATTATTGGTTGATATGATTAATATTTTTACTTTATGTTATAAAATAGAATACACCTTTAAAGTAATAAATTCAGTGTATCCTTTGATGCAGTTCATTTGTCTTTATTGATTATTTTAGTCGGGAAAAACAGCGTTTGATTAAATCAGATCACCTGAAGACAAGTTCATCATCCCCAGCAAACTCCGATGTGGAAATTGATGGGATTGGCAGAATAGCAATGGTTACGAAGCAGGTTTCAGATGCAGAAGCAAAACTTAAAAAACACAGGTGAGCCTTATCATCTAATTAAATACCGTATGTATTTAATGTTCTTATTTTAGAAGGGGTATATTTTTGGTGGTGTATGCCAATGCTAAATATACTATATGATTACAAATTTTTCTATACTTGGTAGAACTATATAAGGCTGTCATTTTATTGAGTTGTACATTTTCATAAAGTAATAGTAATGAAGTATGTTTAAATAAAAATACCAAGACTTCAAAGGAGTTTTTCCCCCTACAGATTTATATATAACTTATTTATTGCTTATAACATTTATGAACCTCCTCATTTGGAATTTTCTTTAAAATTTCTGGCGTGATTTCTGAAACACCTTCTTTGGAGGCATATTTTTATTGTTAAAGGTGGACTCGATTGTTGGAAATAGTCATTACCCAGTTTGTTCAATGAGACATACGGTCAAATATGGCGCTTTTAATACACTATGAATATAAAGTTACGACCATATACTTCTTACACGTTCTGTGAAATTACTGTGTTCAAGTGGTGTTTCATATTTTTGAGAACATGTGTAAAACCTCACAAGATGAACATGTTGAATGATAGAATTTATTTGATTTCATTAGCATATATTGGGGGTTATTTTATTGGGGGATATAATCGACATGTAACAGTTTTTTTTTTAGTTGCTATGTTTTATTCAAAAAATGATTAACCATACAAAGAATAATATCAAACAAATCTAGGATCAGTAATATCACTTTAAAAACTTTAAAAATTGATCCATTTTGAGTTATTTTTTATAAATGGTGAAAAATAGCAATCTAGTTTTGTTCTTTTGCATGTTGCTTTCCAGTTTTCACAGCATCATTTATTGAAGAGACTTTCTTTTCTCCCTTGTATGTTTTGGCTCCTTTGTCAAATTATTTGCCTGTATATATGCAGGTTTATTTCTGGATTGTCTGTTCTCTTTCATTAATCTGTGTGTCTGTTCTTCGCCAATCCCATGATGTTTTGATTGTTGTTGCTTTGTAGCATAATTTGAAGTCAGGTAGTGTGAAACCTTCATCCTCGTTCTTTTTTTCTCAGGATTGCTTTGGCTACTGACTGGAGTCTTTTGTGGTTGTATACAAATCTGATGAATTTTTTTTTCTTCTTGTTCTATTTCTTTAAAAAATGCCATTGAGATTTAATGGGGATTGCATTAAATCTTGCTTTGGATAATATGACCATTTTAATTTTGTTCATTCTTCCAATCCATGAACACAGAATATCTTTCTATTTCCTTGTGTCTTCAATTTCTTTTAATAGAGTCTTAAATTTTCATTACATAGGGCTTTTAAGTTTTGTTAGGTTTATTCCTAGATATTTTATTCTTTTGCTTGCAATTGCAAAAGGAATTGTTTTTTTTTTTTTTTTTTAATTTCTTTTTCTGATAGTTCGTTATTAGACTATAGGAATGCTGTGGGGTTTTGAACATTGGTTTTGTATACTGAAACTTTTAACATTAGTTTTAAGCATACAGTGTAATGACTTGATGTTTTGTATATATTGCCAAATGAACACTACAATGTCTAGTTAACATCTGTCCCTATATAGTTAGAAAATTTTTTTCTTGTAAGGACCATTAGTATCTATTTGATAAAAATAATCACATCATATTATGGATACTTATTTTTTTTCCACTCCAAACACCCTGAAATCATTAATCGATGAAAGGCAAAATAGTTTTAGTTAACATCAATATTTCTGAGTTTTGTTCTGCTAGTCCCCTTTTAAGTTTACAGATGTTAGGGGGAGGTTCTATGCAAAAATGGTAAGACTTTCCCTTTCCTGCTTTTAGTAACTGACTAATTGATTCTTAAACTTTAAATCTTGTTAGAAAAAAAAATGACTACAGTAATGAATTAACTCTTAATGTTGAAAAATCATTAAATAATACATAAACAATTAAATGGTTTTTAGAATAAGCTTCAAAAGTTCACCCATCCATAGTTAGTTAATTAAGGAAAAAAGGTAGAAGTTTACAGCCTCATTTCTAACATTATAGGCACCTTGGTGCGCTTTATTTTGTAAAATCATGAAAAAGAGTGTCATTTGAGGTGTTTTTACAAGGCAACACATATCTTAAGGAAATAGTGATTATGTTTTGTAAGCTTTTATAGTAAGTATATAAAAGTACGTTTTGTCCATTTATGAACAAGACGTTATTTTATGCATTGTTAGGAAAACATGCTGCTAGCTAAACTATGGTATGCAATAATTCTAAGACACATCCTGATATTAAAGATCTGAAAAATGTGTTTTATAGATGAAATATTGTGACCATAAATTTCAAAAATTATCAGTGAGAAGTGGTAACTGTATTTGTTTTAAAAGTAAGATTACAATTTTAGATTTTTTAAAATAACTCTTTTAATAACTTTCTAAAAAATGAAGAGGTTTTAAAAAATTCTTTATTTTTCTACCGCCTGTCTTTCTGTTACATATTCTCTGTATGATTCTTTCTAGATGTCAGTTGTTATGACTGTTGAACTATGGTATCTTTCTGGGAAAGAGGCTTCATTTTTTTTAAAACCATAATATTCAGTAGTTTAAAAGATGAAAATGTATATCCATAAATTTGTCTTATGTCCTGTTGTAATTACCTCTTAGTTCCAAATGTCACATTTGTATATTTTTTAAAAGTTAGAATTCCTTTTCCTTTCTCTTGCCTTGCTATAGATAAAATGAGTTAAAGATTTAAAGATAATTAAATGTGCTTAATTGTGTTTATTTGATGTTTATTTTTGTGTTTATTAGCATTATAAATGAAGCTAAACAACAATTTTCTGCCTAAGTCCTCATTTTTTAGGAGTCATATAGGGTCAGATTTAGCCAGCATTAAATATATACTGTTAATAGCTTTTCAAATGTAATTCACATTACTTAGATTTAAATGATTTTTAAAAAGACCAGACCCATAGTTACTTTGTAAAATGTAATAGTGTCTGTTGAAAACCTGCGTGATTGATGAATATGAAAATATTCATCTTTTTAAATTCTCACCTGCATATAATAAATATATTTTTAAAAATGAGCTACTGTGTTAAGTTTTTATTCTAATGGTGTTAGTGCACAAGTTTAGAAAAACATTAATGAGAATTTTTTTGTTTTTCAATTAGGATTCTCTTGATGAAAGATGAATCTGTTTTAAAGAATCTAATACAGCAAGAAGCTAAGAAGAAAGAATCTGTTCGAAATGCTGAAACAAAGATTATAAAACTTACAGAACAACTTCAAGCAACAGAGAAAATTCTCAGTGTCAACAGAATGTTTTTGAAGAAGCTTCAGGAACAAGTAATGTTCTTTTTTTAAATTAAAATATTGTAGCCTTTTGTTTACTGCACATTTTTATGGGCTAAACTTTTTATAAAACAAAGCCATAAACTAAAGCAATCAGAATGTATAACCTATATATTTTTCTCCACTGAAATATAATATTGGAATATTTTTATTTTTAGTTGATTACCCTAAAACCGCTTGTTTTAAGAAGGTATTTTAAGTATTTGTTTTACAAGGTTTATATTTACATTTTCACAATTATCCTGTATTTTCAGATTCAGAAAGTACAACAGCGTATTACAGTTAAGAAAGCTTTGACTCTAAAGTATGGAGAAGAGCTTGCTCGAGCAAAGGCAGTGGCCAGTAAAGAAATAGGAAAACGTAAACTGGAACAAGATCGTCTTGGAGTAAGTTTTTTGTAGATATATTTTATTTTTGGAAAGGAGAAGGTTTTTATGATACTTTTGAGGATAAGAGATGTATAAAATAACTTGGTTGTTTTTTTTGTGTGTGTACATATTCGAAGAGAATAAGATTAAAGCTTTGTTTTTAAATGACATCCACATTTTTCAACCTTTTTTATTTTTTCGTTTTTCATAGATTACAGTTTAACTAGCAAAACTTTTGGAGACTTTTGTAAAAGTTTTATTCTTGTTACTGATTTAATGTTATAATGTTGGCATTGAATTGCGGAAGTAGCACAACTATCTTACCAAAAATTGTTTATAAAATCATAGCACAATAAAATATCTATATAATTTTTCTCCCTCAGCCAAACAAACTGATGAAACTAGACAATTCTCCAGTATCAAGTCCAAGAAAGCATTCAGCAGAATTAATTGCTATGGAAAAAAGACGATTACAAAAGCTAGAATATGAATATGCGCTGAAAATTCAGAAACTAAAAGAAGCTCGGGCCCTTAAAGCAAAGGAACAGCAAAGTATTGCTCCAGTTGTGGAAGAGGAACTTGAATTTTCTTTACCTCAACCCTCACTTCATGATCTGACTCAAGATAAATTAAGTCTGGACACTGAGGAAAATGATGCTGATGATGAGATTTTGTCTGGTTCAAACAGAGAACGAAGACGATCCTTCCTAGAATCCAATTCTTTTACTAAACCTAACCTTAAGCACACTGATACACCTAACAAAGAATGCATAAATAAACCTACTAAGAATACAGTAGAAAAACCAGAACTTTTCTTAGGGTTAAAAATCGGTGAATTGCAAAAATTATATTCAAAAGCTGACAGTTTAAAACAACTGATTTTAAAAACTACCACAGGCATTACAGAAAAAGTTTTGCATGGTCAGGTAACTGAACATTTTATATCCTTTATAAATATAGAATTTACTTTAACCTTATTTGCCTTATGAAATCACTGTTTTCTTTTTTAGGAGATTTCCGTGGATGTAGATTTCGTGACAGCACAGAGTAAAACAACAGAAGTGAAGCCATGTCCTTTTAGACCCTACCACAGTCCTCTTCTAGTTTTTAAGTCCTACAGGTATAAAAGGAAGATTCAAAGAGCTTGAGTTTCAGAATTGCTCCTGTTTTTACTATTTTAACTTCGAATACTTTATTAAAATGAAAAAAAAAAAAAAAAAAGGATCATGGTTACTGAAAAATTAACTTGTCCTTTTAGGGAAAATAAAAATTAAGTTGTCTTCTTGTCAGACACAGACCATATCAGGAAGTAAGGTTTAGTTCACACTTGGGTTTATTTTCTATCAAATTCTAATTTCTAGCCACTGGTAGAATTGTGGAGAATTCTAGATTAGTCTGTTAGAGATTTTAGGAAAAATTAATTGGAGTTTTATGAGAATTATTAATTTTTTTTTTAATTTTACTGTTGCTCATCGACCAGATTTTATAAAATTGATTTAGATATCTCAGATGACTAAGTTTGTGGAAAGTTATCTGTTTTAGACTTCCAAAAGGTGTGAGACTGTTAAATGGGCATGATTTAATTATAAAATTGTAAAGGTCCTGACAGGTAATATAGACTTCTTTCTAGTTTTTTTTTTTGTTGTTGGCTGGTAACATAAGAAATACCACATTTTATTATGTAGTGGGAAAACAGTATTAAAATATAGCGTATTTTGTTTTCTATTTCAGATTTTTTTTTTTTATTCTAAGTATAAAAGTAATTTGTCCCTATTACTTGATATTCTGGTTGTTTTCTAGAGTTAATTTTTGTATTAAGTAAAAAGGTAAATAGTATGCTCAAAGTACAGAAATTTGAGAAGGAAAATTGAAAATTTTCTAAATTTTCTGAGGAATATGAATAGAGCATAATATGTCCAACTCTCTTCTCCTTAGATTTAGTCCATACTATCGAACCAAGGAAAAACTACCTCTGAGTTCAGTATCATACAGTAACATGATTGAACCGGATCAGTGTTTCTGCCGGTTTGATTTAACAGGAACATGTAACGATGATGATTGTCAGTGGTGAGTAGTTTTACTTTGTGAACATTTTATGATTTAAAAGGTAGTCATGGTTATTTAGCTTTGATATGTACATGATTATGTTTTCTGTGCTGTCATTTTATTTTAGGCAGCATACACAAGACTATACGCTTAGCCGAAAACAGCTGTTCCAGGACATTCTGTCATATAATCTATCTTTAATTGGTTGTTCAGAGACAAGCACTGATGAAGAAATTGCTGCTGCAGCAGGTTTTTAAAGACCTCTTATTGTTTCCCACGTGAAAATTTGAATTTAGGCAATTTAAATTTTTATACTCAGTTTTTGTTGACCCTTTTAAATAGCTATAATTATGTACATTCACCTGTGACACTATCTAGATCTGCTCTGTCCAGTGCAGTAGTCACTAGCCATGCGTTGCTCATCAGTTTAAATGAATTAAAATTTACTCCCTTAGGTCACACTAGCCACATTTGAAGTGCTCAATAGCCACTGTTGAGTTTAATAGCTCAATAATCGTTAAGTGCTTGCCAGTAGAGCAGTGCAAATATAAGATATTTATATCATTGCAGAAAGTTCCTTGGACAGAGCTCATCTAAACAGCTCAGTTTATTTAGAAGAGTATGTTAACATATTTATATAGACATTTTAGTAACTTTTTAAAATAGACCCCTATTTTTATTTATTCTTATCAAAAGTAGAGTTGAAGATGACTGAAGAAATAAAAAAGATTTGATATACTTTGACATAGTAGAAAGCATAGGTTATTGTCAGACATTGTGAGTAATATTGTTAAGTTTTCCCCCTGATTTAGTGCCAAATATTAAACCTTAAGTTATAAGTCTTTTGGAAATAAGGGAATTGGTGTTTATTTAATTTAGTGTTATCACAACCCAAAGTGATCATAAAGTAACTGAATCTGTTTAATCATTCTCAATTGGGGGCTTTAACTTTCACTTGTTTATTAGTTTGTTTTAGGAAATATATATTTTTTCAGCCCAAATTGAATGCATGACTTGGTAGGGTTTGCCATAGTAGTTAAGATCATGTAAGCCTTGCTTGCCATTTAGAAGATGTTTTTGTGTAGTACCATATACATCACTTTAATTCTTAAACTGTTCTTCATTTTATATTCTAATTAGCTTCATCTCTGTAATCCATGTTTTTTATACTTTTTATGAAGATAGCATTGCTCTAATTTCAGAAAAATATGTTGAGAAACTTTTTGGAGTAAACAAAGATCGAATGTCAATGGACCAGATGGCCGTTCTCCTTGTTAGCAATATCAATGAAAGTAAAGGTCATAGTGAGTATCTGTCTCACATACACGCGTGCGCGTGCGCTCTCTCTCCCCCTTTCTCTATCTCTTTCTCTCTCTCTCTCTGTCTCATAGAAAGATCTTGTAGTTTATGACAGCAAATTTTTTGACATTGTGTTCTCCATATGTATGTCATTTCTAACACAATGGAATAAATTTAACTTTTTGAGTATTATTATTTGGGTAGCCTGCAGAACTACAAAATCTAAGTGTATCAGCTAACAATCTTTTCTACTTTAGCACCTCCGTTTACAACTTACAAAGATAAAAGAAAGTGGAAACCAAAGTTTTGGAGAAAACCTATTTCAGAGAATAGCTTGAGTAGTGATGAGGAACAGTCTACAGGACCAATTAAGTATGGTAAGAAGTAATTTAAGATCCAGAATCATTAAATTGTAGTGTTCCCTCTTTGTCTAATATGTTTTACTAATCTTTTGATGTGTCTACTAGCCCATTTTTTTTAATATCTATTTTTTAAAAACAGTCATGCCATTGACGTTTAAGGCAATTAGTTCTTCCTTGTACGGGACTACCTCTTATATTCCAGGATGTTTTATATTTATGGCCCACTAAATTCAGGGATTACTCTTTAGTAAATGTGAGGGCTTCAAATATTTCTGAACATGCTTTAGTGGGGACGGGAGAGCAGTACTGTTCCTATTTGAGAACCACTGCTTGGCCTGTATCTTCTTGAGGGCAGTGTTCATTTTATTTTACCATTGAGTCTATGAGTCTACTTACATGCAGTAAGTAGGCTAACAAAATGAATGAATCAGTGAATAAGGAATGTATGAATGAGTGTTTTATTGTAAAGCATATCTTACGCTGTAATTTCAGGTTTGCATTATTTGTTTTATTCTGTAATTTAGATGTAGTAGAATAAATCATCTTCATAAATTACAACTTTCTCTTAAATTTAATGACTGAATTATCACTTGACGGCACTTTACCGTCAAAGTAGGGAGACCATACAACTTGTTTGCCCAGCAGAGTCCTAGTTTATGCCTGTTGTCCTGGTGTAATTTTTAATAACACCTTTCACTCTTAGATGTGTCATGGTTTGGACAATAAATTATGTAATTGCTTTACCTTAAAACTCTGAGCTAATTTATGTCATCAGAATTTTTAGATTTTTAGATTTTAAAGATGAGGCTAATTGGTTTTTTTTGGGTCTGTGGGTAAGAGAAAGTGTGAAGCTAATGATACTTTCTTATAGCCTTTCAGCCAGAGAACCGAATAAAAGTTCCAGCCTTGGATACTGTCGTGACTCCAGATGATGTCAGATACTTTACAAACGAAACTGATGACATTGCTAATTTAGAAGCAAGTGTGCTCGAAAATCCTTCACATGTACAACTTTGGCTCAAGCTTGCATACAAGTACTTGAATCAAAATGACGGGTAGGTCCTCTTCTAATCTTTGTGTAAACTGTTGCACATTTATATTTTTATGTGTTTGAGGATTTTTTCATCTTTGGTAATCATGTTTCCTTCCTCGTATCAATGGAGCCTTTGTTTTTTGACAAAGCCAAAAGTACTTTATTGTTTAAAAGCTATTAGAAAAAGTTTAAGATTAGATCTTGAGTTGTGTACATGGCTCAGTGTATGGGTAATAAATTAGCTACAGTTTTTAATTGTAGTAGACTCTTATTTCAAAGTAGGATTAGTTTGAAACAGTAAATTCTCAGTGGTGTAAGGATTAATTATTGGGTTTTTTAAAAAGGAGTAGTGGAACAGGTTAAATTTTTTAATTTTCATTTGGAGATTAAAGCTTGTCTAAGAACCTTTAAATACTGGTAAATTGACTATTTTTCTGGGTGTGGTGTTCAGCTAAGGTACATAGTAATTTATCTCACAAATGACAGCTCCTGTTGCATAAGTGCATTTTCTAACTCTTGTGCTTTTTGATAGGATTACCAGGAATATTCTTTTATTACCAAGAGTAACCTTTTATTACTATAATTTTTAAATTATAATAACTAAGTTGTTTTTTTACAGACTACTCTGAATGTATTTGTCTTAAAACTTGGTATAGAAGTTTTTTTGATAAAGCAGCAATGCAGAATGCTATTACACCTCACATACCTGAATATGGTGTTTATTTAACTTGATGTGTGTCATTTCCACATTAATGGGATAAGTTACAGTGTTTTCTTTTCTGACTCATTTACTGAATGAAGGCCAAAAGATCTGTACATTATTTTATGAATAGGATCACGAGAGACAATTATCTTCTCCAAGAGATAGCAAGCCCTTGACGGTTGAAAAGAACTATTATATTGAAAGCTTTGATATTTTGTGCTGGCAGTGGCTGGCCTTGAGGGAGAATTGTTTAACTTTTTCCATTCCTGGACCAGTGTAAATCATAAAAGGTATTGCTGAGTATGAACATAAAGCACATTTGAAGTTGATAATCTAGTGGTTTTATAACACAGTGGTTTTATCTGGTAAATGTTCATAGAACATCCATTTAAAAAGGAATTGCTGGGTGTGTGAGAAATCAGGATCATTTTCGGAGATGTGATATAAAATTTTAATCTAGCTCCCTTTGTCATAGGAGGCTCTGGCTTCTTGTTCGGTTCTAATAGAAAATAGAATTTAAAAATGAACTCATTAGACTAGTTTAGAAAAACAAAGTGCACCTCGCTGTCAGCATTAGTTTAACATCACATTTAGGAATGCTTCGTTTTCTAGGATTTGACATTTTTAGCAATCGAGAATTACTATGTTTTATAAATGGAAATACCACTACTAAAAATAGTGCATTAAATAGAATGATGTCATTTGTTTCTAAAGACTATCAATATACTAGAGCAATGAGAAAATAGTAATAAAAGTGAGATATAGGGTAAGGGTAGGACTGTAATCCACGAGTTATCTCGGGGTAAACGCTCCAGGTGTCACTAGTGAGTATTCTCAGGGGAAATGGGTTAAAAGTATTTGCAAGCATTAAAACATGTTCCTGCTTCTAAACATGTAGGCTATGTTCAGAGTCCTTGGATTCTGCTTTAAATGTTCTGGCTCGAGCTTTGGAAAACAACAAAGACAATCCAGAAATTTGGTGCCATTACCTCAGATTGTTTTCTAAAAGAGGAACCAAGGAGGAGGTGCAGGAAATGTGTGAAACAGCTGTTGAATATGCGCCTGATTATCAGAGTTTTTGGACCGTGAGTAAAAAAGATAACATAGTTCTTTGTGTGTTCTTAATTCTTTGGGTCATCTTAAATATTGACTTATAGCTTAATAGATCGTATATTTTATTTGCTTATAGAGATAATCTTGCATTCTGTGTCCAGTAACCTCAAAACCACTTCCTTGGGTCAGGATTAATTTATATTAAACAAGAATATTTAGTGAAGAGGTAATTTTTGTTGTTAAATTTATTGGTAGGGGGAAAAAATAAATACTTTGAAACATTTTACATTTACCTATTTTTAAGCAGTTTTAGTTTGGACAAAGTTAAGTGAATTTTGTACAAAACACCTGAAAAAAAAATTATTTAAAATTTCTTATGCATCTTTAACATTTTCATGAATGCCAGGAAATAGTGTCCTCATTACTCACGGCAATAATCTTAATTCATAATTCATACTAATATTAAACCTTGCTAAGATACAAAAATTTAGTGAAAAAAATGGATTCTTCATTTTCTGAGAGAATGGGATATTTCTTACCCAGTTATAAACTTAAAATGATAATTAATCCACTTGTAAAATAAGTATTCATTAATATTTGAACTTTTACCAGCTGAACTCAAACTGTTAGATAGAGTAAGATAAATTTTCAGATAAATTTATTATTGTTAAGTCCATTATTTATTTGCTAACTGAAATTCAGAATGAATAGATTTGGATAACATATCCCTTAAATTGAATAAGTGAACATGCCACCCTAACTCTTACTCTCCTCACTCAAGTACGGAATAGATTTGGACAATGAATTATACTTGATTTTTGACCTAGAGCCTTGTACCAAAGTTAATGGTATTTGTCAAAAGATTTTTAGGGTGTAAAAGATTTTTAGGGTGTTTTTCCTTAAAGTTATTTGGTCTTTAAAGGGCCTCTTAATTTTTTAAGTTGATTAATTAAGTCTTTTAAGTATTTTGATTTTGCCACTTAGTTCTAATATGAATGCAATTTTCAAAATCTTTATAGTCACACACCTAAGCAGTACAAATTGTACGTGATCATAAGCATGCAAGCTTTTGGAGATCCATTATGGTCTTGCTGTCATTTACCCATTGATTCAAGGAAAGATGAAATTGCTTCTGTGATAATTCTGAGAGTACATCTGTGTTTTAGTTTTCATCTGACTTCACTTTCCAACTTGTAGAAAGGAAAATCTAGGTTATAGTACTAGAAGATGGGTTTATAGATTTATAATTTATAATTATATTTATAATTATCTTTTTTATAGAAATTTAAGATTTAATATGAGACAGTTTATTAATGAAGTGTGAAAAATCAGTAGTTTTGCAGTTTATTCTTACAAAGCAAGATTAATTATATGAAACCCTTTTGGGCAGTTTCTGCACCTAGAAAGCACCTTTGAAGAAAAGGATTACGTATGTGAGAGAATGGTGGAGTTTCTGATGGGAGCAGCCAAGCAAGAAGCATCAGATATTCTGTCCTTTCAGCTTTTAGAGGCTCTTTTGTTTCGAGTTCAGCTGCACATATTTACTGGAAGATGCCAAAGTGCACTTGCAATTTTACAGGTAAACATTTGTTATAGTATTAAATTATACTTTGCTGAGAATTTTTAAAAGATCTAAAACATATAGATATAGCATTGTATAGCATTGTTCAATGATAAGGACACAGGCTTTAAATTCAGATCCTTATTTTGCCACTTACTGATCCTTATTTTGCCACTTACTGATAAACTGTGTGAAGGTGAGTAAATTTATGCTTGTTTCCTCATTTGCTTTGTAGGGATAATACTTTCTTTAGAGTGTTTATGAGGTTTAAATGAAAATAATATATGTTCAGTACCCACCAGAATAAACTTCAGTATTCTAACAATAAGGGAAAAAAATTAGTCCAGAGTGAAAATCGTCTATGTGGGTAAAGTGTGTGTGTGTTTGTTTTTACTGTTTTCTTTTATTATATTTTTGAATACCAAAACACTTAAAATGTACAAATAAATTTAATAGTTTTTCATTAAGTATGGCATGAACTTTAGTATAGTAAAATATGTTAATTTGGTATCGCTATCTCTCAAAAGTGATTTGAAACAAATTGGTGATTATCAAAATTTTGACTGGTATTTATTTAAGAACCACTCTAAAGAAATACAACACTTTTATTCTTCTTCGTCTTTACATTTGAATTTTAGGACTAGGAGTCATTATTTTAAAAACATTTTCAGATTATTTTTTTTATTTTACCTAGAATGCATTGAAATCAGCTAATGATGGAATAGTAGCTGAATACCTTAAAACAAGTGATCGATGTTTGGCATGGCTGGCCTATGTACATCTTATTGAATTCAACAGTCTGCCTTCAAAATTTTATGATCCATCTAATGCCAATCCTTCAAGAATTGTTAACACAGAACCATTTATAATGCCATGGCAAACAGTTCAAGATGTAAAGACTAATCCTGACATGTTGTTAGCAGTATTCGAAGGTAAGTATAAAAGTTTATAAATTATTTAGAACATCAGCTTATCCCTTATTATAATTCTTCATAACTGGAATAGAAATATATATTGCAAATTATAGTTTCATATTTTAATACATAAATATTTAAAAGATTAAGGATTGAATCAGATAAGATGGGCATTGGCATCTGTGAAAGCTTGAGATCTGTACCATACTACATAATTAATTTTCTGATTATGGCAAAAGGATATCAGCTGGATATGTAGATTATATAGGTTTAATGGATTGATTGAATCACAGAATCAGGTAATTTTTTTAAAGTAGTCTATCAAGGCGAAAGACGTTAAAGATAGTATCTTATTTTTTCAAGTAATTAATATTTTCTCCATCAATCAATGAATTTGATTGTTACTGTATACTAAATGATATATCTGCTGTAGAGCAGATATATAAGGTATAAGGCCTGTTCTTTCCTACTAAGAAATATGTAGCCTAGTCAGAAGATAAGATCAATGCGTTTGACATAATTATTAAATTAACGAGATCATAGAACTGGACATTAGTATGTAGTCTAAATTCTATGCTTATGGAAGAGATTAAGATATGTGATTGATAGAATTATTGGTACAAGCCGTAAACCCAAAGGGAAGAGACAATTAGAGATTGACATGATCAAGGAAGTCTTCATAGAGGAATTAGGACTTGAAGCTGGACTTCAAAGCTCAACTATGATGTAACATAGTGGACCTCTTCAAAGATAGGACCCTAATCTTATTTCCCTCTATATTTTCCAAGGGCCTATAATGTATGGCTGTGTACTAAGTGCTTAGTAAATGTTTTTTGAATAAACCAACTACAAAAGGAAGGAAAGGTAGGACATTCCTGTTAGGAGAGCTAAGTAAACAAAAAGCACAAAGTAGGAATTGGTACATTGGATTTGAAGAGAGATTAGAAGAAGGGAGAGTCCTTATTAAAGTCAAAATTTTGTGCTAGAGAATACTAGTAATAAACCTTGGTAAGTGGAATGATACCAAATTTTCAAGAACTTTGTAAGTGTGGTAGACTTGATGGCAGTAGAGGCTCTTTTAGAAAGGAAAAATGTGCTGAAAAGATGTGGTACCAAAGTAGAAATACCACCCAGAAACTCATTGCTATAACAGGCACACAAAAAGTAACCTTGGAAAAAGAGTTTTAGAGATATTTGAAGTTAGCACATAGAGATGTGGGGGACAAATTCATTGTCAGGAAAGCAGAGAAGAAATAGTCAAAGATGATTTCTGGGTCTTGAGACTAGGAAAAGGAAAATGTAATAATAGAAAACTGGTAAATTTGGAAGACTGATTTTGGTATTAAGAGTGATAACTGTGAATGGAAATTGGTCATCGAACTGGGAAATGCCTGATGGCAGAAGGAAATAAGGAAGTAGACCTTAAGTGGACAATTATGGAGAGAGAAATGGATTTGAAAGTTATTAAAATAGAAGTTTTTTTATTACAAAGTGCTTTACATTTTTTAATATACTCTTGCAGTAAATTATTCAGTAATTGAATCTATGAGATATTTTGTCTGAGGAAATAGAGATTTAAGTGTATAGCAGTAAAGGGGCAAAAGGGAGAATAGAGTCAATGAATGAGACTAAGGGGAAATATAAATCTCTTGGAAGCAGAGGCAAAAAGAAATTTAAAAGAAGAGCAAGGACACTATCAAATAACTAATCAAATAAAATGAATGCAAAGGTAGGCCTTTAGCTTTGTTTAGGTATCCTTTAAAAGTACAGTTTCAGAGTGGCATTCATTTTTTTAAAGATTTTTTAAAAAACATAGCTAACATCCAATATTGTATTAGTGTCAGGTGTATGCCGTAGTTATTCAACGTTTACCTAAAGTGATCACTAATATGTCCAGCACTCATCTGACACAGTACAATGCTATTATAGTATTATTGACTATGTTCCCTATGCTGTACACCACATCCCCCATGACTTACTTGCTTTATATTTAGAAATTTGAACCTCTTATTCCTCTTCACCTTTTCCCATTTTTTGTTGTTGCTGTTATTGTTTTTCTGAATGGCATTCATTTTTTAAACTCCACAAACCTGGAAAGTCATACATTGGGCAAGGAGGAAATGCTGACAATTGTACAAAGTAAAACAACCATTCTCTAGTCAGCAGTATGATCAAAGGATTCTTTACAAGGGAGAAGTGTGTTTTAAAGGAATTAGGAAAGGATCTAGTTTAGGGGAGACATTTAAATGGCTATGTAACAGAGTAAGGCCTCTTTTTAATGGGTCAGAGAAAGATGAAAAAATAATTCATTTAATTGCTTTTTTTTGAGATCAATTTTAAGGAATTTAGGGTAGATGCAGAAATACTTGTTTAAGTGAAAACTTTGATAGATGTGAGATCTCGTATTGGTTGGTTTTATTCTTCCTAGGAAAGTGAGGGTAAGAGATTGAATTTTAGGAATTTGGAGATATTTCAAATACCTCTTTTGGGTTAAAAAGTCAGGAGTTCATTATAAGGTGATGGTGAAGCAAGGGGATAGGCCATCTTCACCAATTGGTCTCTTAGAGTTTAAATAACACAGCCATGTATTTTATGTTTGATTCATGTTATTGTGATGTTTTTTGGATAGATGCGGTAAAAGCTTGCACAGACGAGAGCCTTACTGTTGAGGAAAGGGTAGAGGTCTGTGTGCCAATTTACACAAACATGATTGCTTTGCACCAGCTGCTGGAGAGGTAAAACTTAATTGACAAGCTCTTCCCCTTTTATTAAAAATTGATTTTAAAGTGTGTTTAGATGTGTTTTTTTTCTTGTTTAGGTATGAGGATGCAGTGGAGCTTTGTAAACATTTATTGGAGTCGTGTCCCATGAACTGCCAGTTATTGGAAGCCCTTGTTGCTTTATATTTGCAAACAAATCAGCATGATAGAGCCAGGGCAGTATGGCTTACTGCATTTGAAAAAAATCCTCAGAATGCAGAGGTTTTTTATTACACATGCAAATTCTTCATCTTGCAGGTAAAAAAAAAAAAAAAAAGTCTCTTAATGTTTAAATATGTTTTTATGTTTCTCAAATTCTTATTTATCTTTCGAGATGTTTCAGGCATTGGCCTCTCCAGGAAGCTTTTCCTGGTCCTTTTGGCCTTTGCAAACTGTGTTAGATACTCTTACTCTCTCTGCTATATATACCATGTGCATAATTCTACCATTAGACTTATTAAATTGGTTTGTAATTTTATTTATAGCTGCTTTCTATACTATGCTAAGAACTCCTTGAGGATATGAAGGACCATGTCTTACTCAGATTTAGAGCCCCAATACCTAGCACAGTGCCAAACATATAATAGAAGCTAGTAAGTAATTGGATAAAACTTGAGCCTGTGGTATATTGGGTGTTAAGCTGTTTAATGGTTTGGTAAATTTAATTTGGAGATCAGAATTTAGAAGTTATCTCTACCCCTCACCTACTCAAGACACTTATCTAATTAGTTTTTCCTCCCTCAAAAGATTTTAATTCAACATGATGAGCTTAATGTGTATTCTTCCTTCCTCTTTTTAAAATAGAATCGAGAAGATAATCTTCTTCCATTTTTGCGGAAATTTATCGCATCCTTCTTTAAACCTGGGTTTGAGAAGTATAGTAACTTGGATCTGTTTCGGTAAGTTTTTGGAACTCTTGATTTGCAGAGGAATGAGAAATAGTATAGTTTAGTGGAAAGATTACAATATTTTTTTTGTGTGGATGACTACCTTTTTAAAAAGCACTTTAACATTCTCAGACTGTAATGAAGGCAGTAGATTTAATCAAAAAGGAAAGATGTAAAATGCATTATATTTTTTATATTAAAGACACTAATAAAAGTGCTACGTTAACACCATGGTGATTCATTCAGGTTTTATTATTGTTAGTTGTAGTACTTAATACTATGAATTACCCTGGGAGTGAATTTTTAAAAAATGAGTTTAAATTTATTTGGTGATCTAAAGTGGATGTAAATAATACGCCTTTAAAATTTTAAACAGAACTGTTCTAATCTCTGCAATGATGTTAAGAAGAAGCTTTAGAGGATTCTTCTTTTCTCAACCATCACTTTTCTCAGTAACTAATGTCAAGCTCTGTATTTACTGCCTTTGTTTTGCTATGAGTTCTTATTCTAACAACAATAAAAGGCCACAGAAGATTTTGAAGAATGATTTCTTGGAAGGCTGTTAAAGTTCTCTTCCCTCTTCCTTTTCATCTCTCTGTAGGGATCAGAAAACTTTTTCTTAAGGGCCTGATAGTAAGTATTTTAGGCTTGTAAGCCATATGGTCTATCACTACTAGTCGACTATTTTGTTATAGCAACAGCAACCATAGACAATATATAAATGAATGGGCATGGCTTTGTTCCAGTAAAACCTTGTTTATAAAAATAGGTGTAGTTGCTGATCCTAAGTAAAACAGCATTAAAAGAAAAATATTTTGTGACCTATACTCTATAATTTTATGTTAGGAAGAATAGAGAGAAGGAAGGCCTAAGCCAAATATCTCCTAAAAGAGTTTCTTGTGGAAAATACTGATAAGTGAAGAAAAATTTTAGTTTTTATTTTTATGTATGCAAGGCTAGTGCTTGTAGATATTTTTATTTTCTTAAGTGTTCCCTCCATTTGTTATATAAAAATGTTTTCACAAACAACCCACAGTTAGGTCAGTGTTCTGTCTACCCTAGAATATTTTGTGAGCATGGCAGTTTTTTTTGAGATTTGGTAAATAAGGTTGGGGCCACTATATTTTCCTAGACTTGCATCTTTACATCTGTCCTCTTGTATCCAGTTTATTGCCATAGTGATTTTAGTACTCTTCCTGAAATTCTGCTCTGCTACATCCAGGTTAATACTTTAAAATTAATTACAAAGGAATGATTAAAAATGCAAATTAATAGAGAAGAATTAAACTGTTCTATAAGGAGTTTAGAGATTGTTCATCTTTCCCATGTTGACTTTCTTTCCGTTTAAATTAGATTGCTTAAACATCTCAAATTCAGTCACAGGATAAGTCTGAAGCTGAACCAAATGTTTTACATACTTGCCAGTTCTGATCTTTCCTTGGCATGGAGGTAGTTGGTTTAGCTTAAAAGATTTTGCCAGTTTCTGCCATGGTAACTAATCAGAGATCATCAGATCTTCTTGTTCAGTTTAAATAAAGCAGAATAAATAACGGCATCAATAAAAATTTGGAAATGGGTTGCCTCCAAATAATCTCATTGTTTACTAGGTCAGCTTTATTAAATTTTTTTTTGTGGAAATAGTCAATTCATAATTCATTGGGGATAAAAAGGTATCCTGATTTTAGGGTTTGTTTGTTCATTTGTTTGTTTTTTAAAGATAATACTGAAGCCCTTACATAGAGTTTGCATTTCTCTTAATTTAGGAAATCTTTTTTGAGTCAAATATTAGGAGAATGACAGTTAAATTAGATAGTTTTGGGCATTATCATACTTACTGATATAAATTTTTTAAATTTATAAATACTGCTAAAGTTTATTAATAGGAGAAGTCAGTGCTCTTAATAGGTTCAAAATCTTATATTTTAACTTCATGAGTAGAAATTAACAAGCAAATTACTTAGAACTGTAGTATATACCTAGAGTTGAATTCCATTATTTCTCTTTCTGTATAACATGTACTATAAAAACAGATACAGAAAGAACTAGATGGGGGTAACTGTCATGTGTTTCAAATCAATTTGAAGATTAGTAGATGGCCCTAACAGTTAATGTGGAGATTTCACTAACTATACTGAAGGTAGCTTAAGGATAGAGTCTTACATAGATTATATTTGAAGTCATCTCTTCTTACCTCAGTTTTCAGTTGTGAAAACTAATATCCTTAGAAGTTAAGTGATTAACTCATGGTAATACAGCCAGTTATGGCCAAGTTAGGATGATAACCTGATTTCTAGTTGTCCCATTTCTTCCCTTCCTTTTGGTTTTTCTCCCTCACCTCCAAGCCCCCATACAGCTTCTTTAATCCATTAAAATTTAGTCCCTTGAAATAATTTTTAAATCCAATGTAAACAGTTATGCTAGTTGTCATTGAGAACAATGTATTTCCTTCAAAAACATGATTTTTGAAGATGTTGGTAAATGTTATACACACAAATTGAAATGTATTGAGGATGGGGACCTGAATTAGTCAAAGTCAAATAGATTTCTTTACTAATCTTAGAGCTTTTACTATCCTTATATGTTTTGTGGCTTTTCAAGAGGGGGCTATAATTTTCAGTATTTCCCAATTTTATTTGATCATGGACCTCTTTTTGACGAGTGATTTATGGGCCAACATATTACGGAATACACTTTGATATGTCTCAAATTAAAATGATACTGTTATGTCTGTGTTTGTATATATGGGAGAGATTGTTTTTCTATATCAAATTCTGTAACTCCTAAAGAACTTTTTTTACAAGAAAGCACAGATTTTGTAAGAAAATTTTAGATACTTGGTAGTTTATTTTTTTCCTGTTTTTAGTTAGGTTTAATTACATGATTATTGTGGTTTGTTTAATTTCAGGGATAAAATAAAAATTTCATTTTAGGAGAGAAGTTATTCATGTAGGTGTAAAATAATAAGTAAGTGATGATAGAGATGTAACAGTATGATATACATGTAAGCTAAACTCTCATTAGAAAATTTAAGTTGAAAATGAGATTTTTTTTTCAAGTATTCATAATTTCTATGTGAAATTATTGGCATAATTTCAAACAGTATGTTTTTTTTTTTTTCCCCCAGATATCTCTTAAATATCCCAGGACCACTTGACATTCCAGCTCGTTTGTGTAAAGGGAATTTTGATGATGAGATGTTGAATCACCAAGTTCCTTTTTTATGGATGATTTACTGGTGAGACATTTTCTGCTGTGGAGATAAAAGTTGCATACTAGGGTTGCATTCGTTATTTATAACTGACTTACACTGTTAAAATTAACCCAATGTTAAAGTCTGAGCAAAATTGAAGGGATGCTAAGGTTTATATGTTATTAAAGAAGAAAGATCAAAAGAAGGATTCCATTGTAGTAATATCTGTGATGTTTAAAATATACTTTGT
Organism: Rousettus aegyptiacus; assembly: GCF_014176215.1. Taxonomy (NCBI): domain Eukaryota; kingdom Metazoa; phylum Chordata; class Mammalia; order Chiroptera; family Pteropodidae; genus Rousettus; species Rousettus aegyptiacus. Next base: position 115,309,105 of record NW_023416295.1, read on the forward strand.
CATTCCTTTACCTGATAGAATTGAGCTGTAGACATACAATGTTTTCCTTCATTTTTTAAACAGCCTTTGTCATCCTCTTCAATCAAGTATTAAAGAGACAGTGGAGGCATATGAGGCAGCATTAGGGGTGGCCATGAGATCTGATATAGTGCAGAAGATTTGGATGGAGTAAGTTTAGTTCCTCTTAATAAGAATGGGATTGGAATAAGGGATATGGTGGGGAAAGGGGTGATCAGTGTTCTTGGTAAGAGAATTACTGGCTTAATTATTCTGAATTATAATATTTTTCTTTTGGCAGTTATCTTGTCTTTGCCAATAATAGAGCTGCTGGATCCAGAAACAAAGTCCAAGAATTCAAACTTTTTACCGATTTAGTGAATAGATGTTTGGTTACAGTCCCGGCCCGATACCCCATTCCTTTTAGCAGTGCTGATTACTGGTCCAACTATGAATTTCATAATAGGGTAAGAACTTAAAACTTTTTTTTTCTTTAGCCGTTAATACAAAAGAAGGGGACTTAAACAAAGACAGCAAAATTCCCGTTTTATATCAAGAGAGCTTTTCCGAAGACCACTTTCCTAGCAGTTTACTATTATTCATGACGGTGTTTACTACTTATCTCTTTTCAGACTTATGAACAGAGCCCTTTAAGGTTCAGTTAAGATAAATGTACATATTGATAATGGTACATTAAAGAATCTAACATCGAAACAAAATTGAAGAGATGTTGTGGTTTAAATACACTTTAAAGAAGAAAGATTAGAAGATAAATGTAATATCTAATGTTTTGCTTGAATAGTTAGAAGTTTTATTGAATGAAAAATTCTGTAACTTCAAAATTAGAATGGGCTTACACAGTGTAACTGCTCTTTTTTAATATTTTGTCAAGCAAATATATCTATAACTAGGACATAAAAAAGCTGAAAGCAGATGCTGTTTAGAATTTTGAGTAGAATTTATTGATCTGTTTATAAGGTTATCTTCTTATAAGCAATGAAATGGGTTTTTTTGGTTGTTATTTGTTTTCAGAGACTTCTTTCTTTCATTTAGTGCAAAGTAGGCTAACAACACCCCCTTAAAGCTCAGTGCATACTAACATATCGAGTGTTTTTTTTGTTTTGTTTTTGTTTTGGTCAGGTGGTTTTGTTGCTTATCGGGTTAACCAGTTATTATGCTTTATACTTCTATGCCATTCTTTATCCCAGGATCTCAAACTACTTTATGGATATTAAGTCATTTACACATGGGCATTCCATGAACAAGACGTGGCAGGTATTATTAGCCCTATGACTTGCCCAGCTATAAGGCAAGTAGAGGTAGTTTCAGGAATGAAAACCTGGACTCCTGGCTTCTTGTCAGTATTCTCAGTCCATAGTTCTCATCACTAGACCACATTTCCTAAGTCATATTTGGAAAGTCACAATTAATGGTAGGAACTGAAACAGCATTATGCATTATAATTTATACATTCATGTCTTAAAGACCATTTTGGTTTTCTCTTTAAAACACATAGATAATTGGATTTCACATCTTGTTTCTCTCATTTTCCCCTCTCCTCAACCTTTACAGGTTATTTACTTTTATTTGAGCTGTGTTCCAAAGACCCAGCATTCCAAAACCTTGGAACGCTTTTGCTCCATTATGCCAACTAATTCCGGACTTGCACTGAGGTAAGTGCAATAGTATAGGCTCTTCATACGAAATTATTCTTGAGAACTTGATAAGAACAGTCTGGTCTTCCACTACTTCTTCACTGATAATTCAGAGTTGTTAAGCAATAGGATAGCCAGCTATTTTGTGTAAAAGTCAGTATAAAAATCTGGTCACCAGTAAACTACAGGTTATAAGGGGGCATATACTTCAGTAAGGTTCATCTGTGTTCTCTAAGCACATGCCATCTGTTCTTAGCACGTGTATTATAAGCAGTAAGTGTGTTTTACATGTCAAAGGAACATTAAGAGATTTTAAAAGTATTACAGACATAGAAGCCAACTATCTATATTCTGATTGTTGTGATTCGTTTTCAGATAGGTCAGTCGCTCTCAAATATTAGCATGCACCACAATCTCCTGGAGTGCTTATTTTAAAACGCAGATTCCTGAGCTTGAGCCCTCAAACCACATTTGAGAGACACTTTATCTAGGGATTTCATACATTCAATTAGAAAGAGATTTTTAAGCATTTCTTTTGTAGTTTCTCTTATCTGATAGAGAAAACCATTTTTACTCTCAAGAATTGTACTTTTTAATTCAAAAAGGTACCCTGCATTCTAATGGGTTGGCTTCTACTTGTGTAGTCATTCTTACTGCATCATTTGTGTCTTATGTTTCTGTTTGTTTTATGGATCATAAGATACTTAAAGGTACCTAATTTTATCAGATATTCTCTTGCGTTTTAAAATATTTACATTCCACTTAGCATATATGTGGGGAAAATGCTATAAGAGACTGACAAAATTCAAAGGCCTAAGGCTGTGTCAGAAATAACCATAGCATTTTATAATAAAAATTCTCAGCATGTTGATCTACAGAAGCAAATTATAGAACATCGTATTGTGGAATATCGCCTTTAGTAAAAACACGTAAAATAAAAGATGTCATATTTTGACTAGTTTCTGTTATGTTAGGTACTTTTGCAATATAGGTAGTAGTTTGATTGTTGATTTTCCTGGTAAAGCTCCACTTCTGTATTTTGATACTCCTTATTTCCTTGTCCTTTTTTTCAGAATAGAGAACTTAATAATTAGCAAATGTATTTAACATTTTAGCTCAAGAGTCATTCATGATTATGCAATTAACAACGAGAAAAATATCAGGAAGTTGCATTAATATGTCAAGTCATTATTTTAGAATATCGGGGGGAGGAGACACCCGGAGTGTAATTTGGAGAGAATGCTTTAATATTCTGTAGGAATATAAGAGCCTTATTTTAGTTTGTTGAAGTTGGCATGACTCTTGACCTCTTGCTCGTTGGCATGTTCCTGTCCCATTGTAGTTTTTGTAAGAGGCATTCTGCAAATACTTGCTGCATAGTCTTGATGAAATTTAACTGATCAAAAACTGTACTTCATCAGATATTCTGTTCATAGAACACATTTGGGGTTTCCCACACTTGTAGTGCTTTGTTCATTTTACTGAATGTACTTTACAGGCTACTTCATCATGAATGGGAAGAAAGCAATGTTCAGATTCTGAAACTTCAAGCCAAGATGTTTACATATAATATCCCAACATGCCTGGCCACCTGGAAAATGTAATGCAACAATCATGTACATGTTTTTATAGCTATTGCTTTTATTTGTAAGATTTGCTCCAGACAGGTAAATCTGAAATGACATCTTCCCCTCCCCTCCCCCCCAGGACAGATCTCTAACTTAGAATTTGTTTTTGGCTCTTGCTAAGGGTTTATACTGAGTTAGGGAACGCTCATTAACAATTGTTTCTAAAAGCACAATGAATAGAGCTATAGTTTTCCTTGAAGGAGAACATTGAGATAACAGTGCCATTATCAAATACAGAAATCTGTTATGCACATTTTAAGATCATTTCTTTTGAAATGCAGGGTTTTATCGCCTCCCTTATAGTCTGATGTTCTCTTTCTTTTAAAGATGTGCTAGTGCCAGATATTTTTTACTAGTAATTATGAATATTTTTCTTGACCGTTATTAATTTTCAAAACACTGGTCTGCTTTATTCTTGTAAAGTTGATAAAAATTGTTGAATTTTTCTTTTTACTATAGGTTACCCTCCTTGGAAGTTTAGCGTGTTACTTTCAGGAAGTTTTGTACTCAAATTCCCACAGTCAGTATTCAGCCAGTGGTAGTATCTCATTTTGTTCAAAGATATGTAAATTTTTCCCCCTTTTCTATATTCCTTTTTTTTCCTTAGAGCCATTGCTGCTGAGATTGTTCTAAAGGGACAAAGAGAGGTAAGCCATAACCTACTATCAGATGGGTCACTTTTTTTTAAAGCCATTCTGTTCCTTTTCTTGACTTCCTAATTTAAAAAGATTAAAACATAGAAGTTAACATCCCAGGAACTCTGGATGTTTGGAAAGTCTCAAACTCATGCAACCATTTTGTCTTGAATGTTATATTATGAAGTATCATTCAAATAGTTAGGATTATGAAGGTGTTTTTCATCATGTTTCCTGATGGAATTGTGTGTATATCTATCTTATAGGTCCACCGTTTATATCAGAGAGCCTTACAGAAGTTACCTCTTTGTGCATCACTGTGGAAAGATGTAATGCTTTTTATCTTTTATTTCATCTTGAAGTTTTTCTATAAATTTTCTGCATGTGCCATATCCATTGATGTGGTAATGCTCAGAATGTAGCTCAGTCTTACTTCTATGCTTCCCTGTCTCTTACAGCAACTCTTGTTTGAAGCTTCAGAAGGAGGTAAAACTGATAACCTGAGAAAACTAGTTTCCAAGTGCCAAGAGATTGGAGTCAGCCTAAATGAGCTCTTAAATTTAAACAGTTACAAAACAGAAAGCAAGAATCACTGAACACTGGGTGCAGTCAGTTCTAAGTCCTTATAATAATTGCCAAAATTATTTGAATGGTCCTTCAAGATTAGGCTGATCCCTGGCTAAGGTCTGTGTCATGCAGACAAGCATTACTGATCATATCAAGTCCCCTACAAAATCCTATTCTCAAAACCGGAAGCAATGAACATGACCCTCTTCGATTGGATAAATGAACTTCCTGTTTGGCCTGCCTCTAGGCCCAGCCAGATTCTCATAACATCATGTACGTAAGTATAGTTCCTCAAAGTGACTGACATATTTTAATTTTGCTTTGTTTTTGTTTTTATTTTTTACTTTTTCCCCTTTATGTTGTGCTAGTCCTGATTCACTTGACACACTCTGATGCCTGAGAGATTCTTGTTTGGGATTTAATTTCCAGGGCTGTGTTTACAGTAAAAAGCAGGTAGCCCCTTTTAGTTCTTCCTCTTTTAAACCTTTTGAGATTCTTTATTTCAGGATTTAAACTTAAGCAGTCCACCTTAAGGAAAGTGTAACTGCCATGGCCACAAGTCTGCTAGTTGCACTTGAATGCTCTAACAGGGTTGTTTATTGCCCTTTCTACGTTCTGGACTCCTTGCCGAGACTGTTTAACTTGAAGATTAAAGAAACTATTGCAAATGCCAGTGCATCAGAACCTAAGAGTGGTCAAATATTATGTGCAATTTTTTGTAAAGAAATTTAATTTATAATAAAGTTTAACAGTTTAAAGAACAGTTAATATTTGAACTGCTTTGTATTGAAATACTACTTTGTAGTATTAAAATTGTTTATAAACAAAATATTTTTAATATAAGTTAACTTTTTTAAAAATGTTGCTGTCTTTATTCACTTTTCACACCTTGCTGGGAAAGAGTTGAAATAGGAGATAGGGTTATTCACTATGACTATATCAATACTTTCTTATCCTGAATGTGCTTTCCCATAAACATTTCAGTGACTTTTTAATTTGTGAGAAGATGGTCCTGTTCTGTTTTGAGGACAGTGATCAGATAGGTTTGCACTGCCATTAAATTACTTCTTAAGACCACAGTGTTTAGAAAGTATCTCCCACCTGTAGTTTGAATGACTTGCTTAGTGACATGCTGTCTTATGTTGAATATCTGTATGACCAAATATAAAGGGGACCTTGCTTTTTGTTTTCAGTATATAGTGGGTTGTTTGCACCTGGATAGAAAAATGGTTGACGACACACACACAGCTATAACAAATCAGGTCTTACAGCTATAATGCAGTCTTAATTATTGTGGAGCAGCAGGCCTATGAAATACTAGACAATATGTACATCTGTACATTTGTATGATGCTTAGTCAGAATAAGCCATGTTTTGAGACCCTGCTCTGTGCATAATAGACAGGGAGTGCATATTTGGCTAGTAAGTGCTATTTAGTGAGGCCAAGAGCATAGCCCATTTGTCTAGTGTCTTTCATTAAACCAAAAAGTAGCTAATGAGTTTTTCTCTAAAACCAAAGAAATTTGGGTGGAAGACAGTAATCCCAGACGTGCTTCATCGTATGCATTTAACTAAGTTTGAATGCTTTTCCTGCTCTGATTATTTGAAAGCCATTGTTAGTTTTTTGGAGGGCAGTGCTAAGTTTTGAGTTTTTCTGTGTTCTAAAGCCTACCATTTATTGCTTAAATAATTCCATCAGCAGTAACTTTTGCCTCTTTTTAAAAAAGAAAGCTTTCATTGGTACATACATTTCTAGTCCAGCCACGCAGGCTATGCACTGTAACAATTCCAGGGGTCACCTTTCCTATGTTGTACACAGTCATTCAGGCAGAGCCCTTAGCATATATTAAGCAGCTGTATCCTTTTTGATCAGTTGTCATATTGCTCTTTAAGATTATGAAGCGCTCTCATGGAAATAATACTGCCTTAAAGGTACCTCTTACATCACTTTTTCTTTCTGTCATTTTACAGATATGTTAACCTACACACACAAAAGCAAACACTGCTTACAAGTGAGGTTTATGTTTTGGTCATCCTACGATATTCAAGTTTACTTGTTTTTTAACGAAGAGCTTTCAACAATTAGAATATTAAATAAAACTTTGGGTTAAAGTTGATATAGTTATTGTAATGCTATGAATACAATATTTAACATATAACATGTTGTACAACTGAAGTCTTTCTTTGAGCCGAGAAATATGCAATGAGGAAAGATTAGTCATTGAGAACTGCAGTCTCTTGTACTCCCCCACTCCTGCCAAGGGTTGGGGGTTGGAAGGAGAAAAAGCACAAAAGAGGCATTTTAGGCTGTGAGGTTTTATCTCTTATAAAGGAAGTGGTGTGGCAGATTGTGGTGATTTTTATGTGTTTTTCTTCATTTTAGGAAACAGCCTAATATTTCTATTTGCTTTTTAACGGAAAGTGGACCTTGTAACATTGTTGTCACTGGATTATCTAAGGCGGTTTGCTTTCAATTAAAGGGCATATAAACCTACATCATAAAGCAAGCTAGAATCCCAGGTGCAACATCTAAGAGCTAAAAGCACTAAGCAGACAAGCATAAGGTGATTAAGACTGACAACAAGTGTAGAGGGACTTTATTGAAGATTGTAGTTCAAATATTTATTTTTCAAGGTTGTTGAAAAAAGTAGGAACATGTGGCTATAATACAAAGCAGCGCCAATATTTTTGCTTAAAGCTGTCTCATGTTCACAGATAAGTTATAGTTTCCTTAAGTCTGCTTTCATATCACTGTGTTAAGTTTACTTCATGGGAAGAATGGGGAAATAACAATCTTAGTGACCTTTCAGGTTTGAGGATTATGCCTGCAAAAGTATTGTTGCCTCTCCGTACAAATTAACAGAACATTTTGGAACAACTATTCAAGAAAAGGCAAACTTCTAAAGAACCTTTTTGGTTGTTTCTTTTTTGTCCCTCATGATTTTACAAGTGAATGTATATCTTTATCTTTCTTAATGTAGGTGGTAAAGCTGAGTTGAGTTTCTTTTTTCTATATCTTTAGGGCTCTATTCTATATACCACCAAAAAGTGTCCTCACTTTCTGCAGGTTTTCTTCAGTTGTCTGTTTACTATTTCATTGACCAGTGAACAGCCATCTAAGGACGTGCTGCCCCACCCTGCATGCATTCCCATCTTTCATTACCACACACGTAGCCTTCCTCAGAAATAGCCATATGGTCGTTTCTGAGTACTACTAAATTGAGATAGCTGCAGTTAATGTGAAGAGTTTTCATTTTTTTCTTCTTTACATCTTTGAGGTAGATAATAGAAAGCTGTGTTTGTTTTTCATAGACAGTAAAATGAGTATAGGATTTGTCTCCACTTTTCCACTTATTCCACTGTAGAGGCCTTCACAAAAGGGGATTCCACAACACATTTTCAGGGGCCCCACAGTGGAGAACCAAGCATTTTTTCCATTTCAGAATTAACTGAACTCTGCTAGACACTCTCAATACAAAGATGAATAAAGAGCTTAACAGTACATACCAAGAAGCATCGCCAAAGGGGCTCCGAATTTGGATTTGTGCTTGGGAACGTCTTCCTGTATGGCAGTGAATTATGGATGGTTGAGACATAAAATAGGAAGAGAAAAAGTTGAGGCCAGTAATACTATTTTCAAAAAATATGTGCCACTTAAACTTGAATATTGTAGAAGAGTTTGCACATGTTTAGAAACTTGTACATTTCTCAAAGCTTCCTGAAAAGCTTCTTTGGTGTTGGTGTTAATTCATTCACAACTAGAAATTTGTTAGACATGATGGCAGGTAAGACATGTAAAACTCTATAGAAGCCACATCTGTCCAGGAGAGGGAGATTTCTTGGGGCACATTGTGCTTCTAAGTCCACATGAGCATGACTGAGTAGGAGATAGTCTTATCAGGCTCAGTTTGAACAGCCTTGATGTGGAGAGAGTGACTGGAATTAGTAGCAGTCTGTTGCTACTAGTCCCCCCTCCCCCATAAACTTCTTGGGTTAATACATGAATAAAATGCTACTTTCAACATTTACTACTATCAACAACTTTTGCAGAGCCCTGTTCCAGTGCTAGTCAAGGCTGTAAAGTTATATTCCATTACTCTCTTTAAGAATCATGGTTATTTTTCTGTCAATGTAGAACTTCCTGGAGATGGCCCAGTCTTTAGTACTTTAAACTGATTTTCCAAAATGACGTTTTAGTCCAATACCAGAAGTGTTTCAATGTAGAAATCAGTAATGCCAGAATAAAATCAGTTGGGGAGCAAGAAAATTTGCATGAGCATGAAAGGAGTATATGGTTCCTGGTTTCATCAAGAAAGCAGAAGATCCACAGTATCTGAGGCCAGTTCTGATCTTAAATAATGTGGCTTTGTGGTTGAATGCTGGTAGGTCTGGATTTTTTCCTCTAGTGTAAAAATACAACTTACTACATGGGAGACAGTGAATAGAATGTTAAAACTAGATGAGTTAATTATATCACAAATACCTAGAATAACGCATATTTTACGTTCATGCAAGGCTAATAAATTTTGGAGGCCACCTAAGATAAAAATGAATATGACTCTTCAGGGGCCATATTCTATGAATTAAGTAAAAGCCTAAATGCAAACATGAAAACACAGCTGTTCTAAGAGAATATACTACATTTGCCCTTAGTAATTTGAAAGCATCAAGATTGATCATCAGCTTAGAATTAAAGATGTGTTTACAAGGTTTGGTCGGTCGATCAAGCAAATTAAATCTTGCAAATGTTCTTCACCTAGTGAATTGAAGTAAATCTTATGAAAGAGAATGATAGCCAACAGCCTAAGGGAGCTGAACCAATTAGGAAGAGTGACTGAGGACTAGGAGTTGTTTGCATTAATGGAGATAGTCAAGGTATCTACTGCCAAGACCAAAACAAACACTCAACTTGCCACATCATAGTCAAGATTCTGAGACTGCCTATGGATAGGGTTGGCACTTCATGCTAGTGTAATGGAGCTAGAAATAAATAGTTTCAAGATAAAGAGAATGAACCAATGTAATGAAAACATATCTAAGAGATTTGGATATTAGATTTAGCTCCACTAGCTGTGTGATCGTGACAGGCCATTTCATTGCTCCTTATCTGTTTCCACATCTACAAAATACAGAAGTATGTGCTTTTACCTCAGGAATGTTGAGAGATCATATTATAGAAATCATCTTTAAATATTTAGAGTTTGGGGTCATATTCCAAAGTTCTGAGGGCAAAGAGATGCTACAAGGTAACAGTTTACTTTTTCTGGACATGATTTCATTACTGCCATTTGGAGCATACAACCCTACCAATCTACTAATGCTCAAGTGTGGATTAGATGCTGTCTCTAAGAAACACAACAGAGAACACTGCCATCTAAATTCAGTGGATCATTTCTGGTGTTGCCCAAAGTAACAGGTAAAACTGTATTAGCAGATGGTCCAAAGAGACCAATAAGGTTTTACTGTAATGAGGCCCAACCTGGCAGAAGCTCTGGCTCCAGTGGTGGAAAGATAAAATCACAAAATGCAGAGCGGAGGATAATTGGTAGTATTCACTTTGGGTGACTAATGAGGTACTAAAAATGTGATCTAGTTGGGAGGGGGAAAAAAGTATGAGTCAAAATAGTCAAGAGTAAAATCTAGGGTTTCCAGTATGTTGCAAATGAGCCTTAGGAGTTTAAAAAATGAAAATAGCAGTGGCTTAAACAAGATAGAATGTTTTAAGTAAAAATTCAAGTAGGTGGACCGGGGCTGACTGGTATGGCATTCCTCAGTGATAAGAGACATAGGGACATTTTGCTGTTCTCTCCTATGTGACTTCCATTCCCAAGTGCTGCCACATGTGGTTCTGCCAGTCAGATTCTGCACATGGCCATGAGCTGAAATCGTAGAGTCTGCAATTAAGCCCAGGATCAGCTTATCAAGCATCCTAAGGCACTGGTTGAGTTGGTTTGGAGGAAGGGGGGCCTTTTTCTAATTTACACAAAGGGACCACCTGAACCCAAAGTTTTAGGGTGAGGGTGGGCCTTTTTCTAAATTGCACACGAGCATTCTGGGTGGTGAATGGTAATGATGATTTAAGATGCCTTTTGCAGTGCTAACCCTTTTGTTCACATTTTATGTAGCAGGAAGGAAGGACAAACAAAATTGAGTATTTTCCTCAAGCTGGACATAACTACATATACCTTTGTCGTATTGTTTAGCACAGACACTTGGCTACTGCAAGAGAGGCTGGGAAATAGTCTTTATTTTGGGTGGCTATGTGGACAGCAAAAATTGAGGAATGAAGGATAAAATACATATTTGGGAACACCCAAATACACCACACCACTATTAAGTAGAGTAAACAATATAGAATGAGGTTAGTGGCCTCAGCTTGTTCTAATCACTCAAAAAACTTTAATGATGAACCATGAAAATCCTTTCCAGTTCTATAATCCTACTGTATAAATCTTTAGTTGAGATAGGAAAGCTGAAAGCACATTTCCCAAATGTAGTTGGTTGACAGAGTTCAAGGAATGGGCATTAAGAACAAACACTTAATGGAGACATTATCAGACTGTGTTCTAAGTGCTTCAGGTTTATCTAAATTCTCACAACAACCCTATGAGATAATTGTTATAATCCCCACTTTACAGATGACAAACAGGAAAGTTTAAGTTACAAAGATAATAAATTACAGACCTGGGAAGTTCTTGACTACATGTCCTTAATTGGCAACCTAAAACCTGTAAAGTGAACTAAGTTGGTCCACTGAGAAGCAATCCTGGGGCCTTTGAAAAAATTACTGAGAAAGAGACACTTTTTTTTTTGTTGTTACTAAGTTAGCAGAATATTAGTCTGGAACTGATAGCTACCTCACCACAGCACTGTGAGAACCTGTTGAATGTGAGGCCTGAGGAAAACGGAGGTGGAAAGAGATACTGGCATACCTCAGAGATACTGCGGGATTGGTTCAGACCACCGCGATAAAGCAAGTTGTAATGTTTCTGGTGTAGGGTCTTACCTTCAGTTTGGAAAAAAGGCAGTATCTGTGAAGCACAGTAAAATGACGTGACAGCAGGATTCACTATGTCTGAAAACATACCTCTGGACTTTTCAGGTATTTAAAAAATTTCCTTTACATCTACTACCTTTTCCCCGACTTTTTAAAAATTTGAGCTTTTGAGAATTAGTAGAGTTTCTAGTCCTTTGACAACAAAATAGGTTAAGCAAATTCAATGAAACATTTGGGAACCTATGCCTGAAAAGCATAAGTAGCATAACTGATTAAGACCCTGAGGACAGAAAATAGAGCAAGTCCTTATAACTACATGAATTAAGTGACGTAAGTAGTAACTTTATATTCAAGTTGAGAGGTACGGAAGAATCGACAGCGAGAGAGTTGCATGTTTAGATATGTAGGGGGTGGGGCTGAGAAAGGAAGGCTGAAGCTTCAGAAAGAAAAATACTACAGCAATAATGCTTAAGATCTTCTCCTTTGGGTTCAACACCTGGCTATAACAACCTTGGGAAAGTTCTGAACTTCTCGAAGCCAACATTCCTTCATTGTAAAATGACACTAATATAAGTATTTATCCCACACAGGCTTGTGAGGATAAGATCGATCATATAGGTTAAGGGCTTAGAATAGTGCCTGGTACACTAAACACTCAACAGTATTAGCTCTCCATAGCTGATGTGCGATTATAGAAGCAGTTTGAGGGAAGAAGCCTCAGAAATGTGGGTTAGGGCAGCATTTCAATATAACAAGAGAAGGCTTGTGGTGGTGGGGTCTAATTACTCGATAAAGTAAGGAAGACCTAAAGAACAAGTTGGGACAGAAAGAATAATCAAGTAAGTTATATATATTAATGTGTTTGGACCTACATTTATTTGGAAGAAAAGTTTTAATGAAGGTTTGGAAACGAAATGGTGTTGATGGATGGGGTTGGCCCTTGTAAAGAGATGAAAAGAAAGTATAGCTATTTCAGTTGGAGATTCTGTAGTGTGGGGAATGCACTAAAGAGATTGCAATGATTTAGGCCTTCGCTCCTCAGTGTGGTTCTAGATCTACAGCATCATGAACATTTGAGAGATTATTAGAAATGCAGAATCTCAGGCCCCACTCCAGACCTACTGAATTAGTATATTTTTGTAAGCATTAAAATTTGAGAAGCATTGCTCTAGGCTAGTGAGAAATGCATTGCTTAAAATATAAAATCACTGGAACATTTATTTACGTGTCTGGAACATAGTGGCTACAAGTCACATAGTTTTCTAAAGGCGTGTGCCTACCAGGTTTTGGAAACACATCACTAAGCACCGATCTACATACATCCTCATCAGTACTCTTTACTCTAAAACTAATGCTAAAGAATAGCTCTGGCTCCCCAAGTTTTAAATCTCCAAGTGCTCTTGAAATTTAGATGATAATTCCTTGTTTATTCATAGGAGGATTGTATTAGGTATGTATGGCTGTGTAACAAATTACACCAAAGACTAAACAGCTCAAAGCAACAAACTTCTATCACAGTCTCTGTGGGTCAGTAATTCAGAGGTGGCTTAATTGGGTGGTTTGGCTTGGGATCTGTTATGGTTTTATCAGACTATTGGCTGGGGCTGTTGTCAATCATCTGAGGCTTAACTAGGGCAGAAGGATCTACTTCCAAGCTTACAGTTGTTTGCAGACCTCAAGTTTCCCACCACGTATATGTCTCTATAGATTGCCTGCTTGGCTTTATGGCATGGCAGCTCACTTCCCCAGAGTGAGTGAGCCAGATGGGGAGAGAGAGAGAGACAGGGAGACATAAGAAAACAGAGGACACCAAAAATCTAACGTTGGAAATGATGTATCATCACTTCTGCCATATGTACACAGACCAACCTTGATACAATGTGGGAAGGGAGTACTCAAGGGTGTGAATACAAACGGGTGGAGATCATTGAGGGGGCATCTTGGGGTCTGGCTTCTGCAGTGGTGGAGGAAGCTCTTTCCTCTGAGCAATGAAACTCATCAGTAGCTCCAGGTGCAGCTTGTACAGCTGGGATCCTCTTCGGTCTCTATAGAAAGGAGGGATCCAAAGCGATGAATGACTTACAGATCTCACACTCATGATTAAATTACTTCAAGAGATACTGATACAAGCAGAAATAGATTCGAGTCATAATTGGATGGAGAAAAGGAGGGAATGGAAGCAAAGAACACTCACTCATTCAATTGAGACTGCCACTGTATTCCAAAAAATTAGGATGCAGAACAGTCCTGGCAATTCTTCAATTTGTAATTGTATTAAAAAGTGGGTAAGAATGTTTTACTAGAAAAAGTCAAACCGACTCCTTTAAACCTGCTGGTTTTACTGATCTTCCCACATCAAAGGTTGGACTTTTTGACTAGAGCCAAAGAAGCAATGAATGAGTACAACCAAATGTTGGGTAAACTTTTGCAGTTCTTATCAACAGGCCTTCAGATAATGAAATAAACTTCCATCACTTTAGTATCATTTTCCTTTGAAATGAGACAGCATCCTTCTGCTTCAGGTGATGCTTAATAAGCTTTGTGCATCTTTATGCAGTCTCCCACACTGAACCAGGCATATGACCAATCCAATCCACTTTACATCCCATTGCCCATAAACTAAGAAAATTGAAAAAAGCTGTATAGAAGAGCTTTGTTGTCTACCTCCACTGAATTTTGGCCGGGATACGTACTTCCAGTCATACATAAAAAATATTTAAACTTTCTTCCTCTTTACAAGGTATTCAAAGGAAAAACTGTATATTTTAGAGATTTTAGTAGGTAAAATCATCTTTTCTAATTATAACAAAGCAACATATCAAAAATTCTCATTTTTCTATTGGAAAATAAAGTTACATTAATCAGAAACAATGACATTTGTCCTACTTTAGATCAAAGGCCCCTTCGCGTAAACCAGAGGGTCAATTCTCTTGTTAAGACAAAAGCTTTGGCTAAAAAGTAGGAGGTTGTTTTTTTTTTTTTCTTTTTTTTTTTTTTGGACAACTTCCTTATTGTTGCTTCCAGTAAACCTTACCTCAGTGGCCTGCAAGATTTGACCAAAATGTAAAGCAAGATCTTTTTCTACTATGGAATAGAGATATAACATTTGAGGAGTAAATTAGATACATTTCAAATACACATGAACTCAAATCCCTCCAATGAGAATAAAACCTTTCTTATCATTAATATATCCCCATGCTCCATTTTACTCTTGATTTTTGCAGTTAATTGGAAAATGAATTTTTGCAGTTAATTGGAAAATGAATTTTGTTGATGGATACAGTATAATGTGGATATTTTATTGACTCCATTTTATACATTAGCTCTCTAAAGAAGGGAAGTGAAGAAACTTGCCCAAGTTCACACAATTATTAAGAATTAGAGATGGGATTTGAGTTGAGATTCTGAATGTTTGTTCAATCACTATGTTATAGTCCTCCTCAAAGTAACTGCTCAGTGCATGTTTACTAAATAATGTGTGCTAAATGTGTACTATACAAACTCTGTAGACAAATGTAAACAAAGGATGGAGGCATCTACAGAGTCCTATAAATATTTCTCCTTGTTGTCTTTGGTCAACATTTTCACTCATTTTTCTTTAATTTGAAATAAATTTTCTCCTGTCTGCCTCCACAACTCCCCTTTTCTCTACACTCAGGATAGCTACCTTTGTTTACCTTTTGATTCCTGTTCTCCCTTTCCCTAGGAGTGATAGCTCAAACCCATCTAAAGACCAAGCTCATGGGGGGCAATAGAATGAGGAGCTTCTCAAACTTGAGCCTGCATCAGAATCCCCTGGAGGATTAAAAAGACACTTTGCTGTGCTCCATCCCGAGATTTCTGATTCAGTTAGGTTTGTAGTGAGGCCTGAGATTGTGAATTTCTACCAAGTTCCTAGGGGCCACACTTTGAAAATCACTAGCGTCGCTGTTCACAGTGTGTCTGAGACCCAGCTTCACTATTTATTAGTGCACAACCAAACCTTCGTGCACAACTTTTTATCTACAAAATGGGGATGATGACAAGACCCATCACATAGGTTTGTTTCCTAATTAAATGAGGTATTGTACATAGGAGTACTTAATACTGCCTGGGCTGATCAAGTCTCCAAAAAAGATTAGCTTTTCATGCGCTGGCTTTTCCAGACATTAAACTACTTAAAATATATTTAATAATAATACAAAATAGCTATTAGCAATAAAAAAGGTATTTCTCATTCTTGAGACTTCCTTCTCATTAGAGGGAGCTCCATTATTGTTACTATCCTGGTCTCTCAGCCCACTCGATGATTTCTCCTAGGGGACTACGAATGTTAGATCTTACTGGGGAGTTTGGGAAGGGTGTCTGGCCTGCTTGGAGAATCCCCAACCCCTTCTCTTTTTAAAAATTTGGAACTCGGCTCTTCACAGGAACCATTAATTCTGCTGCTCCATGGAGTAACTATAGACAGCCTAGCCTCGATGTGGTGAGGCTATGGTCATCCAGTGCTGCCTGCATCTGGGAAAAGAATATGGGTAACTCTGGAAGGTTCACTTGCTGAGATATTTAAGCCACATTCTGCAAAATTGCTTTTATTATTAGAAAACGTGACAGGTTGATCCATATTTGTCTTAGTTTTTCTTATTTCTCACCCCTTTGGAACTCAGGCCAAGAGAAAGAATGCTATTTATTGGAGCCTTCGAATCCAATGAGTTTCAATGCTTCGGCCATATAGTATTTTGATCTTGGCAGATTACTGAGGTTTTTAGAGGCTGCGTCCATAGATGAGTATATGTTTTTATACAAACAGCACTGGTTTTAAGCAAGTATGGAGTATTTGCAAGGTGAGGAAGGGGAGAGCAGTGGGCTGTCCATGCCTCTTCCCTTACAGCTCTGTGAAGCTCCTTCCTCAATTTTATCACACTTTTCTTGGGTGACGTGGGCCATATTTCTCAGTGGAGCACCATCATGTCTGGGAGTCTTGCAGGCATGGTCTTCACCATTGTAGTGTATCCCACAGACTTCATCAAAACCCGCTCGATTGTACAGAACATGCTGGAACCATCTTACAGGGGATCCTCCACACCTTTTCTACTGTTTATCAATCGGAAAGATTCCTGGCTCTTTATTGAGGCATTTTCCTTACAGTTTTAGGTGCTCTCCCTTTCTCTGTGGGCTCTTTCTAGTTTACATAAACCTGGAGAAAATCTGGGGTGGACCCCGAGATCGCTTCCCTCTCCTCCAGAACTTAGCCAATGTCTGCCTGGCTTCTATGGTAACCTTTTCCTTTCTACACAGTGAAGATGCAAAACAAGATACAGGTTCAGAGCCCCTACCTTCTCCACTGTGGAGGAGTAAATGCCCATTTCTCAAGAGCCATGGACAACTTAGGGCAGATAGTGAAGTCCGGGGATACTGGGGCTCTGGGATGGATTGGCAGCCAACTTACTGAATATAGTTCCATATTTCAGAGTTATGTCTGGCACCTTTGAGTTTTGCAAGAGAATCTGTCTTTACCAAAATGGTTACATTATATCTTCTCTGAGCTATAAATTGACCCCTGGAATGGATTGGAGTTGAAGTTCCAGGAATTACAGGGATAAAGAAGTTCTTCAAGACTGGAAAATGAAAACCTAGCAGACCAACTTTAA
This sequence comes from Rousettus aegyptiacus, assembly GCF_014176215.1. Classification (NCBI taxonomy): domain Eukaryota; kingdom Metazoa; phylum Chordata; class Mammalia; order Chiroptera; family Pteropodidae; genus Rousettus; species Rousettus aegyptiacus. The sequence continues at coordinate 115,326,214 of NW_023416295.1, forward strand.
AAACTGAGTGGAACTAGGTGTGCACTGACTGGAGGTATGTTACGATGACAGATAAATGTAGCCTCGTAGTTGCCCAGACATGGAGCGACCAGAGGGTACTCCCGTCTGTGGCTCTTGGAAACGAGAAGATTAAGTCATACGCTTCCTCTGAGCTCCAAAGTGGTGTCCCTGGGAACACCTGTGCCATAGGATTTCCCAAAATGACCATCTCCACCCAGATGGCATTCACCAGATTTTATAACAAAAGTTGGCAGTAATGATATGTGCCATTTGCACAACACCAAAGAAAGGGCATTGTCATGACACCTCAAAGTAACTTGTAGTTGAAGTGGCTGAGCAGAGACCATGCCCTGCACTCAGTCACAGGATTATAGCTTGCACTAACCAAAGTCAGCCTAGTTTCACTCAATTTGATCTGAGGCTTCTCAATATAATCATTGTGGAACCCATAATCTTTGCTGACTCCTGAGTGCACACACCTCAGTGTAAATCATACCTTATCAGAAGCTAAATGAAAAAATTTAACATTTAAAAGTTATCACTCATCGTAGAACCATCTTTTATTTAAATTTGAAGCATCCTAGGCTTAGAATCTTGTGTTTCAAGATGGCAGTTTTCACAATGACTCTTTAATTATGCCCCAAAAGACCATCTAATTCAAGTCATGTACAATTTAAGATGCCTGGATTCTCTGCCCTTTTAACTCAGCCTACCCCGAGAATAAATTATTTCATAAAGTTAATCTCACAAGGTGTCCCAGTTGCCTAGAAAGGATCAAACAGAACATTTGACACATGTATTGAAAAAAACGGTAACTGAACAAATGGTTTAGACTCTCATCTCTACTAGATTTTTAGAAAATCAAATTTTGGATTGTTCCACACTGGAGATTCCACGTTAAGTTTATATAACTATACTTTTGAATAATGACTGTCTATGCATTAAAAAAACTGTCTAATATTAAGATGCTAATTTGTACGCACAGGCTTTCAGTATACTGAAAGTGTTTTTTCCCATTAAATTTATTTTCCAAAGGAAAAAAGGGAAGGGGGGAATTAATTAAGAGCATACAACAAGCAACATCATGGTTATCTAAAAGCAGGACAAAAAGCACGACCAGGCCATCTAGGAAATAGAACTTTCCAGAAAATCCTTCTTTCATGGTGTCACTGGCCACCTCTTCTATTCCTTTCTACTTGTTACACCAGTCTTTTGTTTCTCTGCAGAGTGGCTGTTTTCACTTCCCAAAACTTAAATGTACATGTAATCCTGGCTTCTCGTCGTGTGAGTGCTAGCCAAAATTCTGTTTGATCTTTCAGTTCAAGTACCCATCCCATCATCATTTGACTTAGTTAGACTTAGTGTCTGAATTCCAAATTCTTTGGGAAGAGTATCTGATTGATCTGGCTTGAGTTAAGGAGAATTTAATAGGGGTTGTGGCTGGGAAGCAATTGCAAATATGAGGCATGCCTAGGCTAGACAAGCACCTCCAATCTATCTTCTGTAGTAAGAAAAATCAAAATTAGTCACATGTATAGCACAGGACAATCAAGAGCTCCCCAAACCCCAAACTTTTCTATCCCTTGCCCATGGTTACCTGCACAGGGAGGTGATCCTGGCTGGTTCCTTAAGGTTTTGACCGTGTGATCCTGACTTCCTCCTATCACCACCATCACTAAGTAGAACAGAAGGGGTCATGAGACTTAGAGGTAGCCTATCCATTGTCTGGGCAGTGACTGCTGAGATGGCCAAACCCCTAAAGATCTGCCCTACAGGGACAATGATCAATCAAATCCTTTCCCTTATTGAGTAGGAGTGGAAGCTACAGAAAGAGGCAAGGCAATAGCAGTAAGTGAGGGTTCTAAAGTGAAACTTTGGGGGTAGGGGGGGTTCCGTTGTGGGCATAGTAGGCTGAAGTCATGGATAATACCAAGTTACAAATAAAACAAAGCTATGATTTAGAGAAGTGTTACAGAACACAGATGGTTAGTTGGTAGCAACAGAAGTGGTTGAAGAAAAAACAAATTAAAACTGGGTGACTCTAATTGTGAGAGATCCATACATTTAAAGAGTAACAAGAATGTTCTATTCTTAGAGACAGGTTGAAAATTTCTGGTTCTCCAACACCACACTAAGGTCCTGAAGCCTAGTTTTATTTCCCTTGTATTCCCATGAGGCTCCTATTTTTTTTTCTTTTTTCTTTTCTTTTTTTTATTGCCACCTGTGTCCTTCCACATACTCTTCACTCTCCATTATTTATGATCAGGGGAGCCTAAGGAACCACAGTTGTTGAGTATGTCTCCTCAATATTCTAATGTGTATAGCTTGGGATTGGAAAGAGGAGGAAGAAAGGCAAAAGACAAACACTGGAGTGAAAGACAGATTGAAAGGACTTGAAACAGCTAAGGAGAAAAATTGACAGATGGCATGTCAACTTGGCTATTCATGCTCTTTGGGCTGGTACATTCTATGACTTTGTGCTGTGACTCTTCAGCTTCCTCGGCCTGTCCATCTCACTACCTGGGGAGAGAAAGCAACAGAAAGAACAGATTTCGAACCTACTATAACTTTAGAGAATTGATATTGTTTCATTAGTGGCTTGAGGGAAGAATCAGAAAGAGTCGAGAGCTGGAGAAATTAAGGGACTTGTCTAGTATTCCACAGCAAGTCTCTAAGAAAAGGGGTTTAAGTCTCGAGTTTTTATTTTTCATCATCACTGAATGAACTGACTGAATGGCAATCACTCATGACACACAGCTAATCACTCTAGTTTTCGGATATTGAGTTAAGGTTCTATTGCCTTCCCCAGCAATTTGCTAAATCTCTAAAATTTCTTCTACAATTCTGAAATCAGTTCTGATGTATGGGTCCCCCCATCACCTCTTCAGATGTCAGTCTCAAGTCCCGGGTTTTTGCCGGTGCTTCTGACAAACTGGCCATAGACGGGATGTTCCAAAGAACTCCTCCTTGGGTTTAATTAATTTGCTAGAGTGGCTCGCAGAACTCAGAGAAACATTTTACTTACTAGATTAGTGGTTTACTATAAAAGGACATAATTCAGAAACAACCAGATGGAAGAGATGCATAAGGCAAGATATGGGGAAAGGGCATGAAGCTTCCATGCCCTACCCAGACATGTCATTGTCTTCAAATTTCCATATATTCACCAACCTGGAAGCTCTCTGAACTTGGTCTTTGGCTTTTCATGGAAGCTTCCTTATACAGGCATGAAAGACTAAATCATTGACCGTTGGCGATTGAACTCAATCTCCAGCTCCCCTCCCCTTCCCAGAGGTTGGGGGCAGGATTAAAAGTTCCAACCCTGTAATCACAGGGTTGTTTCCTCTGGCAACCAGCCTCCATCCATAGGTGACCTAAAGACCACTGAAAGTCACCTCATTACCATAACAAGAGACACCTTCATGGGTGTCATCACATAGGAAATTCCAAGTGTTTTAGGAGGAGCTCCATGCCATGAATGAGGACCCAGACCAAATATATATTTCTTATTATCAATCACAATATCATGCCTTCCAAGAAGACTACACAACAATTCTTCTGAAACATTGAGAACTGAGTAGTTAGCCATTATTTGGTCTAGTTTCTACTCACTATCATGGACTTTCTTTGGTTTCCAAGACATTTGATGAGTGAATCTTGCTTAGATTCATCATGGCCCTGTCTCCCTGAATCATTCACCAATTGGTTCTTACTGTCTGAAAGAGTAATTCAGCTTACTCTATGACTGCCTTTCGAGTGTTATTAAATAAAACCCAAGTTTTAATCCTAGTTCATCATCTTTGACCTAAGGAGTCACTTATCATTCTGACTCTCAGTTTCTTTATCTGTAAAATGGCAAGTCCTGCTTTGCTTGTGTCATAGGGTTGTTGAGAAAGGGGAAAAAACGGTAACTACTTATTAAATATTTACTATGTTACCATGCTGTAATGAGAACTTTATACTCACTGGTTATTAATATTCCCAGTCCCATGAGGCTGGTAGTATTAATCCTATATTACTGAAGAGAAAGTTGAGGCTGAGAAAAATTAAATATCTTGCCCAACTACTAGGCAGGTAGTAATAGAACTAAGACTTGAACTCAAGTCTGTCTGGCAGCAAACCTTTGGTTTAACCATTTGACTATTTGGCCAGCTATGCACTGGTACTTAAGAAAGCACTTAGTCAATTTCAATTATTTAAATATTTCAAATTTTTTCTTTCGACTTCTTATCTCCAGGTAAAACATTCTTAGTTTTTTCAATTATTCTTTGATGAGTTATCATTTCCCTATCTCATATCATTAGATTCGCTGTCCTCATGGAGTAGCATGTTTAAGGTCCCACTTAAACTGTAGTAACCAGAAAGGAAGTCATGGCCTAATGTGACTAGAGTTGGAAAACCCATTTTCCGCAATGCTTCTCTAGCTTATGATGTGTATTTTCTACCAGTTTCTGAATCCAGACAAGCTAAAGCTTTGTTATCATCTTACCCAAATGGCTTCATGGGGCAGACAGGCTGGAACTTGCGTTAGAGATGGATGAATCAGTGCAGAGTCAGAGTTCGACATCTTTAGAAATGTTCACAAAGGGGACATTGAAACGCGGGTGTGGTTACAGAGTCCATAAACACTTCACTTGCAAGGAAGCTCTACCATAACTTCACTGTATTTTGGGGCTTCTGTAGCCTGAGAGAGAAAATTGTCTCTCTCAGTGGCTCTCAGGGAAACAGCCTCTTTGACTGACATAATCGAACTATAAAATAAAATCTCCAAATTCTGAAGAGCATAGATAGAGCTTGCAGGATCACAGTGAGTCCCACCTAAGCTAATAGGCCCCCAAGCTAAATGTAATGATAAGATTAACAAAAAAAATGCAAGTCATTGTTAACTTTTTCAGATAGAGCTTTTCTGGTTCTAAATGAACAAGGTATTGCTAATTTTATCACCTTTTGCTACCTTACTTTTCTATTTTTGGCTGAAACAAAATGAAAAGATGTTTTCTTCAGTAACAGTTGTGAGAAAAAGTTATGTGTAATAACAGTCACCTAATATATTTTTATATTAAAATGTCATTCAAAACAGTTTGTTGTGACATATGAGTAGAGGAACTTAAAATGATGAGTTTTATTGATGAAACTGGTTGAATGCTAAAGCAAGGTAGCTCCTTTTCTAATAAGATCTTAATTTAGAAGGTGCCTTTCCAGAGAGATCTTTCCTGAGCTATGCATCTAAAGTAAAATGACCGTCACCCTGTCATGCTATTCAGTTTCATTTCCTTCATGCTTCTGTCAGGTATTTCCTTATTCATATTCGCTTATTGTTTACCTCTCCTTCACTGGAATGCAAATTTAAGACCTGGTCTTGTTCTGGTGCATAGGACACTGCATACAGTAGGCACACAAATTTGTTAAATGAACGAATCTATTTTTAAAAACATAAAATCATTAACCACTTTCTCTAGGCTAGCCCACCAGTTTATGTTCTTTTGATTTTTTTTTTCTGTTTCTTCGTCTGTCAACCGGTTATTATTATATCTTTTCTTCTCACTGTAGATTTATTTATTTGTGGATGTAATTTCAGTAATTCTGATTTACTATATTATAATAGAGAGCATTTAGTAAACACTTAATTATAGAACAGTGTTTGGTGTTAGGTGTATTATAACTAGGTTTTGCTAGTAAAGGAGTAGAATTTGGAGATTTTTAAAGAAGTAAATTTGAATGAATTTGTTTTCCTTCCTTTAAAAAATTACATCATTGACTTGGATTTTCTTGAGTGGGAGAGAAAGGGGTGGGCTTCCAGGACTCGTTCCTGACCTTGGGCACCCAAAAGCAAGTATATCGAGAAGGAAAACTGAGATTCATTCCTCTGGAGGCAGCTTCTGTATCTGCTGCCTGGGCCAAGAGGAGTGAGATTAAGAGGAGTGGGACTGTGTCACAGTCTTGTTTCAGCTGAAGACAAACCATGGTCTGTACAGTAGGATTCCATCAAATGCTTGTTAACTAGGTTAGGTTAGAGCACATGGTTATATCTGATGCCTTGGAGGGAATGGACGATACCTTGGATATGCTCAGTAAATACTGGTTGACCTTAGCAACAATGCTGGGCCTCTAACCAATACTTGATGGTTTCATTTTATAACCTTTATTGGGAGATCAGGAGTCACTACCGAGTGTCTGACCAAAGACACTTAGAAAAATCATTTCATTTCTTATGTTTTGGATGAAAGAAATTGAAGAGGGACAGTATATTTTTTTGTGCCCGGTCAATAACATGTTCTTATGTTTTGGCCTTGACACAGTTGTGAAATATGTTTTCTTTAAAAGGGAAATTAATAGAAAAGTCATGTTCATGTTAGATAATCTTAAGATTGGTACGTTAGTTATGCACTTACTTTTAATTGTTTTTTTCTCCTTCTTTTTACACTGCACAAGAAACAGGTGCTGGCTATGAAATCCAAACCATCACAGAGGACAATAAAGTTCGCCAAGTCATTGATCAAGACAAAGTGGCATACTACTCATAGTTAAAACAATTTAGGATTTGATAAAGATGTTTCGTTTTGTTCTTGTGAAAGTTTTACTTCTTTAAGTAAGTCCAAAATACCTAATAGATTGAAGTGTAAATACTTAGACAGCAAATGTACTTATACATCAAAAATCAAAAACATTTCAGAGATCATATATTTGCTTATGGGCTCAATAAAAGACTTGAAAATATTTTGTTTTATAGTCACACATTTTATTACAAATTTTTTTACTTTGTACTCAATAGAAAAGCAAGTTTGGTATCTATTTACAAGTACTATACATTTACATATATTATATACAGTTAATGAATTTCAAGAAAATGGGCAGAGAAACAATATATATGGAAGAATATGCCACTGTACAAGGTTTGTTATCATGGTCCTTTGTGTTATTGAATCTTTACTGTAGTAATAAATACAGTTCTCTATTTACACATCTTATAAAACATCTCATAAATGTATTTTTTTCAATTCCAAGTTAAAACATCTGATTAAAATAAACATGCTTATATAAAAATAAATCTACCTAACAGTTTTTTGGTTTGAATGTGTTGAAGCTAATGTAGTATAATAAAGTTACAAATTAATCCTTTGACCTTTAGTATTTGATCATTTTACCTCTTAAAATACCTAGCACATGTATTAAATATGGAATAGCGGAGAGGTCATGTTCCTGACATCAAGTGGGCTGATCCAAAGACAACACAAGCAAAACCAAGCTAAATAAACTGGATAATATGTTGCCAAGTCTCTGTTGAGTCCAAAGTGATTTTAGACATTGTTGTTAGAACTACTAGAGACACACCTGTGAGAAGTTATGGCAATGGATTTACGTTGTGTGCATTTGATCATTAACTTAAGATGCACATCAGTTTGAATCAACTGGTAAAACCTCTGGTAAAAAGTGTGCACTCGGTCAGGGGGAAAAAAAAATCCCAGGTGCCTACCATCTTTACTAGGTATGTCCATTGTCAACAATGGACTTTTCTTCTGAGTTCTGTGCACTAAGCAGTTAAAAAATGAATTAGACAAGGCAAACCTCACCTGGACAGGATTGCTTTCATAGCAATTTAAGAATTTAAGTTCGTTTTCCTTTCAAAATATTTGGAAACAGTTTTATTCCACTGAGAATGGAATCATCTAGTGCTGATATATAAAATCTGGTATCACTAAAAATGATGTGAATGTGAGTAAATTAATGCCTTACATTATCCATTCATGGGGGGATTTCTGACCTGGAAGGATCCTTTCTGAGGAAAGGCAAAGGAGTACTAAAATATCTCCACATGGTCATTAAAATCAAATCCTATTGGTAACAACCTTTACTTAGTGCTGTAGGCCATTTAAAACCCCTTTTTTCCTAATACTTCCAACCATCTTTTAAGGAGTTTGGGGGTTTAAGAGCCCTTTTTAAAGCAAGTAGAGCTCCCCCACCCCTCCAAGTCATTAGATTGGTGAGTTTAAAAAGAATACAACTGAAATCACGGAGAATCTTTTTTGAACATTTCAATCTGCTTTTTAAAAAAAAAAAAAATCTGGCCTTATTTACCTAGTGTGACTGATCTCTCTCTTAGCTGAATGAATTATACAAGCAGCATTTAGACCTATTTTTTTACTCTCCAGTATCAAAAGGTTTTCAGTTTTTCACTCTGAGAGATTAAAAAAAAAAAAATCAAGTTTCAACTCAGCTCTTTTTGTTACTGCTCTGAATTATTGTATTCAATCTCACATTTTTGGGTTTTCAATTTTTGAAAACTATTTCCCTCATGTATTAATTAGAGACATGGGACAAATGCCACAGATGAAAGATGACAGTTTTCAGTCATTGGATAAGCTGGCGGTGACCCGGGATTGGAAGGCAGGTCGTAGGCTATGCTGGCACTGGTGAATGTCACCAAGGCTTGGGTTGAGTCACAGGACTGCTTCTCGATATCATCAGAGTTAATAGACATCAGGCTTGGGTGTTTCGACCTTGTCCAGAAGTGGGCTTGCTTTCCCAGGCTTCCCAGATCCTCTTTAAAATGGGGATTGAAGAGGATGTAGAGAAGGGGATTGAGACATGCAGGAAGTGGGACAATCACCAGGAGGATAAACTTAATGACTTCAGGACTGACGAATGTGAGGTTCAGTAAAGAGGAGAAGGATAAGAAAGCCACAGGGCAGTAAAGAATACAGTTGGTGAAGAGCAGGAGAGCAATGTGCTTCACCATAGAACAGTCCCAAATGTTCTCCAGATCTCCCTTTTCCAGGTTGCAGTAGAGCTTAGTATAGGCAACGGTCATCACGAGGAAGCAAAGAGAGTTGAGCAAGACGAGAGCGACCATGTAGCCCGTGGTGCTGGGCTCTCCAAAGGGCAGCGGCAGGCAGAGCGGGGAGGCGCTGTACTCGCTGCCGCCCAGCAGGGGCACCGTGGCGATGGTCAGGGCCAGCACAGCGCAGAGGAAAATGATTGCTTTCAGACTGGAGAACGGAGTTTTCGTTTCAAATTTTGCAGAGCATTTCACCGAGAACCCACGCTCCAGCGCTGCCAGAGTCAGCAGGAAAACAGATGATTCCGAAGCAAAAATGGACAAAAACCCAACGACTTGGCAACCTACCCCCTGCTCCCACCACGCACCGTGCTGTGCAAAGCTCCCAAAAGTGAATGCGTCCACGCCAGCCAGCACAGCACTGGAGACCCCCATGAGCATGTTCGCCGCTGCTATTAAGCCAATTAGCAGTTTTATGGAGGAAATATATAGAGGGGCTCGGAACACTGTCGAAGTCACCAAGGCATTACAAGTAAGGGCCAAAACCGCTATTGTCCACACTCCAATTCTGATCAGCCAGCTGCCCAACAGGTATTCGCAGAGTTTGAAGGGACCTAGAAGTCCAAGGAAGGAAAAAACTGGGTATCAAATTAGGGTTTACAACTTTTGTGAAATTACCTTTTTGTTTCTCTTCTAAGGACACCAAGGAGGGGGGCCAATAACAGTCACAGAAACACACAGTTCCCTTGTGGCACACATCACTTTCTTAAAGCACTGTCATTACTGCCTCAGATTTTCTGCTGCACTGATAGGGTGAGTACACCAGATGCTCAAAGGTCTACACAAAGAAATGGAGATGGGGAATTTAAATCATTGGGTAAGGTTTCCCAAATACAGCAGTGTTGGGGCCAGGTAAAAAGCCAGATCTCTAGGGATTTTCATTATATATATATTTCAGAATGTCTCAGAAAGGTTCTGTAAGCAGGGGAGAATCTTAGGAAGTACTCCATAGCATTAGAAGAGGAAGTATGGGTAGTATGGAGATGCATTTCATGAAAATCCCATTAGATGTTTGGGAGCAAGGGACAATCTCGTTGTTGAAAATAAAATATCAGTCCTCCTAGCTGTCTTTTTATTAGCTGGCCCATCCTGTTTCTGGAAATGGGACAATTTTTGAAGTTGACATATATAGATTCTGTATAAACTATTATTTATTTTAATCAAATAGCCATTTAGGGATTAGCTTTAAAAAATCAGTGATTATACAAGACTGCTGCATACCAGTTTAGGCTAAATTGCTAATATCATTTAAAAAATTACATATGCTTCTAACTACATGATCGATTCTTTAGTTTCCATGAATCTGAATCAATAGTCTCCCACAAAAATCCTATTTATGAATGGAAACTAACATTTGTATTTATAAAATATATTTGTATTTTATATTATATTTTATATTACATTTATATATTTATATTATAAAATGCATTTGTATTTTAAAGGTTTCCGTGGGGAGAGATACCGATGAGCTACAAAGGTGGCACATATTTTGCTTTGATGGGTAGCCAAATGTCATCGATGGCCTCGGAATCAATGGTGGGGACTGCTGCTGAGGCAGTTCTGATGCCTTTCTCACCTGGGGCAGGTGAGCACTGCACAGAGTGAAGGGCTTTCAGGTCTTCCTCAAAGTCAAACAGGAAGTCTTCAAGATCACGCTCATCTGCAGGAGTGAGAAGTCCTGGAATGATTAATGCCGTTTCTCTTTCTGGGGGATCAGTCCCAGAGAGGAAGGTCCTGACTTGCCCTCGGGACACAAAGTGTCACAAATGGAACCAAAGGTGAGATGTCCCATTCCTTCTTGGCCTCAGGCTTTCTTGCAAGTCTATTATAAAGTTGTCTTTGGATGTTTTACTCAAGCTACTATATGACATCATATTCCAGTAGAATTGGGGGAAAGGGACAGTAACCCCCGACTCCTTGTCAGAATATCTAAGCTCTCTGATTCTGTTCTTGTTCCCTGGAGCTCATGATGGCCCCAAGTTGCACTGTCTATGCAATTAGAGAGAGGAGAGGCTGTGGGCCTCTCTATTCAATGGAAGAACCACTTTATCCAGTTTCCTAATACTTAGATAGCTATAGTGCAAATGTTCTGAGCTGTGTTCTCTGAGCACAAGAGGGAGAATCAGATAAAGTAAGTGTCAGTCTTTTCTGGGGAACTCAGCTTAACAGAGGGCGAATTGTGTAACTGCTTGGTGCTTGGTTTAGTTATTTATGAAATAGGAGTTTTGTGATCTAATACACTTTCTCAAAGATGCTGATTTTATTGGTCTGTTACGGAGCTTGGGCATTAGTATTTCTTAAATCCTTCTGTGTGATTCCAATATATGGCTCAGGGTTGAGAAGCACTGTCCTTGAAAATAAACTTCATGAAGAACCTTGTCTCTACTGTTCATGTTGTACCTCTAGGGGCTAGAACAGTGACTGGCACATAGTGGGCACTCTAACTGTTGTTCTGGAGCAAAAACTAAAGCAAGAACAAGAGCAAGACACATGCTATAGCCTGAAACAAAGAAGTCAAGGATCAAAATATGAGCTGCTTAAACTGATGTGTGTGCAGGAAGAAATTTGTTAAGGTAATGTGAAGACAGACTGACTGAATCATACTTGCTTGGGGATCAACAAATCATTAAGGCCCAAAGGAAGACAAGCCAGTCTGTTTAGACTCTGTGCGAACATGCAAGGTTGGCAGGGAAAGGAAAATAGGGACTGCCCAGAGCACCTCCTCATTACCACAGGTGTGGTTTGAAGTACATTGCTGTCCATTTAAGTAAGGCCTTACTTCACGAAAAGCCAAGTGCTTTGCAGACATTATCTCATTCCACCTTCCTGACATATAACCCTGTGGGGGGTAGGAGGGGAGAATATTTTGGAATTAGTTGGATAAGTGGTTAGATTCTTAAGCCCTCCTGGTGAAATATGGAGCCATCTAAAATGCCTATATCCTCCACATAAGAATAAAAAAGGACTTTTTATCTTCTGAAGAAAGAAGATAAGAACAAAAATGTATTTTGTCATCTGGAGAAAAGAGCTCAGAAACATGTTTGAAAAAAGTATGTACAGAGATGAGGCCCTTTAAAAATTTTATGGAAATATGGATATTAATATTACTAATTACTCCTAGAGACAATATATACTAATTATATATATAAGTATTAAAAATCCACTTACAGAAAAGATGAAGTTTTAGAATAAATCCCAAAGGAACTTTCTCTTTCACTGGAAATCCTTAAAAAGTGAGATAGATTCCCAGTTTTTGGGGATGGTTTAACAGGGGCTTGTCCAGAGTTCAGATGATTTGTTTGGTAACTTTTCGAGACTCTTCCAGATACAACTTCATCACTGTGACATAGCTGGTCTTACCTTGAACTTGAAATATTCCAGCATCTTTCTTATAAAGGTCATCTGTACTGCTGTTGTCCCCTTTATTCCATTGATTAGAAATTTTATACACATTCTCGCACACTCCAAACGCACAGCATTGGTAAGCGTAAGGCATTTCTATGACTCTTTAAATGAAGAAAACCAAAGAAAAAAATGTACACTTAAAGAAGTTGGCTGTTAAATAGAGTGTTCATCTTCTTTCAACCAATAATTCTGCCTTTGGAGTTTAGCCTTAATAAATAATTTGAAATATTAACTATGTACATAAAGATGTTCATTATAGTGCTATTTATAATAGCAGAGTTATTAAAATTATCGCTATGAAATGTTGACAATTGCTAAGTTTGAATGATGAGTGTATTATTTTCTCTACTTTTGTGTTTGAAAATTTCTATAATAAAAAGTTTTAAAAAATGACGGCCAGGAAAATTGTAGCACCATTCAAAAATGCTTATGGTATGACATAATGTTAAGTGACAAAAACATGATGAAAGTTTGTATACATACTATGAATCTGACAATTAAAAATTCATTGGAAACAAGGTATGAAAGGAAATAACATAATAAGTTGTTTAGGGGATATTTTTAGGTTTTTTTAAAATTCTCTGCTTTCCAAACTCTCGTTTGTGGTTACATTTTTAAAAGTATGTAAAAAGTACTTTGATTTAAAAAAATATATATGTACTCTTTCAAGGGACTTCTTTACTGATAATAAGCATAGCATGTTTTATAGAGCATTACTTCCTCAAACAAATATTAATTTAGTACATCTCATTAGAACATATACACAAGCTAGATTAATTTAAAAATGTAAACAGGACTACGATAATGTTATAATGTTATTTAATTACATGTTCTAGTTTACATCCCATGGATCAATGGTTTTCAAACTCTTTCCATGAACTCAATGATTCCGGGAGGCATCCTTGAGAAAGAAAGGAAGTGTGGTCAGGAAGACCCGTTCCCCCACTTCAGGGCTTGTCCTAACAGAGCCCCAAGGGTGGGAGACTTGAGGGTATGAAATGCAATTCAAAAGAGTCCCATGACCTCATAAATTTTGAAAACCACTCTAACACGTCTATTATTTCACATGACCACAAATGTATCTTATTAGTTTTAATGACAAACTCACTTGAGTTCTGGAAAGTTTTCAGATGATATCAAGCTCTGTAAGGCATGATTTCCTGTTAATTTTAAGTGAGTTAAACCATGTAACCCAGTTACAGGAAAAGACGACAGGCGGTTGGACGACAGGTCCCTGCAAAACATCAAACGACGATTGGCTTTTAGTCTGTGTTAGCATAAAACATTTATGTTAAAAAAGCAACCAAAAGATTATTAACTTTTCCATAAAAACTTCTAAGCAGGGTCCTCACTCTTAGTGATAAAAGTAACCATTTTGGTTTTAGTTCCTGATGCTTATTTCTATTTACAATCAAGATCGCAGGGGTAAAAATGTTTTAATTGAATCCAAGTTGTATTTTTTATAGTCAGCTTAATTTTTCCAGGTGGGGATATCTAAAATCAAGTGACAGGTGCTATGTCTAATTTGAAAAGTGACACTCACTGAATTAAATTGGGGGCTGAAGAGGAAACGTCGGGAGTTTATTCCTTCCCTTCTCCCCTTAACTACTGTCTGACCAATTCCTTCTTCATTAGACGAGGGAGATAGATGGGGAGAGAAAGGAGCAAAAGGCAGAAAGGAAGGAAATAAAAACAGATAGAAGGTTTTTTATTAATCAAGATGGCCAACTATAAAATGAAAGCTCTTTAGAACTGAATTGGCTTCTTATTCCAGTCCACCTGATTGCTCAGCAAAAATGGAAAATTTCACCTCAATAACAAGAACCAGCTGTCACCCAGCTTGTCAACTATCCACAAAGGGCCCTATGGCCTTGGAGGGACAGTGGGATTCCTTTCTGGTCTGATACAGCTCTAGGGTGGAGAACGCTGAGGGCTGGCCAATCTGTGCACTGAGCTTCTTCAGGAAAATCAACATTTTTGATTACTTAGATGGTCCCTAATTATTAAAAGACATGCCATAAATAACTAACAAAATACTCACAGCTTTTTCAGAGATGGCAAAGTAGAAAATGCTTTGGGATGTATAATGGCAATTTTGTTCCAAGCTAAATTCCTATTTAAAAAAAAAAGGCAAATGAGAGAATTATGTAAAAAAAGAAGACCATGTGAAGTTTTACCATATATATTCATTCTTCCAACAAAATTCAATTTCCATTCGGGAAAGGAACAATTAACTTATCAAATCATCCTTCATATAAAGATATTAATAGTATAAAATTATTATGGAGAGAACTTTAAAGTAACCATGTTTAAATCTACCAAGAAAAATTATTCAGGTGGATATTTTAGTTTTTACTCTCTTACTAAGAAGTTGACTTTAATTTGGTTGTAAAATTTTATTAAGACATTTCTAAGATAAGTGGAGAGAGACAGGAACTTCTGAGCCTCTTTCTCTGACAAACAAGTACTTTTTATGTTATAAAATGTCCTTGGATAAGTAATGAAATTCTGCAAGAATTTGTCTACATTACCCATGTATGTCAGGCCTTAAGAAAAACAAATATTTAAAAAAAAATTCCAGTAAAGAAGATAGACATTTAAATTCTTAACTGGGAAGTGAATAAAAGAAGGGCTAGCATATGTTGGAAATAAGATCCTTTGATAACAAAGGAAATCTATAATTTATGGAGAAATAAAATTTCCTCACCCCTCCCCTCCACAGACACACACACACACACACACACACACACACACAAATAATGAAGTGCAGATACTTTCACAGGAGTAGGAATTTCCACATTTTAAAAAAGGAGCAATGAACTTAAAATTTGTATTTTTCAAATGTCCAACTAATGAGGGTAACTAAAGTGTAGATGTCTGAGTAAATTGAAAATGATCGCAACCAACTTTTCTCTAGCACAGATAAGTGATTTATTTATGATATCTGCGTCCCTTGAGTTACCTTGGAAAAATGGTATTCACACGATATTTATTTTCTCATTTGAGAGGGTTCCTTAAAGTGGGGGAAACTAGAAGCCTTTTTATTTTGCCCTTTTCCATCCAGACCAGAAGAAAATTCCAGCTACAAAGGAGAAGAAATGGCATGGAAGGAGTGGGAAACTACAGATGGCAGTTGGAATGAGGTGAAGAGACTGTCTTCCACCAAGCTGCTCATACAAATGCATCCAGTGAGGGAGGCAAGTCATACCATCTGTCAAAGTCTCCCTGGCAGCTTTAAGTAGAACATTGGTGCCCTGGTGAGCTTCCCAGAGCAGAATATCAGGAACATAGGCCAAGTTCTGCCTTACAGAGATGTGACTGGGTTTTAATGTAAATATGGGAGAATATATGTGTTCAAAGGACTGTAATTCTATTCTTATTGGTGAGTCCATGTGCTGGATCCTCCCAGCGTGCCTGTAGGAGCTCCGCTCTCTGGCCCTGTTCTGTGCTTGGGGCTGGCCCTGTAGACTGCATCTGCAGCCTGCCTTGCTGTTTCCTGTTGGAGTCCCAGAGGAAGCCCCTGGGGAAGAGAGAATGTGGGAACTTGCGGTGTTCTCCCTCTCTGTTTTGGAATCTTGTCTCTGGCAGCACTGCACACTTTCTCAACCACGCAGCCCCTCTCCGTGCCTCAGCTCTTCATGGGTTTTGGAAAGGTCTTTTTTTTCTCTGTGTTTCTGCAACCCAGTCTTGGTCATGCTTTTGGGTTCCGCACACTCATCCCTTGCTTGCTCTCTGCCAATGCCTATGTAAGTGTCTCTTAATTTGAACTATCTGGGGTGAATTCTGTCTCCTGCCAGGACCTCATGGATATACTCTAAAAGGATATATACTCATTCTAATGAGAATAACAACAACAACAGCCACAGTAATAATACTGTTGCATATTTACTATGCATTGGGTATGGTTATTAGGTCTTTTATTTACATGTATTAAATCATAAATCTCAAAACAACCTTAAGAGGTAGGAATTATCATTAGTTCCATTTTATTGGTGAGGAACGAAGCACAGAGTATAAGTGACTTACTCAAAGTCACAGAGTAAACTCAGGAGCTGGGGTTCGAACCCAAGCAGACTGACTCGAGAGTCCTTGATCTTTTGCTCAGAACATGTTTGGAATTCTTAATAAGAGAGCCACTACACTAGATCCTGGGGATAAGAAGATGAAAAAGTTCTTGTTGTTTTCAAGTACAGCAGTGGCGTGTATTGAAACCTGCAGCAGAGAATGTGCAAAGCACCTCAGAGCCGAGTGGGCTCAAAGACAGGTGATCATGTTCTCATGGGATGGAGCAGGGCAAGTGTAGAGTGGGGAGGAATCCATGGGGCTGCAAGGCCAGGAGAAACAGCATCTGTGTATCAGGGACTGGGAACATATGGATGAGAGTGCGTTCCAGGAGATTGGGATCAGATTTTAAAGGGCAGCGCTAGGAAGTTTGGTCTTGATCTTGAAGACAATAGCAGAATAATAAGGCTTTTTTTTTTTTTTTTTAAGCAGAAAAGTAACATGATTTGATTTCTACTCAAGCAAGAATCCCTCGGGAGAAAAAAAAATGGCGTAGGTGATAGAGGCTCTGTTCCTCCCTCTGGTGACCAAATCAAAGTTGTGACAGAAACAAGTGGCAAGGAAAAATCGCCTGAGATCTAGAGGAACAAGCCATACACCTAGGGAAAAGTCCAAGAAAACACCCTGTAACAGCAGAAGGTGGGACAGGGTGAGGATGCGGGATGGTGGGTCTCAAGCGGCTGAGTGAGACGGAGACTGAGGCAGCGGTGGATGCCTCTTATAGGGACTGTGGATCTTCGTGGTGACAGACCTGCTCGCTCTGAGCGCCAGTGCTGATTTGGCTGCGTGCAAGGGGCACCAGGGATTTACAGGGAGACACTGTCACAGTGAGGGCTTAGGGAAGACTAACTGGGTACAGAAGTGCCGGCAGTATCTATTGTTCCCTGTTTAGTCCTCCCGTACTACCAGTGTGCTGGACACTGCATTGCCATAGCCGTGATGCCATCAAACTGGATAACAGAGGTTGGTCCACCCAGAGGATTCCCTAAAACCCCCTTCCCCCCCATTCAGACCTCACCCAAGCCACTTCCAGGTGTATCCTCAGCGAGTCTGATGCTCCTTGCTGAAACTCACACTGGTGGAGGCAGCTGGCCTCGGTTTCTGGTGTGGCCTTTTGAGGCAACTATAAGCACAATGTCTGTGGATCACTTGCTGAATCTTAACAGGTGGCCCCGGAGGGGCAGAGGCTTGGGCTAAGTTTGGCCTGGAGCTGAACCCCTCTCAGGATTGTGCCAATGGACAGACACCTACTTCATAAATCCACACTAATAGGACTGGGGGACTTAGGGATTTTGCTTAGTACATAGAAACAGACACAGAAAGGTAGCCAAAATGGGAAGACAAAGAAGCAGAAACCATACAAGAGAAGAGAACAGAGATCCAGAAATAAAGGAGTCAAGTAATCTAACAGATGCAGAGTTCAAAACATTGGTTATAAAGAAGCTCAATGAACTTTTGTAAAGTGTAGATAAATTCAGTGAGAACTTCAACGAAGAGATAAAAAACATAAAAATGGAAATGGAAATTATAAAAGAAAACCAGTCTGAAATGAAGAACACATTACCTGAGATAAGAAGTATATTAAATGGAATAAACAAAATAATAAACAAAGTGAATGAAGAAGAGGATCACATGCCCTATCTAGAGGACAGGAAAGCCAATCAGGGTACTCAATCAGAATGGCAAGAAAAAAGATGCCAAGACTATAAAAATAATTTAAGGAGGATATGGGACACTATTAAGGATCCAAATATTCATCTGATGGGCATAAGTGAAGAAAACATTGAAAAGCTGTTTGAAGAAATAATGATGGAAAACTTCCCTTACCTGGTGAAGGAAATGGATATAAAACCCAGGAAGCTAAGAGAACTCCAAAAATCAGGGATCCAAAGAGGCCCACACCAAGACACATCATAATTAAAATGCCAAAGTTTAAATACAAAGAAAGAATATTAAAAGCAGCAAGAGAAAAACAAATAATTACCTATAAGGGAATACTCATAAGACTGGCAGCTGATTTCTCAAAAGAAACAATGCAGGGCAGAAGGGCTTGGCAAAAAATATTCAACAGGATGAAGACCCAGGATATACAACCACAAGTAATTTATCCAGCAAACCTATCATTTAGAGTTGAAGGACGGATAAAGAGATTCCTAGACAAAAATAAGCTGAAAGAATTTATCACCACCAAGCCAGTATTACAGGAAATGTTGGAGGGACTTCTTTAAGAAGAAAAAGCATGTATCGAAAACAGGAATAAAGAATCGTAACAACTACATTCCTATTAATAAGTACCTTAAATGAAAAAGAATTAAGTGCTTCAACCAAGAGAGAGTAGCTGAAAGGATAAGAAAACAAGACTTTTAAATATGAAAAGGGAGGGGATGGAAAAAGATGTTTCTTTGATGGACCTAGAAGGTATTTAAGTCAGACAGATTTCACTTATATGCGGAATCTAAGGATTAAAAAGAACAAACTAATCAAAAACAGACTTACAAATATAGTGGACAATTTGGTGTCAGACAGACGGGAGGGGGATTTGAGGGGCTGGGAGAATAGTGTTAAGGGGTAAAGAAGTACAAATTAGTTGTTGATGGATGGTCAGGGGGATGGGGAGCACGGCATAGGGAATGCAGTTAGCATTAATATGTTGGCTAGGTGGAAGGTCAGGAGAGGGAGGGTGCAATTGGGGAGATTGTTTTATGAACTATGTAGATGTCTAACCAATGTACTGTATACTCGAAGCTAAATAAAAAAAAATAATTTAAAAAAAGAAAAAGAAAGAAAGAATCTCTTTAGAGAATGAGGCAATGGTTAGTGACTGATGGTGGAAAGACTGGCGAGGATGATATGGTAATCCACGGGAATGATTCCATGTGCCTGTGGAAGAAGAGTGGATGAAACAGAGTTCGCAGAGTTTGGTGAGTGACGGGCTGTGAGCTCTAAGGGGGAGGGGAATTCGGGGGACTCAGACCTGTAGTCTTCAGAATCTATGTAACATTCTTTTGGTATCTGTAAAGGTCAGTCTCTTGTTTCTTTTGTATTTGTGTATATAAATATATATATTTATTTATAAAAGTATATTTTTTTGTGAGAATATTTGAGTTCTACTCTTTTAGCAAATTTCGATGTTATAAAAAATATTATCAACTTATCTTTTTAAAAAGAACTGACTTTTGGAAACAGACAGAACTTCAGCCTGGCGAATAAGGTAGGTAATAAAAATAGGTAAGATATTTTTGTTTTACATTTATTTTAAAAAGTAAAAGAACTTCATAAGCTTATTTAGCCCAAAAGTATGGAAAGGGCAACACAATTAAATTCAGAACAATATGGTTTTCAAAGTAAATTTTTGGGAGAAGGTGATTCTTAAAGGTGAATTTAAAATGTTTTGAGAAATGGTATCAGTGAAGGTATAGTCTCTTAAGTATTAAGAAAAACTTTAGGAAAGAAAAGGTTTTTAATAATATACATTACATATTGTCATCATTTATCAAATTTACATTGCAATCCAGTTTCAGGATGGAAAAGTTTTAACTATTACTCACTTCCCAAAATCTGTTACTGTTTTTTTTTTTTTTTAATTTATGGTTAATATATATATGAATTTTTTTCGAACATAAAATGGAATTAAATGTTCACAAATCTTAGCCATCTGAGCAACAGAAGCATTTTTCAAAGACAATTATGCTCAAACCTTAATGTGCTTGTTAAAATGCAGATTCTCACACCCCACTCCAGAGATTCATACTCTTGAGGCAGGTTAAGGCCTGGAATCTGCATTTGTATAGTCACCCTTGCCCCACGCAGGTTCTTAAACACTTTTAGACACATGTTGAAAAACTGTCTAGCTGTGGGGGAGGAGGGCGGAAAACAAACAAACAAAAAAACCAGGCAGAAAGAATTGTGTGGTCATCTCATTTGTATGCAGAATGATCCCTGACAAGTCCAGGCAACTAACAGAAACACATTTTGTGGGCCAACAGTGTGGCCTCTTTCCTCTTTATCAAAGTTTCATGTCTGCTGACTGGCAGAGAGCAGATTACAAATTTACCACTTTTGAATTTATTTCTGGAAAGGATCACGAGCAAAATACTTGCCTTTTCATTACGAATATATTCACAAAGGCCCAACAATACACATACACAGTGAGAAGAAAATATCAGGTGAAAACCCAAAAGAGAAAGAAATTGCTCTGTGGTGGGGAAGGTGCTGGGAGGCAGTACTTACAGAGATCGGAGGCTGAGCAACTGCTGGAAAGTATCAACTTTAATTTCATAGATTTCATTGTGTCGCAGGTCTCTGAAATGACAGATTTCCAAAGATTTTTTATTTCAGTCACTGGTTTCAAAGATTAGTCTTCAGAGAATTTTTACAGAGGGATTACCTGCCCTCAATCAAAGGAACACATAAAGTGTGACTATCAAGTGATTGTTTAAAAAAATCTTTTTGTTTATAAAAGAACATTACAATGTATATGACTTAAGTATTGTCTCTCTTTCAAAGCAGCTAATTCCTTTGGGTGAATATAAAACTATATTCCAAATGCCATCATCATTCAAACACCTTGAGGATACCTCTCCTGTTTCTGCTACTGAGTCTTTCTTGTATTCTTTAAGGGTCTTCAGGACTTTCAAATCTTTAACTTTCAGAGATGGATTGTTTTCCTCCCTTGATTGCCCAATGGCATTCAGAGAAGAATTAAGTGGGAAAGGGTAGATGTTTAATATTGTTTTGACCCAAACCAAAGTATGACCATAGGGCAATTAAGGCTGATGTTTTATGGAGGAGGCAATTCTAGGAGAGGAATTCTAAAATGTTTCATGGGTAAGTAGCATCAGTGGCACCTCAAAAATGGCCAGTTCGGCACCTCTTCTAAAGACGACTATTGTGAAACAAACATACCAACAAATTCAAGTCCTCCATATGAAAAAATAACACGACTCACTAGATACGTAAGTTCAGAAAAATTCCAAAGCTCAAACAAATCTAGTTCATTATTATACCAAGTTTAGGAGGAAAAAACCCCAAGTATATAATAAATGCTTTACTTATAGTCCAATGCATGGTAAAATAATATTATGTGTATTTTCCCAAATTTATAGCTATTGTATACAGTCACATCTTGTGTATGTGAGAAGGGAATTCATCAAATTTGTCCCCAGTGAACCAGAGGGTGAGCAAACCAATGACCCTGGAAATGTGAATTGGGGCTCTTGGTTTTTGCTAAGGTGACTGAGAGAATCTTATAGACGTACATTTTCTGAAGCTTTTGGCAGACTGAAAAACTGGGTAAATCTTCTAGCAGGTTGTAAGATAGATCTCTGAAAAACAGAAGGTACAAAAGGGAAAATCTGTTACCTATTAATGGTTAGGAAACATGCTTTGCTCTCTTTTCTCCTCCAAGATGATATATCCCCCAAAGGCAGATCTGAATGTTTTCCCAGCCCTGACATGGAGCAGGTAGTCACTGGCATTATTCGATTAAGCGACAGATTCGAATGTTTACTGAAATGTAACTGTTATACTTCTTTAATTTATTTAAATAATTTACTTATGAATTTATTTATATTTTGTTAGTGATGAGCTACAGTCTTCTAGCTATTATCTTACTGAAATGAGTACAAATTAAATTAAATAATTGTGCCTCTGTTTCTAAGTGCTGCTGTATCTCTACAGCTAAAAGAATCATTGTTGGTTCTTTTCTAATCAACTAAAATAAAAGCTCAACGACAATTCAAAACATCTCACTAACTTTGAAATCGATTACTACAAGGGGGAAATATCTAAGAAAGTCTTCAGCCAAAACTCAACAAATTACAGAATAACAAAAACATCTGGATATATTTAGAGTATAATATAACTAATTTAAAATGAGCCAGGGTAATTTGCAGAAAGCTTAAAAAAAAGAAAGCTGGTAGATAATATAATATATATGTGTTTTAGAAGTTATCAGCTAATCAACCAACATTTTCATGCCTGAATCTAATTCTTAAAACTAGAACACCAGTATGCAACTGAAAAATCAATACTTTTTTCTAAGAGTGTTTTAAATTATTTTATTCTTATAATTGATCACCTTATCCTACTTGTATCGGATAAATGGAATTTATATAGAAGTACAGTTTATTTACTACACATAAATAGTTCAGAAGCTCTTTTTAAACACAAATTTATACTTTATACTAGATGTTTGAAAGACCAAACCAAACCAAAACCAAAAAAAAACAAAGCCATACTTCACACCTATATACAAATATACTTGGTTAACGATATGGTATATAGTTTTGAAAAGTAGTGAATGAAATAAAATGGACATATATTATCAAAGCTGATAATAATTAGGTTCACTTATCTCCACAGACTTCAAGGAGACAAATCCTTCCAATGTATCTCTTAGCAGAGGGTACATAAAACCTACATAAAAACACAATATAACCTTCTACCTAACTTCCACATAATAACTTTCATGGTTAATGTTGATCAAACACTTCTTATATATAGACACCATGTTTACAGCTTTACCTGAACTATTTCATTTAATCCTTATGGTCACCTTATAAAGGAGACACCTGTGATTATCTTTGTACAATGTGAAATGACTTGCCTAACATCACCAGCTGGTCACTGGCCACACACAGCCAAGTAATCTCCATGGAAGTGAAGCAACCTGGGATGCGAGGGGCAAAACCACTCACATACAGTGAAATTCCCTCATGTCACAAGTACCCAGTAGACGATTCAGCCTAAGAGGGGAGCCCTGAGACTTACATTTCTAGAATATAAAATAGATTGTAGTAGAAGTCCTTCTCTCAATTTTAACTAATTCTACTTGGTTGATATGCTGGCTAAAGCATTGATGTCTTTCTCAGTTCTCTCCTTAAATGAGAAAATATCTGCTTTGCTGATCTTACAGGTTCGTTGTGAAGAACAAATCAATATTATAGTTTTAAGTGCTTTGAAAATGGCAAGATATTGCCATTAATGTATTTGTGATTTTTCAGGACTTTCTAGTTTCAACTTGAGGAAAGAATAATGGTGTAAAGGAAGTGAGAAATAATATGTCAAGTGCTAACACTGCCTCAGAGTTGTCAATGTTTCAGGTGCACGTAGTAACTCATTTAATCCTCGTGATGATTTGCTGATGGAAGTGGCCACATTCCTATTTTATAATTGGGAAATGGAACCCAGAAAAGGATAAATAACTTGCTCAAGACACTGTATTGCTGTTTAGGGAGACTGGACATGAACCAGAAAAATAGACCCCAGAGCCTTTGCTCATAACCAATTTGCCAGTCAGTCGCCTCCATTTATGCAGTTCTAGACCTGGATGGTTTATTATTCACTCTATGATATAGTGGAGACAGATGTGATTTATTTATTTATTTTTTTCAGATATGATTTAAATACTGGCTCTCTACTTATTAATTACAGTATTGTGAAATCCTAGTCATGGAACTGAACCAGGTTCCTCAAGAAATGAGAATAATTATACCAATTCTGGGTGTGGTAGATAGAATTCTAAGATGGGCCCAAGATTTCCATCACCTGGTACATGTACATTTTTTCTGAGTTATTCGTTCACATGGCCTGTATTTGAATTTGGACTCTCCTACTTTCTTGCAGTGTGACTTTGAGAAATGTACTTGACTTCCCTAATTCTCAGTTTTCTTATCTGTGCCTACATCTGGGGCGATGTGGGGTGAAGAAGAGGAGACTTGCTCTGTATTCCATTCCTTCAAACATGAATGCCCTATTCCAAGGCTATCATGTGGTGTTATTGCACCTCCACATCACTGAGCAGCTGAGGTCTGAAGTGATGTAGCAGGCTGGGGACAGGGGAAGCAGACATCCCCATTCTTCCACTTAAAATTTGTAGTGCTGCTTGTAGCTCTGCTGCTAGGTAAAGCCTGTTGTGGAATTACAGGCATTTGACTGCCTGGATGTCTATTATGTGAGAACAAAGCCATGGGAAAAGATAAAGTGTCCGTTTGTTAAGTCCCAACAATGATTGAGAGGACAATAATAGGGTTAAGTGGGAGTTGAGGGAGAGGGCTGAAAATGGAAGGCCTGAACAAGGCTCTTCAAATTCCTGTAAACTGATTTTTGTCAAACATGGGAAAGGCAGAGAAATAAAGCTCCACGTCAACAGAAACAACATATGCAAACTGTTAAACCATTAGATGAAACATCAGAACATGGCACCCGCAACTACCCCGGAAGAATGTTTGGTCACCTTTATTAAGGTTTGTGTGGATCTGATAACTTAATTTTTTATTTTGGCATCCATATTGGGCTTTTAATCTATTATGTTACATTTTTTTTTCTGTCCTGTAAAGCCTTCAGAAGGGGAAATGAAGTTATTTTGGCTTGTTCATACCTACTTTCTGAAAGGAAACATGTACTAATTGAAATTCTAACGGGAGATCGTTTGGGATTCGGAAACAAAGGGTACACTGCCGGCATTACCAAGGTCGTGGCAGAGAGCCATTTTCCTGGCCCAGTGAGGGCAAAGGAGGCCTGACCTCCTGGAGACCTGCAGGGAAAAGACTTTCTCTTCTTTTAAAGCACTATCGAAATAATGTCTGCCACTTCACCCCAGAATGGAAGTTGCCTGTTTACACAACGTTATAGCCTTACTGATACGCACAGCACTTGGAGATTAGGTAACTGATCACACACGGCTTGAGGAAGAGATGAGATCTGTGCCCCAGTTAAGGTCCTGTTGAAACACAAACCAGACGTGATTCCTATATTCAGGCATCACACATATTTTGACATATTTTGATTCACTGACGTTAAGACTAGTTAGGCTTTCAGGCCGTGCCTGTTCGGGGCAAAGTCAAGAGCCTACTCATGTACTCACAGACTCTCCAGGCTCGCAGTTCCCGTTAAATCAGGAAATTCAGTTATTTGTGAGGCACCGTTCAAGGTCCTAGAAGGAAGGGTACATGAGTATTATTGGGGGAAGATTCTAGAAAGGGGAAACTTTTATGTTCATTTTCAAAGCACTTCAACTTATATTTATTTGGTTTTTACAGCAACCCTACAAGGGGAAAGTGATTTGTATGAGGAAAACTTACAATGTTCTTAGTTCAGGCAAATGTTGAAAAGTGGATCTTCCGACAAGCTGTATGGGGTTGTCATAGAAATGTCTGAAAAAATGCGAACACCAATGTCATTATAAGACTTGAATGGCAAATGAAGACCTGTTCAGAATTTCCATACTACATTAAAAGTATTTATGTAATTTTGCTGATACTGTATTACACAACATTCCTGATTACTTGGTTTCAGACAAATCTCAAAAGTGTTCTAACTCACGTTATAAGACTTATGGTAAGAAATTCATGCTACATAAAATTGAAAATTTCTGACAGCAATGGAGATATGAGTGATAGTTACTAAGGAGAAAAGTAAGTGAACTGATTGTAGTTATTACTTAAAAACCTTCTTCTGCCTCCAACAGCTGTGGGCTATTCATTTAGTGCCAAAAAGGTAATTCAAGGTGCTGGCAAATGTATCATTAAAGAAAGATGAAGCTCTACACATCTACATGAATATTATATCCCTTGGTCAAATCTTATCATAACACACACAAGGGACTCCTCAAATTATTTGAGAGGAAATGAATTATTTTGGGTGTTTTTGCAATGTTAGAATTGTTTTCAATTAACTATTGCTCTAAAAGGTGAGACAAAACTCAAAAATATTATGTTATACAGGTTTTTTTCAATGTGTTAGTATTTGCATTGCCTGGTCAATGGGGCCCCATAAATAGTTCTGAGCTGAGACATCTTTCTCATTCAATGGAATTCAACAAATACTTATTGGTGTCTCCTATGCAGGTATTGAGAGACTGATCCAGTAAGGAAGGTGCCATTGGGTTTCTAACATGTGCCTGGCATTCTGCTAGATGTTGGGGGTTTGAAGAATGACAAAATGTCCCTGTCCTACAGAAGCTTGGAATCAGTTGGGATAAGACAAATAAGATTCTATCACTTTCTAGTTGACAAAGCATTTTCATATAGATAGCTCAACTGACCCACCCAACAACTTAAAGATTCATAGCACAGATACTTAGATACTATTTTCTTATTTTTGGAGGAAGAAACTTAGGCTCAGATACTCTGGCAGGTTTATTACCTCCCAGATCTTCAAATTTCTAATTTGTTAAGTTGAGATAATATTACTTAGTTGTAGTGTTTGTGTATGCATTGAAAGAGCTAATGCATGTGCAACACCTGTCACAGTGCCTGGGATATAGTTGTCACCCAACAACTTAAGTCTGCTGCACTCCTATGTTCTGACCTCTTCTTTTTCCTTGGATTAAACAATTGGTAAGAGAAAGAGCTAGAGCTGGAATATAGTTTTTAAGATTTAAAAAATGAAATTTTCCTCATAATATTGCATTATTCCTGATCTACCTATATGCTTATATGTCCATATGTATGTATACTGGGTAGATATGATACATGTTTGCATCATAAGGTAGAAATATCACAAATACAAATATCATGAATACAAATATCACAAATATCAATTAGGAGCTATAGAGTTTTCAGAAGAGAGTTCTCTCGTGAGGTCAGGTTTCATGAAATGTCATTTGAAATGGATCCTGGAACACAGAATTTTAACAAGTATAGTGAGGGGATGAAATTATAGGAGCAAAGGAAATAAAGAGTTTTGCTCTATGAATTTAGCTTAGTCGGTCTGGATTATGACATAGGATAATTGAGGAGAGCTTTGGCGAACTGGTCAGATGATTGGCTTGGGCCACGGTGGAAGGCTGTGAATGTCAGGATAAAGAGTTCGCATTTAGTATACATAGACAAACCTGAATCTCTGTATGTTTCACAGCAATATGGATGCAATGCTTTAAGAGAGATGACTGGTGGTGGTGGAGGCAGGGAGAAGAGTCTTAGACTGGTAAAAATCTAGAGGCAATGGCTAACAGACAGGCTGGTGGCAGCGGGGATGAGAAGTTGTGCATAGGATGGGGACTACAGAGATAGAAATGAGGCCAGGGTAGCCAGTGGGACACAGGGCACATTCACAAAACCCGGGAACCAGGGGGCCATGGACGAGGGTGGCAGTGACAAAAGATGGACACGGAGGCAGAAGCCAGGAGGCGAGAATTGCAGGAAGAAAAGAGTCAATATCAAATAGTGGACAGAAGCTCCAATAAAGCTGTGGGGCTGTTACTTCTCCTTGAGCAGTATTAGCATATCAAAAGAGTGATGAAAAAAACCAGTCCTGTGGCTGCTAGGAAAAAGAAGCAAAGGCAATGCAATTTGCCAACCTCTTACTATGTAAATACTCTCTAATGAGGACTAATGTTTATTGGCAATAAACTTTAATACCCTTAGTTTGCCAACATACTGTCAGAACATTTCAGAAAAGATGAATGGTATTTTTTTTTTTTCAGTCGGCAGGGGTAATTAGGACTCCAGCTCATTTGTGACAAATGCTACACAGTTCTAGAAAGCCTCTCAATCAAGTTGGCACAGGACAAATATCTGCCAAGAAGTGCCCCTAAGGTCATGTTCAACAGTTGTCTTTACTCTCCTCCTCTATAATCCAGACCCCTCACCCATGACCTCAGGCCAATACTATGTCCCAAATGTGCCAGGTGTCTTTTAACTAAGAGCCAGTCTACTACTAATATATTTTTACCTTCCTATATATCTACATATGATCAATCTTATGTCTGTGCTAAATGTGAAACATAGAATTAATTAAACATTGTTGTTGTAAGTCTATTTTATGCTTTTGTGGTACTTAAATCCTCATATACACTTTTCTATAACATGAACATTTCTAGAATTATGACCTAGCTTGTAATTATATAAATGTGACTCAGTGCTTGGGCTTGACAATGAATGGAACTGGTTATAGAGACTTAGCGTAAAACAATATCCTCCCTTCCCATTCCCCACTGCTAATTTAGTCTGGAGTCTATTGCTGTAAAGGACTCCTATTTGTATATAATAATTTATATTTCTAGTATACCTGGATTCAAGTTCTGATGACTAGGCAACCTTGACATTGATGCTTTAAAAATCAGTTTTATTCTTTAGAAAATAGAAGCCAAAAATATTTCACAAGATTATTGTGAAGTGAGACAAAGCATCTGAAGATACGAAACATAATGCAATGCATATTGTAGGCCCTAGAAAAAAACTCTTAATATAATTTGAGCATGCAGCTAAAACCTGGCAGAACATCTTTCTATACACTTTTCAGGATAGAGTCTTACATCAACTAAGACAAAAAACATGAAATACAGAACGTTCATTGTATTATATTTAAAAGTGCAGTACATGCTACATTTCAGGATGAAGAAATCAAAAAGAACTATGGCCACTTACATTGTAATAAGAGACGGGTTGCCTACAAATGCTTTCTCAGGTATTGACTTGATATTGTTGCTATGAAATCCTCTAGAAAGAGAGGAAAAAATGCTTTATAGAAAATAATGTGTGGGATAAAATTATTTAATAGCCTTTCTCCCAACCCTCTGGACAATAACCAATATATTTAGTAACTAGAGGATAAGGATAAATTCCTGCATTTTGAAACTTTCGTGCCCTCACTCTCTAACAGAAAAAGAAATCACAATCTGTCACCTTGAATGAGGAATAAAAAATCTAAAAACAAGAATTGTGTTTTATAGAAACATACAATCCAAGGTTATAAAAAGAAAACCCATCTGTGAATATCCGATGGATGAGCACTGCTGTCTAACAACCTGAGACAGAGGGGACTGTCTTGGGAGAGAGGATTATGATCACTCCTCCTGACCCCATTTGAAGCCAGGAAAAGAGAATATTGACTCAAGTTGCAGTGAGACAGAGATTTAAGTAATCTCCTTATGAGGACAAAATTTCCTGAGCTGAAGGAAGGTGCTCAGTGAATCTGTCATATCGAATTGATTCTCATCTGTTGAAGCTAATGTCTACATGGCAGAGGGGCAGAGTCCAAGATTGTTGGGTCCTTGTGGGCCCGTGGATGGGTGAGATGAGTGGCAGTCTTTGGTTTGCCTGACTGCAGGCAACGATGACTTCCCAATGAGGACACAAGAGGGTTTTCCTTAGGCAGAACCTTCTTCTAAAGATTTTTTTCTTATAAATGAGCCCCGCCATCTTTCTCCTTTAGTTGGCTGTCTTATTTCTCTCTGCCAATAGAATAGGCTCTGTTTATTTTCCTTTCCCAGTATTAGAACATTCCTTACATAGTTTATTTTTAGGTACAATGAAAGGTTAATTAAATTATAGTATATAAAAGACAGTATATGCAACCTACTAGCTAAAAGTTACCTTTACTTTAGTAAAATTGTGTTTTATTTTTAATTATATAAGATTTTTGAAGCATTTAAAGAATATGAAATAGTGTATGTGAAAGCATCTAGCACTGCACTAGACACATACATTTTGTTCTACGTTGCATAGACTTTTGCAACCTAGAAAAGTTCGTTTTTCGAAATGCTCAGCAAATAACAAGTTTATTACAATTCTCTACAAATCTAAAAGGTCTATAAATATCGGGAGAACATGGCCTAGAGAAATATGTATATTTTTTCTACTCTACATATATTAGATAAATCCATTATAAATTTAAAAAAAGATTATCTGATGTTTGCTGATGATAGAATCAATGAAAACATTTTAAGTGTAATTAACTGTCATTTATATGAATTAAAAATTTTTTCTAGTAAGTTACATTATGCATAATAATCAAACATATTTTGAAATGAATTCACAAGGAACAGAGATCTCCCATTAAATTTGCCCTAAATACTTACAGTTCTTTAAGGTTGGAGAGTGTCCTGATTGCAGTGGGGAATTCATCAAGATTATTATAATTTAAATCTCTGAAAGTAAGTACAAAATATTTTTAGTTTTTCATTTAAAAATCCACATATACTACATTTACAAGGAAAGTTAACATGTTATTTCAATGGACGAGTATCATTGGTGAAAATTCTCTTTTCTTCTCTTTCTGGAGAAAGATTTGTTTGGCTTGCTGAACACCATCATTCCACAAATATCTGCACTAAAATGGTCATTAGAGTGATCATGACAAATTTCAAAAAGGCTCGATTGAACAGGGGAATGTAAAAAAAGGGAGGGAACATACAGTAGTGTTAATGTCCAAGTAGAAGGGACACGTGGCCAGATATCGGTGGCTTGCTAATATAGCTCTTCACCTAAACCTAGTGCACACACTAAGCTGCCAGCTTATACGTTCCTCCGTAAGCTCCTGAATCACATGCCCTTTCTTGTTCCCTCTGGCACCCTCTTTTTCTTCCGCATTTAGAGTCTGGCCTGAGAGGGCATCTTGGAGAGCTGCTTTGTCCTTGACTCCTGGAGAGAACTTGTATCCCTCAGAGCCTGAGGTCCAGGATAACAACCTGCTTCTGCAGAGGTTTATATGGCAGACGATACTCTCAGGAAGGACAGAACATTAGGTCTAGAATTTTCTCAGGGTCACAAATAATGATTCAGAAGTATGGTGTTTTGCTTGGTCTGTGAGGCAAAGTCCTCATGCACAGAGATGGAATAGCTAAACAACCTCGAATCAGTAATTTCTCTATTTGTTATGACACAAATGGCTTTTCAATTCCATTACTCATGAGAGCTTTATAGATTTACTCCACCTTATATCCACATCTTCATATGAAAAAGTAATTGCCTCCTGGTCTCTGGGAATGGCAGATTTCCCAGATGACACAGAAAAATCTTTTGGTCAGGCAATCAGATGTGGTTAGGTCTTCCTCTGTGGAGAAGGATTGCTATTTAATTTTAAGAGAGAGATAATTTGACTGAGTCAAACGTGAATCAAGATTCCTACTTGTCTGGAACAAACCATCCGTAAGCTATATTGCAGGCAGGAAACTCCTGTCTTTTGTGCACATAAATTTTTTTCCTGTTTGTAAATCTCTCCAGATGCTCTGTTTTGATTAAACAAAATCGAGCCCTTATAAATTACTTGAATTTTCAGCGAGGGAAAGGAAGAGGTTGGGAGTAACAAATTTACTGATCCTCTGTAGCTCTGGGCAAGGGGAGGGGAGGGGGGACGATAAGACTCATATGAATTTGTCCTCTGTGGTGTTTATATTTGATCCTGGGTCCTCATCTCAAATATGGGGGGAGGGGGTGGAAAGGCTGTTTATGGAAATAAAAGCCTGTCCTGTTTTTTGTTCCCGTTGAGTTGAAAAGGACTGGAAGGTGCTTTCCATTGCTAAGATCCCCAATCCAGCCCTGTGTAGATAAGGCAGAAGTTCTAATTTTTCATAGCAGCTGATGGGAACTACTTGCCTATGCCATTAAGTTGACATCAAAGTCCTGCCTGGACAAATTCATCTTTGGCATCTCTTCAGAAGAGATGATCCCTCCCTTCTAACAGGAAACAGAGTGACTTAAGTAACCCTGGAAAGAGGGCTGTTAGTGTCGGTTGGCCTCAAGGAGACCACCAACAATAGATGGTCCTGCAGGAAATTAGCGGACCCAGATCTGGTTAGAAGCTAAATTGACCACGTATACATTGCTAAGCTCTGCATGTAAATGAATAATGGGCTCCAAGGCCACAGGAGAGGTGGTCTTTGGTCATCTCATTCAGTAGTCCCAGTAGAGCCAGCATGGTAGAGTCAGTGGCCCTGTGTGATTTATTGCACTTGAATATTAAGAAAAATGAGGATTAGGCTGGGGCACAGCTGGAATCACCTTCTTCTTAAAGCACACTCAGAAGCCGCACTTCCTGTCACCCCACCCTCATTATGTCTCTCCCCTCGACAGGGTAATGAAGTGCTGCTCCTTGCCTGGGAAAAGGCTTAGCCTGGGTGTGGTCCATAAGAACCTTCTTGCAGTGGCTCTGGGAGACACTCTAAGATACTGTCAGCTGGCTGGGCTCTATTTTATTACAGGTAACAACTCAGAACTGAACTTTTGACCTAGTCTTGGAAGTAGACTATAGAAGTAAACATGGGTTTCAGAGGCAAAATAGAGAAGGAAGCAAATCCCAGTTATGCTCTTGACTAGCTATGTACTGTTGATAAAATAACAACTTTGCTAAACCTTATAGTGGGAGAGTAATGGCTTCTCTCATAGGATGGTTGCAGGAATAATTGGAACAAAATATGCTAAATACTCAGTGCAATATTTGACTATAGATATTCTCAATACATGGTAGCCACCATTACTTTTTAATCTTTAGAATTTCTTTAAGAATGAACCTTAGCTGTTTCCTAATGAGATACCTATTCATCTCAGTTTGGAGCCTCTGGCATTTGCTTGGTCTATATTCTCTCATTCAGTGAAGAAGACTAAACTCATGAATAGTGAGCCTGAGTGACAATATAGAATTGATCCTTGACAGGGAATACACATTCGTAAGTAGTCACTGCTTAGTGGAAAGCATCTCATTTACCTTATAATGATTCTAACTAATTTATCACTCTTGTTAGATTAAAATAAAATCTCCGTTTTATTGTTTAGCTTTGTGAGGTGTGTGTTTGTGTGTAAGATAAAGCCATTGTAAATATTTGTTTAAAGCTCAGGCAATTAACCAAATCAAACAGCAAGCTTGACTTTAAGGCCATTTTGATTCCTTCAGAATACTCATGAAAACACTGAAAAAAAGGGAAACAAATAAAAGGTCAACTCACAAAGTCTCTAGGCTGTGGAGCCCATCAAAGCATTTCTTTCCCAGGGAGTGGATTCTATTGTTATGGAGATGCCTGCAGGAGAACATTACAGACAGTCTTGAAGGCACACCGCACTTAGAAATTTAGGCACAACATTTTGATTGTTTAAATCCAAAGAACCTTATACTAAAGAACACACCGATTATATGTAAAAAAGGCTTTAACATGTTTTTAAAAAATGTTATATGCCCCATACACTCTTACTGACAGATGATTCTATATCATAGAATTTAACAGGCAGTCACAGTTTGACCTTTTGGGTTTGAGATATCCGGGAATGTTTCATAATATGAGCAACATGATTGATAAAGTAAATCCAAGTTGTTCTGTTTGGTTGTTTGGCATATTTTCCAGCATGGGTTATTTGGCATGGCTTTGGAATGTAGAGTGATAAGCAGAGACCCTGACCATCATTAATACAAATGGAAGATGGAGGAAGGGACCTAGGTTTACTAAACACTTTTATATTAAAGCTGATGGCTTATAATGGCTATAGTCCCATGGTGGCACCATAGGTTAACAGAAAACTACAATTTCAACAGAAGAAAACAGTGATCAGATTTTTTGGCTTCCCAAGGGTATTAGTTATCTTGACACAGTATTAATGTGTATAATTATCACCTTTGGCTCCATGGTAAGTTAGTTAGGTCAAAGCCAGTGAGAGCAGCTGTGTGCACAACCGAAAACTGGACCCAGTCCCAAAGGGATTTTTGGAAAATGGGCTTAAGGAAGACAGAGTAAAACAGAATGACTGGATCTCTGTAAATCCATTCCCTCTAGCTGAAGAAAACTTAAATCACCTGCCCAGCTTTTCTGGTGGGTCTGTAGCATCATCTTTGTATGAGAAATGAAGTATAGAAATTTGTTAATATCACCAAAGGTTTCTTATTCTTTCAGACTAGGGTTACTATTCATATAAATGTATTTTGGTTTCATGTGAGATCTATGTGACATTTATAGTGAATCTTCTTCATGTATTACATGGGAAAAGTGGGTTCGAAGGGAACCTAAAAAATTGGGTAAGATGCTTGCTGGCTCTCAAAGTAGTACATAGGACAGTGAGAGAGATAGACATTTAATCAAGTAAAGTGGAATGTTTTAAGGCAGCAGTGGACCGGTAGGCGGGCGTGCAGCAAAAGGACAAATAGTGTAGAAAGGCCTTTCTCAAAGTGACTTCATAAATTGACCCCACAGCCTTGCAAGCAGTTGCCATTTTCCTATATCAGCATTGATTGACCATTTTATTAACATGCATGAGACATATCGTTACACTCTTAAAGAAGACTGATTATTTTTCAAACTATTACTTGAGAATCATTCTAATTTACTGAAATAACGAAACCTAGACCTTGTATGGAAAAAAGCCATACACATACATAGCTCATTATTGGATTCGTTCTTGCTTCTCTTTCCTTGGGAGGAGTTCAAGAAGTACTTACTAAATAATAAGGTCATATTTCATTTTGACCTGAATTATACATTATTATCAGAAAGAAAGCATTTTTATTACTTTCAGCCACTGTACTAATTGTACAGTGTAGTGATTACTTCTGTAACATATAACGGGTTTCCCTAAGGAAGAGGTCAGATTTTATTATCTTTGAATACCCAGCAGTGCTTGGCACTTACCAGGTGTTTGAAAAATGCCGTTTTGTTTTTTTTTTTATACAATTAGAACACTTATGAGTTATTTTGGGGAAGAGTTAAGGAGGTTTCCCCACCCTTAAAATGTCCCAGTTCAAGGTTTGAAGGTCCAGCACTTTAAAGCCAAGGTCTTACAGTGAATTTAGAAACTGTTAAAAGGGAGAGAGAAAATAATCAATAGAACTTACAGAACTACCAAGCTGGAGAGGTTTCCAAAGGCGTAGTCTGGTATGTAGTGTATTTTGTTCAGGGCCAAGGTCATGGCCTGCAGTGCTGGTAAACTTCTAAAAGCCTGGACTGGGATTTCTGTCAAAGCGTTGTCATCCAGCCACAGGTGCCTCAGGGAATGCAGGCCACTGAAACAGCTTGGGGGGACATAGCTGATGTGGTTGGCATCCAGACGCCTGGGGGAACAAAGCAAGCAAGAATGAAAAAGAGGCAGAGCCCTGGCAGACGGTGGGCCCTGAAAGAAAACCTTCAATATGCTGATTAACAAGAGTGAAACAGGGCCTGGGCCTTCACAGTCCCCTGATGTCTGGAGCATTTTGCTCTCCTGGAAGGCCCTCCTTCTTATGTGAGTAGAACCATTGCTTCTTAGGTTTCCTTGGCTATAAAATTCCAGGCTTGTGGGTATCATGCTGTCATGTATGGAAGTGGCCTCCCCTGTGCGAGGATCTTTTAGCTTTGCTTTCTTATCCTTTCCCTTCCCTCTCATTCTAAGCCAGATACATGCCTTTGAGCTCCCTCGACTGTTTGAACACGCTAATCTACTAGTTTGTTCAGTAAGGCTCTGGAAAAAGATTATTTCAGTGTTTGAAAGATACTGAGAAAAATTTAAAGGCTGGTAGAGATACACCTCAGAGAGAAGAAAGGGGACCCTCTCCCTTTTTCTTAGTACAGTGCCAAAAAGCCTAAAAACTGCAGGCTTTCTTGCTCATCCTAACCACTTGCAATGGGCAGATGTTTGTTTTAATTGACATTTTAAATAAATAATAAAATTAAGTGTTCCCACCTTTTGCTTCTTTTTTCCACACACTATTTTTTCTTTTTTCTTTTTTTTTTAATGGGGACTGTAGTTCTGGTTAATGAGCTGTTGCAGGTTCAGAGCCAGCAGAGGGAGTGCAATACATTTATTTCTCCCTCATCCAAAACAAACAGTGGCTATAATTATGATGCCTTAACTTTTCTTAATGGAGTGACCAAACAGAAGCAAATTAAAATTGTCTGTAAGGTGCATGAACAGTAGAATCACCACCACTCTGCTATGCTTCCAACAGCCCTCATTCTTTCCAATCTGTTCTTAAAGCTTGCACATTTGTTTGCATTTTCCAAAGCTAGGATTAAAAAGAGAGGAAGAGTTGCATTTTAAGCAGTCCATGTATTAGGAAGGATTAAATAATCACGAGTGGATTTTGAAAAATATTTTGGGAAGCATTTAAGACTAAACAGATGTAGGAAGCACACCAGGATCATGAAATAATCCCCTGCACACCAAATTTAAACAACTTTGAATTCTCTGTGGTAGTGAGCTAATCTCTATGGAAAGCAGCTTCCTCACTTTTGGTCACAAATGTCCCTTCATTTGTTGTCTGGCTCCTACTTTCTACTGAGTGAATGGGAACAAGTGATGCCTGTAAGGCCGTAGGCCAAGTTTTGATAATAATAGAGATAAGATCACTTGGAACAAATTAAGAGTCTGGTGTCATAGCCCACTCACAATTAAATTTCCAGTACATCAACTACCATTGTAAGCGGCAGAAGCAGCTTCCAAACATATCAAGGTTCTGTCAACAAATGGAGCTGGAATTGTTTAGGAAAACTCAACACTGTCTCTTTCCCTTTCTCCGGCAACAACATGCTCAGCCCATGTTCAAATAAGGTGTAATTTCATCAGGGGATGAGGTGGTGATAGTTTTTGTTCGACTAGAGGTAAAGCACATATGTAAACTCTCCTTAATGATTGTACTTATGAAAGAATGAAGACTTTATTTCAATATGAACTTCCGTGTTTTAGTTGATTATTGCCAGTTGCTTATGCATTGAAACTCCAAGTGTCTTCTAAGCGTCCTGGAAATGACAACCCTTAAAGTTCAGAGCAAACATTGCGATACGTTTACAGAAAAGTCTCTTTCAGCATTAAGTCATGGGCTTGTTTTCTTTGATATTGAAGTTACTCTAAAAGTTTCTGCTGGATCTTGAAGTGACCCTTGAAGTTTCCAATGTTGATAAGTCCATTTCTCTGGATCAATGTCTTTTATGAATCACTTTTTTTCCTCCCAAGAAAATAGGATATAATCAAGCCTCTTCACTGTAATGTTAGAGCAATTTCCCACTTGAAATAAATGAGTAAGACAAGGCAATGCTTCACAGTGCTAATCCAAGTACTAATACTCCCAGGCCCAATACTCAAGTATTCTGAGTGCAAGACTAAAATGTTTCTCTGCCTGAACAGTTTCTTCATACAAGAATCTCTCCCCAAATGATACCCCTTCTAAATGCAGTGTTTTGAAGTCCATGTCCATCTGGCCTCAGTGGTCCAAACCCAATCCAGAGAGTGGCATATTGTTCACGCTCAGAGGCATTATCTGATATAATCTTAACAGATCTCCAGGTTAAACCGAAATATTGAATTAATTATCCTGCCACTTATACATACAGGTGGTTCTTACAGAGCAAGGTTAAGATCGAGGACAAAGCAGCTGGCAGGGCACAAGTTGTGCCTATTCAGTGAGTAAACAAAGAGCTCATGTTATATCAACCTGGTCTCTTTTGGGCAGCTGGACATTTTCTATTCATATGCTTGGAAAATGCAATATTTAAGCAGTAGGATATAAGGAAAACATCATTACACAGAATATGAGAACATATAAAAATGTGGTTCTATAATATCAAGAACAATAAAAATAACATTATATAGCTCTACTTTGTAAGCGTTTCTTTGTTATTTCTATTTCATAGAAGTCACAAAGGTTTATTTTTGTATGTGTGTGCGTATGTGTGTATGTGTGTGAGTCTGTGTGAAAGCAGTTCAGAATCTGTGAATTAGTGCAGAGATTTGGAATGAGAAAACTTGGGTTCAAGTCAGTATAGTAGCGTGTGTTACCATAGCCAAGTTAATAGACCTCAACTTTTATATCTATAAAATGGGGATGACACCTCTCTATTTAATAGGGTTGTTTTATGATTAAAGGAAATAATATAATGAAGCTTTGTAAACTATTAAACACCCGAATGATTTTAAATTATTATTACTTGAAGCTGGTTAATGGTTTGTGTTTTTATCTTTTGACCATCAAAACCATTCAGAAACAGAGATAAACTCAAATTTTGCCTTAGTCAAAAGTTAGTTAAAATTAATTTTAGTCTGTCAGTGAATTTCAGTTCTGAGAAATGCAGCCTACTTCTTTCAATCCTCCATAATGGAAATGGTTAAGAGGTGTCTGCAATTAGACTCAAGAGAAGTTCCCCCTATTTTTCAGCCTTTAGTATCATCATTATGTGTGTGTATCTCAATATTACGAAGGGCAAAAAGTTTTGTTCCTGCTGCATTAATGAACATGCCATCTTTTATCTAAAGGCTAGAGGTGGAGTCAAGGAAGCTATGGCAATTCAGTGTTCCATCCTGGGCAACTGGGCAGATGGAGACCTTGTAAGAGCAAGGATGAATGTTACCCAGTGTTGTGTAAACTAAGAATAAAACAGAGCCGAATGTCTACTGTGAATGCGGTTTTGTAATATCAATATGTCTCATGTGATGAAGAGCTAGATGGTAATAGTCAAAAAAATCAATCTTTTATGTCAGGCAATTGACAAAAAAGCAACTTTTTTTATTTTCTGTGTCAAGTTTTTTTTCCATAATATTTTCAGGTATAAAAGGTTAATTGTGTAAGTTTTTTTTTTTAAAAGAAATATTTTGTCAATCTGCTCCACATCTCTGAAAGGAATTTTTGATTTATAAACAGCTTTATTGTAGGGATTAGAGAATCTATGAAAGTATTCTAGCTATTGTTCCAGAAAATGGTCCTTTACATATATCTTTTATATGATAGCTTGCCAATGTATCACACAAATTTATATCTTTGTTTGAGAATGTCTTTGATGAGCCATTGACTACAAGGAAGAAGGCATTAATCAAAAGATAAGCTGTTGATCTTGGCTAATTTCATATCTGAGATGACTGTAATAATGTCAATTATTAACATGGCTAACTTGAGAAAAAAAAAAGCCAAAGGTGTGAAGAATGTTGCAGCTGCAGGTACAATAGCTTATCAGAGTTCTTTCAATAAAAAGAATTATGAAGCATTGCGTTTTCATGACTAATTGCTATTTTATATTTGGATGAGCATTTTGCTTCATAAATTTTACGGAAATGACCAACGTTTTTGTACATGCATTTGTACATTTTGTAAGATAAATTTGAATGAGTCATCATTAAAAGACCACAGTGATTTAGTTCACTTATAAAATCTTAAGAGATAAAAACCCTTTTAATTATTATCTTACCTTTGCTATGAAATGAAATCATATAATTCCAAGCTTATGTATAGTAAAATTTGACAAGGTGTCTTAAGTCTTTGTTATGGTGAAATTTTATTGCTTAGAAATTTGATTGCATTGGCACCAATGGATCATTAGAGTTTAATTTGTTAGGAGATCATTATAAGAATATTCTTAGGATAGAATCTTATCTATATGAACTCTTATAGATTGAATTCATGTTGATTTGTATGAGTTCTTCATAATAGAGTCACTTTTGTTGTTAGTATTTTTAAAAAAATATTTATGGAATAAATACACGTGAAATTGTAATAAAATTTCCCATCCTTTATCCTAGGAAGATATTAAGCATGTGAAAAAATATGTGTATATAAACATCATGATTATTTAATTGGGAATTTCTGCTTTTATTTTTCTAGTATTCTACATCTTATTTATTGGTAAACTTAATGTAAACCAAGAAGAAAAATTATTGCTTTAGACTTAGTCCTCTGAAAAAGTAAAGAAGTTTTTTTTCCATTTCTCTAGCTTCAGGAGAAAGTCTGCAGGTTCATTGAAGTGCAGTAGTAATTTTGAGGGTAGTCTGCCGGCTTGACTAGCAGCCAGATGAAGTGCCAACAGAACTGAACCTCTGTCTCTCTGACATCCGTGAGGAGCGTAAGACTTCAGTGAGAAATATATTGTAAAGTCAATTTACATTAAGTTGCTCCATTTCTCAGAGGTCACCACTGTTGTGAATTTTCTAACAGGAAGATAATCTACAGCCAAAGTAACTTGAGGATTCACTTGTTTGGTTTCATTTTTCTCCATAGAAAACAAAGACCTTCTTTTTGTCAGGGGCACCATTAGTCTCCCAGGTACCATCAGGCTTTGAAATCTGGGGGTTATTTTTGAATCTCCCATTGCCTTCCAGCCAATCACTCACCAAGTTCTCTCCATTTATCTTCATCTCTGAGACTCTCCATTTCCACTATCTAGTTCAGTCTCTTATCTCTTCACACCTGCATTACTGCAACAGCCTCTGAGCTGGTCCTTTTGTCTTTGATCTCTTATCTCTTCAATTAATCCTATAGGCTGCTGCCAGATTAATCTCCCTAAAATTGTGCTCTAGGTCATTGCCCAACTCTTCCACATTACCATTCCTTTCAAACCCAAATTTGCCATTCTGATATTCAAAGATCTCCAGCCTCCTTATCTAGCCAAACTTTCCTCTTATTTCTCTGTCCCACTCAAGTCCTTCCCACAATACTTCTAGGCACTGTATTCATGAACGTCCCCTCCCTCCTGCCTATCCAAATCTCATCAGGCTTCTAAGACTTAATATTATGGTTCTTCCCTGAACCCTACCTACTCTTGAAGTGGGAAGTCCTCAGCTAAGACAATGGGAAAGCTAATTCTTGTAGACAGATCAACTCCAAACTCTTTGAAGGAACCACTAGGGTCCAAACCTCAGCTCAGAAAGGGCAAGTAGGAAAAGCCAGGGTACAGAGACAAGAGTTTGGAGGCTGTGAATGCAAGCTTCAGTCAAACTGAGGGAGATTAGCTGACCCTGAGCAGCAGTTTAGAACATCACTTAGATGTTCAACAAGAATTTCTTGAGTGCTTTCTTTGCCCAGGTAGTACACCTAGCGCTGGAGATCAAGCAGTAAACCAGGCAAGCACAGTTCTGACCTTTATGAACGATGTTTTCAACAGGGTAGTCAGATAAATCGTTACAATGCAGTGGTAGGTGAAGGGAAATGCATGGTAGGAGGACTTAACTCAGATTTCATTTTTCTTTGAGATCCAGATCTGGATTTCAAGCTGTCTATGTGGCATCTCTACTCAAACACATGTGTTCAAGACCAGCTCATTTTCTCCCACCCCAACTCTTCCCAAATGTAGTCTTCTACAATGTTTCTAAACTTAGCAATGGGTTTCATTAAGCACATGGTTATATAAACCAGACACTTAGGAATCATTCTTGATACTCTTCTTCCTTTATTCTTTATAACTAACTCATTACCAAATACTGGTAATTTCATCTCAATATTTCTCAAATCTATCTCCTGTTTTACATCTCCACTGCCCCTGTCCTGACAAAGTTCTCTTTTCTCTCCTAGACAATTTCAATAACCCAGATCTGATCATGCCCTTTCCTGCCTAAAATCCTCCAGTGGATTCCCATTGCTTTTACAATAAATACTAAAATCCTCGACATGTTTTAAATGGATTTCAAGAGGTCTGGACCCCACCTGTCTCTCTAGGCTCTTTTTACACCTCTTGCCACCTCATTCTTCCTTCTTCAGCCACACTTTCCATGTGTTTCTCAATGTACCAGCTTTCCACATTCCCCTCCACCCCCGAACCCCAACCCCACTACAAAGTTTTGCACATGAAGTTCTCTCTGTGTAGCATGCGTGTCCCTCTTGTCTTTGCGATAGGAACAAGATACCCTTTTCTCATCTATAGTTTCCTCATCAGGA
This sequence comes from Rousettus aegyptiacus, assembly GCF_014176215.1. Taxonomy (NCBI): domain Eukaryota; kingdom Metazoa; phylum Chordata; class Mammalia; order Chiroptera; family Pteropodidae; genus Rousettus; species Rousettus aegyptiacus. The sequence continues at coordinate 115,367,828 of NW_023416295.1, forward strand.
AACTGGAGATAAGTTCTGCTTCACAGATTATGAAGGATCGGACAACCAAATGCAAAGGGAAACACTAAAAAAGGACAATTGACCCACATTGTAATAAATATTGTTGCTTTTTCTTCTTCCATATATTTATTTGTCTTGCAGCATTACAAGCTTTCTTTCTTTTTGTAAACCTTCACAAACATATGTCTAAAGGGGTATGTGTTTCTGTCAAACTCCTTTTCCTGGCATTAGTGCATTCTGTTGCGTGCCCGTTCTCTGCCAGGGTTCTCTGAGGAAGGCAAGATAGCATGGTGGAAAAATGGGCAGATTTTGAAGCCAGGAAGATCAGAGTTCTTATCCCAGACTCACGTTTAGTATGTTAGTTAACCTCTTATCCCAGTTCTTATCCCAGACTCACATTTAGCATAGTCAGTTAACCTCTTCGAGCTATTTGCTTCCTCATCACTAAGGAAGGAGTAATCTCAGCTCCTACCTCGTGAGTTTGCTGCAGGACTGAAGTGGGACGATGCGGTAAAAGTACTTAATAAATACTGGTGGTTGCCGCTCTTATAACCATAGGTGTTTAATCAGTTCCACATTCTGGCTTTGTTCTTGCAATGTTCTACTGCTTCTTGATTTACCTTTTTACAGTTCATCACAGTCCTCTGAGAAGGGGGAAAACTTTGCCCCATTCACAATGTGCCTTCCCATAGCTGTCATCCCTTTAGCTTCTCCAAAGAATTTAACCTACTTTCCAAAGTAACTTTAATTTTTTATCACAAGGCTAAAAATGTTTATTTTACTCCTCATTCCACAACTTCCATGTTCTTTTATAGATATTTGTTTATCTGATGTAACTGTCATGTAGATGATTTATCACAGTGCTAGCAGATAACTTGATGTAAGGATCTTTTATGCATGAGGTCTTGCAAAAGCATTCACATTTCTTTTCATACATGATTCCTAGGACAGTGTTCTAATTGGAGCTCTCTTTTCTTATAAACATTGTGTAGAAAGGGCTTTGCCCCTGAAAATAATTTTCTTCTAATGTTCTAAATAGGGAGGGCAAGGCAAAACCTCTCATCATAACAATTCATTGGGTGCTGGTTTGTACATGGTTCCACAAAATGAACTTTCAGTATACAAGACAAAAACCCTTGGCCTCTAGAACTTCTAAGCCCACCTCCATCCCAAAACCTATCTAATATGCTGACATTTCTGTGAAAAAACAAACCAGACCAAAACTACAGTGTATTTTTATTATGTAGGCTTATAATTTCTCCTTCTGGAGACTGTCTTAGTGGAAGGAATAATGCCACTAATACAAAAACTATTGTTTTTTTTTTTTAACCCCTTTGATCTTTTAATCTTATCCTCTTGGCTGCCTCACCTTGCTTTCTTTTTGTCTGCTCACACCTCTTTGTCTTCTATTACTTCCTTCCCATTCTTTATCCTGAGTCTGAAATTCAATAGGCTCCTGGATATTAATAGGAGAAAACTGCTGTTGGTTCTAGGCCCCACCTTTTCTGCCTCACGTACTTCTCTTGCTTAGTCTCTTTTTGAACTATTATCCGCAAAACCCTACTATAAAGAGTCTGGGTGCAGTTATGACATTACCCAGGAACGGATAAGGTCTGTAGCCTTGAAGCTGATATCACAATAAGAGGCATGGGAAGATCATGGTCCAGGCAGAAATTATACATTCCTCTTAGATTTTAAAATATAGTTTGGTACTCTGAAGATGAATATTAGCTATTGGAGAAGAGAGACAATTCTTAAGATATGTCAAATTCACTTTTCATTTTCTATTTACCAACCGGTTATTTTTATGATTCCACAAATTCCACAATTAGCTTTGGTAGTATAGACTTGTAATAAAAACCAACATGTATTCAATAATACTGAACAAACATGAATATGTCATTCTCTTTGGTCATCTTGAACTTCACTAATGATAGTGAGATACTTGAATGTCATGAACAAATGGAGGTTTTCATAGATAGTTATTTTAACTGTTAATACAAAGGTGTGAGGGTATGGGAGGGTTAAGCTCTGAGCTTCCATCAAATCACTGTAATCTGACTCTAGCCCTGGGATGACTAGAATGCTAAAAGTTTCTTGGTGAAATACAACTCACTGTGAATTCTGATTACATTTCCTATTCCCTTCCAAAAAACAGAAAGGAAATTCAGTTATATTTGATTATGTTACAAAAAAATCCAGTTGGTGTCTGGGCAGTTATGACCATGTCAGAAGTCAAACGTGCACACTGTACAGGGGCTGGCTCTGGGCTGCTGTGCTCGGGCCCCTGGCTGCCCTCTTAAACTTTAGCCTTGCCCTCTTACTCCAAGTATCAGGAGTGAGTTAAAAGAAAGAACACAAATGTACCTCTGTGTGTTTTTATTACGAACAAAGCAAATATTTTGTTTATGTGGAATAGATGGAAAATTACATCCCTTGAAACATGAGCACAATTTGTTTCTTCCTCACAGCAGAGTAACCAGTTTTAGTATATCAAGTTTCTTAAAGTTTTCTCAATGAAACCAAGTCTATATGGGTGAAGCAAAGTATTCTAACGATCTATTTCAGTACTTCTCAACCAGTTTTGGTTTGTAGACCACTTTGTTAGTGTCAAAGAACACGAAAAATTTTGATTACTCAAATGCATTGGCCATACAAATCACCTAAGGATTTTGTTAAAACAAAGCTTCCAGTTAAGAGGGCCAGAGAAGAGGCTCAAGGTTCTGCACATCTCAGCTAGTGCTGATGCTGCTGATCTGTAGACAGGGTAACACCAAGTATGGCTTCCTAAAGAAATCTGTCCCAGGTCATCAGTAAAATTAATAGTTCGATGTGAGCTATTTTGACTAAACACAAATGAGGCAATCCCCGACTTTTATATCATATTCTAAGTGTATTATGGAATGCAAAGTATGGATTTTGTTGTTATTTCATGCTACAGAGTTCAGGGGAATATTTGGAGATTAGCTGAAAGAATGCTGCAGGACACTAGTTTTCCCAATCTTCATTTAAAAAGCACTCAACTGTGTAATTAAATCAGTTAGCGAGCACTGATGCTTGGCTTCCATCCTCAGATATTCTGATTTTAATAGGTCTGGGGCGTAGCCGAGGTTTTGGGACTCTCTAGATAATTCTTCTTTGGAGCCAGGGCTGAGAAGCCCCCCTTTAGAAGTTATAAGACCAGGCAAGTATATAGGGGTGATGTACTCACTGACCTGTGGAGGGTGGAGTGCTTCTTAGAGAGTATGTGTATAAAACAAGGAAAATAATAATGTGAAGAAAAATAGAGTGAATTCAAGAGAGAGAGAAAAGAGGACCCATTAGAAAAAGGGCTAAGCAAAGGTCTAGGTTTGCTGTAGTCTGAGAAGAGCTGGAGGCCTCCCAGGTGTTGGCAGCATGAATGAGACAGGTCTCACCCTCTTCCTTACTTATATTAATAAGGAAGTAGCATGAAGGCTTAAGCATAGCATGGAAAATGAATGGAGGATGGAGAAGGAATGCATGTTTGTAATGACCATTGGATTCAAAGCTAATGTTTTTTATTTTGGAACTGCTTAAAGGAAGCAGGAGAAATACTATTAAACACCTTGACTCTGGGAAAACAGTAAAACTTTAAAGGCGCTTACCATGACCCAAACATCTAAACGGGATTGGCAGCTCCTTCAGTTGGATGATATGGCGTCTGTGTGGTTGGTGGTTAAATCTACGTTTATAATGCTTTTTTTTTTTTTTTTTAAATCGAAGCTTAATTCTCATATCGAAACAGCATAACAAATGTAAGTGAGGAAAAGTGTCACAGTAGTACAGATTGCCAACATTCAATAACTCGCATGGGTCCATCTGTGTGCTGGGTAAAGGGACCCCTGACAAACATTACATAACCAGTTAATACAACCCAGCGTGCACTGGGGGACCGAATGTCTATCTAGATGCCTCAGTTTGGATGTGATGGGCATCATACTAGAAAGTTAACCCTTGGCTTTTTCACAGGGCACATGAACTTATAAAGTTTCAAATATAATTGTTTTTGTGAACCAGAAACCAAATGCAAGAGACACCTGGTGAATAGTAAATATCTAGACGGTAAGAAACTAAATCTGAACACCTTTATCAGAGAGGCACCACCCAGTTCGAGTGAACAAAAGATTCATGGTCTTCTTTTTCTCAAAGAGTTCACTTCTGTGTGTGTTCTGTTTGTGATCTTCTTTCAGCTGATAGTGGCTTTTGGTTACAAACTCTTATCCTTCTATCTTCTGCCTGCCTCACAGCTGTTTAAAGTTCCTATTGGCTACTGCTATTATCTTGCTTTCAATTCAGCCACTAGACCCCGTGCCCTTACACAGACAACCCCACTGGAGAGTGTATTGCTTCTCTGGCTGCTCCTTCCCTTTAGGAAAAGGCCTGTGCAACAAAGGAGTGATACTGTGATGTCATGAAGGAGCTCCTGAAAACGCCACAAACCTATCCCAGGCCACAAAGGGGCCCTTGTGGGCTTGTTTATCTATAGGCTGGTGAAAACCTAGGAAGTCACTTTGTTTGGCTGCAGTGAAAAGCTTAAAATGGTCTCAAGCACAGGTTTGCTTTCATTAAAAGAAAAAAAGATCAAAGGAGGAAAGTATCATCTTCGAATCTCATGTTTCTCCCGCTCTCATGTCACCTCAGTAAAAGGTATTCAGCAAACTATATGTGATTATTCACTGGTGGGTTTTTTACAGTGATTTTCGACTAGAGTCTGCAATATTTATTTGTCTTTTTTAATGAATTCATTACCATCATCATTTTAGACCAGAAGCCAGTGTTTTGTTTGACAGAAGACCTCCAATGTGAGTAAGATGAGAGCATGTATTACACACATGCATATTGGAAATCATGCAATATATTGTAAACACTTTCACATGCTGATTTGATGAAGGTTTATTGACCAGTACTCACGGCAGAGTCTTGCCAAATAATCACTGTAAACAATTGCTCACAACTCAAGCTTCCAAACAGCTGATTAACTAATTTTCATTTATTCAGAGGTTTTAAATCAGTGGAAGGTGGAAATTCCTGATAAAAAGTTGTGAATTCTGAGTAGGGAACACCAACATTGCTGCTGTGTATGTTTGTGTGCCTGTATGTGTCTATGTGTGGTGTGTGTGTTTGAGGTATGCTGTGTGTACCTGTAGGATTGTTTGCATGTCTGTGTGTGGTGATGGGGAAACTCTTGGTTTGTAGACCTGTACAGTAAAGCTCTAAGATATATGATTAGATCTTAGCTAATTGATTTGAGGACATCTGATCTACATACAGAACTTAAAAAATTAAGTCTTTACTTCACTCGACAAATTTTATCTCAAGGCAGCTCAGATGATCTAAAACCAGAATACATTGAAGATGCCAAGATGTCTAGGTTGTGACATCCTAGATAAAAGGAGTTTTTCTAGATAAAAGGAGAAAGTATTCAGGAGCTAAACATTACAAGGGCATGTAGGACAAGATCCTGAAAGTATGTGTTTTGTCTGGAGATATCAGCATGTAGAAGAGGCTTCGACTGCAGGTGTTATGATTAAGTGTCTGCCCTGAAATCCCAAACTTCAACACTGGTCCTTCCCACACATACTGTTTAAGGAGAATGCGAAGAACTCTTGCTCTAATGGAATCTCTCATTCACAACTTATTTAGGTAGGGCCCCCAACCAAGGAATTTACTAAAATGGTCATTTGGACATTTCAGTGCTTCTTCCCAAACTGATTCTGAGAACATTTTGCAACTTCAACAATACTTACAGAGACTGAAGACTTCGCAAATTCTGTAGAGCTTCCATGGGTACCTGCCTCAGGTGATTATTCTGCAGCATTCTGTACATTAAAACAAACAAAAACATTAAAGAAAGTTAACAATAATTAACAATAACTGGCCATCGTGGTGCCGGGCACTGCTACAGGTGTAAGGAAACAACAGAGCATCAGACAAAACCTTGGCCTTTGGGGAGTGACAGATAATTAAAATTAATGAATGAGTATATAATATGAGACAAGTGATAGGTACTACAAATGAAAAAACAAAACATGGATTTAGGATAGATGACGACAAGGAGAGAGATTTTTATTTTAGATGTGGTCATGGACGGTCTCTCTGGGGAGGTGATATTTGAGTAGACACCAGAATGGAATCAGGGAGCAAATCATGTGAGTATCCGGGAGGAGTTACTGAGGAAGTGGGAAGAGCAAGCACCAAGGCCCTGAGGCAGGAGCTTGCCTGACTTGTTAAAGGAGCAGCAAAGAATCAATTGTGACTGAGGAGGAATGAGTGAGAGCAAGAGGTAGGGAGAGGGAGCCTGAGGCCATCTCATGGAGGACTCGCATGCAGGTCACGGATAAGGCTTCCTTTTAAGTGTGATGAGAAACTCTTGTTGAAGGGTCGAAGGGGGAAATAATGGGATCTTATTTATGTTTTTAAAGGATCACTCTGGAGACTACATAGGTTAGACAAAATGGAAATAAGGATAACAATAGGAGGCTATTAAAGATTTTTTCTCTCTTTGTGCATGGTCATATTTTGATGTAAATTAAAGTCTTTTTGTGAGGTATTGCATTTTTGCTTGCCTAGGTTCCACTGTCCTTTTCAGAACATGGGAACTACAGAATGGAAACACCTGGCAACAATACAATAAATATAGATCATTGTTAGTGGGGAAATAGCATGGGAAAAATTCCCACTAGATTTCCTATATTTCGCTACCTTATTCATAAAATAACAATAATTTTACTGTTCTTCATCCCCCAATCCCAGTATTTCATGGTCCACATAAGCCAGAAGCAGAAGACAATTTTGGAAAAGCAGACATTTTAAAGAACTATTTCTACTTATTAGGTCACGAATTTATATTTGGATTTCAGAAACAATTTGACTTGTTCTCTCATATCCACAATTGAAGTTTCTTGTTGTTAGATGACTAGCTGAGATTCAACCCTAGATATGTCTAACTCCAAAGTTTGATGTACTTTCCATGTTATCTGGCAGATTCCCTCGAGGAATATTTGCTGAATCTACAAATTCTTAGATTGTATGATGTATTGTATGATTAAGATCTGGTGAAGGGCATGGGTTCTTGAATCTAAATACCTCTTCCCTGTAGCCTGAGGGAAATTACCCAATCTCCCCAAGTCTCAGTTACTAGTAATTTATGCCCTCCACTCCCCGCCCCAGGGCTTGTTGTGACTGTCTCATGAGTGAAAGTACATAGAATGCTACTTGTTGCATGGCAAGCATTCAATAAAATTTGGCCTTTTAAAAGATGAATTGATGAACCCCTTTTCAAAACTAGTGAGATCGTACTAGATGTGACATTTTAATTGAGAAATAAAATTAGCAGCAGCAGCGGCAGCCTCAGCAGCAACAAACCTATGCCAGTGGTCCTCAAATTTTAATGCTCATTAGAATCCACTGGAAGGATAGTTAAGTCACAGTTTGCTGGGCCCCACCCTCAAAGTTTCTAATTCAAGTCTGAGTAGGGGCCAGAGAATTTTTATTTCTACAAATCCCCAGGTGATGTTGGTTTTGCTGAGCAAGACATCACACACTGAGAACCACCCTATGCTGAGCTAAGTATCTCTAATAGAATATTTGAACCTGAACTAGAGGCTACACTGAGCTGAGAGATAAGTCCTGAGTTTTAAGCCTAGGTGAGCAAATCACTTAACCTCCTTGATCCTTGGTCTTTTATCTGTATAATGGGAATAGAATAGTATTATCTGATTGATAAGTTGTTTGAGAGTTAAAACTTAAGGGTGTTTATAATACTGTCATATGCGCAATTCCAGGCTCATATACAAATAGATGTGAAAAAAATTTTAGAGATCATAAAATTTATGTTTTTCTCACTATAGCTGAGATTCTGTTTTCCAAGAAATATAATTCTGTCACTTGTATTACAATGGTTTTACTCCAGTAATTTCATTATGTTAAACTTGAATTCAACTAACATTTCATAAATTAAGAATCTCAAAATGTGTTGATTCCTTATGAACAAAGTCAAGTATTAGGGAGATCTCACACTTCACTTATCAGTTAGGGAACTGAGAAAATTGTTGCTCAAATTCCATATTTTGCAAAATTTACATGAATATTGAGTACATTTCTATGTTATTTCAGGTAGTTTTAATATAGTAAATAATTTTAACTTTAAAGAAATGTTTTCTAAGTCATTCGTTGAATGATAAATTTAAATAAGATACAGGTAATGGATTTAATTGATGTATAAACTTCATAAGTAATATATTACTGTACAAAGCATATTGAATTGTCCTTTAGGCTTTGCTAATCAAACAGTGGAACTATTAAAATGTGGTCTTCCTAAAATATAGGAAAGGTGGAGTAGAAAATAAGAGATTTATAGATGGTTTTCCTTATATAGTTGCAAGTGTTCTCAGTAGCTTTATATATCTAGCCTCGGAAAATGGAACTTAAATGATTTTTGTTAATAACTTTTAAAGCTACTCCTGACCTATGTCCCAGCAGTTTAATTTTTCAGCTACTTTAAAAAAGTCACTAAGTCCTGATCTCTCCCTAAAGAACTTTTGTTTAATTACTTTCAAATGACAAAATAAGAGCAAATTGTCTCCATTATATTCTTACAAGTCTCCAGTGAGTTAATTAGAAAATTCTGTTTTTGTTTAAGATATTCCAGTGGGAGACAAAACAATTAAAGGGTTTATAGCACTGTGGAGTACAATTAAAACAGAAGCATTCCCAACATGGCTCTGATTTCTTTTGCAAAACTTTTTTATTCACTACATTGACTATAAACAGAATGTACATGAACTGAATATGAGTTTAGCCACTTTTAACTTCAACTTCATTTTTTTCATTCACGTATGGAGAAGAAATGAAAATGAAACACTTTCTAAAGAAAGATAAAAGATGACTTGATAGTGTTTTAATTTCTTTCCCCAAAGAATTTTAAAACATTCACTATTTCATACAGCATCCCTGTGCTACTCTAACAGTACAATTTTTTTTGTTGTTATCTTTTTTACCAGTAGGACTAAATAAGAGTATGTATAGTGAAGCAGAGGGAGATGAGATAATATGTCAAAAGGGGACTTTGTAACAACAGATAGCTTGATCATTAGATATTTCGTGTGCCTAATTGTCCTATGTTTATGTATCAAATAACTATCAAGGTTCTATCTAGAACCTGTGTGGGAATGTGAGAATTTTGGCTAATTGTGACCTTTCCTTTCTATGGTTAGCTCTACCCATCACCTCCATGCGGCTTTCTGGTAGCGGATGGCAGGAAGATAAGCCATTCCTTGACTGAATGCAAGAAAATGAAACTTTGTTGAGGACAGTGTGGTTCGGCATCTCCCTGGACTATGTATTTTGGAATTTATGATCTTCTAGAGAGCACAGTAATAAGCTTTCTGTTATAAAACAGTCCTAGCCAAGGATAGCTGTTGCTATCTTCATTTGTCCATCTTAATGGATTGTGCTACTATTATCTTTTTCTTCTGCTGCTGTATGCCCTCCTTACTCTCCTTATATTGGTCAGTGCCCCAGGCAAATATTACTTTTATATTATCTTTTTCACCATGCTAGAATATAATCAGTTATTTCTTTCTTCCAATGACTTCTGGACTTTATAATATATTTGAGAGTTTCCATGAGGGTAAGGACAAACCTGTCTTGTTCAGCATTTTACCTCTAGCACTGTGGTTTTCAATACTATTGGACTCAACTCTCCCTTTAATCATAAATATTTTGCAGTGCCTCATCTTTACACTTAGATATGATTCATAAAATATAGTCTATCTACATATATCATTTCAAAGAAAAAGTCAATATAATGTACTGCTCTGTGTTATATAGGAGAAATAAAAGTAGTTTTAAACAAAGTGATATATATATTATTTAATACATGATGCTCAGATACATGTGACTACCTTAGGAGACATTTTGATGAATTAGTCAGATGTTGCCTTAACTTTTAATGAATAAGGTAGGGCGTAACAGAAATAACATCATCAGAAGTTATTCTGTGCAAGACAAGGGAATGAGAGTAGTGGTCTGGATGGGTACTAGAACTAGAGTTAAAATATATAACAGAAGACACTTATTATGCATTAAAATAAAGATAATATGCCAAGACAAATTATAGATATTGTGATGGAGAAAATAAGAAAGCGTGACATTCTTACAAATGAACATGAATGCTCTTACAAATGAGTGTTTCTTATAGAAAAGAGTAATGTTAAAATAATTATCTATCTTTCAAGACAAGGGAAGGTTGAAATATCTCAGAGAATATTTATCCTATCTCAAAATTCCATCACATGCTGAGGCCAACACTTCCAGAGGACCGGAGAACACATCCCACCACAGGCAAGGGGGCATCAAGGCTGAATTGGAAAAAGAAATAGTCATGAAATCACCCTCACAGAGTTGGATACTAGAAGAGTAAGGCTAAAAAAGTGACAGGCTGCTCCCAAATAAGTAAATCATTATATAATCATCATAAAATACATTTTGCTCCAAAAATTTTAAAAGACCATAATATGAAAGATTTATAAAGCCACCTTTGTTAATAAAATTCAGTGAGAGCTCCTTATTTCCTGCTAACTTAATGATAATTATTTTAAAGAAGTTTTACATCTCCAAGGTTATATATCTTTAATTTGTTTTGTGGTATTTTGGGTATTTGTTCTACTGCACTAACACCATTTTCAACTACATACGAGGTTAGAAATCACAATACCTGGAAGAGACAAAATGCAAAGCTGAATTAAATATTCAACAATTTTGAGGAGATTTATTTATTCCATTTAATTTTTCCTCTATAAATTATTAGGCTTATGCATAATTTCTTGTAAAGCCTTTCAGTATTATTAAGTATGAAATATTTTGCGTGGTGGGACAGTCAGAAGTCAAGTACTAGGTGGTAGAATTCTTTATGCTGGGCTATACAGAACATCACAGGAAAGATTATTACATGTCAATCATCTGGAAAACCAAAGATGCTCTCGTAAATTTCCAATACTCTCTGTGGCAGGTAGAATCACCATGGTTAAGAACTATTGTTCTAAAACTGAAATACTTTCAAAATATTTGGTAATTGAATTTGCTCCTTGAATATTAATATTTAAGTCAGAAAAGTAAAGAGAAGAGTGAACACAGTTCCTGGCAGGGGTCTTGCTCCTCTTGAATCCTCCTCACATTGACAATGATTTAGCTAAACTACAAAGTCTGAACATGCCATTCCCTTGCTTAGATCTCTTCCTTGGCTCCTCATCACGCCTAGAACATAATAATGATTTTTTGACACGACAATACAGGATTCCTGCGACCAGGGCTCTTCTATTTCTCCAAGCTCTTCTCCAGATAATCTCCACTTTCTAAATGCTTGAGTACCAACCTGCTTGGAGCTGCCTGTTCATCCTGGGTACTTCCTGCCACTGTATCTATATGCACATTTGCTCCCTCAGTCTGTCACCTTATATGTCTGGCTAATTCCCAGTTGCGCTCCAAGATTCAGCTCTTATGTAATTTCTTTGGGAGAAATATCTCTCTTAGGAATCTGGATCTGAACTATCAGACTGGACTAAATGCTTCCCAACTTTTGTAGTTCCACAGTGCCTAGCACATATCTCTAGATACACTTCCTGGAAGAATTGGAGATAATCTATTTGTCTATTTTGGTCTCACTATTTTGATCCCACAGTCTACCACTAGATTATAAGCTCTTTAGGCTGTGAATGGTATTTATTGATCATAGTATTTCCAACAGTGATTTGTTCAATACCATTTTGAGTATCACACTCAACAAGCTTTGCTGAACCCCTGACTGTAGAAGACAAGAAATATTGATTAGTTAGAAGAGGATAACTAGATCTAACTGAATACCACACTTAATTCTTTTTTTTTTTTCTGGTGGAAAAGGTACATAGAAATGATAAGTTTGAGAAATAACCTATAATTTTCATTTTCGAATAAGATTAGTCTAATGCTCTCTGGATAGTTTGGGCAAAATGCACCCTAGGAAGAAGCAAAGTCTGTGCAGAAGCATTCTGGGAAAATAAATCCTGCCTGCAGGTAGAAGCCCACGTCAGATCTGGAGCAACAACTTATTCTTTAGAATACAACAGATAAACATATAACATTAGGTCTATATTACACAAAATGAAGAAAAAGTTGAAAAGCTTAGAATATCCTTATTCTCTCTGTATCATCAATCTGGATCATTCATTTGACAAATATATTAAGTGTCTACTATAATTCAGGCACTGTTCTAGGAGCTTGGGATAGACCAGTGGCCAAGACAGACAACATCTCTGATTTTATGGACCTTTAGTGTAATATGATACAATTAGAAATATATAATGGTATAATTAGAAAATTTAAAAATGTTACCATGGAAAAAATCCATCAAATTTGAGTAATTTAAATGTAAAGATGCAAAAATTCAAAATTATAATTTTACATAATTATAATAGCTAGCTGATATCTAATTAATAGACATCCATATAATATAATTTATATGTATTCATATATGTTCACAATTCATAAATAAGTATGATGGCTGGAAAGACATTTTACGTGCAGACATAGACACATATATATACTCTAGCTTAGTTTATCCAATTTACATTTTTTTGAGTGAATTAAAATAATAGATTCCAATATAATTAACAAGTATCCAAAATACTTAGTGGTACATGATTCGACACAGGAAAGACATTGTCTTAGTTGTCTTTTTAAAATGTGACTTATGTGATGAATTTTGAATAGTTCTAAATATTTTGCTGCATTTATGGAGACAAAAGTGTATTGGAGTTGGTGTTACAACTCAGAATTCTACCACATAATACATTAACATTGACCTCTATGGCCATGCCACCCTGAACATGCCTGATCCCTTCTGATCTTGGAAGCTAAGCAGGGTCAGGCCTGGTTAGTACTTGAATGGGAGACCACCTAGGAAGACCAGGTACTGTAGGCATTAAAAAACAAACAAAAAAATAAATTAACATTGGGATTTTGCAATATGACAACTTAGAGATATTTCTGCCTAATAGCAAAAATAATTCAAAGGTTGGGGGGGAGTGCCAAACCCAATCACTAAGCTGACCAAAAATGGTTCTGCTGTTGAATTTAACCTTTATCAAAATATTAAGTTTGAATAAAATGACTTTTTAATTAGCCTATGAATCTCTCAGGTCAATGAAATGTAATTTCCACTGTGCGGAAATATATCAAATGCTTTTTAGAGTTTACAACATTTATCTCGAAGAAAGGAAATAAAATCAGAATATTTTCTCTGAGATAAAATAGTGTGGTATGACTTTCAACTTGTGTTGTCTATTTTTTCTACCGACATACCTCTTTCTTCCTACAGAGAATAAACTGAAAGAAAATTAACCAATGCATACTAGAAGACGGAGGTAGTTCATAATAATGAATTTTCTGATAAACAAACTGGGAAGTTAGACGTTAAATAATAAGAACGCCTACTTTTACAAGTCTCAATCAATTAACATTTCTCAATTAAGCAACTACTCAGTGTATCTATGATCATTAGCTTTTCTACATCTTTTCTCAAGTGGAACGTAAACTTGGGATTTTTCAGCTGATCCTTATTTAGTGAATCGTAAGGAAATAAACTTCCCAAGTGGTTTGAAGATGTGATCTCATTATGTTAGCATCATAGTGATTTATTTACTTGGTGATCAAAATGATTCAAGAAACTCTCTCCAACTTCATAACACCAAAAGAAAGAGAAATTCTCTTTTAAAAGTTCGAATTGATAATTTGGCAATTAGAGGCAAAGAATTTTAGATATTAAAGTTAGAAAAGGAGCAATGAATTTTTTTCACACACACACACACACACACACACACTCAGGTATAATATGGCTCTTTGGTATCAATGAAAGTAGACTTGAATTTAGATAAATTATCCTATGGCTCCAAATATATTACTAGAGGAACTCAATCTTTACAAGTTAATTAGCATCCACTTGCCACTCTAGTCAGAAATATAGCAAATAACACCAGTTTACTTACAGAACTTTAAGACTGTAAAGGCCAGCAAATGCTCCCTTGGGAATGTACGTCAAAGCGTTTCCGGCAAGACGTCTGTGGGTTTCAAAGGAGAGGAGGGAGAGAGTGAGCATGGTTCTCTTCATGTGGAATTCATTTAGTTGTTAAAAAATACAATACAATTAAGTTCAAACCACAAATCCCCAAAACAACTGTAAAATACCTTCTTTTGTGAAAAATTTCTGTAAATTTCTAATCAAAAAGCTGGCAAAAAAAGTGCCTAAGAAGAAATAAAATAAATTATCTATTTTACAATAAATCCTCTAATAGCTTATACACTATATATATCACTCTCCTTTATTATTTTTTTAAATACAAAATCTGGGCAAGGGGATAGGGAGAAATGGGCAGTGGTCGTGAGGCTGATGCGCTATTGTTTCAGATAAGATGGTAAGAGAAACTTCTGCCGAGAAGGCATTTCAGCAAAGGTCTGAGCCAAGCAAGTATCAATGTGAAGGGAACAGTACTGCAAAGCCTTGAGGTGGGCATGTGCCTGGTGTGGTTCAGAAATTGCAGGGAGGCCAGTATGGCTGGAGTGGAATGACCAAGTGGGAGAAAGGCAGGAGGGGAGGTTGGTGGGGGGGCGGGGTGGGGAGGGGGGGCGGTGTCTGGGGCCATTCCACCCAGGGTTTTGGAGGCCACAATGAGGACTTTGGAAAAGGGAGTGATGTGATCAGATCTATGTTTCAAATAGGTTCTTCTGAGGGGACTTTTTAGAGGGGAGAATAGAGGCGAGAATGGAAGGATGCAAAAGACTAGGGCAGTTCAAATGGGAGAAGCTAGTGCAGTGCAGCCATGGTGGACGTGGTGAGAAGTGGTGGGATTTGGTGTAGAAGAAAGAAAAATCCAATCTGACAAATGACCAGGGTCACGGTTAAATGTAGGCTGCCAGGAAAGAGTAACATTTTATATTTATGGTTGTATTGTAGATAATCCACATGCTTTTGATTAGCTATCCAAAGTACTATACATAATACTGAAGTAAATGAATTGTGTATGACAATGATATGAGAGTTGCTTATTGAATTAAAACAGACTCAGGCTTGGTTGATGATCACAGATGGCTTAACTGATCAGACAAAACTGGCCAGTAACTGTTATTTCGGTCAAAATGTCCTTAACTGTTGTGTTCACAGGCACAACTTCAACACTACATTTTTGAGTTTTAGAACACAGCCTTGAAATGGGAACTTAACTCTTAAAGCTGCTATGGTATTGAGCAGCTTGATGGTTTCTGAGACATTGACTTTGGAAATGAAAAGGAGAGAGTAAAATTTATTTATTTATTTTATTAGTTTAAATTATTGTTAAGTATTGTTAAATACTTTTCTGTTACATTTCCTGAAATGTAACTCGCTTCACATGAATTGTTTTTCTTTTCTGACCCCTTGAGTTTGTATTCAGAACTAATCTGTGGAACCGTTGACCTGTGTTATCAGGAGAGTTTGTCTTAAAGCAAAGGGATTTATGATGTGTTCTTAGCTATTTGCTGGGCTGGTGGAAGATCTATCTATCTCATTGACAAAAACAGATTAAGGAAACCATTGCCTCCTTCCTTTCTTATTTCTTTACCATGAGGGATGGCTTTAGTAATTTTAAAATTAAATACATATAAACTATATGGAAAAAACTTTCAAATGAGTACACAATAGTGAGAACTGCACACAAATCCTTCCCATGTTGAACTGAACTAACAAATCTCGGGGCAACTTTGTTCCAACCCTAGAGAATACAGTTGGCTGAAAAGTATTACCTTTTTTTTTTCTCTTTCTAAAATTATTTCACAGGGATACCTATTTTATGATCATCTTTCCAAAATAAAATACATCAAAGGTAAACTTTTGTATCTTTTCATATGGTATAAAAAAGTTTTAATCCTTAAAGATACTACTCCATATTTAGAGCCCATATTGTCCCACCATTGTTAGTTTTACTGACTTAACTGCCATAAAAAGGAAAAAAAGTCATTAGGTTACAGTAGACACATTTCTCTTCAAATAAAGAAGTAGATGCTTTGGTGTTGTAACAACTAAAACATTTTTGAGAATGTATGCGTCTTTGAATCTTTATAATAATTTACTCCAAAGCAATCCGAAGGTTTTTTTTTTTTTTTTTTTTTTACTTCATTTTGTAAAATGGACAGACAAAATTGGACAATCTGATGTGGGCCCTGATTCCTCATTTCTGGACATTGGCTTGGAAAGAGAGAAGTGTATGGATAAAATGGGCCGAGCACTGAGAGAGGAAGGGGGTGCCTGACCTTGCTTGAGACCCTTGGGAAAATTACTGTATAAGGAACATGGTCCAACAAGGGTCCCCTCAGACAAATTCCAAAGGCAGAGTAGCATTTTCAGAGCTAAGTGAGAGGGTCTGGCAAATTCTATCAGCCCTCCCAGGTCAGTTCTTGTGAGAACTCCTTTGACTTCAAACTCTTCATTTTTTTTTTCTTCCCCTTTTTGGTTTTCTTTCTTCTCACCATTAATTTGCTGTGAGATTTAACACAAGTCACATTACCTCCCTGGACCTCATTTCACTTACTTAAAAAAAAAATGATTGTTTTTTTCCACTAAGGTCTTTTTCTTCTCTAAAATTGTTTTTATATTACCTGTGCATTTCCTGCTTACCCTCATTCTTTTCTCTCTTTCTCCCTCTACCTCCCTTTTCCTTCTTGTTTATTGTAAGATTTCTTTACTGCATATCACTAACATTTAAAAAGCACTTTCCCATGTTATATAGGAGGTAGAGCAGAGATTATTATTTGTAATTTTAAAGATAAAGATACCAAAGCTCAAAAGATTTTATGTAAAACAAAAAACACTGTTACTTTCCGATTTCATTTCAATGTAATCTGGTCTATTATGGAGCATGGAAGCTATGTAACAAGAGTGCTACTCAAATAATCAGAGCAGAATGAATTTGAATATGATAATCTTTATGATTTTTTAAAAGAAGACATTTCAGATGACTTAGCAGATTCATGCTGGCTCCTAGGACTTACTGCTTTATTTTCCAACTTTTACAAGGTACATGAGATCTACAGGGCACACATTCTAAATATGCTAACTTAATTTGTTCTAGAAATTTAGTGAGGGCTAACATTAGGGTTAATAGTAGTAGTTTTCTCCCTTTTCCCATTCTGATGATCTGGATGATATTTGCTTATTTTCAGTTTTCTAGTACATTTTCCTGCTCTGTGATTTTCCAATATTAATTTCAGTGGTTCCGTTACTATTTCTGAATTTCATTTCACTCTTAGTTATAATTCACCAAATAATTGTAAACTATTGCTTAAACATAAATTTTCTGAAGTCTCTTGTTCTCTTCTGGTGTCAAAATATTCTCACTTGAAAAAAATTATCCTAAAATAAAGTTAGCACAACCCGTAATAATATTGTAATTTGTGACTTTCAAAAGACAACAACATGAAAAAGATGAATATAGTAGTAAATTAAGATTGACTATTCATGATTCTAAGTGGTCTTGTTGCTTTTGGGGCTATCACATTTACAGGTTTGGCTTTGAGTTCATTTATATAGGAGTCAAGTGTCGGAGTCATCAAAGAGTTAGACACAAGTAGGATGAAACTCAAAGTCAGATGTAATCTATTAATCTTGACTCTGATGACAGTGATACATTATCGTTGTAATTGAAGGAGCTTGCCATGGTAGGTTTTCTTTTATAAGATGCCCATGCTGGCTGGAAGGGCCCAGATGACTTAGAGTTTGATCCCCTGGAGTTCATCTTTGGTAAGGTTTGCTGAAGCCTACTTGGCAGCCTCAGATACAAGATTTAACATTCCATCAACTATTTTCCTTCTCATTGGAGAAAAAAGTGTCTTTCCTTATATGCTTCAAGAAATTATAGTTTTCAAAAACTGGTATCTACTCCCCTCCCCAAGTAAATTAAGCATATTTAGCTGATCAAATCCAGCCAAAAATCTTCCTTTTTTAAACAGTGCATTTCTGAGCTATCATTTTGTTTGCATTATTAGATAGGACATAAAACAATTCAAATTTCAAGATTCAAGGTCTAAGGGAGATCCTTTAGTGGGCATATAGCCTTATAGTGTCTTTAACCACAGACTAATGAAGTTCAGTTTTCAACTCCTTTGTGAAGTCTTCCCTAATTAACAGTCAGCCTTCCTATCTGAGACATTCTATACAATGCTGTCTATAAAGGTTAATTTTCTACTCTTTTGTATGTAGTCTAACTGATTCGATTGTAGGTTCCTAAGGTCAAGAAAATTACTGCCTGCCCAGAGCAAGAAGCCAAATCAATATTTATTGATTGATTATTTGATGTCGTTTCCAAAGACATTTGGTCATAGTGCTACAGTTGCTTCAGGTCTGGCATAAGGATTCCAAGATGGTTCCCAGTTCATTACATAATTAGATCAGAAATAGGAGAAGAATATTCCTTTTTCATTATGTATTGATTTTAAATTTACAATTTCTTTCAGCACTTTCAATATGTCAGGTACAGTGCTTTTTGGAATATAAATAGTACCTACTATATATATATATTTAATTTTATGGTGACATTGGTTAATGAAATCTGATAAGTTTCAGCTGTACATTTTAACAGTAAGGCATATATATACCTACATCATGTGTTCACCTCCCATAGTTAGATTTCTTTCTGTCACCACGTATTTGACCCCTATTACCCTTGTAACTCCCTGTTCCCCCTCCCCGCTCTCTTCTGGTAATGACTAGTCTATTGTCCATGTCCATGAAGTACTTACTTTTTGTTAAACAATTTATAAGTGCTAGGCACAATGTTAATACATTGTGATATTTAATTATTGTAAAAATCATATTAAACAAGTGACACAATTATTCCCCTTTTACAAATGGGAAAGTGAGCCTAAAGGCAGTTATTTGCTCATGCTTAGATAGAAAAGTTTACACAAGAGAATTTGGTTCAGCATAGCATTTTGGCTTCCAATTTTGGATTTGTAACCATTACTTTAGTCAAATTAAAACTTTGGTTTAAGCATAATTTTGGTTAAAATTAGAGTGGTCTGGAACTTAAGTTGGTCTAAAACAGGAAAAGCACAAGGATAGAAATGGTTGCATCACTGAAGTTATCAGCAATAACATAGCCGTTGTCCACTGATTCTTATTCAAAGCCCTCCCATTGCCTTCCAGATCCCACACAATCTTTCTGCTCTCTCCACTATGACTGGTCTTCTGTCTTTCTTCTTCTTAGCCTCTTTTTTAATTCAAATCTTCCAAACATGAATGTTCCTCAAGTTTCTGTCCTCACGCCTTTTCTCTTTTTCCTCTAGTGATGCTCAAACTTCAGCGTGCATTGCTATGGCATAGGAGCCATACAGAATTCAGGACCCCAGGCCCCAACCCAAATTTAGTGAATTAGAGTTTCTTGGGGGAAGGACTGAGGAAATTGCATTTTTAATAAGCAGCCCGGGTGATTTTAATACAGATAGAGAACCATGCTGGGAGACACAGAGCCTATACCATCTCTCAAGGTCCTTATTTGTCCCAGTACCTTCCACAATCACCTATTTGTAAAAAACCCTCCATCATTCTCTCTAGAACAGGCTCATCATGCTCCAGGACTGACATTCTGACTGTGTTACTGACATTTCCAGTTGGAGGTCTTACAGGCTCCTGATGTTCCGTACACTCAGAATCAGACATCCTCTTGCCTTCAAGAGATCAGTTAATCCCCTTGAATTTTTCCTTTCTATTGACTGTGCCTCATTGGTCACCTGGTATCTAATTTCAAAACCTTACTCAGAGTCATCTCTCACTTTCAGACCTCCCGTTCAGTGTCTACAGTCAATCAATTGATGAGTCCCTGACTGTCTTCCTCTGCTGTGATTTCTCATATATTCCAGTGGATCTCAGACCTGGTGAAGAGCTGAAAAAAATAATAAGTCTGAGTCCCCACTGAGACCCGTTAAATCAGAATCTCTGGGAATAAGCCCTGGTAATTAGTAGTTTTAAAATTGCTCCAGGCGATTCTAATGCATATTCAAGGTGGGAAACTCTGAAATAGTTCTCACAGTCTAATATCACCTAGAGACCTTCACGGTCTTCATCCCCAGAGACAATGCTTCATTCATTAATTGTTGTGAGAATTAGGAGAGGTGATTAGTTAATGGATTTTAACAGTTATCCACAAGAGATGATAAGAACCTGAACTAGGTAGTGATAAAATAGAGTGAACAACTGGGAAAGGACTTGGAAATTAGCTGACACAGAGGGTGAGAAAGAATGACAGACACAGAAAGGAGCGATAGACACAGTAATTACAAATTTGGATAATCAGAATGGCGATGACAAGCGGGAAAGGCAGGAGAAAAAAATTTGAGGGGAAGGCATCAATGAATTTGGTTTTGCTTTAAAGTATTGGTGGGTTAGGTGGAATTGTCGCTTAGATAGCTGATGATTGCTAGAATGTGGTCCTTAGACTAGGAGAATCAGCATCGCTTGAGAATTAGTTACAAAAGCAAACTCTTGACATCCTTTGCTTCCATCCCCAGCCTGCCAAAAAACCCTCTGGTGGGGCCCAGCAACGTGTGGTTAATAAGCCCTCCAGGTAAGTCTGAGAACCACTTAGAATTCAAGAACTACTGTCTAAGAGTAGTGTTCCTTAAATTTTATCATGAATCAAAATCATTAAAGACAGTCTCCTGGGCCCGATCCCCAGGTTTTTTGATTCACTAGATTAGGGTGGGGCACAGAATTTGCATTTCTAATAAACTCACAGGTAGTGCCAAGGCTGCTGGCCCAGGGGCCACACTTTGAGAAACACTAGTCTAGCAATCAAAGGCAAAAGAGATCTGAACTAGAAATGTTGATTTGGGGGTAAGCTATATAACAAAAGTAGTTCAAATCTTGGGTTTCTAGCCCAGACAACTGCAGTAGTCTCCTAACTGGTCTATAGCCTACTAATGGTTTTCTCTGCTTCCATAATTCCCCAACCTATTTAGCATGTACATAAATCAGAGAAATCTTTTAAAATCACAAATCCTATTGTTTCAATAAGCTGCATACAACCATCCAATGGCTTCTCATTGCTCTTATTTAAATTCTGTACATTGCCTGATGGGTCTGGATTAATCTGCCTTCTTCTCCAACCCATCCCCACCCCTGACTCTGCTCCAGTTACAAACAGTCACATTCCTTCTTATCTCAGGGACTCTGCTCACTTTATTCCTCGCCAGAATCACTCCACCCAGCTCTTGGGACCACCGGCTCCTCATCCTTCTGATATTAGTTTAAATGGCATCTTCTTAGAGAGACTTTCTTTTCTTGTTATTCCTCGTTAATTATTTTCTACCTAACTGTGTTTGTGTTCCTCATCACTCTTATCGCAATCATCAAATATCATAAATGTTTGTTTCCTTGCTTATTATCTATCTCCCCCACTAGACTGTAAGCTCCCTTAGGGTGGGGATTTGTTGAATGAATGAACGAACCTTAGAAAGTCCTATTCACTCTTATTAAATACATGTTGAATGAATGAATCAAAAAGAACTGAGAAAAAAGACAATAAAATAAATGGCAGAAATTTGGGGGAGTATCTACATTGTACAGGAGTTGGGGGTGGAGAAGAAAGACATGTTAAAAGGAAAAAAAACATGAGGGAGAAACGTAGGGCAGTTTTAAAATAGTACCCTAATTGTCATGACAAAAGATGTATATATATTAAAAAAACATATGTACATACACACATATACATATATACACACATTCATGTGCACACATACAAATACACACACACACAAACACACACACACATATATATATACACACACACACATGCATACATAAGAACAGATATCTAAATGTTTATAGCTAGCTGTATGGATAGATATATGGAAGAGAAGCATAATAACCTCCACAAAATGACACTAGAGTAAGTTTCAAAGAGGCAGCATTTATCATCATTTGTCAAATCTATGAAGATGAGATTGAGCACTGTGAAAGGCCAAGAGGCAGAAAGATTATTCATGGACATGAAGGTGTTCTCCTTTTACTAACTCAACTCAATATTTTAATTTTAATTTACCAAAATCATCATCATTTTATTTGATCCTCAGGAAAAAAAATTCAAAAGACAGGCAGGACAGCTCTCACCATTTTCAGGAACATGATGAGGAAGTAGAAGTAACAAGCATAGATTGGGCTTTCAGGAAGTTTGGTGTATCTCTCATTACACATTTTATCTGCAGTAATAGATTTCTACTATTTGTACAGAGATTTTTTAAGGCCAAACATAATATGAGTAAACAGGGCCAGGGAACAATAGTAACTTAAAACAGACCTCCCTAGAGCTTCTCATGTTCTCTTTCTAAATTGAGTACTTGATTCCAATAGCATTAGAATCTGGGAAGATTTTAAATTTACTTGGAAGTAAAGAATTTAGATTGTTTAAAATGGTAACAATTCATTTTCCCCTTGTTTAATCAGGCTATCAATCTAAGTTTAATGGCATTTGGAGATATCAGCATTAGGCGCTATCTACCAATAGCTCCTAACATCTGAACCAAACTTCGATGGACCAAGCGTAGGATTTTTTATGTGTCCAAATAGTAAACATTAACATGAAGTCCCCAGTAGAATGAATAATGAGAACTAGAGGAAATACTGTAGAACAGAAATGCAATTATTGCTGAGGATGTTAAAATTTGGTAAAGAACTATCTACATTGGTTATCTATATCTATTAAAACTTATAGCTGGAAACAGCTTGTCTTTCGCAAGTCCTGGATACCTGGAATTACTGCAAAATCAAGCTTATGAAATAAGAAAGAAGGGATTTAGAAGTTTTTTGAAAGTGTTTTCATTTTACTAATACAGCTTGATATGTAAATTATAGTTTACCAAAGTTCCTTCATCATTATTTCATTTGAATAACTGAAACATCTCAAAACACAGGCAAGACAGCTCTCCATTATCTTCTGAGGCCCAGAGAGGTCAAGAGAAGGATTGACTAGTAAGTGGCAGTGCCAGGACAGGAGCCATGGCCATCTGCATCTAGGTACTAGATACTGCTCTCTTCTCTCTGCACAGTACAGCCTTACCACACTCAGGTCAGATACAGTTTGGTTTTGTTTTGCCTTTTTTTTTTTCTTTTTTCTTTTTTTGAGAAAGAAAAAAAAGATATTCTGTGCTGTCGCATTGTAACAGAAGGATATTTGGCTTGTCTGGTCACCTTGTAGATTTATAAAAAATAAGTAAATAACAAAAGAGATCTGAATATACGAAAACAGTGACCCAGGTAGTTAGTGTTCCAGAATGTCAGGAGAGGGAAAAAGAGACCATTAACTTCTATTCTTCTTCTTAGATATTTGCTCCAGATAGTCACTTTCTCCAGGGTTACAATATATATTTTTTAAGCATTAAGTCAGTGAATACTTTTAGGGCTTTATTGATTCTTAGAGGGTTTTGAACTATGGCACTATTGTTAAACTTGGGTGATGAATGAGAGATGAACTATGGCTGTCCACAGGCTTTACAACATAGTTAAATGGATTAAACTAGAGAAATGATATAGTGGGTAATTAGAGCTAAGGGGAAGAGTGGTAACTTGGATTTATTAATAGTGATTTTTAAAAATTGAGTTTTGTGATGAGAGTTTGGTTAGAATTACTAACTATTGGTAGTAGTTTCCTACTTAATAGATAAAGAGGTAAAACAGGCATGAGCTGAATAAATCGAATGAAAGAATACTTGCAGAACAATGCCTTAATTGTCATAAAAAAAGACACATACACAATGACAAATATTGAAATATCTATATCTAGCTGTGTGGTTGATCATTTGTTAGTTCAGGCAGAATGCTATATAAAACATGTTGCTTAAGTATCTGTATGTATACAGAAAAACATTAAAGTTTTATACTCATTAAGTAATGCTAAATTGGTGAAATTCTGCACTTAAGAACTCTGAAGATACTTTTTTCTTAGCCAATAGATGATGACAATGAACGAATAATCTGGTATGCAGTCACTTCCTGCTGGGGAGACAGTTTTCTTGCTTTCTTTCTCATTCCCTCTTTTTCATTCCCTCACATGTACATATACACAGATGAACATATACACACATCATTATGAAATTCAGTTCAAACAATGCTTTAAGTGTTCACCTTTGTAAACCACTTTACGAGGTACTGTTGGGGAAAAGAAATGCATAGATGAATCACAAAAAATTCCTGGCCCTTTCTCTACTTGCTGAGTCTGGCTTTGAAAGCGAGTTTGAATCTTAGCTCTGACACTTTTTGACTCCATTATCTGGATAAGTTTCTTATTTTCTCCGTACTTGGGTTTTCTTTTCTTTTTTATTTTTTACATCTGTGTACTGGAAATAATAATATCTATTTTTATGGGGTTGTTAAGAGGATTCAGTAGGATAATATGAGTAAGCTATTGTTGTTATTATAATTATATTATTTCAAAGGTCTTACACTCTAGAAGAGATTATTGACTTAAATATAGTTAAGTCTAATAGAAATAATTAGCAACATAATAAAGGCATAATCAAAATGCTGCTTAAATGAGTTTTAAGAAACAAAACAAAACATTACCCTATAAATTTACCTTAGGAAACAAAGGAATAAACCAAGAGAGCCGATCATTTTTCCAGGTTCTATAAATACTATCCCCTTTTGCCACTAAATGAATAACGATGTCTTCAAAACATCAGTTAAGATGCCACACAGAGTTACATATGGGAAAGTGGTCTCACTTTTAAATTCAGCAAGTCAGCGGCTCAGCAGAGGGAATTCAAGAACAGAATGAGAAAACAGAATGAATAGTCTTTAAAAGGTGTTTTCTATTTCTGAAATTCTGTGATTCCATGGTCAACATACTTGATGGAATTTCCAGAAATATAAAAATAAGACAACTCAGAAAAATAGCATTTTCAAATGGTAGTTCCTTTTCTGTTTCTTTTTTTTTCCTGAATTTTTCTCAATTATCCTTTGAAAAACTGGCCTTAGAACAGAATTAACATTCACCTCATGAAGAAAAGGGAGTTTTTTGAATAAGTTGGGGTCACTAAGGAGGAACTCTATTTAAAAAAAGGCCTTGGGGAAAGTGAATTATTTATTGATTTAGTTTGTAGTATAAAGTTGAGGTGTGTGTTGAGGGAGAATGAAAAAGCCTTTTGCCATCACATCTTATAAGGAAATAAAAGAGAAAAAAATAGGAAATGCAAGCTTTAGAAATATGGGGGTAAACAGGACTAAGTATTACATGTTAATTATGGTGTGGGAGAGAGGCTGAGAAGGATATAAATGAGAACATAACCTTGATGTCTGAAATTTACTAAAAATAACCTTTAAAAATATTGGCTAATGTCAATTAAATCTGTTATTTTTTTTCTAAGGTAGCTGACTTGTGTCTTTTACACATGCTGCTTTCTCATTAGTTCATTCATTCATCAAAAATTTATTATGTATTATGTACCAGCCATGACGAAGACAGACATATTCCCAACCCTAACGAAGGTTAAATTCTAGTCACAAAAATGACCAGAGAGAAAAGAGAAGAAAGAAAAAAAAAAAAAAGGCTCCTGGATAACCCAGAGTGAAAATCTGTTCCTTGAATAATAAAATCTCGATGTATAGTCTAGTAATCTAAGCTTCCCCAGCGTAACTGTGATAACAATCTGGGCATATTTAGCTGATTTCAGTATTAAAATAATAGCATTTGTTAATGATATAGTGCCATCAAAAATAAATACAGATAAAACTCTAAAGGGGAGGAATTTGAGAATACTATCCTCTTGAAAAAAAAGATCGACGTAGTGTAATTTGGTTGCGATGGAATGTTCTTTCCACCTCCCATGGTGGATTGTGTGGTGCATCAACAATTTAAATTATTCCTCAAATTGGACCCTGACTTTAGGACTTATAAAGGAAATATTTTCAAAAGAGGTCATTGCTTAAACAATTCCTTTAATCAACAGTCAGAGGATTTACTCAACTAATGGTGCCAAACTTTCTTCATGAAGACTATGATGGTGCATAATTTCCTTAGTCCCCATCACTCAAAAGGGTAAGAGGATCAAACAAACTTTTAAATGTAGTTTTTTGGCTTATACAGATCTTTTTCATCTTCTGGAAAGTGATTACTAGACTTAATTAAGATTCCTCTGTGTATCATTAACTAATTTTAGTTTCCTCCTTTTTAATTTTATTATTTTTTTTACAGTGAGTTTGGGAGGGCCCAGTTTTAAGTCTTCTGTGGATCTTATTTTTTTCTGTGCAAGCCTTGAGGGAAGCTCAATTTAAAAGTAGGAAAAGAGTAATTAAAAGTGGACAGGACAAGAAGCTTTGGTGCTATGAAATGTGGACTCGATTCTCCCTGTCACAGCCGAACCAAGTAGCAGTTTTTGGTTTTGATTATAGCTTCACTTGCTATTTTAATAAACATGAACCAGTATTCGAACTTTTAATATCCTGCTGTTTAACTATTTCCAAAGAGCCATCTAGCTCTTTTAAACAAGGTTTGTTTTAAAATTTTAATTTATTTGGCTCAGTCTCACCTTAGAATGCTGTAGCTTCATGGTAAACTCTATTATAACTTGATTTCCAGAATCATAAGCAATTTCCCCCCCCCGCTCCCCCAGTAAGTGCTTCCTCATGTGCCAAATTGTTGGTGCTGACAGCTTTTCTGCCTCGTTTTATCTGGTTCCCACAGTAAGTATGAGAAACAAACACAAGAATGTGTCCAGTGCTAACTGGACGCATCATGACTGCAGTGATACTTACAGCTCCTCTAGGAAGCGGAGGCTGTACAGAGGACTCGGGGACAGTTGACTGATGTTGTTCATACTGAGGTCTCTGGAGAGGAGGAAAACAGACAGTGAGTGAGAAGCGGCGTATGCCGCCACAAGGAAATCCAGCTGTTCAATTCACACATTTTTAAGCAATAGAGCCAAACGAACCCATTCTTTTGCTTGACAGATGAATCACTATTTTGTGTCTTAAATATATTCATTTTCTTCTACCCCTCCCTTCCAGCCATCATGGGCTCTCTATCCAATTTGGGACCCTAGAAGGAGCTTATAAGAATTCAAAATGATTTAGACCATTCATGGTCATGGTTGTAATTCTTCACGTTTAAAATTATGTGAGCAGGACAACGAAGGAAAGACATAACTCAACTTTGTGTCTTGCTTTAAATTTTGTGACAAAGAAAAATGCCTTCACCAGGCAACTCTGGAAGTCCTGTTCCTCTGGGACTATAAGCACCTTGTAAAAACAAATGTTTTGATTCAAAGAAACTTAAAACAAAACAAAACAAAACAAAACAAGACAAAAAGCCTATTCCCTCTTTCTAACATGTTCCTTTTGCAGGTTCTCGGATTGCATTAAATAAGTGAAATGAACCATTAAACAAGGGTGTAATGGGATCCTGCTCTGTAGCACACTTCCTGCCGGGCCTGCACAGTAGTTCCTGGCACGGGAAACAACGAGCCACTTTGGGCAGAACTCAATCAATTTTTGTTTTAAGCGAAACTCCGTGTAATTAGATTTTATTCTGTTTTTACTTTTCTGTTTCTTTATTGTCTCCCACATAATCTTACAGCATCATTGGTATATGCCATCTGTATCTCAGAGCCCAAAAACCAACTGCTAGACAGATTCTAATCAACACCAACTAAGACTTTACATAACCATCGCTGAAGACTGACTTAAAAAAGATTTGTTGCTGAAACCTGGAGATTCAGAACTAATGCCATTATAGTCTGAGACGGGGTCTACATACTTCAAATTTATCTGGAGATAACACAATGAGCTTCTTATTTATTTTTTATTGATTTAAGTAACATATAACACTGTATTTGTTTTAGATTTACAACATAATTATTTGATATATGTATATATTTTGAAATAATTACCGCAATAAATTTAGTTAGCATCCATCATGACACATAGTTTCAAAAAGTTTTCTTCTTGTGATGAGAACTCGTAAGATGTTCTCATAGCAACTTTTAAATACACAATACAGAATAATTAGCTATAGCCCATACTGTACATTCCATCCTCAGAACTTATTTATCTTACAACTGGAAGTTTGTACCTTTCGACCACCTTCATGCATTTCATGCATGAGCTTTGTAAAACATCTAGGTTATTCCTGTTATTGACATGGCCACTTTCGTTGCATCTAACCAGCTGATTTCAGTATCAAAACTTGGTTCCTTTATCAAACATTGACTTTTGATCAGTGATGCTAAGACTTGTGGAATAGTTCACTTTCTGCCTTTAGAAAATCATTACATGTACAAGGAGGTAAAGTATTTTACTAAATGTTTTAGAGTATGGTAGAAAAGCAGTGTTATTAACTTTAATGTTAGTGTACAATGGTATAGCTGAGTTAAATGCTACATTCTCAAGCTAAAACTAAACAATGCCAAAATTACAGACATAAAAAATATAGAAAATATTTTTAAATCTAGATTTCTCTTATTTATTTATTTATTTATAGTTTAAAAATTAAATTTATTGGGGTAGCATTGGTTAATAAAATTATATGTTTCAAGTGTATAATTCAATAATACATCATTTGTATATTGCCTTATACGTTCGCCACTCAAAGTCAAAACTCCTTCTGTCACCATATAAATTTGGATTTTTTCTGGCATTGTCTAGATAAGAGAGCCAAATAATTGATTAGCAATTTCAATTTTTGTGTGTGTGCAGATAATTCTCTGAAGTAGAAAAGTTGTTTAGTTCACTGAATGAACATATATTTAACTAATATATGCAATTTCTGGATTCTTCACAGGGACTATATAATCTCTGCAAAGGCTTGATATTTCTCAGGGATATTTTTTAAATTGATATCCTACTTATTTCCTGAAAGAATCAAGTTGGTTTGCTTTTGGAGTATGTTTATTGGTAACCTACATCAAACAGTCTCAACATTATGACAGCTAGTGCGAAGAGCACTGACTTTCCTCTCCTCTGATAGTTTTCTGTGTGTGATGTGCAAATCAGTTCTGGACAAACAGTAATCTTGTCTATGTGCAGAAATCTCTAAATAGAGCACGGAAATTTACATATTAAGGAGAGTCACAAGCACTCCACTTTATTTTAATATTTATCAACCTTTTTCAGGCACCTAGAAGTGATGCTTATATAACTATCCATTCTCAGGATTCCCACTGGAGCACTTTTTATGGTGGAGCAGCAGAGAGAGGGCAGGTGTTGTTAGGGTATGGCGTCTCAGGTTTGAATTCAGGCCTCCCCATTCACTAGCTGCATGATCTTGGAAAATTAACCTCTCCGTGCAGGCTTTCTCATATTTAAACAAGGGTGTCTCTACTTTAATAGCTTGAAACTGTGTGATTAGTTGTTTCAAATCAGAAGGGAGCAACTTAATTTTCTTCTTAAAAAGGAGAGTACCTCTCTTACCCAATAGGAATTAGTAACTTCTCCATGTTACCTGACATTGCGGTTCATCTTAGAAAATGATCTAGTCCTGGTAAGCCAAAGCTTTATCACCTGTTTTCTAGTAGAGGCTATTTTCTTTTAAAGAGCTTCCAGTTATACATATAAGCCTATAGCTGAAAATAAGTTTTAGTAACAGTAATCTAAGCTAAAATAAAATAGGCTGCTAAAATATAAATTCAAAGTGGATAAGGTAAAAATTAACTTGTTTGCATTCACTTTTTTCTTTCTGTGTGCACCTTTTGCATTGATGCTCAAACGTGGTAGAGGTCCTCCAGCTCAGTGCTTCCCAAAGTATCCATGGTGAAAGACCAATTTTAAAAAATGCCTAATTTGCTATGGGCTTATATTTTTGTAAAACATAACTATAATTATAGAAAAGTGAAATAAAAAGACAAAGATATGCAAAATAGAAACCTCAGCATTTTATGTGATTCAACGGAGATTATTCAATTACTACAAAAGTTTCTAAACCTTTACTCTCAAATTCTTAACTGCTGTGGATCAGTAAAAAAACAGCCATGGCTGGGATTGGTCCTCGGACCACTCTTTGGTTAGCAATGTTTTTCTTGCCTTCATGTCAAGAAGGGCGAAGCTTAAATTACCTGAGTAATTTAACTCAACTTTGATTTTAAAATGATAGAAAGAGAAGAATCTTCTTAATCTGTACAAACGTATTCTCATTCTGACTCTTAAATTATTTTTAAACTTTTTCTTTAATTTTTCTATAGTATTTGATGTTTCTGACACCTGCAACACATATAACTTTAGCAGCAAATGAGGGCATCTTAAAATAATTTCTAAGCCTGTACGTTACTTTTTAAGCTGTTATTTTTCAAAATAGCCCTATTTTATACCACATTTTGTTCATGATTCGGTTTTCTAAAAGTCAGTAAAAAGATGTGGTGGATCTCTTAAATATTTTATCTTTTGCCAACATGTTAGAATTAATTATGAAGAACTGGTCACTAGGTAAAAATACCTCATAAAAAATGGATGATTCATTGTGCCAAGGTGGTCAAAAATGTGAAACCATTCTGCCTTGTCTCACCCTGCTCTTGTCTATGCTGCATTAATGACTATCCAGTAATCTAGAACAGGGGTAGCAAAGCTCCACGGGAAATGTTGAGTATATATTGGAATCACCTCAGGAGCTTTAAATAAAGTAATGCCCAGGTACCACCCCCAGAATTTCCGAGTTAATTTGTCCAGCAGGGGCCCTGGGATTTTAACAAGATTCTTAGGTAATCTGAATGTTTAGCCGAGCCTGAGAACCCTGTGCAGGAGCAAATCTAAATTTCTAGATGAGTGCTTTGAGTGCTACAACTCACTCAAAATTTAGGAGGCTTAAGATAATTGAAGGTACTGTTTTCTGTGAGTAGAGAGTTCCATCTAAGCAGACAGTATCTTTCTTTTCTTGAAAATGTTTTTGTTGCTTGCAGCTCTTACTTTTTCTTCACTTGACAACAATTAATTAAGCATTCACTGTGGGCAGGTCTGGGAACACAGTGGAGAATGAATTCAAGTCATCTTCAACTTTTCCCTTTCCCACCATCCCTATGGCCATAAGATACCCAGTGTCAATTATAGTACAGAACTTGCTTCTGGATCTGGCCTCTCTTCTTTCTTCTTGGCTGCTACCTTTGGTCAGGTCCTTCTTTTGTAGTTAACTGTTCTGCTCTCCGTGCTTACTGTGTCTCATTCTAGGTCACCTTCTTCACCATAGCCAAAGAGATTGGTTGCTCTGAAAAGTCCATCTGATCATCACTCCACCCAGAATTACTGCTAGCCAATAGGAAAGGGGTTGAGGGGTGGTCAATTGCAGAAAGGATCTTTTTTCTCCCATTGAAGCAGCCACAGAGTAGGCATTAGATTCACATAGGAGCACCGGTCCCTGGTACCAAAAAGGTCGGGGAATGCTGTCTTAGAGGAACTACTACCCAAACATCTTAGGTTCTTCACAATATGGCCTAAAGTATGTTTCCACCTTGATTTTATGCCATTTTTCTCTATGCAATGTGTGCTCCAGTTCTACTGAAATTCTTGCTGTTTCCCTCTGCTTCTGTCTTTACACATGAGTCCCTTTTTTTATCTAGTCTTTTTTAGCCTATTTCTAAATTACTGCTGTATTCTCCTCTCCCCATTCAAGATCTAGCTTAACAGACCCTTGTGTTTCTGACACAACCTCTTATCTCTCCAGCTTAGTCATTCTCTATTTCAAAGTCTAGCCCTTTGATACTTCTAGTATCAAAGCCTTGTTTTAGCCTAAGAACCTGGCTTAGATCATGTATCGATTAACTGGATCAATATCTCACCAACCCTTTCAACTCCCCAGCCTCCTTTCTTCCATGTCACTCTCTTGGCAAGAACTTGGCTCTGGGAAAACACCATAATTCATCTTTTCTATTACTATCCCAGGGTACTGAGTGATACTTGAAAATAAAAACTCAGAAATGTGCAGATTAGTCACTATAAATTCATGGTCTTTGTGGGTTCTCAACACTGCTGTACAATCCTATTATTTGTTATTGCTCAATTTACTCCCACAGGGACTGTAGCCAACCTTTACCACTTGCCTCAAACCTCTTAATCAACAACTGCTCCCATTATGGGGCACCCTCCCCCTTACTTCATGGGAATAGCTGGAATTCTTTAGACCACCAGACATGAAATAGGCCAAATTCTTGTTCTCTTTTGTTCTCTGCTTACTATACCCATACTGTTCTCCTCGCTCAGTCTTGTTACTTGTGTCTCATCCCCTCTAGGATGCTACAGCTCATTATTCCAAATAATTCCTTCTATTTCTTGTATTTTTAAAAATCTTCTCTTTTTCCCTTTCATTGTATAAACATAGTCAATTTTTTTCCACTACTAAAACAAAAGGAAAACAAGATCTTTCGGTCTCATGTCTTCCTTCACCTGCTACCCAGTCTCTCTCATTCCCTGTGGTTGTTTATAGCCTACAATTGTAGTCTCCACCCTCTATTCCCTTTCCAGCCACAATACACAGGCTTTCGTCTCTACACTCCAATGAAACTGCTCTTGCTAAAGAAACAACGACCACCATACTGTCAAATCTAATGAACGCATGGCTCACTGGACTTCTCTCCTGCATTAGACATGCTCTTTCTAGAAACTCCATATTGTTTCCAAGTCATTATTCTCTTAGGATTCTTTCCATACTTTTTTTCAACCTTTCTACTTTATAGACTCCTTTGTGGATTTTTCTTCTATTCACCCCTTAAATGTCAGTGTTCTCTGGAGTTAGACTCTTGGCCTAGTGTTCTTCCATCTTTACCCTTTCCTCTTGAAGGCTATTATTTACTCTCATGGATTTAAGTATTAGTTGGATGCTTGCAACCATCCAAATCTCTCTCCTAAATTTCAAAATCATATATCTAATTTCCTTCTGGATATGTCCACTTAGCAATCTTACAGGAATGCACCATGTCTAAAATGGAAATAATTGTTTCTATTCCAACCTGTTTCTTTTTCTGTAGAGCCAGTTTCTAGTTAATGCCACAACCATCTTCCTGTCAAATACTATCTAAGCCTTCTTTGCTTTTTTCATCACCTTAACCTATCCCCTTTTCTTTCTTCTTACTCTGCCATGTGGCAGGCCCTCACCACCTTTGACCTGGTCACCTGAAATTACCTCCCAACTCGGTGGCTGCATGCTACCAGTCTTATCCTTTCAGGCTGACTAGGCTTCAGAAATGAAGAATCAGCCAAATCACTACCCTACTTAACACCTTTCAATTACTCTCCAAATGAAATCTACATTTGTTAGTATTACACATAATCTCCATTGTGTAGCATACCAGCCCTTTACCACACTGGGATATTGATTCTAATTCATCTTTCAAGACTCAGATAGGGTGTCATGTTCTCCATACTCCAAGGTTAGTGTAAATGATTTGTCCTATGTCCTCTTGTATCACCCTATACATTGAATTTAAAACATCATATTGAAATGACATGTTTATGTCTCTGTCTCCCACAGTAGGCTGTAACTTCTCATGATCAGTGGCCATTTTTTTCATCATAGTACTTGTAGTGTCTAGCCGAGTCTTGCCATATGTAGAAGATACTCAGTGAATGTGAAATTGAACACCCTTTTACTGCCTCCTTCCTATGAGTGACTAGCAGATGATTTTACTCAATCCAAAAAAAAAAAAAAAAAAATCATGTGTCTCATGAAATGGCTACACTGCTCCTAAGTGTGAGGTATATAACCCTTCTGGTATAAAACAGTTTTGGGAACAAAACCTGCTTTGTGTTGTGCCCACCTTCCACAATGATTTTTACTCATAATTAGGGTTGTGGTTTCTCTTTTCAGTCGATCCTATTTATTTTCTGTTCTAGGGAATCCTCAAAGATTCCTGTCCATTGAAAGTTCCCCTTCTACTCCTTTTCTCAAGCACCTCCACACTGCTGAGGCTGCTTCTCTTCCCTTCCCTCTCCTCTGTGCCTCCCTTTTCTCTTCCTCATCCTTCTTTTACTTCTTCCTCCTCTACTCTTCCACTTTTTCTTTCTTCCTCCTTTTCCTGCTAAAATACCTTTCTCATGATTGCTACAGATTTGTTGTGGGGGGGATGAGGGCAGTAGAGATTTAGTCTGTCATCTTAAAATCCAGCTATATTCGAGGCTTTGTTAATCAGTGAACAAAGAGACCATTTTTTATAGCGTGACTATTAAATAAATGAAGAAAACAACTACAACAAAAATGGTTCTTTAATCTCTGCCACAGTTGAAGACAAATATTTTCTTCTTTAGCAGCACAGTGCAATTCCTGTTTCTTCTAAGTACAATCTTTTAAAATTTGTCTTGGGAAATCCAGTAGCATTTAGCTTTCTGCCAGATAACTTTGTTCACAATGGATCCAAGCTGGAGCCATTCCGGTATTTTTGAATTGATCACTTTTCAAATATACTTCTAGAGATAAGTTATGAACTTCAAAAGGAAAAGCGTAGGCTTGAGTAGCATTTTATGACAGTATGAATAATGTTATTTCTAGGTACATTTCTAATATTATTGTTTTTAACTCCAAAACAATGTATCTTTGAAAAATAGTTTTTTACTGAAGTATAACTATGTGGGGAAATAAATAAATCCTAATTGTCCAGCCTAATGAATTATTTCTCAGTGTGAACACATCCTCATAAATCACCACAAATCAAGAAATATCGTCATCACCTCAGAAACTCCATGTTCCCTTCCACTCACTATTTCCTGCAAAAAGAACCAGTCTGCTCACTTCTAATACTTTCTTTACATTAGTTTCACTTGGTTTTGTTCTTTCCATAAATGAAATCATTTAATGCAACTTTTTTTTTTAAGATTTTATTTTTTGAGTAGTTTTAGGTTCACAGCAAAATTGAGAGGAAGCTGCAGATTTCCCATATGCTCCCTTCCCCCACACATATGTCTCCTCCCCCATTATCAACATTGCCCTTCCAGAGTAATTTGTTGCAACTGATGAACCTATTAACACATCATAACCACCCGAAGTCTGTAGTTTACATTAAGGTTCACTCTTGGTGTTGTACATTCTGTAGGTTTGTAAAAATGTATAATGACATGTATCCACTTTTACAGTATCATACAGAGTATTTGCACTACCCTAAAAATCCTCTGTGCTCTACCTAGTCATCCACTACCCTCTCTTTATCCTTTCCCAGAGAATAACTGAACTTTTTACTATCTCCAGAGTTTTGCCTTTTTTAGAATGTCATATATTTGGAATCATACAGTATGTAGCCTTTTCAGATTGGCTTCTTTCACTTAGTAATACAGAGCACAGTTTTTTTTATTTTATTTTTTTGTAACTCGTTTTGTTTATGAGATTTATTCATTTGTTACACATAGCAATAGTTTTTTTCCACTTAATACAATATAGTATTTCATTTTATTATTATAACACAATTTATTTATCCAATCAGCTATTGGGTTGAACATTTAGGTTCTTTTCCGTTTGTGGCTATTATGAATAGTGCTACTATAAATATTCTTAAATATGTTTTGTTGAACATATATATGTATAAATTTCTGTTGGGTATATATCTAGGTTGGATATATATCTAGATTGCTGGGTCTTGGTGCATATAGGTTAAGCTTTACTATTAGAATTCTGTCAAATAGTTTTCTAAGCTGCTTATATTGATTTATACTCCCACTGGCAGTATATGAGAATTCCAATCGTTTCAAATCCAATTGTTTCCATTTGTTCTCTCAAAAATTGGTATTATTTTTCTTTTAAATTTTAGTCATTTTGATTAAATGTACAATGGTATCTCATTGTGGTTTTAATTTGCATTTCCCTCATGGCAAAGAGAATTGTGTATCTTTTTATATGGCTTTTGGACATTAGAATGCCCTTTCTTACAAAGTGCCAGAGGAATATTTTATCTTATTTGATGACCTTCTAATTTACAGCAAAATTTACCTGTTGTAACAAGTGAAACTATACATCGACATATAATGAACAAGCTAATAATCTCATTCTTCTCATATTATTTTTCTTGAGGTTTCAAAGGTATTCTCCAAAACAGCTAATAGGGTAAGAGTTAAGACCATGTAGTCTGGAGCTGTTCAGCCTTATTTTGAGTACTGGCTTGGTTATTTCTGAATTGAAAACTCTCAGCAAGTTATTTAACATCTCTATTCCACAGTTGCCTAAACTGTGAAATGATGATGACAATAATAGTGTCTGCTTTATAGAATTGTTGCAAGAAATAATTTAACATATGTATTATATATTATATATGTCATATGTAATATACAATATGTATATATTATATATAATATATATATAATACTTAAAATAGTACCTGGCACACTATAAGCAAGCCCTACATTTTTTGCTACCATCAGTATTATAATAGACTCTTCTAATGTTTTTACAAATTAAAACTCTTACCTGTACAGACACAGTAATATTAGCTTATTGATTTTTTATGGTTATTTAGAAAATTACAGAATAATTAAAACAATCTTTAGAGACAGTTGGACTATGTTCTATTGGTCCCTTTGCTTTACTAATATGAATTTTTGAATGGAAGTTTGAAAAGACAGAGCCTCAGAGCAAAGCTCATTTGAAAAAATGTACATTGTCATTGTAATCTCCTAGATGGAAATAGTTAATGTGACTGGTCATTCATCTGGCTTATTTATATTATGTCGATAACAAGAGAAGAGATATTTGTGGGGAGATCGCATACCTAAAAACCTCATGTACTTAGAACACATCCCAAAGCAGTAAACAAAACAAAACAAAACAAAAACAAACACAAAGAAAAAACTTACTACAGCAAACCCAAACCCTTTGAACAATCAGAATCAGAAGCCCACAGAGTCACGAATGTTTATACACTTTTCTCAGAGGAATAGGTCCCAATCGGAAGGGAAGTATTCTTTACTTGGGCAATCTTGGTGGGTTTTTTGTTTTGTTTTGTTTTCAAATCTATAGCAGCAAGTTACCAGTGGGAGGCAGACTCAACAAGGCTGGCAAAGATGTAGAAAAGCAGATTTAAAAGTAATAATAATAATAATAATAATAATAATAATAATAATAATATTTTTTAGCCTTGAATTTGCACCTGTACTACAGATCTGTATTTCTAGCAGCTTTTTGTTTTTAAACTTCTTCATGTGGTTAATTGACCAGTCACTTAAAATGCAACGCATTTCAAATTGTACTCATCGTTTTCTCTTTTCCTCAAACCAGCTTTTCCTTTTGTGCTTCCTCATCTTAACTAATACACCAGCATTTCCTTAGGCAGCTAAGCTAGAAACTTCAGGTTTACTTTATTATTATTATTATTATTATTATTATTATTATTATTATTATTCATTTCCACACTCCTCTAAATGGTCATTAGCCTGATTGATTATATCTCTATAATGTTCTGGAGTAATAATAACTAACATTTATCTGATACACATATGCACATACACACATAATCTAATGAATCTTCAAATAATAACCTATTTTATAGATGGAGAAAGAAAGGCATGTAGAATTTCAGCTTTTCCAGGGTGACACTAGCAGTAAGTCACAAAGACAGGGTCTGAAGCAGGTCCATCTGACTTTAAAGTTTATGGGATCGGTCTCTTTGCTGCCATACTGCATACTGGAATCCATGTTCTAATTGCCTTTTTTTTTTTTTTTTTTGCTGCCATAGCTTAAATTTAGGTCTTAATATTTGCTTGAACTTTTTCACTCCTGAGAAATGCCATGCATATAAGGAGGTGCTGAGGGCAAATCTTTCTACTTTTTAAAACCCGTTCACACCTTTGTGGCATTTCTGGCTGCTCTCATCTCTTGGAGTGACCCTATTCAGACAACCTCTCTGGACCATTGACTCTACTTCCTTTGTACGTCATCCTTTGGGTCTTGCTTGGCTCCATGGTCTGCAACTGCAGGCCCATCTCTCCCCAGGCCCATGTTCCAGAATTCTAGTAGAAATCCTGGGCTTCCCACTTATTTGGGAGGGGAGGTCAACTAGTTGCAATGGAGTCTTAATGGTCCTCTCCGCCTCATTCTTTCCCTCTTCCTGGTCCAACTGGAGTTATCTTAATTTTTGTTTTCCTAAATGATAAAAGAGCTAATATTTTATATTGTGCTTTTTTTTCTTCTTATAACAATAACTTATGTTTTTTGGTCTAGAACTTTACAGTTTATAATACAGGCCCACAAATTCTTTCTAATATGTCTTAGGGGTACAGAAATAAGAATATAATTTGCATTATATTTCCCGAAAGTTGCTTTGAAACTTAGTGAAAGACAATTTTTTCTTTGTGTGAGATATCTGAACATAGATATTTACACAGTCTTAACTAAGACTTTGCTATAATTCACAATACTAATGTTCACTTGAGTAATAAATTCCGTTTTCATTATTTATTTTTTTAAAAAAGCAAACAACTGGCTTTGGAACCAGATCAGGGTTTCTCAACCTTGAACCTATTGGCATTTTGGGCTTGATGATCTTTTGTTGTTGGGGGCTGTACTGTGCATTGCAGAGTATTGAGCAGCATTCCTAGTCTTTCCCAGTGTATGACAGTAGCATCTTCCCCCAACTAGCTGTGACAACCAAGAACTTCCCGACATTGTTATGAGCCAAATTATATCCCCACTCCCACTGACAAAAAAAGTTTTATGTTGAAGTCCTAGCCCTCAGTAATTCAGAATGTGATTATATTTGGAGATAGGGTCTTTAAGATGTAGTTAAGTTAAAATGAGTTGATTAGGGTGGGCCCTATTCTGATATGATGGGTGTGCTTATAAGAAGAGGAAATTTGCACATAGAGAGGGACAGAGGGAAGAAGGCAACCATCTACACACCTAGGAGAGAGGCTTCAAAAAACCCCAGCCCTGGTGAAACCTTGGTCTTGGATGGCTAGCTTGCAGAACAGTGATAAATTGCTGTTATTTAAGCTACCCAATCTGTGGTGCTTTGTTATGGCAGCCCTAGGAAAATAATGCACAGACATTGCCAAATAAATGTCCCTTAGGGTCAAATTGCCCCTGGTTGAGAATCACTGAACTAATAGTACTCATGGATTAGACAAAGGAAACTATTAATTTTGTCTTTTGCAATGTCAGAGAACTTATTCCAATGATTTCTTTTTTTTCAAAAGAGGGAATTTAAAAAGACCTTTCCTTCCCACTCCTCCTTCACACTGTAAATACCTTTTAGCAGATAATTTCATTACTTTATTATTGGACAATGAAAATATAAAAATAGAAAGCAGAGCAAAAGATTGTAAGTTATGCTTATATAACCCAGGGAGTGACTCTGGGGCTGTGTCATTGAGTCTCTTAAAAAATTTCGGGCCTGTGGTTGCAATCGGTGGTTCCATAATAATTACACAGAAAAGACCTCCGAGGCAATATTTAAAAAAAAAAAAATCTTCCAAAAGCTTTCATTAAAGAAAGAAA
This sequence comes from Rousettus aegyptiacus, assembly GCF_014176215.1. NCBI lineage: Eukaryota > Metazoa > Chordata > Mammalia > Chiroptera > Pteropodidae > Rousettus > Rousettus aegyptiacus. The sequence goes on from NW_023416295.1 coordinate 115,407,286, forward strand.
ACCTATTTTATTTCACCTGGCAGAAATTCCTATTGTTTTTCCTGCCCTATAAGATAAACGAGATGCTGAAATATCTTGCAGTTAACGTAGTGTGACTGTGCGATCCTTTCATGCCAACAGGACGAAATCTTTCTCTCCCATGTTCCATCTAATATTCCAAAGCACACACAAAGGCTCTGAGATATTATTAAAAAAAAGTGGATCTAATCCATCACCTTACCCTATTCCATGGGCTCAAAAGGCCTTTGCTGCTTGCCCATTATCTGCAGAATGGAGACTAGGTATTGTAATCTAGCTGGGCATGAGGAAAAGAAAATGGGTTATAGGTTTAGAAAAGAGGCCAGAATCTCAAATGATGGTTCTGTCACCATGCCTCTGTTAGACTTTTTCACTTTTATGCTTTTGAGGCCTTAACTTCCTAAGGTTCTATTGTAACATCTATGTCATGGTGCCATGTGAAGATTAAATGAGATAATGTAGGTGCACATCCTTAGCTCCGTGTCTGGCACTGACAAGGGCTTCGCTGGTTGTTAGCTGAAGTCTCATCATCTGGTCTCAATCCGCTGCATTAGGTTTACCTCCCTTTAAACTTTTCCAAATAGGTTATATTCCAATCACATCAAACTGCCTTTTATTTTCCCAGCGTATCCTGAGGTTTTGCCTTTTCGATTGACATGAGAAGTATATTTCTAGTGAACTTTCTCTTCAAGGGAAGGGATTTGGAGGAAGCTTGTCCTGTGGTTTCCTGCTCCCAGGCTTTGTAAGAGCTATGCAGACTAGAGAAACTGCATGTCAAGTGCCTGGCACAAGGCCTTGTCTAGAGGAAGCAGTCGTCATCTCCTCTTAGTCACATCTGCCTGCCTAGATCCCACTCATTCCTCATTTCTAAGTGCTCTCCCATTTCCTGCTTTCACTCCTGGCCCCCTCCATAGAAGCTCCACATGGCAGCCAAACTTAGCTTTTCAAAACAAAACTAGATAATTCTCTAGCACTACCTGAAATCCTCCAATGGATTCCCGTTTGCTTTAAGATTAAATCCAAATGCCTTGGCGTGGCTGACAAGGCCTCGAATGATCTGGCTCCTGCCTGAATCTCCATCCTTATCCTTATTCACTCCCCTGGCTCATTCCACTTAGGTGATACCTGCTGCCACGCAGTTCCTCCTACACCCCAAGTGCTTTTCCTTCTCAGGCCTTTCCGTGCTTTTACCTATGCCCACAAGGCCCCTTGGCACTTTGCCCTCCCTTCCAAGGGCTGGCTCCTCTTCGTTCTTAAATATCACTTTTTCACATAAGTTCTCTTGAACTTCCAATCCAGAATAGGTTCTTTCCCACCTTTCCCTGCTCTTCTTCTCACCTCCCCCACCCGCTTCCTCCCACACTTTCCTCCCAAACCTCCCACCACCATTCTTTTCCCTTAGAATATTTTGTGGTCACATTTTTATTTACTTCCCTGTCTTCCTGTCTTGAATGCCACGAGGGCAGGGATGTGTTAAATCACCAGCTTTCAGCACAGATTCTGGCACATGGTTGACAATCAATAAACACTGTTGTTGAGTGACTGACCAGCTGAATGAATACCGCATTCTCTGGCATTATTCCTTTCCTTTCTTATTTCTAGGAGGATTATTTTTACTCGGTATGTTTCTGTGGGTCTCGGAGGATAGTATAGCAAATGGATTAAGGAATACTGTGTCTTCCTTGTATTTCCTTTAAACAGTTGGCTAAAATGTACTTTTTAAAATAACTCTACTATAAGTGCTAATTTATCAAAAAGATATTCATGAACAATGGACAGGAAAAAATTCAAAGAACCCAATAAATCTCACTGACTCATTTTTGATTTAGTTTCTAGTTGAATAAAGGAAGATATAGAAACATGATTATATTTCAAACTCAAATGGGGCATAAATTCTATTCCTATTTTGCTTTTGAATAACATGTGAACCTGCATAGTTACATAATTTTCTCCCTAAATCGACTTTTTTTCTCCCATTAAATAGAAGACTCTTTTCTGTTCTTACCCCCGCAATCTGGGAAATATAAATGCACTATTTATAAAACATATTCTGAAATCCTTTGAAGTGCCTACAGTATACATACTTAATGAGCTCTTGTTATTTTTACAATGATTTTAAGCCTTCTAAACTCAAAAAAAATAATAGAAACAGAAATGTAATTATCCTAAAGAACGAAGTGTAATTATCCAAGTGAACGAAGTGAATTCAACTACCCAAGAGTTTAATTTAAATACTTTTTTCTTTAAATTAAAATAATCCTATGGCTTGCATTAGGAAGATGAGAGACAAAAAATTTCTCCATGTTGCAGTGGCACTTTTCAATTATTCTATGGAAATAATTTTCCAGCATAATGTTTGTGTTCATTTCAGTCTAGAGCTGATAGACCACCTCCAAAGAGACACTATTCAGTTTCAGATAGTTTTTCCATTCAATTTAACCAATATTCCAGTAGAGGGAGCAGAGTCAACAATTAAAGAGAGATTTAAAAAAACTTAGACACTCAACAGCAAAAAGACCAAATGTTAAATTAATTTGAGAAATACATAATTTTAGCCACCAATAATATGGTTTATCTATTTATATTCCCAGGTATTGATATCATAAAGGCAATTGTCTGCCTTTCCTTAACATCTGCTATGAAACATTCATTTATATGATTATAAGTGCCTCAAGAGTCAATAAGTCACTGATGAACTTTCAAAAACAACTAAAGGAGTAATCACTCATTGTTATTGGTTAATGAGTTACAAAGTTTAAGAAAATGTAGAAATAAGTATAACATCTAGAGTCTTTTAGATGAAGTCTGACTACATATATATATATATTTTTTTGAATTTCAGATTTTATATATATATGTATATATATAAAGTCTGAAATTCAAAATGTCAGTGAAGCTACATCAAATGTCAGTGTAAGCTACATCAAATGCATAATCATTAACTGAGAAAAAATGGAAGAGTAAAAACTGTGCAAACCTTAAAAAAGGGAAAACCCGTGCTTATATCTTTACAATAAATCTTGTTAAAGGAACTGAATCACATGTGGGAACTCAACAAGTCCTTATTGATGATTAAGCTAAAAGAGTAACAAAGGCAAGGAATTGTACCAGCCGGGAGGAAGTGAGTTTACAAATCTTACTACAAATTAAACAGTAAGAAATAGAGCTCTAACACTCATGGAAACTTACCATTAGTTGTCACATTGCCAATTCCAGCTGCCCTGGAATGGCTTATGCCCAGCTCGTATGGTTGTGTGTGGCAGTCCTATTTACTATGTCCTTGAAGTTCAGTGACATGAATGGAGGCCATTATAAAAAAAAAAAAAAAATCCCAGGGCAGCTCGTGGTATAAATTATCAGTGACAAGTTAAGGATTTTATCCATTAATACGCTACTGCATAGTTTTAAATGTGTTTTCATAAATATGAAACTTTATTATTTGAATTTACTTTCTACAATTAAAAATAAATTTTATTTTAGGTCAAAGTGATTATATGTATGTGTGTGTATACATATACACAGATATTTGTACCTATATACCTATATATTATAATATAATACAATATCTAATATGACTTAAACAACTATAAACTTTATAATGAAGAAACAAATACAAAAACAAAAACTAAGCCACCAGGCCCCTCTCCCACTCCTTCCATCCCTGATTCATACTTCCCAGTGACAACCATTTGTACCTCATGTCCAGAGTCTCTCAAGGGTCATTCTCCTTAGACTGTAACTTTCTAGCCTTCTATGAGGGTGTTTGTGGTGGGAGTTTGGGTGGTGAGAAGATGGTCGTCTGGCTGTGTAAGCTAACGAGATGTTTCACTGCTTATTACTAAGACTTTCAATAATGCTTAAACCTTCAAAAATACCCTTTTCTAGGATTTTGCATAAGAATCGCCTTGCTTCTTGACATATCCTATACTGTATCTTTGCTAAGTCATTTCACAAATTTGTTAACAAATCCTGTCCATTATAATTGTCTCTTCTGTTCTTTTTGTCTTTGTAGGTTTCTGCTTTTTAAATGATTTTTTCTGCCACTTGAGATAAACATGTGTTTAATCTGCTATGTGTTTCTGACATTTTTCTTAAGCCAAAACCACATACCAATTATTCAGAATATCTACTTGTTTTAGGTATGAGGTTTTATTTTTCTGATTCATACCAGTCTGATTAAAAATAGCCACAATATATTATTTATATGGCTTTGTTCCTAGTTACACTTTGGGACTTTAGTTCTCAATAAATTTTTCTCCTAAATTATTCTGGAAGCTGGGACGACTCATCTGTATGCCAAGAACTTGTTCTTTTGGCCACACTATGTATCTACTGTTGACCCCTCCTCCTTCTGCCCTGCCTTGCTGTGGTGATGCTATTAGTGATCAGCCAATGGTGCCCTAGATGATCAACCTAGGCATTTTCCACCTGAGGCTAAAATGTATCCAGGGCTCTATTGGTACCGCCATCACCAGTGCTACCACCATTGCCAATGCCGCTGCTCTCGATCCCAATTTTTACGGCTGGGCACAATTTCTTTTAGATAATTCCTAGGAGGATTCTGGGTCCTCTGTGTAAATAAACCCTTTCTGCTTGAATCCCAGAATAGAGACAGCAGACAGCCTGGCACAAGTTAAGTAATTTACCCGGAGTGATCCTGCTTGTAAGTCTGTATGCTTCCAAAGAACATGTCTTTAAATGCTACATGTCCAGAAAGATGTCAACACATTTCCCATTAGTTGGGGAGGGCATCTTGAAGGAGATGAGATTCTAATAGCTTTTTTTTTATTGTCAAAAGAAAAACAGTAAGGTAAGCTGGGTATTCAGAGGAAGTGTTTGGTGTTCCATCTGCTGGGTTGGGTAACTTTTTGTTGTCCACCTACTTATCTGGCTGACTGGAGTGCCCTATCCTTCTCATGTTAATAATGAGTCCCCTCTGACCTTCTGCTCAAAAAGAACAACCTTTCTAAATAGAAGAATCCTGTGTTTCAATGACATATTGATGATTTTTCGATCTTATTAGCATCTCCACACTAACTCTCAAGGTCCCAAGGTGGGAGTAAAATGACCAAGGAGAAAATGAGATGTACAGAATACTAGAAGTTTCTTAGTCCTATGATATCTAATATAAGTCCAATCTCCCCTTAAAATCCATCCTAGATCTTAGCTGGTTAGGAATTAATTTCTTCTTCCACCAAACTCTCAAAGAACATTCTTTTTACTTACAATAAACAGTTAGTCATAATGTTCTTACTATTACTGTGTTCTAAGAGGCAGCTAACACTTAAACTGAGTCTTAGAGGGATGTGTCAGTTTAGATAAAGGGAGGGTTGAGAGAAGGAAGAGCATTTCTGGTAGAAGAACAGCATGCACCAAAGTGTCAGGGCATAAGAGAGCAGGCTGTTCTCCAGAAACTACAAATAGGTTGGCTTAATTGAATGGGAAGTGCTTCTGTTGCAACTAGACCCAACATAAGGCCGGAAGAACATCAAGGGCCAGAACCAGACCAAGCTGGCCTCATATGTCGTGTTGAGAAGCTAAGACTATCCGGGAGCCTCTGAGAACCACTGCAGGATTTTAAGCAGAGATATGACATCATCTTTGGGTTTAGTAGATCTCTTGGGTGTTAGTTCTTTTTCTTTTATTTAAAGACTTAAAGAGGGAGTGATGTATTAGTTTTGGATATTGCATGGTATATATTAGTTTATTTTCTCTCTTTCTTGATAGCGAGCATTAAATTTTGGTCATTTTTGTGCATATTCCATATCAATTTTGAATTAGACACACTAAGAGGCTTAAATTAGAACAATTCTTCACACGTTCTTTCTTTTGTGGTCAAGCAATCTTCCTAGATGCATTCTTAGGAGACTTATACGTCTGCTAGCCTCAGACCGGCTGTAAGAAACTTCTTGAACCCTTCTTGCAATTCCAATTAGTCATAGATCAAAACAATAATGTGGACAGATTAAAGCAGAAGCCCTCATGCTTTATTTCTTAATATCATCTGTCTTTGCTTTGAAAAGCACACCAACGGAATCTTCTGCATCTGTACACCCCAAAGGCAATTTAATCTCCCTTGGCCAACATTAAAGCTTTAAAGTAACTCTATGCTATGATGTATTTTTCCTCCTTTTCCAAGTTCAAGCATTATATAATTCAGTTTTTATCAGCCTTATTTGTGTAGATGGTCAGTTGCCACATTGTTTAGTTTTTAACATCATGTAAAAGAAACCTTAGATGCTTAAAGTTAAGTAAAATGATTTTTCCACAAAATGTCATTTGAAACTGGATATAAACAAGGACATAATCTAGAGTCTTGTAACATATGTTGCTTTGTAATATTTTTACAAATCTAGTATTTTGAAAGATTTTGGAAGTAAATCTCTCATTTGCAAATCTTAAATGCAAAAAACAACTTCTCAGCACTTACTGGATCAATTTTAGAATGAATATCCCATAAATGTGATTTTCCGCCTAAATTCAGTCTTATCTTTAAAATGCCTACTATTATACTAAATCGCAAATATTAATTTATAAGCAAAAAAGAGTAGAATTGCTTTTGTTTGTTGAATAGTAACTGTTTAATTCTTTAAGTATACATAAGAAACACTTGTAAGCAAATAGATTATTAATTTTAATGATTAAACCATTTGCATTGCCAGTAAAAAAATAAAATGCCTAAATTTTTTCAATGTTAAAATTTCATACAGAAGTCTTTAAATATTTGTATTCTATACTTTAATACCTTCTTAAAAAGAATTTAAAATGTTCTTGGTTGTTCGTGGTTGCCATTATAAAAACATCAGTACCTGTGCTGGATGACCTTTTGAAACTATTGAGTGAGGTCTGGTAGGGTTCCTTATCTGCACATCAAATGAAAGCAGATAGATTTGTTTTATTTTGGGGGTCTAATTTGGGAATTCTTTCTCCTTTACAATGATTGGATTATTAGTTCATAAATCCTGCAGTCATCAATGAAAAGCGAAAGACTTCTTGGTGAGTAGCTTTTATATAATTGTAACATAATCAATATGCACTCAGAAGCTAAATAATCAAGTTTATCAAGATTATATGTAAAAAAAAACAACAACAAATAGAATGTGAAAGAGAGTCAAAGCCTTCTTTTTAAAGAGGCTTTAGTGTGTGGGATTTGTACCGTAATATTTGACACTGAGAGTCCTATTACATTTCTTGGCTCTGTTTTAAGAGGCTGAAGTTTAGAAGACTGACTCTGGCGAAAGTGAGTTACTCATCTCCAGGTATGACACAGACTCTTTAATGGTTGCAAAGGAACACAAGTTATATCACTTTAGGGTCTGAAGATATATGTAACTGTTTTAGAATTTCATTGGTTTCATATAATAGAATAACATGAGTAATCTGTTAAATTGGATAATCATATTCTGAAAATTAAGAATGACTCAGGTTATCACCCCCAATTTACCCTTCTTTTTAAATTAAATCTTAAAAACATTTTTAAACAAATTAAACAGATATGACAGTGGAAACTAATAAAAACTTTATTTTTCAGTCTCCCTTTGGAAACTCAGCTTGTCATATTAATTCATTTAAAATCAATTCATTCATCATTCAAAAATTAATAATGAACATTTGTAAAAGTGTTGAATAAATGTTAATTTACAAACATGTTATGTAATTTCCCTTCAAGTCATAATTCACTCACTGATATACTCATTTATTGATGTGACCAACATTTATTGAGAATCATCTATGTGCCAGACCCATGAAAAATGCCGGGAATGCAAAATCCAATAAGACATGGACACTGTTGAAATCGTTCAGACTAGATTGTAACCTCTTTGATGGCAGAGATTTAGCGAGAATTAAAAACAAATATCATTATGCTCATATATGAATTATTTATAATATAGTACATGAAGCTTCAACCAATAGATTCATTGAATACTCTCGGAGAGAAAGAATTTAACCTAAATCATGATGTTTGCTCTCAAATGTTCCAAGTGAATTCTGCTAGCCCCTTAGGATTAGTTTTGCATTGTCCTTTTTGATCATAGGATGTGCCTTGTACAATCAACTTGTGCTGTGGTATGTGTATGCCATGTGTAACACATTTTTTGCTACTGACTACAATGATTAAAGTCAGATGTTATAAACACTCGTTTAGCCAGTTATTCTTGATAGTGTCATAATGCTGGTGTTGAGAGACGAGGATCTCACCCTTGTGGCACGGACCCCCCAGGTCTATACTTTCTCAGGTTGTATTTGTTTAACAGCATTCTTGAGACCTAGGCTGTGCCTAGTTTTCCACTTCAAAAGAATATTTCTTATTGTAAAATCTCAGACAAGACAGGAGGGCCTGTTGTGAAAGTCTGATGTAGGAGATGTGTTTAAATAAGGAAAGCAATGTGGAGCCCATCATGTCCATTCAGGCAGATCTCTTTCTGGGCTATCACCTTATTTGCTGGGTATGTATATATGGGCACAGTTGCACATGGAGAGCCTGGTGTACTGGCAAGGCACTGACCTGGGGGTCAGATGCCTTCCATTCTGCCACTTTTAAGGCATGGCATCTTGACCGAGTTACCCTTTCTGTGTATCTTTTTCTTTGTCTATAAACTGGAGATAATAGTAGTAATCTCATAGGGCTGTTCTGAGGATTAAATTGCAACATGATGTGTGTATGCATGAATTTTATTATAAATTTCCTATAGTATAAAGAGGATGGCATATTAACCAAGATTAGATATGTGAAAGAACTTAGATAGTTAATATTATAAGTATACTAAATGTCATTTTTTTCCTCATGATTCAGAATACATAGTCTTTTAGCAATAATGATAGCTAATATTTTTGGAGTGTTATGTCACAGGCATTGTGCTAGGCATATTCAGTCTTCGTGATGGTCTCTTGTGGTGTGCACTGCTATTACGCCTGTTTTACAGAAGAGAAACTGAGTCATAGAGGAGCTAAATATACTGTCCATGATCACTTGCTGGCAAATTGTGGATGATTCAAAGCCAGGTAATCTGACTTAGAGCCTTCTCTCTTAAAAAAAAAAGTTATTGAAATATAATTCACATACCATACAATTCACCCATTTAAAGTATACAATTCAAAATTTTTGATATAGTGACAGAATTGTGCGACAATCACCAAAATCTAATTTTAAAACATTTCATCACCGGAAAAAGAAACCCTATGCCCACTAGTCACTAACTAACAGCCTCCAACCACCTTAACCTTAGGTAACTACTGATCTACTTTCCGTCTCTATAGATTTGACTATTCTGGACCTTTCATATACTAGGTTTATTTGTGTTGTATTATGTATCAGCACTCCATTCCATTTCATTACTAAATAACATTTCATTGTGTGGATATATCACATTGTATTTATTCATCCATCAGTTTATAGCCATTTGTGTTGTTTTCATATTTTGATAGAGCCCTCAGTCTTACCAATTAAGCTAGACTGCATTATTTCTATATAATATACTGCACTATTATTAAGGTTTTGGTTATTAATTATCCTGCCTTGTTTGCCTTCCAGATAAAAAGAATGTGCTAATTCATTAAATATTTATTGAGCAAATACTATATTCCACACAGGTATGTCAGAGATCTAAACAAAAACCCCATCTTCATGGGGTTTACAGAAGAGGAAGAGATATATAATTTAAGAGGTACAGAAGAGGTAAGTACTCTCATAAAGATATAACCAAGATATCGTGAAAACTCAATGGTGGGGGAACCCTAATTCAGCCAAGGAGAGTATGGAAAGATGGGTAAAATAATGGGATAGAAAGGTTTCCTTGAGGGGTGGCCTAGTGCTGAAACTTGAGGGATAAATCAGAATGCTAGAGATGGAGAAGACTGAGGAAGACAACCTAGGCAGTAGAAACAAAACATGCTCTGCAAGGGAGCCCAGCTTGTACTATGCATGGCTCGTTATGATTTGCCATGAGGTGTACATGAAATAGTGGAGGAAGCTGAACCTGCCTGGAGATAGGAGTGGGAGAAAGATTATAGTGGGATTTATAGGCCAGGCAAGGAGTTTGGATTTTATTTCAAAACTCTGTTTCCCAAATCATTCACTCATTATTTTGCCATAGAAGGGCAGTAACTGAACTATTCTTTTATATTCTTTTGTATATTTGTATATATGCTTATGTGTACCTATATAGATGTACCTAGAGATTTATAATAATTGGTTCAGATTACCTATGTAAGTTCAATAAAAATGAAAAAGTTCTATAACTACCTATAAGTTGAAAACCAGTACCACCAGTCATAAATAGAAGGAAACTGCTAAAGCATTCTAGCTGGATTCCAAGTCAAACTGAGCCTGAGGCTTGTCTTCCTTTTGATGGGAAGACAGTTCAGTGGTGAGAAGAGGAGTATTAAAGGAAAACTAGCCCTAACTGGGACTTTCTCATTGATGAAGCCAGAAGGTTGAAAGGGGCTTGAAAAGGGAGTAACTTGCCCACTATGTGATGAGATGTTTCAGATTATGTAACCAAGTACCGATGCTCAGCTACTGCTGGTGGTATGGGTCCCCCAGGAGTCACTGAAGGGTTTTTAGCAGAAACATGTGTGGGATTAGGATGATATTTATAGACAGATCACCCTGGTGGTAACCTGTGGGATGAACTGGAGGACAGAGTGGAGAGGAGACCGTTCCGATAATCCAGGTGAGAAAAGAGGAACAGAAGTGGGTCATCTTTGCTGGTACGTGTGTCGTGCAATGTTAATGTGGTTATAGGCGAGCCTTCGTTAGGCTCTAACTTTTAAAAGAAAGAGCAGGAAAATGACTACTAGGCTTTTGAGCTGCTGCTGAGAGGGATTTGATGCTCATGTGTCCAAACCCTTCCTTCATGGCGCTGGGCCTTTAATTGTTATCAAGGCAGTTAAGTGGCAGCATTTCTTCCTTGGTTTGGAGGAGGTGTGGCTGACTGAAGTGAGCCAAGAAACCAGCTCTAAGCCTTCATGTGTTTATCCTCTCAGCTTCCACTTCACTGGATTTTCTCAGTTTCTCCGCTCTGACCTCACCCACATCTCCTGCCCCTCTCAGCTGCTTTGTGTCAGTGTCGCTTTCTGTCAGATCACTGTCAGCAACCCAGGGAAATGGGCAAACAAGGCCAGAGCAGGCGGCTCCTGAGCCCGCCGGCACCCAGGGCAGCAACAGGGCAACTAGGGTCTGACAGGCCTCGCCCAGCACAGAGTGACTCATCCAGCTCCCTGGGGATCAGTCAAGAAGACAGGAGGAGTCATCCCGTTTATGAAATCACCTCAAGATTTCACTGAAGTGAGTAGAAGAAGGATGAGAAAGTATAAAGTGGAGCCAATTCTAATCCCCATTGCGACTGGGTAATATTTTAAAATTGTGTTCAGATTTTTACCCTATGAAGAAATGTTTTGAATATAATCTTTTTGGAAACGTGTTGCTCTTCGAGCTGAATAAAATTTACCTGGGCCAAAAACCCATGGCATAGTGCACAGAAAAATGAATGTGGAAGGAAAATGATGCCCATATTCATGAAAATCTGATTTAGAAGGTATACGTAGCTGTGACCCTCTAGTAGTCTAACATAGTCTATACATTGACATAAAAACTAAAACAAAAAATACACCTTTAAAAATACACCTTTAAAAATACACCTTTAAAAAGCATTAATTGCATATTTGAATGATGCTACACCAAACTTTCAATATTGGGGGATTATTTATAGCTCCTATATAAATAGAAAGGTAATTGAGAAAGATGCTCTATATGCAGAATTGTCTGGCAAAGAGCTGGTTTAATTCTCATTGACAAAAGTATGGGTACCTTCTGAACATAGACATCTATTGGAGGAAGGCTTATGGTGTTTTCCTGATCCACATGTTTTAGGAATTCAGTGAAGATATGGGGGGGGAGGGGAGGCAGAAAAAGGTAGGAAAGAGAAAACTCAACAACATGTCTATACACCTAAAAACCAGAGGCTACCACAGCGATCCTTCAAAATCACCTTCTTTAGAGGGAAGATTTCCTTTCAGTCCTTTTCAAAAGCATATGGCTGGCTTTGAAAGCTTAAGTGGCATTTGTCGACCATCAGTAAATCTTTAAAATTGTTTCTGCAAATAGGCCAACTCAGTTTCAGCTTCTCCCATTAATCTTTAGGGAGGACCACTGAAGACTTTCAGAGCCTAGAGAATGCCTTGATTAAAAGGCTCATTCAAGAGCAAAGGCTTTAGCATTCACCTTGGGTACATAGTCATTTCTCCAGGGTATTCACAGGCTGTTATTTCAACTCTGCAATTGTGCCCCAAACAAGACGTTTTTGCCACAAAGCTTTGAGTAGAGACATTCTTTAGTGAATTACTGAAATCTTGCCCTTCTATTTGTCACAGCTTGTTATTTTTTATCAAGTGTAATCAGTTCAAATAGGAGCCTTCGACTGACAACTTCATAATTGTTACTATTTAAAACAGACATTTTATTTTATTTTTCCAAGTGTACCAGTAGTCCTGCTCAAACTACATGTACCTGTCTTAGGTACTGTCTTGCTTCCCAGTTCGTCATTTACAGCATAGCTTCTGGCAATTAAACATAGAAGCCAATTAAAATAGATGAAGGCTAAAGCATTAAAAATATATGATTGCCATTTTTAACTTTCACAGTGTGTAATGAAATTAATCTACTTATCTCACATTAATATTATATAATTAATGTTCCTTGGTCTATATAATATTTTTAAAAGCATTTATTTCACCTTTATAGAAATACTGTGAGAATTCATAAGAACTCAGATAAGGCTCTGGAAAATCTTTGGAAGTAGCGATGCTATACAAATTTAAACAATAAAATACTTCTTTGGATTTTCATGAGGTTAAAGTCGACCTACTTAGGGATTTTACCTGAGGTTCATCAAATGACAACCAGACCTAGATACCCAAGAATGCCTTTAAAAATTTTAGCATTTTCATGGAAATGACATGAACAAGATAAGTAGTTTCCAGGCACAATATTCAGAATTATAGCAACAAAAATTACGGTCCGTGGTGTTCTCATGCAACATACCAAATTCGTGTCAATTATTCTAGTCTTTCAGGTTCAATGGAAAATCTCAGCTTTGATCTCTACCATCATCCCAAGATATTTTTTGTTGTTACTAATTATCACTGAAGTTACACGCAAATTTCTCTCTCCTTAGGAAGGAACATTATTAACTGGCAAACAATCAAAAAAGCAAAACCGCTTGATTACCCCAAGAGAGATCATGGTAATCAGAGACACAGTTAAAATGACAGCCAGCTTTTCCGGATGCAGATGTTAAAAATGACAGTAAATGAGGACTGTCCAATATCTTCAGCACTGAGTCCCTTGACATTTATTGTGCCCCCAGTTCTTTAGGCCACATTCACGACAAAGGTACTTCCACATCAGATAAGTTTTGAACAATTCTTTCTCAGTTATACAATTACTTTCACCACCTTTTAAAGTAACTTTTTATTAATTAAAGCTTCATCTTTCTGAAAGCAAGTTAAAATAGTCACCACAGCTGATATTAAGGCAAAGTTCACATTTGGAAATTCTTCTTAAAGTGCTGGGGAAAACATAGGCTTTGGAATCAGGCAGACTTCTTTTCAGATCCCTTCTCTCTATTTTTATTAGGTTTATGACCTTGGACAATCCCTTAACTTCTCTGATGTTCTTTATTTATAGAATAGAAATAACAAATCTCACTGGTTTGATATCAGGAGTAAATAAGATAACATACGGGAAATCTGGCACATCATAAATGGGGGCTATTTTTGTTAAAAAAAAAAAAAGACAACAACAAAATCTGGTCTCCATTATTTTCCTTTTTGCCTTCCTCATTCTCCAAGTATTCATACCCTGCCCCAAATAACTATTTTGGTAACTCTCATTATCACTCCAGGTTCACTGCAATGTTAGAATCGATTCATTCTCCTTATTTTCAAGGAGGACGTGTTGCCAATTTCACTAAATAATAGCTCCCCAAAGAGCCACAGTTATGTTCCTATCTCCTCAGTTTCCTTAAATTTGGAAAATCTGAAAATGACAACCAGACCTAGATACCCAAGAAAGCCTTTAAAAATTTCAATTCCATATAACTTGCCAGATCTTCCTTAGATCCTATTAGTAAAAGGCCAGAGCAGAGAGGAAATTATTAATCACATGTAGCATCCATTTTGGGATTTTTGGCAGGTAACCCAAATGCAAAATAGTATCATTGTGAATCATAGATATAGAACATTTTTTGTATTATTCTCCTTTTATCCCCAAAATAAATAGATTATTTTTATTTAATCCACTACATTCACTTTCTATTTCTTCATTACCTTTTCATTCAGTTTAAAGGAGTCAACGCAAGATGATTTCTCTCTTCATGATATCCTCATTTTCATACCATCTAATATTTTACTAAGTAAGAAGTCTTGAATTACTGGAAGCTTAGTAAGAGCACCTCAATTTTTTTAAAAAAATTATTTAATAAAATAAAATCTTTGCTAAAATGAAATGAAGGAATGTTAAGTCCTTTCAGGGTTGATGATACAGAAGTAACATAATTTCATAATCCTCCTTGCTCCTTCAATTCTCCTCTTGATTCATAAAGAAGGATTAAACCAGTATATTTTGTCTTCATTAAAAAAATACAAACAAAACACTGTTCTATTCAATGGATAATCCGTATAGCAGTCTGTCTAGATGCTTTAATTCATGACTTTCTACTTCTACATAAAGGCACAGGAATCACTCAAGTACACCAGCCATCTAGTTGGTGGCAGCCTGCCAGTCTTCCCAGGTGCAGGGTTGGATAAAAAATTATCTCATTCTATTGAGTTCTAACAGTGTGCTAGACATTGTGCAATGGAAAGGAGCACAGAACAGGTGCAGTTACTGCCTTTCAGGAGTTCATAGCTGAAGACCAACAAAACATCTTTGCTGCTGTTGTTTCACTGAATTATTTTTATTTAGATTTTTTGAATGGTTAGGAAGTGGCCATTTGATAACCTCTGTGCTGTGGATTACCAGAGACTGCTTGTTTTCTTATTTCCAGTTAATCAGTTTATGTTACCTGAAAAGGGAGTTTTGAGGTAAGTTTCTAACAGAGGAACTGAGAAACATACTTCTGCCAGGTGTTCAATGGCAGGAGATTTACCCAACGGATACAGAAGAGAGGAAGTTTATGCAGCTGGTTAGGAGATGAACTTGAGCTAGTATGGTAGTATTCTGAGGTTCTTCTGTAACTCCTTAAGAAATCCTAGGAGACAGAGTTTTATTTAAAAGACAGAGGAGGAAAGCCAAAGAGCATAAACATTTTTGAGGATAGTCGAAATGCACAACATATATACGTATGACTAAGACGGGAAAGGAACTGGCTAGAAAGTTAGGAACCTATGGAACAGAAGATAAAGAAAATGGAGGAGGAGAAGGATTCAAGTCGGAAATAATTTTCAATATCCTATCGAGGGCTGGTCATCCTCAGAGCAGCACTGCCTCATTGTGGTAAGTCAACTCTGATGACTTTTCTAAGAAACGTGGAGTCTTCCCAGTTCTTCCCTCTTCCAGACTAAATTGTAAAGGATATTATGGTATGCTGCCATGACGCCCTAGTTCAGCACTGAATCGCTCATTCCCACAGTTAGTTAGGGCTCTATATGAGTTGCCTTGCCGAACAATTAAATTGAGCCTCCCTGCTCAGGTCACACTGTTGGGGGAGGGGGTGAGGTGGAAAGGAAGACCTACGTCCAATAACTGGTCAGCGTGAGGTATGAAGGGCCATCTTCTCCCCTTGCACAGTCCTGTGTCCTTTACTTCTCTTTCTCTACAGGTATGATCTGGAGGGCACACGCTACGAAACTTTCTGTACAGTAGCGCCCTCTTATTTGTGGTTTCATTTTCTGTGGTCTCGGTTACCCGTGTCAGTTATGGTTCAAAACTATTAAATGGAAAATGCCAGAAATGAAAATTTCATAAGTTTTAAATTGTGCATCGTTCTGAATAGTCTGATGAAATCTCTCACCGTCCTGCATCATCCCATCCGGGATGCGAATCATCCCATTGTCTAACATCTCCACTCTGTATATGCTCCCCATCCTTAGTCACTTACTAGCCATCTCTTATCATATCCACTGTTGTGGTATTGCAGTGCTCGTGTTTAAGTAACTTTTACTTTACTTAATAATGGTTCCAGCGCCCAAGAGTAATGGTCCTGGCAATTTGGATATGCCAAAGAAGACGTAAGATGCTTCCTTTAGTGAAAAAGTGAAAGTTCTTGACTTACGGAAAGAAAAATTGTATGCTGAGATTACTACGATCTATGGTAAAAACAAATCTTCTATCTTCAAAATTGCCTAATTTATAAATTCGACTTTATCATAAGTATGTATGTATAGGAAAAAGGTTTTCTGGGAAAAAGGCTCGGAGTTGGAGATTTGAGTACAGTTTCCCTTACCCACAGAGGATACATTCCAAGACCCCCAGTGAATGCCTGAAACCGTGGATATTACCGAACTCTATAGATAAAAAGGCCTCCAAACACTTTTGACATACAAGCAAGACATGGTCAAGACATTTTATATGGTCACTTGATGTACTGAAGATCACACACACATACACACATGCACATATATACACGTATATTACACATACAAAATATTATAACTCGTATATGCTAAAATTTATTCTAATAACCTATAGTGAAATAAGAAATGCAAGAGAAATGTTAATCTTTACAAGTAGAGTGAACACTTAACTTGTGTTACCATTTCCTTCCATATTATATAAATTGGTCTTGAAGCTACTTGGTCGATTAGAGATTTGAAGAGAGGAATTTATTGACATTTATTGATTACTTGCTATGTGTTAAGTGCCATCTTGAGTACTTTATAGACTCAATCAAATTCATTCTTCTATTTTACAGATGTGTAAACTAAGGTTTAGAGAGAGAAAGTAATTTGCTCAAAGTCACACATCTACTAAGTGACAAAGCCAAGGTCCTTACCCAAATGTTTGTGATACTCAATTCTAGGTAAAACTCTTGCTCGAGGCTAAGAGAGTATGCAATCGAAATCAGACTTAAGTGGCTGTCTACACCTATGCAACTGTGCACGACACAATTCTTAGAGTTATCTGATCTGGCAGTCCCTATCACCTGTGGCATTGTTCAAAAACAGATGCCCAGGTTTATTTCCAGATCTACCAAATCAGCATCTCTGGGATGATATCTAGGAATGTGAACTTTAAAAAAATCTCTGTGAGTGATTCTGATTTTTGCTCCAGTTATGAACTATTAGAGTATAAATGCATCCAAATATTTATGGAATTTTAATCTTTGGAATTTTAATCTAATCTATTGTTAAGTGCCTAAATGTGCTACAACCATAACACCGTAACCAGTGTTTTGGTTTTAATAAAATACATAACAGTTGAAATTTTTTAAAGTATGATTTTGCTTATTTGATGATTTTATACTAACTTGTAAATGCGCTACCCTAGTCCATGACATAATCAATATTAAAATTCAAGCCAAAAAAAAAAAAAATTGAGGCCCTTACAGCCTCCATGTATGATATGACCTCAACTACATTAGCTTAAGTTTGCCTTGAGGAGTGGTTTACAGGTGAGAGAACTAAAGTTATCCGAAACTATTTTAGTGACGTGTTTTCAAGCCCCGGGTAAAGATGTCGTATTTGAGGCGTGGGACAATGTTAAGGCACGATGGATCTTTAAGAAAAGGGTGGCACAGCCAAAGCTGGCAAGAGGAAGACAGACTTGGCCAAAGTACAAGGTAAGCCAGTGGGGCAGGGGAAAGGGTGAGGAGAAAATTTCAGTGATCTAAATGAGACTTACACAACTTGGATACATCATAAAAGAGGATGGTTGGTATCCACTGGGTGGAACAATTACTCCTGGCAATGGAAGAGGAGATGGTAATTGAGAAGAGCCTGAGGAAGGATTTGTGCACATGGAGATGGGAAAGTGGGACTGGTAAGAGTAGAGGTACAGAGGTAGGAGAGCAAGGAGCCAGTTTCGGAAATGGGATCTAGTCAAATTCGCTTGAATAGGAAACGCGAAGGGAAAGTGTGAACAAATAAGGCCAAAGATAAAATCACAGAATTTTAGAGCCTAGAGGAGCTTTAGCTTTAAAGTAATCTAATCTTATCAGTTTGCTCGTGATGACACTAAAGGTAAAGGAATATTAAATGACAACTGGTCAGAGGCCTGCTGACACCAGGGAAGGAACGCGCTGCAGATTCTCAGGCCTGCAGGCTTCCTCACGCGATTGCGGCAAAGCTGCGCAGGATCTGAGCTGAGCGTGGAGACCTCACGTGCAGGGCAACAGATCTGGAGCTTCCCAGTCCCTGGGTGTTGCCGCAGCTTTCTGAACCGGGAGATGACGCGATCGTTATGAAGTTTAGACAGATTAATTTGGCAGCGATGCGTGCGAGATGAGAGCAAAGTAAGGAGGGCAATTAGAAGATTGACCGTGTTTGTGCCAGACGTAGATAATAGGCTTTATTAGCCCCATTTCATAGATAAGGAAACTGAGCTTTGGACTGCGGCCAAACCCAGGGCTGGCGGATTCCAAACGTGCGGTTTGAGGCTGGAACTCTGGAGCACTCACTCGATTAGAGTGGAAGGAGGGGTGGCCTGCCGAGTCTCATGCTGCAAAGTGGTCAGGGGTGACTGAGGGCTGAGAAAAGGCCATTTGGATTTGGCAGCAGGAGGTCATTGGTGGTGTTTGAGTGAGAGTGATTTCAGTTGAATGGTGGGGGTGGCAGGCTGATTTCAAAAGGAATGAAGGAGTGTGAATGCGTGGTAATGAAATGGTGGCAATGAACACAGCCTCCTCTTTCAAGAATTTTGGCAGTGAGAGGAAGGAGAAAAAAGGGAAAAGAGTTTGAGGAAATTGCAGAACAGAGAGCGGAATCCCTTGTTCTATCCATAGAAAACATTTATACAACACTTGCATTTGCCAGGTACTGTGCTAGGTAGCGGGGAACATAATGATAAATAGACTAAACAGGGAAAAATCGAGGATGCTGTGGGAAGAATTATCTTTAATTGGAAATCTTTTAGCCAGGTAATGTGCCACATTCCAAATTTAATATAGTATGGAATGATACCAACCTTTTAAATTTCAAACTTCTCAAAGAAAATGATCTATTGTCTTCATCTTTGTGTCTTCCCATATTACCTTGCATAGCACACTCTCACTAAAAGTTTGCTCAATGAATAAACCATGGGTCCTGAGAGATAAAAGGGAAATCCCAGCTGGGGATAGCTTTGGAAAAGAGGCAGGACATGTCCCTTCTGAGAAGTGAGGAAAAAGTTTGGGTGGGGAGGACTCACAAGTCATCAGAAGCCTGGTGGCCTAGATAAAGCTAAAGTGTGGATTGCAGCTGCAGTGCTTACGACCAGAAAAAGTGCAAGAGTTGAGATTATGGGAGAGGCTCTGGCAATGAGAATGGATTAAGAGCAATTCTTGGGCAAGATCTGTCATAATTTCAGCAGAGACAGTGATTGCTGAAGGTCCTCAGAGGTGGGATTGAGTTACAAGATACAGCAGAAACCATCCAGAAACTATTTATTCATTTATTACTCTTTTGGGGGATGAGAAAGGACGTGGAGAAAGAAGAAAATTAACCCTGTTTTACTACTGGAAATGGAAGTGGCGTCTAAGCCAGGTTGAAATGGAAGCCACTATGTAAGAGAGGAGGAAGAATGAGAGCTGGACGACTCCTAAGAAAAGAAGCTGGTTATGGAGGAAGCCCCTAGTCTGATTCCACTTCCACTTTCTCACTGGTCTACGGACATGCAATGCCTCTGCATTAAACACTGCTGGGGGCATTAACTTGAAAGTATAGCATTCCTTGCCTTATACAAAGTAATCCAGGGTGATATTTGCACTAAATTGAACATTGGTTAAAATATTTAATTTAGCAGATTACAAAACAGATCAGAAAGGGTAAATGGTGTCCTGGAGTGATGAAGTTAATCAATTGCCAGGCAAGATTAAAACCCTGGGCCCCAGAGGCATGGTCCATTGTGGAGGGCCCAGTCATTGGAAGGAAAATCTGAATAAAGCTCCGAGATTTGGCAGGCATCAGTCATGATTCGAATTGCATTTTAGCAAGTTTCTCCACACCAAACTCAGTCTTTTTTCATGAGTTATTGTGGCCATTTGGATGCTTTCTGTATTCTCTTCCTTTATAGCTCTCTCATTTTGTCACTGTTGCCCCATGTTCACCAAATCTGAACATTTCCTTCCCCGTCCTTTCACATTCCCTTGTCTCTGCTGATGTGGTGGGTGGTTCCTACATTCTGAAGCATGTGCTTCAACCGTGTGGAGAAATCCTTCCCATCCCTTAAGAGCAGGGCAAACATGACCCTCTCTGAGAAGTACTTTCAACTCCACCTGAAGAGAATGGTTACATTCTCTATACTTCCATAAAATTTTATGCCCACATCTATTAATAGGAACTAACCTTACCTGCCAGGCACTATTCTAAGTGCCCTGCAAATAATAATCCTCATGAACAACCTTGTGAGGAATGTTCTGTTTTACAGATGAGGAAACTAAAGCCATAGAGGAGATAAATTATTTGCTCTAGGTAATAAGTTGCAGTGACAGGATTCCAACAGAGTGTCTGACCCTAGAATGAGGCTCTTAATTTGGTTTACTTGCTGTTCTCTTCCTCAATTAAATTGTGAACATCAGAAACCAGTGGCTATTCCTTGATTCATCTTTGTTTTTTGAGCTTAGTCTAGAACTTGTCTCACAGTAAGTGCTGAGTAAATGTTAGGTGAATAATGGAAAGGATGAATAAATACGCACCCTTAGGTCTGACCAGCTCACCCTTCTGAACAGAAATTGGATGAGTTTACTGTGAACGAGAGGAAGGAGGGAAAATCTTAGCTCCCTGTGTAATCCAGGGAAAATATACAGGTCCATTTAACACAGTTACCACCTCCTCTTTTTAGGTTATTACTAGAGGTGCAAATAAATAGTTCATAATTATGTTTCAGAAGGACCGAAAATGAATTTGGTATGCCCAGTAAAACTAAAAGCTAGTAAAGCAGAAGATACACTTATAAGACCAGAACACAATTGCAAAGCCATACAGAGATCTTGGAGAGGGTTTCTAGTAATGACAGGTCAGATCTCAAAGGAGGATCCTGCCCCCTGAGGGTAACCATGTGAAGATCCCCTGTAGAACAGGTACTTAAGGGTCCTCAGAATCATGCTGTGTGTTACAGTCGTAGAATGCATATGGGAGAATTCAACCAGAGCTCAGACTTAAGTGGGAAATTCCATCTAGAATCCTCTTTCCTTCTCCTTCTGGCCAATTCCAGCTGTCCCCCAAGTTTCAGATTAAGTGTCACTTCCTAAAGGAAGTATTCTCTGATCGCCAAGACCAGGCAGGTTTTCTTTTAGCGCACTCCCATTCTCAATTGGAGCCCTTTGATTATCTTAATAACATAAAAAAGGCATTTGCTTAATGTCTGCAAAGGCAGGGATTGTGTCCTTTCTGAACACTGTTACACTTTCGGGATCTAGCACAAAGTAGGCCATCGATAAACATTAATTGTGTAAATGAATGAATGAATATGCAGGAATATGATGTTGACACTATTAAAGATCTCCTCTATAGCAATAGACTGATTTCTTATTCCTAATAGCTGCCATCATTTCTAGACCTTATGATAGTTAGCAACAAAGTAAAAACAGCTTATTTACATTTTTAAACACTGCTATTACCAAGAACTTTTCAAACAATGACGAGAGTTAAAATATTTGTTGACTGCAGTTTTCCAAAAAGAGAAGAAAAACATGTGGAAGGTAAATAAAATTATTTTACATAATTTTAAAATTCAGGTAGAATACTGGTCTTAAACTCTTATTTTCTAGTTTCCTTTGAAATTATTCTAACAATAATAATTTCTATATAATCTTGAAACTCAGTGAGCTCCAAGCTCACAGAGAGATCCTTTCAAAAGATCCACTTGTTTTATAAGGCACATTGAGTCTGACATGAAATGTACACTTTGGTATCGAAGAACCCTAGCAAAGGAGATTAGTAGCCAAAAAAGCAATTAAGTTTACAGAAGGTTACAGATACCATATCTAGTACAACAGCTTGGAAAAGAAAGTAACGCAAAGGTCATATCAACAAGAAAAAAAGTTAACACTAAATAGTAGATTTTTTTGAAGAAACAAAATCCTATATTCCCAATCTTTCCTTCTCATCTAATAACTACATGTGTTTGACCGTTTAGAAAAAAAGCAAGAGAGAAGGACGTGGTGTTATTGAAGTTGGTGACTGGCACAAAAGCCAGTGAACCAGGCTGTCAAATCTAAGCATCTGTGGAGTCAGGTTCCTGATTCGTTTTTTCAGTTTGATCTCACATCCCACTGTAGTAGATCCAGGGTTGTAGAATTCCAAGACGGCTGTGTCTGTGTGAGTCAGGGGAGCAGTGGCTGAGGGTTCCAGTAAACACTGAGGGTTCCAGTAAACACATCCGACTACTCCAACTACTTAAATATAATAACTGACGTGCTTCTGGAAAAACCAAGTGTTCTAGAACTGGGCAGTAATCGTACCTTTTCACATGAAAGTAAAGGTGTCCCCATAAAAAAACAGGTCTATGTGACAGACACCGATTATAAATCACCCTCTGGTAATTTTGTTTAGGTACATGGCATTGCGGACCTTAGGACTGACAATGATTGTGCAGCCCATGAAACTATCTTTAACCAGAGTTCCTCGTCTGTGTCAGTATCCTATTTTGAACTAACAATGCTCTCAGATGAGCCGAAAAGATGTATTTAACTCTCACCATTACGATTTCTGATCCTCTTTACTTTAACTCTTTTGAAATAACATGAAAGCTTTGGCTTGCTAATTACTTTTATCCAGCCCATAGAAAAATTAGTTTATCTTCTGATCAAAGCAAATTAGGCAGATCATGGCTGATTAGAATGCAACAGTAAAATCGCCATACTTTCTCCTCCGTCCCCTTTCTCTCAGAAATAGGGCCTGTGTCAAATATGTAGGTATTTCCCACGGCCAGGCCAGACTCTCTGTTTCCAACAGGGACTGTGGCTTGGACAATGGTTCTTACACAGACACTAAAGTTCTTTAGTTCAGTCATTGTGTTCGAAAAGAACTAGTAACCCCTTAGCTAGCATTTGATGAAACATCTAGATTTACATATTTCCTTAATTGCATTTTTGAATGTGAGTGAGATTTATCTGACCAGAGTTAAATGCCTCCTTTATTCCCCTACCCAAGGCAAAATTCAACTCCATGCTCTTAAAAAAAAAAAGCGAGGTAGGAGTGTATGGAATCTTACTCAATTCCCATCTGAACAAATTTTAGGGTTTCAATAAAGTGGGATGAGGGAGTCCCATTACCAAAGACAGGAAAGATATACCTTTACTTTTCAAAGTGGAAATGTCCATTTCTAAAGCGTTGGCTTACTCAGGTTTTTCAAAAAGGCTATTTTGATTTTAATAATGAATGCGATTCCTTATTGCCAAATTCCCCATTTCAGCTGCTTGAAGAGCTCTAAAATTATTGTCCCTAATAATTTCTCGCTAAAATTTCTGTTACGTGACTGTAAAACCTTAAGAGTTAAGTTTTATTTTCTTCATATATTTACTATAAATTAACAGTAAATCTTGTATTTAGCTCCATTTAAACCTCCCTCTGCAGCTGCCCATTTGAAAAATAAAATGGTTGCCTTCTTTCACTTCAGTGGGCACAATACAAAACACCCATTGAGCGTTCCCTTTATTGCAGCTGCCAGTGCCCAGCCGACTTTTAACAAACCAACCAAGCGGAATCACAACGCAGCTGCAACATTTTATGGTATTTCTGTTGGTTCTCTTTTGAGACTGAAGGTGTTAATTAGGAATCAAAGAACACAACCCTGCCAGCTTTCTTTCACAAACCATACCCTGGTCACTGCAGTTTTCAGAAGAAAAATAAATCTAATAAAGGGATAAAAATGTTGTTTGTCACACCAGTAAAGTGTACTTAAGACCCTTTGATCAAAAGCTTTTTATGTAGTCTTGTCAGATGGGCTGGAAATATTGTATTTTTTCCTTTTCTCTCTCTTCTTCATGCAGACTTCGCTGAATTTTGAATTTAATTTAAGACTGTCTGGAAGAAAAAAGTACAAGCATAGTCATATGTAGAATTCTTTATAGGTGATAACTGGTCTCATAGAGCAGAATCATTTTCCTTCCCAGAAAATTATTCCTATCCAACGGTCCATCACGTTCCAGTTTCACACAAAATTGGGCCTTCTATTAGCATATGTACCACAGATTCTCATGCTTACACTTTACATAGGCATCTGTCAATACTCTATTTAGTGTAATGACTATTACATATGTCTTTCAGTGTTTTAGAGGATCCCTTTTTTATGTATACATGGAACTGAGTATTTTCATAAGTGTAAAATCACATATATATACATACACGAACATGTATAATGTTAATTTATCAAATTGTCGTTTTTATAAAGTTTTTTTTATACATCTTGAGTACGATGCATTCAATTGTAACAGCATGAAGTTATTACCTTTAATCTTCAGTCAAAGTTAAAAGCTTAAAGTAAGTTTATGAAGTTACCACTGCTGGGAATTAGTCAAGCCTGCTAACTTTCTCAGCACGACTTTTTGCTGCTAGATGCACAAATCATGCCAAAATCCATTAATCCTGGTCGAAAGAGGCAGAGAGAAGTTCTGCTTGTTGATTTAATGTTAATGAAATGAATGGGCTCCTGAGGCTACCTACAGAGGCCCTCTAAACTGTAAAACAAATAAAGTCATTTTAAGTAATGCTCACTGCAGGAGAGTAAACAATGCTCCCAGATTTGCTGCACAAAATGCTGTGGGTGTGTAGAAACCTCCTTTTCTATAATCCTGCTACACCTGCCCTGTTAAAGTACTCACAAATGTCAAGCTGATAGATTCGTAGAACGAATGAATTAGAAGAGACCTCTGAGCATGTGTTTACCTTTTATTTTACAGATGTGAAAATTGAGGCAGGGAGGTTATGCATCTAGCCAGAGATTCTACGGTGGATTAGTGGAGTAGCTAGATCTAGCTCAGTAGTCCTCAAAACTTACTTGCACATTGAATTTCCTTAGAAAGTGAAAAATTATTTGGATGCCTACCTTATTCCGCCAGATTATGATTTAGTTGGTTCGGTGTGTGATCAGGCCTTGAGATGGTTAACATTAGGTCTCAGTTGGTGTTAATGTGCAGATGAGTTTGAGAATCATGGATAAAGAAGCACCTCTCCTCTGAATGTGTGATTTTTGTTTGTTTGTTTGTTTTCTTGCACCCTGGTGTTCATTATTTCCCAGTTCCTAGGAGTGTCAGTTGCCTTAACATCCCATGGGTAGAGTAAGTAGCGTGCGTGCATGTGTGTGCATGCGTGTGCATGCGTGTGTGTGTGTGTGTGTGTGTGTGTGTGTGTGTAGACTCCCTGAAGATGTGAATTCTACCTACTGGATGAGCCAAATCGACAGCAGAGAAGTAGCCAAGGGCTTGTCCTCTTGCCTCACTCTTCCTTCTCTCTATCCTGCAGTTCACCTCATCTGTGAATCTCTCTTGACACTTTCTAATTCTTTTCTTATTTGCCGTAGTCTCTTCTGCATTGTTGCTTTCCCGTTACCCCCTCTCCACCTGGAGAATTCACTTTGCCTGAGAAGAGACCTTTCTGACCCTTCATTTGAAATTGTTCAGCTTTTGCTGCCTCCTGATCCTTCTTGGTATAGTGATTGTTTAAACTGCTTAATAAAGCCGGGCTGACAGATCCCACTTCTCCAATCTGTGCTGCTGGATAACACATAATAAATGTCTGCCTGACAGTTCCTTCAGTTTTGGCTTTAGGGCTGTAAAATAAATTAGCTTCCTACTTTAGAAATTCAGTAGGCACTTGAGAATTCCAGGATCATCTTTTCACATCTAGTAAGACATAAAAGTGTTGCTCCAGGGGAGCATTCCCTTGTTCTTTTCAGACCTGCTTTCTCGATTCCATTGGTGATGGGTGATGCAGATGGCCTCTGCTATAGAGGGGTGTAAAGAATCTGTGGCAATGGTGACACAGGGCTCATCCAGCAGGGTTAAAAGACTGTATGATCTCAGAACCGTCCATCCATCTCTCCTCTCTGCTGGGGATCACTGGGCCTAATTCCAGAGGCTCCTGCTCAAATACAAGACCAAGCAGTACTTTGACCTCCTATGTAACTTTGAATCCCAGCACCCTCACAGGTTTAAGTTACTGGTACCGATCATCCCCCAGGAAATAAGTTTAGCCTTGTTGTCATCAGTGACTGGCAAGATTCTTCCTATAATTGCATTGAACCAACTGCTTCTTTATCAAAGAAAGCTACAAAGAAATCCTTCGTGAAAATTCAACTCTTTTGAATGTATTTTTGATAAACATAAGCTTATTCTTTAAATGTTTTTCCCCTCTGGGAGAATTATTTTTTCAGTTGTTAATATAAGAAAATAAGCAAACACATCGTGTGTGTGTGTGTATGTGTGTGTGTGTATACGCGTGCACGCTGAAAACTTGTTTTTTCTTGAGTGCATCTTTGGCTCTGAGGAAAGGTTAGATTCCCTGTCTCCTCTCAGTCCCCCTAAACAATCTTGCTTGCTGCTGTAGCAAGTCAGCTGCTGAGACCGGAGCTTCAAGGGGCCCAAAAATTAGCAACCTGAATTTTCCTTTCATACTCAGGAAAAACCATGGGGATGGATGAGATAAAAAAATGAGAGGATAAAAACAGTTCAAGCCCAGGACCACAAATTGTGGGCCATTCATTAAATTGTGTTTAAAGAGTGGACCCCTAACGCTGGGCCACTGGCCCACAATCTGTGACAAAGCGTTCACTCAGGAGTCAGCCACCCTGGAGATTTGTGTAGTATCTACACAATGCTCTGCACACAGATGAAAATATAAAACTTCATTTAAGATATAGAATATTTTATCTATTTGATACTAAGAAGCAGAGATGAGAGAGTATTTTTACTTAGACAGATGTTGGGTGATACCCTACTCATTTGGGGCTACCTCTTTTTGCTTCCCCTATATTTTACCCGGTAGGCACCTCTCTGCTGTCCTCTACCTGTTTTTAATGTTAAAAGAAATCTTGTTTAATGAAAATTATGTTTTTACACTTGTAAAATTTCAGGGCAATTAAATAGATATTTTGGGGACTAACGATAAGAGGCAACGCTGTTTATTTGAAAAGTATGGGTTTAGTGTAAAAGTAACTGAACGTCAGGACCAACAAACAATAGTGCCTAACGTTTAACACAAGCTCCACATGTGAGGTCTTGTATAAAGTGCTTTACCTGCATTATCTTACCAACTTTCACAACAACCAGTGAGCTACATGTCATTATTATTGCCATTTTACAGGTGAGAAAAAAGGGGGCACCAGAATATCTGCCAAGGTCACTCAAGATAAGGCTGTGATCTTTGTCAAGAAATGTTCTCATTCCCAAAGTCGGGATGGTAATAACTATTTTACTATTTATTATGAAGGTCAAAGGAGAAACTGGGGGGTAGAAGTGTTAAAAGCACTGCTTGAATTTTTTTTCTTTCTGTCATGGGAATTTACAAACAATACAGTCTGCCAAGTTTAGAGGGAAGAACCTCTTTATCACCATATTATAAGATTATAACAGAGATTATATCAGCTCATCTTCTCTGTTACACATTTGGTGGCCAAAAAATTGGCACCTTACATGTTAGGTGTGGACAGAGTGAGAATCTTATGTAGAGTTTAAGGAATCAGAAAAGTGCCTCTTAAAGAAAGAAAATGGTTCTCATTCTCCTTCAAGTGTGCCCTGGTCATATCCTCTTCTCAAATTGCCCAAGCTCAGGTATGCATAGGCACAGAGTACTTTATTTAAAATGTTGGTTTTAAAATTATTCAGGTATGGTATGGCAAATAAATCAGGAGGCAATTGCTATTGAAAAGATAGTTACAGTTCTCAAGAGTATAAGAGGCATGTCATGTCAATATGGGGAAGCATCTGGGTCAATCGGGAGACAGAAAACGGGGAGGAAAGCATGGGCCTTTACTGTGGTCTCCATGGGAAGAAATGGACAGGGTAAGCAGGCTTGGAATTGGTTAGTTAGAATAATTTCTGCAGTCTGTAGAGTGAAGGGGTTGTCCTGAGTTGTCTGTTACCTGGCTCTAACGGGATTAGGACAGAGAATATTTACATAGAGTGTAAGAGCCCTGCCATAGGCTGATAAAAAAGGTGGTTGGAGGTGTGGACTTTGGTTGGTTGGTTTGCTCGAGAAAGGCATGGTTCCAGAGGAGTTGTTGCTGTCTCTAAAAATTAGCTGGCTCCGGGAGGGGCATTCTCTCCTAGGTCAGCAAGACCCCAAGATAGCAAAAGCATTATAAAGTACAAAAAAATGAAAAACATGATTAATACACAGAGATTCTGTGTTATGACCCAAAACCCAAGGGGACTCCTTTCTTCTTTGGTCCAAGAAAATCTACAATTCAAGGGATATATAGACAAGTAGTAAAAACAGAGGAGTAGATCAAGTTTGGTGACCCAGCATGGTGAGTGCTTTGACAGGGAAGTTCAACATCATGTAAGACCATCAAAGACAGGTTTCTAAAATAGTGGGTCACAGAAAGCTCTCCAGAGGAGGTGATGTTTGAACTGAGTATAGGAAAACTCACCAAGGTTAGCAAGATGAAAAAGAAGAAAGGCATTTCAAGCAGAGACCAACACATGTGAATACCTTGAGGTATGAAACATGGAAATTATAGGGGATAGTTTGATGTAGTTTGAGAGAAGAAAACGTGGGGTACTAGGAAGGAGGAACTGGCCACAGGGTATGTAGGTAAGAGATGAGGCAAGAGACGTTGGCTTTGTGGGTTAAACTGAGGAGTTAAACTGTATCATGAAAGCCACAGGAAACTATTGAAGGATTGAAGAGAGATATGACCAGAGTTGTATTTTGAACAGACTAGTGGGGTGGTAGGGAGTGTGTGTGTCTTGGGGGTCATGCAGACTGAGGCAGAAGACTGCCACTGTTATCCAGGTGAAAGGTGAGAGCCTGAACTAATACAATTTCAGTGCTAGAGGAGTAAGGGAACAGATACAACAGACATTAATGTGACCTGAAGCTTGCCAAATTAAGGTCACAAAAAAAATCTAAATTACGATATGGTGTGTTTAACTACAATGAACAAAAACTTGGGAAATTATTTATTCTTCAAACTTAATTCGATTGTTCCTTTCTATCCTACAGCTTTTTAGGCGATTCGGAATATACTTTATCTGTATCTATGATGGGTCAAAAAAGATGATGAGGTTAAAATTCAGGCACATACTTAGATATGAATATATATACAAAGGAAACAAGATACTTAGAAACATCTAGAAAAGTAACTGGGAGTTTTGGAATTCATTTACATATCTGACATTGGAGTAAAAAGTTGACAGGAAGGAGCACTCGACAGGAGTTTTTGGGACACCTGGGTTCCAATTCCATTTTTGCCAGCTATGTGATTTTGGGAATGCCATTTACCTCTTATGAGCATGATTTCCATCACCTGTGAAGGTGTTGGATTGGGTGACTTCCAAGATCCTTTCCACTATAAATCCCATGTGTAGACATAGCTTTGACTTATCAAAAACCTTTGCAACGCATCTAAGTGATTTTAATTCTGTTTATTTGGGCAATTAGGGCAATTCTCTAGCAATCATGATTAAATTTCCGTCTTACATTGTGTAATGTGACCTTAGGTATACAGCTTAGTCATTCTGGTAATTTGTGGATAAAAGATTATCCTTTGAGTTCTTTATAGTAAAACTTACTCTAAATGTAGTTGTCTATTAGCTCAAGCTCTGAATTGATTTTACTATAATTAACATAAATCTACCAAAATTAGTCTTTCCATCCCAATATATAATTAACTATGTTGTGAGGAGTTTCTACAGCTAAGGCGAAGGGAGCTTCAAATTACCATGTAATAGTTATTTGGGACTGGACCACATCCACCCGACACTTTTTACAATTATAAGAGCCTGGGGAAGTAGACCTTATGCTGGAAGGCTGGCAGCTGTAAGGTGGAAGGTGGATACTTGCTTTCAGCTAATCATGTTGCTAAAACTTTTGAGATCTTCAAATGAGATAAGCTTACACCCTGGGAGAATCTGGTTTAACTGGGATTTCCTTTTGCTACCCGAGCTTGAAGACTCAATGAAAAAAGATCTTGAACTTCCTTCTCTACTCTGTTGCACTGAGCCCCAGAGAACAACAGCTGCTGGGGAAGTGGGGGCTGTGGTGAGGTAAGGCTTCCCACCGCAAGGATAGTAATGTGGCTTCCCCAAGTTAAAATAAAAAACCCCAATTTCAGTGCACTTAGAGTTGATACTTTAATCCTAAAGACTCTTCTTTCTAAACTTCCCTTCGCCTTGTCCTTTGCAGGCCAAGGAGAAAGTGTCTGAGATAAGGAAAATGCATGCTTCCAGTTCTCCTCTGATTCTATCCAGAAGGGAGAGATGAAGAAGGATAAAGAGAGACACAAGAGAAGTGAACCATCTGGGGTCCGGGTGTCTATCGGAAGTCTCACAGTCTCTCCATGCTGCCTGCATTGTTCCTGCTGTAGCGGATTCCTTCTGCCTTATCACCTCTCTTGCCATTTCTTCCTCTAGGTTTTACTCTATTGGGCAGTGGACAGTAAAACAATAATAAAGTAGATCTACTCTATGCAGGTACGTCTGTCTGTCCCATCAGAACAGGAAGAATGAAGAGAAAATAAAGAGGAAGATTTCTTATTCAGCCTTTTCTAGAAGACTCCAAACTCATTCTGTAGATTCATTCAAAATACATTGTGAAATCAATGTTTATTGTAGAAGTCTCAATCTATACCTAAAATAGATGGTTAAAGAATGTAATTCCTTCCATGGAAATTTTTATTTGGTTTTTATAAAGAAGTAATTCTCACTGTACATGCATACAAAAAGTGAAAGCTTATTTTCGTGCTGACAGATTTACAGACCAATTGATTATGTAACAGAGTTCCTTCAAGTAAGTGCTTCACAAGAAAATTTATAACCTAAAAACTTCAAGTGCCATGTAGTGTTTTGTGTGTTGAATCTATAAACTCATTAAAATAACACTGGGTAAAACCAAACACAACACAATGAAAGTTCTAACACAGCCCACATTAACCAAACAAGATTAAAATAATATCTTTGTTATGTACTAGGTTAAAAATTCAGCAAATTCTTTATATTTTTTCCACTTGAGATCATGTGTGGTTTTCCACTTTCCTGAGAACTACACTTTTGTGGCTTTTTTGATCAAAGGAAGGTTATTTTTGCAAATAGACATCTTTTGTAGAGGTCCTTGTTCTACTTAATCAAGGTTTCAAGAAAAAAAAGAAGCACAAAAATATTTACTAGTTTTTCAGTAAAACATAAAAATTCTTAGGGTCTTAGTGTGGACTTTGGGAAGGAAGGTATGCACGTAAGGTCAGCCATCACAGTTTGTGTGTGTGTGTGTGTGTGTGTGTGTGTGTGTGTGTGTATGTGTGTGTGTGTGTGTGAGAGAGAGAGAGACAGAGAGAGAGAGATAGAGAGACAGAGAGACAGAAAGAGAGAAGGAGGTGGAAGGAGGAAATAAAGGAATTTGGCTGCAAAATTGAGTAACAGTTTGAAACACTTGGCTTCCAGTTGTGAAAGATGAGCAACACTGGGGAAAAGGCTGTGCTAACAAGGGACCACTTGAGGGAAGCTTAATCTCAGCTGGCAGGCTGACTAGGAAGGTCAGCTCAGTGCACACGTTCTCAGCTGGAGTTGGGCTCCCTTTGCCAGGACAATTGTCTTCTGCATTTCAGCTTCTGAACCAAACTGAAGGTGCCTTCACACGGCCAGCTCAATCTCTCCCCTCAAAAGGGTCGGCTCTCCACTGTCAAGCCATGTCAATGTTATGTATCATTTCCACTGAGCAAATGGCACAAAGAAAATTGTTTCTTACTGGGGTGTTGGTGTGTGTATTAGTACATGCATGAGATCGCTTTCTTCCTCCTTGACCACCACAGTCCTTATTAGAAGATGAAACAAAACTCCTTCTGAAAGCAAGAAGGATAAAATGAATATGAAAATAATGTGCATATATTAAAAAATGAGACACTTGAAAATTAGGGGTTGCTGAACAATTTTGAATTATTAATGTTAATAGAAAACAAAGTCGAGAGTACTGTTTTAAGAAATTTTAGCGATGATATTTCAATGTCTCCTAAATTTTCTAAACATCAGTTCTAAATTGATGAGGGGCTCTTTACACTGAATATTATTTATAATTAAATGGTAACTTTCTCATATAATAAATAATTATCATGTTAGGTTTACAGAGCAAATGAATTGAAAGACTAAAGAAATTAAATGAATAGTTCGAAAAAGTTTCTTCTCTGACTTATCTAGATTTCTAATTTACAAGGAAATCTGTATCACTGCCATAAATGTTAAACTATGCATTATGTGTGTGTTTCTGTGTGTGTATGTATAAAATTTTCAAGTAATTCTCCATTCTGAATCAAATAAATTACAGTATGAATACCTTTATGACATCATTTCATCTTGTCAGTTATAAAAGTGAATAAAAACTCAAATAACATTGGTCTGTTAAGAAAGTTCATGTCTCTCTGAATTGAGAAATAATTCCAAAGAATGCATCTACTTTACTTGACACATAGATCTGGTCATAGAATAAAAGTAGTTTTATTCTTGACTTGGAAGTTATCAGTTAATTGATTGCTCTTTATAATACTCAGGGCAGCTACCACAATTTATCTTTGATATAGAGATTAAAAAAAATGTTTCTGTAGCATTAAGAAAATAGATATACAAAAGGTATTATTAAACTTAGAATCTTGGCCCTAAGCTATATATTTTTCATTTTATTGAAAATTAAAAACTTGATTTCCCAGGATTCCCTGAGGAAATATTTCTGGTATTAGAGCTTTATAAATTGTGTTCCTGAAAATAAAAATGTCTTGAAATATTTTAGCACCAATTACAATTACGTTGAGGCATAACTATACTGCAGAAGGGTGTATTGGTTTTCTTGTATTTCTGGTCAATTTCTGGCCCTGAAGATAACTTCAAAGAGGCCTGAAAATATTTTGAGCAATGGATACATCATTGGAATAAGTTCATGGGCCCACAAGTTAGGAAAGATAATAGTACCTGTGTCACAGGTTATTGTGGGACATGTGATTGAGTGACGTACTTAGCATAATTAATGCCTGGCGTTCAAGAAGTACAATATGTTAGCTGTTGTTGTTATTAAAATAATAAAGTAATTTACATATGCAAATTCTGCTGTATTTATTAAAATAAACAACTCATTGCATCATTTAAGCTGAACACATTTTAATTGTATTTCAAATGGGACCGGGCCATAATTGCAGGATACCAGTAGCCCTGTGTTGTTCTGTTACTTTCAGATAAATAGTTTTCAATCTATCTTTCTCTGACCTCTTTTAGTCACTGGGATTTCAGCAGCTGGTTCAGCCAGTTCTATTCAATTCCTCATTACAAATATTTACTAAACATTCTTTAAGTGTCAGGCACTGGCGTGGGCACTGGGATATAAAGTGGAAATTTCCTACACTGGAAGAGCTAGTGAGGAAGATAAACCATGAAGGAAGAGATATCATGACATCTTGGAGTGTTATTCCATCTGACTTTAAGGAAGATGATTTCATGGACATGGGTTGGTTTCTTTGCATACTCTCAAAGTAAATTTTAGCTTCTCTAAGCCCAGACTTAAGCACTGAGAATAGGGGTAATAGATGAGGGTATGAGAAAGGACTCCTGCTCACAAAACATCTTTTAAACAGTTCCCCTACTAATGCTAACATCTTGTCAACAGGATGTTAGCATTGCCACTAAATAACATAATTCCATTTCTTGAAATTAAATGGCAAATGGTCTTCTACCACTTTCAAATAAGGCATATCCATAGGGTTCAATCAACATAACAAAAAATTAACTGGAAGAGGTGAGAGAAAATGCCAGGGATTTTAAGAAAGGGCCTGTTTCTTACCATGTAACCTATGCAGAACAAAAACAATTTTGAATTATGAAAATTTTAATTAAAAAATTCCACCCTATAGCCTGTGAAATGTCTCCTTTCCCCATAGATAAGTTCCACTGGTGATATTTAACATGTAGTTGAGATCTATAGTGATTGAATGAAAATGTGGGTTGAAGCTGACAGATCAGGGAATAAAAAAGTTGTAGTAGGTTTGAATTCAAGAGTAGGTCTAACAAATAAAATTTTACTAAGATATAGTTAGAATAGCAACAGTACTAGAATATCAGGTTGATTTCTTTGGTATGTAATATATCAGTGTGCTCTAAAGTCAGTCGGATTCATCTCTCTACTACAAAATGAGACTCTATAGGGGAAAACATTGCAACAGGAGTGAAGAGGTTGAATCGCTAAGGAAGGAATTTGTCTCTCATGAAGAAGTCAATTTACCAGAAATATCGACTTGTGGGGGTGTTTACAAAGAAATGTACTATTTAGCATTACTCCAAATTTATATAAATAGCTGAACCAAACCAAAAACGTTACTTCACAAAACTATTCAATGCAGAATTCACTACTGGTTTTCATTTCTATCTTATGGCATATGATTTGGATTAATTGGAAACATAGTTAAGTTTATAGCCAAAATGACTTAAATGCATGAATTTAATGGAAGAAATATAAAAATGTTTTACCAAGATAGGTAGATATTAGGTCTCAGTTAGAAAACTATAAATGTTCTGCAACGTCTTTAATTTTAAATGATAGCTTTATTGAATTTATTGCTTACTTAGATAACATTCCTATGCCTTTGACAGTTACATGTTTTGGAAATTCAAAACAATCAAATGGTTCACATAAAAAAATGTGAGAAATCATAGATAGATCAGTTTTGTGATTCGAAACTTTTTAAGTACATCCAAGAGGGAATGGTTCCATTATCAAAAAATAATTTTATTTAACTTAAAAGGTTATTTTGTGATTCCAATCTTCTAACTCATTTGTGATTGCTACCTTTTCTTTCTTATCAGAACTCCTTTACTTTGAAGAAAACACGTAAGGAGGAAAAAGATTGAAGATCTGATTGAAGATCATGTTTATTGTATGTGAAAATTCATTCTTGTCACACAAACTCTGCCATGAGTATGTTGAACATATTCAGTAAAATATTTGCTCTAAATATATGCCAAAAAATTGCTTGAATCAGAACCTCTCCTTAAAAAAAAATCACTTAGACTAATTTAGTCAATTGGTTTCAATAATTACCCCCATAACAACAATACTACTAAAAAAACCCCTGAGAGTTTTGGAGAAAAAGAAAGAACTTGATTAAAATGCAGAAAAGTCATTGGCATTATTACATTTTAAACAAATTTTAAAAGTAGATTGGTTGTAGGGCAAACTGTATAATTTTGTAATTGATCTAGAATTTAAGACTGTTATAACAGTTAAGGCTTTTGTAACCACTGCTAAAGTACAAACACTTTCCTTTATTTGAAATACTTTGCTCGAAAGAAAGCAGAAATATATGAAACCAATTTCAGAGAAGATTTAAAAAATGTTTTTAAATTTTGAAACTACATTTTAAATGCTTAAAACACATGTACAACACCATACTTACTTTAACTGAGATTTTTGATCAGTTCTAATTAATATCAAGTTTACTAATTTTGTGTAAAAGTAATTTTGTTCCAAAGTTACTTAATGAAAAGTAATCAAACTACAGTAAATTAAAAAAAAGTTTCTCCTAGTTCTTTTGGTTCACATGATATAAATTTGCTTGTGGATGAAATGTCCATGTCTTAAGCAATAGCAAGAAAAAACTCTCCGTTTTCATTTGAAAATAAAATGGCTGTCTAGATCAAAAAGAAAGTATGTTTATTATATTACGATGCTGATTTTAGTTTAGAATTTAGTTTTCTATATGAATGTCACATTAACTGTATGAAAGTCACATCAAGGTAGCACAGGGGAGCTTACTTTCAAGACTCTATTAGCAAAAAAGTTCACATTTGGTGCATTAAAATAATTTACTTATAATAAAATTAGATGCTAGAGCTACTTTATTTCTGACAGATTACTGGTAAATTGAGAAGTATTAAACATTGTCAACAATTATTGCCTGCTTTTATGTTTCAACGTTGGTGTTTTCCTTATTTTATTCTGAGTGAGCTTTATTAGTTCCTTTTGTAAAATCACAGCCCATAACTACTGGGGGAGAGAGTGAGAGGGAGAGAGGGAGGGAGAGAGAAAGAGAAAGGGAGAGAGGGAGGGACGAAGAGAGGGAGAGAGCAAAGATTAAGATTGGGATTTTTCCAGTGTTCCTACCATGTTCCATGGTCCAATTACAGAGCTACTGGGGAATGTAGTTCAGTAAGCAAAGAGAGTTAATATTAATGTTTGGACTGGCTTAGGATTTAGCTTTTCTGGGGAAGAAAGATTATAAAACTGCACATAAATAGCTCTAGCCTTCTATGAAGAGAGGAAACTTTCTTTACCTAAGAGTCTGACTAGCTGGCTCTCTGATTGTGGCAAATCTATTTGCCAAATGTCTACAGCTGGAACTTGCCATCATCAATCTGTTTGAAGAAAATAAAATGCTTGTTCTTTTGTGAGGAAGGGAGTAAGATTAAGAGATAACATTTTGACTCTAATAAATGGTGATAACCTACTACAAACAAAAAAAGATAGTTGTCTGGCCTTTACCCACATTAGTCTTTGCACACGGCAACTTTCTCATCAAAGCTTAATTACCACTGGGTCCCAGTGGAGTTGGATTGTAATTTAGTGTTTCCTTTCAAGAGAAAAGGGAAGTTATTTCTTAAAATAAGAAAACCAGAAAGATACATGCGTATTTATTTGAATATGGGTAAATAAAAATTCTTGTAGGTTATGAGTACACAAGTGAAGGTAGAAAAGGACAGATAATTTTAGGTGTAACCAAAAGAGGGCACCATCTACCCTTAATGTCTGCACAGACTTCCTGTGGTTGTAAAAACAAACAAACAAACAAAAAACCCCCAAAACTCCCAACCCCTCAACCCATAAGGGAAAGGCGTCCATCCCATGGTCCCTGGTATTTTGTACTCTATAAGAAGACCAAATTCTGAAATCACATCTTCCAAAGAACATCAGTTCGGTTGTTTACTTCAGGACTGATTTCTACAGGTTGCACTTATACTCCTTGAAATGTTAACCACTAGAAGCAAGTATTTAACGTTCACTGTGATACTTTTCACAGACATGCCGAGGTTAATATTTTATAGGGCACTGAGAAAATGTCTCTTTAGGCTAGTGTACAGTCATCAAATAGCATGAGAAAAAGATGACAATTAATTTCCTAATGGCATTTTAACTCCAAGGGGTTATCTATAACATAGATGGGGAACAGTGGCAGTAAGATCTCCTAAGCACACAGAAGATGCAGTTAAATGCATTTGAGATATGTGAGAAATGATTTGAATCAGCATTTCATACTAAATTTTAGTAACAGAAGCCTAACAATTTTCCTTCTTTCAAGTGAGAAAAAAAAGCATCCTACTACTAATAAATTTCTTTTCCGTATTCTTATATATGTTTTAAAATGAGTGTATGATTTTAATAGGTAAGTGGGGGGCTTGCACATTTCTCTCGTATATAGTCAGTTTCTTCAGGGAGATGGGGAAGGTAGTTCTAGGCTATGAAATTGCCACACTGCTCTCAGACATTCACTATGCTGGAGAACACGCGATTCTTGACACGTTGAGTTTAGCAGTTAAACCAGAGATTGTGGACGAGCATTTCACTCCATAGTACAAATAGCTGTTTAGGAGGAAGAAAGGTGAATTCTTGGAGAATTAATTAGGAGAGCAGATTTCTATCATTGTAAAAATATCACTGCCACAGGCAACCAGTGCAATTAAGGGGAAATCTGGTGGAGGAAGTAGAAATAATCCCTTTAGGTAAAGAAAGCAGTCAAAATCATTTTATGGCAGATGAAGAGACGACTGTCATCTACTAACCCCTAGCAGGATGGTCCCTCTATTTGCACAATATTAAAGCAAGTTAAAAAAAAAAATTTTTTTTTTCTTCCTCAGTCTGTCTCCAGAAAAAGAATCACTCACTATTTAGTGGAAAGCGTTGTGCAAGCCTTTTCATGTTTCTTCCCTCCAGAAAACAACTAAGCAGAAGAAAGAACGTGTTCACAAACAACTAGCTCCTGCCAAGGTACATCAGAGAAGCCGAAACAGAGATTGTGTGGGCTTGGGGTGGGCTCACTGCAGTGCTTCCAATTAAAACCTAAACGTGTCACCTTGTCACCAGTGCCCCCTTTCCTGAGTGGCCTCGACCCTGGTCTCTCTGCCAGAAGGAACTAAGCCCCAGATTCTCCTTACAGGGAAGGAGAGTTGTCTCCTCGGTCCTTCTTGAGTCACCTCATCCACCCAACCACCTGTTACCCCCCGGGCTTGGATTTTCCAGACAAAATTATGAAATGAGCCGCTGCCTCGTGTCCGCGATAAGGGTTTTGGAGGTTGTGATGCGGGGAGAAGGAGTGTGAGGATCCCCAAGGGATGACAGAAAGATTCGGGTCTCCTCTTTGGTGTTGGCGCCACTGTTTACTCGCCTCGCGGC
The DNA here is from genome assembly GCF_014176215.1 of Rousettus aegyptiacus. Taxonomy (NCBI): domain Eukaryota; kingdom Metazoa; phylum Chordata; class Mammalia; order Chiroptera; family Pteropodidae; genus Rousettus; species Rousettus aegyptiacus. The sequence goes on from NW_023416295.1 coordinate 115,446,013, forward strand.
TTACAGCCCACTTCCCTTTTCCTCCCGGGAGGAGGAGATGGTTAAAGATTACACTGCGGTGGCCGGCACTTCAAAGGGCGGCTCGGGCAGCCAAAGGTAAAGATAACGTTCTGGCAGCTCTAATCGGGGTTTGTGGTTGCCACATTTTAATCACTTCATTAAAAAAAGGGCGGGGGGATGAAAGAAAGAAAAGAAAAAGGTTACATTACGTGACCGTGTAAGGGATGCAGAGTAAGTTCCTTTGGAGCTGGGCAAGTTGGAGTTCTTTGGGGAAACTTTTTACAGCCCATCTCTTCGCGGAACGCGACAGGACGCGGAGGGGAGGCGAGATGGGGGCAGGGACCAACCAGGCAGCCAGCCTTTGGGTTCCAGGCTCGGAGCACAATTGGCCACACTTCAGGCAAATGCCTACACTCGGAGGAATTCGCCTTGCGACTTGCCTAGAGCCGGACCGGGAAGCTGAGGCTCACCAGCTCTTTCCCCGGATTGCACTTGAAGCGTTTCTCTGCGGATCTCCAAAGTGCGGTGCTACTACTCGCTAAGACACGTGCATTTTTCCCTGGGGCCCAAACACTTCGGGCCAAGATGCCCTTTGCAAACTTGTCCGCCCCCTCCAGGGCAGGTGGGAGCAGAGGAGTCCCCAGCCTGGCCTTGGACTACTAGCCTCCCTTCCCCTTTAGCCCCCTTCCGGAGTGGAGTGGGGGCGCACTTACAGGTAGGAGGTGAAGACGCTGAGGTTGGAGGGCAGCTCCGAGAGCCCCAGGTCCGAGCAGTCCACCCTGAGCAGCATCCTGCCGTCGGGCTCGCACTGACAGTGCGCGGGGCACCCCCGAAGCAGTGCGCCGGGCCTTGGCGAACCGCCCCCCGCCGCCAGCTGCAGTAGGACAGGCAAGGACAGGAGCACGCCGACCGAGGAGGTGTCCATGGTGCCCGGGCAGGGGGCCGCGAGCGGGACGCGGTCGCAAGGCAGCGCCCGGGTCGCTGCGGATGGTGGCGAGCCGGACGCGGCTCCGCGGGCTTCTGCAGCTCAGCGCGGTTCTGCAGAGCCGGGCACCGCGCTTCTGCCCCCCGGAGGGGGCGCGGGGGAGAAGGGCCGCGGGGCCGGAGGTGCCCGCTGCCGCCACGAGGACCTCCGGAGCCGCCCGGGCTGCAGCCGCTGCAGGGGCGGTGAGCGTTGCTGCTTCGGGCGGCTGCTCTGTGTGGAGCAGCATCTCCGCTCGCACGCTCGTTTTTTAAAGCGCTCCAGCCCGAATTGCGCGCCCAGTGACGTCAGCGCAGCCCCGCTTCCCAGGCACCCCCCACCCGGCCCCGCTTTCCCTCCGCCGGCCTCCTCCCTCCTTTCCCAAGTCCGGGGCTGGGAGGCTGCTGGCGGCGCGAGGAGCAGGCGCGTTCCCAGTGCTCCGGCTTTGCCTCCGGGGGACGCGTTCCCGCGCTCAGCACTGCGTGACGGGCAGGGGACCCCCACCCTCACTCCCTCCCGCGTCCTGGAGACTCAGATCAGAGAGCCGAAAGAGACCTGCTTCAGAGGGACACTGACAGACGCGCAGGGATCAAAGCATGCGACAAGCTTCTCCCAAGCTCACTTCAAATATTGGATAAAATAGACGGAGTGCTTAAAAAAAAAAAAACAAAAAAAACAAAAAAAAAAAAAACAAAAACTAAACTGCAGTCCAGAAAAATAGTTACGTTATTAGAGTACGGAGTCAGGCGTCACCATGCGGATGATGGGTGGTCGTTTTCGTCCTTACCTCACGCCTCACTGTCTGGCTCGCTTCTGCCCCAAAATCAAAGTGTTGGGTTAATGGCTACGTAAACGCATCTCGTGAGCAAGCGCTCCATTGTTGCCTTCCTAACTTATCAGGGTAAGAAGTCGAAGTGTCTATTTTTTAACGTGTTTTCGGGTCCTCTAGAAATCACCTCTAGTAAAACAATGCGGGAAAGAGACAGATGGCTGTTCGTTTTTGTTCCGGGGGGATATGGGGAGGGCTTTTCATCCTGTGTCCCAGGGCTAGATTCTCTAAGTAAACGCAGTCCCACCCAGGTGAGAGGCCCTGGGCTCCTGAGAACCATTGCCGATCAGGACCAGTGCAAAATGCGTGTTCTTAACACACTTCAGTGTTCTATAGCGAACCTTCTGGAGAAAGATGGAAAAGAACTTAGGGCTTTCTGAGAGAAGAGGCCTCAGAGAGGAACAGTCAATGTCTCCAGACCTAAGTGAGTGACTGAAAGAGGTGATGACCCAAGCCTGCGACATCAACTCACAAATATGCACAATTTTCACTATGGTGGGACACAATGCTTTTCTGGTTCATGAACGACAGAGAACCCTTTTCGCTGTCAAGATCTCTCTTAATCTCCTTCCACTTATCCTGTCCTGCTGACTTTCCAGTATGAACTTATGAATTTTACAGTTAGAAAGATTTTCTTCCCCTTTCATGTGAGGTATATCTACCCTCCTTCATTTAAGAAGTGATCCTCAAACCTTGCTGATCACCTGTGTAAATTATAAAAATATAGAGTCCTGAATCTAAATTAGTATTCCAAATACGATCTTTTCTTGGGTAAATACCATAATTGGCAAGTTTGTGATTCTGTGGATTAGATGGAGGGAGAGAGTGCATAAGATATATAGACCTCATCCTCCTCATTTTGCAAATAAAGGAAGTGTCTGGCCAGAGATTTTGGAAGATTTGACAGTGGCTGCTGAAAACTGTGAGTTCACCCTAGTTTCTGGATATCAGTGCAGTGCTTAAATCCGGTCTGTTCCTTCACTCTCCCCTATGCACACCACATCCACTAGAATTTCTTTGCTTATACTCATATTATTCTTGCTTCTCCCAGCCATCCCTTCCACACTTATAGAACATCTACCAATTACCTATTTTCCTTCCTTTTTAAAATAATTACCTCCAGATTACTTATTCTGTAAGTGCAACTCAAGACTTACTCTTTCTGTGAAACCTCCCATGATCATAGTCTGCATTATTCATTGAGCAGCAAACATTTGTAGAACAACTGCAAGCATGCTGTGGCAGTGACCTTGAGAGGTAAGTTAGCTCTCCTCATGGAGCTTGCAGTCTAAAGGAGATGACAGGTTCTGAGCAGGAATCTCAAGGATGATGAATATCTGAAGGGTATGTTATAAATACCACATAGTTTAGTACTAAAGTTTTCCTGATTGCATATTTATTTTGTTTTGCGAACTTTATTGACAACTTTGGAGGCAGGGACTAAGCCACTTGTCTTTACCTGCAGGACTCACACTATGGGCTCATGGTAGTGGGAACATAACAAATATTTACCGATTGATTGATTTATCAACACAGGAATGGTTGTGTCCACCATCTACCTAACGATTTTTGGCAACACTTTCTTTGACTTCAGAGTTGCTAAAAAGAGCGTAACACTTTAGCAAGGAGAGAAGCAAAACCCTAAGGTCATCTTTTAAACAACTGGATCTATTCTACTCCATCACTTCCCAATTGAGTGAGCCAATCAGCTTTGTTTTGTTTTGCTGCTTGAGGTAGTGAGTGAGGATTTAGCTGTGGTCACTTGCAATCAAGAACGCTCAGTGACAACCTGAAAGCACAGGAAGCAGGAACACTTTAGAGTGACCTGATCAATGCTCAAGTTCTTGTAGGACCTTAAACCATAGAAAATCATCTGGGTCGAAAATGAGAACAGTTCAGCTAACGGTGATTTTATTACCTTAATGCACGTATGTTAATTACTTTATCTTAGAAAATAAAGAGGAAAACACAGCAAACCTAATTCTTTGCACATCAAAAAAAGAGAAAGTTCTAGTAAAGCCACTGAGTAGTGGTCTCTGTTTTATGGCATTTACAATTTAATTTATAAGATCAGGTTCTCAAATTGCATAAGGACCATCGGCATTGACTCAGCCCTTTACACATTCACATGCTCTCACTGGGTCCTCATAACGATCTTATGTGGTAGTATTATTCTTGCCCCAAATTTAAGGATAAGAAATACAAGTGGTTTCCTAATGGTGACCAGCAAGTCAATGATGGAATCAATATTCTAACCTGAGTATTCTGACTTTAAATTCTGTACCCTTTTTTAAATTCCTTGAGAATTCTAGCTGCATTCTAGCCAGACTTAAACTTGATAGGATCTTGGGCTTACTATTATTTTATTGAGAAAGAAATTCACATATTTTTGTAAAGAGAAGTATAGTTTTTTTTTTTTTAGACTACAGTGGAAACAGTTGGAGCAGAGAATGGTGGTTTTTTAAAATATGAACAATGAGGACAAGTATACATATTTTAAGCCTTCCCCCTAATTCTCTCTCTCTCTCTTTCTCTCTCTCTCTCGGCAATCAGCTACTGACACGAATATACACGGGTGAGATGTTAGAGAAAAACAGTGCCCTTATATGTGATAGTAAAGTTAATAGGCTAAAGTAGATTCATTTAGTATCTCATCTGGGTGAGGTGTTCTCATTTTGATTTTGGAAAGTATCTCAGTGTTGTGTAATGAAATATCTCATGCTAAGATTGAAATCACTTTTTACTTCTTACACTCTTAGATTGCAACTGCCTAAAATCAGTTCTGGCCAAGTGCAGTCTGGTACGTGTCTACTTTCTGGGCTTGCTAAATGGATGATTTCTTAATTCTTTAATCTTTGATAAAAGTCCAAATCTAAAAACATTTATGTATACCACAAGAATTACTAATAAGCTTAGTTGAAGCATGCCAGGATAATTTTAGTTAACAGGTAAGTCAATATTTCTTTTACAAGTATAGTGAAATAGTGTTTACACAACTGGTGGGCTATTATGGACTTATTTAACTTGTTTAAAAGAGTATAGAGCCCATTATTTGCCCTGCTCATTTTACATTCATGATATAATCAGGCTTACGCTGAATTTCTTAACTTCCTTTCACTAACAAAGTCTAATTAATTGAGAAGGGAGGAGGATTTAAGAATAAAGATCTATTTTCTTTCAGAATTATTTATTTTGCAAGAAAGCATTAGTTCAGCTAATTCATTACTTTGAAATAGCCTATTATAGAAAATCAATTGGATTTGTCTTTGATTTTATCCAACATAAAGGAAACCTTTAAATATATCCATATGTTCACAATATACTAAAAGGATAATGGTATATAATATTATCAATTCTTTAGCTCATTTTGATCCTTTTGTCTTATTTCATGTATGATAATGAACATGGTTCTACTAGTATGCAGCTTGCTTGCTGAGAATATGTGTCCAATCAGACTTACATGTAAGCCATGGGTAGGTCTTCTTTTCAAACTAGGAATAAAGTTAATGAATAAAAAATAAGAAAATATTTGAAATGAATGATCTTTCTACTTATTCACATGCTTTATATAATTCTGCCAAATATCGCCTTAGCATCCAGACAAACTCTTCCATAGGCCCGATGTGGTGGACCTTTCTCTGGTCTCTTTAGAAGTGTATTCTTAGAAATTTTAACCATGCACCATGTCCATGTCAGGGCTTAGACAGAGCAGACTCCTTGCTCCAAAATGACGAGGGGCCAACAGGTTCCTGGTTGCAGAGCTATTTCCCCCAGACCTGTCTCTAAAGTATATATATACAAATTCACAATCCTCAGAGCTCGAAAAAAGAAAGTTTTTTTGAAATAAATTTGATGGTACAATCAGAACTGAATGAACATGAGTCTGTTTATAGTTTTCCTCTCATTTCATGTTAATATTCACTCAATTTGCTGCAGAAATGTTGATGTGTTTGATTGTAAGTTACTTCCCCAGATTCCACTGTAGGTTTTATATAATATACATGATAGCATTCTCAGTACATCTGTACAGTTCTCCAAAATTCTGCTTTTTGAACATTTGCGACCTTAATGTTTTTGGCAAAGAGATCACAGACCTGTAAACATCAATAATCCTTGGAATATTTATCTCAAAAACAATATTTAGAAGAAAGAGAAAGAAAAAAAAAAGCATTCAAACTCATTGGATGAGGAAAGTGTAGAAGTACCAACAATGCAAGACCCAGACAGAGAAGGTCTGGGTCAGGTGAGTAAGTGGCCATCACTGGCCATGTTCTCCTTTCCAGAACACTGGGCAGAATTTCCTGTCTCTTACTCTGGGCATTTGTTTGTGAAATGGCTAGTAAAAAACATCCTATGTGTTAGAAGTTAGCTCTGTCAAACATTGGAGAATAAATAACAATTGATAAGCATATTTTGGAAAAGAAAAACCAGAGGTATTGAGAAGAAATAGTAAAAGTAAGGAGAAGGAATTGCACAGCTCACCTAGAAGAACAAAGTTATGAATTTTATTCTCCAGTTATACAGAATTTATAAAGTAAAATAAACAAATAGAGAACACACTATTTCCCAAAATGCTTTATTTTGGTAAGTCTGGTATATTTTACTCCAGTATGTATAGTAGCGTTTTACTTCAATTAGAATCTCGTAAATCAGGGCAAAATATATTGCACAAACATTGTGGCTTAAGTCAATGAGTCATAATAAAACATTGTCCAGATTGCTGCAATTAAAATTTACAGAACCCTTTTGTTGAGTGTTGTTAGGTCTGTGGATTAATAAAATGAGTCTGTTTGTTTTAATTTTTCTTTAACAAGGACTCACATTTTGATTTTAAGTTTCATAGATTTTTTTTTCCTTTTCCATAGATTTTAGATTCGTACTTGGCAAAAAGAAATCTCACTGCAGCTTCAAAAAATACATTCTTAATATATTTTGTAAGAGATAATCCTCTTCATTTCCTTACCAGCCTTCACTCTTCTTTCTTCACATTTCTCTCTCTTTTCCCCTCTCCCATCAGGAGTGCTGGGAGTGGGTGGAATAGTATGAGGGTTATTGGCTAGTTACCTATGAGAAGGGCAACATGGCAGAGCCGTACAATACAGACGGGTTCTCACAGAAAAGGGTTCAAATCTCTGCTCTGTCATTTACAAGCTGTGGGACTTGGACCAACTTCATCTCTGAGGCCTAGTTTCTTCATTTGCAAGGTGAGATAATTGTACGAAGTTTCAGAACTGTTAGTAGAATGAGAGCTAATAGGTTCCAGGGCTTTTGCTATAAGCACTTTTTTTTTTTTTGGTAGCAGAGATTTTCCATTCTTTTTAAAAGTTATTATTTTTTTTCCCCCATGAGAAAGTCTATTCAATGCTATAGAGATAGGAGAACTGAAACAGGCAATGTTTCACTTGTTTTTTGTTTGCTAATGATGTGGGTACTTTGAACATTTACTATAGTTTCACATGAAAGTATAAAGTGTCATAAAATTCTGAGATCACCTGGGTTGGGAACATTTGCAAATGAAACAGTCTGTTACATTTAGCAGGCCTCAGTTTCCAGTTTTAGCAAAGACTCAATTCTGAGTTTTAATTAGAATGTATTTATTCAAAGGCATCTATTGCACATCCCATAGATACCAACCGCTGGGAACGTAGTGATAAATATGTATTGTTTCTGAATTGAGGTCCAAATGTTCAGTAATTGGCAGCCGAAAGACAACTTTGAGATGATTTTATGAGAAGGAAATTTATTGCAAGCAAGCAAAGCAAAAAAACCAAATCTTTATTAGGGGAGATCATGCAATCACATAGAAGTAGACTTCATCATTGCATGTATAAGTCTCTGCCCATGGTCTGCAATACTACGTAGACGGTGATTATTTAACTGCAAGAAATTGCTACTCTTTTTGAGTCCTTATTTGTGCCAAGTACTGTGCTAGGGGACTTAAACACATCTTAAAAAAATTTTATTCCTCTCAACAACTTGTAGGGTAAATATAATTATCTTCTTTTCACAAATAAGAAAAATGAGACTCAAAGAAATTAAATAACTTTTCCGAAATCCACTTTTCTACTTATCGGCAAAGCTGACATTGAATATGTGGTCTACTAGACTTCAAAGCCATGCTTTTAAGCCCTGAAAAGGGAGCAGGCTTTGAAAAGAAGATAGTAAATTTAACTTTGGACATGTTGAATTTGCAGTTGAGAAGTTTCCAAAATCATGAAGGGTGCTGACTATAACATGTACCTTTGTAGCTTCAAATCTTTCTTGATGTGGAGTCTTTGATTTGAGCCAGACATGAATTCTTGATCCCAGGCTGGATGCAATGGCCCCTCTGTCTGTGTGGCTCTCTCCCAGTGGGAGACCAGGCTGAAGTGTTCTAACAACCCCACACCCACTCAGGAGCTATGTCAGCGTCCTAACCAATATTCAAGCAAACGTTTTTGGAAAGTAATTTCTAAAGTTCTATTTTCTCCTCGACACTTTTCCAGTCACATGATGGCTGAAATTTGATGTATTTTGAAGGTATCAATGTCTCTCTCCATTCTTTTTTTTTTTTTGATAGTACTGAGCTTCATGCATTTCCCTAGTAATTAAAAAAATTTTCTTTTATAAACTGTTTTTCTTAATACTTTTTGTATCATCGGTCCATAATATAGTTTCTGAAAGCATTCTATAAACATGTTTTATGAGTCAGTTACAAGAGGAATACAAGTCAGTTGTAGAAATATTGGAAAATAAACAAATATAGAATGAAACAAAAATCATGCACAAACCCACCACCTGAAGGTAAGAGCTGTTAACATTTTATCTGTTTCCTTTCAGTCTTTTTAGTGTGCATATATTTTTACCTAATTTTAATAATTTTCCACTCATGTTGAGAAAGATATTATTCCTCATCATTAAACATCTTTGTAAATACCAGTTTTTAAAAATATATTCATAATAGTTTATTCTATCCATCCTATAGATGAGGAAATTGAAGTTCAGAGAAATTGAAAAACTTCCCTAAATGTGTAACAAATTTGACTCTGTCCTATACCCTATGTAACCTCTCAATTAGGCAAGGAAGATTCAAAGTTTAAATAAATAACCAGATTAGAGTGTAGCATATGGGAAATTCTTTAGGAAAAGTTCAAAGGGCTGTAGGAGTTTGGAGGCGGATACAGGGGGAGAATATGTCTTGCTGGTGGAATCACAGAAGATTTTGTAGAGTAGGTTGCATCTGAGATGGATCTTAAAGGATAGGTAGTAATTTGACATTGGAAAAATACATCGAGGCACAGGGGACAGTATGCGCAAAGAGATGATGGCAGAAAAGCTGAGGAACTATTTGGGAAATTGTAATTAATTCACTTTGGTTGACTTTTGGACTTTTAAGATGTTCTTGTAAGGAGTAAACTAAAATTGAAGATTGGGAGAACATTGAATTAAAGTTCAGATGCTTTGTAGATGGATGCAAAGGAAAGGAACTATGCCTTAGGAAGCCTACTCTGGAAGCAGGACTGGGGCTGATTGAAGGGAAAAGGTGTAAGAATGACCACTGATTTGGATTTTACAAAATTGGGTCAAATTAAGCACATACCTAAAGGAATAGTTACAAATGTCTTATAATCATTATTTCAGTGGTTTGATGAGGAAATTTGTAATTCCAAAACCACTTCCCTCAAGACTATCCTCTTAATACAATTCAATAAGAATTTAGTAACCACTATTGTAGATTTAAGCTATGCTAGGTACAGAACACTATAAAAGGGGCATTTATTTACTTGTTGAATAAATATTTAGTGAGAACTTACTCTGGGCTTGGCACTGTGTTTGTCACTAAAGATGTAATGGTGAGTAAAATGAAAATGGCCCCCGACCTCCTGGAGCTTCTTGTCTAGTGGGAGTGACAGACTTTGATTAAAAACAGACACACAAATATGTTTTCTAAAAACTGATCTGAGTGCCATAAAAGTTCTTTTTGGGAAATAAGATTTACCAATGAGAGAAGAAAATAAAATGGCAAGTAGAAGTAAACTTCATTTCTTAGAAGGTTTTTAAATGCCATTAATTTGTTTAGCAATCTCTCTTTTCATAGGTGAAGTAAAAGCAATTCCAAACATTAATAAAATTATTATCCTTTTTAATCAGTGGTAGTACAATTTGAGTTTTCACCTGCTTTTTTCTTTAAGCATTTTCTCTCTCTTATTTTTCCTTTGCTTGCGAAGCTGTATAATTGTGATAGTGGCTTGTTGATTGCAGCTTTATTCTAGTGGCAAGCGAACAGAGGAAATGGAGCAACTAATCGTATTAATATATGAGGTCCTAACACCTCAATTTCAAGGCTGATTTGAGTGTTGTGAATGGTGTGTATGCAATCTCCATCATGGGGACAGGTGGATATATTAAGCAGCTGAGCGAGTTTCCTTTATAAAGATACTTATTAAGCTGAAATCTTTTAAGCGCAAGATCAATGTTTTCTACAGTGTTAAAAATCTCTTGAGTAACTATTCCAGCGCCAAGTCACTGTGGAAAGTCAAATTATTAATCACACTAATGCTGACTTCTAAGTTGGTTTGTACTGTGGGTTTGTCTATATATGAAACGTCAGAAGAGGTTGCATTTTTTCATGAAATTGAAAACATTTGACAACTTGCTTTTTATTTCATTTCCAAATGCTTTTCAGCCTTCTCACTGAGAGCCTGTACTCATAGTCCAGGACAGAACATGTGGCAAAAATCTGGCAAATCTTTTTCAGAGGAAAAGGTGTATTAGTTACAAAGAAAGAAAGAGAGAATGGCACAGACTTTAAAAATGGAGAAATATCTACAAGGAGAGACCATTTCGGAAAGTAAACGACTTAGTTTATTCTGAGGTGTAAATGGAAAAAACATATAATTTCTAAAATTTTTTTTTTCTTAGAAACTGTTAAAATAGGTAACTTTTCTCACTAAAAGTCATCTAAAATGTAAAATTTTTGTTTATTTTACAGGATGTGAGTAAGACAAAAGAAACAAAAAGAAGTCCAGAGGTCTATGCAGAAGAGTATTAAAATGAGTAATTGATTAGGTGGTAAATTTAGAATAGGAAAAGAAAACATTTATTCTAATAATAATATTTAGTTACCACCTCTGGCTAGTAGAGCATAGTTCTTATGCCAACTTACTGACCAGATCTACAAGATAACTTTTGGTAAGAATCAGAATTTCTTGAGGTACTAGAGGATAGTAAAAACAAAAACCAAACACTAAAACCTTCAAAAACTTTGGTTAATAAAAAAATTTTGACGGAATTTTACATGTCCTATAATTTATTTCCCTATTGGCTATTTTACCTAGGTTTTAAATTCAAGGGTGAAGAAATTGATTGCTTTCATTCTATTGACAACTCTTATGAAAGAAAGGAGCTGTCCCTTGATTTCTAATTTAAATTCTTATATATATTAATAATAACTCCAAAAAAAGTGCTGCTTTGCATAATGTATATCTCACATATCCCTAAAGAGAAGCAAGAATGGAGATCCTTGAAAGAAAAAGAGCAGTATATTACTGTGCTTTAAATTTCAGCTTGATGTATAAAGTAAACTTAGTGAGGCACTATAAAAGGAATGTGTTTGCTTAGTGGGTTATATATATTTATGTATGTATATGTATATATACACACAGAGTATTGGATGCTTAGGGACCAACTATTATGTACACTGTAATATATTTTGTTTCATAAGCAAGTTTTTAAAATTTAAAATTGATCTACTTAGGTGCCAAAAGCCTTAAGGCTTTAATTATATTTAGGAAGTTAATTAACATCTATTCTTGGCCTAGGAAAACTATCCCTTCATTATTTTCACTTAGTTATTGAGTGCCTGCTAGGGCAAGATGCTGTTCTTGGTTCTGGGACACAGCGAGCCGACAAAACAGACAAAAATTCTTTCCCTTTACATTCCAGAGAGAGTTTACGTTTTAGGGAAGCAGGCAATTAACAAATAGATAACTAAAATACATAGAATGTCATGTGGTAATTAGCTAAAGTAAAGCAGAGATGGGGAGGTGAGAAGTGTGAGGGCAGGGAGGGTGAATGAGGTTTTGAGTAGAATGGCCTGGGGAGGGTTCACTGAGAGGTGACAGTGAAGTGAAGACTGAGGAAAGTAGGAGTGGGGAGAAGAGCTTCCCAGGCAGAAGAAATAGCAAATGAAAGGCCCCCGAGAGGACAGGAGCAGGCCTCCCATGTTTGAGGGACAGAGAGGAGGAGGCTAGGGCACCTAGAGTGCACTAACAGAGCAGGAGGACTTTGGATTTTATTTTGAGTGAGATGAGGAAAAACTGGGAGGTTTGAGCAGAGGAGCAACTTTCATTTAAGAGAATGACTCTGTCTGCTAGGTGGGGAGGAGATGAATTATGAAGAGAGGTAGGTGAAAAGGCAAGGCTATTGTAATTTCAAGAGATGGCTTCCCAGGATGGTGGTAGTGGAAAGGGCTGACAAGTGGCTGGATTAGAGGTTGAATTCTAGATGTGTTCTGAAAATAGAGCTGACAGAATTTGCCATTGGATTGGATGTGGGGTTTGTTAGAAGGAGGAAGGAATAAAGAAAGAATTGAAGGTGTTGTTTTTTTTTTTTTTTAAGTTAAAGGGAAAGTTTATTTAAAAAGGGAGGGTGAAGCAAAGACTGGAAAAAGCAAAAACAAAAAGCCAAGACCGGAATTCAAGGTTTTTGACCTGAGTAAAACAGAAAGGATCCAAGTTGCTATTAACTAAGATGGGAAGACAAGGTTTAGGGGGAAAGAAAAGAGTTGGAATTGGAATTGGGCATGTTAATTTGGGGAGCATATTACATGTATGAATGGAAACACTGACTCTGTAGTCGAATATGTATGTCTGGTGCTCAGAGGAGAACTCCAATTATTGAAAACTTCAATAATTGTCAGAATGCAGGAGTTATTAAAAGCCATAAGACTTTATTTTTTAAAAATAAATTTGTTTGTTTGTTTATTTATTTATTTATTTATTGTAACTTTGGTTAATGAAATCCAATAAGGCATAAGATCATTAAGGAATAGAATGCAGACAGAAAAGAGATTCAAGGACTGAGCCTGAAATACTCTGAAGACTACCCTATAAATGTTTAACTGTAACAGATGGGACAACGAAACATTTGCAGCAAAGATTATTTAGGAAGGAGTGGCCAGAGAGGGAGGAGGAAAATCAGGAGAGAGTGGTGTTCTGGAAGCAATAGGCAGAAAACGTTTCACATGAGAAAGGGTGATCGACAGTAAAATATGTTCCTGAGAGACTTAAGATGAGGAAGGCGAAGTGTGCTTGGGTTTAGCATCATTCACGTCATTACTAAACAAGAACAATTTTGGTGGAGTGATGGGAACAGAGTATACTTTGAATGGATTCGATTATTCTGTTAGAAATAGAAACAGAAATAATCTAATCTGTTTGAAAATATCTGAGATAAAACACTCAAAAATATTCTCTATGTAAAGACTTAAAACATACTTTCTGATATTGAGACAAAAAGCAACAGACCTGTATTCAGCACCTGTTTGTGCCAGGCACTGTGCAAAAGTGTTTTACGTCCCTGATTTTATCTGACTTTCACAATAAATCAATGAATTAGATGCTATTATCTTCATTTTATAAGTGAGGAAATTGAAGTTTACAAAGTTTAAGAGGCTTTTCTAAAGTCATGTAGCAAGTAAGTGATAAAGATGGTGTTGGAAGTACTTTTGTCATACTCTTAAGCTGAGCAATTATTTTGTTTCCAAAGTATATAATTGTTCCTTTTGGAAATTAATAGCCTCATTTTTTAGAAAATAAGTATTATTCTTTCATTTTCTTCATTTCATTTATGTCATATGGGCCCAGAGAGTGTTTTTATTTTTTCAATATTTAGCACTTCTACAAAATGGAAAGTTTATAACTAGTTGCTTTAATAACTATTTGCTCTTTTTTTTTTTTGATGTAGAAAATTACCCCAAATCTTTCTTTCGTTGACTTAACACGGTTGATCATGGTAAAATGTTATTAAAGAGAATGTAATTTTCTAGAATGATTTCCATATTTTTCATAAAAATTTATTTTAAGAAATTTGATTAAAGTTTTGGAAGTACATTTTTAAAATAACAATATGGGAAGCCATTAAACATTGAACATGCTAATTTCATGTTCAAAATCTCTCTGAGGCGGATATCATTGTCATTTACATTTTACTCACAGGAAACCAGAGGTTTGGAGAAGTTGAGTAAATTGCCCAAAGTCACAGAGCTTGTAAGTGGTGGAGTAAAGATTGACCCTGCATCCTCTGAAATTACATTCCATGTTCTTTCCACTACAACATGCATAAAAATTTGGTTAATTCCAAAGCTTGGCTTGAAATATTATATCTTTCCTCATCTGTGTAAAATTGATTACCCTCATCTGATGCACCATTGTGACTCTAACAGCTGGTGGGGGCTTGCAACTTTAGGAAGCATATATACGTTTTTTAATTAGACATGTTTTCTCTGGGAAACATGTCAGTGGGTTGATTTTTTTTTTTCTCTCTTAAGTTGGGCTCTGCATAACCCCCGAGAGGGAAAAGCAGCATTACTATTTACTTGGCTATGCTTTTTATAGTTGTTGCTCCTTTTTGAGGATGTAGCTCTAGGATTGTTGTTTGTAGAGGACTGGAGTGAACATAGATTCTGCCATGAAATGGGCCCAGAGAGTGTACTGTTGTCGTGCAGCAGAGAGGCTGAGATATGGTAAGTACATCAGTGTGGGTTTGTTTTAAAGAGATGAATATTTGTATCAATTTTTCGATCCTTTTTGTAGGAATAAGTGAGGATAAAACTCAATTATCTTTTATTTTCTCTAAAGAAATATTGTTTTTCTGAAGATACTCTTTTCTGAAGATAGATACTCTTTCCGTCCTCACAGGAGGTATGACTAGGAATAGAGAGTGGGTAAAGCTGTCGTTTGAGCTCCCTCTGCTGGTGGTGAGTGATACTTTTAGTGGAAGCCAGAGGAAGAGAGTGCAAGTATTGCTGAAAGTCAGGGCTGAAACAAACACGTTCACCATTGCTGCCACACTCCCTGAGGTAAAAGGTAGGAAGCACACATGCGCTTTCTTAAAAACTTTAAACAGCCATACGGAGGTATAATTTACATGCCATTAAGTTTGCCTATTTAAAGTTTATAGTTCAGTCGGTTTTAGTATATTTATGGAGTTGCCGTAATCTAATTTCATAATCTAATTTCGGAGCATTTCCATCACAGCCTCCCCCCACCCCCAACACACACACAAGCCTTCCATCTATTAGCTATTACTCCTCATTCCTCACTCCACTCTCCCTTGCTCCTAGCCCCTGGCAACCACTAATCTTGCCTCTATGGATTTACCTATTTTGAACATTTTGTATAAATGGGATCCTGCAACATGTGGTCAATATGTGACTACCTTATTTCATGTCACCTACTGTGTTTGAGCTTCCCCCATATTGTACCAATTTGTCATGACTTTTTACCGCTGAGTAATATTCCATTTTTTATAGACACAACGCATCTCGTTTATCTATTCATTAGTTGATGGACATTTGGGTTGTTGTTTCTACTTTTTTGGCATTATGAATAATGCTGCTACGAATGTTAGTGTATAAGTTTTTATGTGGACACGTGTTTTCAGTTCTCTTGGGTATATACTTAAGGGTGGAATTGCTGGATCATATCTATGTTTAATATTTTGAGGAACTGCCAAATTGTCTTCCAAAGTGGGTGTACCATTTTACATTCTTACACACATGTTCTTTTGGATAGATTTAAAATGTAGTACTTAAGGGAAAAGGAACTTAAATTTAATAAATGTCCTTATCAATTATTCTTCTATTTTTTAAAAGTACTTTAACATTGCCTCCTTTTGCTTTTTTATTGTTGCTTGATCTATCACTTCTCCAGTACTACTGTGAAATCTCTCTAGTTTTTGCCATGTAAAGAAGAATGATAGGATGATGTTCCCACTCGGTTCAAGAATATTAGTTCAGATTAAAAAAAAAAATCAAAGTACTATTTTAATCTCGAACTTTTTCCATGTAGAATTGCTGTAAAATTCTTTCTGGGGAAGTTTATCACATTGATTCAGAGTGCCGATTCCAGAGTCCGACTATCTGGGTTTAGATCCTTGGTCTACCATTTTTATTGCAAACCCTTGGGCAAGGACTTAATTTTATAAGTCTCATGTATAAAATGGGAATAATAATAGTAATAATCTAATTAGATTGTTATGAAGACTGAATGAGAAAAAGTGCTTCACACAGTACATATATAGGGAGCTCTCAGTCAATATTGGACATCATTAGGAGTCTACATTATAATAGCTCTCTGAACTTGACAGTGGAACTATGAATAGGTCTGTAGGTATGGAGAGAGCTCCTGGAAGAGGATGGGTACTTTGTTAAATAGGGGCTCCTTTATAAAGCAGGATGTAGAAAAGAATAGACAATCAAGATGACTGCTATTGTATTGATGTCTATATATCAGAATCTTCTGTCTATCTCTCTTATGTCTCTATCTTCAGATGCAAAGTTCTCGACCTTGAAAAAATTTTTTGGTATTAAAGGGCTGAAAAATAGACTAAAAAACCTTGAATTTCTTATTCATTTAATTCCTCTAAAACTTTTTTGGGAACCATTTATCCTATTTAAAATTTTAAGATGGGGTAAATGGGGTCAAATATGTGGTGACAGAAAGAAATCTAACTATAGGAGGTGAACACACAGTGCAATAGATATATTCCTTACTGTTAAGTTGTACACTTGAAACTCATTGGATTTCGTTAACCAATATCACCATAAAAAAATAAATAAAGATAAAAAAAGATAAAAAAAGAAAGATAAAATAAGAAGAATGGATTCCCCAAAGGCCTTGTAAATAAAGGTATTTTACCAAACTGCAATCAACAACAAAAATAAATAAATAAAATGAAATCTTACAAAAAGCTATGGGCCCTGTCTACATGAAATGTTTATATGTGTATATACCCAAAATTTGCATAAACTTCCAGGGTACTCATGCATCGAGGGCCATAGGAGTCCATGTGAACAAGTGCTGAATTGGATACAAAAGATTATTTATTTACGTAGTTCCCCTTTAGGCATTTTAAAATTCTTCATTTTTATTTAAAAATTTTTTATTCTTATTCTTCTCAGAAAACTCGGGAGAATGCACATTAATCACCGTGTTTGAACCATTAACATGGCCAATTCATTTTTCCCTTTGATAGTTTAATAAATATAGATTATACTCATGGAATTTAGGGAGAGATAGCATGAGTCTTAAGTTTTTGGCAGAGCAGACACAAAAAAGAAAATAGTGACACTCAGAGAGCAATGCATGGCCCCTGTGTGTAAAGATTCTTGAGCTCAACTGTGAGGATGCTAGGCCTGTGTTTATGAAAGCCTGGAGCATTTTGTACATGGAGGCTAGGAGAATAGAATGGAGATGGGATGGCATTTTTCCCTATTCTGGAATGGATGCAGGAGGCAACACTGAGGGAGGACTGTGGTCCCTTCTGAGGTTTCCAGAGCTTCAAGGTCTACGAATATTCCAAAATCTTTTAGTAGATTTTGGATCTCTGTGTGACAGATTCTCTTAGACAATGAAGACAGAGGAGGTGGATAGTATCTAGGGCTTTGAGGTTCATTCCTTGTTGGCTGAGAAATTCCTGCTTTATCTCTAGAACTTGATAGCATTGATATCAGATATGGAAAAAAGGCACTTCTTAATTTTTATATAGACATTCACAGATGAGGACGATACCTCCAGATTCCCCCTCTGTTCCACCCTTCTCTCCAACTAGCATTCTATTATCTGTTTAATTCCTCTCTTTTCACTTCCTACGTTCCCACATATCCAGCCCTGTGTGTAGGATGCGAGACTTAGAGTTTCTGTACCTAGGAGCTCTGTTTGAAGGCACATCTAGTGTTCTCCAAGTTTTAGCTCTTTACTCTTTTACCCATAAATTTAAAATGAAACTCTGAATTCAAAATCAAGGAGTTGAATCTCCAATATGTATGGGAGCTGAATGAAAAAGTTATATAGTCATTTATAAATTGAGACTTATTTTTTACGACTAAATATGTTGTATTTACTCAGGAAATTGAAAGTTATAAACTGCAACTTTAATCTGCTACTGTGAATAAGGTAACAACCAAAGATTTTATTTTATTTTTTCATGAGGGCTCTTTGGACCTGTAATGCAAGCGGCATTTCAAAGTTTGGATCACCCTTAAAAAGAAAATGCCGAGTATGTTAAATTGTGCACTTAGTTTTCAGTGTGGAGGAACGAATCCCAGATTCAATGAACTAACACAATTCTTCAGAGCGCTGAAGTGTATTTGCAACCAAGACACCGTACTCGCTGTGCACTGGCTGATTCTTTCTCCTGGAAAGCTTTGTTTCTCTGTGAAACCAAAAATCCTGCCATTGATCTGTACTCACAAAACCCTGTTGATTTAAACAGGACTCCCAGAGGTGGAACAACAGCAAAACCAAGAGACTCAATTTACTGAGCTTGGGTTACAGGAAACATATTTAATACCAGACGGTTCCTGTTTTCATTGTTTTCCATCTAAGTTCCTACAAAATCAGATTGTCTTTAAATAGATGCTGCTGCCATTGGGACAAGGTTTAGTTTCACATCCCTAAAGAAATAAAGAGTTTTGTAAAAATCCACTCCACCTTGCCCTCACATATAATGGGCCTAAGTCAAGCCAGAAGGATCAAGATGGATATCATGCTAAAACAGTGATAGAATAACAACACCAACGATGTGAGAAACACACTCTTTTAGACTCTTTAGCCCTCAGTAACCAAGGAATAATTGCTTGTGGATGAAAGTGAAAAGGGATTTTGTTTGAGAGCAGTCTCATTTTGTCTGTTTGGAAGCATAATACAGGTTAGCCTTAAAGATTTCTGAGGTAGGAAAGGAGGGGAAGTAGTTTGAGAAAACTACCACCTATAATTGATCTCATTGTTTAGAAGGATCTCAGGTGTGGCAGGATTCCTGAAGTTTTGCCTTGAATGAGATCAAGCTGACCAAACAGTAATAATACTAATACTAAAAATGACGATGGCTAATGTTTATTGAGCACGTAATATGCATTACAGATCTTATGCTAAATATTTTCTCTATATATGATCTCATTTAATGTAACAGTTCATAATGTTTGGGTTAATGGATGGCTGAAAAGTATGATGGTTAAAGGAAAGTATAGGTAGGGTTTTAATTCTTCTGCCACTAATTAAGTGACCTCAAGTAAATGACCTCTAAGTCTTGGTTGCTAAATCTGTATGATGGCATAATATGGACTCATTAGTTTTCATGATGATTAAAGAATACAGGCCATTAGCAGAGACAGACAAACCACCCTGCTGTTTGAACACAGTGAGATCCACAAGGTGTGGATGGAGGGCATGGAGAGAAGCTTGCAGGAGGGTTTTCTGCTCTCTGAGGACTTTAGGGACTTACAACATTTTGGAGGAGCCGTCCTCTAAGTGTAGACCTGGGGTATGGATGGGAACAACAAGTCAAAGTAGGAGGAGGGTGTGCTACCTTGAAGGATCAGCGTGTTCTCGGGGATTTGCGTGTTGCTGCACACCTGCAAAGGCAGGGAGGGGGGATGTCGAGAGACAAACTGGAGAAGTAAGCAAGCCTGGCTCCTAAAGGGATCTGGATGGCATTTGAGGAAGTCTGAACTTTCTCCTTAGGTCGAAGGGGAGCCATTGAAGAGTTTTAAGATGGAGAGTGACATAATTAGATTTGCTTTTGTGACATTCACTCTCTGAGATTAAAGATACTGTCTGTAAATAAGTGACTTTTTCTTGACCCCACATTTGAGCAAAGCCATGACCTTCACCTCTTTGGTTTGGGGATTGTCATCAAGTGAGCTAACAGGCATTTGACTCCTGCTGCTCTGATTTATGTTATAGCCTGTTATTGCTCTGAACTGTTTCCTTATCTGGGATAAGTGGGGTAGTTCAGAGGGTGGAAAAGAGCATCTCCCTTCATAGACACGGCTGTACGCTATGGTGTGGGCCACATGAATACATCTTTTTTTCCTTGAGTTGCCTATTGTTCGTTTGTGGATTATATACTTAATGTATTAAATGTAGCTAAAATTAAGTCTTGGGTTGACTTTCAACTGCTTTCTTTTAGGGTGCAACCATTTACTGAGAATTGGTTAAGCAAAGAGAACCATCTTCCAATGTTAAACTAAGCAAAACAATAGTAAAGAACATTTGTGGACATCCTGTCTTTTTTTTTAACCCTCAACCCAGCTTCTCGTTATTTGACTAAAACACACAATGAATTCCAATTGCATAAGCGATTTTGTTTTAGAGGGGAGGGTTATTAGTGCTTCTGTTCACTTTGAATAGGAAATTGACTATTTTATGATCACAATCTTATCTTCCCTGTTGAGTCCAAGAAAATAATGTGTTTCTAGGTCATATTTTATGAAATAATTAGCAATTACTACTTTATAAAATATTTATTAGAATATCAACACCTGCATAGTTACAGGATTAAAGTTAGAGATGAGATAAAGAAAAAGTCACATTGGACTGTTTGTATTTCTGGTGAAGCCTGGATTTAATATATTGAAATCAGGCGAATACTTATTAGAACTCCATATGTTCCGGTGTTATTGTAAAATTAGAAAGTTGTTACTATGTCCACAAATGTAATATACATATATTATATGTATATAATATATGTATATTATATATTATAGGGTAAATAATTATAATTTAATTATAGGGTAAATAATTATAATTTAATTTTAAGAGAAATTAAATGTCAGAGGATTGTGATACAACTTTTATTGGAAAATTTTAGAATTTTTTAAGAAAGAAAAATATGTACAATGAAAATTAAATATATTTGCTTTGAGCTGTTCGTGAAGTGACTTAGCACTCTTGGAGCATTTTATGTTTTACTAAAGCTGTTAAATCCCATCTGGTGTTTGTAAAGTCTTTTACTATCCCCTGCTGGGACAGGCAGACATTGGTTTGCATGACTGTGTGTTCCCAAAATATTTTCTAAAAGTATCTAGTGGATTTATACCAACTGTAGCAGGAAGATAGAAGACCACATTTCCATTATAATGTCTTTAGGAATGGAGACAAATGTCATCAGGTCACAAAAAGATCCATCAGTTTTACACTGTGTGACATTTGGGGAAGAATGTGAGTGATTAGTGGTTTTCAAAAGTTGTTTGGAATTCAACATCCTGTGCAGATATTACTTGAAAAATATTTATAGGTTCTGAGTCAGTGAGATGCAATTTATTCCTCCATGGAATTCATTCTAGAATGTGTGGAATATTTTGAACCTTAGTCGCTCCAATATATTTCCTGGAAGTATCATTATTGTCAATATACAGGTTGTTCTGCTTCATTGAGTGATTTTTATTGTATTATGACCGCCCTATATCTCTGGAAATCAACAAGATCTTTGTATGGAGAGAAATAATTTAATTTAGCAAGAGTTTGTTGAAGAACTTCTATATTTAAGGCAGTCCAATAGGCACTGGGAGAAACAGAAAAAAATTAGACATGATCCCTATCTTCAGACAACTTAGAGTCTAGGTGGAAAGTCAGATAAAAAACAAGGTAAGCTAAGTTTCAAAAATGAAATATAAAGATGTTATACTAATACTGAGAAAAAGAGTAATTAAACTTGATTAGGGATAAAAAAGTACCATGGGGAAAGTAAAACAGGCCTTGAAAGATAAATTCAATTTTAATTTAAAGGAGATGGTAGATAGAGATCAGTGGATGCAGTAAGTAGTAACTTATTAAAATCATTATATTCCAAGTTAAACTCATGTAGAAGTCAGAATGTAATAAAAAATTTGTGGATGGACATCTGAATTTTAATATTGGCCCTGGAACTAACAGTGTACATTTAGGCAATGCTCAACTAGCATGTATTGAGGATTTATAATGTCTCAGGCTCTGCTTTTGGTGTTAAAGTTACAATTCTAAATATGACAGGCAGGGTATCTAATAGAATTTTAGGGGGTAGAGCATGGAAAGAAGTAAACAGAAAAATGAATGAAAAAAAGGAAATAGCAGGTAGTAATTAGTACTGTCATAAAATGAAACTGGATAGTGTAATAATGGAGATGACAGTGGGCTGCTTTTGGTTGTCATAAGAAAAGACCCACCGGAAGAGGCGAAATTCCAACTGCAACATGAATGACAATGAACTTTTCATGTGAAGATCTGTGTGAAGATATTTTCAGAACAAGAACTTTAAAGTAGAAACAAACTTGGAGGGTTCCAGGAATAGAAATAGATTCTCATGGTTGGAGAGAGAGGAGAGAAGAACTTGAAGTTAGAGTTCTTGGCAGATCATTCAGGGTAAAATAACTTTGATTATATTTTAAGTATGATGGGAGTGATTGAGGGATTCAAGCCAGTTTGTTTTATCATTTATGCTTTACAAAGATCACTTTGGCTACTGGGTTGGTTTATGGAGTGAGCAAGTATGGAAACGGAGATGAGTTAGGAGGCTCTTGCAGTAGTCTGTGTAAAAAATGATGTTTTTTTGGCTAGTAGAAGTAGTGGCGATAAAGACGTGTAAACTTTAAGGATGACACATAGGTTTTTGTTTGTTTGTTTGTTTGTTTGTTTGTTTGATCAGCTGGGGAGTGGGGGAGGCAGCCATGGTGACATTTGTTGAGATTAGGAAGACTGGGAGATATGGAGACTTGGAGGAAGGGGCTCTTGATATCTCTAAGCCTGTTTTCCCAGTTATAAAATGTTGGGTATAATATCTAGCTTACTGGGTTGTTGCTGTTGTAAGAATTAAGTGAAGGAACAAGTATCTGGTACAAGTAATTACCAGTTACTTTTTTTCTACATCAAGTAACAACTTTAAACAGTTCCAAAAAAGGAGAAGTGGGAATAAATTATCACATTTTTTCATTACTCCCAAATTCAATATGTAGTGTTTAAAATAATTCTCATTTCATATGTTTTACACAGAACTGATTCTGAATATGATTCTTTTATGCTTTGTGTTGAATGTGATTGCAGCCAGGAAATGTTCCGTTGAGGTAGTGATTCCTGGAAGGAAATGTAAGTGGAGCCATGAGTGTTGCATGTAAGATTCTACATTATGGAACCCAACAGTGTGGAGGGTGGGTTGTTTTCTGTGATCCTGCAAGGATAGTCCCATTTGAAGACATGCTTTTGATGGCTGGACTGAGCATTTTTTAATGCCCATGGAAAACCCTAAATTACAGTAGGACACTCATGCTACTCTATTAGATGGTTCTGGGGCTTGGATCTGCAATATAATTCATTTCTTCAGTATCTTTTGTGTGCAATACTTACCAGCAGATAGATAGCTAGACAAGCTGATCAGTGTTGACAACTCGGAGGGTCATCCATCTTCTGGCATCATAGCTACATTTCTCGAAAGCAAATGGTTTTACCTAGTACCTCCAATAGTTCTCTCCATTCTTACCCCATAAGGTGATCTCAGGTTTGGTGACTGTAAGCTGTGAGGGCGGAAATAATTTTTTTTTTAATGCCTACAGCACCTGGTATTTCGAGGTGGTCTCCCATCCAAGTACTAACCAGGCCCGACTCTGCTTAGTTTCTGAGGTCAGATGAGATTGGGCTTATTCAGGGTGGCATGGCCGTAGACAATGAAATAATTTTATATAGGTTTGCTATGGAATTTCAGGCATTGTGGCACATTGGAGATGGCTGAGAGGCAGTTTCCATCATTAGACCAATTTAATATTCAGCAATTGAATTATAATGTCTTATAGCCTTTGAAGTGAAAGTAGAACTACAAATCGTGATGAGGTATCTAAGAACAGTTAATTAGTGAGTGAATTATATTCCCAAACTGGAAAACACTGGGAATCACACAAAACTTAAGATGTAAAATGTGGAGGCACTAATTTATTTCTTTAACTAATATTTATTGACTACCTAGTATGTGCTAAGTACTAGAGCTGGGGAAACAATAAACAAAACAAAGTTTTTGCCATCATAAACCTTATATTTTACTGTAAGAGACGAAAGGTAAAAAAAGTTAACAAATAAATTTGTAATACAATGTAAGGTAATAATAAATGCTTTGAGAAAAAAATGAAATAGTATAAGAAGATAGAATAATAGGGATTCTATTTTAGATAAAATAAGGAACGCTTCTCTGACAGGTGACATCTGAGCTATGTGAGTGAGAGAACCACCCATTGGAATACTTGGAGGAACAGAGGAAATTGCATAGGAAAAGTCCTAAGCTTAGAGCAAGTGTGGCTAATAATTTTCAAGTAGCAGCAAGGCAGCCAGTATAGAGTGAGAAAACAAGGAAATGAGTTTGGAGATAAAGCCAAAGGCCATATTATGAAGAGCACGTAAACCAAGATAAGGTATGGAATTTTATTTTGCATGTGATAAAAAGCCACTGGAGAGTTTAAATGTGGAAATGACATGATCTGCATGTTTTTGGCTGTAACAGACTGGAGCAGAAGCGGAGTATTGGTTATAAGGCAGTTTTAGTAGTTAGCGAGATGGCAGTTTATGAAAGTTTAGGTAAAGAGTGGTAGCTGTGGACTTGGTGAGAAGTAATGGAATATATTCTTAAGGTAAGCCTAATTTAATTTGCTAGTGGTTTGAATATGGGATGTGGAAGGAAGAGAAGGAGACTCTAGATTTGGGGTTGGAGTCATAGAGTAAATGGTGGTACAGTTTACTTAGATGGAGATCTCTGGGGAAGGTAATCAAGAATTCAGTTTTATTGTTGTTATTTTTGAGAAGTGCTTCAGATATCTAAATATTGATGTCAAGGAGGCAGTTGGGCATAAAATCTTAAGTTTAGGGAAGAAGCCAGGATTGGAGACAAATTTAGAAGTCATCAATTACTGTAAGTGACATTTGATAAGATCCCCTAGAGAAGGAGTATAAAGAAAAGAAATGGCGTAAGAACTGAGTCCTGAGGCATTCCAATATTTACGAATCAGGAGGAGGAAAAGGAGCAAACAGAAGAGATCAGCAAGGTAAGAGGAGGACCAGGAGGTTGAAGTCATGAAAGCCCAAATAAGAAGCTGTTTCAAGAAAGAGGTGGTCAACTATGTCGAATGACTATAAGAAGTCTCGAGAACTGAGAACTAACCTTGGACTTGGCAATGTAGAAGTCACCAATAACCTTCACAATAGCAAATGTAGAAATCATATTTCTAGTCCTGATTCCCCAGACTCAAGAAGAGACAGTAGGATGTAAATTGGACGGAAGGCAGAGTGATAGCTAGGTTCTAAATAAAGAACGAGTAACAGGGCTGGTGAGCCTAACTACAGGGCTGGACTGAGGGCAAGGACATAGGTAGATGTAGTATCATTGGTTGACTAGGCTATGAACATATTAAAATGGTTCCTTCATTTGCCTTATTTTTCTGTTTCTCCAAATCTTATCAATGATGTTTCAAACATATACTGAACTGACTGATCCTTTGTTTTAACAACGGTTCTCCCAATATCTTTTCATTGTAGTCTTATGTTAGGTCATTACCTGGCTTCAAAAAGTAGTTAATTGTCACATCTGGAAAATGTGTTGAAGAAACACTTAGTTCCTCTGCTCCCTCTGTGTTGAAGTATGATTTGTGTTGATTTTTATGGATCAAGAAGAGGAACAAAATAAATTTTGTGTTAAAAGGGCATTGGACAGAGGTTAAATAAACAAAATAGAGTCTAGAAAAACAATACAAGAGATTAATTAAACCAAGAGCTGGTTCTTTGAAAGGATAAAGAAAATCGACAAATCCTTAACCAGACTTATCAAGGAAAAAAGAGAGAGGATTCAAATAAATAAAATCAGAAATGACGGTGGGGAAATAGCTACAGAAATAAGAAGGATCATAGGAAGATACTATGAGTAATTATACGCCAACAAATTGGACAATCTGAAAGAAATGGATACATTCCTAGAAACATACAATCCCCCAAGACTGAATCAAGAAGAAACAGAAAATTTGAACTGACCAATTACCACAAATGAAATTGAATTAGTAGTTAAAAACAAAAGTCCTGGACCAGATGGCTTCATAGGCAAATTTTACTAAACATTCAAAGAAGAATTGACACCTATTCTTCTCAAACTATTTCAAACAATTCAAGAAGAGGGAAGGCTCCCTAGCTTCTTTTATGAGGCCACCATTACTTTGATTCCAAAAGCAGGCAAAGATGTTACAAAAAAAGAAAACAAAGTCCAATGTATCTTATGAACATTGATGCAAAAATCCTCAACAAAATATTAACAAACCAAATTCAGTAATACATTAAAAGTATCATACACGATGATAAGTTGGATTTATTCCTGGGGTACAAGGTTGGTATAAAATCCACAAATCAATTAATGTGATACACCACATAAAAAAATTGAAAGATAAAAACCATATGATCATATCAATAGATGTGGGAAAAGTGTTTGACAAAACTCAGCATCCATTTGTGATAAAAATTCTCAGCGCAGTGGGAATAGAGGGAACATATCTCTCCATAATAAAGTATATATATATATGACAGACCTACAGCTAGCATCATACTCAATGGGGAAGGCTAAAATTGTTTTCTTAAGATCAGGAACAATACAAGGATGACCAATTTCACCACTTCTGTTCAACATTTTATTGGAAGTCATAGCCACAGTAAACAGACAAGAAAGAGAAATAAAGGGTATCTGAATTGGAAAGGAAGAAGTAAAACTGTCATTATTTGCAGGTGACATGATACTATATATGAAGAATCTAAAGATTCCATAAAAAAACTGTTAGAACTGATCAATGAATTCAGTAAACTAGCAGCATACAAAATTAATATTCAGAAGTCAGTTACAGTTTTTAAACACCAACAATAAATTTCAGAAAGAGAAATTAAGATGATAATTCTATTTATATTTGCATCAAAAACAATAAAATACCTAGGAATCAAATTAACCATGGAGGTAAAAGGCTTGTTCTCAGAAAATTGTCATTGAAAAAATAAATTGAAGAAGATTCAAATAAATGGAAGGATATAGTGTGCTCATGAGTAGTAAGAATCAACATCATTAAAATGGCCATACTACCCAAAGCAATCTATAGATTCAATGCAATTCCTAACAAAACACCAATGGCATTTTTCAGAGGACTAGAACAAATAATTCTAAAATTTATATGGAATCATAAGAGATCCCAAATAGCCATGACAATCTTGAGAAAGAACAAAGTTGGAGGTATCACATTACCTAATATCAAACTATACTACACGGCTACAGTAGTCAAAATAGAATGGTGCTGGCATAAGAACAGACATTGATCAATGAAACAAAATAGAGAGTCCAGAAATAAATCTACATCTATACACTCACTTAATATATGACGAAGAAGGTAAGAATATGCAATGGAGTAAAGACAGTTTCCTCAATAAATGATGCTGGGAAAATTGGACAGATATTTGCAAAAAAGAGAAACTGGACCACTTTCTTACATCGTATACAAGAATAGATACAAAATGGGTTAAAGACATATGTAAGACCCGAAACCACAAAACTTCTAGAAGAAAACCTAGGCAGTAAACTCTCTGATATTGCTAACAGTAATTTCTTTTCAGATATATCTCCTCAGGCAAAGGAAACAAAAGAAAAAATAAATGGGACTACATCAAACCAAAAAGTTTTTGTACAGCAGAGGAAACCATCCACAAAACAAAAAGACAATTGACTAATTGGGAGAAGATATTCACTTATGATACATCTGATAAAAGGTTAATATATATATAAAAAATATAAAGACTTTATACAACTCAACAACAACAAAACAAACAATCCAATTAAAAAATGAGCAGAAGACCTGAACAGATATTTCTTGAAAGAGGAAATACAGATGGTAAATAGACATATGAAAAGATGCTCAAGGTCACTCATTATTAGAGAAATGCTAATTAAAGCCATATGAGATATCACCTCACACTTGTTAGAATGGCTGTCATCAATAAATCAAAGAACAACGAGTGTTGGTGAGGATGTGAGGAAAAGGGAACTCTCATACACTGTTGGTGGGATTGCAAATTTGTGCAGCTGCTGTGGAAAATAGTCTGAAGGTTTCTCAAAAAATTAAAAATAGATCTACCTTTTGATCCAGCAATCGCACTTCTGGGTATTTATTCAAAGAAAACCAAAACAATAATTTGTAAAGATCTATGCACCTCTTTGTTCATGGCAGCACAATTTATAATAGCCAAGATATGGAAGCAACTTAAATGCCCATCAACAGACGATTGGATAAAGAAATTATGGTTCATATATACAATGGAATATTATTCAGCCATTAAAAAAATGAAATCCTACCATTTACAATGACATAGATAAACCTAGAGGTCATTATGCTGAGTGAAATTAGAGAAAGATAAATACCGTATGATATCACATATATGCAGAATCTAAGGAACAAAAAGAACAAACTAATCAAAATTAGACTCACACAGATAGAGGACAATCTGGTGATGGCCAGAGGGGATGGAGGGTTGGGTGATTGGGAGAATCGGGTGAAGGGTTAAAGAAGTCCAAATTAGTAGTCGATAGACGGTCATGGGGATGGAGAACACGGCACAGGGAATGCAGTTAGCATTAATGTAATGGCTAGGTAGAGAGCTGGAGGAGAGAAAGAGCAATTAGGGGGATTGTTTTAAGCTTTATAAATTCTAACCAATGTACTGTATACTTGAAACTAAACTAAACTAAAATAAATTTTTTTTTAAAAAAGGGAGCACTGAACTGGGAGTCAGGCACATCGAGTTTTAGATATTCCCAGCTCTGTCAATTGTTTGACCTGGGAAAGTGTATTTAATCTCTTTGGGCCTCAATTTTCTCATCTGCATAACCAGTGAGTTGTATGATTATCTAAATAATAAAACAATTTTTAGTACATTAAAGTACAGTCCATGGTAAGACTATGCAATGTAATTTAAAATACTCATTTACTGTAGTCAGTGTATCAGTGGAATGGCAATGGCTGTAACTAATACTAGGAAGCACACACTGAAAATGGCTTTAAAAACAAGGAAAATACATCATAAGAGAAAGATTTTGTGTTAGGGTGGCTCCACATTTGGTTAATAATACTTATTACCTCATAGGATTATTATGATTATCCTGCGAGGTAATAAAATTATTATCCCTACTTTACTGATACATCAGCTGAGAAGCAAAAGGGTTAATTATTTGTTCATGGTCGTAAAACCAGTAAGTGACATGCAACGTTTTATTCTCATAGACTGTCTGACCCCCAGACCATACTCTTAGTTGCCTTATCACCTCCTTTGGGATGCTAAATCAAGATGCTTTCAATTACATTGTTTGCTGTGTCTACTGATTTAAAAATTAAGTGAAAAATGGGCATTAACTTATTGTGATCATTTTTGCAATATATACCAACATCGAATCATTACGTTCTATATCTGAAATTAATATAATGTTATATGTCAGTTATACCTCAATATAAAAAAAAGACTAAGTGGAAAACCACATGGAAATTTGAAAAATAATAACGCTAGGTTGACTACCAAGTATCAGGTTGTGGTAAAAGAGAACTGATCCTTGATCTTATGACCAGAGAAAGGTTTGTTTTTAACATGCAGTGAAAGTGTTTGGACACTAGAGGACACTTTGCAAACAATCCTTCGAGACACAGCAAACTGACTTCACTAGGTTTAAGGCAGTACCATGTTTTATGGCCTCAAAAAGAGAGTCTTCTGACTGCTGCTACAACTCTGTGTCATAGATTGCTAGTGGCCATGTTGGGGTTCTTCCTTTGTCTCAGGGCCGCTCCCACATGGAGTGGTCTTTCAAATCTCAATATGGACTTCCTCAGCCTCATTAAACCTTCTACTTTTCACCCATGGTTCATCCTGTGGTTAACACTCCAAATATTATACTTTCTAATTAGGCTAAATGGACCCAACTGCCCATTGGCTCATTTATTTCCTATAACTGCCTATGTTCTACATTTAGTTAAATTATTATTGTTTTCATTCATTCTTCCTATTCTGTTCCTGAGTAATCATAACTGCTTAACTATTAGAAAAAACCCTCTAGGATTGGCTAGTGTTTGCTTGTTTTTTCTTTGTCCATGTTGATATTAGTACAATTTTTTAAAAAATCCTTAAAAATTTTTTTTTACAAAGTCCTCAACACATATGGGTACTTAAAACACCACTTGATGAAGTCGGTTAATATTCATTGCTGAAATTCAATAAGACAAATTATAAACAAGAAATACAAAGTTTTTTGGATAACAGACTTAATTCTATTAATAGGTTCAGGAACATACCTGCCATATTCATTAGGTAGAGAAAAGCAGAGCGACAGTGGAACTCCTGGTGGTGCACATCAGTGGGTGGAGATGTGAGGTGCCCCAAGGGCAGGATGGGGAGCAGCCAACCTGTTTTTAGCCTTGCAACTGGGTCAGACTGGAGGAAGGACATTCTCAGGTCAAATGCAAGTTTTTAAAATAAATTACTTTCTTTTTGCTAACATTTTTAGCATAGTTTTATATTTACAGGGATTAAAGATATGGTACGTGTGAAATTATTAATTGGGATACTTTATGGAATAAAAGTATAGATTTTTTATATATTTATAATTTATGCAATCTATAGAAACCTCTTACAGATCTTATATATTTTTTCTTTTAAATTCGTTAAATAGGACATTATTATACCTTAATTCTTAATTCCACTCTTTTTTAAAGAAGCCCGAACCTCTATTACATCCATTTACCATCTCTTGTTATTGATTTTGCAAGCCAGCTTGTCTCTTCGAAGCCTCCACCAGACTCTTTCCTATTGTTTACAGTAAACAGGAGGGTTAGGAGAAGGTTCCTGTTGCAGACACCTCACTTGCAGAGTTGTTTGGTAGGTGAGTTAACTTGCTATTGGAGTAATAGCACATCCAGGTACAACAGAGAGTAATGTATTGTTTTCCTAGGTGAGGGACAGGTACCTCGAAGGGATAGAAAAATAATTCCTTAGTCTGACGTGATTGCAGGCTTTAATGAGCAGTAAATCAGACAGTGGGTAAATAATTGCTTTTGAATTTTCTTTCATATCTTCTGAGAAGTTCAAAAGAAAGTCTTAATTCAGTACTAATTAACACTTATAACATCTTTCTAACACTTTGAATCTCTCCTTTTAAACAGGGGAGTACCTCTCATTCTCAGTCTAGTTAGATATTTATGTAACATTAAAGACATTTTTTTCCTTTTTTGTACCTTTAATAATGTTCTTTTTTAAAAAGAATTGACTTTAAAGAAAAATGTAAGTTAATAATACAGAAATAAAGATAGTATACAAATATTTAAAACAGGCGCAAATTGCACCTGACTGATTAAAGCTTGTGAAATATTGTGATTGGTAAGAACACAGGCTTTGGACTGAGTTCGAAGAGTGTCTCTTCCATTTAGGTGGGCGGGCATGAAATCCTCTTTAAAGCTTAGTCTCCTCAACTCTAAAATGGGATAACAGTACCTGTCTCACATGTTATTTTGAGGACTAAATGAAATTTATTATTAAGTTCTTAACATATTAAAAGCATTCGAGGAATGTTGGCTTCCTCTACTTCTGTTTTCATTACCATTATTATCTGTATTTTTGGCCAGTCACATGGAAATATTAAGTAGAAATTAAAAAATTATAAATAATAAGGATCTAGCTTTACCACCACAGCTTTATTTCTAAGACCACTATCGGATCATCTATGTCCCTTTAGATAGTAACTAAACTGTGTTTAAATATGATTGATGAAGTTAATGAGATCTCTGAGATAATAAGGATAAAGTATGGGGGTGAATGACGGAATAAAGGAAATTCAGGAAGAAAAACACAAAATCAGTATAACTCTTGGGCTGACCTAAGAGTCTAACTAATCTAGGAATCCAGAACAATTGACTTAATATTCTTTATTCTCCCTATTGTAGGTAGAATTTATTTCTGTGTTTATTAGGTATAGAGGATATATAATGAAGTGTTCTGCACCTTTTAGAGTCAAATGATTTTGGAAATGATCACATAAAGTGTAGTAATTTTTTACCACTATTATCAGTAAGTATAGTAATTTTTGCTCTGTTCACAGAGGTATACTTCTTGTATTCACCTAAAAGAAGAAATGAATTTATTATTCCATGTAATAAACTGCAATTTCATTATACAAAGCTTATAGTAGAATTCATTATATAATGAGTTCATTAACCCTGCTAAGCAGAATTCCAAGACAATTCAATGGGAAAAGGACAGTCTTTTCAACAAATGGTATTAGGAAAACTTGATACCCACATGCAAAATAATGAAGTTAGATCCTTACCTTATAAAATGAACCACTTATAAAAATTACCTTTACCATTTATAAAAATTAACTTGACAAGGATCAAAGATCTAACGGCTAAAAATATAAAATTTTTAGGAAAAAACATAAGGCAAAAACCTTATGACATTGGATTTGGCAATGAGTTTTTGAATATTTCAATTCTCCTAACATTCTTTAGTGTTTTTTCAGTCAATACCCTCAGCAAATCACCAGCGGTAATGATGATTCTGACTTCTATCACCATAAACTAAATTTTCAGTTCTTGAACTTTGCATAAGTGGAATTATACTGTATACACATTCGATGTCTAACTTTTTT
This sequence comes from Rousettus aegyptiacus, assembly GCF_014176215.1. Taxonomy (NCBI): domain Eukaryota; kingdom Metazoa; phylum Chordata; class Mammalia; order Chiroptera; family Pteropodidae; genus Rousettus; species Rousettus aegyptiacus. The sequence continues at coordinate 115,478,493 of NW_023416295.1, forward strand.
AGTCCAAAGCAATATTTCGAAATGTGTGTATGCATCGCACACCCTTTTTTATTGCCAAGTAATATTCTATTGACTATATTTTGAAGCTAACAAAATTTTCTGATTGATTGGATATAGAAAGTGAGGAAGTTTTTGACATAAACAACTACAAGTTGCTGTTAACTGAGATAGGGAAGACTGTGAACAGGTTGGGAGGTGGGACAGTTAGAATATCAGACACTTAAATCTTGAGATTATATTAGATGTCCAAATGTACATGTTATGTAAGCAAATGCATATATGAATTTGGAGTTTAGAACTAGTGATATAAATTTGGCACTCTGCTTAGCATTTTGATGGTCTTTAAAGCCCTGAAAGTTGAAGTGCTCAATGTATATAGAAAAATCTGAAAAATGAGTGCCATAATACTATAATTAAGTGTTAAGAGATTGGGCAGTTGAGAAATCAGTAAAGGAGACTGAGAAGGAGCAATCTGGGTGTGAAGTAAACGGAAGATCAGAAGCATTGCTACTCTGAAAGCCATTTTGAAATTCTCTGTAGCGTATGACAATGCTAAATATTTATTTTGTATTTAATTTATTTTCACATAAAAATCATTTTTATGGTTCTTGAAACATTTATGAACAATTGCATTAATAATATATCCAGGACTACAAAGAATGAACTGGTGGCTATTACAAAAGTGGTTAATAAATTATATCTGTGATAATTTTGAAATGACTAAAGATCTATTAATCGATATTTGTTTATGATGACTGCTTACTTAGAACTTCAATTTGATTCTTGGTCTTCTGTTAGTCCAAGAAACTGAGCTGTCCTCACAAGAAAATTTACCATGATAAGCTTCACAAGAAACAGATTATAAAACTAGAAACCTCCATAAAATATCTCAAATCTATACAACACCAAATAAAGGTTTTTAAAACATCTTGTAATCCCACATCAACATACATTCTGTGTTTAGATGTCCCTCAACAACTTTAGAGAGAGTAGGAAGTTTCTCTTTAAATATCACCTTAAAAATTTGGCTTTAGCTGGAAAAAGATCTAGGCTGATTTCCACCTAAATATCCCCTAACAGTAAGCCAAATGACATCCCAGTTGTTCTGAATTTCTCCCAAGTAGTGATTGTCAAGTCTGCTCATGTCATTGTTGGCTTTGGTTTTTTAATAAGAATAAATGACTCCTGGAACTAGGCAGCTACCATGAAATTTCTTTTTGATGTGACTGTAAGCAAATTGCAACCATAGAACCTTATATTACTTATGATACGTTTATGGAACTTCTGATGCTAATGATGAGAATACCATGTGTGTTAGTCTGATAGTATAAAACTGCAATTGGGAAATTATACACAATGTCATACTCTCCATCTTAAATATTTTTCATATTTCCCAGAGCTATTTAACACAATGGTGCTATGTGACCCTCGTGCCTTCAGAGAGGAAATTATATAGAAAATAACTCTCAGCAGATTGACTGATGACTTGTTAATGATGGCAGTATAACCTGTCATAATGAAAGATTTGTCATCAGTATTTCAGATGGCTGACCGTGTGGTGTTGTGGTCTTAGTTCCAGCTCCTGGGTGGGTTGGTAGACAAATGCTTGCTATTTTCAACTGGTTTTTGGAAGCAGGTGAAAGAGGGCATTAAATTTCCTGAAAGAGCTTCTCTCCCTATTTTAAAATATAATTGAAAACTATCTTTTATTTATTGAGGAGAGTGAGGTTATAGCCAAATGAATAAATATCTGAGCAGTAAATTAATCGGCATTGAACTTAGAGATGATTAATCGGTAGGTCTCTTTTTTCCTTAGTTTTCGGAGTGTGCGTGTGTGTGTGTGTGTGTGTGTGTGTGTGTGTGTGTGTGTTTTCTGAAGAGTAGCTCTGGAGACATGTAGAGTTGATTTTTTTATGGAAATATTAATATCAAATAAGGAATTCACAAAGATGTTTTTTCCACTCCAAGAAATGGCAACTCTAAATGTGTTTTAAAATTAAAACAAAAACAAACCTATAGCGAATTCGGATTAGATTATTTTGTATTCCATCATAGGTCTTACACATTTATAAGGTTAAAGTACCTGTCTCAGAGTAGATAATCAATAAATATTTATTGAATTTAATAAGGGAATAAAGCTAGGCTGGCCTAGAAAGCTCATTATCATTAAGTAATTTCTTTTGCTAGTTTGTTTATTAATTAACTCAAATGTTCATTTGCTTTATAGCTGATGCCTGTCATCTATAGTAGAGTGTGCTAGGTCTCATGAGGAAATATAAGGAACACAATGTGGGTTTTGATTTCAAAGTATTTACAGTTTCAAATGGGAGATGGTTTATATGCAAGGAACCAGAAACTAAAATAGAACATTATTACAATAGAAAAAGACATCTGAATTCCCAGTTTGCAAGTTCCAAACTCGTAGATTTTAGGAACCCAAAATGGTGGTAAGCTCAAGCCCGCCTGTGAGCATTTGTTCATCTTTGTTTATTTACCTGCTATAAACTCTTTAAAATGATATAATAAGAATTTTTTATTTATTAAGACAAAAACTTAGTTTTAAATTTCATTTTTATACTACAAAGTCTAGAGTTTCTAGTGAAATCGACATGAAATCCAGGAGAGGTTAGCCAGTGTTTCTATTGTCTTGTAGTAACTAGGGGTCTCTGAATTTGCTGTAGCTACTTTCTTTACAGGTCATTTATATTTCAAAACTTTTTAATATTGGATATTTTAAGCATAGTGATATTTAAATTTTTTTTTCTATTTTAGAATTTCTCTTAAATTTCATGCCAGAAGTGCAACCCTTTTCAAAATATACAATTAAAACAGGTAGTTGGTACCATGATTCTGACTACCTTTGTAGGATATTTCTAAGGCTTTGCTATAGCAGTAACAATTAAAGCAATAAAAACAATAATAGCTACATATTTTATCATAAAATCTTCATTTTTACCAAAGATATTTATTGTGGTTATACTAGGGAGTAGAATTATGAGTGATTTTTTTCTCTTCTGTAATTTTGATGATTTTAAGATGATTAAAAGTAAAACATTCAATTTTGTAACAAAATATAAAAAGAATCTTATAATAAATATGGAACATAATATTTTTATTAATGTTCAGCCTTAACAATATTGAACTTTAAAACATTATTTGGTTGATTTATTTCTATCAATATGAAGGCACTATTGACTTTCCCTTCCTTCTGGATTCTGTTACAGTTTTTACTTATGAGAAGCTTACACATTGAAACTACGGTCCATAGTTTTCCTCCTTATTTAGTCCATTATATAAATTAGAACTTAGTTTCACAATGACCTGGGTTTGAATCTTAGGTTGGACATTTACAATAAACAAAGATGATATTAAAAATATTTAATAATCTGAAACTCATGATTACAAACCATTCTGTCTTCGAGCCTTTCTGCTAACCAGCTGTTTGCCTTTTTGTTGCTGGATCATGGAGCGATACATGGGTTCCAGAAGAGAGTTGGAGAATGGGAGGGTTAGTGAAACTTGGAGGCTTGCACAGTAAATCGGTATGGAAGTTCAAAATTTTAACACTTGATAAGCATGAGTCATTGTACACCCACTGAATCTTGGCCTTATCTGTAAATTTGATTTCACTTTCCTCATTTGTTGAATTAGTAAAAAATGCATGTTATAGAGCCTCGTAGAGTTTTTGTGAGTTTCAATTAAATTGTTTGTAAAATAATAATAACTTTATATCGGGCATCATTGTGGGTATTATAATCACTAAAACATACAATTTTCACAAAAATCTTATGAGTTAAGTATTATTAGTATTCCTATTACAATAATCCTCTGAGCTGACATGTTTACAGAAAGAAAAAATAAATTCAGTGAGATTAAATAACTTGCCTACAATCACATAGCCGGTTAGTTCCTAGGTAGAGATATGATTCAAATACTGGTCATCCATGAAAATATGAATGTAAAAACTTAATATATGATAGTAAAAACCAGTTCTATAACTTACAGCTCATATACAGTGGTACAGAACATTGAGTATCTATAGTTCAAATTATAAATTATTTGCAGATGGCTACTAATACTGTTACACTCTCTTCCCTGGTCACAATTTGGCAAAGGGAAATGAGCAAATGTGGGAGGTAAGAGCGCAATTAAAACTAAGTTCTAAGTTTGGAAGATGTGTTCAAACTTTTAGTGTAGTTTGGAGCTTCCTGTTATATTGGCAAGAAATTCTGTCTCTCAAAATGAGGTTTTCAATTTCTTTATTAATAAACATGCCATTAGACATTGTATTGCCTAAGCAGCATATCTGGTAAAAATGTTCAAACATCATACTTAATGGAGTAACTTTAGAAGTTTTTCCTTTAAGGTCAGTAACAAACAAGGATGCCGGCTATGACCTTTTCTGCTCAAAGAAGGACTGGATGTCCTGGCCAATGACATACGAGAAGTAAAAGGAATAAGGGATAAGATTATAAGGGAAGAGGCAAAATGGTCAGTATGTGTAGATGACTTAATTATTTACATAGAAAACTCAAGAGAATCAACAGACAAGCTATTAAAGCTGAAAAGAGAGTTTGGCATGGTTACTTGAGCACAAATCAATAAGTAAAAATCAATAGAATTCTTTTATACCAATAGTCAGTTAGAAAATGTGGTAGATAATTACGTATTTACAATATCCAAAAGGAAATAAATAAAGTATCTAGGAACTGACTTAAAAACACAAAAGTTATTATGGAAACTATTTTACTAAAAGACAAAGATAAACCTGACTAGAGAGAAAGATATACCATACTTGTGGGTGGAAGATTCAACATTGTAAAGATGTAAATTTGTCCCAAATTAAAGCATAAGTATAATATAGTTAAAAGAAAATATACACAGATTTTACTTAAAAAATATTGTCATATTATACACCTGAAATTAATATAATGTTTTATGTCAATTATACTTCAATTAGAAAAAACAAAAATTAAAACTAACACTTAAAAAAAAACCCCACTATGCTGTACACCTGAAACTAATATAAAATAATATGGGATATGTCAACTCTAACTGAGAAATAAAAATTAACAAAAAAAAACTATTACTAACAAAAGATGGATTGGGCAGCCTACTTTATTCCATATGGGTATAATCGAGTTACCTGAAAAAAAAAAAAAAAACAGAAATGGATTGGGCATGTACAAATCTACACATAGTGGAAATAATTCTTAAAAAGAAGAGCGATGTTGGGAAATATTTTATCTGATATAAGTATATGTTACAAAGATATGATAATTCTGCATGATACTGGTGCTAGAAATACCAAATAAACGTAGAATAGAGTAGAATCTAAGACAAATCCATGTATATATATAGGCGTGGTAGATTGATGGTAGATCATTGAGAAAATGATAGATTATTTAATAAACAGAATTATGAAAATTGGCAAAATATTTGGAGAAAAAATAGGAACGAAACTCATACTATAGAGTAACAAAGAACTAAAAAACTCTCCCATTGGAACAAAGCTCTAAAAGTAAAAGACAAAACTAAACAATTATTATAAAATAATGTTAGAGAATTTTTTTTGTAACAGAGAGGGTATGTATTTCTTACGTGAAGTGGGGGAAAAAAGCATAGACCATAAGGAAGAAAATGGTGTAATTGATGACATCAAATTTAACAATTTCTGTTTCATGTAAGACACTACAGATAGAACGAGCAAAGATATTTGGGATGTAGACAATCAATAAAAAATTAAAATATAAAGACATAGTATAAACAAACAATAACAATCCAGGTAATGTAATAGAAGAATGAGCAAAGAATATAAAGCAACGATTCACAGAAGGACAACTAAAATAACTAAAAAGCATATGAAAAGAAGCTCGAATTGGATTAATTGCAAATTCAAACTTTATACATGAAAATGATAACAATTAAAAAGTTAGATGATATCAAATACTGCCAACACTGTGGGAATCAGGAACTCTTCATCACTGCCTGATGAAGTATGAGCTCATATGTAGTCATTCCGAAGATTAGTTTGGTTGTATTTAGGGACATTGCATATCCACAAATCCATTGCCATAGCATTTCTGTGGCTGGGTATATCCCCTAGTGGAAATCTTGCACAGGTAAGAAAGGACACATGAATGAAAATAATCTTTTCAATGTTGTTTTTGATAGAATTTTCTAAACTTATTGAACCCTGAACATCTTTTATTCTTAAAGCATCTAATTAAATTGGTATTCTGTGACAGACACTTGGGAAACAGTGATTTTAATGACTAGTTCTTAAATTTAAGGTCATGTCCAGTTAGAATGTCAATTAGTATAAGCACCTCCCTATATCACTATCAAACAAGATCATCTTATTGGCATAATATGGTCTATTTGGTATGCAATATTGAACTCAATTAAAGTATTCTAGATTCGTGCTGCATTTAAGCCATACTAAATGTAATTTATCATAGTTTGAGAGTTTGCTAAACTCTCAAACAAAGTTTGCCATCTGATTTTATAAGGATCTCATTCAATTGGTGAAGAGTGAAAACATCGTTTATTTTTGAGAGGTGTAGCAATTATGGGAATGACTATGCTTTAGAAAGATACTACCAAGTTGGGAAATTTTAAAAATAGAAGTGGAGTATTTGTGGAATTGTTTTTAAATATGCCATCTTCCGTTGTGTTAAACAGGATCTTAGTTAATATAACTATGCAAATTAAGATTATGCACCAAGTAGATATTGCTAGAATCACTGGAAAATGAGACTGCAAATTACATTTATTTTCTTCATGCCTTTCTGTATCATGTAAATATTTTAAACTAGTGTTCACTGATTTTTAATAAAAACACAATAAAACTTTTCCTTTTGAAAATAAATTGCATACTAATTTATCAATGTCAAAAATGAAATAGTAACTATTTTCATTCTCCATATAAGTTGAGAAACACATTACACTTTCAATTTCTTCTTCTATCTCTTTCCACTTTTGAGTTTTGTTAAAAGAATCCAGGATTTTAGATTGAGAATATTATTAATTTTTAGCAAGTGGTATCATATCTTTTAAGATTTTACATTAGACAGTTTTATAATGATATTAATAATAATTAGGTGACACTTTATGTTTTAGTATGTTAATTATTGATTCAAGATCTGTTGCTACATAAAGAACCACTCCAAAATTTAGGGTCTTAAAATATACCAATTCCCTGTTATCTTTCATAGTTTTTTGCTTTGACTGGGCTCATTTGGGTGATTCTTGCTCATGTCAGACAGAGGCCAGGCTGGAGCATTTGAAGGCTCGACTGGGCTAGATGTCTGAGGTGCTTCATGCTCTTCCTTGTGGCTCCTCATTTAGCAGAACTGCTGGTTCTTCCTACATCCAGCTTAAGGCTCCAAGAGAAAGGAAGCCGCAGAAGTTTCAAGGTCAGTTAAGGGCTGTGTCAGAACTAGGAGAGTGTCATGTTTGCAGAAGTCTGTTGATCAAAGCAGACACAGGTCCACACCCAGATGCATGAGGGTGAAGAGATAGGTTCTACCTCTTTACTGGGGAGCAGCAAGGCCACATTACTGAAGAGTAATGTCCTTCAAATGCCATATTTGAAGACCTGTCACAGTTGTTCAATCCTTAAAATACTTTGAGTCTCAGTTAACTAGAGTACTTCTTAGAGTAATTATTTCCAGAAGTGATATACTTTTTAATAAGATCTTTTTGCTGTTAGATGTGAATGATAATTTGAATAAATTCAGAATCCTTCGATCGCAATTTTTGACTTCAAAAGCATCCAAAGCATTTAATGTTATAGAGGAGATGTCTGTTTCTAAACGTTTTTCTTTTTATGCATTTTCTCTCTTCTCCTCACCTCCCGTGCCTTTTTCTGGTCTGGATATATATATAGTTCTCTTTTCCTAAAGACTTCAAATCTAGAAACTTAATCACTAAATATCTTGCTTCTTTCTACATAAATTTCACTTGGAATTCAAGTCATTTGAGTTGAAGAAACAAATCTCAGCTAAAGAAAAATTTATTCCACAATTTATAATGATTTTTGCTTTATCTTTACATGTTCTATTTTTACATAGAGTCCCTGTTGAACAACCAAAGTGACTCCAACTTAGGTATAAGACTCCATCTTAAGCACAGGCCAGTTCCTGGAAAAGCTGCAGATAGCAAGACGATCACCCCACCCTAGACTCAGCCGATCGGAGCAACTGTGGAAAGTAACTCTCCAAATTCCCCGCCTTGTTCTTTGGCGCCATCACCCAGCCAATCCTGCTAAGCGAAAAGCTCATTGTACCAATCCTGTAACGCCAAGACATCGCTCCCTGTGCTTACGATTTTTCCCTTCAAATACCCCTGAAGCCCCATGTTCGGGACCGCCTCCTACTCACTGCTGCATCGGTGTGCGGACTGCGGTCCAGACTCGAGTCTGAAATAAACTCCCTCTTGCTCTTGCATCGGTGTCGGCTTCTTGGTGGTTCGTGGAGATACGAGTCAGGGCATAACACTGTTGTAAGTAGGATTTGTTCTCCATATCTGTTATGTTTTGCATCTTAAAAAAATTCTCTGATTCAATTATTCTATAGCAATCTATTATAAAATTGATGCCTTTGTGGTAATAATGATTCTGAATAAAACAATATATTCATATTATTCTTCATTCAAATATGCAGATATTTTTAACTCTTGCTTGAAATACAGATAAAGATTTTGTAATGCCGTCTTCCATTTTTCAGTCAGTCTGTTTAAACAGAAACTTTTATTTAGTGCTTCAGATCCCTAGCCCTCTTTAAAACTTTAACAAGGTGTTGAGTGATCTTTCTTTGCAAATTCCTGCACTAGGGATGAAAGTGTTGATGTTTCCCTAGCATCTGGTGTCATGAATTTTTAGATTATGTGGATTGTCATTCAAATCTTTCAGATCCTAACAACAGAAGAATTAAACATTTATTGTTGTTGTTGTCATTGCTAGTTGAAAGGTTGAGGGATTAAGGTGTGGCTTCTTCTCCCCTTCAGATCTTAGTTCAAAGGACACCTTTGCAGAGAGGTCCTTGTTGACCCTTAAAGCTAAAGTGATCTGCTTCAATTTTTGCCCAAGGATTGGCAAACTATGGCCCACAGGCTACATCTGGCCCAATGCCTGTTTTTGTAAATAAAATTTTATTGGAACACGGCCACACCCATTCATTTTATGCTGCAGAACAGAGTTGAGTATTTGTGATAGAGGCCATATAGCTTGCAAAGCCTAAAATATTTACTATATGGACATTTACAGAAAAAAAAATTGCTTACCTCTGCTCTATTTCCGTATCCTAGTCATTTCCTTTATGTCATGTATTATCACACTTATAACTGTCACAGGTATTTCTTTGGTTATTTATTATCATACCCTCAGAAACATGAATGCTCCATGAGGTCAGGTACTTGGTCTCCCTTGTTCACCTCTTTATCTCCAGTACTGGAACAGCGTTTGGAACATCACAGACACTTAATGTTTGCTGAATACATGAATGATCTAGATAGGTTTTAAAATGTTATATTGTTCTACTCATTTCACTGGGGATTTGGGATGGGAAAAGTTAAATGTATCTTGACTCATTAACACATTAAAATGGAAGTAGGTAACAAAAATATTTAGGATATGAAACAAAGGCTAGAAGTCTGAAACCAAGGCATCGGTTGGGTTATGCAGACTCCAGAGAGGATTCTTCCTGGTCTCTTCCTAGATTTTGGTTGCTGCCAGCAATTCTTGGTGTTCCTTGGCTTGTTAACGCCTCACTCCAATCTCTGCTTTTATCCTCACATGATGTTCTCTAGGTGTGTCACAGTGTCGCTGTGTTTTCACATGGCCTTCTTATAAGGACATGAAGTATTGGATTTAGGACTCATCCTAATCCTGTATGCCCTCACCTTAACTTGATTTCATCTGCAAAGGCCCTATTTCCAAATAAGATTACATTCACAGGTACTGGGGTTGGGGTTAGGATTTCAACATATCTTTTTGCGGGGTACAGTTAAATGCACAACAGGGGCAGAAGTCAGACTGCAGTGGGCTGAGAAGTTAACACTGCAAGGAAGTAAAGAAAATGAAGAAAATCTTCAAAAAATTTGGTGGTGAAGAGAAGGATTGAAGCAAAAGAATAGTTAGAGACACAGAGTTTAGGAGGATGTTCGAAAAGCCAAGGGAAAGATTCACTAAAGAGGAGAAATTAAAAGATATAGAGGAAAGAAAATGTGAACATAATGAAGAGCATGAAAAGACAGGACAGGACTGTGGTAAAGACTGTTACTTCTCCCTCAATATCTATAATTCTTCTCTCTGCTCCCCTGGATTTTTAGCTGGCTCTATATCAAAAACACATTTCCCAGCTTCCTTCACAGCTAAGTGGGTCTCGTGATTAGGTTCTGTCCAGTGGGATGCACTGTGTATTGACCGGAATGCATACACACTGCTGGAGCCACAGGAGTTATCTTGAACCATGCGGTGGGAGCCATATGTTGAGAATAATGGAGATACATGTCAAAAGGAGTCATGTCTCTGATGATTGTGGAGGCCTGATTTGCTTATGTAGGGTCTTACTTTTTGCAAATGAGAAATAAATTTCTAAGTTGTTTAAGCCACCATTATTTTGTGTTTTCCTTAACTTGCAGATGAACTTAAGTAAGTTGAACTTAATTGTGATTGGACATAGATCCGGGGCACAGTGTGGCGATCAGGCAGAAGAGAACCTAATTCATTGAGGCAGGAGGAAAGGGTAGAATAATGGTTGTGAATATAGGTGCACTTGTAAGTAGATGGTGGGAAGTTTAGAGAGTTCTTGTCCTAAATCATTGATTTTTTTTTTCTGTAAAATGAAAGTAGACTTAGTTGTAGAGACTAAGAAGAGATTTTAGTAGAGTAGGTTTGAGGTGAATAGTGAAGATTTAACAAAAATCATTGTGAGGCATGAGAGAGTGCTTACAAGTAAAAATTTGGGAGTAGCATTGAGATTAGAGACTATATAATTACAATAGTCAAGTGAATTACTCTTGTAATGTTCTGTGGGATGGAAGATGGTTCACAATAAAGGTATCCATATTAAACTTCTGCTGTATGGTAATAAAGAAAGGATAAGAGAGCAACAGTTTAGCCATCTTCTATTTGACCTTTGCTATATGACGGATGGACTATATGAACATACTAATATGCAACAATATAACTTTCACTCCAGTTATAAAAGGAGCCTGTTTGAAAGGTTTGGCTTCTGAATACAATATTAGAGTATATGAGAAGATAGGTGGGTACCATCTCTAAGCATGTTGAAAAGTGAAAAAATGCCCTAACGTTTCAGAAGTTATACTCTAATTACCATCTTTAAGACAAACAGAAATATATCTAATTGGGCAGCTAACTAACTGCTGATCTTCTTGATGCTTGGTTCTACTCAGAGTTGTTAGGACTGTCGTGTAATAATGCAACACAGGGAGAGGATGCGACAAGTTCTGCTTCAAAAACTTTGAACTTAAAGGAGTCCTTATTTGACCAATATTTTGTTTTGGTTTGTCACTGTGGTGTGAAAAAAATATTATCATTTAGAGATAAAGGAAGCGTTTAAACAAACAGTGATGTAATAATCATAGTAAAAATTTGACTGGTTTAGTGCTAGACAGATTTCAAGATACATTTTGAGTATATGTTTTTTCACTTACTCTATAAATAACACTGTAAGGTACGTTTTATTATGACATCTAACTTTGAAATGAGGGCATTGAGGCTCAGAGAGGTTAATGATTTTTGCAGAACATGTAACTAGCAAACATTAGAATCAAATTTTGACTCCAAGTTCCAGTGGATGCATTTTACTGTGTTCATCCTCAATACAATGATTACTCACAGTAAGCAATTAGTCTGGACAGCTCCACTGTGAAGTAGGCAAGGTTTTCATTTTCCATGAAGGTTCTCCAAGAATCTGAGGCTTTCTCAAATCATTATTTAAGCTTCGATTTGTGGTTTGTGGTTGTTAGTTCAAGGCAACATATCCACCTAAAATGGAATCTCACTTCTCTTGAATTTGCTCTATTTTCTAAAGCCTATAAATCTTAAACTCTTGAAGATTGTACTTTGAGGCATCATTGAATGAATAAAAGATATCACATTCATGTTGGCCTCTAGAGGTCACAAATGCAACAGAATCTCGTTCTCTTCTCTTTGCTTCAAGAGTTTTTGACAGCCCACAAACCACTATGGTTTTGGTGCATGTGTGTGGTCACCGTAATGCTTATAGTTCTAATGATTGTTTTATAAGAATAAGTTTGCTTGCAAATTGTGTTCAGAACTTTATTTTTTAAATCAGTATTTTCTGTGTATTCATATCTTTGGGAAATAGGAAAAAGCAATAGAAAGATGTTTTTTTGAATCTCTGCAAACTGTTTTTTTTAAAATGCAGAAAGTGAGGCCATACTTTTCAGAAAAGATCAGTTGGAATTATCTGCTCTCACTTTTGGATCTGGGTAAATCAATGTATCAATGACAAAGAACAAAGAACTTATTTTATAGATATAGGCAATAAAAAAATATTTGAAAAATAATTTATATATTTGTGCATAAAAATAAATGAGAAAGGATTGTTTGCTATTTACATGAAATAGTTAAAACAATTTAAATTGCTTAAAATATTATAAAAATATTTTAAGAAGCAATAAATTTGGCAATCAGTATTGCTTTGAATTTTTTAATATTTGAATTTTATTATGTTTTCCTAATAAAGATCCTTACCACTTATTGGTCATTTAAAACTTGCCAGGCATCATGTTAAATGCTCCTTAAACATATTATCCCATTTATTTTCACAACAATCCTACGTAGACCTTCTGTTAAATTTAAAAATTGATGCTTTCATTTGCTTGTTATTTCTTACAAAATGTGTCTAACTCTTTCCTATTATATATTAATCTAGAGACAATAATCATAGCTATTTCAAATTTTAAGTGACCATTTTAAACGAAAATATCTGTCAATCAAATGTATATGTTCACATTGAGACAATAATAATAAAAAAGAATTCCAGGTCAATATAGGCAGTTAGTAAAACATGGCTATTATTGCTATATCGCTACCCTACTTTTTGCTTACTTTATGTTTCCTAGAGATTACCTCATAAAGCCACCTCTTAATATATTGCATGCTATGAATTACAACAATGAGCAGTAAATATTAGTAGTATTTAGTAGTAATACCAAACAGGAAACAATGTTGAAAATTATTCATTAAGTCATTTTTCCAGAAGAAAAGTTAGCAGTGACATGTGCAGATGTCATTAGGAAACTGTCCTCTCCCTTGTGAGGTCCTTCAATGTGGAAAGAGCATGCCTAGGCTTTGGAGTTAAACAGAGCTGGGTTTAAATGCTGACCTTATTATCTTGGGCCACTTATTTATCCTCCCTGAGCCAGATTTCCCTCTATGAAAAGGATAGTTATGTATTCTTAGTGTGAAACTGCCAGCATGGTGTCTGTATGGGCCTTCTCTATTGGTCCTATTTACCTTTTTCTGACAGGCCGTCATTGACTTCTTTGCACTGCAGGAAAGAAGGAAGGAAACAGCTGTGAGGTGGAGTCTTCCTTACTTTCCATCATCATTGCCACTTCCTCCCCAGCAGATGGGTTCTATCAACTCTCAGCAGTCACTATTTTTAAATTAGATGATTGGGAAAGGAAGGTCGTGGTGGCTCCTGACTAGCATCTGGATTAGTTTCCATTAACATACCCTTTGAATAAAGAGTTTTGTTCATGGTGCCCTAGGGGTCTCAGAGCAAATCTGCAAGTACAAAGGACGGCAAAAGAGAAATACCATTTGTGAAAAGGACAGGCAATATAGCACAAGAGTTGTGGGGACATGTTCCAAAGCCAGACCACTCAGGTTTAAATGCCAGCTCTGCCCCTTGCTAGCTGGCTGGGGAACTCTTTGCAAATAACTTAACCTTTCTGTGTCTCGGTTTCTTTGTCTTTAGCATGCCGATTAGTAGAGTCCTTAGCTCATGGGTTGTCATGACATTCCCATGAGTTAATATGCGTAAAGCTTTAGAACAGCGCCTAACAGGTTGTAAGCAATGCACAGGTGTTTACTATTGTCAATGGTTACAAAATAAAACAATGCAAACTTGGCTGTCTAAATTAAGAGAAGTTTAAATTAAGCTCATTAAAAAATTTACTAATATAAGGCTTTCCCTACTCACCTGAATTTTTATCCTGGTACATGAGTTTGAATAAGTGAAAACAATGCATAGTTGAAATTAGAGTGTACATTCCAGGAGATGAAATAGAGCAAGACCACCACACTTTATTGTTTTCCCCGTAATGAATCCAAGTTTGTTTTAAACTGACACCTTTATTTGGTTTGGTTTAGTTTTAGAGAGTAGGTGGTTTCTAAAAGACAGTATACCTTTTGCTAAGTATTTCAAAATGTGTGGTGAAGCTTCAACATTTGAACTGAGACCGGGCCAGGTGATTTTGTTATAAAACATTGGCTTGATTTGCAAATTGCAAAATGAAGTTAGAACCTTTGAAAAAGAGGATTGCATTTTGCCAAATCTAATATCATAAAGACAATGATATTATTTATCTTCGTCTTTTTTTTTCCTTTCTTTATTTCCTTTTCCCCCTCTAAATGCCAATGTAAGAAAGCAAGTTTGAAAAGTAGAGTAAAACCTGAATTTAGACTACACTTGCTTGTGGGTGGATAATTTCCTTTACATGTGGGTAAATTTTATATAGATATCTACAGTTATTGCAAATTCTCCAATGAAACTTATTTTCTCTTTCCAAAGTCTGTCTTTTGTGAGGCCACTCTAGCTTCATTAAAGAGCACCATCATTCACCCAGTTTTCCATCTTGGATACATTTGAGCCATTGTTTTGATCATAGAATTTTGTTAAATCTACATCTGGAAAAATTTAGAAGTCTGTCTCTTTCATTCTGAAGACCAGCCTTACCCTCTGCCACTCTTCTCCCTTCAGCTTGTGCTTGGCCATGTTGGATAGTGGTTTTGGGTCTCAAATCTAAAATCCTGCAATGGACTGTTTTAATATATATTATATTAGTTTCTCCCTAGAATCTCAATTTAGAGTAATTATAGAATTCAGCTTCTCCCTCTAGGACCTGAGAGAGCTCTTGTATTTGTTTCTTGGGTAAATGTGTATCTTGGAACATGGTAGATGTCCCATGAAAGTTTGTTAAATGAATGAATAATTCCCAATAAATGTCAATTTGATCATGTGCCAAAATGGTTCCACACAAGATAGTTTCAACTATGAAGTAGTTCTAAGAAACAAAACGTAAGCATAATTTACTTGCATTAATGGCTAGGAGGGATTCTGGTTTCAAAAGCATACACATCTTTGTAGGAAATCTAAGATTTAAAGAGAAATATTAGTGAAGACTAAGTTTTCCTAACACTCAAAATCATCAATTAGATCTGAAATCAGGTTTTTTGTTTGTTTGTTTGTTTGTTTAATATGATAGAAAAAAAAGATAATTCACCTTAGGCCCCTTCCCCCTAAATCTGTGGCAGGAATGGCCAGCTATCTAACAGAGAGCTTTGGTCCACCTTCCATATGTTGAGTTGTTGATGGGAAGCACTTAGATGCCTGCCAGCCCTTCCAGGTATAGATGGGACTATATAATTAGTTCCCTCCTGTTGACGTGAGTTACTTCACTTCTGGCCTAAGAGGGTTAAGGAGTAGCATGCCTTCTCTACTTTGTCTCTCCCCATCTGTCAGCTGACATCAGAGGACTGCAGACTTCCAGCAAATGGCAGAGAAACAAGGTGGAGACCATATCCCTACATCTTTGTTGTAACTGAGTTAAATTAACATTTATTAAATAGATCCCCTGGGTGTCAGATGGTGAGCCCGCTTCAACGAAAGAAGACAGAGAATTGAAATAGAGAAGTTTATTGCTCAAAAGTTCTAGAGGTGGTGTGTGGAACCCTTGATTGTCTTTTGGGGAGATCAAGGCAGGGCGATGGCCGAGAAAGCTTCATGACTTGAGGTGCATGCCTTTATTAGGGTTTGTGGGTAGAATGCTTTGAAGTTTTGGGGCTAAGGCCAGATCAAAAGAGTGGGGGAGAATGCTTATCAACAAGGTGGTTTTGAGAATAATATCAAGAAGTAACATTTAGTTGTGGTTCTGTGGGGTGTCATCTAGGACATGTGCTCTAGGGAGAGGCTAGATTCAGTTTAAGTCCATGGCAGGCCACTTAGTCATACAAAATGAATGCCACAGCAGTAGTATTATGGAGTACTTTAGCTAAACTTTTAACAAATGTCAAATGGAGGAAAGCCACCTCAAACCAGCACAATGGACTTTGACATGAACACAGAATAAACTTTTATTTTGTTAGGCCACCAGAATTTTGGGGTATATTTGTTATAGCTGCTAATATTTTGCTAATTAATACTACTATTTCTGTGTGTACAGATATTTTCTCTATAATAATATTACATGTCCCTTACAGGCTGGTGATGTGTCTCATAAATTTTTGTACCTATCATAATACTAAATATAGGGCCGATCACATTTTTTTCAATTTATAAGCACCTATGTTTATAAAATTGTGGAGATCATATAAAGTAACTGGAAGTTGTTTTGAGGAAAGCCACCTTCTATGAAATACCTCTTGCCCTCTTCTTGAAACACAGAAGAGCAGTTTGGATGGTAAAGTCGTTTGACTTGATTGCTAGTTGTTGCTCTTGTTGTTTTAAATAACCCGAACTTTATTGAAGAATTTTCGGCTCCAGCTTTGATTTTAAAAAGCTTTCCCTAACAGCTTAACCACATATTCCAAAAGTAGAAATGACTAAATCCTCTTTTAACCTTGTAAAGACATTTTTTTAATGGTAGCTACGACTCTCTCTTGTTCTTAGTTGCTTGTGTATCTGTCTCTAACTCTACCATAAGCTCTTTAAAAGATACATTCATATGTATCTTTTTATTTCAACAGCCTAGAAATTTACTAATGTTAAGACTTGGCCTCTGCTCCCAAGGTGCTTATTGTCTTTTGCTTACTAGTGAGTAAGGAATTTAATTCTTACCTTTATGTATTATGCTCTTTCTAAAAGACTACTGAAATAAATTGTGATTTCTTATCAAGAGGAAAAATATCTGAACTGAGATCAATATAATAATTAAAAATTTAAAATACATCAAAATCTTGCCATATGAAAATCTGGAAAAATAAGTGTTTTAAAACAAAGCACAGCTATTGCGTTTTCTAGAAATGGACTCATAAATTAGAGAAGGCAAGGAAGGCAATCACATATTAAAGAAACCTGGCATTAAATTGTTAACTCACAGTATTTTACTTTGTTCTTTCTTTTAGTGTTTTTTTGTTTGTTTGTTTGTTTTGTTTTGTTTTTAGAAACAATGATAAAATAGGGCATGGCTAGATTGTAAGTCTTGATTCTGAAGTGGATTGTATATTATTGGGTAAGTTATTTACTTAAACTTTCTGGGAATGGATCAACTTTTTATCTGTGAAATGGGATTTCTGAGTCATACATTCTAATTTTGTGGTTTCATGACTCATTTTGAATGTAGGATGACTAAAATATATAACATTCATTTAAAATGTTTTGTCCAGTAATTATTTTACTCAAATGCATTATTTTTAAAAAGGTTTGTTGCATTTTAAATGTTTGCAATCACTTTAATCTCGTGGCTTACTATTCTTTCTTGTTTTTCAATTACTAATCTTTTAAGTAATATAATTTTTGCATGGAAGTCAGGTTGACATTTGTCATCATCTGTTAACTTACATTTCAATCTTTATTAAGAGTTCTTTAATTACTAGTAAAGCAAAATAAACTGGAAAAATCAAACAGCATGAAAACACTTTCTGTGGTTTAGAAGGTATTTCTGGAAACCTTAAATAAATGATTAGAATGGTTTATTTTCTACTCTTTTAAGAAATTATTAATTCAATGACACTGAGTCAAATTTACAAATAACAATAAATCCATTTATATAATTTTCCTTCAATAGTATTTAATCATTGCATTTAATCACTATTATCTTTAGATTTCTTGCTAAATATTGATGGTTAATGATGCATAAAAAGTCATTTGTAAAAAATTGCTTTGTGTTCAGAATATTTTCTGCAAATGAATATTTCATTGTTCAGATTAAAATAAAATAAATTTCAAATATTGTTCTGAAAAAAATGCATCCTGAGCAAAAAGTTACTACTATATATTATAAGAGGCTGAACGCTCTGGGGAACAAGTACATAGTGTTATGAAAGGGGCTCAGTTTTAGAATGTGGAAAATCTATATTTTTATTTTAGCTTTATAGCTATGGGAACACGAGTCAGTAAACTTCCTGGTGCTTTAGGTTCCATTCTAGTAAGCAAAAAGATTTGAGAGCGTAATCACTCAATTCCCTTTCAGTTCTAAAATTTTATGGCTCTCTGATCCTCTTTTTCTAAGGTGAGGTAATAGAAAGGTTGTATTAAGGAAAAAAGAATTCTGATCTATGAAACATTGATTGCAGAAATGACCTCAATTCTCTACCCCTCCTTGAATCCATACACATTGGATCATGACTTTGAAATTCTTCATATCAAGAGATAGAGGCTAGTTTGCTGCTACTCCTTAAGTTTTAGCTGGACTCAACTTGCTTTGGCTGGTAGAGTGTGCAGGAGTGAAGCTGTGTCTAGTTCTGAACCAGATCTCAGTAGGCCTGGTAAACTTTCACTCTCTCTCACTAAACCTTGCCATCGCTTTGAGAATGTACCTGTTGAAGGATGAGCGATCTCGCTTCAGAAAAGTTGCATTAACTTTCTAACTGATCTCTTTTAGTATATAAACTCTCTGCAAGCATAAGAGCCTGTGGAAAACAAGAACACATGTCAAAAAACTTGTCATAAAGAAATTTATCATTTTTAGAAACCTGATGAGCTATCACAAATACTTAAGATCAGCTATGTGCAGTCTAGAATTTAGCAATATAGAAAAGAAAAACCAACCATTACCACATCTAAATTACTTATTTTGCTAAAGCATTATTTCTTTGGGGGAATTTAGATACTTGCTGATAAATTTAGCGAATGAATTTGTTAATCGTGGCAATGAAATCACTCATTTAAAACTTTATTTATTTTTTTTTTATAAAACAAAAGTTTTATTCCTCTCCTCACTGACACATATGGACACTCAGTGAGTATTTTCTGCTGTTGTTTTGCTTCCTTTTAATCATTAGTGCTCCTCTGAATTTCACAAGTGTGGTGCAATTTCGCATTGTGGCATTGGATCCCATACTTAGGTTTTGTAAATATTTTTGCATACTTATGTGTGTAATCAAGGAAAGAGATATTTAAACTGACACATGGTTTTGCTTCAATCAGAACTAGAAAACAGTAACTTTATTTTGTGGCTTTGTGAAAAGTACACTTCTGTGTGTGAATATCAGCCTCTGTTTTCAAAGACTGGAACAGTTTCAAAATGAGAGGGTCCGTGGTTGTTAAGATGGATGCTGGGCTTACGGCAAGAGTAAAAAGAATTTTATGACTGGCACCTAATTTTTGGTGAAGATCAAAAGGGTGAAAAGAAAGTCTACCCACGGCTGAGAAAAGCAATCTGGGTCCTTTCAAATCATCATTAAAGCATTGACCAGACACAGAATCTTGCTGGGAAAAAGTCTTCTGATAAAGGGGTTCTCGATCTGAAATGCCCTTAGGGCCACCTGGAGAGTACCTCAACCAGAGCCTGATTCCTCAGTCTGACCCTGTAGTGGGGCCCAGTCGTATGTATGCTTTAAACGCTGAATAGGTGTTTTCAATGGCCTGGCACATCAAGTGTAGGATATGGTAGTTACAACTTTTTTAAAATTCTAAAAGTTAGTTTTTTTTAGGGCAATGGTAGTTTTCTCAGTGCTAATTTTTAAACCACTTAGATAAAAATTTTTAAAGGAAAAACGATATAGTAATACTTTTTAAAAAGGTAGATAAGACAAAGGAATAAAAGTCAGGTGCATTTTTTTCTCCTCTGAATATTGAGATTTTTTTTTTTTTTTTGGTTAAACTATATAGGCCTCTTCGTGGAATCTAAAAATGTCAAACTCATAGAAACAGACAGTTGAATGGCAGTTGCAGGAGCTGGTGGTGGAGGAAATGAAGAAATGTTGTCCAAAGGGCATAAACTTACATTTATAAGGTAGATAAGTTATGGAGAGCTAATGTACATCATGTAATTGTACTTAATAATAATGTATTATATACTTAAAATTTGCTAAGAGAGTAGATTTTAAGTGTCCTCACCACAAAAAAGGGGATTAATTTGTGAGGCGATGAATATGTAAATTAGGTTGATAGTGGTAATCATTTTAGAATATCTATGTATAGCAAACCATCACATTGTTAACCTTAAATATATACAACTTTTATTTGTTAATTATACTTCAAAAAAGCTGAAAAAAACTCCAAAGAAGTTAAGTGGGGGGAAAACCTGTATAGGCTACTGTTATGACAAATTGTGAGTATAAACCTTTAAAACTGACATTTCTCCATTTAATCAGAAGAAAAATCATTTATTTCAGGTGACTATAATTTTGATTTCCTTTATTTTGCCATCTGGGTATCATATGTTAGGAAATATTGTGAAAATGCCTTTAAGACTATTATATTTATTATTTCATAAAGCTTATCTGCAAAGTCATGTTGCTTATTTTGTACTGAAAGTTAAAAACTCTCTTTATAGTCAGTAAGCAATCAGCTGTGACCGTTGACTGCAAAAAGAGAGAATTCCTGAAAGAGAAAGGAAGATCTGAATCCTTTCTGGGAAAAGTTGGTCTCAAAACAAGTTCTAAAAACTCAGTAATTTCTCTAGGGATAGAGAGTTGAGTTTTGTCAAAACATTGGCTGCATTCATTAAAAAAAAAATCAACTGCCAAAATTTCGGCTAAAACCACTAAGAGCTGTCAAGAATTAACCAGATGGCAGTCTACCTGCCTTGATGAAACTGAAAAATTAAAGCAACATGTGAGTGGGACATACAAAAAAGAAACCGCTCTTCAATACCCCTGTTTCTTCTTGGAGCTTTTTTAAAGGAGCAAATATATGCAGGCTACTGCCTAAGTTTAACGCATCATTTATTGAGGTTTTGAACTTAGAGTAAATTCTCCAAAGATAATCTAGTGGATACGTCAAGAATAAAAGACCGAGACTGATTTTTGATATGAAATTGAGTTGTTTCAATTATTCAGCGAATGCTTCTCTACTGTTACTTTGTAGCACACTAATGGGTGTGAAACGCTATACATTTGGTATTATGACTGATCCAGAACAGTTTTTTGGTCCTTTAAAATTTATTTTATTCATTTAGTTTACAGATTTGAATATCAACTGTGGACTAGGTGCTACGGATACAAAAAAAGATAGTTTCCTTCCTTCATTAACCTTTTGGTTTAGATTAGGATCATTAGACTATGGACAAATATGGCCCCTCACCTATTTTGTTAATAAAGTTTTATTGGAGCACAGTCATGCTTATTTGTTTACATACTGTTTATGGCTGCTTTCATTCCACAAAGGCAGAGTGAGTAGTAGCAATAGAGCCTGTATCACACTCAGGCCTAAACTAGTTACTCTCTGACCTTCTATAGAAGAATTTTGCTGAACTTGTTCTACATTCTTTATGAAAGCAGTAAATCTAGGATGGTGAAAGTAAAGAAAGAACTTGAAACCATCAAGTCTATATTTTTAAAAAACCCTATGATGCCATAGTTATAGTAGATACTAAAAAATTTTCTTAACTGCAGAGAAAATATTTTTTGCTGGCTAGCTCATATAGTTATAAAACTACATTAACAAGTCCAAAGCCATGTACTTGTTCCTCATGTGGTACAATTATCTTCTCTCTAGTTATTAGAATCTAGTCTGTGAACGCACACTTAACCATCAATGTGAGTAGACTATGCTGCAGATTCATGGTGCTGGTTATATGGGTGACAGGTTGAAAGCATTAACTTTATCAATGCAAATTTTTCAACATGGCAGAACCAATAACTCACAGTATTTCCCTTTCTGATGCTGGACTCACAGTGTCTTTGTGGGTTAAACTGAGAAAGAAGAGTTGGGGAAGAGTAATGACCAATAGAAAAGAGACTGCAACCAGAATGGCAGTACCTCTCAGATAGTCTTTCTGCTCAGGTGAGGTGGCTAATATCACAGCCAGATCACTATCCTTTGCAAGATGTTTTAGTCGAGAAAACAAGATTTTCATCTTGTAAGACAAAATTCAGGGACAGGGGCCTAGTGCCACTTCTTATCACTAAACTACTAGTTTAAGGATCTCCAGGATTGCCTCTGTAAACTTGAACCATCAGGAGAAACCTGCTTCTAACTTTGGGCCGTGAAGTAGAGGAGTCACAAGGGAGGATGTGGTTGTTATTGTTACAGGAATTTCTTGTCTGCATGATGAATCCATCACCACTTCCATGCCACTATGACTGTGCATCTGTTGAAGCCCAGCAAACTTGTAAGGGTTTAGCACTAGCTTTTCGCTGCAACATCCAACTAGCAGAGGAACCTTGGCTTTCTTCCAGATGGAGGTAATTAGGGCCAACAGTATTCCTGTACACCTTATGTTACAGATAGAGGCTAATCTTGCATATGCAAAATGCCTAACGATGTTAAAATGGCTTGGATAAAGGCCTCAGTGGCAATGTTTTGATTTGGTAGAGAAAGTGAGAAAATTAACTCTTAATGGAATCATGAAAGAATGCAAGATCTTATTTTCTTCAATTAAATTAGCTTTGCTTTTTCATAATGTAATTCATGATATTGAACTTGGTAAAACATATAAATTGTCTGGTTTTTAGTAAATAGGGGTGACCAATTCAGGCAATGGCTTCTCTTTATCCAGGAGAAATCAAGGCAATACTCAATAAAAAGTCAAGAGAGAGTGAGAGAGGAGAGAGAGAGAGAGAACCTCTCAGCAGTGTAAATTAATTTAAAATGATGAAGCTTAGGGGGTTAGGCAAACTATCTGGTTTCAGGATTTTGGCCTTTAATCTGGACTTCATGAGCTCATTGCTGTGTCATTCTAAGTTAGCTTCCTGATGTTGCTTTGTCTTGAAAGTTTTTTTTTTTTTTTTTAATTTTAAAAAAAAGTACAATCGAATATCCCAGATGACTAAATGGATAGATCTCGCCATTCTTTTCTTCCACTTAAAAAAGGAAATTGGGTTTTGGGAGACTCAATTTCCTTCCTAGAAAATATCTCCACAATAAAATTGATACTGCTTAATAGGTAGTTGTGAAGTACAAATATTGGCCGATGTATGTAAACACAAAAAGATTTCCCCTCTCCTGTTCATGTAAGCTTATTCTTATTGATGTTTCTTGTTAGTTCTTTTTCAGCTCTCTGACCAATTTGGTTGAGTCAATCACTAGAGTGACCTCAACTTTCCATCCTTTCTAAGATCCGGGGGATAGATACTTTCTCTGATACTGTTTTCCTTCTTTTCTAAAATCAGGTTTACACAATACCTAACTAGATATCTCATGTGAATTAAAAACACAATGCATGTAAAACACTTAGCAGTGTGTCTAACACATAGGAAGTATTAAATAAATGTCAATTATTATAACTGAAAGTCCAAACTAAAATGTGGCAAACATCTCCCTACCCAAACAGTGATTGTGAACTGAGGAGGAGCACCCCTTGCTGGAAATCAGAGTTTCTGGGTTTAAATCTCATTATGGAATTCTAAATGTTTAATCAAGAGGAATCCAAGCCATTTTTCTGAGTGGGAATAATTTCTGTTCTCCTGGAGTCTCGGACCCCATGGATGTGGTAGGATGTTTTGTCTTCAGCATCAGGGGTGAACAGAGAGGAAGTGGAGAGGCCTCATCTTCATAGGAAGAGAAAGTGAGGCTTAGATGTTCTAACCATTCAAGATGGTTTTTATATTATGTCAAGAACCCAACTAAGATACATGATGATAAAGACAGGGAGAGGCTAGGGTTTGCTATTGGAATATATATGTGTATTGTGAGTTAGAATGAGCACATTGTAAAGGACATATGACACAGTCTGGGAAGGCAAATTATTCACTTTGTGTAATCTGATTTGATGACAATAGAGTGTCTGGGTGAGTGGTACCACCAGGAAGTGTTTTAGTAAAGAACTAGCATGCGTCGTTGAGGATATATGTAATGCCCACTGTGCGGCATGCTTTATGCGAACTTATCTTATGTGAACCTCACTACAACCATAATAAAGATGACTATTATTACTTCGGTTCACAATATATTATTACTTCATTTTCACAAATAGAGGCTATGAGAGCTTAAGCAGTTCTTCTGAGACCAAGTAACAAGTAAATGGCAGGGCTGGGAATAAGATTTAGTTCTCAGACTCTAAAGTTCATGTCCTTTTATTTATTTTTTTAAATTATAAAATATTGCTTCTCTTTTAAATAAGATAAGCAGACGAAATGAAGGAAACAGAGAAATAATTACATGTTAAATACCTGTGATTATGGGTTTGAGAAACAGCCTTGAAGAAAAACCCAATAGCTCAGAGCACAAGAAACTAAAAGTGGGATTTGTAATTAGAAAAGCAGTCAGAGCCCGCCTGGCACTCTAAAACTGGTATAGCACTTCACAAATGCCCTAAACCGAACCTTTGTATACCTCCTCCAGTCACTGAATGCAACTGCTTCTGGAGACTGGCCAAGATTTTGAGAGAGATACCACCCTTTAGCCAGGGACCATTTTCTGAATGGGGTTCTGCTACTAGCTGTCAGCAGGCAATGCTGCCGTGGTGCTGTGGGATGTGGGCGACGGGACGCACACCACACCATCTGCTACATCTCTGTTGTTCCAGGTGATCAACCACTCGCATCCTTCACTATCACTTTCCTTCATTGTTTCCTTCTCCTACCTTAGTCCTTCAATTTAAGGGATTGAACATTCACATTTACTAAGTATTGTATGCTTGGCGCGGTGGTAGGTATGTCATATATATATTATTTAACTCTCGAAACCGTTCTAAGAAGTAGGAGGAAACTGAAGTTAATAGAGTAACTTGCCCAAGGTGGCTAGGTTTCCAACACAAAGCATTTTATGACCAAAGGCCATGGTTCTCCCACAACACTGCTGCATCTCTTCCTTGTCCTCATCATCTCCATTCTATTTATAATTTCCAATAACATTATTTATCATCTTCCTTTAGCAGATATATCTAAACTATGCTTTACCATGTAACATTTCAGAAATGTGTTTATTTAACAATACTTACATCATTCCTTTTAATTCACCATATTTAATTTACAGGGACCTATCTATACAACTTTAAATCTGGTAATCATCAAGGATCTATACATATTAAAGTGAAGACAAAATAATTTCATTATGTTCATCAGGAGCTCACTAATTTAATTTTGAATTTTC
This sequence comes from Rousettus aegyptiacus, assembly GCF_014176215.1. Taxonomy (NCBI): domain Eukaryota; kingdom Metazoa; phylum Chordata; class Mammalia; order Chiroptera; family Pteropodidae; genus Rousettus; species Rousettus aegyptiacus. Next base: position 115,503,914 of record NW_023416295.1, read on the forward strand.
ACCAAAAATTCTTCTGTAATAAAAACAAAACTCTAGATTGGGATCAGTTTTTCAGACCCCATATAATGTCATTAAAATTTCTGTCTTCCTTTAACTTTCAATAATGACTTGAAGAATCACCTCTTGAAAGCAATAACATAATCAAAGAAGTTTACCTGACTAGAGTAAATTGGAAAGGTTTTTTTTTTTTTTAAATGAGAATGGCAAAGTTATATCTGATAAAGGTAATTTTTTCTCCTTGTTTTTTCCCCTGTGAATTTTCACAGTGTTCCTAGCCCAAAACAGGTTTTTGTCTTTTTTAAAAAGATGTTTTCCAAAGAGGACATACAGATGACTAATAAACGCATGAAAAGATGCTCAATGTAACTAATCAGAAAAATGCAAATTGAAACCACAGAGAGATATTACCTCACACATGTCGGAATGGCTATCCTTAATAAATCAACAAACAACAAGTGTTGGCAAGGATATGAAGAAAAGAGAACCCTCGTGCACTGTTGGTGGGATTGTAAATTGGTGTAGCCACTGTGGAGAACAGTATGGAGATTTCTCAAGAAATTAAAAATCGAACTACCTTATGATCCAGCAATTCCACTTCTGGTTATTTATCTGAAGAAATCCAAAACACTAATTTGAAAAGATACTCACATCCTTTTGTTCATTTCAGCATTATTTACAATAGCCAAGATATGGAAGCAACCTAGGCCCCCATTAATAGAAGATTGACTAAAGAAGATGTGATACATATATATAATAAAATATTACTTGACCATAAAAAAGAATGAACTCTTACTATTTACAATGACATCAGTAGACCTAGAGAGTATTATGCCGAGTGAAATAAGTCAGACAGAGAAAGATAAATACCATATGAACTCACTTATTTGTGGAATCTAAAAATCAAAATAAATGAACAAATCAAACAGAAATAGACTCATAGATACAGAGATGGGAGGGAGTTTCAGAGGCTGGGTGAAAAAGGTGAAGAGATTAAGAAGTAAAAATTGGTAATTACAAAATATTCACGGGGATGTAAAATAGAGCATGGGAACTATAGTCAATAATATTGTAATAACTGTGTATGTTGCCATGTGGGTACTAGATTTATTGGGGCGATTGCTTTGTAAGTGATATAAATGTTTAACCACTATGCTATATACCTGAAACTAATGTAAAATAATATCAACTGTCAACTGTAATTGATAATAATAATAATAATGAGAAGAAGAAGAAGAAGAAGAAGAAGAAGAGGAGGAGGAGGAGGAGGAGGAGGAGGAGGAGGAGGAGGAGGAGGAGGAGGAGGAGGAGGAAGAAGAAGAAGAAGAAGAAGAAAGAAGAAGGTGTCAAAGGGGGAAAATGTTTTTTGGTCAAATTCTTTTTTTATAGAACTACTGACAATTCGATGAATTTTAAACCAATTTCTGATTCTTTCCTTACTTCTAGTGAAATCTTTAAGATGGTTTTGAAAAATTTTGTGTCAGTCCTATAAATTATCTCTAAAATATATTGCTGTGAATTGAACTTTCATACTAGTGACTTTTCTCCTATTGTAAATGGTAATGTAATTTTTTACTACTCCGCGGCCACTAAATTTCCAAGTCCTGGAAGCTACTGGTTTTCTATCTCCATCTATCAAATCAACCAATCCCGCTAATCACACAGATGCCTCTGTAGAATGTTGAAAAATCTTATTGCTTCTTTGTTTTCATGGAAGGAAGGAGTTATTTTCTATTTTGTTCATTTCCTTACAAAGAATGGATTTAAGAAACGAAACTTACCTTTCAAGGTCAGAGTTACAGTGCTCAACAGAGAAATATGGTAACGTCCTTGACAAAGGTTCACAACCAATATGCCAGTGTTTCTTTCATTCTTGAACATATGGTAGAAATGAAGATTGGTTTCTGATCTAATATGCAATTTTCTTTCTTACATACTTCACTCTTGCTCCTCACACTTGAAGCTAGATTCTTGGGCAGGCTCTCTCAAGGATCCTTCTCTGCTCAAGTTCCTTAAATGTTTAGTTCATACAAACTGGAAACTCAGCATTATAGCAAAATAACTTTTGAAAGGCTTTCTTTGTTTATTTAATGTCATCTTCTTCCTCTTCATTCTTTTTATTTCATTTAAAACCAATAATATTTTTTCAGTACTTTACTGGTTAAGCTTTTTCCATTAGTATTTAAAAAAGAGAAAGTGTTTTTGAGTTTTGACCACCCTGATTAGTAAAAACATTGAAAAACAAAATGATTTAGAGTTTGTATGCTTTAAAGATCAAGTAATTAAAAAATACCCTTTGTTCTTAGTTTTATGTGTAGGAAAATGTTGAGGTTAATTCGCTGACCATGTGGGATAATTTGACTCTCAATCAGTAAATTTAAAAGATCTTTCATAACATAAAAAAGATCCAGCCCTGCCAAGGACAAATGACTGGCACTGAAATTCCTTTGTTAGCTTAAGTCATTGATATGTAAAACAAAAGAAAATTCTTTGGCAGAAAGCAGAGGAATGTCCAGATGGTTTCTATCTATTTTCTCATTGATTGTATAATTAAAATCCCCTTTAATCATCAGAAAAATTGAGATAGAATGTTTGTAATTGAACAATACTGTGTTTTAAAAAAATATTTCTTCTGTGGTGGGTTCACTGGTAATGAAATATTGGCAGCAACTAATTTGTGAATTTGCCTTATGAAGAAAAGATATCCAGATAGTTCACTAGTTTATTTGGTAGCATTATGTTGATTGTGCCAGATAAGATTAAACCATAATCCATTAAAATGAATATGAATTAGTATTGATCACCTAAATTTCTGGTGTTAGTTACCTTTACCTGAAGCTAGATTCACACCTTTGACAAGTTAAGAGGTGGACTAGTTCATTTGTGAGGTTAGTTACTAATGAAAGCACTGATAAATTAGTTAGCAAACTGCGTATAGTTCATGTCATCTGCAGTTATGGGATGGAATTTATTTACCTGGGGAACCCTGACCCAATCTTGCTAAACTATATATTCTGTGAAATAATGTGTCTCTTAATGATATTGCTCACCAGAACTACATTACCATGTGTTTCTTCTACATTCCATCTACTGATCAGTAGATTGTGTATTATTACTCTATAAATATAAAATGTGCATGTATATGCATGTTTTTAATTGGTGAATGACTATCCTTTTAGGTTGAATGACTACTTAGAACCTTGTGCTGACCTTGTATAACATTATATATGCATCACATCTATATCTAGCTGTATTCTTCATTGATAAATGGTATCAGTAATGATTTTAAAATGGAAAGTAAACAGATCAACCAAAACGAAACTTCTATGATTGATCTGTAATTTCTGAGGTGTTTTTTCTTTTCTTTTCTTTTTTTTTTACTTTGCGATTATTTTCAAGGTCTTTATGTTGGTTCAGGGAATGAAACGATATTGTTGTGATTTTTTAGGGTGATGGTGAAACGACATACAGGAACATAGGCTCTCTTTCTCAGCAGTTCTGGGCAAAGGCTGTAAGGGTAAAGTAATGGTGAACTCAGTTCTACAAAGAAACAAGTATTGTTCTAGTTCCTGGGTTCAGGAAGAAGGAGTGGGGAAGAATGTGGAGAGGATTTGGGTTTTTGTGGCTCCTCGCAAGTCTATGTGTTCCTGATATGTAACCAAGGAGCTTAAGGCACAAGAGTAGGGCAGGAAGCACAGGTCCAAATAACTGCTATGTTTATTAACTAACTACTAACTATAACCCAAGTGCTATGCTAAGAGTTTTTCCAGATTATCTCATTTAACAGCTAGAGCTGGGTGCCATCATTACCCCCCATTCCCTGCATGAGGATAGCAGAGGATTAGGTAATTTGAAAGATCTGCAATTTAAATCTGGTAATTTCATTTGAGAGGCAATCTCTCTGGGCCATTGCATTGTTCTTTCTCGAGGTATAAATAGTATCCTCATTGCATATTCAGGCAAAGGTGCTCATCATCATTCTAATTATGATTTTGAAAGATCCGTATCAATACCAGGGAACATTCCTGGAAGAAACATTGTAAGAAAAAGAACTGCTATCTGCTGCTCTGCAGTTTCCATTCTTCTCTGAGTCTTGGTGTTTCAATAGGGAATGATGATCATAAGAAAGATTGGAAAGGGCGTGGGTGGCACCCAGGGTTTGACCTATCTTGACTGCTTACCAGTTCCAAGAATGACTCAATACCTGCTCTGTATTTCCAAACCAAGATTTGTTTTCATGTAGCTTTTGTATGGTTTTGGTTGGTATGTGACTATATTTTTTAGTTGACCGATTACTTGGAGCCCTGTGGTGATTCTGCAACTTGACCCATTATTTAGCACATTGCTTTATTTAATTTTCCAGTAATCCAAGGAGACAGGTACTATTACTATATCTCATCAATTCTTCATTACATAGTCTCCCGTCCCCCTGTATTTTAACATTTCTAAATTAGGATGTCTCTTGCAATTGATGGTGTATGTGTATCAAGTTTAATTGTCAGTATTTTTCTTCTTCTTTTTTTTTGCTTAGTGACATATAAAATAACATGGCAGCTTAAAAAATGATGGTGTTTTGGATGCAATGAATACAGTATCTCCATTTTACAGAGGTGACTGTGGAAGTGAAATAATTTCATCTATGTTACTTAAATAGAGATTGGATGTGACATGTGATGGCTAGTTGTTGAAAGAATTAGTTTCCTTTTCATCCTGGGCACAATTGGTCTACATTTTGCAACTATCCTTATATTTAATTTTGGCATGAGACACAGCCCTGTTCAATGCTAGATAAACTGGACCTCAGAAACCACTTGCTTTTCTCTTCTTCTTCTTCTTTTCTCCAGTTTGCCAACTGGATATCAATGTCTAGGGCAACCCTGGGAGCCACCTGTTGAAGGTGGCTGAACATCTGCTAATTTTGATTCATGAATGACTTCATGGAGAATTACCCTCCTTTTTCCACTTTCTCTAGTTTCCTGATTGACTTTACGTGAGTGAGAAATAAATTTATATTGCATTAAGCTATTAAAATGTTGGGATTAATATGTTATAAACATATGTTACCTTAATTAATACACTGGTAGAGCTTGACTTCAAACCTTGTTATTCTAATTCCAAATTAGCATATCGTAAAGTTAATAGGTATTATATTGTATATTTTAAAGTTAACAGGTGTTATACCGAATAAAGTTTTCCATGGTGAAATAAATTTAGGAAACAGTTGAGCAAATTTCCCAGTGTAAGACTCCTTGGAGCCAGTATGCATTGTACATCTCTAAAAAGTGTCATATGTATTTTTGATAACTCTCTATGACGCCGACACTGACAATCTGACAGACTTCAATTAATGACAATATATCATGTCTGTGTAAAAATATGTCACTTTCTATAGGGCCATATTCTTTATGGAGACTGGTAAATATATTTGCAATTATACTTATGAAGAAATTGCTTTAATATTTATTTTCTGGTGTTATATTTTCCAGTATAGTTACTGACTATACTATATAAAAAATATACTTATTTTTTATTCATTTAAGGGACTTACTTATGATATAACTTACTTTGTGTAAGTTATTAAATGATAATTTTTATTAAAACTCTTTTGAGGACAGGGTTTGAGGTATTCACAGCTCCCTGGCACAATGCATAGTATGTAATAGGCACTAAGAAAATACTTGCTATTCTACTTAAAGAGGTAGTATGGTGTAGTGGGATGAATGTTTAATTAGGTATCGAAAGTGTCCCTAGTATGGAATCTATGAACCTTAATTTCCTCATTTGTAAAATAAGGGTAATGATATTATTCCATTTACTTCAAAGGATTTTGTGATGATCAAATGAAATAACAATATTTCATTTTATTAAATATGGACATTCTGTAAACCTGTAATGTAAGATATTAGTACTACTACTGGAATTACATACTTAGTGTTCAGTAGACTGTATTTAAAACATATATTTTCTCACCATTGTTAGGCTTTGGTACAGACTTTGTGTTATGTATAGATCATATACCCCTTCCTCTTGGAACACGAGGAAAGCCGAAACGCAGTAAAATTTATGTGCTTATCCTCTCTTAGCTCCCAGAGCCATTTTGTTTTCTGGGCATAGTAGATAGTCACATGGAAATGCATTTAGCAAGTATCTGAAAGAAGAATATAAAGAACCCCAGAAGGACCAGGAAAAGTTACTTAAAAACCACATGATGAGTAACCTTTTAGATGATCTATCTGGGAAAAACAATTCAAGTTTGGAAGTATTTTTTCCTTTCTGAATTTTGCCATGTCTGTTTGCCTTAGAATGAGCAACACATTAATAATCAAAAACAGATTAGTGTTTGAGTAAGTGTCCTTCACGTCAACCCCTGATTTCTCTTTGGTTCTATATAAGAAAGAGTTCATTACTTTCATTGGCATAAGCTTCTCATTTTGAGAAGTACTTGGATGAAATGTGTCCTGTGGTAGTGAGTATTCTCCTTGCGAATGTACTTCATATATTGGATGTGTTGTCGAACGTATTTGGACCCTCTTTAAGTGTTAGCAGTGAAATTATTTTAGATTGCTTTCTTTCAAACATAGATCTTTCGTCACTGTTGGATCAGATGGTTTTGTTGCCAAGTGACAGGGCCACGTGTGTGGGGTGTTTTCAGGCAGCAATATATGGTGCTGCAGCAAGAGAAAGGAATAAAGCCCTTAGGTTTTGGTAATGGACTGAACGACTTACTCCCTTTTCCAAGGAACAATTCCAGAAACAAAATGTTTTCTCCTGAGCTTAAATGAAAAGCAGATACAACAAAGGCTTTAAACTGAGAAATAATAGATTCACTGGCATCAGGTACTAAAGGAATTGCACATTATTTAGACTTCTCAAAAAATTGGCTATGCCTGTTAGCTGGGGGTCCAAAAATTCTCTGGAAATTATTGTCTATGTTAACCATAAAACTACTAAACAGTTTATTATTGTCAAATTCACTTAAAATGGATAACCTTGATCTCTAAGTAATTCCCTTGAGGGAATTGTCTGTGGTAAGAATATATTTTAGAAGTCCATTGTTAAGCATTTCAATAAATCAATATGATTGAGGAAAACTTGATATTCCTATGGAAATTTCCATACTTTTATTGCTCTTTCCATATTATTAAGACTAGTGATTCCTATGCTAAAGAATCTGGGACTAGCATTTTCTCAGTTTAAAGTACAGTTTATGAATACTGATGGAAAGAATGTTACTGTGGAAATTCATTTGTTTCCCTTAGTCTGCATTATCTATCTTACTCTTTAAGTTTACCCTAAATTCCCATCTATCTAAATTAGTCTGTTATGCAATTATAGATATAGTCTGTATATTTACTGTGAGAGGGATGCAGTCCCCACATACTTGTTTAACCTAATTTTCAGATGCAGTTTTATAAAAGTTATTGTTGAGAACATATAAAAATTCTATGATATAGATTTTAGCTGTAGATAAACAACCATCCCTGTTTGCCCAGGACTGATGGGTTTCCTGGGACACAGGACAGTTTTCTGGAAACTAGAACAGTTGGTCATTTTAGTGTATTAATAACATACATTAAAAATTATATGCAAATACCTAACCTAATAGCACAACATTAATTATGAAATATATATATATCCCCAGCAAATCTTCAGTTTTTTTAAGGATTGACATTAAGATTGAACTCATTCTTTGAAATATTGCTTAATTAATGACCATTTAAAAAGAGATAAGAATATTTCCGACTTAAAAAATGCGATTTATCTTTTTGGTTTACTATGTCCCAAGTACAGAATTTGTTGAAAACTTTCTATATTTTTTATTTGCTTTAATTCAATAAGACATAAAACTTTACAGGCCAAGAACTTCATTGAGAAATATTTTTAATGGGTTACTTTCTAGTTGCTTATTTTCTATGTTGAGGTATTTACTTTTAGAGATCATTAAACATACTTCTAATTGTTCGCATGTTTGAACCGAGTAATTACACAGTTAGTTCTTCATGTACTGTTTTTGCTGAGAATCAGGCACTTAGGTTTTACACGTCTGAAAAATAAATTCCTTGTCAACGCTCCTTACTCCTTTTTATTTTCCCAGAGCTCTGGTTTGTTAAACAAGCCCGATGTGGGTTGGCCTTCTCTTATAGATGACTCTACTCCCTCCTGTGAAATGTTGTAATCCAAAGCTCAAAAGAACTTAAACTATCCCAAATATCAGATATTTTAAGATTTGTTCTAGTGAGATATAGCACTAGGGGCAAAGAATATCTACCAGATTTCTGGGGACTTTAAACTTGGAAGAACAAATTTAGAAGAAAGACTCTCCTTTTCTTAAAGTTTAATCTAAAGGGCTTTCCTTCTTTCAAAAATGAAAAGAATCAATTTTGCCTTAGAGGAATAAAGTGGGTCCTAATATCGAACATAAGAAGGTGACCAAAGCACATTAATTCACTCTGGCTATACTAATTGTTACATTGTATGGCAAACCAAACTGGTCCAACTTACTCCTGCTGATGGAAAATTAAATGGCAAATGTGTTCAATACCCATTTCATTCCTGAAGGAAGTGAGAGGAAATAGAAGGTCTGTCTGGTTCATCTCTAGGAACTTATGAAAATAAAATTTTTAATATTATATGGCAGGAGATGCCAATGCATGGCCATAATAAATGATAGAATTTGTTGTACCTGTTTTTTCCTTTTCTTGTGTAGTTCATGGATTGTTTTGCCATCCTGCATATTGTCAAGTCCCTGAATGGCCTCTGTGGTCTTCTAGTGAGCAGACCCTTATCTAGAAAAGAGCCAAGAGTTGAACTGCATGTCATGTCTAGTACCAGGTGAATCCTGGAATCCTGCTTCCAGGAAGAGCAGTTACCATTTCCTTCATAGGTCCTTTCTAAAATCAATCTCTCTCTGTATTTATATTTTACGCAGTTTAATATGTTTTTTATTTTTATATTTTAAGTATTTTAATATTATATTTTAAGTATTTAAGAATTTAAATCTAATGTTCATATAATATTTATATTTTTTCCAAAGGGAAAAGACAACTTTTAATTATATCAAAAATAGCTTTTCATGAAATTCGTTTACATCTATAAATCTATGTCTTGAGTCTGGAATAGATAAATAGGTAGACAGATAGATGATAGACAGACAGATAATCTTCAATAAAGGAATAGTGCTGGCTATTAACTCTTAGCAGTATGGAATGCTGCCTTTCCCCCACTTAAATGATTCAGTTGTCTAGCCAGAATTTATACCTGACAGCTGCACAAGAAATGTTATTAGTTTTTAGTCTTGAAGAGTATATTTATGTTTTTCTCTTTGGATGGAAATGGGAAGACCAAGAAATGTGAATTTTAATCTCTAATGACCATCCTTAAGATTTTACTTCCAAGTCATTTTTTTTTAAATGGTTGATAGTCTTCCCTACAGTTGTAAGTGATGTTACATACATTTTAAGAAGGGTAAATCACACATTATCTTTGTTCAAAATTAGAATAGTATCTGGGGTTTTCTCACTAGTAAATCATGTGAGAAATTATTCATGTGCTAAATTATTCATTCCCATCTGCCAGCAGTTTCTCGAATGGAACCATGGAGGAAGGCTGAAATGGTCAATGGTTAATTGTTCTCTGGACAGTCAAGAATATACAGTGTGTGTAGCTAAGTATCTATGACCAAGTACACAGTACCAGAAGAAATTAGGCATCAAGGCTGTGCAAAAGTAGGATGAAGGTTTAAAAAGGCAATAAATACACATTGCCTCTCCTTCTGATAGCATCTTTTGTCAGGCATAGTGTTCCGAAGGAAAGAGTAATAGTTCTTCACCAGACTTTAACATTGAAGCAAATTACCTATCCTGTATCTGTGGGGCCCAAACGACAGGATTCTGTCTTATGCTCTTACTTTATTGAGATGAATTGGACATGCGAGTTCACTAAGAATCTGTTTTTCAGAATTTCTACTGGGGATGAAAATCTGTGGTTGACATCTTGATGAAAGGGGAGTTAGCGAAGCACAGGAAAGCAAAGCTTGAGGAAGTGGTACCAACAGTCTGCTTTGTGACCTAATAAGTTCTGAGTTCATCATGTATTTTCAACTTCTCTTTGAGATTGCAAAAGAACCAGTTCTTTGACAAAAATTGTATATATTTTGGTTGTATAATTTGATTTTTTAAAGGTGTCCAATGTGATGATTTAATGTATGTATACATTGTGAAACGATTGCCACAGTCAAGTTAATTAACACATCCATTACCTCACACAGTTATCATTTTTTTGAGGAAAGTTTGATATTCTTGTGGAATTTTTCATGCTTTTATTGCACGTGTGGTGAGAATACTTAAGATCTACTCTTTAAGCAAATTGAAAGTCTATGATACAGTATTATTAATTATAGTCACATATGAATTGAAGAAAATATTTGCAAAACATATAGCTAATTAAAGGTTAACATCCATAACATCCAGGAACTCTCTTGACTCAACAGCAAAAACAAAACAACACAAACCAAAAAACTCAGATAACTTGATTTAAAAGTGGTAAAGGACTTAAAGAGTCATTTTTCCAAAGAATATATACAGAAGAGCAGCAGGTGCATGAAAACGTACTCAACATCACTAATCATAAGGAAAATGCAAATCACAAACACAATGAGATATCACCTCATACCTGTTAGAATGGTCATCATCAAGAAGATAAAACTTATTAGGGTGATCACTTTCTAATTTATATAAATGTCTAATCACTATGTTGTACAACTGAAACTAATATAATATTGAAAGTTAACTGTAACTGAAAAGTAAAAAAAATATAAAAAAAGAAGGCAAGAGATAAGTATTGGTGAGGATGAAGAGAAAGAGGAACCCTTGTACAATGTTGGTGGAAATGTAAATTGGTGTAGCCACTATGAAAAACAATATGGAGGTTTCTCAAAATTTAACAATAGAACTATCATATGATGCAGAAATTCCATTTCTGGGTATATATCCAAAGGAAATAAACTTGCTATTCTTTGAATATGCCAGGATCTCGTGCTAAGCCTCAGAGACTTTGCATTTGCTTTTCTTCTGCCAGAAATACTTCCTCAAATCTCAGAATGGGATTTCTGTTTATTCCAGTCTCAGCCCACATGTCTTCTCAGAGAGGCCTTGCCTTGCAGACCACACTATCTGCTTTACTGTTTTCACTAGAGCACTTATGACATAGAGTCTGAGATTGCACATCTGTATTCATTCACTCAGGTATTGTTGGTCTCTGCCACTATAATGTAAATTCCACATGGACAGGAGCTTCGTCCACCTTATGACTGCACCCTCCAGCCTTCTATACTTCAGGGGCTTGATAAATGCTGGTTGGTGAATGAATGAATGAATGAATTTAGAGTAAAGTAATAAGTGTTATACAGTTCTTCTACTAAAAGACGGAAATATTTTTCAAGTTAGAAGCACAAAGAATCTACTTCTGACTTTAACATATGCTTAGAGCAGGTGAGAAATTGCAAATTGCTTATAATAGACACCCGATGTTGTCTATACAGTAACAAAGGCCCAACTGGGAGAAAAATGAATCTCTTCCTAAACTCCTACGATCTAAATCAGAAGCAGATCCTGGATTTAATGCTTCCAATGCAGACAGTCAACATCATTATCATCACCACATGAACACATGTTTATCAGACAGTGAAACCGTACCTCTCTTCAGATGATACCTACAGGCAACAAGGAAGAAACAAGTGGTGCCTGTAAATGAAAATGAACACAAGAAACTGCATGAACATTACGGTAACGTCTTGGATCTAAGTCTCTTCTCCGTCTCATTTTAGTTAATCTCCCAAGAGCATATGGCACTGATCCCACACGACTTCTTGAAAATACTCTTCCCTCTTGCCTTCTATTATAAATATAGTTTCCTGATGTTTATCTACTGCCCTGTTTCCTTAATCAGTCCTTCTTCTTTGGTCTTCCCCTTAAAATTGGTATTCATTAGAATTCTACCCTCTGTCCTCTTTTCACTCAAATTCTGCCAAGTAAGTCCCCCTATCCTCTTGCTGGTGATAATTTCTTAACATGAGCCTCTGACATTGATCTTTCTTTCATTTTCCAGGCCCGAATTTCCAACAGTTAAGTATCTTTGCATGGATTTTCCTTTAGGCAACTCAAGATTATTCCATCTCAAATAGTTTCATTATATAACGATATAACCAAATCTGTTATATCGTTTGTCTCCTGCTTTTGTCACTTTAGTTTTTAGTCATCTAAGGGGTTATCGTCTTCTTATCCCACATCTCACTGGCTGCCTTCTTATTCTTCTCTTTACTTTTTTCTCAGTCATTGGGCAGGTCAGACTTTTTATCATTTTCCATGTTGGCTTCTGATGTTACCAATTCATTTCTCTTTCTTGCAAACTCCATTCCCGCCCCCCTCCCCGATTTTTTTTCCAGAAGAAGTTTCTAATTTCTTTATGAAGGCATAGAAATTCTCCTGAAATCTGGCCCCAAAATGTCTTTCTAGCCCCATTAGAACGTTTGTACATTTGAACATCCCCGTACCTCTCTCCTCTGTGCCTTTAAATCATGCTCTGCTCTCGGTCTATGTGCCTTCCCTTGATTCTTCATGTTAAGAAATCCCATTCACCCTTTGAGTTCCTGCTTAAACATCTACTATGAAGTCTCTCTCTGCCTTCTGAGAGCTCATGCTTCTTTCTTCATTCATTTAATTCTACCTCATGTTAGGATGGCTTTCTCTCTCACTAGACTGCAAACCCCCTTCAGATCAGTTACCTTACTTATTCCTCTTTATAGATATTTAGCACCTTCTAGTGTAATGTTTTGACTATACACGAACTCAGTAAATAGAATGACATATGTTGTATATACTGGGTTCAGAGTAAAGTGCCCATTCTAAGTGACAGCTCATCAATAATTGAAAATTCATTCTTCTCATATTTGTAGGATGCCATTCACAAGCTCTTCATGTTTAGCAAAATGGTTAAGACATGGGCTATGGAATCAAACAGATCCAGGTTTGAGTTTTGGCTTTGCTATATACTAGTTATGAAGCCTTAGGCAGGTTAATAACCTCTAAACCTCAATTTATTTTTATATAATTTGGGACATAATATTTCTTGTCTAATGTAGGGTGATTATGAGGACTGGTGAGATATGAATATAAAGTGCTTAGCACAGTGACTAGCACATAATAGGTTTTCAATAAAAGCTACTTATTTCAAGCCTCTAAGTAGCCATGTCCAGTTCTAAGTTATCTTAATGTTAAATATTAGCTGAAGAGCAAACTTTCCATGTAATCCCTTTATATCTTTGGAAATAGAGAAGGCATGTCTCATGATACAAAGTCCTTGGTTGTATAATTTCTCAATGCGCCTGTTGTCACTGTTGCCTTTTGTCTACAGTCTTTTAAAAAAGCAAGACAAATAAGTATAAACATTAATTAAGGTACAAATAATGCTCATTAGTGATATGAAAACAAAACAATTGTGACCTGATGTGGATTACAAAGATAATATATTAAAGTCATCATTATTGTCTTCTTTAATTTTCTTTTGCACAACTGTTTAAAGCTAAATTAATTTAGATTGCTGAAATATAATCTTGGCTACACTTTCTGGCATTTTAAAGCCAAAAGTAAAATTGAAATTTAATTGGCTTTCCTGACTTTGGCAATACAAGATATAATCGATTTTATTTAGGAAATTGTGACATTTTCAAAAGAATCATAATTTGTTTTTAAGAGTCTCTAAAAGAGTGTATGTAAACCTGGGTGAGGGTGGAAAGAAAGAGAGATAGAGATAGAGATAGAGATAGAGATAGAGATTATGAGAGAGGATGAATATGAATTATGAGAGAAGTATATATTTTGGCTCTGGGTGAGGATAACTTTTGGATAAGAAATTGGACTAAGGTGATATTTGTGAGGAAATTTAAGCTTTACAAATGAAAACTGACATTACACACAGCATTATTATCTGCATATGTGTTTATGAGGCATCCATCAGTATGCTGTAAAATTTAGAAAGATATTTAATAGATGTTATTGAACATGAGAGGTATCAGGTTTACACTCTGAGGAACACTGTATCTTATAATCTCTAAGGAATCAATAGAGTAACCAAGTCCTCTGCCCAGAAATATACCTATGGTCTACAAGGAAATCATTTATTTGGGTTCATTTAAAGGCTTTCCACAGGTAAATTCTATGGATTTATATTAATCAATGTTAATAATTTTTGATGGGAAAATTGCTTTCGCTGTCTGAAAATTTTAGCTCTTTTTCAGTCATCTTTGGTATGTAGCTTCTATTTTTTTGTGCCTCCCTTATCTAAACACCACTGTCTCATTTGCGTATGCATTTAAAAATTGCTATTAAAAAGTAACTAGACTTACCATGGAGATCATTTCCTAGTGTATATGTATATAAATTATAGTGTATGCCTGAAACTAATATAATGTTATATGTCAATTATATCTCAATAAAAATAGTAATATACATGCAAGCAAATAGTTAAAACAGTATAGAGATGTACACGTGCACGTGGGAAATTTTCTTTTCTTTTTCCTTGTCTTATCCCTCAGAGAAGACTTTTTGGTCTCAAGAAAGGCTCTTGCAGACTCTTAGAAGTTACCGAAGATGCCATAGAGTTTTTGGTAACTTATTAATATTTATCATACTAGAAATCATACTAGAAATTTAAACCAAGAAAATAATAAAATATTTATTTGTCTATTTAAAAGCCATAATAATAAACCCATTGCATGTTAACATTTAAAAACACAATTGAATGGAAAATATTGAAAAAGATTTTCCATGGTAATGAGAAGAGTGTCATTGTTTTGTATTTTTGTAAATCTCTTGAATGTCTGGATTAAAACAAGATAGGAGGGCTTTCATCTTTGCTTCAGTGCTCAATCTGTTGTGATATTATACATCATGTAGCCTCTAGAAAACTCCACTGTACAGCGATGACACACTGAGACTGAAAAAGGCAAATAACATCTTTATATTATTATAAAAATAGTGTTGATCTTGTGGATCCCCTAAAAGAATCTGTGGATTCACACAGTTCCTGGGCCATATTTAGAGAATCATCACTTTAGACAAAATCATTTGGGAACATTTCAGGGTTTGTCTTTTCTGATTTTTATTGCTATCATGTTCAATATTATACTTAAATATATAGTTATTTACTTTCTAGTTAAGTTTGTATTTAATTACTCCCTACTTCTTAAAATGTTTCCTGATAAATGTTTCCTTCCAGCTGTGTAAAAAGAACATTTTGGTGTGCTTATATGTCCCTGTCCTCCATCTGTCCTCCCTCTCTTTTCAAGACCTGCCAACTACACCAGGACTGGACTTGGCCAAGTATTGCAGCATTTGAATTCCTTACCATCACTATAAATAGGGCTTCTATGTGTAAAAATTCATTTAAAAAAAGTAGTCTTACGTACTTAAATTGGTATTGTTTGGAAGATGTTCCAAGCATGAAAGTCTAATAAGCTCTTTTCTCAGATGCCTATTGTCCAAAACCATGACATTTTAATATGCTTCTTACTTGACCATAACGTTCTTGTATAAATTTTTTATTTCTTTGAGTTTCTAATCATCCTTGTTTTTTTCCAGAAAGAACTGGTGCCTTAAAAAAACCTTTAACCTTAAGATAATTCAGTTCCTTAATTATGCTATTTGTTAGATGTACCAATATGTGTTCTAGGCCTTCTACAGAGGCATCATTCTGGATCCTCTTGCACCTGGTGTTTTTTTCAGGTTTCCTTGTTAATTTAATTGTAATGAATATTCAAGTAATTTTCTTTTTACAGAAAAGGAGATAAATTTCCTGATTTATCTCTATGTACAAAAATGTCTTTATAATATTTTCAAATTTTGAATGAAAACTTGGTTAGGTATAGAATTCTAAGTTGAAAATGATTTCCTGTTTTATCTTTGAAGGCATTCTTCCAGTAGTTTCCAATATTGTTTGGCTGATGAACAATATGATATTAATCTGATTTTTGCTTCCTTTTAGGTAACTTCTTTGTTCATTTTAGGTACATTTTGATTATTTTGTTTGTGTCGCTATTCTAAAGTTTTATGACTATGTATCAAGGTGTGGGTGTTATTTGATTTATCCTGCTCTGCAAACAGTGAGAAGTTTTAATTTGAATATATTTATCTGTTTTCAGTTCTAACAAATTTTATTCTAGTTTTGTTTTATTGCTTCCTTCTCTTGGTTTTACTCTTTCTCTGTTTCTGGAACTCTTTATTAAATGGAAGTTATGTATCCTTGACTAATTATCTTTTGTCATTTTTCTCTAATATTTATAATAATTATCTTTTTCCTTTACTTGTAGATTACCTTCACTTTTTCTTCCAACTTTCTACTAAAAATTTATTTTGGCTAACAGATTATTATTTTCCAAGAGTTCTTTCTTCTCATTATTCCTTCTTAAACTTCTCTTTTATGTGTTATCAAAATTGTCCTTAATATCTTTGACAATATGAATTAAATTTCTCTTGATTGAATCTGAATTAATTTTGCTTCCTCTGAGGTCAGTTCTATTTGTTCAGCTTGATCCTTTTCTTTGGTGTTGATGGTCATCCTCAAATATCTGATGACCTTGGTTTTCTATTCATATTTATGAATGAAGAATGAGGTTGTTTCATATGGATAAGTGCTTCATTGTTCATCTGACTTTACCCACCTGTGTCCTGAAGAAGAGTTGACTGAGCTCTGTGTAACATGGAGAGCTTATTGACTCTTAGATATCACTCTAGAGTCAGGAAAGCAGAATTCTCCACTCCTATCCCCCAACAAGACTTATAATGAGGGCTCTACTATGTGGCCTCAGTCCCTTACTTGGAAGCCTTAATTCCTTTAAGGCGGAGAGTTCAATTCTTTAGCATAATTTTCTTCTTTAGCTTGAGTGCATAAGAACCTGCTATACATGGAGTGGAAAAGTCAGCCAATGCAGGTCTTCTGCAAATAGTTCTTCAACCACCCACTCTGTTTGTTTGTTTGTTTTTTGTTTTATTCTCACTCACCATTTATTCTTACTTTCACTGTCTATCTGCTGCCTAGATTGGGATAGGGCTGGAAAGAAAACTCAGCAATGAGGAATTCCTTCCCTCTACTGATGTCTTCTCTGTGGATCCCCACGATTGTAATGACCAATGTTCTTTAGTACACTTTTAGCCCCAGTTAAACAAGATGATCACAGGATACTCTTTATCCTGATGCAAAAAACAGGTTTAGTCAATTCTCGTTTTCTACTTATACCATGAGAAGGCAGCTTTGGAGTCTCATGACACCCAGATGGGAATGTAAGCAAGCACATCTAACTGGCAAATTAACTGACGACCATCCTGCTGAAGAATTCAGCGTGTTTTTTACATTTTAAACATTATCTGGGAAAATCTGACACACAACCTGCACTCTGTCTTGAGAAAGGTGTGGAGTCACCTAGAGGCACAGTGAAGCTCCAGAAGCAGTCCTTTGGAACTTTAGCTGTGCTTTTGGACGGAGGGGGAAAAATCCTGCATATTAATTAAAACGAAACTACTTGATGCACTGAATGCATGTGCCTTCTAAAATGACCCTTTCAATAATGTGCATAAGCCTTTTGAACAAATCATGAATGTTTGCCAAACGATATTTTTAGGAAGCACCTAATGAGTGCCAATAAGCCTAAAGGACACTGAAAAGAGAATAACAAATGCTGCATTTTATTGATGTCAGCAATAGCTTGTAAATCTCAGACGTGACTTCACACCCAGGGATTGCTTCACTGCCCAGAATGAAAAGCCATTTTCAAGGGAACTCCTGGCATCAGTTTTAAGAGCACTTTGTGCATGGCCACGCTATGAGGCTTCATGTGAAGGGCAGCAAAGTGGCAGCTGGTGAGTGCATAAGCCTCTCGCCTCTGGAGGTCTGAATTCATAACTTAGTTTTGCTTTGGCCACAAGAAAAAATTTGCTTGGTTCAATCTCTCCCTGCTTAGCCTCATTAGAAAACCACCACACCATTTGGCTCCATTTGTTCCAACGGGCCGTGTCTGCTGAAGAGGAGGCCAGGGGCTGGGTAAACAGGGCCCAGTGGAGGTGTGCTGGCTCTGCCAAGCGGATTCCTGCCTGCCACCTGCCTGGGCTTGAACTTTCTTCAGGCCAAGCGCTATTAATCCTCTGTCATGAACATTAAATCCATAGCAAACTTTTTTCAAATTTTAAAACTAATTCTCTAGGTACTTGCTCTTCTGAAGTTAGAATCGATAAAGGCTTATAACATGAGACTGATGAGTAAGTATAACTGTCTACTGGGATGGGGTCCTATTTTTGAAAACATTTTGTTTTCGTCTCACCAGGGGACTCAGAGATTTCCTAGTCATTAGTGTGTTTGTCTTAAATTTTTTGAGGATTGGAAGTAAGGTATAAGTGTTTAAGGTTTTCCATCTGAGACTTTAGACGTAATGGGAAAAGCGGAAGGCTTTTGAAACAGCTTTAAGGGGGAATAAGAGGTTATTAGTTCTGTAGGCCCGAGCAAGTTCTGCTCTTCCTGTACCATGAATCCTCAGGAACTTCTTGATCTGATGACAAAGTAAATCTAGCAAAGTTTTAGATTTGAGATAGAAAATTCTCTAATAATCACTCTGCTGCAGGTCCCAGTGGGTCCTCACTTTTTGTCCTTCTCTCTTGTGGCCTCCATCAACCACACCATCTCCCTTGCTTCTGTTTAACTTGGCTGCTGCTCTCGAAAATAAGCATACTGGCCCTTCCAGTTTTAAAAGGATCTCCAAATTAACCACGAACATCCCAAATGCTTTAGAGGAATTTAAAATCTTTCTCTGAAACAGTGTAATAAATTACACATTCTCATGAAGTCAGGCAAAAAAAAAAAAAAAAGAAAGAAAAAAGAAAAAAGAAAAAAAGGAAAAAAGGAAATCACACAGTGGGAGGAAACTTTTTTAATTTTGGGGGGAAAATATCCATGAAAATTAATTTCAGTGTTTTAACGTATTACAACCTGATTGTCTCTTGACAGACATGTTTTCTATTTGGGGAAGGAGAGCAGAAACATTTAAGAGGCTGAGATTAAAGAGGAAAAACTCCACACACATTCTAATTTAGAGGAAATAGAATCTCTGAGGCTACATTCTGTAATCCACTAGAAGCAAAGAATCTATAAAGTGTGTTTCTACTAGCAATCTAAAAGGCAGGTGTTATGGAGAGGCTTTGTCTATGAATATTTTTAAATTCTCATAGCAGAGTAGTTGGGGAGACTGCATGCAGGGGAACAATCAGGACTCACCTTACATCCCTTTTTCATCAAACCTTTTGTCACCATGGACTGTTACCTTCCAACCTTTTGAATTTGGATATCTGCCACACACTCATTCAACAAATATTTATCGAGCATCTTTTATTTTCCAGGTACTGGTCTAAGTGCTATGGATACAGTGATAAGTAAAGTAGACATAGTCTCAGCTTGCAAGGAGCTTACATTCTAGTAGAAGAGACAGCTTGTGTGTTCAGAGTTTTACCCTACTTGCAAGAGTCTGAGTTTCAACCTATTTACAAGCTAACTATTTAGCTTACCACAGTTTCATGCGTGCTGTTAGAAGAGATGAGGTGCCTGGATCAGAAATGAAGGATACTTTATTACTCAGAGCAATAGCAGCTGTCAGAGAATTGGCATTTATATGCAAATTCCCCCAAGCTCCCACTCTCACAGGGTGAATATGAAGAGGGCCAGATGAGATCTGCACATGCAGGAGAGGAACACTCCTGTTTAAGAGTTTAGGAGGCTGAATCCATAACAGTGGACACTAAGCATGCCTGCCCTTTCTTTTGGAGAGAGACGTTATCTTTATTTTGCTGGAAGGTAAGCATACCTGCCCTTTCTCCCAGAGGGAGACCCTATCTCTGTCTCCCAAGGCTGTTCATTATACAAACACCCTTAAATAGGTTGTCTGGAACGAAGAACAGTGGATGCCTCATTTGCAAGACGTGCAGAAACTTGAGAGACCCATGGAGAATTCTTTTCCGACAGTTCAAAGCAATGGCCTGATTTGCCAGAATAGAGACAGCTCTGTCTACAGGGGCGAAAAGTTAAGTTTTTCACGTGCTACCTTCTGGGGCTTATGGATATGACCAGAATACTAAAAGGGGCATATCTTTGGGTGGGACAGAGGAGGAGCAGGGGTGAGCCAAGGAAATCTCTGATGCGACAATTCAGTTGAAATCTCCCAGAAAACTTCACAGTCCTATGACAACTTGAAACATTAGCTCTGCATATCATGATTAGAAGTATCGGGCTGCAGGTGTCAGCCAGGCCAGCAGCCAGAGTAACCAGGCATCCATGCAGGATTGGGGCAGAGGGACTTAGTGGAGAGACGAGAGCCAGTTGTGGCATAATTGCATTTAAAAAACCCCTGTTTTTGGAGTTAATTAGCCTAAATAAATGTCTCATGTTGACCAGGATTTATTTCATTTAAGCCTGATATACAGGAATTTAGAAACAGCCATATGGATTTTCATGAAGGTTGGTAAAAACAAAATGTGTTTCTAAGCCGTCTGCCAAGTTTCGGCCTTTGTTAATTTTTATGGATGAGTTTTAAACTCCTAAGAAACAAATGTATAATAGAAGTACTGACATAGACACAGACTTAACAGTAAAAACATGTAGTAGAAGCTGAGACAGACGTGGACTTTTGCAGGAAGAATTTGATAAAGGTGCATTTGGTATGATAATAAATTTGGAACAGTAGTAAAATGAAGTAAAAATAAGTCTATAATAACTATTGGTGGAAAGGGTCTATAAAACGAATTAAAATGTCTCTTAATCCGAAACCCAAAAATAAACAATATCTATTTCCTGAAATGCTCAATGCATATCTGTCAAGAGTAATGATTTGATCTAATGCAAAATGTCTTTGAATTCTTGAATCTCCGTCTGAATTCTTCCTCATTAAAGTCTTAACAAAATAGTATTTGTATAGCTAGTTTTCTAGGCTGCCAAGGAGAGAAGCTACTGTGCATTTGATTAGTCTTATTTACATTTTTTATTTTAATCTTCTTCCTCTACACTCTCTGCACTAAAGCTTGCCATATGTATACTGGAAAAGGGTATTCATGTTTAAATTTTCTTTTAATGTTTACAAAGTGCTTTTACATACAATTATGTTTGACCCCATTTGGTCCTAATTGCACAGATGAATTATCGCTTTGTTACAAATGGAGAAACTGAGACAAGTAGAACTGCAATGGTTGCTTAGAGCCATATAGCCAGTGAGAGCATAGAACAAAGAACTGTCAAAAAATATTCTGATTTCGTTCCTCCTAAAACAACATCATTATGTTAACAGCTTATTTACTTGGCAGGATGGCAAGTTCTAGTTAGATTACTATTACAATGGAACTATCTTCCATTCAAAAAAGCAATAAAAATGTGTAAATAAACAAATGACACACACACAGTGTTTTCTGAGGTTTGGTTTTGTAGGAGGAGGAATTAGACCAGTTTTGCCAATGTTTCAGAAATGATGGAAGGGAGAAAATGAAAGGAAAAAGGATGTCAGGCGATGCTTGAGATTCTTTTTGGTCCTTAACTTCTGGCTTATGAAAACTTTAGAAGTTGGGGCAAAACTGTTGAAAGATTTGCAATTCAAGCCATGACTTTCTATTTTAAGAAATCACACAGCCTATTTTTGCTGAAAAATTAGGGGAAAATCTTTAAAAATTTATTTCTTTACTTAATAAATATAGTTTGAGAAACCAAATGTTTTTAATAAGGAGTACAATTTTAACTACTCAAAAGACAAATATATTTTAAAAATTTAATTCTAGCCCATACAATTTTGAATTACTTCCTGTTCAGTTTAAGAAATAAATTTTAGGGCTAGTTTAGTACTAAATATAATGACAATTGACATTGAAGAGCTTCATCATAAAACAGGTATTGAATTCAGCAGTAACTTAGCAAATAAAATTAGAAAACTGTGCCCGCATTGACATAATCATGAATTTTAAAAACTTTATGCAAAGAAGATTGAAGTAAAAAAAGGATATAATATAACTGTTATAACTTTTATACACAGAGAATAATGGCAGTCATCGGACACAAAATAACATGAGACCATGGAGATCCATTCAGCTTATTTTCTGTTTCCACTAGTGACCGAGGAATAGAATGATGAAATCATTGTTTTCTGTAGTAGTTATGGTAAAGTTTTAAGTGAAAGCACCCCTTTCTCCTCAACCTCTCCCTCCAAATACAGACACAGGGAAATGCGAAAGGGATAATTAGCCTCATTCTGAAGACTTTTCCTTGGAAAAGGTGGAAGTAAGTTGAAATTTAATGAGTCTTATTGGGTTTACCATAGTTTACAAATAATATTATAGCTATTTGTGTGTGGTTCCCTGCCCACAAATACATGCCCTACTAGATACCCCAGTGCTTAAAATTTCACTAGTGGATTTATTATTTTGGGGTTTAAGGGCCTTTGAGCCATTGAGAATCTCTTTTTGAGAGGGATAACACCCAGTATGGGGCCTGACACATAGTGAGTGCCCAATATATGTTTTTAAATAGAAGCTTTATTACCTTCTTATGGGGATTAATTAATAGTCAGTGAGGTTAAATGAGGTCCTCAGTTATGACAGGGGAGCAAATAGAGAATATCTCAGAGACCAGGAGCGACGATGTGGGAGATCAAAGAAACGCACACACAAAAAACCTTGTCCAGTTTGTAGATTCGTTGAGGCTTTGTTTTTCTCATAAATAACTTGTCAGGACTTACTTTCTAATCTTTTTATTCTTCCTCCTTTACTGATTTTTTTCTTTTCAAATCCTTTTTTTCTCTTTCTCGTCTTCCTCATCTGTGTACCTGGAGTCAGCATTATTAGAATCATAGGTATCATGAAGAATAAGTAATTTGTACAGATAGTAAATTAGAATTATTTCAACCAGCAATGCATCAAGTCAGTGATTTTTCTTTTACATATTTCTGTATCTTTCTTATGCTTATTTTCACAGCTTTCAGGATATTGAGGGATAGTGAACACATTTGAAAATAGTGTAGATTTTTCTACATCGTGAAGTAAAAGGGGCCAAATACATGGTGACAGAAAGAAGCTTAACTGTGAGTGGTGAACACACACACACACACACACACACACACACACACACACAGAAAATAGTAGATTTTACTCTGAATTCACAGAGGAGCAGCAAACTTGCCTTACCATCTTTGTTGTTGTTTTTTAATCTTATTAGTTAGTATTAAATACATTTTTATTGAATGCCAAAGGGTGGTGAGATCACTACTTAATATCTGAAATAAAAAGGCAACACCAAATTTACTTCTTATAATAAGGGAGAACTGTGCTAATCACACATAGTTTTCCTGGAAAGAGTAGACTGCCAATCTAATGTAAGATTTTAGAGTCTGGCATACTTTGAGGGACATAAGTGGGTTGACATCATCTGTTCCAGCATAACTTCTCAGGTGAGATTGATGCTGATTGGTGGCATTCAGAGGCGTATTTCTTGAAATGAGTCTGCTTCTTACTGGATGACTTTCAAAAGTGAGAGACTGGCATTGATTGGTTGGCTTGCAAAAGTATATTAATTGAGGCAAATTATCATTGATCAATTGAATAGATTTAAAAGTGGTTCTGACGGCTATTTGCTATCATGGCTAAAGAACAATCACTTTGTCCCTAAGATTCTGTGAACATTTTTTTGTCCTCCCTTATTTTATCATCCAGTTTAAGCTGTAGAAAGATTAGTAGTGGTATTCACTACTGTTGTTTATTCTCATGAAGATAAGGACTCATCTTTGATCAGCATGTTTTTGTCCTGTTAAGTTTTTGAATTATTTGTTAAGTCATTTGTTTGAAAAGTGGTTATGCAGAATTATTTGAGATAATGGACAGCAAATATTAACTGCGACACAAACAAGTACAATTAGAAGTGTTATAAAAAGGGACTAGAAAATACTCTGGAAACGGCATAAGATTTTTCAGACCTGGGCAAGAGAATCATTTTCTGAGTCTAATTTAGAAAGTCAGAATACCTTTTCTTTTGTTTCACCTGTAGCATTAATCCAGATGTAATATGAAGTAGAAACAATTATGTAGAATCCCCCCAGTTGACCAAAATAAACAAATAAATATGGAAACAAACAAACATACACACATAAATAGATTAAATACAAGGCTATTATATTATGTTAAAAAATCAAATTGATTTATTGTGCCTTCATTGCCTGGGCTGATTTGTTATTATGTCAGTGAGGAAACAAATATTTTTGATGACTACACCACATTGTCTAGCTCCTAAGGATGAAGTTGTTATCTTTAAGGAAGTTATCATTTATTTCCCCAGTTATTATTTGCTGCATGATTATTTAAAATATAATAAATACTTTTCTAGAAAGTTTTATTTAAGAACAGACAAAATTATATAATATTAGGTATGATAAAGAAAATATAATGATAGGTATTATTGAGATTAATAGAATTTCAAAAATATTATATAGAATATCTGGTTATAAATTTAAAATTTATTTTATTATTTATTATATAATTTATCAAATAATCTACAAATACCAGATTTTACCCTAGAAAACATAAATAGACCAGTTGCTGTAGAAGAAATTAGAAATGTTGTTATAAAAGGTTGTTACAGAACACCCAGTATTTTTAAACATATAAGGTCCAGATGATTTTTCATCTGTGTCATAGGTAACATTTAGAAAGAGATTAATACAATTATTTAAGATCACAGGGAAAGTACACACACCGTTCACAAAGCTAGCATAACCTTAATATCAAACTTAATACTGACAGTATAAAAATTATAGACTTAGACCTTTATAGGCAAATCAAATTCAGTGGTGTATTAATAGAATAACAAACATATCAAGTAAGCTTTGTTTCAGGAATGCAAGGATGGTTCAGCTAAAAAGGCCAGCAACATAATCCATTATTAAATTAAAGAATAAAAAGGCAGTATCACTCTCAATAGAGTTTAAAAAATGTAAAGTCTAATTAAATTTAAAATTAACTGCAGTGCTAATAAAAATGCTAAAAAATAGCAACAGAGAAAACTATTACAACACAACAAAGACCACTCATCAAAAAGCACAATAAACAATAAAATATTAAAGTTATTCTTATTAAGATTAAGACTAAGACTAAGATACTCACTATTTTCTTCATTGTTAAAATATTATTTTGGAGGTTCTAGATCAAGCAATGAAATAAGAAAACAAGTGGTTTTAAATATTTAAAGAGACAAATGTCTTCATTTGCATGTTTTCAAGCTATTCTGCTTAAAGGTATTAAAGTTTGGTAGAGTGAGTGGATATAAGATTAGTATAAAAAAATCAATTGCTCCTCTTTATGTTAATAATCACTAAAATGGAAGGAATGCATTTAAAAAAGAGTTTCAGGATATGTGTGAATAAAACTATAAAACGTTATCAAGGTTTAAAATAAATGAAGAGACATATCTGTTCCTGAATTGAAAGAGTTAATATTATGAAAATATCAGTCATTCAAAAATGAATACATAAGCTATGGTAATCTTGAGAAAGAAGAACAAAATTGGAGATATTATGCTACCTGATATTAAACTATACTACAAGCCTATAGTTATCAAAACAACATGGTACCGGTATAAAAACAGACACATAGATCAATAAAAGAGAATATAGAGCCCAGAAATAAACTTATGCCTATATGATCATTTAACTATGACAGAGGAGGCAAGAATGTACAATGGGGTAAAGGCGGTCTAGTCAACAAAAGGTGTTGAGAAAACTGGATAGATACATGCAAAAAGTGAAACCGGACCATCTTCATATATTATGTACAAGAGTAAACTCAAAATGGATTGAAGACTTAAATGTAAGACCCGAAACCATAAAACTTCGAAGAAGACATAGATAGTAAACTATCTGACATTGCAATTAGTTATATATTTTTTCTGATATATCTTCTCAGGCAAGGGAAACAAAGAAAAATAAACAAATGGGACTTCATCAAACTAAAATGTCTTTATACAGCAAAGGAAACTGTTAACAAAATGGAAAGACAACTACTGAATGGGAGAAGATATTTCACCAATGATATATCTGATAAGGAGTTAATATCCAAAATTTATAAAGAACTCATACAACTCAACACCAAAATAAACATACGAACAACACAATTAAAAAATGAGCAGAGGACCTGAATAGGCATGTCTTCAAAGAGGACATACAGATGGCCAACAGACATATGAAAAGATGCTCAATGTCACTATCATTAGAGAAATGCAAATTAAAACCATAAGGAGATATCACCTTACTTCTATCAGAATGGCTATTTTCAATAACTCAACAAACAAGTGTTGGCAAGGATGAGGAGAAAAGGTAACTGTCGTGCACTGTTGGTGGGATTGTAAATTGGTGTAGCCACTATGGGAAACAATATAAACATTATTCAAAAATTTAAAAATAGAACTACTTTATGACCCAACCATCTACTTGGGGGGTATTTATCTGAAGAAATTCAAAATACTGATTTAAAAAGATACATGCATCCTTTTGTTCATTGCAATGTTATTTACCATAGCCAAGATGTGGAAGCAATGTAAGTGCCCATCAATAGAGGATTTAATAAAGAAGACGTGGCCCATATACAGAATGAAATATTACTTTACCACGAAAAAGAATGAAATCTTACTATTGACAACAATATGAATGGGCCTAGATGGTATTATGTGAGGTGAAACAAGTCAGAAAAAGACAAAGACCATATGACCCCACTTATATGGAGACTCTAAAGAATAAAATAAATGAACAAACAAAACAGAAACAGACACAGATACAGAGAACAAACTGATGGTTGCCAAATGAAGGGGCTTTGAGGGATTGGGTGAAAAAGGTGATCGGATTAAGGAGTACAAATTGGCAGTTACAAAATAGTCACAGGAATGTAAAGTGGAACATAGGGAATATAGTTAATAATATTGTAACACCTACGTATCGTGCCAGGTGGATACTAGACTAATGAGGGGGGATCACTTCATAAATTATATAAATGTCTCACCCCTGTTCTATATTGAAACTAAAATAACATTAAATGTCAACTGTAATTTAAAAATAAGAAATAAAAAATCATAAAAATGAATATATAAAATCAATTTACATATATTCCATCAAAATTTCCACATGTGCTTTTTAAAATAGGACAAAACATTTTTAAAGTCTATTTGGGGTAATATTGGTGATGGAATTCTTACATTACCAGCTTTCAAAACTTATCATAAAGCTTCTATAATCAAACCTGTATGGTTTGGCACAGAAATAGATGAGTAGATCAGTAAAACCAAACAGAAGAGTCCATGTATATAGCTTAATATATTATGTAGATGACATTTCAATTCCATGAGAAAAGAATGATATATTTAATAAATGGTACTGGCAGAATTTAGTTGGGAAACAAAAAGTTAAATATTTATTTGATGTCATACAAAAATAAATACTAGATATATTCAAGGTCTAGTTATAAAAAAGTGAAAAAAGAAAAGGAAAAGAAACATTAAGAAAGAAGGAACACCATAAAGAAATATGGATGACTGTAGAAATTAACTACATTTCTTTCTATGTTGAACTATAACACAAAAAAAGTCAAATGACAAATTTAGAGAAAATATTTTTAACAGTAATCAGTTGTTATTGAAAACATTAAAATATTACTATGCACCGACTAACAAAAAGACAAAAAAAAAAAAAAACAACCGAAAAAGAACAATAAGTTAAATGTCCAATAGATATTTGAAAGTATGATCAACCTCACTGATAGTCAAAAAATATGTAATAAAGCAATAATGAAATATAATTCTTCACTCATATAATAAAAAACACTAAAGAGCTTGATAAAGTCAACACTCACTTGTACCTACCTGGAGTGAGCTTATTTAAGTCTGCAGAAAAGCTATTTCATGGTAAATTCCCCTTTTGGAAAAAAATCTGGAAAAAATATGAATGTCTAATTTAAAGAGTTATTCAAAATATTTGTTTTATTAATCCATATGTATATATTCAGCTACAGGCATGTCCAAGACATATTTTTAAAGTGAAATAAAACAAGTTGCAAAGTAATGAATAAAGAATAATCTGAATTTAAAAATATGAAGTAAAAAAATCAATATATGGATATACATGTTGGTATATGCCTTGATGAGTAGAGAGACAGACAGATCTGGGAGATTAGATACCACATATGTAATGCTGGGAGTCTCTCGAGATGGGATTAATTAGCGAATATTACAACTAGCACATACTAATATTTACAACTAGTACATACTTATTCAAGTAATTACAATAGTAAAAAATGAAATGGATATTTATTCATAGACAAATAGATCATGTAAAGCATTATTTAAGATGTTAGACCTCTTTGGAAAGTTAGGAACTCCAGGTAAAAGAATAAATGCTGCAAATCCGAAGGTTACACCAAAGACAATTTGGAAACTAAGATAATAAAAATCCTATGAGGTTTTCATGTTTCTAAAAAGCACAGCTATAAAATAATTACAACACTAAGTAACTAGTGTTATTTGGGGTTAATTATTATATTTTATATCTATGTATTCATAGTCAACTTGAATCAGTATAAAAAAATGAGCAACCAGCAGGCAAACAAAAACCTTGCTGACTGACTCTCCAAGATTATCTAATGGTTGGGATTTGGAATAATCAGTACTGTCTTTTGTGTCAAAAACACAACCTTTGATTCTCTTGGTTCTCATCCAGCTTTGCTGTTCATATACAGATGTGGCATTAAAGTATTCTCTGAATCACCAGAAATCAACCAAAATAATTTTTACGAGAAGTTAACAGCAAGGACCCTGTGACTCAGGAGGTTCCAACTTGCCAAAGTTCAGGTGAGTCAGCGGTGAAATTGAGATGGGCCCCAATCATTTTAAATAGAAATCTCTCTTTCTAAAGTTTAGGCACTAAGCTTAGCCCTTGTAAAATTATGCCTTCCCCTCACCCCCAGCAAACCATAAATAATGTTGTTTTAAAATAAAAATGAACATGTTATGAAACTACATTTGTTTTTTGAATACCTAAAGATAGTCTCATTCTTCATAGTTTTGGTTTTCAGTTTACTTTCTATATCTAATGTATAAACTGATTAGATTAGCAGAAATTTAAGTCTCATAGATATCCTGTTCCTGTTTTTGCCTGCATTGACATTTTATAGGAGACAGTCAGAGATAACAGAAATGCAATATAAATAACAATGTGGATGCTTATCTGTACTCTATAAACATATATAGTTAATTCATTTAGATTTTGTGCATGACTTTAAAATGAACAACACACACACACATACATACACAAAGTTTAGGCTCCTTTAGGAAGATCCTGATGGGTACTTAATTACCCTAATATTCATGCTAGTAAGTGGCAGATGCAAGATCTCAAACAATAAGATTGCCTGTTTCCAAAACCGGTCCCTTCTATGCCAATTTATTAGCTATGCCTTGTTTTTAAGACTCAAGTTCTTTCCCTAAAGTTCTTTGTTTTGGTTACTCTTGAGATATCAGTGGTTAGGTAAGTCTCTTAGACTGTGGCTATGTGATAGCAAATACATATTTTTCAGGAAATATGTTGTTTCCATGTTTGTGGGTGGCAATGTATTTTTACAAGAACTACTTCCATCCTGCAACCCAGTTTTGTTTCCTACCTTTGTTTCTAAAACATTTGTGTTTACTAGAATGAAAAGAATTTTCCAGGCGGTCAGTGACTCACTCTAGGTTAGAGCCACAGGGTATGTAGTATGGAGCCGTAATAAGAGCCATAAGTTGGTGGCTGGGGAAACAAGGTACAGAAGTTGACTCTGTCAGTTTCTTGATGGGAACCCTTGCCAACATCACTTCCCTCTCTCAACCTCAGTTTCCTTCTCCACTTGTAAAATCATTGATGGTGGAATTTGGGATAGGTACCTTCTGTCTATTCCCTATATGCATACAGCAATCTTTAGAATCAGTTTCCCACCCTATCTTGTCAATAGTGATCTCTTTGGCTGATAGGATCATAGAGTCTCAGAGTTGAGAGGAGCACTATAACATGTAATCTTTGAAGGTAGACAGTCTGAAGTCATTACTAACTGAGGGATCTGAGGCAAAATGACTTCATTTCCTTGAGTCTCAATTTCCTTATGTGTAAAATGGGGGAACTGCAGTGCCACCCATGGTAATAGTAATATCAAGTACTTACAGTGTGCCAGGTACACTTCTAAGCACTTTATATATGTTGAACTATTTAATCCTCATAACAACCCTGTGAGATTGTTACTAATGGGAACCCCATTTTGCCGAAAAGGAAATTAAAGCACAGAAAAGTCTAGGAAATGAAGAAGACAGGATTTGAAACTTAGCTGCCTGGTTCTCGAGCCCAAGTTCTTAATAATTGAGTCATAGCTCCCATAGAACTGTATTGAAAAAATATATAATGCCCTTAACACAAGAAATATATAATGCCCTTAACACAAGAGTGGATTTCAGTAAATTTTGGTTGCTTTCCTTTGAAGAGTGTTTTAAAAAGTGTGACCCACATTCACATACACTGAATCACCTAGGGGTTAAGGGTGGTAGATTTACTGTTGATTCTTGGACTCTACCCTGGACCTACTGAATTCTGAGACTTCTACTTATTTTAACAAGTTTCCTGGCTGATTTGTGGTACACTAAAACTTGAGAAATTCTACCTTAGACTCTAATATGCCAACTTGCCAGCAGTGCAGAAATTCTTTTATGGCATTGCTTCAACCATCCCAGGCTTCTTAAGGGTTCCTGGTTACTAGCTTTCTCTCTCATAAGACAGCTCATCTTGTTTTTAAGAAAGCTTGAATTATTAGCAACATCTTCCTTCTAACTGAATGAAAAAATGGAGAGTGGGATGATTATTTGGTCACAGGGCTACGAGTCCATAAAGTCCTCCTGGCGTCACTAACAATTTTACTTACAATTCAACTAACTTACTAAGTTTGGGTTCTTTAACTTTTCCTTAGTAGGAACAGGATTCATGTTTCCACATAGTGCGCAGTAGAGGTATTTAATGAGTGAATAAAAATGGTGAGCACACAGCCCTTGTCATGGTGATTGCAAGGCAGAAAACAGGGTGCATTCCCTCCATCTGTTCATCAAAATATTCAAGGAAAGCTTTTTTTCTCTGGTTTAACAAATTCTGAGGTTTTTTTTTTTTTTTTTTTTGGTCCTTGTTCAGCATAACAATATAGGATCTGGTTTCTGGAACTTTTTTCAGTTGGAAACATCTTCAGACACTTGAGTTCATCACTATCACTCTTAAAATGTGGTACTCAGAGCTGAAATACAAGGCACTGATGTGGCATGACTGCACTGAGTACAGCAGGTCCTCTACTTTTCTTGTTCGATGTGTTACGCTGCCACTAATGGCCATGGCAAACCATTTCCTAATTAAAAGCACTGTATATCATAAATAACTCCTTCTGCTAAGGCAGCTAAGATCACACTAACTTTTCCAGAAGCCAGATCATGTACTTGGCTCATATTGAAATTTCTGTCAGTGAAATCACTGAAGTTCTTTGTCACATAAAATACTACTAAACTAAGACAAATTTGGCTTATATTTGTGCATTTGAGTGTTTGAACCTAAGCACAGGATTTAATATTTATCTCCACTAAATTGCATCTTGTTAGTTTTGGCCCAGTGGTCAATCCTGTGGAGATATTTTTTAATTCTACATTGTTATTCAGCATATTTAGCTGATTCTTCTATCCTTGTGCCCTTTTAAAATATTACCAAGACTTCTACACCCTTATCCAAGTTCCTAATAAAAAATGTTTAACAGTAATAGGCTTGTTGAATTTCCCTAAGATCTCCCTTCAAGATAACATTACTTCATTCGTCAGTATTCTCTTAGGCACCTATTATGTGCCAAATGCCATGTTATATCCTGGGGATAAAAATATAAACATGGCTTTGCCCATGCTCACAAGAGATTCACAACCGAAAGAGGAAGACAAACACAGCAGACAAATGCAATACTATGTGATGAGAGATGTAATAGAGGGATGACACAAGGGATAATAGTAGAATCAAGACTTTGGAGAATAATCATAAAATGATGAAAATCCATTTGAAGTCCAGAAGACTTACAGAATTTAGAAACACTTATCTCATGTAGTTCCAATCTTAGGAATCTTTTCAAATCAGTCTTATGCAACACTTTCAAAATTACCACCACTGTGTTTTTATTAACCATTCAGTTGAAGGCCCAGCTATTGTCTGGTTCTGTTGACTTTTCTCTATATATTATTTTGTGTGGATGCTCTTACCAGTTACATGAGAACAACCACTCACTGCCCTTCTGTAAAGAATATTTTTGACCCTTTTCCTTTTACATAACTTATCTATGTTCCCCTACTCCTCAGTTCTGCCCCATACCCATGACTAAGGAGACTTTGCTTAGTCACAGAAGGCAGCAATTAGATGTTTCTTTTTTCAAATTACAATTGTGTTTGTATGTGTATTCTTTAGATGTTAGTAGCTCTAGGGTCCCACCCTACTGTCTTGTTTAGCCTAAGTTGGGTTACAGTGCCAAAGCTAGTTTAGAGTAGTTCTAATCGGGTCTTCCACACAAAACAAAACAGTTTGAGAAACTCTTAGCCTGCTGCTCCCCACCCACTAAACATCATTCAGGCCAAAAATCTTGCCTCAACATTCCATGGAAAATATTAGTTATTTTTATATATACAAGACAGCTCTGAATTAGTTTAGGAACAGATTTTTTTCTTTCCTTCTTTCTTTCTTTTTCTTTTTTTTCTCTTTTTTCTTTCTTTTTCTTTTTTACTATAAAATGAGGCTAGAAAGATTTGGAGAACAATCCAGATGGAAATTAGGCTAACTCAGTATATGCAACTTGGGCTATTTCTAGTCATTCCCATGTGCTGAAAAGAGGCCAGGCTTCTTAGGATTGAACACTGATATTGGGATTAAGAGCTAATTAAGTATAATTTGCTCTTTTCCAGCAGCTCATTAAAAAAATCTTGTTCTTTCTTATTTTGGGAATCAAAATTTCAGAACCAGATTTCTACTCTGGTTTCTTTTTCTGTTACTATTGTTTCGGGAGTGGGTTAAGGGTGGGGAGGGTACTGTGGATTAATGGTTGGCTTCTGGAGTCAGATGGATTGGGGTTTATACCTCATTCCTTGAAAGTGTGTGACCTAAGTGGGTCCCTATGCCTCAATTTTCTTGATTGTAAAATGGTGACAATCAGCAGTTTAGTTCTCATTGAGCTGTTGGGAGGATTAAATAGTACACAAAATGCTTAGGCTAGCACACTGTATAAAACTACTGCTCAATAAATGTGAGCTCTTTTGTTATTGACGTTAAGATAATAATTTGAGGATTTGGATGATGAAGCTGACAATAGTAAAAGTGTAACATTGGATTCCCATGATTGTAGTACAACACCTTCAGAATATTTCTAATGATGTCTTAGGGATGTTGTTTTCTGAACTATTGATATATCAGACCAGAAAATTCTCTTTTTCTTTCTTTCTTTTTTTTTTTTTTTGTCGGTTGGCGATACTGTGCTGTGCATTATAGAATGTTTAACAGCATCCCTGTTCTCTATCTACTAGATGCCAGTTGCACCCGTTCTTTCCCTAGTTGTGACACCAAATATGTTTACAGATATTGCCAAATAAATGTCCCTTGGGGTACGGATGGCACCTAGTTGAGAACCACTATTTAGACAAAGAATGATTATAAGTCACTTTCTTCATTCCCAGAACCATGCAGTTCCCCTTGTCTTTCCCGAGAGCTGTGAAATTGAGGTTAAGGGAATTCCCTTGGCTTTGGCGAACTGGATCCCTATAACATTTAAATAGTTACCTTCTTCAGAAATGAGATTGATATTTTTCATATTGTTGACAATGTACCCATCTGAGACCAATGCAGTACTCCAGCGGCCTCCCTGGTATAATTCTGGAGTGGAAAATAATAGTGCATTGCATTGGCATGTTATTTCACTTGCTACTTTGATCCAGCACTGAATTCTGCAGGAGGAAAGAAGGAATTTTCATTAATAAAAATAGCATTTTCAATAAATATTCTTAGGACTTATTAAAGTCAAAACATTGAATGAGGGAAAATAAATGGCAGAAAAATATTATTCACATAAAATAAATGTGCTAATTGGCAAGAATGATTCAAAAGGACTCTGCTTTCCAGACACTGAATTTTGCCCATTTTCTCCTTGGCAGTGCAGTGTAAAAATGGATTCATTGAGCTTCTCGATGACATTTTGTTGGATTATAAAACATATTGCATTTAGATTTGTGATCTGCAAGAATTCCATCTGCACCATTCACTGGTGATAGTGCCACTGATGATGATTCCAAATGGTCTATTCATATTATGTATTCACCTGGTTAATAAAACCAAATTAGGCTGAAAGAAGAATTTAACTCGACTTAGAGAATTCAGTTAATTATTTTGTTTCTTAGAATGGTTTATGTGAAACAAAAAGTGGCCCACATTTTGTATAGAGGCAGTTAATTGTTAATTACAAAGAAACCACCGTCAAAGGACTCTTTTACCCAATGAATGCTATAGGTAAATAGCATAATAAAATCCATAATTATTTAAAATCGATTACTTTTTGCTTTCATCCCAAACCAAGTTAATAATGTCAATTAATTTAATGAGTTGACTTTTTATCACTTTCTAGATGCTTTGATTCTTTGAGGGACAGACCCATAAGAATAGAACATGAGTCGTTGGTTCAGCCTTGGAGACCAATTATGCAGCTTCAGTTGGCGGGTATTGTCATGGCCACTTAAGTGTCAAGGCTTTTGATATTCGTTTGTAACCATAATCTTACGTTTAAAAGTACTACTACTTTTTTTTTTTTTGGCAGCCATCCTAACCTAATTAGGAACTAACGCAGACTTGTACATTTCTTGTAAACATATTCGCGGACCATAGGATCTGGCCAGGGCTAGAACATGATTTGAGCTTGATTGAGGGGTTTATCTTTTTCCTCCTTCTTATAATGCACTACAGGTCTGGATTATATTCAGCAGAGCTGCTTTTCCTTTTATTTACCAGTTTTGACGTTTTTAATTGACTTACTTCCTCGCTCTCCTCTTGTTCTTACTCCTCTCTGGCGCTGTTTTCTCCCTCCTACTTCTTTGTGTTGTCTCCCCCCGACCCTTTTTACTGTTACAATTTCATCATTTAAACGTTTACAGAAGAACTAGTCTGACAGCATCTATACAGTAAGGAATAAGATTTTTAAAAACATTTTATTTTGAAAAAATTTTATACTTAGAGAAAAGTTGCAAAATAAGACAGAGAATTTATGTATACACTTCCCCAGCTTACATGTTAACAGCTTACATAACCATGGTATAGTTATAAAATTAACATGGGTAGATTAATATAGGTACAATACCGTAAACTAAACTATAAATCTTTTTCACATGTCACTATTGTTCCCCTGATGTCCTTTTTCTGTTCCCTGATTCAGTCTAAGATCCCTCCTTGTTGTCGAGTCTCATTTGTTTCCTTCAGTCTTTGATCATTCCCTGGTCTGTCCAGGAGGTCACATCGGATCTTCATTGAATGAAGCTTACAGTCTGGTTTTTCTGGTTCCGCTTCACATAGCTACCATGTAGAAACATCTCATCCAACAGATGTTACCAAGAGCCCTGTGTGTTTTTATAGGTGCCTGACTGGCTGGTACACCCTGTGGAAATCATGTTCTCTTACCTACCCAGGGCTGCCCTCCTCTGAGGCATGTTTGAAAGAAACAAGAAACAAGATTTAATGATAACAAAAGGTGATCTTTAATTTTCAATGAATTATATATTACAAGTTAGATTTTTTAAAAACATTTTTGGGACAGGGGCTGCTTCACTTCCTGCATGGCTCTGGTGGTAGCCTGCCATCAGATGAACACATAGAAAAAGACACTAGTCTTGATGTAAGCTGTGGTGAAATGGATATTTACAAGTGCTCAGAGGCACATGATTCTATCCTAGAGATGAATTGTGGTGGACTATTTTAGATTTTGCAGATCACCAGCGATAAGGATGTAATCACCAGTTCGGACTACAAAAACTAGTAATAATATTAACAGCTAATATTTAGTGTATACTATGTGTCATGATCTGTGCCAAGTACTTGCCCTTTATATAATCTTTACAACAACTCTATGGAGATGAATATAATTTTCATTACCATTTAGAGATGAAACTGAATCTTTAGGAAGTTAAGTAGCTTTCATACAATCGTGCAGCTGGTAAGTCTGATTTCCAAACCTGTATAATCAGTCTCCACAATTGATTGTCTTATCACTAATTTAAGTGTAATTCTTTTTATAATCCCCTGGAAAAAGAATATGAAAAATTGTATTGAATAAGAAAGAGGTGAGCAAACATTGTTCTTGATAACGATTTACGTGGGCTAAGAAGAATCTAGTTAGGTGTTGGTATTTTCTGAGTCTCATATTACTTCCTGGGTATACTAATAGGTTTTAGCTTGTGATAAGGGGCTGATGTGGCTTTTAAAAAAAAAAAAAACTTTGTTTCATTTCACCTATAAAACTTGTTCTTTCAAATTAGTTCTACCAGCTTTGGAAACACAAAATTTTGTTTGGCACAGAAATGAGATTAACGTGCAAAGAACACCTTTTCCTATGGCTTTTAGTCTAGGGAGTGAATTTTCAGCCAATGGGGAACGAGAATAAGAACAGATTAGTTGAACTTTGAGTGGTGAACTAGATGGTATTGCATTCTTCAAAAGATCCTCTGTAAAATAAAAATGTTTTACAGCCAATTAGTTGTTTAGGACTCGATGTGAAAGTAATACATGTAGACAATGAAAACCAGAGTTTTGTTTTTGTTGTGATATTTACAGGAGAGATGCCTTGGTGCAGATAAACTGAGGTCTAATCCTGAGTGCTGCCTGTGTGGCTTGGGAATGTCTGTGGGTACAAGGAACAACTGGAAGGAGAGAAAAAAGCAGGAGAATAAGAAAAAGATGAGGAGAACAAAGCAGAAAAGAGAAAAAGGGAGAGAGATAGGGAGACCTGGAAGGAAGGAAGATTGATGGGCTGAAAGAAGACCAAGAGAAGAAAGCTGTCTTTGTGGTGGGAATAACTGTAGTTGGAGGCAGATAGCAATGCCGTAGTTTAATTCCTCTAAACATTAGTGTGGTAGAATTAAATGCTAATTGAATGATATCAACGAATGATATCAATGAGTGGATATCAATTTATATGATAATTGAATGATATCCGTTTTCTCTTTTCTGCTTTGTTCTCTTCATCGTTTTCTTATTCTCCTGCTTTTTTTCTTTGCCTCCATTTGTTCCTCATACCCACAGGCAGATGGCAATGCCATAGTTTAATTCCTCTAAACATTAGTGTGGTAGAATTTATAGGATAATTGAATGATATCAATGAGGGGATTATCAACCCCTTGAGGAATGATTCTTTGTTTTTCCACTTTCTTTTTCATTAAACAAAAAGGTAGCATATAATATAGAGTGGCCCGCTTCTTGCCTTTTACACTTCATGATATATCTTAAAGATTTTCTATATCAAAACATTGAAGTCCTCTTCAACCTTTTTTATAAGTGACAGAGTATTATTTTGGTAATATAAGCTAGTATATGTAGTGGGTCCCCTGTGTTATGTCTAATCTTTATTTTAAATAAGCTGCAATTACTAATACTGCGCATGCAGTATTAGTCCACGAGTAGATTTATCTGTTGGTCGAATTCCGACACTCAGAATTACTAAATTAACAAATGAATGGCAAATTGACCGCCAAGGAGTGCTTACCATTTTTGGACTTCCAACAGCAGTGTATGGCTATGCTTTAACCCATTGTATTAATGCTCATGACAAAAAAACATTTAATGAGTGCTTACTACTTGCCATATGTTATTCCAAGAACTTTAAATGTATTATTGTATTTAATCTACTCTGTGAGTTAGGTGTTATTATCATTACAGTACACTTAAGGAAAATTAGACACAGAGAAACAAGTAACTTGAAGAGTATCACAGATATTTCGAGTGGTAGAGCCAGTATTCAAACTCTGGTAGCCTGACTTAAGTACCTGCATTTTTACTGTCACAATCTGCTACTCCATCAATAGTGGACAGGTGACCAAGGCCTTTCTTGTTTCCAAATTCAACAATACCCCATTTCATCCTCATCTTTTTCAACCTTGTGGCTGCATTCAGTTTGAGGGACGACTGTCTTTGAAGAGCCATTCCTATGTAACCCCTTATGACGGCAATTTTAGGTCTTTAATACCAGCAGAAGATAAGAAAGAAATATGTCACTTCCAAAATTGTTTAAGAAGAAAAATGCTATATAGTATATCAGTTCAGATTTGCTGAAAAAGCCCCTGAATAAAAGATTAAACTGTCAACAAGAAGTCTTGACAATGTCCTATTTAATGACATTAGAAATTTGTAAAAGTCTCTACTAAAGCTAAAGATTAAAATTTTGGGAATATATTATTTTTCTGATTTATTTAATTGGAGTAAATTATCTATAGCATTCTTAAATATTTATACTTTGTTGTTCACATAATTACTTAAGCAGTATTCATTTTTAAGAGTTAACTTTTTGGTACTATACATACACTTTTTGGCCTGGTCTTGAAAGTGCAAGGTAATAAATAGGATAATAAATTACACTACCTTAGACCTTGATTTAATCTTAAGAGATGAAAATAGATTGTGTGACTATACATAGAATGTTTTGATATTTTTTAGTTCCATGATTAGGTGGAAGGTAGAGGAAAGGAAAAAATATGGCTATCAACCAAACAATAGGTTAACTAATAGTTAAAAATTAACCGTAGTTTTGAACTAGTTGTTCTTTTTCTTTGTTTCTAAGAAAGCAAATGAACAAATGAACTCCTCTTGAAAGTATAAAATATTCCTTAGTTGTTGAGAGTGTCTGATCTCTCAGATCTACCCCTCACCTCCTCTGTATTTCGCGTCACTTTTGGGGATGAAGCTTGCAAACTACTTTCTTTAGATTCCCTAGGCAGCTGTCTTCTGGTTAAGTTCTACAAATGGGAGACATTGGCTGGCAACTGAGAGTTGGAAATAGGGCAGAAGGCACTTTTTTTCCCTCCTGACTTCTGGTAGGTGCCTCTGATAGTGTGAGACAATAGGGGGGAAATATTATACATACACACATGTATATGTATGTATGTATGTCTCTGCCCCTGGCACAAAGCTCTAAAACCCTTGCGAATTCTGTCTCTAAGGTATGATAGGAATATTGGAGCCTTTATGATTTATAAATATCAAAAAAAAGACCCATGTAACACTGTTCCCTTCATAATGTTGCATATTAACCAAGTATTCTTTTGTACCACAAACATTATTGAGACTATTAGTGACTATTGCCAGGCACTGTTGTATATAAATTAGGATACCATGATGAACACAAGGAAACTTCTGGTTTTTATGGAGCTTATGTTGTTGTAGTTTTAGGATTGATTAGACTGCATTCTGGGAGATTTGAGAGTCTTGTCATTTCATATCCAGAACAGATTGATCTTCCTAGTGTAAAAGCATATATTATGAAAGAAAACCATCCATTCAAGGAGAGGGACAAAAAGAATGTTCAAAATCTAGTGGAAAAGTCACATGTGGATAGAACTAAAATATAATATGAAAAATACTGTGAAAGCATATAAACAAAGTATCACTTAGAACAATGAGCATTAATCAGATTTCACAAGAGAGTAAACTTAGGCTTTATTAATAAGCTAATAAGGCTGGACCAGATTAGTGACTTCCAGGGCTGAGAATCAAGGAAACCTCAGTATAGTTCAGGACATCGGAAACATAGGGAAGGAATCTCAGACACCAGGTCCGGGAGGACCTTCCTCCCTGAGGGTCAGAGGTGAAGGTAGTTCACCTAGGGTTTATAATAACTGGGGGCGGGGGGCAGGAATTCCTAAAATAATAAAATAGCCAGAAACCCAAGATTAAAGCTTGAGAAGTTCTGCATACTGGTTGGGCTTTGCATCATTGCAAAACAGAAAGAATAAGTTGTTAAAATAATTCAAATTCTTACTAAAAGTAAGCATTATCAATAACAGAAAACTCTTGCAATTCAAAGTTTAGTATATGAAAATTATCCAATAATTGGTAGAATTTGGAAAGATTCGTTTTCCAATTCTCACATAAGAAAAGACCTTAGTTAAATTGGGTGGAGTCAGAGTAGGTAGGAAAAGTATTCAGTTCTAGAATACTGTCAATTTAGTTATAATATAACATTGTCTTTCATATGTAAGATGAAACAATTCAACTACCACTAGAAGGGAATATCTTTTGAGGGTTTCCCTAACCATCCCCTCAAAGGTGGGGTAATTGTGTTGATAGCCTGCTTTCTCCTGATTGTTCAGAAGATACAAAATCTCTGGCTACCAAATATAAAGCAGTGTGCCATGATTTGGATGTTTTGTATTCGCTAAGTGCTTAATGTTTTATTTGTGAATGGGTGGTCTCTTTCTTAAATCTAGTTTATAGCCTCTCTCTTTTGGTGGGTTTGCGTCCCACCCTTGACACTGCCCTCAAATGATTGCAAGAAATGTTTTTGTAATGAAGCTGGCATTTTTTCTCCAAGATGGTCTTTTGGTTGGGTTTGCCATGGTTTTGAATAAACTGATTTTTAGTAAATTAACCTAAAGCAGTTCAAATTAATCTAGAGCATTCTGAACTACTTTTTAACTTTCTGTCCCTTTAAGTGAAGTCTTCATGTCCCTGAATTATAAAATTAAAAACCACCGAACTTATTTTTTAGTGACATTTAACAACTTTTCCCTGATCTTTTCTCATACTATTGATGATAAATAGTAGTAAAAATAATCCTTAATATATATTTTTTAAAGTTTATCTTTTAACCCATTTGAGAAAAAGTGTCCTGTACATAGCATAGTCTAAAAAAACACTAAATTGGTTTTAAGAGCTTAGACTCCAGTCCCAAAACACTTAAGTAAACTCCTTGATTTCTTAATACTCAAAAAAGTTTATTTCTGTAAAATAAAGATAAAACACCTCTATTTACCTTGTACATAACACAGCAAAAAGATTTGAGGTGATAAAGTAACCATCATGATCACTGAGGAGGAAGAGAGTAGATTAACTGAGCTTTACTAATAGTCATCAATTTCATATGCTCCAATTTAATATTTACCCGGCACCTCTGTTCAAGAAACGGTGTTATGTACTAAAGTAAAAAAAGAAAAAAAAGTAGCCAAGACATAATTTTGACTATGAAGGAGCAGTCATTTTAGTCAGATGAATAAAATATATAATATGATGGAGCAAAGTACAATAAATGCTGTAAGATAATAGAAATAAAATACAATAATACAATGTTGATTATAAGGAAACAAATTAACATAGGAGGTGTGTCTAGAAGACTAAAGAGGTTTGAGCAGACGAAAAATAGCAA
This sequence comes from Rousettus aegyptiacus, assembly GCF_014176215.1. NCBI lineage: Eukaryota > Metazoa > Chordata > Mammalia > Chiroptera > Pteropodidae > Rousettus > Rousettus aegyptiacus. Next base: position 115,545,469 of record NW_023416295.1, read on the forward strand.
AGACATTGTGAGAGGAAGTGCTTACGTAAAGGGTTTAGAGTTGGGAAACCATAACACTCATGTGTAAACAGTGTCTTTAGGGGAGAAATGGGAAATGATAGTGGAGAATCATTTGGGGTCACGTTGTATAGGGATTTCTGCTGTATTTTGTAGGTAATTAAAGCTGGAGCTTTTTAAGTAGAGATGTAAGAGATAAAATACAAGAATATAGTTAATCTGGAAATGGAATTTGGGATAATTCAGAGAGGTGAAGCATGAGATTGAGGGTACAACCTGGAAGTAAAGGAGTTTTAAATTATTGAAAAGCAGAGACCAGATAACAGAACCTGGTACCTCTTTCTCAATGCTAGGCAGAAGTCTAGAAACTATAGTCATAGACAAGAAGCGGAGTGGGACAAAGGGCAAACCCTTAAACATGTGATACAAAGTCCCTTTTTATTTTTATTTTTGCAGTTTTCTCCAGTGCTGTATGATTTCCTTGTTTGTTTGTTGTTGTTTTTTTTTTAACAATTCAACAGTATGTCATACCTATTTCATTGTTTGTTTACCACTTATAATTAGTTAGATTTTTCTTCTTTCACCATATATTTTACCCCTTTTATTCCTGTCTATCTCCTCCCTCTCCCACTTCCCTCTGGTAACCATTATTCCACTGTCCATATCCATGAGTCTGTTTGTTTGTCATGTTTGTTTGTTGCTTTTAGATTTATATCCCACATATGAGTGATATCATGTGGTTTTCTACTTTTTCTGTCTGGCTTATTTCGCTCAGCATGATTTTCTTGAGGTCCATCCATGTTGTTGTTTGCAAATGGCAGTATTTCATCTTATGGCTGAGTAATATTCCATTGTGTATCTGTACCATATCTTCTTTATCCAATTATCTATATCGTAGGGCATTTCAGTTGCTTCCATGTCCTGACCACTGTGAAAAATGATGCTATAAACATTGGGGTGTATATATCTTTTCGGATAAATGTTTCCGGTTTTTTTGAGTAAATACCCAGAAGAGGGATTGCTGGATAATATGATAGTTCAATTCTTAGTTGTCTGAGGAAACTCCATACTGTTTTCCATAGTGGCCATACCAATTCGTAGTCCCACCAGCAGTTAACGTCTTCAGCAATTGTTATTACTTGTCTTGTTGATGATACCATTCTAATAGGTGTGAGATGGTATCTCATTGTGGTTTTGATTTGCATATCCCTAATAGCTAGTGAAGTTGAGCATCCTTTTATGTCTGTTGGCTATTTGTATGCCTTCTTGGGAGAAGTGTTCTCGTCCTTTGCCCATTTTTTAATTGGATTGTTTGTTTGTTTGTTTGTTGTTGTAATTGAGTTGTATGACCCATTTAATAAATTCCCCAAGCATTAATTTGGAAATAGTTGCATTTACAGCATTTCTACAGGCAGAAAGTGTAATGCAAAAGAACTAGATCTTTAGCTGAGCCAAAGCAATCATCTGCACGTGCACACACACACGCACACACACATCTAGCACTATTATTACAGCAGTGTATTCTGCATTTTAGATGTGAACAATGGAAGTCAGGGGAGCGAAGGAAGGTTTCATATTCAGTGCAACAATCTGAGAGAGGGTGAATTAATACTTAGAAAAAGAGAATAAAGGGAAAAATAAGATTAGATGAGGTTTTTAAGGTTTATCTGTTATTGGGACATGAGGGTGTTTTGGGGGGGAGCGGCCTCCTGTTCCTCTTGAGATCTAAGTAAAGAAAGGGAAGGCTGAAATGGACAAGGGAAAATCAGTCTGAAGCCACGAAACAGACATCACAGAATTGTTTCAGCAACTTTTTATTGTCAGAAAAAGACTCAAAAGATAAATCATGGGCTGCACGGAATTTTCTTATGTGAATTTTGATTATCAAATAATGAAGAATTACTCCAAGTGGCATATTTGTAGGCATTTCTTGCGAGGGATGAAAGAAGATGATGTAAGTTTCAAGAGGAAAGTAATATGTGATATGTTTTGGAAGAAATGACTGGAAAAAAATAATAAGAACTCCTGGCTTGATGTTCCAGGAATATAGCTAAGCAGGCCAAGGTTTTATTAAAAGAAAAAAAAAAGTGCACATTACAGAAATGAGAAGACAGTGTTGCATGGGTAAAGAGACACTGTGATGTTTTAAACTGTCTGAATAAAATAGAATATGGCAATGGGAATATGAATAAGAGGCATAGAAATGGGGACTAGAAAAAACATGTAGAATTTCTTTTTGGGGAGCAGATAGTAGTTGATATTGATAAATAAAACCACTATGAACTTGTTCTATAAGTGAATTTGTGAATATTGAGGAATTGGTTGACTTGTGTTCATACGGTGAGGATATTGGGAAATTGCATTTAATGCTGGGATAAAACATTTATCCAGAATTTTAACATATTTAAATAGAAAACATAAGATAAAGAGAAGATGCAAAAATCAAAGGTAACCAAATATGATCTTGCCTAGATTTTGTAGAAGCAGATAAAGATCTCTTAAAGGTAAAAATATTTTTATTAATTAGAGAACAGTTATTCAGAGGGATTGCAGAACTAAGCATGGCAAAAAAAAAATTTCCCAGTATGCTACATCAACCCAATTCTTATTTTGCTACTACAAACCTGCTAGATGTACTATTTGTCTTAACATACTTTATAATTTTAATTTTTAGCTGTTAGAAGACTCAAAAGGATATTGCTATAACTCAATGCTGCTGGCAACATTATGTTGGGACATAGATTCCAAGAACTGTATTGTGTATAGCAAGGGCAAGATTCCATGAGAGTAAGATAAGATATGAAAAGAAGAGAGAAATAATGAAAACGGACACCTTAACTGTGTTCAGAGAAGGACAATGAAAATTAAAGTGAAGCGTTGGGGAAAGAGCCCTGGCTGAGGCATGAATCATCAGAGAAAGGCTTTAGAAAGCTAGGGAATGCAGATAGAATTATAGATCAAGTCTTATCTGATATCCTATGTGGATTGGTCCAGTGAGCAGTAGAAAGTTTAAGCATTTTATATTTAGACAGAAGATCCCATGATCAGATGCCTGCTGTCTAACTTCCTTTGCTTTTAAGAGCATTCTTTTGACCCTGACAATGTTATATGAGATCTGAAGTCGCACATTCTGTGACACCACTCACCTGCAGTCCTGATAGCACCTGATCCCAGATATACCATTTGCATCTTATGGAATGCTGCTGGGCCCACCCGACCTTATGATCTAGAACTCAGCTTGTGATAGACATACGAGTCCCGTACAGTCTCTCATATCTTCTCTGTGAGAGTATTCTCTGATTCACTGAAGTTTCTATATTAAGTCTTTGTTATTAGCAGTTGGATATAATTTCTAACTGACATAGAAAACTTACATCAGGCTACTCAAACTGTATTTTGTAAACTACTATCAGTCCACAAATGTTGCTACCATTTGCAACAAAATAAGAAGCTAGTGCCAGAATATAGACCTATTTCTTCATTGAACACACTGCTTAATTCACCTGACTTTTTTTTTTTCTGGTTGCAAGATGTTCTTAGTAAAAGAAGCAGTGTGTTGATTTGAATTCTGATGTAAGCTCTTTATCTCATTATAAACCAGTAGGAAATAGTTTGTACATTGACAACTCTAAATAGCACCGATCTAAGACATACATCCTCCAGAGAATACTTTGGAAACAGATGCATTGGGAAATAAGCAAAAATTCCTTCATTTAACTGTTGAATACATTTTGAAATTTCAACCTGTGAGTATTGGCTGGGGCTATAGAGAAGTCTTTTTAAGTAATCCCATAACTACATCACTATCCTAGTCTAGGAAGCATGATAGTGAAACATTATTACACATGATTTGGTTTCACAGACTTTTGTAATCACAGCAGTGCCTGACACTTTGTTTACTTCAAAGCAAAACCTTTCATCATGTGCTTCTTAGTACGCCATTTGTCTGACAACAAAATTCGCTGTACCATGAAGCAACTGTTTTACACATAGATTCTCCTTCAGTTTTGGAGTGGAGACTGAATTAAATGGCTTACCAATATATGTCGTAAGTACAAAATATACGATATTATTAGTATTATTTTTGCTTAGGTTCATTCATCACTATTCAACCTTCCCTCCTCTCTGCTACTCTAGATTCCATTGTGTTTGTCAGAAGATACTTTCTATGAGTGGCAATAAATAGAGATGAATGAAGTTTTAAGAACTGTCTTTATTAGTGATAAAATTACTTAGTTAAGCTCCAACTTGAATCACTACAGCTCTATCTTTATCGGTAGATATCATGGAATTAAAACCAATGGCTACTCATTACTCTAGATCCCATAACTCTTAAAACTCCCAGTGAAGGTAAAACAAAACAAAACAAAACAAAAAAACTCTACTTCAAGATTGTGTCATTTTTTGGAAAGCACGTTTTTCTGCATATATATATACACAGCTTTTCTTACCATGTGAATTCAATTGGCATTAATTCCATTAGAAATTCTGTGGCAGAAACTGTTTCTCCTTGCCAAGTAATTGAATGGTACAATTCTCATTATCCTTTTAGTCTAAGGAGGTCAGACTTACAGATGTGGCAAGAATAATGCTTTCTTTACTACAAATTTGATTTCCTTAGTCTGCCTTTCAAGGAAATGTACTCTGAAGAAATTCTATGGCTGGCCAAATAGAAGCCATTTCTAGTTACATCATCTGCAAACCAGTAGAGGATGTTCATATAAAGAACAATTGCTAGAATTTCCACTTTTGAATAAAAACCGTCTGTGATAACTGGGCATGACTCGGTTAGCATCTTCAGTTTCCTTGGGGATAGAAAGGAATGAAAGTAAGGAACAAATATTCTCAACAGTGACTGTACCTGAAAGAAACCAGGAAAGAGATAGCTCAGGTGAGAGAGAGGGGTTGGAGAGGGTGGAACTGAGGAAAGCATCACCAGTGGGACTCGGACATGCCTAGGTTTCCTTCTCTTTCAGGTAATACTTGGGGGGAGAATTAGGCTCTCTCCTGCCTTATCCTTTTCATTTTTCTTATCCTAAGGACTTAATATATTTGCATTTAAATAAATTAGTAGGAAAAGAAATCATATCACCTCTCTATGTTTTAATTACCTTATAAGCATAGCTGATATTAAAAATATTTAACAATTGGTATTGCATAGGCACTGGTCAATCAGAAAAAACACCGTGATCAGTTACAATGATCATGAGCCACAAATAAAATGATCATATAGTTAGTTGTCCAAATCAGGATACTTCTGAGAATAAAATAAGTCACAATTAATAATTATGCTGTAATGAGAGGCATAGACGGGGACCATCTCAAGCAAACTGTGAGTATAATTACTCTAGCCATAAATTAACAGTAAGACTCTACTGGTGTGTACTGGTTGAATAAAATTAAGTTTGGCTTTGGGTCTTTTTCAAATCTGTAACATTTTATGTATCTATTAAGCATATTTAGTTTTAAGAGTCTTTGATAAACAACTAAAACTGGCTTCTAGGGTGCATTTCTGAGAGATTACAGCCCTCCTGAGGGAGCAGCCTACAGACACACCTGCAGGAACAACAGCGTTTAGGCTCTGCTCTACCCTAGGTCGATACATAGACATAGATGCCAATATAGATACAGATATAAACATAGATACAGATATCCAAAACTACCATAATAATTCTTGAGTGTTTACTATGAGCTAGGCTTTTTAAACTTTACAAATGATGAAATTGAGGTACCAAGAGGGTAAACGATGTGCCCACTAGGCATATACTATATATAGCCAGTATGAGATGTTATTGGAACTTCTACTCTTTAATGTTATGTGATAGTATCTCCTAATACCTAATGTCTACTTTATTGCTGACATTTTGCTGTCTTGTTTGGAGTTGATAGAGAAGGTGATAGATAAATAAATCTACCAATTAGAATTCAATATAAAATTTGCTGTGACACATATAAACTAATTCATATGGGTAAGAGAAAACTTCCTGGAGGAGGATGGGTCGAGGTGAATTTTTAAGGATGAGTATGAAATAACCAAATACAGAGGGGCCTGTGTATGTAAAGACACCCAGTATGAAACCCTGTATCACATATTTGGGGAATTATAAATATTATGGAATAGCTGAAGGTAAGGTGATGGTCTTTGTGCTGAGCTAATTCAGGTGTACATCCAGTACACCTTGGGAGTCATTTCAAAGGATTTCTATTTATCTTCTCTTTAGCTTGGACATCCTATTTGTCATGGAGGAAGGCGGTAAGTGAAATTGAGGTAAGAAAAAAAAAAACCCCTTCATTGTTTTCAGCGAATGTTCAATGACTAATTATTCATTTAAACCAGTAACTTATAATTCAGTGTCACATATTTAAGGTGATTCATACTGAACCAGGCTGAAATCACTTTTGCCCTTCATGTCCTGAATAATCCTCCTTCTTGTGTCATTGTTAGGTAAACTTTCTTTGACTCTCGTTGCTTGAGATTTGGTCTTTCTATCACATTCCTATCTTTACTCCCTGTTTAATGTAATGAAAGCTGCCACCTACTCAGTCTGTTCTCTTTAGCAGAGGAAGGAAAGAGTCCAATTTTTTTTAAAGACAATAAGAAATGGAAACGTTCACCATGTTTTAATGCATTTTTGTGTGTGCCAGGGTGGGTGCTCAAAACAAAGCTTAACTCTGTCATTGAACACAAACATAGAATCAGAGTTTTAGAGCTAGAGAACCTTAGAAAAATATTTTTTTACTGTGATCTCTTTGATAAATGAAAAGCTGAAGGAAATAACATGTAAATGAATTGTTATGGATCTGAGAAAATTACCCTCTCATGTACTAGAAAGTGTAAAACTTTTATATTATCAATACTATATTTCACAAGTGTGAAACTTTTATATTATCAATACTATATTTCACGTATTGAATACTGTAAATGGTATAGTAGAAGGGAACTTTCTGTTAAAAATGTGTAACTTGCAAAGGTTTGTTTTCTTAAATGTTATTTAAAAATAATATTTGCACTAATTTGTTTGAGCTGCCCTAACAAAGTACAGACTAGGTGCTTAAACAACAGAAATTTTCTCACAGTTCCAGAGGCTAGAAATCTGAGCTCTAGCTGTTGGCAGGGTTAGTTTCTTCTGAGGCCTCTCTTCTTGGCTTGTGGAAGGCCATCTTCTCCCCACGTCATCACATGGCCTTCTCTCTGTGTGTATCTGTGTCCTAATCTCCTCTTATAAAGACACAGGTCATATTGGATCAGGGCCCACTGTAATAAGCCCACTTAATCTTAATAACCTCTTCGAAGATCTTTTCTCCAAATAGTCACATTCAGAGGTACTGGGGGTTAGGACTTCAACATATGAATTTAAGAAGGACCCAGTTCAGTCCATAATAGTACTTATTCCATATATGGTTTTTAAATGCTTTATTAACATTAACTAGTATTCTTAGCTAATGGTATAGTTGGGTCACTGGGCAAATGAGACATTTCTGAGACCACACAAAAGAGTACAGTGTAGAGACTAGAACTAGTTGTATCCTCTCCCATGAGCAGCACAGGACACCCTAACAGCTTTCACTGCTGCTCCTCAGCCTCTGCACTGTAAGAGGGTAGGTGAAGGCAAAACATCAGAGGAAATTCTAGAGCAACAGCAGTCACACAGTACCCAGGAAGCTGCAGGTAGGATGGTAGCACATGAATTCTCGACTTGGAACAGCAGTGCTGCACAACCCAGATGGTTCACATTTTCTTTACTTAAGAGGAAAATACATACTTTTAAGAAACAATTACCCTATGTTGAACCCCAGCCCAGATATCTGCCGTCTCATCAGAAAACTTGATATTAGGTGGTTGTTTTGTTAGCTTTTCTGTCACTTAAAATCTTATAATCCATTTATATGACTCAAAGATGAAGGTTACACTTGTATATTTACTTATGGCTTAACAGGACAGTAGTTAACTTGCTTTGCTTTCAAGAAGCATAAACAGTATAGATTTAAATGATGGTTTGGCAATAAGCATAAATGTACGGTAAAAAGGCCAGTCTTTTAAGAGCAAAGCCAACAGTTATTTTAGTTAATTTAAATGCATTTCATAGCTACTGTAATATGTCTGGCATGAATTCCAAACACATCCAGCAGCTCACTGGGCTGCCCGCTGGCACTGCCAGCTGAGGGTCCAGAATGCTGGGCTCCATGGAAACAGCTGTATGACTGCTTCCCTGATGCCACCTTCTGGGTGGTGATCCTCCACTGTGATAATCGAGCCGCCCGTGGATTTTGCATCGGATATGATGGCGGCAGCATGGAGAGATTTAACTATAAATAGGTCAATGACCCAGATAGAAATACCTTGCTTGGAAAGATCCTTAGCAGCTGCTAACATTTCATGCAGAGTAACTCCAGCTCCAATAACTGTGACCTTACCGTTGACACTGTGGTGGACAACCTTGACCTGTCCAATCTCAAAACTTTCTTGTGCAGCGTAAATAATGACAGTTTCTGTTTGGCCAGTCCAATGTAGCACACTTCCTTGATATTGGCCATCAAGAACACAGCATGCTCCGTGGAGACAGGTGTCACTTGGTTAGAAAATGATGCAGTTGGGAGAGGCTTGGAACATGGTCAGAGCCTCCAGGGCCATCTTGGAGGGGCCATCTTCACCAACAGATCACCCTTAGTGACACCTAATAAGGTCAATGTTGGTTTGAGCAATGGCCCTCACCCGGATCTATTCAAATGCTCTGGTCAAAAAAGCAATGAAGTTGCTAATCAAAGCAACGGTCCAACCATGGGTGGTGCATCCCAGAGCCATGCCCACCATGTTTTGCTCAGCGATAAAAACACTCCATGATGCTCCTTCTTGAATACCTCAAGAAGGTGGAGTTATTGGTGTCACTGTCACAGATGACTACCATTTGCATGGCCCAGCTTAGCCAGAGCCAAACAACGTGCTTTCTGAGTAGTAATTTGTTACCAACTTTGTAAGCAGGTGGAGAGGTCATCTCTATGTCCATGATGTTGATTTGAGTTCAATCTTCGCTAAGGGGTTTTGGTTGGAGATTCCCGTTGGTCTGTATCTGGCTCTTGATTGGTGTGATAATTGCATCTGCTCTTTCTTTTGGCACTGGCTCCATGACAATTTTCTGCGTTCTCAACGTTTGGAATGCCTCAGCCCTTGCAGGCCTTGGGGACTGCAGTAGTGGGCTTGCTCTTTACTTGAGTTGCTTGATAGACCACCTGGCACAGTGCCTCACCTCGCAGCCATCTACCATGTAGATATTCCATCCAAAGGCTTTGGGGTGCTTTTGACAGACGTCTGTGCAGTGGTCAACGCGAAGGCGCTGCCGTGGCAAAGGCAGTTCGCATGTAAGATGGCTACAAGACTGTCCAGGCTGCAGTGCGAACTGAAGGCCAGTGCCTCCCAGAATGACTCTTCCAAAGACTCGCTATCCTCCATGAGGCAGTACACCTGGTAGCTGGCCTTGTCAAAGTACTTGCCAGGGTACACTATCCCACACACGGCCCCCAGTTCTTGTCGAAGTTGCCGGATTGCCGCATCGACAAATGACTGTCTCTTGGAGAGGATGCATCGGTTGCTGTCTGGGTTCTCTGGGTCAGCCCGTATAAACCTCGTGATGTAGAACAGCACCGACATGATCCTGCAGCAGTGCTGCGTGATGTGGGGTGGCTCACTGCCCCACTGCCGCTGGGGCTGCTGCTCTGGGTTATGCCAAAAATATTTTCATGTAGGAACACATTTATAAAAGTATTAGGTATATCTATAAGAAAATAGAATTTATATGTAACAGATAATAGAATTTAACATATTTTACACTCATTTATTTAGGAATGTACTTGCAAGAATGAAGCAGAACTAGACAGAATGTTGAAGGGAAGTTAAAAGAGGAAACAGATGAACGATGATTGACATAAACAGAGAAAAAGAGAATGCAGAATAAAGAAGACAGAAGATTTTTTTAAAAAGGTACGACTACAAAAAGTGACCAGGAAATAGAGCAACTTCATTTGTACATTTGTGTCTGTGTTTTTCTAATAGTGCCATTGAAATTGTTCCATGTGGTACAATTTATTCTATTAATAAAATCTGATGATTTAAGACATTAGAAATAAGGAATGGAAAAATATTATGTTTTCTCAGCCAAACCAAACTCTCCCCTGGACTCTTATTTTCTGAGGTTGGACCCCTTACAGACATTACTTTTGCCAACTGCTAGTACCACAGAAACACTAAAACCCTAGGTTAAAAAGGCACCCTAATGATTTTAAATCAAAGAAAATTCAAATTTGAAAACTAAATATCTTTTTGAATTATCATATAGGGTAGACTACTTAACATTAACTCAACCAAAAAAATTTTTAAGTTTTGGGAAGACTGATTAAAGTAAAAGTTCTAGAAAAAAAGTAAAAAATAAGCACATCCCTTCATCTAAGTTTTGGACTCAAAGACCCCACCATAAGACAGAAATAATATGTGAGGTGCATTTTTAGGCTTGACGCACATTTTTATTATTTTGCAAAAAACTTCTAAATAATAGAAATATTCTTAAAATAGCTTATGCAAATACCATGTACTTAATCCATGAATGATTTAGTTCCACTCAGGCATTTAGAAGGTAAATATAATCCATTTCCATATATTTAAAAGTTTCAGCCAAAAATATTTAACTATATAACTTTACGGCATACAGAAAAAAAATGCACATAAAAGTGAAAAATGTGTTTTGCAATGAGCCTGCCACTGATATGATATGAGTGTGCAATTAAATGGGCCATGTGGGAGAGAGGAAAGATTGGCTACTGGGTGGGTGCCAGTGATATCCTTTGACGCTTCCCAGTCTCATGTGTTCCTGCTCAGGCCAGAGAGGTAGAAAACAGAACAGATTTTGCTTTCAATATGGGGTTCAGAAGGATGGGGCATAGAACACACACTTGATCTGCTGTTAAATATTTCACTTCAAAGCTGAACACTAAATTGCAGAAAAGAATTAGATTACTTTTAAATATTTTCTTTTCATTTTTTTCTTTTTTGCTTGTGCTTGAAAGGCAACAAATCTGACAGGGTATGGCTAGCTATGTGACCGTGGGCTAGTCATTCATCCACTGTAGGCTTCTGTTTCCTTGTTTAGAAAATGAAATGATTGGTCTAGATGGGTATAGATTGTATTGAGAGGCCATAGAGTAAATCTGGCTTGCAGATGTGTTTTTGGTTTTCACAATATTATAAATTGTGTTAACTAGTAACTAATATTTAAAAAGCAGGAGAGTTCACTAAAATATAAATTTCCAGCTTCTCTTGAAAAATTAGAATGTCTTATAACTCATGCCCCACAGTCTTGCAACTCAGCAATACACTGGTCCTGAGCGCAGTAGCCCCCTTTGGATCTAACTGGGAGTGTTCTCTTAGGTTGTCCCGCTGCCAGCCACAGGACCCATTCAACTTGCTATATTTATTTACTTTACCTGCCCAACTTTTTCAGACATTTTAGTTTTTCATCTCCTGCCTAGAGCAATGGTTTCTAAGTCTTACAGAGTCATTAGAGGAAACTCATGAGGAATCAAGAGACCATGGATAGGGGCCAACCTCTCTCCGTGCCCTGCTCTCAAAGAGTTCAATTTTCGCTTCATATATTAGGATGTAAAACAATTCTGGGGTACATACTTTTAGTTAATCTTCTAAAATATCTTCTTTCCTTCCATAGTAATTGAATATTAGCAGAGCACATGAATGTTTAGCACAAACACTAAAACTCCCAGACTCATTTGTGTCTAGGTATAGTCATGTGACTGATTTCTGAACAGTGAGATGGGAGTAGAAATGATGTGTACAATATTCAGGTTGTGCCTAAAATAGGAATTTGGTGATGAGCAATCTTGAGCATGTGGATAAAGTATCAATTAGTAATGGCTGGGTAACATAACTGAAGAGTACTGGATCCCTAGATGAACTTAGTATTCCTACTAGTAACATCTGCCTACTTCTGTAGTGTTACATAAGGGAAAAATTAACTTTCACTTATTAAGACAATGTTAACTTGGGTCTCTATTACACACATCTAAAACTCTATCTGAATTAAAATTACCTTTTAGGTACTTTCAAACGCCAAGATTCTCTAATTTTGAATTTGAATATGTTTGAATAATTTTGACGGAAAAAAGGCAAATTGTTTTAAACTTTTTGAATTACTTCCTTGAATTCTTTTTTACTAAGGGGAACTTAAATACCTTTATTTTCAGTCATAATGATTTTTTGCAAAAGCATTGTGTGAAAATGCTAGTGACCTAATGTATATGGAACGAAGAGTGTATATTGTTTCCTTCTAAATGATCAAATGTTATGGACACACTTCGCAGTTCCATTTCATCCAGAGAATGGACTTGCCCCCAAGGGAGTGGAGTCAAATGTGCAAAATAAATGACGCAAGTTTTCTCTGTTTAACTACGCAGATGGCTTGAGTATGAAAAAGATAAAGTTACTAAGCTGCGCAAGAGAGGTCTTTAAGGTAGGTTGTTTCAGGCTCAATTTAAAATTTGGCAATGATGGTCCCTAAAACTTGGATGGCCGTAACTGTTGTTACAAATAAACAGAAGATTTCATCTTCTGAAGTCAGAAAATTTCTGTGGCGATAATCTTGCTTTTTATATCTTTAATCTTATTTTTTATATATTGTACCTGAGTGTAGATTACTATTGTAGCTCATAGTTTTAAATATATGTAGCTGCCTAACAAAATTCATGAATTGTTCAAGATAAAAAACTCCAAGACGAACCAACCTTGGATGTTATTCAAGGTGTGCCTTGGAAATGATATTTTTAGTGAGCTTAATATCTATTCGTACCCTCCACCAAATCTGTTATATAATATTTATGAGATCCTGGGAAATTTTCAAATCCTAAAATTTGAAACTAAGAGCAGCCACCAATAGAGATGATAAAGTTAGAGCTGATTATGATGAAACTCATATGCTTGATCTCTGGAAAATAAAATTCTTTCTTCATGATGTTTACAGGATACATTTGAAGTGATATAAGTATCTCACGACAATAAATTACTCCTTGAGCATCAACAAATCTTTTAGACCAATATACCATCAAAAAGGAAGTTATAGCTATTTTGCATTAATAATCTAATTCAGCTTTCAAATGTCCCCCATTTGCTCATTTTGAAATTTTGCTTAATATAATGCAAGGAAGCATTCTCACAATAATTGAACAGAGCAAAATATTCATTTTTAAGGTGAATTATCAAAAAACACATCATTACTTGTATAGAATTAAAAAAGGGACCTGTTTCCATATCAGAATATTTGGAGCTAGGAGTTATTTTAAAGTCATTAAATAACATCTTTGTGCCCAATGGCTAGAAAGACGTTAGGTTCCTTTTATTTGGTTGAATTTCAGAACTGAGTATGTATTCTCGAGATTTATTGAAGAAAACCTTAACATTTCTTCCTAATATGCTGAACCAGAAAATGAAATAATCAATGGAAAATCAGTTTCTCTCAAGAAAGTTTCTAAATAGACTGTTAGGTTCTTGAATTTCATTCTGAAATAAATGTATTTAACTGTGAAATCTCTGTTCTTATAATATGTAGCAGTGATCTAGAGTCATTAGGTCTTGGATATTTACATGTTATCTATGCTGACATCCTAAAAATTCTATTATATTTTTATACATATGAATATGAACGACTCTTTTTATACTAAAACAACAGAAATTTGGGTTTTGGTTTGCTACTTATTTTTAACTTCGATAAATTCTTTAGCTTCCCCATGCCTGGATTTCGCCACCAAAACAATGGATATATATATATATATATATATATATATATATATATATATCCATATATATAAAGTATATATACTTTTTAAATTACTGTCTGGGCTGTTGTGATGAGAAAATTATGGTTATCTTACATCAAAATTTCCATCAAATAACTGGGTGACTACTTTGAGCAAACATTGAAATAAAGGCTCTTATTCATAAAATAAGATGCTCTATTCTGAATGTAATTAAGTATGATGCCTGTGGCAGCCACAAAAAAAAGAGCCTCTCAGAGCTCCCGTTGCAGAGGGTATGATTTAACTCATGGTCCCAGCTGCTGCACTCTGAACTCACAACTGCGTTTATGGGGAAGACACAATTACCATGGGCTGCTTCGTTTCATTAAACATGATAGAAATACTAAGTCCAGGTCATTCCTGGGAGCACAAGGACTCCTTGCGTGAGAGTCCTCAAGGACTTCCCAGCAACTTTGCTGAACTTCTTTGAACTGTATTGCAATCTAAGATGCTTCCTACCCAATCTTCCATCCTTCCCTCTTTTCTTCACTGGGGTCAGATCTGCATCATGATTTGATAGTTCTCTGAGCCTCCTCTGGCTCCCTTCTTCATTTTCCCTCACTGGTACCTCTCCCAGTAAATTTCTTGCATAACCGATCCCATCTTGATGTCTGCTTTTACACAATCCCTTTTTAAAGGAGGATTTTTTTTGAGCATTGCAATGTGAAAATTTTTAATGCTTTTGTAATTTGGAGCTAAATTTCATATCAATCTGTATTATTCATTTGCGTGGGAGTAAATAATAACCTACTTCATTTTGTATAACAACACAGATATGTCCAACTATTAAATTTATTATTTATGAATTATAGCAATGGTTTGTAAGAAACACATTTGATGCTTCTATGATACTATTTCAAAGGAACTTGAGTAGCTATCCTCTTAACAGTAATAAAAAACATGCAAAGGAAACATGCATGTGTAGCATGGTTTCAAGTCACTGTGACTATTTCTCTCATTACTTCCCAACATCTATTGAAACAGTGACAACAAAGCCAATTGAAAGTATTTTTAATTCTTCATAACAGAGACAATTATTAGAGCAGCTCATATGAACAAAGTAAGGTGAAAATTTAAGGATAATTAATGCACAAGTTCTGTTTTCACTGAATTATCTGAATAATTGTGGCTGCTAGTTAAACAAAAATACTTTCAGCCTTTTTTTATTCATAGTTTTTAAAATATACTTAACAATGCTGTACTTAAAATTTAATATTTCTTATTTTTTTATTCATACCACAGGCATATTTTCTATTGCTTTTAATCATTCTTATAACAATTATGTAATAATCTAACTAGATGATACTTCATGTCCTACATAGTCTATTCTATTAAATATTTAGACTGCTTCTAAATTTTTACTGCTGAAAATAACACTGCTTTGTGCAGTTTTCTAAGTCTTTCATATTTAGAATTATTTGTTTAAGATAAATTCCTAAGGATATACTCATGAAGATTACATATTAACTAATTTGTTTCGAAAACATTTGGGTCAGTTGACACTTCCTATAGAAATTGCATGAGATTATTTCTTTCACCACATACTTGCTAAACTGCTAGCACTGTCTTCTCTTAGAAACAAAATCTCCAATTATTTTACATAGAAAGGAGGATATTTCACTGACATGTGCCCATATGTTTACTGTAGAGCCCTACTAATACTTTGGTGACTGTTTTTCTTATCCTTTACACATTTATATGTTGAGCATTTCTCTTGTTTGTATGTGTCTTTAGCTAATAAATTACTCTTGATCTATGGTATTGGCATCAAATATTTTCCCCGAACTGGTTAAATTCTCCTTTTTTTTTCTTTGTGATTTACCATATTCATTTTTTCAACTAGCATTTATTGAACACTTACATTTTGTCAGGCTCAATGCTGAGAACTGAGGATACAGTTTTTAATGGAGATCAATTCCTGTTCAGTTGTAGTTTGCACAGTATATCAGGAGAAATAGAAAATTAAAGAAGCAGTTATCAAAAACATCATATGTGCTAGATGAGAGAGCTAGGAACAGGAAGCTGTTGGTGTTCTTTATAGGCCATTTAACTCAATTTAGAGGGATCGAGGAAATGTAACTGGATGAAGAGGTAGGAATGAGAATGGAGTGGGCAGATGAGACTGGAGAGAGCTGAGGGAGTCAAGGTCAGAGGGAGTCAAGTCATGGTAAGGAGTTTGGCTGTTATCACAAGGATTCTGGGAGGTAATTTAATGGTTGTTTAGCAGGAGAGAAACATGATACTTCTTATTCTGGCTGCTGTGTGGAGAATGGCCAAAGGGGAGTAAGCCTCGAGACGGGACTGGCAGAACAACCTTAGCGAGAGTCAGTGATGGCTTGGGTGGGTGCTGTGTCTGTGGACACATTCCAGAAATATTTAGAGTATAAAATCCAAAGGACCTAAAACGGGATGTGGGCAGCAAAGGTAGATGGTGGATTCCTAGGGTTCTGACTTGTGTAACTAGCGTAACTAGTAACTGCCATTTTCTGCAGTAACAAGTTGCCAAGAAGATGTCAGCTATAGATTTTTAAAAGCCAAATTTGCATATTATAACTTTTTGGCAATTTGCTATTATGTAAGATTAATTAATTCATTGTCACCTTTAAGTAAATAATTTTAAATTCTGTTTGATCTTAGTTAAATGGAGATTTGTGATTTGCTTTAGGAGAAAATTTCCAGACATTCTAAATAATGAGAAGTAGCTTATCTATTGGAATTCCCCAGATTGCTGAGATACAGTTGGGTCTAATTACATAATTCTAACAACCCTAGAATGAGGTTCAAGATTTAGTTGATTATAAAGACAAAGATATTTTAAAAGAACAGGCAATTACTTTTTAATCTCTATGAAATACACATAACTCGATGGTCCAGAGATGATTTAAAATGTTCCCAGTTTGAAATATCTTTATCATCTTTTGTACATAGTGACTCCCAGCAGGTAAATAAATGGGTTTATGATCTATTCTAATACCTCTTTAGAATTAGGTGAAAGGTGACATATGGGTGCATAAGATGTTAGCTTCTTTTCTGGAGGAGAGAAAGCTTCATTCCTAAGGGAATGTTTTCCTACATTTCCTGGATGGGGGAAAGTAAGTGCATAAAGCAAAGAACCTGAGTAATCCTCAAAAGTATGACTAACAAAATAAGATATAAATGATCTTGGCAAAAGGTCTTGGGACACAAAACTTTTATTATAGTTATAAACTAGTGTCTTTTGGGCTCACCTACAAGCATGAAAAAATTTATTTGCTAAATAGTAGTTGGGAACATTTCTTGTACTTTATAACTTTCTTAATGGATCAGTTGGAAGCCGAATAAATTCCTGTTGGGAATATCATGTGCTCAGGTATACTAGGCTCTTGAGCATGCGTGCTTCCGAAACTGACCATGATAACTTTAAACCGCAACAGCGTTAAAATAGCACTTTCTCGCTTTCTCTCTCTCTCTCTTTCTCTTTTCTCATGCGGTCTTGTAGAATATTGCTAGTTTAATTTTTGTTTACAAACTACCACGTCAAATAATAATCTATTATTACTTTGGTTTAATATTTCATCTGTGCTTTTATAAAAGCAAACAAATGGTTTTAAAAACGGCACAGAGCATGCCAGTGAGTGTGGGTGAGCATCAGGGTCCTATTGCCTAACCATAGCCGGCAATGAAACATTTTTCGAAAATATTATTTGGTCTATCCTTTCAAAATTAGAGGAGACTCACATACAAAGCATTTGTTTTCTATCACATAGACAGCCCAAATGGCCAGCTGGCTAAAGTAATTACGTGACTTGCACTTCCAATTTGAAGACTACTCAGTTAAACCAGAAATCATGTCTCAAAGATAGGGAATTTAGAGTTGTATTTATTAATTTTGATTCTATATAATATACACACAGATGTATGTATATAATATCAGCTAATATTCTGAACTCAAAGGCTCTTTGAATTAAAGCTCCTAGTTTGCTTTATGTTAACTCTGTACCACAGCAAAAATGAGTTTTCCCAGTTTCTTCAATTTAGCTCAGTTCAGTAGGCAATAGGTAATAAGCCAGAAGCAAGTCATTCTGCACGGTGTTGTGAGATATTCTAACGTGGTTCAAAATGGGCTTCTGACTTTTAAAAGAAGAAAGTTTGCTCCTAGTTTTTCCTTGGTGATAAGGCGGTCGCGAATAGCACCACTACTTCCTGATCCAAATGATTTGTTCAGCGTGTTTTAGGGATTGGGGTGGGATGGTGGGGAAGGAAAACTGTCTCATGTACAACTGGCTCCTGCTGGATTAGTTTTCAATTTAGCAATGCAACTGATTTTAATCTTTCTTTGAATTTTGCAACTTTATATTATTTCAGGACTTAAACTGAAAACAGCACACTATTTTGATGACTTTTTGGGAAGTGATGGAAAACTCATGGTAGAGCCCAATCTCACCAACTTCCAATTAGAATCCTGGTAATTGACATTGAATTTTTGAAGTTTCTAAGTTTCAGTATGTGCATCCAAACAATTACCTTCTCAATATTTATGTATATGATTTTGTAATACTGTGAACTGTAAATACTATGGAAAGGGAGCTTTTTGCCTATAAGGTAGTTTAGATAGGAAATGAGTATGCTGTTGAGAAATAGAAACTTGAAATGATTGATTGTGTACTTAAGAGCTTACCAGACAAAGACAGGTAAGATGAAATCCTCTTTATATGAAAACTGACCAGAATTCTGGATCCCAGGAGAAATGGTCTTTTGGGTATATGAAGGACAAATTTTTTTTTTTCATATGTTTGGATTAATAAAATTTCGTAAGACATGACATTTAATTTTGACATTTCCTTACGTTGCTTTCTATGCTTCTCTTCTGCCATCTAGCTTCAATCCTAATACTTCAATATTATGCTAAGTACTCCAACCACGACATGCTATTAATATCTGATTGACCCTCCCCCATGTTTCTGCATGCCATGGCTACCTGCCTCCCCTAATCCAGTCAAAACTCCTAATCCTGAGTGCAGTTGATTTCAGCCTAGCAAAAAGGGGAAAGTAATAAAGTCAAGCAAATCATACTAATATCTATGACAAACATTCACATAACCTTCAGTATGGTATTTACACATTAAAAAGAAGATACTTTTCTAACCTAAATAAATCTAGGATTAATGTCATTCTGATGAGGAAAAAAGTTAGGTTAGTGCCCATAAACTGGTTGTATTTTCCAGTTTTCATTTTCTTCACCTTTATTTTATGAAGTATTTAAGAGCTACAGATTTTTCTCAAAATGGCTCCCGGAGTGATAGGAGTGAATGATTCTGGTTCAGAAGGTAGGATATGGGTTAGACAGTAATTCTTCTGTATGGGTGGAGTATATGGTATGTGTTTATAGGTATGAAAACTGTCTGATTATAGCAGAGTAAAGAGGAAAGCTTTTTGCTAAATCGGAAACACCTATAAATAGTTTAATTGAGTTTTTACACAGGTTATTTATATACTATAGCATGCTTATAAAATAATAAAGCATGATACATTTGATTGGTGCTCAGATGTAAAAACTGGGTCTTTGAAACTGTATGTGAAATTTATTCATCATTTTTTCAATGCAGGCAAGGGTGCTATGAGTCTCTCTTTCCTCTACTCATTTTATTATTATTTAATAATCTTTTAGTTACTTTGAATGGCCAAAATATAATGTCACGTCATATCACAAGATCCACAAGTCTGTAAATATTACCTTAGGATTGAAGAGTTAGTTTAACAACAATGGGACATACTGACCCTGGCACTGACATTAGTTTGTTGTAGGAAAATTCTCTTTATGTGTGGTAGCAACAAAACCGACTCAACATTGTGTATAAAAACTAGGCTCTAAGGAGAAAGACTAGAAATCAAGAGATGTGATAGATGTTTATAGAAGAATTGGCTAGAAACCACATTTCTCTCTATAAAACTTCTCATAGTATGTAGGTTTTTCTTGGCTTGGAGCAGGAGATTTTGTATGCAGTAGCACCCAATGCTTTTCCATAAAGATAATGGGAAAATTGCAAGGTTCAACTGCATTTTAAAAGCATTCTGTGAGTGTTTAAGATTGCTAACATTTTTTTCCTAACAAAACACATGACAAATACTAAAAAAAATAGAATGAATCTATAAAGAACTCCCTATATATTGGTACTCCCTATATATTAGCTTTAATCATAGGTAGTGTAGTAAGATAAATGTCTCCTACTACATTCTTCTTTAGGCTTCCTCAAGGCCTGAAAATCTACTATTAAAGATTAATAGTTTTGAGTTAAGTTGTTTGGTTATTCCTTCTATCTTCTTTCAAAAACTAAATGCATCTAAATGGAATTTGTGAGCAGTCATGCCTTCAAGGAACACATCTAAAATCATTTATGCATTAAGTAAAAAAGTATTGAATGCCTCCTGTGTGGCAGGTATACCACCAGCACTGAGGATAGGCAGGTGAGTAAGGTAAAGTTCCTGCCCTCGAGGTATGCACAGTTTTTTAAATTCTTAGATTTAGCTGCTCTAGGCTCATGCATTTCCAGTGTCAATGGTATGAAATTTCTTTGATGGTCTATCAGCCTTTCTAGCTCAATGTATCTGTGATAAAACATATTATCTTTTCTCACAAATTGGCCATACTTTCTACCTTTCTTAATTCCATCAATTGTACCACCATTTTCCCGGGCAATGAAACTTTTCTTGGTAACCCAATACTAGTCTTTCTCTTCTCGAAACTTCACATCGTTAAAGTCAAAATCACACTAGATTAATATTCAATTATTTTCTAAATTATTTAATGCATAATCAATTTACTTCCCAGCTATGTTATAAAATGCTTAAGAAGAAAGATCACTTTGGACCTCTTTTATATACTCTAGACCAGAGATTCTTCAAATGTGGATCCCGATGACAAACTGTATAGATAAATATAATTAAGCTAAAGTTTGAGGATCACTGCACTAGAACATTGTGTCTCAAATTTTAATGTGCTTACAAATCACTTGGGGATTATGTTAAAACAAAGATTCAGTTTAGTTGGTTGGAGAGTCGAGTCTTTATTTTTAACAAGCTTGCAGACAATTCTGATGTATTGAGGGATAGTCTGAAGATCAAAGAAAAAAAGCTTTTAGTCCTAACTACAGAATTAGAGCCATGGAATTATTCAACAAATATTTAGTTATTTCAGTCAAGACCACCTTAGTGTGAATTAGTTTACACATAGATTGAATAAGTGTGTCCATAGCTAGAGAAAATAACATTAAGAAGGATGAAGAGAGCAAAAGAAGATAAAATGTACCTATGTAACAATATTAACCAAAGGTATACTTGAACTTCCAACTTAACACATTTGTAAAGTCTTATTTTATGTTCAATTTCTGTTATATATTTTTCTATATATACTTCTACACATGAGCGAATAAGCTAATCTTGTTTTTTTAAAGTATATCTATAGGATTTATCTCAATGCCAGTCACTTAGCTTGACATAAACTTGTCAAATTGACCTCCTTTAAGCAGACTCTTCCTTTTTGGTACAGAAAAAAAAAGTTATCTTTCTTTGTATAATTTTAAAGCATAGCATTAAAAATTATAAAAATTCTATAGTTTATGTTTTTGAAACAATTGAAAAATTTTCAAAATACTACTCTTAGTGGAATTTGTAGTTGAATAGCAAATGGAAAGAAAGAAAATACATGTACATAGAGGAACAGGATTAATCAAAAACCTTTTCAGGGATAGATGAATGAAATAATGAACATCAGTGTCCTGGCCCTGATGAGTTTTGGTTTAAACTATGACAATAGTATCCCTGTTTTTCTGCTATTTCATGCAAAATGCTGTCATGCCTGGTACATGGTGCACTCACCAAGCAGTCAAAAGCAATTAAATAAATGTTTTGGACAAAGTCAATTTTTATACTTTCCATGCACATTGAAAAAACAAGTTCAAATAAACCTCAAATGAGACTTAAATTTAATAACAAGTGGGTTTTATATTTCATGAAACTCTTAAGCACAGACAAGTAACACCTACAGCATGTTACCCTACATCTGTCTCAAAGTTGGAATAAATAGTTACTTAAATGATCCACTTTTGCCAAGATCCATAAATGTTATGACCTTCTTTGAAATTATGGCAAAAACAATGCTTTTATTACATTTTTTTTTTTTTTAGTTATGAATCGGAGAAAAGGACAAAAGTAACATGATTTCCCTTCAGTGACTCAAATTTGTGGAAATCTCTCCAATAATTTCACCTCTAACTGTGGCGGAACTTGTTCACAATGGCACAGATGAACATTTGGTTCAGGAACCAGTTGTATGATTCAGAAAAAAAATAAGTGGACTAACTTACACCCCAGATCGAATCAGAATTGAATGGTTTCCAAGGTTTTGAAGCATCTGGAAAATCTTCTGAATATTGTCCCTTCTTTTGGTCCTGTCTTTTCACTTATTTCTATCCAAGAGGGGAGGAGAAAAAGTCTGAAATGTCATGAGAAAGTTATATTCAGCTGAAGTTTATGTAAGAAGAATCAATGCTTTTTCTTTCTTGACTTCCATTCCAATGTCGCATACTTAAGAGTTGGTCTTCTAAAAGTGCCAGCATTCCCCTGAACAAAAATAAGCAAACATCCAAGAACTTTCAATTCTCTTCCTCAAAAATTATGCTTCATTATTTTGGAATCTTGACAGAATAAAAGAACACTGTTGAATTCTAAAAGATTTTCATGTTTATCTGGATATGCAGCATTATCGAGGAATGTGTCCATTGGATTTACCTTTTTCCATTTGAATCCTATCCTGCAGAATTCCTGACAAATTTGAATTATAATCTGTAAAAAGAAGAGGCAATACAAAAAACGTTCATCTTATCTTCTCAGAATCCCCCAATCCACAGCCTAGTCCAGTTGCCTAACAAGGCTTACTCAAGAGAGTTCTGCTGCAAGGCATTGCTCCCATTGACATTGTCACTTTGTTGGAGGTCACTTTGAATGAGGGCATTGAAGGCCCCTGTGAAAACAGAGACCTTACTGCTGTTTGTGTGAGAGACCCCAAATGACTTGAGACTGAAAAACTTTCTACAGTAGCCTTCACAAATCCTTGTACCTTCACCCTCACCCCACGGCTATTCCTTCCCATTTCCTCTTGCATATGACTTTAGCCCCTAAGTCTTTTCAACTCTCTCAATAAATCTAGATTTCCCAAACAATGCCTCTTATTCCATAAGAACAATCCGTCTATTCTCATTTCTGCAACTAGCTGGACTTCAACCAACCCCTGTCCTGCTAAGTACAGCTGAACTTCGGCCAACCTCCTCTTGATAAAACCATGCAAAATTTTCCACTATCCTTCTCCAAGTTAGAATGCTCCTTTCGAGCCTTCCTTCGGAGGCTTATGTTAATGGCTCTTTAGCTGAATTTCTTCCAGTTTTGCTGCTGAGACGCAGGCAAGATTGGCCCCTTTGCTGCTCAGCCCAGGCCACTTCAAAGAGTAGTGAGTCTTTCAATGGACCAGAGACCAATGCTCAGCTCTTTGGCTGTGAAGTGTTGCCTAAGCCTTTCTTTTTCTTTTTGATTGTCCTTGGTATACATCTCTTAGTTTGATTTATGCTATGAATTGTGGTTCTCATGGTCATGGTGGGGCCATAGTGCCAAGGAGATTTTGCTAGTTTGTTCTGGCCACTTGGATTAAGATCATAAAGCCAATAGCACTAAACATTGAGAACTCTGGAGAATTTTAGCACTTCAGTGGCTACCTTAAGGAACTTAGAATACGAATAAGACAACCCATCTGTATGGCACCTTAGCATAAAAGTATTCAACGATTTCAAATACTCGATGGTCAACAAGTTTTTAGCTGGTTTGAAGACAAAAATTCTAAACGACAGCAAAATTATAAAATTACTTACCATAAGGACTCTTTAAGAATAGCTAATAAAAATATGGAAGATCTACAAGTCCAAACTTAAACTCTTTTTTTCCTTTTCTGCTCCATCTTTGGATTGGCTTTTCTTCTGATCCCCTGGTATCTCAACTATCTTCTTTCCTTTCTGTGCTCCTTTTCCTCATTTTTCCGCGCCTTCTTTCAACCCTTTCCCTATCTTCTATTGCCTCTGCCTAAATACTTCCCTCTCATTGGAGAATATTCCCTCATAATGTCTTTTAATGTAGATGGAAATGATCTTATAGCTTTGAACTTTGTCAGATTGCCATAAAGAAAACTAAGGACTTTCTGATTCTGCCTAAGGAAAGATAGAAGATAGTTGAAGAATTTAAGCATTGTCTTAAAAATTAATAGTCTGGGAATCTGTGATCTCTCTCAATTAGCTCATCTCTGTGGGAACCAGAGATATTAGAACTTGGTTTGATAAGCAGGATGGATGGCCTACTAAAATGATATTAAAAATGGGACAAAATTTAATTTCAAGTATGTATGAAAAGTCTAAAAGTAAGACAAGATCTTTTAACAGCTACTCCTGATGTCTTTTCTGTCTAAATTGATTGGTCAAAAATCTAGTTATATAAAGAGGAGAAAATAGATCCATTCCTGATTTTGGAAACAGTATAACTACCACCTTCCACAATGCTCTTTTCTCAGTAGGAATGAGGAACTACCTAACCATCTTCTTTGTTGATGTTCTTGAACCTGAGGTAACAGATTTAGTTAGAAAACAGATCAGATGGCAGACTGACTCTTCTCTGAATTACAAGAGCTCAATCAGCACTTTGAAGGGACATTGATTAGTTTGGGGGAAAAAGTTACTATTAAGTTAATTAATAGTTCTTTATATTAAGACATTAGATAAACCCAGGAACAAAAACACCCATGTGGCTAGTCTAGACAAAGACATCTGTGGATGTTATAAGGAAAAGGGATGTTGAAGAAACTCTTGTTCTTTCTTAACTTGAAAGACAATATCTAAAATGATAAAGGACCAACTTTGTGTGACAGAAGGTCTCCCCTTTGAGTAAATAGATTCTCTGGTTTGTTCACAGTTGCCCTTATAAGAAAAAGGAAAACATAAATTTGATATTATAAATATAATTTTTATGCAATTGCATAAAACCTAGGATGTTCTTTTTTTAGTTGATACCAGACATACACACTCTACTATAAACCCACCTTTCCATTATTTTTTCCTTGGATTAACTAAAACATTTCAATGGTAAGAATCTCAGATGCTCACTAGTCAACATACTTTTCTGCATAGTGATTCCACTCTAGTGGATCTGATGGGGTGAGATCTACTTCGAAAATGGGGTGCCTCTTTCTGAAACTCCGTGGAAGAGAAGAATTATTTGATGTTGGTGCAGATTGATTTCCCAGTACCCGAGCCTTTGCCTTGGACAGACTCATGTAGAGCCTCTGTTACTTAAAAAATGCCCTTCAAAACTCCTGTGTTTGGATTTCCCAATTACCATAGACCTTTCTTTCTATTTTGTGTATGAAATGTCTAAAGGCAAGCTTTAGTGGTTCTAACTTAATAGCACAGCGGAGTTCACACACTCATCACTTATAATAGCTCTCCCTTTACCCTATAGCAAAAGCCTTTGTGTACAGTGACAATAGCGGCAAAGCTGAGGCTTCTATTGATTTAGTCCTAGGCTTACCATATAACCTTATGGTCCCTCATGTCATTCAGATCTCACTCAATGTTTTATGTTTCTAGACTGAACTTATATGAAATCCTTTTCTTCTCACTCACACATATTTCTATACATTGCTATAGCCCCTAAAGCACCTCCCCTCCAACTTTCTTCCTCTCCCAAAGGAGAAAGAACTCACGACTGTCATACACTTATTCAGGAGTTTCCTTGCCTCACTCCAATCTCCTTGAAACTCTTTTAGACAACTCAGATTTAAAACTGTTTATGGATAAAGCATATTTGAGGACATAAGAAGGAGGTTATCAATCTCAGTATGTGATTGCTACTTACTTAGACTTATTCAAATGTCATCCTCTCCTGGAGGCCAAATCTGTATAAGTGGTTGAAATTATAGCACATATTATAGCCTGCTAGTTAAGTAGAAATAAGAGAGCAAAATATCTATGCAGATAGCAAATAGGCTTTTGGAGTTGTTCATAATTTTGGTATGCTTTGGAATCAATGAAGCTTTTTAGCTGCATTTGGTATTCCAATTAAACATGGTGGTCACATAAAATTCCTATTAGATGCCTTATTTCTTCCAAAGGAATTGGCTATACTAAGGTTGCGTCCCACAGTAAAAAGCAGACTCAAGAAGCAAAGGGTAATGCTTTAGCAGATTACTGTGCTCAATGAACTGCTTTAACACCTCCAGGCTGTCCAACAAGTCCAAAAGTCAAAGCCAAAACTAACTCCTAACTATTGGCATCAGGTCTTGAGTTAACTTTAGTATTAAGCATTTGATTCTGAAGGAGTGTGGTGCAAAAGATTGATTTTTTTTTTCCAGATAGCTATGGTGGCACCAGGATAGTCTCTTGGTCTGCTCCAAGTTGTTGAAATGGACCTTATAAAAAAATGTTACATGCTATGACCCACTGTGAAAATGAAAATTTCAAAATCATCATAAATAAGCATTTCAGAGGATATCTCTGGTGCATTACCCATTGGTCAAACCCACCATCTTGAGAAAATTGTAAAGCTAGGACATGGACATAAGCCTAAATCTTTAGTGCTTTTAGAAAATCTATCTACAAATGGATTTAATTAAGTTACTCATCTCATGTGATTATATATATGCTCTTCCTATATACATGTCTTGTGTCTCTGTTTCCTTGTCTTCTAATAGACCTTCATTGCCTTAAAGCTACTGCTTTGATAGTAGCAAAGAAACTTAAGGACTTTGCATCTTCTACTTGGTAGTACCCACCTATTTTTCTCGTGATAAATGTACCAATTGAGATTTTTAAAGCCATTGGAAGAACTTTAGTTGCCAGGACCAAAGGCTTTGCCCTTAGTTCTAATGGTCATTAGGACCAGTCTAACAGAAACTCATAGACTATCCCCATATGAACTGGTAACTGAATGCCCAATGCCTCCAGGGATCTTACCACATATCCTAACTTCTCTTTTATAGTCTGAAATGGTGAAATACTATAGCAGATTTTTGAAGCATACACAATTTATAATCATCAGGTCCAAGCAGCTTTAACAAATGATAAATCACAGGAACTCTTGCACGACTTTCAGCCTTGAATCTTAGATTACCGAAAGTGACAACATAAGACTGTTCTCAGACTTCATTAGAAAAGACCAATTACATAGGTAATAAGCCTTTTCACACTTTTTGGAGTGTGTGGTGGCATCAGTATCAACATCCGACCTGAACTTTGGATGGGGGTCCTTTTGCCTCTGCAGACAACACAACAGCCTTTCATTCAAAACACCTTGGCACCAAAACCTCTGCTCCGCCATGCTACTTCGGACCCACCTTGAACTTGTTTTCCTTCCTATGGTGAATGGGCATCTCAAAAATAGAAACTAAGTTGAATCACAGAAAATAAGTTTTATTTCCTTCACACTTCAAGTTGTAGACTGAGATTCATTCATGTCTGCTATATCAAGTTACTCAATGATTTAGTCACTGCGCAGGGCACCATCTTGCCCCAGCCCATCCCCTTGAAAAGTCTGCCTCAGACTGGAAAAACAGAACAATCGCCACAAAAGAAGATAGACCTGATCGTGTCTAATGTTTTAGAACTTAGATTCTGAAATGTCCTACTTTACTTCCACTTCCTTTTCCCGACCTCCAAATTGACAACTGCTTTCTTGCCTCTTACATCTTTACTAGGACCTTCCAGTGCATCCATCTGTGCTTTCTTGGACACCAGCAGTCTCCTTTTCCTCCTTAATTTCCTATTTCTCTTTTTTTTTTGTAAGTCAAGTTATAAATTTATATGTGGAATTTTAAAAAAACAAACAAACAAATCAAACTTGTAGATACAGAGAACAGAGTGGTGGTTGCCAGAGGCAAGGGGTAGAGAGAGGGTGGTAGCAAGGAATGGAGGGTGGTATGGTAAAATGGGGGAAAGTAGTCAAAAGATACAACATTTTAGTCATTAAATAAATAAGTCATAGTTAATACTCTATTCGAAAGTTGCTAAGGCTGCAACTTTAAAAGTTCTCATCATAAAAAGAATAATTTTGTAACTATGTGTGGTGATTGGTGTTAACTAGACTTATTGTGGTGATCATTTTACAATATATAACTATGTAAAATCATTAAATTGTATACCTTAAAATAATATAATATTGTACATCAATTCTATCTCTATAAAAATGTTACAAAATATTCTGACATATGTATGATGCATATGGACAGCTCCCTCCTAGATATGGCTTAGCCCAGGAGACTCCCAAACCTTGGTAGATAGAAATTAGAATTACTGGAAGGACTTTAGAAAAGTTAGCAGATGTTAAGAATCTATCTTAGACCTACTAAGTGAGAATTTGCTGGCCAGGGACAGACATGGGTGGGAAAAGGCAGGTTAGGAAACTGTATGTTTAAAAGAAGTTCTCCAGCTGATTACAATGGTGAGCCATGTATAGAACATATCAAACATATTAATTTTCTGATGCCGGATTATTTTAACCCCTAGACTATCTCTATCCAGATCCATTAGACCCCAAAGATATTCCAATCCCACCATTTGCCCTTTGTTCTACCATCAGTATGAATGGTTATTACAGAATACACAAATTGATTGAATATATGTTAAAAATTAGGGTATCAATACAGAGAAATTCCAGACATCAGAATAACTTTAACATACCTGAGGGGAAACTTCTCATAGTTTTCTCGTGAATAAGATAAAAAAGAAAAAAATATTTAAACTATCAGTTTTCTATCTAATTCATACTATATATTGTTTGTAGGAATAATCGGCACAAAAGAAGATGACAAGAATTGAAATTGCACATGGTAAAATGTGTTAGAGATGAAAATCTGGCTGAAGAATCATGTCTTGTTGCTCACATCGAAACATGAAAATGTTTAGTGGGGAAAAATTAGACATAGCAGAGTAATGAACACTTAAATAATACTGCTAACATATAAATGGACACATGATTAAATTTATTATTGCCAAAAAATTGACAGAAGAATCCAATTTTTTGACTAAATTTGGGTATGAATAATTTGACCTGAGATTATTGGATTTGGTAAAAATAAAGGCTATAAAAGAAAACTTGCAATTGCAGAAACTATAATTAGCAAAATTTTGATATGATGAACAAGGGAAAAACTACATTGACTAACATTTTCATTTAAACCTTATATGAGATTTCTGGTCAAGATGGCAGAGTAGGTAAACACTATGCTTGCCTCCTCTCACTGATATATCATAACTGCAACTAAACTGCAGAACAATAATCATTGAGAAATTTCTTAAGTCAGGCTGAACAGAAGTCCTGTAACTAAGGATATATGGAAGAAGCCATGGTAAGAGGGACAGAGATACAGAATGAGTTAGTCTGACACTCGTATGTGGCAGTTAAAAATCAAAAGGAATATCTCAGCTGTGGAGGTCCCCTCTGAGGAGCAAGGGGTCCCAGCCCTATGTCAGGCTTCCCAGGGTTCCAGTGCCAAGAAGAGAAGTTCCCATAACCAGCAGAGATGGTGGCTGAGTGATATGGAGGGATGCTAGAGTTCCACACACTCCTTTTGAAGAGCTCACACATGGACTTACTCATTGATGGAGTCACTCTGAGATCCAGTGCTGAGGCAGAAGCTTGAAATATTCCAGGGGCATACAGGAAGGAACAGAATTTTCTGGCTTCTGGGCAATGGTTGGATGGGCAGCTTTTTGCCAGAGAGAAGTGCTGGCTCCCGGTGTGCAGATGCAGGCAAGCACCATATCTGAGTCTCCAAACCTGGCTAACACCTTTTGTCTGGCCCTAGTGATTGTCTGAGACCCTGCCCCACCCAACTTGTGGGCCCACCAAAGCAGCTTTCAGTGGCTTTCCCATAGAAATGGCTTGTCTTGGCTCATGCTGTAGATTTTCCTAAAATCTCCCAAAGATTCACAGACCCCAAACAAGCAGCATCTACCTTTGGCACAGCCCATTCCTCTTGCTAAACAGCCCCAAGCCCAACAATAATTTCAGCCAGCCTCTGCTTGCAAGTTAATCTCTTCCAGGAATTTCCAAGCTCAGAACAAGTGGCAATCATCTGCAGATCATTTTGTAGCTCATACCAAGTGACCCCAGGGAGGGCACAGGAAGCAGCTGAAATAGGCTAGAAGAGAGGCCCTTCTAAGAGGCCCCAATATACCCAGTGGCCAGCTTGAGACCACACGAGAGTACCACCCAACTACCTCGACAAATGACACATCTAAAGGCAGACTGGGCAGGCACCAGAGCACTGCAGTGAATCTTGCTCTGTAGGGTCAACCCCTGTACAGTAGTTCCTCCACTGTAGTTGCAGCCAGTGGTCACAACAAATCATTCCAAACATCAATCCCTCCCATTGATATGCACGCAGCAACCAAGGCTCAAATACATCAGGAGGGCAGACACAACCCATTCAAAGGGAAACACCTGAAGCAACTGGCTCAAGTGCCACTGGGCCCCACAGGACACCTACTACTAAAGGCCACTCTACTAAGAGCAGGAGAGACAGGAGCCATACTTAATACGTAGAAACAAAGACAGGGAGGTACCCAAACTGAGGAGACAAAAATGTCCCAAATAAAAGAACAGAACAAAATTCCAGAAGAACTAAACAAAAATGGAGATAAGAAATCTACTAGATACAGAGTTCAAAACACTGGTTATAAAAGTGCTCAATGATCTTAGTGAGGATTTCAGCAAAGAGGTAGGAAACATAAAAATAGAGATATAAAACTTAAAAAATAACCAGTTAGACATGAAGAATACAATAACCAAAATAAAGAATACTTTACAGGCAATCAATGGATTAGATGAAGCAGAGTATAAAATCAGCAATTTTGATCATAAGATAGCAGAAAACAATCAGAATAGCAACAAGAAAAAAAGAATCCAGAAAAAGAGCATGGTTTAAGGGGCTTCTGGGATAACATCAAGTGTACCAACATTCTCTTCATAGGGGTACCAGAAGGAGAATAGAGAAAGCAAGGAATTAAAAACCTATTTCAAGAAATAATGACAGAAAAATTTTATAACCTGCCACAGGAAATAGACATACTAGCTTAGGAAGTACAGAGTCCCAAACAAAATAAACCCAAAGAAGCCCACACCAAGATACATCATAATTAAAATGACAAGGTTAAAGATAAAGAGAATTTTAAAAGCAGCAAGAGGAAAGCAGTTAGTTGCCTACAAGGGACCTCGCATAAGACTAGAGGCCGATTTCTCAACAGAAGCTTTGCAGGCCAGAGGATTGGCAGGAAATATTCAAAGCAATGGTAAACATGGACCTACAACTAAGATTACACTATCATTTAGGATTGAAGGAGTGATAAAGAGCTTCCTAGACAAGAAAAAGCTGAAGAAATTTATCACCACCAAACCAGTAGATGTTACAGGGTTTTTTTTTTTTTTAAGTAAAAGAAGAAGAAGAAGAAAAAGAAAATGGCAATAATTACATATCTATCAGCAATTATTTTAAATGTAAATGAATTATATGCTCTGATGAAAAGACATAGGATGGCTGAATGGATAAAAAAACAAGACCCTTATATATGGTGCCTACAAGAGACTCACTTCAGATCGAAAGGCATACACAGACTGAAAGTTAAGAAATGAAAAAAAATATTTCATGAAAATAGAAACAAGAAAACTGGGGTAGCAATACTAATTCCAAACAAAATAGACATTAAAACAAAGACTATAAAAAGAGACAAAGAAGGATCCAGTAGTTTTACTTATGGATATTTACCCAAAGAAAACCAAAATGTTAATTCAAAAAGATATATGCATCTATATGTTCATTGCAACATTATTTAAAACAACCAAAATATGGAAATAACCTAAGTATCTATCAATCGATAAATGAATAAAGAAGTGGTACGTGTATACAATGGAACATTACTCAGCCATAAAAAAGAATGAAATCTTGCCATCTGCGACAACATGGATGGACCTAGAGGGTATTATGCTAAGTGAAATAAGTCAGATAGAGAAAAAGAAATACCATGTGATTTCACTCAGATATGGTGAATCTAAAAAACAAAATAAATGAACAAACAAAATGGAGATAAACTCAGAGATACAGAGAACATTTGATGTTTGCCAGATGAGAGGGAGTTTGGGGACATGAGTATAGAGGGAAGGGTTGAAAAAGTACAAATTGGTAGTTATAAAATAGTCATGGGGATGTGAAGTATAGCATAGAGAATATAGTTGATAATACTGTATTAACTATGTATGATGTCAGATAGGTACTAGATTTATCAGGGTGATCACTTTGAAAGTTATATTAATGTTTAATCACTATGTTGTACACCTGAAGCTAATATAATATTGTATGTCGACTTTAGGTGAAAAATAAAAAAATAAATTTAAAAAACCTTATGTGGAATATAATTGATTCCAATGAAAATAATTTCAGTATGTTAAAAATCAAAATGGAAAAAAATAGAAATGACTTAATGCCTTGGAATAAATTTGATTAAGAAATTCAAGTAGCTTAATAGAAATTAGCCCTAAAAATACTTTTTAAATGAGTATTTATTTATCTAAGCATAATTTAGATGTAAAGATTTCTATTCCCAAACACAGGGGTCAAAGAGTCTCAGGTCAGAAAGTGCACAGGGTCAAAATGAAAGGCTCAAAAATTTCTGCACCCAGTTATTTATTATGAAGTGTAAAGAAGGGAGTGATCAGGAAAAGTCTGGAACATGAGGTGAACCCAGGGAGGGTGAACATTTACTGAATACCATGATTTCCGGCTCCTCGGCACTTAGATGGCAGACAGAGGCAGTGTGTACCTAGGAGAAAGAGCACAGAAGACAAACTTGATCTTTTAAAATTTTTACTGAGCTTTTTTGCCTTATCTAGTTCTTACAGGGGGAACTAAACCATAATCCTAAGCCTTGATGTTTCTAGAAATAGTCATCTTCAAAATGCAAGTCTCACTATAATAAAATAGATAAATAATAGCAAGCATTGGGAAGGATATAGAAAAATTGGAACCTTCATACACTACTGGTGGAATGGTAAAGTGGCAGAGCCACTTTGGGAAATAGTTTGGAAGTTCCTCAAAAAAGTTACGCAAATGTTACCATATGACCTAGCCATTCCATTCCTAGGCATATACTGGAGAAAAAGAACACTACATGTTCATACAAAAACTTGTTCACAAATTTTCACAGCAGCATTATTCATAAAAGCCCAAAATAAAAACAATAAAAATTTCTATTATTTGATGAATGCATAAACAAAATGTGCCATATCCATACAACGGAATATCATTATATGGGCAATAAAAATAAAGTACAGATACATGCTACCACATGGATGAACCTTGAAAACATTATGCTAAGTAAAAGAATCCAGTCACAAAAGATCACATATTGTCCTATTTCAATTAGAGTAAATGTCCAGAATAGGTAAATCTTTAGAGAAAGAGAGTAGATTATTGGTTGCTTATGGCTGGAAGGAGCTGGGAGGAAATGGAGAATAAATGCTGATAGGTACAAGGTTCCTTTTGGGTGTAAAAAGTATTCTAAAATTGATCAAGGTGATGATTGCACAACTCCGTGAACATACTAAAAATCGTTGAACTGTATTCTTTAAATGAGTGAATTGTATAGGGTGTAAATGATATCTCAGTACATAAAGCCCATACTAAAAATGCAACTATCTTTGAATGAAATTCTATTTTAAAGACTTGAGAAGTCAGTTCATCTCTCTGGATGTCACTTTCTTCCTCTGTATAATAGGAATGATATTAGTGCCTGGTAAGGATGATGAAAGAATTAATGAAGCAGTGTATGTGAGATTGCTTACACACATATGGCGTGCATGGTAGAGACAGCTAACTGCCCAACAAAATCTATGCTTTTCCTTCCATGATATTGAATTGGCACAGGGAAGAAGTTGCCCAGACAAGGACAACAATTTCCATTGCTCTTTGCATTCAGTGGTTAGGTATCCACTATGTTTCACTGTTTCCTCTCCTACTTAGGTGTTGAGCAATTTACAGAAAGGGTGGAGTTGAGAGATGCCTGGGCCCTTAAAGCCCTCAATGGAAAAGACCCGCCCTGCCAGCTAGGTATACCACACCAGGATGATATTCTCAGTGAGAGATAAGGTTCTATTTGATCGAAATGTTTTTGTTATAGCAGATAGTGTGACCTTCACTAACACAAAATTTAAGTAGGCACTCAATAAATTTTTGACAATAGGACCGCTTTGTCGTTCATTAGTACTTTTGAAGTTTTAAAGTGAAAGCCAGTAGATACTGAGAAGAAGGCAAATATGGAAATATGAAAAATGGAGGTCATGAATAGGTAGCAAGAGGCCTGTTACTAACCCCATCCCACTCAAAATTTTATTGCATTTATTGTACATTCATTGCTCAGACTTACTGAAGGCTTTTATGCACGTTGTTGAATCCCAAGGTCACAGAGCAAATACCACATTAATTCGGAGTCCTCTGGATTACTTTCCAGCCTTAATCTCCACAGTAAACTTAAATTCTCAAGGAGAGAGACAGATAATAAGCCCAACAAATAAATAAAGCATGTGATATATTGGATGGTGATAACTGACAAGGAAATAAATGAAGCAAGAAGTATAGAAGCTCAGGAGTGGTTGTTCAGTTTAAAAAAGATGGTCAAGGAATGTGTTACAGAGAAGGTGGCATCAGGGCAAAGACTGGAATAGAGAAGGAGCAAGCCATGACTTCCAGACAGAGGGAATAACAGTACAGTTGCTCTGAGAAAGGGATGTGCCAAGGTGTTCAATAAACACCGAGGAAGCCAACATGATTAGGGGAAAGTAGGCAAAGGGAAGAGTGACAGGGAAGAGATCAGAGAGGTAAGGGAGTGGAAATTGATTGTATAGAGGACTAGGGGCTGGACAAAGAGCACAATGGGGGAATCTAAAATAATTCAAGACGAGAGATAATTGGTTGTTGTTTTTGACTTTAGCAGTAAATGCCAGCACAATGCCCGAAAGACAAACGGGTCCAGTTTCACCTTAGCAGATATCGAGTCAGGCACTGGACAGCAAGAACTCAGCAAGAACTCAGCTGGTGAACAGATCCAAGATTCCCTGTCCCCCCACCCGCACCTCCTGTCACCATGAGGTCACATCAGTGCCTGTGTACACCAGGATGACATATTCTGTAGGAATAAGGGAGAGGGAGGAAGTTGGAGAGACTAAGCGTTTACCAAACAGAGACTGTTTAATCTGGAAGAGAATGAGTTTATAAGGATAGGAAAATAACCATGCAGGACATTTGGTCCTGTCCAAAACATTCATGGAGACATTTGGTCTATGTCAAAGGTTCTTGATATTTGGTCCTTGATATTTCGTCCTGTCTGAAATGTCCAGGGAGACATTTGGTCTGCACTAACCCATCGACCTAATCCCATGTGCTATTACTAGCTAGGTTACTGAGGCAACAAGGATTATTACTGGCAATTTAGCCACAACACAATTATTAGACCAATAAAACATGACAGTATTTTTCATGTATTAATCTTATAAACCAAAAGTATAAATAAACATTATAAACTATTTGAAGCCAGGGATGTTTTCTAAGGATAGACATTTTGAACAGAACCAAATTTCAAGGCGCTTTTGGTGTGGATCAAATGTCTCTGTGAATGTTTTTACAAATGAAAATTGTCACGATAGAATCACTTATGTCAAGGGAACTAAAATAGAGCTGGAAGGTCACAAAAAGGTTGCCTTCTGCTCCTTCCACCTATAACTTTTGACAAGCTGTAAGACCGCTTCCTGAACATTACTTCCTCCTTACCATGGCAACCATATGTACTCTTCATCTTGAAAGGAGCCAATCCAGTTCACCAGCTGGTATCCTTCATTTGCATAGAGGACTTATGAGGATTGAATTCTTGGACTTCTGTGCTTGCCGTAGAGGCATATCCTGGAGATTGCCTTAGAGTCCCATGACCCAGAGCTGACCAATCCTTTTTGAGTTAGTTATCATACTGCATTAGACAGCCAATAAGAAAAGGGGTTTTTTTGGTGGTGGTTGTTACAAACTCTGGTTTTTGTCTTTGTAAACCCTACCTTTTTTTTCTCATTAAAGAGCAGTTTGGGTTGCTACCTGACTCTGCATCTCTTGGATTTGAATTCTTTAAGACCCCAAATAAAATTTCAATTCGTTTTATAGCCTCAGATCTTTATTGGTCAACATTACATTGTCAGATACATGGGATCCAGAGCCACTTACCTGTTCCTCCAGGACCACTGTGGATTTGAGTAAGGATCTCTAGAAGAGTCCATTGTGCTCTGTCATCTCCTCAGTGGTCTCAGGTTGTTGTGATAAGTCTTGGATCCGAAACTTCCATGGTGGTTGAGGTTCAGGTTCATTCTGGTGACCTCTGTTGCCGGCTTTTGTCTACAGGACCTAACCATCTGGTTTTGCCTTCAGGATTCAATGTGCTCATCTGGTGAGTAATTACTCTTCTATCCTTCTATCAGAATACTCTTTCTGTAAAATGGGGAGTTCATGTTCTAAGGGAATGGTTGCTGAACAACCACTTTTTGTAATACTTGCTCTGCTTATGTTTGAAAACTGTGGACCCTTGTCCTGCAGTGTCCTTTCTGGATGGGCTACGATTACCGGGGATGATTTGCAGCTAATTTGGCCATTATGGAAAACTTTTGAACTCTGAAAACTTGCTTTCCTCAAAACTAGATTAGAAAACTGCAGCTGTAAGATAAAACAAACTGAATAGTCTATCAATTTTAAGTGGTATTTTGAGGTGTCTGAATGTATTCAAGACTCTAACCAAGGAGAACAAATTGAATGAAGTAAAAATGGTTTCTGAAGCCTCTTCTTTTCCTGCCCCATCTTCCTCTCCAGGCGTGCAGCAGCCATCTTCTGCTCAGGCACCACCTCCAGTGCCATCTTCTCTAAAATCTGTCCCCTTTAAATCAGGCCTTCTGAGGTTGCTGGCCTTACATTCTGAGTTTTCTAACTTTAACGTGCATACTTGCTTTTATTTCTTTTTGTTCTGTTCTGTTTCTGTTTGCTGAAGCTTCTTGATAAGTCACCCATCCCATTCAAAGGGGAGAAACACATAATTTCCAGTGTTTTGGAACAGCTGTTGGAAATAGGGGACTCTGGTAGTTAAGACATTTTAGGGAATCCAAAGGCAAGATAGGGTCCTCCTGGGAAGATCTTGTACTTTTCTGGAAAATGGGTGAAGTTTTGGATGATTTAGAGCTTTGGATAATTTAGAATTGTAATGGCCATTCTGGGGATACTTTATTTGAGGCTTCTCAGAAACAAGGGAATACATTCTTTTATTGATTGATATTCAGAAACTTCTAAAGTACAGATCGACTTTAAGAGGATCCTTACAGCATGCAGAAAACTTTGGTCATCTGAACAAATAACCTTAACTTAGTCCATGAGTTAGCCAGTAACATAACATGAGTTCGGTATTATTGTGCATAGGACACATAAGCTAATAGTTATAAAGTACAAGCTATGAGATCTCTGTGTCTGTCTGTGCATGTCCATTTATGTATATTATAGATATGGTATTTCTACCTCTGGATGATATTGCAAAACAACTTGTAGATTCAATTGAATTATGAGGAAGCCTTGTTCAATTGGCTTAAAAACAACTGAGTACTTATATGAATTAGAGAAACTAACCAAAATGCTTTCCAAGTGCATGTGATCTAAGACCAATCTTTAGTAAGTAAATGGTAGCTTAAGGTCATTGGTTTAATTAAAACAAACAGGTCTTTAGAGTTATTAGTGCTGTAGAATAATACAACTCTCATTCTACCTGGGCTTACTAACCAGATAAGCTCATATTATCTCTGTTATGAAATTTGTCAGCAAGAAAAATAACTTAAGATAATGGCTAATCACTTTAAAGTCTCCTGAAATCTGCAGATGTAATCAAAATGTGATTGTGAACACAAATGGCTTAACCAGAAATAAATGGGATAAGAGTTTCTAGGACTTTTCAGAAAGTATTTTTTAAAAAGCTTTTGGTTACTTGAATTCTTAAAGTCTGCTAATTTAAGTTAGTGGTAAATTAGATCAAACTTTAAAGAAGAGCTGAGAAGATTAAGGAGATACTCACTCATGGCTCTCCTAGCTTCGGCACCAGCAGACAAAGTGGGAAAGAAGGGTAATAAGCTAGACTTTAGTATGCCATTTTTCAAAGTTAGAGGGACACATGTTGCCTTTCAGATTAAGATCTAGACAAAGCTGATTAGGATACTGAGAGATAGGATCCCTAGGAATTGATGAGAATAAAGAGGAAGATGTTATGGTGATTGAAAATAATGGAAAGTAAGATATGTGTGTTTGGTAAAAGAAAGTATGAGAAATGGAAATGTATTTTTGTAGAAGGAAAAGAAAGTAATTTTTTCCCAAAGTAAAATGATTGTTCCAGCGTAAGAAAGAAAAAAGATGAAGGGTTTATGAAAGTTACAGGTTTGTGGAAGTTGCAGAAAGTTTATGGAAAAAGAATCTTGAAAAAGAAATCTTACATATGTATTACAACCAAGATTGTAATGGATTTATTTAAATTTATTTAAACTAATTATTTAAATATTTATATTTATTTAAATATAAACATTACACTGATACAAAATTAGAATTTGGTTTTCTTTCTCT
The DNA here is from genome assembly GCF_014176215.1 of Rousettus aegyptiacus. Classification (NCBI taxonomy): domain Eukaryota; kingdom Metazoa; phylum Chordata; class Mammalia; order Chiroptera; family Pteropodidae; genus Rousettus; species Rousettus aegyptiacus. The sequence goes on from NW_023416295.1 coordinate 115,584,053, forward strand.
GTTAAAAGGACAGAGTTTTCCTGTATTATTGCTGTGTTTTAATAAGAAATTATAGAAGGAAAACAAAGATTTAGTGTTTTATTAAAATAATTTCTTGTGCTCTCCAGGTCTTTGGATTGCTTAGGTAAACTAAGTCTAAAAAATACAAGAGGTAGAATTTGCTTCCAACCATTTAACTTTCTGTATTTGCCTGTGATGATTAAATTGATAATCAGTATTGTTGTAGCCGCCAGCCCCCGATAGACACATGGACCACCAGATATCAGTGAGTTATAGGAAACACATTCTTTATTCAGCCAGCAGGGTCTGCCAGGGGTACACAGACCCCAAATTAAGGAGCCCTGAAATGTAGAGGTACAGGATTTTTAAGCCCTAAACCCCATTCTTCATTCTGTCTGAACACGAAAGTGTATTTTTCTTCAATTCACTACCTGTCAACTCACCGGTCAGGTGCATAATAAGCAGGGGTACAGAAGCAGAAAGCTTATTGTTAGAATGTTATGTTCCTATGGGTGACAGCCTATGTTCCCATGGGCGATAGCCAAGCAGTAATTTTCCAGCCAGCACAGTATTATTACATAGAGATCTACGATTCTATTTGACCCAGTGTTTTAAAACATTTGATATATTTGACAATTTCAAAATTTAAATAGAATCTTGATCTTAACTTGAAAATATCTTCAGAATTTTTCATAAGGAATTTCTCTCTACAAAAAAGGGAACTTAAACTCATTAGGCCTATTTGATATGCTAGAATCTTTATTTGAGAGGATAAAATTAAGGTCTGAAAAGTGGGTTTAATCCAATTGCTCCTTCTTAATGATAAATATCTACTAGTGATGATTTACATGGATTTTCATTGGGTAAAAGCATTCCCATGTTGAAGGGCTATAGTCACTGCAGTCCCTAAATTACTTCTAGAAAGGATGTTCCAACTTGGAGAACCCCCACAGAGCTCCATAGTGATCAGGGAACCCATTTCACAAGACAAATTCTATGCCAGCTATGTGAAATTCGTCCAATATTACAACATTTCCATTGTGCTTATCATCTTCATTCTTTTGGCTTTATAGAACAAATGAATAAGATAATCTAAACAATTGGCAAAATTAATTGAATCTTTTGATCTGCCGTGGCCTAAAGCTCTTCCCTTATTGTTACTTAACCTTAGATCTACATTCTTTGCTAAACATCAATCATCTCCTTTTGAAATCATCACTGAGAGACCTACTGAAATGTCATAGTTCTCAAATACCTTCAGCTGACTCAGGGACTCCCTTTCAGTTCAGATCTATTATTCAAACTGAACTTAACATTTAATTTGTTATTATAGAAATTTTTGCTATTTTAAATCTTTGTTTTGCATAGCTCAATGTTAAAAAGACACTACTCTGATAATGGTTGTTCAACATTTTGAAATGGTCACTAAGTCCTATGAAACTTCATATGAAAAACCTCAAGAAACTACAGAAGATGTTTGCTTTCTCTTTAAGAAACATGATGGCAAAGCCTTCCTCTGTGCTGGCACTTTAGTGCTCAAATGTGGCCTACAGCTCCTAAGGAAAAAGCAAACTACATTTCCTCTTATATAGGACATAACATACTGGGAATGAGCCTTCCTGGCAACGAGGAACTGGCAATAGCACATCTAAACAATAAGTGACAAATGATGCTTTTAACAGCTGTCGGTGCTGCTTTCTGATAATTGATCAACGATGCTCTCAAGGAAAAATTTTAATCAAAAGGGAGAAAATATAAACAGTAATATAAGTGGAGCCACTTTAAAAAGGAGGCAGAGCTGCAATGCCAGAGGAATTGCCCTGTTCTTCTTATACCTCAAAGCTTAAAATATTAAAAAAACAGGGCAAAAAAACTTTTGGACTGGGCCTAAGCAACCTTATTTCCCAAAGAACTATTTACAAAGATAATAAGAAAACATATTATAACTACTGGACTGATGTCTACTAGGATACTTTATGAAACCACTTTCGGTACACAAGACAGAAAGTACCATATCTCTCTCCCATGACCTGTGCTCCACTTCAGCAGGATGTAACTAGAGCAGTCATCACCCATGTTTCCCAAATAAGAGGAATGTAACTGTATCACATAGAGAACCAAGTAACACTGCTAGCCCTCAAGATTGAGGGATTTATAAAGAAAAGGGTGGATTTGTAGCTGAGCCCTTGTGATTTTAATACCTCTGGCAGCTAGAATTACATAATTTAATTTTTAATTAGGCTATAGGTGTAGGCTTTAACTTTTCAGTTGCTTTGGTTATCATTTAGCTTATAGTTAAAAATTAAGAAAGTATGTTGGTTGTGTTCTGAAGGACTGACTCCTGTAAAGCAAGTTCCAGGAGATATGTTTAAAAGCACACTTTGCTTAAGATAATAAAAAAAAATATATAGCTAGTTAAGCACAAAACAACGATAGCTTAAACAATGGCAGTAGTCACAGGATGCCTAGTTTTTGCTTCTTGCTTTAAAGATAACGTCACTGACGCACAACTATGAGACTTTGCAGAATCTTGGTTCATCAACCTAGCACCCCTTGTTCTCACAATATAATTTTCTGCCGTTGATGTACTGTTTCTTCATGAAGCAGGAAGAAATAACTTTAGGGTCTCGAGGAGAATTTATGAGTTTGTTTTGCAGAAGGAAAGAATGTCTTCAAGGTAGCTAACACCAGCTGCTGATGACCAGGAGTCTGATACAAAAAAGCTAAAGAAACACAGACTTCTCTCTCAGTTTCCTGGAACTCCTCCTCCCTTACTCCCTAGCCACATAAAGACTCCCTACTTTTGCTTTTGGGAGAGGCAGATTTGAGATATTTTGCTCTCCCATCCTCTCTCTTTGGCCAAATTGCATAAACCTTTCTCTATTTTCAAGTACCAGTGCCTCAGTGTTCGGGCTTTTCCTATGCATTGGGCACACGGGAGGTGATTCGGTAACAAGACCAAAGAATGTGTGAACCTGCCTTACTGAAAGGAGACTTTGACCTATTATAAGGGAGTTGAGAAAGACCTCAAAAAAAACACAAGCTTGTAGAACAATCTTTTCCAGTGTGCTGCTGGGAGACGAAGATGTCAATCATCATGGTCTACAACCTGAAAATATGGTCTATTGGAACAGACATCTCCACATGGATTCCCTCCAGCCTTGCTGGAAGAGACTATACCAGGTGTTGCTAACTAATTCCTGCACTGCAAAGTTAGAAGGTATTGACTCATGAATTCATGTTTCTCATTTAAAATGGCTCCCTCACCTACACCTGATTGCCCTAATTGGACATCCCAGTCTTAGAAAGTCTCAGATTAAAGTTATCCAGAGCTGACATCCTCTCAGACAAGTAGCTGACAACATCTGAGGCAGACGGCTTTTCCCAAGATCTGGAATCAGACCAGCAAGGTCAATTCCTGCTATAAATAATCCTTATGTTTACTTCATAGTTGCTGTAATAATTATATTCCTGGGTATGTTAACAATCTTAATACTCTTATGTCAAGCCAGTCACCTTCTCTATGTTATATATTGTATATTTTGATCACCTCATATTATTAGCCTCTGACTATGTAGTACTTCCTGATTTTTGTTGTTTTAACCCTTGTAAATGGGAAAATTTGGCATAAAAATATTATGGCAAGATATTCTCAAACCTTAGCTTTTTCAGGGAACCTGTTTGAATGCTGGATTTGTCACCTTATGCCTATCTCTACCTTTGGTAAAACTGATGATCCCATTGTTATTCCTGGTAGCAATTTCTCTACTGTCCCTAACTTTACTGTTGATTATGCAAAATCCCCTCTGTAAAGCCTCCATGGTAGGAAATAGCCCTATTCAGCATCCGTCTGCTGCTCTGCCACTGAAATTGACATTCTAGTAGTTTCATACACCACCTAATACTTATTAAGAAAAAATTGTAACCTCACATTGCCCTTGTACAAGGAGCTGTTTGGGGCCTATATGCATTTTTTCCTTTGTTGGCCAATCAAGGAAGCCAAATTTGTATACCCTGGTAGAATGAAGTGGTGCTAGTTTTTTATGAAAAGTACACTGTGTACTCCTTTTACCTTGCTGCTTCTGCTAGAATTTTAGCCTTCAGTTATTCAAGTGGAAAACACCTGAATCTCAATAGGGTGATTTAGAGCAACACAGTAAGGTAAAAATTGACGACTAGGAAAGAATAAAGAGCCCCAAGTAGTTTGTTCTCTTTTAGGCAGTGGTAAGGGACAAGAATTTGTTCTTTGAGGACAACATCAGAGATTCACTTTGGTGTCTGCCTTTCAAGTGATGGATAAAATAAGGCTTTGCCATATCCACATTCACCCTCTATTCAATCGTTGGCCCCATCATTAATTATTTCCTTGAGCATATATCTTTGCCCAACACTTTTGCAGGTGCTATAGAGGATAAATGAAAAAGAATGAGACCTGGTCCTATTCACTAAGAAATTTTAATTTATTAGAGAAGATCGAACTATTACTCAACAATTAGGGAACAGTCTGACTTCTCTGGCAGCTGGTCCTAACTTCTCAATTATTTATCCAGAAATATATTTCAACCAGTGACATGGCTTTCAGGCAGATGGGCTTATCATACAATACCAGCAATATTCTAGAACTTAGAAATTCAATTCATCAGATACTTTAGAGCACCTATCTTAGCCTACACATGGTAATAACACTATGTTAAGTTCATGAGAATGGGCAAAAGTGGTAGAGAAATTAAATTGTTTCCATTTCACCTCTGAAAATATGATGATGCATTGAAAAGGGAAGAGTATTTAAAATCTCTTTGCTAAGGAGGTAACATTTAGGTGAAACCATGTTAACACTAAGATGAATTTAAAAATCCAGGCATATTGGGTCTTTCTCCTTATAAATTTGAGCTGCTTACTTTGCTACACATTAGTATTATGTTCATAAGGAATTTGTCCTATTAACCATAACAAATTTCACAACTAGTTGCATAGTAAACAGATTATTATGCCTCTTTGTAAATGTGAGTGTGATTCTGGTACTTCTGTGGATGTAAGTGGAACTTTTTTCCCTAATTCCAGCACTAGTTTATATATATATATATAACAAGTAAATCTATTTGTATGATTTTTAAATGCCATCACTAGAAAGCATGTAAAAAGCATGTATGACTATGGTTTCTACTTATAGCTCCTGATTTTTGCTAGTCTCATTCCTTTTAATTCTTTGCAGATGCAGCTGAATCGTGATCATTCCAAACAAGGGCAAGTAGAATTTTGAGATTACAATGAGAGGCAACCGCTGCTCAGTTAGATAAAATGATGCAAAGTATAACCAGAACCATTAACAGAATAGCTGACTCAACCACTAGGGCCAACTAGAGCCATCAGAGCTAGGCTCCCTAGCTAGAGTAGTCCTTGGCAACAGGGCTGCTTTAGATTATTTGCTTTTAGCCCAAAGAGGAGTTTGTGTCATAGCTAATACTTCTTGCTACACTTGGATAAATGTCACTTTCCGGGTAGAATGAGAAACAATCAAGCTTCTTAAATTCTCAGAGTCCCTTAAGGGGCATTTCCGTTTCTCTGCAAGTGCCACTAACTAGTTAGGATTTAAATTTTCTGAAATTTTCAGCTGGAATTGGGGCTATTTTAATGTCTGAATTGGAAAGTGTTCTATTCATTTTTATTCTAATTTGTCTGGTGTACTTCATTGTCAAACTGTTGATGTTTTGTATAACCAAGTGTCTTAAGTGCCTTGTAAAAACTCATAATGGTTGCATGAAGATCAGAGATGATCAATCAAGACTTCATTTCTAAAGGACTGCTCAGCATAACCAAAATCCTGATGAAAAACAATTCCGAATAAGGACTATGCCCAAGACATATGTCTCCTATCTTTTTGCTCAATTATGACAATTGTCTCTATGACTATGACCCCTGTTCAGACAATACCCCTCTCCCTGACGTAATATACGAGACATAATATACCAGGAATGGGCCTCCTGATAATGTCAGATCAAATGTTCTTGGTAATTTCATACCAAAATATTTGCTCATTGATACTTTCTGGGGAAAGATCTCAATCAAAAAAGGGAGATGTGAATGGAAATTGCCACATTAGAAGTACCATGTCAAAGGAGCTGAAATGGAGCTGAGAGGTCATAAAGAGTCTGCTTTATACTTGTCCTACCTGTGAACTTTTGCACCAGCTATGAGACCACATCCTGAACATTACTTCCTGCTCACCTTGGCAATCAGACATCTATACTCTTCATTTTGAAAAGAGTCAATCGAATTCACCAGCCCGTATCTTTCATTTGCATAGAAGATCTAAAGGAGGTTTGAACTCTTGGATTTTTGTGCTTGCCATAGAGGCACATCCTGAAGCTTGCTTATTTCAGAGTCTCTGGACCTGGACCTGACCAATCCCTTTTGGATTAGTCATCATACTATATTAGACAAACAATTGGAAGTTCCCTTTGTTACAAACTCTGTGGTTTTTACCTTTATAAACCCTATCTTTCTCTGTTCTCTTTGATGTGCAGTTTGTGTTGCTACCTGACTCTGCATCTCCTGGATCTGAATCGTTTAAGACTCCAAATAAATTTCGATTCATTTTATAAATTGAGATATTTTTTGGTAAACATCTTGGACAGGACCAAATATCCGCTAATCGAACATAAAGTTGCTCTGCACATCTTAGTTCTACTGGGTTAGCTTTCTGCTATCTCACAGGTGCCTTTGGATCCGTTTGCTTTTCTTTAATCTTTTTGCTTTCTGTTCTTCATATTTGATGATTTCCATTTTCCTGTCTTCAAATCACTAGCACTTTTTTCTGACTGCTCACATTTGCCTTTCAATCCCTGTAGTAATTTTTTTTTTCCATTTCAATTATTGTACTTTTCAGCTCCAGAATTTCTTTTTGGAATTTTAAAAGATTTTCTTTTATTGATATTTCCATTTTGCTTATACATAATTTTCTTGAATTTCTTTACATCCTACTTTAGTTCTTTGAAATCTTTAAAATTATCGTTTTAAAGTCATTGTCTAGGAGATCTGCCATTATTTGTCTTTTTTTTATTTGTCCTGTGCTTTTTTGTTGCACACTGGATATTTGAATTTAATAATGTGATAACTCTGGAAATAAGATTCCTCTCCTTTCCCAGGGTTTACTGTGTGTGTTTTTGTAGTTGTCATTATTATTTTTATTTTTTTGATGGTTATAGGCTATCTCGGTCCCCAGGGTCAGCCTGTAAACTTAAGGACTTCTCAGGTCTTTTCATGGTCACTTTCTAATTTTCCCCAGGTATGCAGTTGTTTTTTAATGTCTTATTTTTTAATATCTGGCTTCTAAAAATGGGAAAAAGTAAAAAAAAAATAAAGGTTGGGGAGAATGATGGCTGTTTAAATCCCCTGGAAATCACTTCTGGTGGAAATTCTTTGTCTATACCTCTTTAATCAGAAGCAGAGTTAATGAGTAGAACACAGATTTTCAGTGTTCAGTAGACAGGGTCCTTTTTGCTTACTCTTGCAAACTGTGCAAGCTGCTCAAGGAATATATGCACGGTTGCCTGCCATGGGGCTACTGGGTGGAGACAGATAGCTGTGTCTGAGCTAAGAGCTGAAATGGACTGAAATTGACTGTAATTTACAATATGAGACTCTATCCCTGGAAGTTGCAAACCCTCAATAAACTTTCAAGTTCCAAAATGGTTACATCAGAGAGATTCTGCCAGTGCAATTGTTGTCTGGGCGGGGAGACAGATTTCTGGTGTTTTCTAATCTTCCTTTCTCAAATCCTCTATCAGTGGATGGAATACTTTGTGTTGTGTTGTATATTAAATTGGGTTCTTCAGGGAAGCAAAACCAATAGGGTATGTAAATAAAGTGATAGGGATTTATTATGGTGAATTGCCTCATGTGATTATGAAGGCTAGCAAGTTTCAAGTTCTGCATGGTGAGTTGGCATGGTGAGCTGGAGACCCAGTAGAGCCAATAAATGGTGTAGTTCAAAACTGAAGGCCAATAGGCTATAGATTCAGAAAGAGCTAATGTTTCAGTTTGAGTTCAAAGGCACAAAAAAGGCAATGTACCAGTATAAAGACCATCAGGCAGAAATAATTCTTTTTTACTGAGAGGAGAGTCAGACTTTTTGTTCTAGTCAGGTCTTCAATTGGTTATATGAGACCCACCTACATTATGGAGGGCAGTCTGCTTTACGCTACCAATTTAAACAGTAATCTCACCCAAAACACCTGCACAGAAACACCAAATAAGGTTTGACTAAATATTTGGGCATCCCATGGTCCAGTCAAGTTGACACATGTAATTAACCATCATGCTTCTGATACAGAAATTATATCTGGAAATAACTGGATCTTATGAGCCCTTTAAGGATAAAAACCTGGTGGCTGCATCTACTCAGCATGTTACTCAAATACCTGTTGCGTAGGCTGAGTATTCTACCACTCCAGACTGGACAAAAAAGGAACTTTATGATTTTGATGATCATTATATGAAGTTCAATCACTTAAATACTTGACAGTTATATTTATGTAGCTAAACATTTCCTTTAATGGTATTTTATAGGCAAGAGGGAAAAATCTGCAAACATATTTTGGATAATATACAATTTGTCAGAGTCTTAAGATACTGTTCCATTCTCAGAGGCAGGAGTACCTTATGTTAACAGGGAACAGTCACACTTTATACAAGCAGCACTGGGAAGTTTCAAAACGTTCGTGAAAAAGACTTTTTATGAAGATATTCATAATGGATTGATAATTATGTCACAATTTCCCTAGGAAACAGCTTAGTAGATGAGATTGATTCAGAGGCAGCTATTGACATAGTGAAAGTCTTTAAGCTTTGGAGTCTACAGTTGCAGGAGTATGAGACCGTAAAATCAAGAGTGGACAGCATCTCATGTTCTTACCACCTTATTTAACCTATATCCTGTTTAGAAAAAAAGAGCATGTTAATCTTACATAAACATGCTCTTTGAGGCCAAAGCAAATCTGACTGGTTTTCAATGTGAAAATAAAATATAAAAACTGTTCTTGGAGGTATTTTTAAACAGAACCTGTCTCCAATCCTGATGTAACAGATATGTATATGATTATTGATACTCAGTCATTATTTTTTGTATGGTAAATTTCAAAGCACAAACAACACAAAGTGGAACATCACATTCCACACAAAAATATCATGTTTCTCTCCAGATCTTCTTGCCATCCTTGTCGTTATGCAAGCAGCAGATTTTGCAGCGACTAAGTTGGATTCTGTTTCCCTGATGCTGGTGCCATTCTGTTAGAGAAATGTCTTGCAGACAGGCCAAGAGGTGTGACATTATCAGAGCACAGATGACCTCGAAACATTGCTGCCCAGGCTCATGACGCTTTTCCAGCATTCTTTCAATCAGCGTCAGCCTGAAGTTTACATGGCTGGCCATGTGCTCAGGGTTATCCTTATTGAATGGGATGTAGGAGTTCAGCACTGTAATATTTAGAAGTTGGCGAAAGAATTTCTTATACCAAAACTTGTGCTTATACCAAAGCATCTGATCAGCTGAGTCCACTGCTCTCATATTCTCGCTATAATCCACAATGATAAATGGCTTCTTAATTTTCTTTTCATTTCTGTTGCCTACTCCAGTATCATTGTGGAATGTTGACATTTTCACCTCCTTCTTGTCACACCATTTCAATGCCATAAGTTCACCACAGAATCTGGCTGCACTAGTCACCTTCGCAATTCTCTCTCTTTTTTTTTTTTTTTCCAGATCATTTGGCATCTATTTTCTGTTCAAATGAGCTGTCCCAACTGTGTCAGTCCTGTTTTGATGTAATTCTCTGAAAAGTATGGGAGAAGTACGGCAAACTTTGGGGGTAAGGTTAGGACTGTAATCCACTAGTTATCTCGGGGTAAACGCTGCAGCCACAAGTGCCGCCAGCGAATATTCTCAGGGCAAATAGGAAATGGGTTAAAGCTCAAGCACTTCCTTCAGTGCCAGCCCAGGGAACAAAGTCTGGACCTGAGACGAGCACTGTGAATAGAAACATTAATCAAATTTGCTTTGAGGAAAGTTACTTACCTGGAACATGAATCTGAGAGTTTTGTTATGGGAAATTCTGGTTAGTAAATTAAGGTACTGTGACATTAGTCCTTTGGCAATTTATTCTTCTCACTTTTGTCTCTAATCCAGGTCATGAAATCGTATCTTATAATTAGAAGCATATTTAGAGATTAGCTCATTTCTCTGTCCATTCCAACTCAGAATTTAGGGGCTCTTTAGGTCTGGCTGGGCCACACATCTCATGAAGGTAGAGCCATTTTCAAAATGCCGTGAGAACATGTTTTCAAGGATTTTTCTCATTAATCTCAGTCACACATATGTCATTTGTAGAGGTGGTTTCATTCTTTCTTCTACGACATTGGTTTAAAAGTGTAGATGATTCATTTGTTTCATTTACCTCTTCATTTAACAAATATTTGCTGGTGTTTAGACACTGCGGCAGGCATTGGAGATAAAAGATGATCAAAAACAGGCAAGGACCTGGCCTTTATGGAGCTTAAGCTTAGTGATTTTATTAGTAATTTTAATAACAACTTAATTATTATTCAGATCTTTTACATTACATAATTTACCAGCACAAAGAGAAAAATAACAAAAGAAATGAGATAAAAAATCTCCCTTCTGCTATTTTCTATTTTGACTTCCTCGATTTAAAAAGAAATTCATATCAATGTCCTATATCTATCATTTTTAGCTTAGTTTTAATCATGGTGTACGTGGGCTCTTCTTTTTTAAAAAATAAGAGAAATAGAGGGACATATTTCTATGTATACAAATTACAGGATTATATAGGCATTAAAAAAAAACATTGAAACCGTGGACAGGGTTTTAAAATTTACAAATTTAAACTCTACTTGTTATATATTTATGTTAGCCTACTGAATTCTAAAAAGTGGGATCATCTTCAAAATGAGCATAATCTCTCATAATATAGAAGAAATAATTTTTGCCCACTCCTGTGAGAGATCCGTCATTGGTTACTATTCTTCCCTTTGCCAACTATAGACTACTTTCTTCTTGTAAAAATAAGTATAGACTTATTGCAACAAAAGTCTTTGCCATTTTACCTCTCTTGATTTGATTTTCCAAAGGATTATGGATGATGAGGTGGGGCTGATTTTCATGTGACTGTCACGGGAATGTCTCTAATGAAGGTCAAGTAGGATCTAATGAAGAGCAGGAGGTAGTAAAGCAGTTAAATCGAGCCTTGCATTCTTCTTCTGGATTTCAATTATTCTAGGCAGTCTAGTAGATTCCGAATTACCAGCAGCTGCTCACTTGCTCACTTTCTTGTCTTCTGCAGCTGCCTGCAGCTGTTCTCTCTTTCTTATTCCATATCCAGATGCAAACAGCTGTTCTCTCTTTCTTTACAATTGTCAGCAGTGGCTCATGTTGCCCCAAACACATGGACACCTGCAGCAATTGGAATTTTATTTTTCAGTTTTGGGGAAATATTGGACAGATTCAGGTAGGTAGAATGGATGAGGGGAAAGAGGGAATGAGAAGGGATTAGTTGTAGAAGGAGCCTGTGCTGCCAAGCTGGAAGGTGGAGGGAATATTTCTAGTTGTTTTTCGTGGGCTTCACAAGTCAGTGGGAACAGATACCCATACTTCTTCCTTACTATGATATTCACCTTGGAAAGCAGGGCATCATCACTCACATATATACCCAGGGGACTGAGCACAAAGCAAGAAATTATGATGGTGCTTTAAGGGCTTGGTCTTCATTCATTTATTTAATAAATATTATAGACATTTACTATATGTCAATTGTAGACACGGAATAGATGCTAAGTAGAGCATGCACTTACAAACTGATATATTGATAAGTATATGCATACTTAAGTATATACTTATCAGTCTAACTTATTAGTCTAGTCTCTGTTAGTGATATCAAAAGCTAACATTTTAAATGAGATTTTGCTGTTGAATTCAGCCTCCCCTGTTTCCTCCCCTACCCTCCCCCCTCCCCATTGCTGAGATTGGGGACTTTTGGATTATCTTCTTAATCAAGAAATATTCCAGGTTCTCATGCCTGTCTCTTTTCATAGTGACTAGGGAGAGGGAGGTGGAAATGGGGAGAAAGGAAATTCCCATTTATTGAATATTTACTGTGTCCTTGGTATTGTTCACTGTGTTTTATGTAAGTTATCTCATTTCATCACCATTGAAAATTTAGGAACTCAGCCTTACTACTCCCATCTAGCTGATGGGGAAACTGAAGTTGGAAGCATGAGGCTACTTAAGGCCACACAGCCAGGGAATGAGAGAGCCAGCACGGAACACAGACTGTCTCACTCCATAGCACACGCTCTTTTCACAACAGCCCACCTACTTCCTTACATGCTTTCTCCTCTGGTTTTCAGAAAACATTGATGTTACTATTAGAGAGTACTAATAGTGATAATTGGCTTTAATACTGTGATTGCAGAAGTGGACATATAATTGGTCCAAAGTCTTCATTTTCAGTTAGAAATCGGTCCAAACTTTGCTTCACCATTTTAAGCTGCAGGGAAACTGTCATAAAGTGTGAAGGAAAAGATGAGAAACTGAGGGCTCAAAGCTATTCTCACAAAAATAATCTCTACATTTCCAGGCTGTTCACTGTTAATAGTGGGTCTCAAAAGAGTATTTGATCAAAGTATGGGAGGACTTGAAACCCTCATTTCACACTGTTAACTCCATCCATTAGTATCCAAACAATGTTAGTGTTTATCCTTTGGGATATCAAGTGGGAGAAAACTGGCTGAGGCTCTAAGGAAACTTCCTATGGTTCAGGGAGCCATTAGGAAAAAGCTCCTTATTCTCGTAAAAATTTCCCAAATTTTCAGGGCCAGGTTTCTGTGGCTGGCCAAGAGTCGTCAGCCTGTTAGGATCCTGCCAAATTGAGCATCAACAGCTCATTTGGCTTGGAAGAAAAAGAAATGAGAAACAACTGACGTTTGTATACTTGAAATTATGAGCTGTTTCTCTAACAAAGAGACCAAACACTTTCAGCTTGTTTTACAGTAAACATACACATCGAACAATCTGGTTGGTTAGCAGCTGGCTGTGCATATGTAGGGCATATGCGAACACATATGGATGCATAAAACTCACATATGTTCACTTAAAAGGACACTGTCAAGTCATTTTATGACTTTTTTTTTTTTTTTTTGTTCTCTGGGTTTCATTGTTTATAAAATCTTCTTAGAAGCTTAAAAATACAATTCCTTTCCCTACTGATTTTTGTTCTTTTTTTTTTTTTTAAAAAAAAGAAGCATTTTGAATGACACTCAAATAAATGAGACTGGTTCTATTTAATACCAAATCCTACTTAAACATATGCAGCACTCCATACATCATCCAGTTAGAAACAAAGCACTAAGAGGGACACAATTCCTTATGAAGAGAAAAATAACCATCTTTTGCCCTCAGAGTAGACATTCCGGAATTTCATAGTACTAATAAAATTATTTTTTGGTATTCCAGCACTTTTAGATAGTGTTAGATATCACATATAGATATTGGTGACCATGATAAATCCTATTTTTCTATTTTCTAAAATATTTTAGCAATATTATTCTAGCTTCTTTACTAAGCAAAATCCTTTTAAAATACTCTCGTTTTGGTAAAAAAGCTATGAAGAGTCAAATCAAAAAGGCTAAAAAACCTGGAAAGTTGCTAGAAATCACGATCAGTTGGGAAAACAGAAAGCAAAATAATGATGAGTTATCACTTGTATCCATCAGACTGGCAAAAAGCAAAAACACACGTTGCTAGTGGAGATGTGAGGAAAAGTCACTCTTGCTGATTGATGGTGGAAATGGGCTTTTTTGGAAGTAAATCTGGCAATATTTCTTAAAATGAAACATATATACTTCCCCTTCGATCCAGCATTTCCTTCTTGGTAATGTAACCCATAGAAACAGAAGTACTACTGTAAACGATATAGACACAAGATTTCTACAGCAGTATTAATTATTATGGAAAAACAAAAAAATTAAAACCAAGTAAATATCCTTCAAAAGAGACTATTGTCAAATAGATTAAGGTATATATATATATACCATAGAATATTATATAGTCTCCCAAAAGAGTGAATGGAGCAATGCTCGGAAGGATTACCACCAGATATTATTGAGGGAGAAAAGCAGGATATATAGAAGAGTAATTATATGAGCTCATTTTATAAATCATTGATCAAAAAACATATATTTATTTCTTCCTCTATGATTTATAAATACACACATTTGTTTAAGGTTGTGTGATGATGGAAACAAAGATAGAGGTATATATACTAGGTCGTTAAGATGGATTATCTGGAAGGGGTGGGAGGAATTGTGGTGGAAGGTGAGGAAGATAAATGAAAAAGGAAAAGACTAACATAAGAAAAATTTGGTATGAAGGATATAGTCACATTTATGCAAAATTATATGTGTATATACATGCAGAGGAATTTTTGAAATAAGATTTTATTAAAATAAAATATTTTCATCTTCTAGTTGTCAGGTTCTTCACAGAAAAAGATAAAAGAAGATGTGAAAGTTCTGGGAAAAGATAATCATGGAAAAAATATTGAACTTGAGGATTGGCTGATGACCTTTATGAGTCTAGGATTTCCAGTGCTAAGATCAAGAAGAGCAGGTTGCATTCAATCATTTCAGGGTACTGGTGCCACCAAGTGGTGTCTGGAGCAATTGTTGGTGACATTTTCTTAGGACCTCCAATTCTTGGGATGAAGCACACACCTGTATCATAGCACTCATATGAACAAGAACTATGAAAATGGGTAGGGAGCAAATTATCTTTGCCTTAGAATCTGAGCTCCCCTTGGTTTCTCCTATCGGCAAGTTTTCTGCTGTGCTTGACCTTCACTGTCAAGTCCCTTGAGATGTGTTCAATATTTTTTAACTACTCAGACTAATTTTACAATCTGTCTGACCTCTTTAGCTGCCTGATCTCTTACCTTTTTGTGGCCACCATCCTAGCCTGGCTTCTTGTTATTTCTTTCCTAGTGCCATAAGAATGTCTTTGACTCTTCTATACTCAACCTCTCTGTGCTCCCATGCAGCCATAACCCACTTTAATACTAAGTTCCCTGGCATTCTGATCATTTAACAATGCTACTCAAAAGCTTTCAATTGTTTCTCTCTGCTCACCAGCAAACTCTGACCTCTGAGCACAAGCTTTCATAGGGTGACAGTATGTCTTAATTTGCGTGAGATAGTCCTAGGTACTGTTTTTGTACCAGTGTAATTATTGTGACTTCATTCATTCACAGAAGTGCTCTGATTTGGATACCATGCTGTATGGATAACTTAGCTCTGAACCACTTAGCTCTCCTGCCTCTAATATATACCATAAATAAGCTAACAGAAGAACGTATAAAGTTTGTGAAGGATGGAGGAATCAGATCCGAGTAGAGAGGGTATCTTTTCCTTTGGATATTCAAAAGCCAAGTTTAAATTATTTAGGTTTTATTACCTTATTTAAAATGTATTTTATTTTGCCATTTAAGTGATAAATGGAGCTTCTTGTTCAAATTTTAGTAAGAAAATGTACCTTTGTAATTTTTATGTGGCTCTTTTTGTTTTTCACAGATGAGATTAGTCATATTTGGGACCTGGAGAATATAACATTTGTAATTAGTTACCCAGTGTAAAGAGATTTACCTAAGTGATAATATAGAAATTATACAAATTTTGAGGAGGTAGAATCACTTATACCATGAGCTCCTTCAGTATAAAAGGTCATCTTTTATTTATTCAGCCATTAGGACAGTGCATGTGCATAAATGCAGTGGAGTAGAATTTAGAGCAGTCTCTGCCAGGTTTTAGTGTTTTCTATTTCTGCTTACTGAATTTTGGTTGTATTAACAGGTCAAATAATATATGCTATTTAAGGAAATACTTTGTCCCTAGCACACCATCAGTAGGAATGTGCTGTGAGTTTTTCCTTTAGTAAAACAGAATGTGAACCTGGTCACCCATTTTCTGTCACCCAGTCCTTTTCATAACCAGTTAAATGCATTTTCAAGGCAACTATAGTTTGTGTTTTTGAAAAAGATTGTGTGAGAACTGCACCTGTATAGATTTTGAGCTATAACTTCATTAATACCAGGTGCTCTCCAAGTGACTAATTAGTCACTTAATGACGGCATACTTCAGATTATCATGTGCACTTTTTTCTTTTTTTTTAATGGTTTAGACTTGAGCTAATCTAAACAGGAAGTTGGACATCAATTTAAACTACTCTTTAACTAGCTGAGAGTCATTCATTTATCATTATCCATATATCTCCAATGTGTCCATCGGGTCCTGGGCAAACAATGAAGAACCAGCACAACTTCCTGGAAAGAGGTTTTTCCAGCAGACACATCTACGTTCTCACATGCACACACATGCACAGACACACGCACACATAGAGCAACTTTAGCTTGTCATGTTAATGGTTAATGACTAAACTATTCTCTTCACCTTCTTTCCTAATGTAACTTATTCTTTGATACTTTTTCCTGATCACATCATCATCAGAGGCGGAATCAGGCTTTAGACGTGATGGCACATCTGCAGATGTCTGGCACTCTATTATCTATCGGCTTTTCTTTACATATTCCCCCCCCTCTTTTTTTCCCCCTCCAAGAGTGTGTTTAATGGATTGACAAATTTCGATACAAGAGCAAGATGTTAATGCCTCATGTTTGTAAAGATGCTCCAGATTGTGAGTTCTTCCAGGTCAGAGACTATATTTTTTTAATATACAGACTCTGATCTGACTGCCTGGATTTGAATCCCAGCTCTATCACTTATTGGCTTCGTGACCTTGGACAAATAATGCAACCTCTCTGTGCCTCAGATGACTCATTTGTATAGTGGGGCTAATATTTTTAATTATTAACAGTTTTATTGAAATATAATTCAGATACTAGAAAGTTCACCCACTTAAAATGTATAAGTCAGTGTTTTCTAGTGTATTTACAAAGTTGTGCAACCATCCCCACCATCTAATTTTAGAATTTCTTTATCATCCCCTAAAGAAACCTTAATTCAATCAGTAACCATTCTCTATTTCAACTCACAAGTTTTTTAAGGAATAAATGAATTAACATGTGAAAGCACTCAGAATATTATCTGGCACCTAGTAAGCGCTACATATGTGATTGCTAATATTTTTATTAAAGTTATTATTATCAATATCATTGCTATTATCTTTGTACCTTCAGTCAATACAGTGCCTGAGACTTACTAGTTTTCTGCTAAATAAGTGAAACAATGAAATAATGGTAGACACCATTATTTCTCCAACTTCTTAAGTAATGGTGGGAGAAATGCCTTATGCATACTGCAGACATAATCCAAGGCACCATAGAATATGTGTTAGGACACACTACTTTAGTGAAGAAAGAAATTTTAATATGAGCTTTTATCGCAATGGCTGGACATGATCATAACCAAGGAAAATTAGTCCTAAATGCTGACAAATAGACTTGTCACCTAGAGAAAACCATAGACTCTGAGACTCTGTATAATTACCTGCAAAATAAAATTGGATTCACTAAATGCTTTCTAATTTTACTCCTTTTTCTATCATCCTGTGATATTGCCCATTAATAAATGTCGTGAGAATTTTATGGCATCTATCTTGTAACCTAGACACAAAACTATATGACATTCATTTTCTGATCTTATTTGTTACAGTTTTCAGAGTGTCTTGTGCACCCAGAGAGAATGTAAGATGGGTTATTCCTTTCCTATAGGTTTTTCTCTGCCTATAAGATAAAGTCTAAACTCCTTGGAAGAGGATACAAGATGCTCGAGTCTCCTTTTGCCTGTGGAATACCTTTTTCAATTCTCCTGGAGCCATATAATTGATGATAGTGGGGGGATAAACCCAGATCTCAATGACTGCAGGCCTATGGGACTGTTATGTGAGAAGCCCTCTGCTCCCCTGGCCAAGGTAGACCAAGTCTCTCCTGGAGATTTTTAATTTTGGGTAAAGAGAAGAAAAGATTGAAATTAGTGGAAGGGATTGGCTTCAGGTACATAGTTTTGACTTTGTTGCTGACCCATATTGTAGGTTAAAGCACTCTAAGAAGATTGTCTATTTGTTCCTATTACCTGAATTAACTGTCCTGGATTCTTTCAAAGACATTCTTTTTAAATGTTTTCTTTGCTTCTGAAAGTTATCCACATTCTTTCAATAAACTGTAGTCTCCTTTTTTCCTGTTCTCTTTGACTTAAGTTGGCAAAAGTTTGTTTCCCCTGACTGAACAAAACTTCCAAGCAAACAAAACTGACACAAATTCTTTCATGATTTGACCTAAGTCTAGTTTGCCAGATCTCATCTTCCAACTTAGGTTATATGTGTGTATGTGGGCACGTGTGTGTTTGAGTGTATGTGTGTGGCTTAATAACAGTAATACCCTATGCAAGTTTGTAAGAATTAGCCATTATGATTACTATTAGCATTCCAGACATTAATGATAAGTATATATAGAAAAAAAATGCTGAAGCTAAAAGATTGAGAAGGTACAGGGGAGTCAGCTAAATGAGTAGCGAGAACAAGGTTTATTCACTTAAGAAGTCATTATTGAGCACTGTAGTGTGCAAGGCACTGTTCTTCGTCACCCTCTTTCTAGGTGAGGGGAGGCACATATAAGCTATACCTTCAAAGTTATTTGCTTGCTTTTTAAAATTTAAACAAATCTCTGTTGTAAAGTTATGCTAATAAACATTTGCCCCTTTTCGCTAAAATGTGAGAGGAGAGAAAATAATTTAGTTGAATGGAATCTTTTTCTTAGTTATGATATCATTTTAGATTTGTTCCTTTGGCTAGTCCTGTAGGAATCTTCCCACTTCTCAATTTATATTCTGAGTGGAGGCTGCATCATCCTTGTTATGCCATATGAGATGAAGCCCATTAAAGGAACCCTTTTACTTGGAAGCTGCCCTTAACTGTAGCTTCTATGAAGGATCTAACATTTTATGTGAGGCTAGCTCTCTACACAACCCTACAATAACCTCTGTACAATAACCCTGAGAGCCTAAGAATCAGGTATTACTATTATTCTGATTATAAATGCAAAGTGCTGAGACATAAAAAGGATTAAAAAAAACTTGCAAGGTCATATAGCTAGTAGGTGACAGGATTCAGATCTAGACAGAGACACTGCTGGGAGTTCAGTTACCAAAATAAATCCCTACATCTGTTTCTCAAGGGCTGCATCCTCGAGGCAGGAAAGTGAATCCAGGTCTCCCAGTGACTGGGGAAAGGGGATTGCTGTACAACCTCAGTTTACCAGAAAGCCAGTAACTTTGAGTTCGGTTCTGACTTCACAGGACTTCCCAATAGAAACTAGCATAATCTGGTATCTTAAGAGAGACCGACATTGATCGGAAGCCTGCTCTGCACCAGATGTTGTTCCGAGCCTTCTTTTAGACGGCATGTCCTAGAAGGCTCACAACAAGCCTATGGATAAGAATGCTTGCCCATGTTTTACAGATGAGGACGTGAGGCTTGGGGAGTGACATCACTTGCCTGAGGTCACACTGTTGTTAGATGGCTGAGCTGAAACTCAAATCTGGGCCCATCTAACTCTAAAATTTATTTCACCCCTGGTGTTACCCCTATTTTTTAGGCATTTCCAATTTTGGTCTGTCTTTCCAACACTATTAGTGGCAACGTGGTAATTGATGTGTATTTTAATGAGCTGACTGTTCCACAAAGAGTTTCTTGAGCTTTGTTCTCCCTGCAAGATATTAGTGAAGCAAGTGGTAGGAATTCTTGCCAAACTCAAATTAGTGTTACTCCCCTTATGTATTTTTCTTGCACATGGTTGATTAACCATTACAACCATTACATTAGTATTGAATAACCAATGCATTTCTGGTTACAACTGTGGAAAAAAAAACATAAGCAAAAGAATCTAAGCTGAATGCTCAGCAGTCAGCTCAGTGTATCATCATACTGTGGATTTCATTATGGGTTATTTTGCAAGAAAATGGATACTTCCGAAATTCTCAATTAACTTTGGCTTTCTTACTAGAACACAATTGACTGTTTAGTCTACTATTAGCTATTATTAGCCCTGGAAGAATGCCTCAGTCGTATTTCTGTGTTTGTAAGCATCGTGAAGGTCAAGATTCTGGTTGCCAAGCACTTTGAGTTGAGCAGGAGTCCAGTGAATGCTATGGAATGAGTGGTAAGGATCTACTTACTCTGGACTAGGAAACTGGCACTGTTTGAATGCTTCCTTCTTCTTCTTGACCTCCTTTTTCCTCCTTGAATGCTTGATCGCCCCTACCCCTAACCTGCTGTTCTTGTTTGGTCTAGGCTCTGAGAAAGATAACCCCATCACACTAACATTGGTGATTTGTAGAGTTGTTGTTGTTGTTGTTGTTGTTATTATTATTATTATTATTATTATTATTATTTTGAGAAGCATTGGTAATTTCCAAAGGTAAGACTGAGTGTATGTGGTAGAATTTTGCTATCCACAGTGGGCAGGCCTCCTCCAAGGCCTGCCAGACCAGTTTGGGAGCAGGTGAAGGTTGATGCATCAGAGGAGCTTGGACGATGGGAGACAATGCTGTGCTCTGTGTGGAGGTGTTAGCATGGCACTGCTTTGGTTGTGTCTGGGCTCCTGCCTTTATCTTTCCTGCAGCCTCATGGTGATTCTGTACCAGAAGCAGAATCAGAGATCAGAGCACCTGCCACCTGGAGTAGGACCTGTTGTACTCCATTTATTGTCTTTCTCTCAGTGTCACATGAGATTTTTTTTCTCTCTCTTTGTCTCTTTGTGTTTTCACTTTGCACAGTGTCCCTGGTCTGTGGATATAATCACCACACATTGCAAAGGGTTATCAGCGCTGAGAACAATTAGCAATCACACAACATAACTCAAACAGACATTTCATCAGGGCCCTGATGAAAAACCTCTATAATTTCTTAACATTCATCTAGAAGTTGGCAAACGAAGGCCTTTGGGCCACATTCTGGCTAACATCTGCTTTTGCATACATAAGAGCTAAGAAAGGCTTTCACATTTTTAAATAGTTGGACAAAAATTAAAAGGATAATATTTTGCGATATATGAAAATTATATGAAATTCAAATATCAGCATCCATGAATAAAGCTTCATTGGAACACAGTCTTGCTTATTAATTGTCGGTGGCTGCTTTTGTACAATATAATGGCAGCACTTAGCTTCAAGAAAGACATGCAAACCCTAAAATATTTATTATCTCGCCCTTTACAGGAAAAGTTTCCTGAATCCTGATTTAGTCACTAAGAGAGCTGCCAGGAAATCATTGTGAAGCAGATCCATGCCATTTTCCCCTTTAGGCATTAGTTTTCCCAGACAGCTCTACCAGCTTGATTAATTGCATCAGTGGATATTAATATTGGACAGACAATCAAGCTAATATTTGCTTGTGCTACTGAGCTGTCTAGGTTGCCTGGTAATGGTTGTGCCCTGCATGGGAATAATAAAATAGAAATAGAGGGAGATATAACTCCAAGTTAACATTATTAGTTTTATAACGTAATTTTATGCCCTGTATACATTTCAGTAACTGGGTTTAAAAACCATTATGAGTACAGAACAAAGCAAGACAAATATAATTCCTATCCATTTGGAAAATGAAGGCACAGAGAAATTAAACAAACTTCCTAATATCACATAGCTACTGAATGGGAAAGCCAGGTATCCCAACACCTCATCGCATCATGTTGCTTCCTGTTAATGAAACTACCATATGCACAACATTGTGAAGGATACCCTTATGAATTTCAGACTGAGGCTCTTTTTTAAACTCATTTCCCTAGAAAAGCAGTGTAAGGGCATTTAGCTAATTAAATTAGGTCTAATCTGTTCACTTCCTTCATTAGTAGGTAATGAAATTAACAGGATCTTGGGGGAGTTTTTTTCCCTAACTCCACTTAAAGGATGGGATTGTTATTAGATGAAGTTTGGAATTAGGATTGAATGCATCTATGGCCTCCAGACTTTCATCCCCAATCTGTGGATCACAGATGCATACACTAACGTTCTATACAGGGTCTCCCCCCGCCCCCCAAGACAAAACTTTCTTACAATACAGAAAGTGCTTAGGTGGTGATATACCTGTGATCAAGGCTGTCATGTATGTATACTTTGCTACCAGTGGTTTGGCATTGTGAATTAGAGTTCATGGCTTTTGACACTGGAGTTTTCGCTCTTCTAGGTTTTTTTTATAACTATAACCATACCTCCTCGAAGTGATGAGTTTCTACTTTTCTGAAAATGTTGCCCCAACAAAGGGCATGTGTTTGCAAAGTTGCATCCTGAGCAACTACAAAGGAACTGTATTGCTTTAGGGAGCAATGCAAAGCTTATGACTAGTATTTCTTTATATACGAAAAAAAAAAGTGGGACCAGATGTGTGAAATTAAAGAGAATTAAAGGATTAATGCTATACATCCAAAATGTGTATAAATTTAGTGTCAGCATTTCCTTTAATTGATTTCCAGGATTCAGTCTTGGCAGTTCTACTCTATTGATGGTGATTCTACGTGCAATGTACGGATGAACATCTGATTAGTTTATTAAAGCAGAGTGTATTTCTGTTCATTTTAATAGCTAAAATGTTTTCTTTAATTTGTTCTTTGACGTTTGTCCATCTGTCTTTGTTTCTTGAAGCAAATGGTTGAATTGTAATCAGTTTGAAACATAGTGTAGTGAAGTTAGATTTTTCACATCATGGTGGGGCAGGGAGCGGGGAGTGTTTTACCCCTTACAGCTTGAGGAGTATCTATTCATCGGCCACATGCTGTTGTGATAGATAACCTGTGTAAGATTTGTCACTGTATTTCAAATGCTACTTTCTATCTCTGCCCTGATCTCTGTCCAGGGTAACTCATTTATGCTAATAATAATACAACTATTATGTTGATTAGTTGTGCAGAGAGAGAGAGAGAGAGAGAATGAGCAGGGCAAACCTTTATAAAAAATTCTCTTCCCTCTCTTTCTTCTTTCCTTCCTTCCCTCCCTTTTAACTGGTAATAGCTTGTTTGTTCTCCATGTAAAAAAGTACACTAATGTTGTTCATCTACTCTTATACTCACCTGAGAGAAATAATAATTAACTTTGAACATGGAGACAGGTGGCTGAACAGACCTTTTGCAAATCTGGTTAATCAAGTCTAGACTGGAAACGGAACAAAAAGGAATACTCAGTAGTATTAATGTGAGAGGAGAGACCTGCATTGCAGCTGTTCTCAGTAAGCTCATTGAAGATATTTTAAATGAAACAAACTGTTTGCTTTGATGAAACTGTAACACATGATGTAGCATGAAATGAGAGAAGAGTGCAAATCTCTGAAAGTCACACGGTGATGAGATTTTTTTAATTTGTATGCTTCCCTTGGGTGTGATGGCCTCATATTTGGAATGTTTTACATAATTATGAATGTGGAACTGTTTTGTGTATTAAAGTCTGTTGTGGGTTTAGATGGCAAATGTGTACAAATCCGTTCTTTTTTATTTTTTACCAAGATCAGCTTAGATAGTTTCTAGAATCTTCCTTGGGAAAGAAAAAAGTCTGTTAAAGTAGGCAGAGCTCTCTGAAGATGACATGCATAGCATGTGCATAAATACTCTATTTTTTTTTGTGATGTTCTTAATATATCTATGTTTGGAGTGCACAGCAAGGTAGCCTTATAAGGAAAATACAGTTTTATATAAAACTTGTAAAAAGAAGTGACTTTTATTTTTCTAACTCCTGAAGGCATAGTTTATTATTAAAATAGCCCTGTGCTATGTCTTTCTGTCTGCTTCAACTGAAATAAAAAAAAAACAAGGTCCAAAGAATAAGATGTGATGAAAGTATAAACCATGATTAAACAGTTTAGGTAGTGGAAATTTACCTTGAAATTTTTCTGTGGAGAGGGAGTGCCCACGGACAGTTTTCATATTGATTCTACTTCAAAAACATCTCAAGGTCAGATAATTTTGTGAGGCAAATTTTCCATAGAAAACAGAATATTGTTTCCTGGTTTATTGTAAGAAAATATTATCCTTTGAATATTGCGAGGCAGAGAAACTAGTGTTTAGAATTAATATTTTAGCAGGAAAGAAATGAGTCATTCAGTGAAACACCTTTGTCTTTTGAGGGAATAGACACCTCTGTTTGTAACATCCACATGGGATTGTTAAACCTGAGTTTCTACAACGTTAGTCCTATGAAGGAAAAATTAGGGCGTGACCTTATATGTTTGTACGACGAATTCTGGCTCAGTTGCTTCAAATTCCTTCAGGTGGAGCTAATATCATACTTATATTCTAAGGTGGCTGTTAGGAGAGTAACATGTTAATGAATGTAAAACACATATATGAGTGTAAAAAGCTGAGCACAGTATCTGACACTGTCAAATTCTCTATAATGCTAGTTATTTGTATTTGAAATGCAAACAGGAATGACATAATAAAAGGCGTGTGAATAAACTGAAATTTAAAATACAAAATTGTTGAAGAGGGCAGTGGCAGTTGGTTATATATTGCTTTAGGACTACGTTTATCCTTTGAAAGATGTGATCTTATGGGACATTGTTGGTGGCATCCCAAATCAACCCTAGTCCTAGTAATGCATATAAAATGTAACTTGATAAACCTATTGTTGAGCTGTAGTTCCTAAGTGTAGCATCTAGAAGACCTGAGTTGGTAGCTACCACAAGGTATTGCTGATGTCTTAGTCACCTTGCGAGATGCAAATAGTAAAAGAATCTCTTTTAATTATAAGAGGCTACCGAAGACTTCTTTGCTGTGCTATCAGCATAGTTTTGCCCTAAGAGGTATTCTCAGTAAGCAGATGCCTATCAATGAGTGGAGGTACATGTGTGTGCGTGTGTGTGTGTGCATGTGCATGCACGCGCATGCCCGCAGAAGCCCACATTTGCGTTGCAGGAGTGACTTTAAAAAGGAGCAAGAAAATAAACCAGGGATCAGTGAGTACCCTGACACCGCAAAATTTAAGAACAAAAACAGCGGAGACTGGTTTCGGAAACTAGAAAGAGTATCTCAAATGTCTAGTGAAGATTCACATCCCATGATTCACTGGGTTTCAAGAATTCAGCATTAGAATGTTGTGTAGTCCCTTCTCTTCTCTGCCAAGATCACTTCCTTTTCGTCTGCATCCACATGCACTTTCCCTCCCTTTTCTCAGGTTTCAGAAGGGGAGGTGTCCCCTCTGCTGTGCAAAGTCCTGCTCTCCAAGTCAGTCTTCCCACCCCATCAAGGCCAGTGCCCTGTACTTTTATTGTTTCCTCTGTCATCTGTATTTTCAACCTCTTGACTTTTTTTTTTTTACTCTGATGTTGTAACTTGTATACATGCTCAAGCATATCATAAATATTTAAAAAATCTTTTTGTGTCTTTTTAATCTATTTCCTTATCTCTTAAATTTCCTTCTCCACCAAATTCATCCAAAAATCCTGCATGTTTACCTCTACACCTTCAACATCCATTCATTTTTTTAAAAAGCAGTTTACATTTTTATCAAAATGTAAAATTTGATTAACAAATTTTAGTTTAAAGGGCAAAATAGTTTTCTAAGGCTTGTAACAAAAACTAGCCAACTCCCAGGCTCTACCAGTCTTCCAGCCCAGAGGCAATACATTTTTATTTCCTTTATCTTTGTAATTATCATATCTCTATATAACATACTACTCCTTGATTTTTCCACTGTAGGCAATATTACTGACCATTTTTATGAAAGATAAGGATTTCTCTCTTACTAACACCATCCTTCACACATCTACTTCCAAGAACTCCCTTTCCTACACAGTTATATATTAATTTTGGTGGCGCGCGACTGTGACTGTTAATAATCACATGGTTATATTTTCTTTCTGCACATCTTTTTGTATTCCCTGGAGTGAATAATTTTTTTCTTTCTCTCATTTGCTTAGTTTTTTCATGTACTTATTTAACCCATTTTTAGTTGTCGAAATCTGTTCTGCCTGTGTTCAAACACATCAGGAATTCTATCGGTTTCACCATGTGCAGAGTTTTCTCCTGGAGCCTTCTGACCTGCTCAGTTTGGGCGGGTTGCTATCCACACCTGGCACACAGCTGTCCTTCTGGAATTTCTCTTCATTACTCAGGATTTCCTTTGCCTCACCTTTTAGGTGGATTCCCTGTTTCTACACCCTCATTTTGGTAGAATGCTCTCAGTAATTTCTGGAGCATGGGTGCGTGGGGAATGTGTGTAAATATTTGGGTCCTCGAATGTCTAAAAACGTGTGCAGTCTATCATCACAGTTAATTGGTAGAGTGGCTGTATTCTGAGTCTAGAATTCTGAACCAGAAATCACTTTCCCTTCGAACTTTTAAGCCATTCTGACATTGTTCTTCTGTTGTCAAGAAATCCAAAGCCATTCTAATTCTTGACCTTTTGTAGGTGACTTAATTTTGCTTATATTGTCATTTTATTTTATTTTTCTCTCTAGGAACATGTATTTGTCCATAGTGTTCTGAAATTTCAGGATGTGTCTCGATGTGGCTATATTTTTATCTGTTGTATTTTTTTCTGGGCACTCTATGGATGCTTTCAATGTAGAAAATGTTCTTGAATATGTTATTCGATGATTTTCTTTCCTCTGTTTTCTCTATTCTTTCTGAAACTACTATTATTTGGATGTTGAACAACTTTGATTAGTGCTCCAATTTTCTTTCCTCTGTTATCTATCTCTTTATTGTTCGCTCTACTTTACAGAATTTCTGAATATCTTTTAATCTCTTTCTAAGTGTTTCACTTTTGCAAATGTATTTTTATTTTTACATGAACTCTTTCTTATTCTCTGATAGTTTCCTTTATCTATATCTTCTGTTCATATTTCAAGGGTAATACATTGTCTCTCTCTGACTTTATAAGTGGTAGTTTTTTGAACTTTTATCTCCTCGCATAATTGATTATTTGCTGCTTCTTCTGTTTTGTCTTTAATGTTAGAGGTTTTCTTTTGTTATCTGGGGATCCTTGATTGTCTGCTCATGTTTAGAGTAGTAGTACTACAACGCTGATCGAAAGTCCTGAAAGGATCGGGTGCATTCCACATTGTGGAGTGAGGGCTCGATGGTGGAGTGCAGGTTGGGCTGTTTCTTTGTGGAATCCCTCATGTCAGGATGTTAGGTATTTTCTCTTTGGCTGATCAGAGTCTCTGGAGAAGACTCATGATCTCCTGCCCGGAAGATATATCCCAGATGTCAGTTTTCTGGTGGCAGAGTTAGGAAAGAGGGCTGAAGGTTTTAAAATTTGTATGAAATCTTCCTTTATCCCCTTGAATTCAGTGTGACACATCTCCAGTGACTGTATTGGTGTTTTCTAGCACAAAAATATATATATATATTTTTTCACTCTGCTGACTATCAGTTTTCAGTCTTCCATAAAGTAGGGGAGCCTGTCTGTTGGAGAATGGAGGCCATCATGCAGTCTGCCTATATTGTATACACTCAAATAACCTTTGTTTTCTTAACCCTGATTTCACTCAAACTTCCAGTGGCATCAGAATCTGATGCTGCTACTTCCAGAATATTTGAGTGGAGGATGTGGGGTATGAATTGGTTGGCTTTTTAGCTTTCCTCACTGTTGGTTGAGGATTTCTCTTCCTTGAGTTTGTTTAATCATTTACTACCCATCCGCTAGTTTCCCAGTTTCCAATTTTTTTTTCGTTTGTTTGCTATTTCCTTGCCTGTTTGCTTTGCCTTTACAGGTTAATAGCCTTTAAAATCTCTTTACTATTATATTGGTGGATTCGGAAGAGAGTAAGGGTGAATGAATGTTTTCAATGTACTATCTTGAACCAGGGATTCTCACTCAGTTTTTAAGTAATTTTTCCAGCCACACTTCCACACTACTGAAACTGCTCCAGCAAGGAAACAGATGACTACGGCCTCAGCAGAACTTGTTTTATCTGGGACATTTGAAATTTTCTATCATCCTGGAAACCATTCCCCTTTCTAGAATTTGGAACTCTCTGCTCTTGAATCCTTACTTCTCCTCCTTCCTGGTCCCTTCATGGTCTTCTGTCTTGGTTCACCCCTTTATTTTTGTTGTGCCCCAACTATCTTTCCTCTGTCTTTTTTGTTTTTTTTTGACTTTTCTACCTATCTGAGGTCGTCACATTCTGTTTCATGGTTTTAACTATATCTTTGCTATGAGAGATTTGTGAATCTCTATCTCTATTTAGACTTTTCTACTGAGCTCTCATCCTTGGTATCCAACTTTCTTCTGGATGTTTTCACCTCAACTTCAACAAGCCCATAACTAAGCTCACCTTTTCCCAAAATTTACTTCTACCTCAATAAATGATACATCTCCCAGTAACTGGAAATAGAAACTGTGTTTAAAGTTGCATTAAAATAAGTAATCTTAAAATCTGACAACCCTATATCTGAGTTCTGTGTACTTTCTTCACATTTTGTGTGTGTGTATGTGTGTGTGCATACGTGCATACGAGCATGTGCACACATTCCTCCTCTACCTCTCCAGCATTACTGCTTTGGTTTAGTTCTTTAATATCTCTCACCTGCCTTATTCCTATAGTTTCTTAATGATTATTTCAGTCTCTAATCCCTCCTCCAAAATTGCCATCAAAAGAATAAGAGCATAATTCTTTCTAAAAAACAAAATGGGTCATGATTCTCACCAGCTTTAAACTCTGTCGGTTATCCATTTACCATAGATAAAATTAGACATTTTAGTTTTGCCTAAGAGACTCTCTTAGCAGTACAGGTCTTGGTACATTGGCTCATGTGGCTCTCTTTCTTTTTGGAAAGCCCCTGTCCCAACTTGTAGATGCACCTCAGTCATCTTTCGAAATTCAGCTCAGTTGTCTCCTCTTTCAGTTTCCCATCCATACCCCTCATCCAAGGTAGAATTAAATGTCCTGTCCTTTGTGGCTTGTATAGGACAGAGATTGGAGAATGAGCTCTGGAATTATACTTAGGTCTTTATTTTGGTTCTACTACTTATGACCTGTGAGATCTTGGATATATTTCTTCAGTTTCTCTGTGCCTCCGTTTCCTCATCTGTAAAATGTGGTTAGAAATTGTACCTACTAATGGGCTATGTGTTTTAAAGAGAACAACCATGTAAAAGCATTTAAAACAATTCCAGGCACATAAGCACTTACTGAAAGTTACTCATTATTTCTGTCCCCACTGTGTTCTGTATTAACCTTTATTATAACCCCTTTGGTTTTTAAAAGCTTTTTTGAGGACAGGGACCATGTATGAGTCACCTCTGGGTCCTCGGAGAATAGCATTCTTTCTGATTTACCAGACTATTTCAATACACATTTGTGGATGAATGGATATGGGAATAACAGTGGAAAGCATATGTGCCATTTGCAGTGTAGGGAAAAATTTCTGCTTCAATGGAAAACTCTGTTTTGGTTGAAGCATTCCCTTTTGTGTTATCCGATTCTGATTTTATGGAGGCTTGGAGTCTGTTCTTGCTTTTGAGCTATTTCATAATTTTTAAAACTGTAGGTAATTGATAGCATTAAATAATAATTCTTGTTTCTGTAATGCAAATAAATTGAGCATAGTAGAGATTCAACTGACTCCTTTCCCTCACTATGGAAGTAGCTAATATTGTTGCCTCCACTCGCACATTCATTTCAATAGTCTTGATCTATAAATTGTCTTTGGAGTCTTCTTTAAAGTTTTTGTAACTTCTTATTAACCCCTTCATTAGTAATGAGTTAAATGAAATCTTAACACATGTTCATTTGATATCTGTATGAGCATCATAACTTTATCTTTTTAAAAAAAAATCCTTTAGCAGTGCCCAAAACGTGTCTCATTATGATCCTGGATATTTTAAAATATTTCATGAAGTGGTCTGAATGAGACATACTCTAGAGATGATCTGAAAGCATCTTTCCTATGGGGCATCAAGATTATCATTCAAGATTACTGAAACACATTAGTCATTCAGGGCCAAGGTTGAAACCTTTGTCTAGCGGGAGGCCTGACTTCAGGATCTCTGTGCTAAAACCTGCACAACTCTCTGACAACTCATTTCCTCCTCTCATGAGGCAGAGAACAAAGACTTTTTTTTTTTTTAAAGTATGTAAAGAATCATATGGGGCCCTTATGGGGCTCTGGGCATGTGGATTCAGAGATTTGGGAACAGTCTCGAGAATTATGGAAAGAAAGATTTGGCAGAAAAATAAAGAAAGGAAAATTGTACCTTGAAAACTCTTTCAATCTTTATCAAATTATAACTATTACAAAGATCATTTAACCATAAAAGAGTCCACCTTAATTGGATTCACTAACTTCTGGAAAATGACAAAATATAAATTAGAAAAAGCTACTAAAGGAAAGCAGGTCAATTTAGGACTGGCTGCATGGAAAACTCTAATTTGGACTAACTGAAGAAAAGCATCAGCCTGAGTTAGTGGCATACCTTATTTATGGTAAACTTTGAAAAGAAATGTAAGTTTATGAAGGTCAAGTGTTTAAAGTAAGATCTTAACTTGCCTTGCTACAATGAGAAAACCTAAGTCATTTGTAATCAACACATTAATTGTATGCAAATGTATGTGGTTAAATATGCTCAAAAACATCATTTTCCCTTAATTAAATTAAACATTCTGCCCCTTACACTTGATTACATTATTCATTTGCTACACAGAACAAAAAGTAAAACCTTAAATTATCAGCATAAGAATTAGTGAGGTTTTGTCATAACACAGAAATCCAGATGAAGGAGTAATCAAGGAACGAAAAGGAAAAGGATGCTGAATCTCCCATGAGATTTCCTCTATGTTTTGTAAGTTTCTATACATTTCCCTTTTGTTTAAAGATGTAACTACTGCTGCTTATTATTTGAATGTCTGTTAGGTTTAAGGGATTGCTTAGTATCAGTAGGCTTTTATAGGCTGGCCACCAAGTGTATAAAGTCAACATCCATGACAATAATAAGAATGATCACTTGTTTACAAAGGACCAGTCTTGTACCAAGCACTTTATATGTAAATTTTCACGAGAACATCCTTCTTGTGAATGAAGTAAAACATCTTTTCTCTCCCTAATTAATTATTTCTCCTACACTCTTTTCATGACTGGCTCTATTTTTCACATCAGCTAAAATGTCTCCCAAGAGATATCTTCAAAGTAAATTCTTACTATTATTGACATTCTCAACACTCATCATAATTTGTTAAGTACAAACGGTTTCGTTGTTTTATTTACTTTGTGTCTATACCCTGCTGGATTGTAAATTCCACAATTCAGACCATACTTAACCTATTGGCTATTATATACCCAGAATCTAGTGTATAGACACTTAAAAATATTTGTTGACTAGACAAAAGAACTAAGTTCTCTGAGCTGGCAAGATTATTACTTTCAGACTCAGGACTCTGTGAAGACAAAGCCCCTGTTTTTGCGAAGAGCCTTTGGCTTTCACCTCCTTCTCTTTGGAAAGCTTATTCTCTCTTTCTTTTTGCCCTTTTACCTCACGGTCTCTCTGATGAAGACTTCTTGTCTTCCCTGCAAGCTGAGCTGCCTTGTATATTACTGTTTCTGGGGGGAAAAAAGTTGTGAACCTTTCATTCTTGAAAACATTGTGTTATTCCGATGTCAGTGGACACTGTTTTCAGTCTGTTGTCTGTTAGCTTAATTGGAACCTGCTCTCCTCTTGGGAGGGCCGAGTTGTGCAAGGTGACTTCACGATGAACATTGCTAACATGAAAGCACTCAAATGATGTCAAATAGTTAGGAAACTCAGAGAAGGATTTTAGTTGAGAGATAAAAGGGACAAAAAGAGGGATGTTGACAAGTCCGAATGCAGTTTTTGGTTTTGCTACTTTCACATTAGGTTAAAATATTGCAGCAGGTTTAATAAAAGGAAGCACTGGGTTTTGTGCCAAAACAACCAGAAAGTCTAAAAAATATCTCTAATTGTGGCAATGATGAGAAAAAGTTGGTGAGTTGAAAAACAGTTGTTTCTTTGATAAAAGACAATTGTTTTTCAAAATTATACTCTTTCTTTCTTTAGAAATTCCTTAGAAAAAGATTACATTTACTCAATGTTTGTTAGACACAGTTTATGAGATGAGAGACAAAAAGTTGAAGAACTATAAAAATGATTACTTTCATGCTAGCAGAAAAAAAAAATACAGGTAGACAACTAACTTCAATAGAAAATGCTTAAATTAAGTTATGGGTAAAATGCTATAAGAGATGAGGAAGAAAAAGAAATCTATTTAAAAAAAATCTCATGTGAGAGGCATTTTTTGAGTTAAGAATTGAACGGATCTGATTGTATCAACAAAACCGTTGATATGGGGAGAACAATTGAAACAGGTAAGATAACAAGAATAAAAGGATGAAGCTGGTACAATCAGGGAAAGGCGGAAAAGTGTATATTGTTTGGCGTAGATGGTGCACGTTGGGAAGTCTTAGGAATTAAGATTAGAAGGGAAAATTGGAAGACCACTATTAAAGGGCCTTGAATGCTCTGCTAAGGAATTTATATTTTGTTTAGAAAATATGCATAATTGACTAAATCATTTACTATTGGTGATTGACCGAATCTCTAGCCCCTTTTCCCTTCCAGAGGTAGAGGGGTGGGGCTGAAAGTAGCAATCATGCCTCGGCTGTAAAGCAGCCCCCATTCTGAAGCTATTTAGGGTCCTTCTACCCCACTACCAGTCATCACATTAGCACACAAAAGGCGCTATTATCCCTCTTGAGATTCTGAGGGTTAATTTAGAAGCTGTCTGTCAGAAACTGGTGACCAAACGCCAAATTTGTATTTTCTATTATGCTGTTGTAGTCGCCAGCCCCCAAAAGACACATGGACCACCAGAAACCAGTGAGTTATAGGGAACGCACTCTTTATTCAGCCAACTGGGTCTGCCAGGGGTACGCAGACCCCAAATTAAGCAGCCCCGAAATGTAGAGGTATAGGGTTTTTAAGCCCCAAATCCCATTCTTCATTCTGTCTGAACACGAATGTCTATTTTTCTTCTATTCATTACCTGTCGACCCACAGGTTGGGTGTGCAAGCGGGGGTACAAAAGCAGAAAGCTTATTGTTAGAATGTTATGTTCCTATGGGTGGCAGCCTATGTTCCCATGGACATATCCATGTTCCCATGGGCATAGCCAAGCAGTAATTTTCCTGCAAGTAATAAATTTTAGCCATTACAATGCCACAGGTACATGCTGTATGATTTCAATCAACTCTACAGCATTTTTAAAAAAGGCAAAACTATATGGAGACAGTAAAAAAATCAGTGGTTGCCAAGAATTGGAGAGGGAGACGGAAAGAGGGATGAGTTTGTGGAGCACAGGAGATTTTAACTCAATGACACTATTCTGTATGATACTGAGAGGGGTGGCTTGTCATTATATATTGTTAATGATCATGGAAAGTACAACATGAAGAGTGAACCCTAATGTGAACTATGGTCTTCGGTTATTAATAATGTGTTAATATTAACATATCAGTTGTAACAAATGTACCACACTAAAGCAAGATGCCAATAATTTGGTAAACTGTGGCAGGGTCAGGGGAGGGAGTATATAGGAACTCTGTACTTTCTGCTTAATTTTTTTTATAAACCTACAACTGCTCTAAAAATGAATTCTATTAGTTTAAAAATAATAAATAGGAAAGATAGGAGATGATGATTGGTTGGGGGAACAAATCAGTTTAATTTAACAGTCTCGAGTTTGGGATTCTGAGGTATATAAAGACATCAATATGGTGCATAATGGAATTACACAGTTGGGGGCAAAAAGTGACCCGGTTACGAAGGCCAACAAAATGCTGGGTAAATCAGCAACAAGTTGAGAACAGTAACTTATCTTGGTGATGGAGATAGAGGGACCTCCACACTCAGATTACTGCCTGTATCTGGCTCTTGTGAAAGCCATTATAGATCTGGGGCTTGAACCCTAAGTATCGTTGAAAGGAACTAGCCCTCTCCCTTTATTGTCATTCAGCTCTGGCAGAACACACTTCTCTCTCTTTTTTCTTCTGAAGAATAATCTAACATGAACCAAGTTGGCCTTTGTACTTTGAGGAAAAATTTAAAATCGAAGGTTGGAGCAAAATACCCCTGTTTTAGAATGGATGCTCACAGAACTTTGTTCTCTTCTATATATATCTGCCTGCTTGTATCATAGCCTGATATAGTTACCTTCATTTTCTCTGTCTTGAAAAATATCCTAAATGTTTAATTGGGCCCCCGCCCACTAACCTCTTTTCTATATATTTAGGCTCTGTCTCTACTCAGCCAACACAGAGCTCATACCTTGCTGCTTCCACTTTGATAGGACCCAAAGCAGATCTAAAACATCATCGCCAGACTGATGCTGAGACCTGTTTAGCTGACTCCTCAACTTTGAATTGAAACTTTGGATTTTTTAAATTTCACTTTCCGGATAGCTAATACATTTGCATAGTTCAGAGATCAAAAGGAAATAAAAGACTATAACATAAGAAGTCTTGCCTCCAGTCTGTTTCCATTCCTTAACCTTAATTTCTTTGTTTATTTATGTATTTTAAAATTCTATGTTTATTTTTGTAAGCTGCCTAAGATTCTTTTAGAAACATGGTATGATAAAGCTATTACAATTTTCACCATATGTTTTTCTTAATTTCTCATCCAGTATTTTTAATATTTAGTTGGATTTATTAATTCAGTTGGTGTGTGACAGTTTTTATTAGTATCTATTATGTAAGGTACAAGTCTTAGTTACTGAAACATTTGAGAAGAATTTATCTAAAAGCCTCTAGGCAGTTATTATTGAATAAACCCTTGAAGATTCTAACAACATAATTTTGGGATTAAATATCCAGACCCCTCTGCAATTTGGTCTCTGAACCTACTCTAGTGACTAGGCCACCTTGCAGGACTCTGACTCTGTCTACCTGACAGAATGCGTTCCATGCATTGTCCATTTCACTACAAAACTTGTTTATTAGTTTATTTTTCCGACCCCAAGGGAAACAGACCTTGGAACCCCCTGCGTTATGACCCCCCTCCCTCTGCTGACCATGTCTTATAACTCCAACTGTTGGCCATATCCCGTGACTCTAACTGCTGACTAGGAGTCTACCAAAATGACTTACTGGCCTTACCTCACAACCCCACTTGCCAACCACTTGGCCGACCCTTGAAATTCCAGCTGTTTTCTTCAATCAGAAAATTAATGATGAAAGTTTATGGTCCTGTTTTCCTATCAACCCAATTCCTTTGACTTTTGCTTTCAAAAGCCTTACCTTGTTTTTCCCACCTTGTCTTCAGTTCATGCCGAAGGCTACATTCTCTGCTTTGCAAAATATATCAGAATTAAACTCTATTTTCTCAGAGGAGTCCTGTGGAACTTTTGTTTACACCTTACATTTCTGTTGTTTTCTGTTACAATTTACTAAGCTGTAATCTGCATAGATGAATTCCTACATGTTTTCATGGAATTATCGAAGAGTTCAGTTCTAGGTGATACAACATCCTAATCTTAACTGCATGTATGGGGAAAAAAAAACCCTCCCATTTAATTTATATGAGAACAAATTTTCAGATCCCTCAGGAATTCTTAGAAGACAGTAGAACCATATGAGGCCATGTTATCTCAGCTTCCATTTGGTGAGTGCTTCCCTTTCCAGTGAAACTTCAAATAATTGTCTAACATAAATGATTCTATTTTCATACTTCTCATCCCTTTTTTAACCTTTCCATTTGGACTCTCCTCACTCTGTGGCTAACACTGGTCTTCTCTCAAAGATAGCACTAATCTCCATGCTGCCAGAAAACAGTGGGGACTGGAAGTTCTCCTCTTACTAGACAGCACTTGGCAGCTGTCCTGCTCTCTCCTTAAGACACTTTCTTTTTCCCCATATGGGACACCACTTTGTTAGTTTTCCTTTTAACTCACTTTTAAGTGTTTTTCGGTTCTATATACACAGTCCTTGTTAAACCTTAAATATCGATATGCTGTAGGAATTGGGTCAGGGTTCCTATGTTATTCACCCATGCCTTCTCTTTAGGTAATTATATTCAGTACTTTGGCTTTAAATGTCTTCTGTGTAGCAAGGATGCCCAGATTTATATCTCCATCTCTGATATTTCCCCTGAATTCCAGATTATATACTCAACTGTTGTCCTGACATCTCGAGACACTTGGATGTCTAATAGACATCTCAAATCTAAGATGTTCGAAACAGAACTTCTCCCCGAGTTTTCTTCATCTTGGTAGAATCACTACCCACCAAGGTTTTCATCTTGCAATCTGAATGGCCTCCATGTTCCTCCAGTTCTCTCACCCTCAGTGTTTATTTTACCTCTAAAGCTATCTCGAATCCAGTCACTTTTCTTCCTCTGTATGACTATCACCTTAGACTAGCTAGCATCATCTTCTTCCTGGACCACTGCATTATGCTACTTTAAGTGCTTAAAATCTACTGTATTAATCTGTTAGTGCCGCCATGCCAAAGTACTGCAGACTGGGTGACTTAAACAACAGAAATTAATCTTCTTACAATTTTGGAGGTCAGAAGTCTGAGATTAAGCTGTCAGCAGGCCTCTCACTTTGGCTGGTAAGTGACTGTCTTCTTTTCATGTCTTTACATGGTCTTTCATCCCTGTGTGTCTGTGTCCTAATTTCCTCTTCTTATAAAGACATTAATCATATTGGATTAGGGTCTACCTTAATGAACTCATTTTATCTTAATTCTCTCTTTAAAGACCCTATGTCCAAATATAGACACATTTTATTTATCTGTCTACCTATTTTATCTATCTATCTATCATCTATCTATCTATCTATCTATCTATCTATCTATCTATCTATCTATCTATCTATCTATTTTATCAATCATCTATCATCTATTTTTATTATTTTAATATGTTAAGAACACTTAACCTGAGTTCTATTCTCTTAAATTTTAAGTGTACAATACATTATTTTTAAACATAGGTCTAATATTGTAAGATAGATCTCTAAAGCTTATTTATCTTACTTAATGGAAAATTTATGCCTGTTGATAAACAATTCCCCATTTTCTCCTCTCCCCAGTCCCTGGTGACCACCATTCTGGTCTTTGATTTTATGAATTTGACTACTTTTGATACCTCTTATGAGTGAAATAATGCAATACTTGTCTTTTTGTGATATCTCATTGTGGTTTTGATTTGCATTTCCCTCACGATTAGTGACAATAAGCATTTTTTCGTATACCTGGTGGCTATTTGTATGTCTTTGAAAAAATGTCTATTCAAGTCCTTAGCCCATTGTTTAATTGGGTTATTAGTTTTTTTTGTTGAGTTGTATGAGTTCCTTATATATTTTGGATATTAATCCCTTATCGGCTATACAATTTGCAAATATTTTTTTTTTCTGTAGCTTGTCTTTTCACTCTATTGATTGTTTTATTTACTATGCAGAAGCTTTTCAGTTTGATGTAATCCTGCTTGTTTCTTTTTGTTTTTGTTGTCTGTGCTTTTAGGGTCATATTTATGAAATCATTGCCAAGACCAATATTATAAAGCTTTTTTTTCTATATTTTCTTCTAGGAGTTTTATAGTTTCAAATATTACATTTTTATTCTATTTTGAGTTAATTTTTGTATATGGTGTAAGATAAGGGTCCAATTTCATTTTTTTACATACGGATATCCAGTTTTCCAAACATCATTTGTAGAGGAGACAGTGCTTTCCCCATTGTGTTTTCTTGATATCCATGCTGAAGATAATTGACCATATGTGTGTGAATTTATTTCTGGGCTCTCTATTGTATTTTATTGGTCTATATGTCTGTCTTTATTCCACTACCATATTGTTTTGATTACTGTAGCTTCATAATGCATTTTGAAATCAAGAAGTGTGGTGCTTCAAGTTTTGTTCTTCTTTCTCAGGATTATTTTGGCTATTCATTGTAGTCTTATGTAATTCCATATGAATTGGAGAATTGTTTTTTTTCTATTTCTGTGAATTTTTACAGGGATTGCATTGAATATGTAGATTACTTTGCTTAGTATGAACATTTTAACAAGATTAAGTCTTCCAATCCATGAACATAAGATATCTTTCCACATATATTGGCTTGTAGTGTTCTTGTGGTGTCTCTGTCTAGTGTTGGCATAAAAATAATGCTATCTTTACAAAATTAGTTTGGAAGAGGTCCCTACTCTTCAATTTTTTTTTTTTTTTGGAAGAGATTGAGAAACACTGGCATTAATTCTCTTTAAATGTTTAATAGAATTCACCAGTGAAGACTTCTGGTTGTGGGTTCATTATTGGGGAGATTTTTGATTTCTAATTTAATCTCCATGCTAATTATAGATCTGTTTAGGCTTCCTATTTCTTCATAGGTTAGTTTGGTAGATTGTATTTTTCTAGAAATTTATCTATTTCTTCTCGCTTATCCAGTCTAGGTTATAATTGCTCACAGTAGTCTCTTATGATTCTTTTTATTTCTGTGTCATCATTTTTAATGTTTCTTCTTTCATTTCTGATTTTATTTATTCAAATCTGCTCTCTTTTGTCTTAGTCAAGTCAAGAGATTGTCAATTTTGTTTATCTTTTTAAAAACCTAATCTTAGTTTT
Organism: Rousettus aegyptiacus; assembly: GCF_014176215.1. Lineage (NCBI taxonomy): Eukaryota > Metazoa > Chordata > Mammalia > Chiroptera > Pteropodidae > Rousettus > Rousettus aegyptiacus. The sequence goes on from NW_023416295.1 coordinate 115,622,693, forward strand.
GTTGACTTCTTTTGTTGTTGTTTTTTATTTATTTTATAATTCATTTATCTTTGCTTTTTGTTATTTCCTTCCATCTTCTAACTTTGAGTGTGTTTTATTTTTATTTTTCTAGCTTCTTGAGGTTAAAGTTAGATTGTTTGAGATCTTTCTTCTTTTTTAATGTATACATTTATTGCTATGAACTTAACCTCTTAGTCCTGCTTTTGCTACACTCTATACATGTTGTATATTATATTTTCAATTTTGTCTTGAAGTATTTTATGATTTCCTTTTTTATTTCTTCTTTGACCTAATAATTATCAGAAGCGTGTTGTTTAATTTTTTACATTTTTGTGAAGTTTCCAGTTCTTCCTCTGCTGTCGATTTCTAGTTTCATTTTATTGTGGTCAAAGATACTTGATATAATTTTAATCTTATTAAATTTGTCATGACTTGTTTTTGACATAACATACGATCTATCCTGGAGAAAGATCCCTGCGCCCTGGAGAAAAATGTGTATTTGCTCTTGTAGGGTGGAATGTTTTGTATATCTTTTAAGTCTGTTTGGTCTATAGTGTTATTAAAGCCTCTATTCCCTTATTGATCTGTCTGGATGTTCTAGCAAGTATTGAAAGCAAAGTATTGGTCTCCTACTATTATTGTAGTGCTGTCTATTTCTCTATTTAGTTCTGTGTTTACTTTGTATATTTAAGTGCTCTAATGTCCTATGTATATATGTTTATAATTGTTATGTCTTCCTGATGGATTGACTTTTTATCATTATGTAATAATCTTCTTTGTCTCTTGACAGTTTCTGACTTACTGTCTATTTTGCCAGATTAAGGATAGCCATTCTTGCCTCCCTTTGGTTTCCATCTGCATTTGATATCTTTCTTCATCCCTTCAGTTTCAGCCTATGTGTGTCCTTAAACCTAAACTTGTGGAAAGTGAATTGCAAGCTGACAAGGTCCTTGACATCTATGAGGCCAGCCAAGGGTTGCCTTGCCTCAGCAAACCCTCCTGAGAATGGAGAGGTACGAACTGTTTGGGAAACAATGTGGTGTTTCTCCAAGACAGGGAAATACACTTATAGCCGTAAACAGACAGAACGGCAAAAATTCATAATAGAATGTGGGTTAGGTGATTGTGCCAAAGATGATCTTGATCTTATCCTAGCTAGCAATTGTATGCTCCTGTATAAAAGCAGCTTGCAAAAATAAAACTGCGCCACTATTCCATCATCAGTGGATAGCGGTCCTCCTGATCCCACCTTTGTCTTTCTCTTTCTTTTTGGCATCTCCCACTGTTCCCACTCAGGTATCAAGCAGGCTGCACCGGATGTGGCATAAACTGAACTTCATGCAGGCAGCATAAATTTTGATCATGTTTTTTAAATCTGTTCAGCCCCCCCCCCATGTCTTTTGATTGAGGGATTCAATCTATTTACATTTAAAGTTATTATTGATAGGGAAGACTTTACTATTATCATTTTTTAGTTGTTTTCTGTTAGTCCTGTATTTCCTTTGTCTGTCTTTTCCTCTCTTGCTGTATGCCTTTATGTTTTGTTAACTTTTTTGTATTAATATTCATTGATTCCATTCTGGATTTTGGGGTTTTTTTTGGTATGCGTAAGTTGTATAGATATTTATTTTTGTGGTTACCTTGGGGCTTATATATCTTATGGTTGTTACAGTCTAATTTAAGTTGTTAAAATTTAAGTTCAGTCCCATGCAAAAGCTCTCTAATTTGTCCCCCTGCACTTTATGTTATTGCCGTCATACTTTACGCATGTTCATATTATGCATCTTTAAACATGTTTTTAGTTACACTTATTTTAAATATTTTTGTTTTTTGCCTTTTATATTTGACTTTAAAGTGAACCGACCATTATTACAATAATACAGTATTCCGTATTATCAACATATTTACCTTTACCAGTGAACTTCATATTTTCTTATGCTAGCATGTTGCTGTTTACTGTCCTTTCGTTTGAACTTAAAGAACTTTCTTTTGCATTTTTTGTAAGGTAGGTCTAGTGGTTATAAACTTTTGTTTGTCTGAAAAGTCTTTATCACTCCTTCATTTTTGAAGAACAGTTTTCCTGAATATGGTATTTTTGATTGGATGTTTTTTTCTTTCAGCACTTTGAATTTATCATCTCACTCTCTTCTGGACCGTAAGATTTCTGCCAACACATCTGCTGATAGTCTTATGGGGGTTGTACATTACCTGTTACTTTTCTCTTGCTGCTTTCACAGTTTTCTCTTTGTCTTTGACTTTTGAAAATTTGATTATAATGTATTTCATGTGAATTATTTTGGGTTCATCTTATTAAGTAACTTTTGGGCTTCTTGGATCTGCATGTCCATTTCCTTCTTCAGAGCTGTGAAGCTTTCTGCCATTATTTCTTCGAATAAACTTTCTGGTTCTTTCTCTCTCCCTTCTTCTTGTGAGACTTACATAAAACGTGTGGTGTCCCACAAGTCCCTGAAGTTTTCTTCACTTTTTTTCACTCATTTTTTCTTTTTCTCCTCTGACTAAATTATTTCTAATGGCTAGTCTTCTATTTTCCTGATCCTTTCTTCTCCTTTCTTAACATAAACTGTTGCTGAACCCCGCTCATAAATTTTTCTGTTATTGCATTATTCAGTTTCCTAGCTTCTGTTTGGCATTTAAAAAATATTTTCTGTCTTTCTGTTGAAATTCTCACTTTGATCATGCATTGTTCTTTTGACCTCAGTGAGCATCTATATGAGTTATTTAGAGCTCTCTATCAGGTAAATCGTATAACACTTTTTCGTTAGGGTTTGCTTCTGGAGATTTATCTTGTTACTTTGTTTTGATTCTCTATTTTGCCTGATTCTTTATTTTTCTTGACTCTCTGTGTTAGTGCCTGTGCATTAGATAAAGCAGGGATCTCCCCTGGTCTTCACAGACTAGCCTCATGCAGGAGATTACCCCTACCAGTCAACCCAGTGAGAGATTCTGAGAACTTCTACCGACTCTTTCACTTTTCAGGGAGAAGCAGACAGTGGAAGTTTTGTCAGTTTATTCTGTTGTAAGCCAGGAGGGTGACTAATGGCATCTGCTAGCCTAAGCTGTCATTCCTATTTTCCCTCAAACTACTAGATGATGGTTGATGAAAATGTCTGAGTTCTAAGATTGTCAGGGCAGAGGCCAGTCTTCTGGAAAGCCCCTCAGAGAAGTTGGGGTACTCTTCATATGGCTGTATTCTTTCTGTCCTGGGAAAGCTGAGAGCTGGGCTTTTTTATTTGCTAACTCTCTGCTGAGCAAGAAGTAGGGCCTCGTTGTCTGTGAGCCCAAGTTGTCATCTCCATTCTCCCTCAGGCTACTAGGTTTTGGTGGTTCCATCTAAGTTCCAAGACTGGCAGGACTGAGGTCAATCCTCTGGGGAAGGCTTTCGAAATAGTTGGAGCACTAGATAGGCAATTCAACCCCTTCATTCCCCTGGAAGAGCTGGGAGCCAGGAGATCTCTTTCTGACTATATGGCATTGCATCAGGGGAAGGGACTCTAGGAAGAGAAGGTCCTGAATTTCCTTATTGACTTCAATAAATCTGTTGTTATGGTCACCCAGTGTTCAGGAACTTTTCACTCAGTTTCTAGATTTCTCATAAAGAAAATTTGTTCATGAATTGTTTAATTGGAGTGTCTGTGGGCAGAAGGATGGGGTAGAGCCTTTATTCCAACATTTTGCTGATGTCACATTCCAAGGTATTGGAGATTAGTACTTTAACATATGATTTTAAGAGTGGAACACAATTCATTCCATAATACTTGCCTATACTTCCATATCCATTAAATATACTCCATTTTCTCTTCCCTGGCTTACAACGCTCTATACGATCTGACCTAAAGAACTTCCTTTGATCTTACCACAAACTATGTTCCCCAAAACTCTTTATATAGTAGATACATACCAGCCTTTTTAAAATAATTTATGCCAGTAATTTTGTAGAATGTCCTTAATTTAGGTTTTTCGGTACTGAGTCCTGTACCTGATTTGTACCTGAGTCAAATCAGGTACAGGACTCAGTTTAAACGTTACCTTCTTAGAGTTCCACTTAATGTGAAGAAGCTCCCTAAATTACTTTGAGGCACAGGATCTTTTTTTTTCTTCCTGGTGTTTTTGCATATTTACTTGTGTATTTTTTTTTGTTTGCTGTTATTAGCTGGTGGAGTATAATTTCTGTATGAATAGCCTGAACTTTATTTTTCTTTTACAATGCTGTATCCCAGCAAATACAATGATTATAATCTGCCAGTCACTGTGCCAGGCAGTAGCAATGTAATGGTGAATACAAACAGATGTTCTTTGTTATTATTAAAAAATACATTAGATATTGCATCCAGATAACTTGCTATTTAGTTGTTTATTCAATAAATATTTATTGGACACCTACAACAACAGTGAACAACACAGAAAATGCTCCTAATCTCCTGAAGTTTACATTCTAGAAAGAAAACAGGCAATAAAACAAACAAATAAATATGTAATATGATGAGTGGGGAGGATGGACCATCTAGCTCTGCAGATGAAGAAAATTCCAGCGGGGAAAGAAGAAATGGGAAGGCCCTGAGTTGAGAATACACTTGGCAAGTCCCAGGACCAGCAAGGAATCCACTGTGGCTGGAGCAGCACGAGTGAGAGAGAAAGTCAGAGGAAATGAGATCAGTGAGGCAGCCAAGGGCCCATCTTGTGTGGGTTTGGATTTCATTCTAATTGTGATGGGAATCCATTAGAGGGTTCAAAGTGTGGGAGTGACATAATCTTTTACTACACAGAGAATTGCTTTATGAACTATTTCCTCCTCAGAAAGCTCCTTAGGGGATTGGCTAAGAGTCAGTGACTCTCAAGAAACTTGACATTTTTGGCTGATACTTATACATCGGGCCCTGTATCGGTAGCTAGAAATCCTGGAATATGTTTCCAGATTTGCACATTCCTTATTGAGGGGCCTTGGCGAGGCCAATCTTTTTGGCTGAACAATAGCTCTTCATACTCAGATATTCAAGAAAGAATGAAGAGTGAAGAGGAAAGAGCAGGGCACTTACGGGAATGCTGAAACCACAAGCACGAATATGGTATAAATAAATTAGTATGCAGAAAGAGTTTGGGTCCTTTCCATAATAAAAAAAGAGATCTCCCTTGGAATATTATCTGAAGATTTAATGATTAATGTAGGCAAAATTATGGGTCGGTATGACTCTGTAAAGCAAAATAGCCCCTCAGCTTTGTTTTATCCATAGGCACTTCAATGACCTTCGGGTAACTTATTTAAAAATTTTTTGACTTTCTCACATGGTTGGCCTATGAATGAAGCATTTTTCTGAATTAATCATGGTGTTAATGAGTAAGGGAATTCCTGGGAAGGTCAGGGAAGGACACGTTCATGCATGAGTATAAATGAAGAAAGGAACTGGAAGAGAATTTTAGGAGAAACGGTGTATTTCATGCCTGGTTTCTGGAAAGATTATGTATGGATTTTGTATTCTTTTATTTTCTCCCCTCTTTAATTTCCCCTCTCCCCACTTCCACCCCTGATGGATGTTGCTGTTTCCCCTTAAGAAGTGGATCTTTGAAGGTGAGGTGTCCCCTCCCACACGTGTGCCACCTGAGGCCTGGCGCCCCGGGGCCCGGCCGGGCGCCTGGCGCCGACCCCCACCCCGCAACACACTCGGGGAGGCCTGGCGCACACAGGGAATGAACCCAGGACCTTCTGTGTGTAAAGCAGACATGCTAACCACTACACCATGGAGCCACCCCTGGATTTTGTATTCTTAAAGATATATATTTTTATTTGCTATGGATTGAAATTGGGGTGATCCATTCACATGCGATGACAGTGAGAAAAATGCAGCCAGATCTTCTTGTTTCAGGAACTATGGTTTATGTGTTAAGCCACAGGTTTCCTGGAATATCTCAGTTTCTTTTGCCTTCCTACATTAAGAGAGCATTAAGTCTTCCAAGTGCTCAAGGAAAATCTAAATAGGACTCTTGGTGGTTTAAAAAATAACTCAAACCAGACTCTGAGTTCCTTTCTCTTTTCCCTAAGCTTATTTGGGATACATTTTGTTGCTTCTTATAAAGGTGCGAAATGGAAGTTGGGGATTTTCTGATCAATGACCTTATACAATGACTTCCCGTTATTTCATTTTCCCTTGGAAACCAGGGTAGCCATGCAATATGTTCCCACTGTGTGAGGTTGAATAAACCTTCCTAATTTAGAATTAGTCACTTGTGAGATCCTAATTAGCATTATGAGTAAAATGTCTGTTTATTTCTGACCAGTCATGGGACACGCTTGTATTAAATTCATTGTAACATTTTGTTGACTCTTTTGATTTGAGAATCTGGTGTCTGATGTAAGCAGCAGTAAATGTCCCCTCCCTATTCTAGTTTTTTTTTCTTTTCTTTTTTAAATTTGTGTTGGTGGCCTCCAATCATTTCCCTACCTCTTAATCACTGTTACCTCAGAGCCTAATCATGCCTGGCAGCTAATGTGTACCTTGTGAACTGACCAAACAAAGGACTGATTCAAAGAGAACTCATGAAAAAAGCAGGTTGGCATTTAAACTTTAAACTTAAAAAGCAAACAACCAGGCAAATATTCAGCACAAGACTAGAGTATCCAATGAGTCCTAGGCTGGTGATTACAAAGCTCTCTTTTGTATTCTTTATTTTCATGTTGAGTGTTGTAGACTTTAGTGGGCACACATCCCGATTTAGAGAGAGAAAATAAGATTGACCTCTGAGAAATTAACTCATAAAATCTGTAGAAATGGACCAAGAGTATAGTCATGTTTAAATGAATAATTTCAGAAAGATCTAAAATGCAATTAAAATGTGATCTTGGAAGTAGAACTGAATTGTAATAACAGTCTGGTAAATGGATACCTAGTCAATTTTCATGTCTTTGTCTGCTGGTAGACTGTGATCACAGAGGGGATATGGACTGAATAGAGTTTAGAGAAGGCAACCTGGAGGACAAAGAATTTGGTGGCATGACAGCAGTATTCAGGGAGAGGATCTGCCACCACCGAAAACTTAGTTTGCAGGATTTGGCTGTTGGCTCCCTGGGATGATTCTAGACTCATCAGCCTATCAAATCTTGGCAAAGCATTCATTGATGCCTTTAATGAATTTATGCCTTCCCCCTCCCCTCGCTTCCGCAAGAGTGCGTTCAAGTTTCTGTGCTGTTTTCTTATAGGAAGAGGATTTTCTGATCAGCCGCTATCTTGTGCTGGATGGTTTGATAGGTGGATATCTCATGATAAACTAGGAAATTGACATTCTGGCTTCTGTGAGATCATTTAAGGTGAATCCGTCCTAAGAAACAGATCCCTTTAGGAAGGGCTGGCCAAGCTGAGCTTTGGGGGCTGCCAAGCCAAAGACCTGACCCTGAACCCCAACCAGAAGCGGGCCTCTTTTTCTTCTTGCTGTAATTGCTGCAAGTATTAAAGGAGTATATGAACACTGCAGTGAGGCCTAATAAGAATTCACGGCATCTCTAATTCCTCGTGGTTAGAAACTGCATTTTTAATTACTGTACCATTTGCTTCGGTCTCATAAGACTTAACAATAGATTTTGGTGATCTACCCATTTTTTGTGGACACCATATTGCTACTTCATAATGACAATTCCAAGCCATGCTTTATTTTTGAGCTGGAATTAATACTACAAGTAGATATTATTTCAAAATATCCTGCAAAAGAAGAAGAGGGATTATTCTCATACCAAATGCTTTTCATCCAAGTGGGGATATGCAAAAGGTTTTTATGAGCCAGGCTTCATAAGCACACAGGGTATGAAGCATTGACCATTGCTTTCAAATGAAAGCATAAGAATGTTGGTCTTGGGAATGCTGGAATTGGACTAGAGGACAAGGGCCAAAGCTCTGCTCCTGTAAAAAGGGTCATAAAACCCATAAGTGAGCAACCTCAACTCTCCAAAAATAAGAAAAATGGTTTTTCAAAATGAGACATGCTAAAGAGCACCACCAGAACTTTCTCTTCACTCTAATTGTTTAGACCGAAGACCTCATGCACTTATGCACCCACACCTCGGAACAGTCATGAGGAAGAAACGCTTCAGCATCTTTTTTCTCGCTACTGCTACCAATCTTTGAGAAAAATGAATGGAATAGTTATAATGCCATAAAAAAAATCCATACAGTATACAATGATAATGGGAGAATACATAAAATAAAAGAGAATATAATCTTTTCTCTAAAACACATAATTTGGCTTTTAGTACCTACTCCGCTGGCAAATATATTAGGTAACTATATTTTCGAAACCAAATCTTCTTATATTTTTGTTTCTAAAATCTAGTTACCCGATATATTTGTATATATATTGTAAAATTCCCCATAAATGCGAAGATTTTTATCTTGTTTTGTAAACTGCTGTATCTCCAGCACCTAGTGTAGTGCCTTGAATATGGAAGGCACTCACTACATTTGTTGAACGAATTATTGGGTGTATCTTGTAGAGGGAAACATGATCATAATGAAAAAAAAAACCTCTTATCAAGGCTGCTTTCTGATTCAAGTCCAAACGTAGGCCTGATTTGCTTGATGACCTAAAGAAAATGCCATGTTTTATGTCGGGTATCTGATGGTTCTATTCATGCTCTTTCTTCTACTCTGAGTACAAGGGATCTGTCTTTTCCCTGCCAGGGTTCCCACACTGCTATTGAAACCTAGCTCAATAAGACTCCCTCATGAGTTTTCATTGTTAATCAGATATGAATCCTCATCTTGCTCACTGTGTGCATTCACTATGAGTGATAATAATTGACACGATGGCAGCATTAAAAAAACTTCATCTAAATTTATTGAAACTTTCATTCTGCCCTTTCCTTCGATTGTTATTTCTTGTGGTATCCCACTCTCCATCGCCTATCTTTGCTAGTCTGGTCTTTCTTTGGGTCTAAGATTTATTATCGATACTCTCTAACCTCTCCCTGCCCTCAACTTTCCACTGTTAAACATCTGTTCTATGACAGTTTCCTAAGATAAGTTGGAAAACTGACCCGTAATCATAGTATATAACTCAAGAGATAGTCGATGCAAGTGAACAGAATACTGATCTGATCATCATGACACCTCCTTTCTAGAAAGAGCTCTGACACTAACCAGTTTTGTAAACTTGGGCTACTCAATCTTTCTGAGCTGCTTCTCTCATGTATAAAGTAAGGGGGGTTCTTTGAGACTTTCTATAAGTAAGTGTTGTAATATTGGTCCAAGGATATGTCTTTCAAATGTACATTGTGGGGTCACATTTGTTTGGAAATTGCTATATACTTTGTCACCTTCTCAAATATTAACAAGTTAAAGTTCTGACAAGTCTTCAGCTCAGAAACTATTTTTTCTTTACCTGATAGTTTCCTTTTTTTTTTTTTTTTTTTATGGAGGAGGGGTGACATGTTGATAGGTCCCTGGAAGTCCGTGAAAGAATCCCGGGTTGGACTTTCTGGGAATCTTTGCTACAATTGCACATTCCTGCATCTCCGGTGCCAACTGCTGTGGGTATAGAGATAAGAAGGTCAGGATCTTGGTCTTTCAGGCATAAAAAGTAAAATAGGGAAGAGACAAAAATCAATGTTATAAAGGACGGCAATTTTAAACTAAAGTCTTTTTCAAATTATAATGGGCATGAGGATTGAGAAGCAAGTACATCTGCCCAGACTAGAAGCAGTGGTTGAGGAAGGGGGAGGTCCGACAGGGAAAGTGCCATTCGAGCTGAGCACCAAGGGGTGTTTGCAATAATTTGCTAGGTAGATAAGGTGGAAAAAGATATTCCAGGCAGAAGGAATGACATGGCATAGAGGCATAAAACACAAAAGTACATTCTAATCCTGCTGAATACTTCTGTGGTTATGGAGCCAAAGAGTGGAGGCCGCCTAGGGAGAAAGGAGCTGGATAAAGTTTTGGGAGATGAGTAGCGATCTGCTTGTCGTGTGCTCTAAGTGTCATTCTGAGGAGTCTGAAATTTATTAAGCAGGTAACACAAGAGCATCTTTACCTTAGTATATAATCAGAGAAATTACATGATCAATAAGTATTTTACAAAGAGAATTATGGAAAGAAAAAGAGAGAAAATTCTAGAGTACTGAGAGGAAATTCTAGAGTACTAAGTCAAATACAAAGTGAACAGAAACTGGCAGTGAAACTAATTATGACACTACTGAAATGGCTCACGTTAGAGGTGATAAAAGGCTGAATAATGACAGTAGAAGAAAAATGAGATAGAGGAAACAGATTCGAAGGAAATTTAGAGCTCAACGGATACTGGGCTGTGATTGGATATGAGGCAAGGAAGAAGGTGGAATACAAAATGACTCTACAGTATTTAGCTTGGGCAAATATGTGCTTATCACACTTACTGGGATAGAAGTTTAGAGGAGTGAATTGTTTCATATAGATTTTGAATTGGACTGGGGAGTCTATTATGTAGAGTAATTTTCCTGTAAAAACAGATCCATCGATTTTTGTGTTTCAGAGCTCAATAACGATTTAACTAAAGACCTTATTCTTTTTAAGGAGATTCAACGTCTACCAAAAAAACCTATCCAAAATTGAAATTTGGTAGATACTCGATATATGCTTGTCAACAAAACAGCATTTTAATCTATATGCTTCTTTTGATTTTACCTGTAAATGGTAAATAACCATTTCTAGGACTATAAGTCCATCGGTTTTTCATTTAGTCAAAAACTTTCTCTTCTTTAAGCTATGGATAATCCTATGTATACTGATATCTCAGTAGATATTTATAAAATGATTTCCATTTCTAGGAGGAAACAGCACAGACACCAACAATTTTAATGATTATTTATACATTAAGCAATTATTTTTCAACTAATCCTAAATTTGCCTTAACATTAAATGTTATTACTGCTAACACATTAAAAGCATAGTACGTTTATAGTCAAGGAGTGGGACTGTTTCAAAAGCATCTTCGTATGTCAGTAACAATTAGAAAAATATTTCTTTATTCAATTTTTTTTTAATAGTCCATGCTTGCTCGTTGTATAGAACTTAAAGACTTTAAAGAATTACTTTTTTCCAAAACTTTTCAAAGTATAGAATGTTTTTATTTCAGGGGAAAAAAAACCTTCCTTTTAGAGGCAGGATGTGGAGACTAGCATGACTCAAATTGTTTACACAATAGCAGTCCACACCTCCCTAATTAGGTCAAAGGATTTTGCCTTTACCTGAATCAGCTGCCTTCTATTAGCACTAGAAACAAACTGTGCAATCTTTGGTCACTGAACTATGACCACCTTCTCATTCTGAATTTTTTATCCAAGAGACCAGGACTCCAGATACTGAGGAGCTTTGCTAGGCATAACTTATCAAAGAAAGGCATCCGCCTTAAAAACAAACTGAATTATCGAAATGACTAACCATTATAAAATGAACATAATAAGGGCAGTCAGAGAATGACTCCTGAGAATTTTTTTCTTTTACATCATTAAGAAATAAAGATAAAAACTGAATGGGCTCATGATAAGCAGGGCAGCCTCTCCCTCCCCACTTCCCCCAACTGCGCAGCATTTAAGGCAGCTCCATGAAATTGTTTGTGAAATAAATCTAGAAGCTTTGGAAGGCAGGTACACGTAACGGTTATTCCCACTCTTCTGGGGTTAAAGATAGAAGGTTGCTGAGTCTAAGCCTTCAAGGTTGTCATATTCCTAAATGCGTTTTATGGTATCCGAAAGAAATTTTGCATTCTTGAGAAAATGCAATGCAAAAAATGATTTGAGGCACAATGTCCCTTTATCTCAGAGCAAAACAATCTTATTTCTGAAAAGTCAAAATAGAAGGCAGGCAAGTCAGGTTGTGGTTCCTGAAATCTAACAAGTTGGTATCGCTGTGCCGCTCTCTCCACGGTTCAGCGCCACTCCCTTAACTTGATATCTGTTTACTTTAGAGGAGGCAGTTTTTGCGAAAGGAATCATAAATATCCTGGCCCAGAGCCCCAGAAGCCATGACAAGCAAAAGAACATATTTGCCTAGAGATAGCCCTTGTGATATTTAAATGTGTGGGTTAATTTTTTATCCACTTTAATAACTAGATTACCTTTCCACCCGACCCCACTTCTTTGCTCTTTGTTTCTGCTCTGAAACCGTGGGCACAGAAATCTCTGCAGGCACATTACTCCAGAGCATATTGCAGGACAGTCTTATAACGAACGGTTAAATTCACGGCATCTGGATTCCTGATCCTTTCCCGACATGGCAGGTGTGAGTGGCTGTGTAAAATATTCTATGTTTATCTTCAATTTCTTGTTCTGGGTAAGTGTTTTTCTTTTAATTATCAATTTTATGCAAGAAAGGGGATCTTGATATAAATATCATAAATGAGAACAGACTCTGCACTAGAGAAATAGGAGGAGGAAGAAAATGTATTTTTCCATTTACTTGTTTGGTTTGTTTGTTCTTTCTTTGGTTATTTCAGTAATTGAAAATGAGCCAATGACTCAAAAAAGTGCACTTCAGGATCTGTGAGGATAAACATTTCATAAATGTTTTGATATTGTTACCAAACAATAACAGAGGGAAAAAACCCTTAATTAAAGGACAGTTATTCTTAGTTGTATATCATGCGGGACTCCCTAGTTTCAGGACCCTGTGGGAACAATCTGATCTGATTCCATTTGGATGGAACTCAAGCCCCTGAATCTTTACATCTATCTGGGTTTGAAACAGGTGGATGATGGGATGTTGGAGGATAACAACATGAGAAGAGAATTATTTTCAGAGACCCAAAGAATAAACAATGGGTCATAAAAAACTTGAGAGGGAAACAGTAAAGTTATTTAATCATGACAAGATTAAACTAAGCTACTAGGTTCCTATCAGCAATTTGAAATTCGGTTTTGATGTGTCATCACTATACCTTTTAATAGACGGGCTTTGTATTTTAGCAAGTTCTTATGTTTCCCTTAAAAATCGGTTGACATAAGACATAGCAAACTAATTGATAACGAGAATCTAACATTGGAAAATGGAAAAATTAGATATGGAAAGGGAACAAAGGACAGGCCAAGATATTGGAAAACTGATGTTATCATTTTTAGAATAAATGGTGCAATTATAGATTGTTCAAAATTAAATTATTAAATAGTCCAAAGTGCTCAAATAAAAAATTCATTTTGTATACTGTTTTAAAAGTTAGCTTATGTTATATAAGCAGGAGAGAGTTCTGGTTTTGTTTTTTTACCTAGCTACCTTTAGCAAATAGGCAACCGGTATCTAAATGTTGGTAAATTTCTGTTGTGTTAAAATAATGATATACACAAATACAGTCTTATCATATAGAACGACTTTCCTTTCAATGTCAATAGCCTAATTAGTACAGGTAATATATTGGTGAAGTAAGTAAACGTATGAATAAATAAAAAAAAAATAAAGAAGGTTTGTCCTTTGCACTTCCTTTGTTTCCTGGAAAAAAATGGTGTGCGTTTGCAAATATTAAATGAAGATCATGAATATATACTAGCTTTTTAAGTTAGTCCTGATAAATTTCTTTCCTTGAAGATTCAAAATTGGTTAAACATTGAAAATAGAATATAAACAAAAAAATGCCTGTGTACTTTTGTTGATATTGTTTTCAGCTTTTTATGATGGAGAACTTTAGACATTCATAAAGTAGGACAAGGTAATGAACCCCATCATCCAGCCCCAAAAGCTCTCAAACCATGGCCGATCTTTTCTTATCCAGACTCTCATCCACCTTCCCCACCCCATATTATTTTGAAACAAATCCTGAAAATATCATTTCATCCGTAAATATTTTAGTATATATCTCTAAAAGATAAATAATTTCTTTAGAAATGTTACCACGAAGTCATTATCTCACTAAAAACTTAATAAGAATTTCTTGATCAATTATCGAATGTTCATCCAGGGTTTAAATTTCCAATTGCCTCATAACCGTTCCTGTTTGAATCAGAATCCAAATTCATTGTGCTTAGTCGATAAATCTTTTATGTAAGTTTTCATCTTTAGGTTATCTCTCCATCTTTATCTTTTTTTTTCATCCTTGAAATTTTATGTAGTGGCATGTTGTTTAATGACAATTCCCACAGTCTGGATTTTGCTATTTGCATACCCACAGTGTAGTTTAAGATGTTCCTCCATCCTTTGTATTTTCTCTAATATAGTATTCAAACCTGGCAGCTTGATGAGGTTCAGGCTATTACTTTTGACAGATATAGCTGCTTTGGGAGTGATACTGAGTTCTTTCATCAGGAGGCTCATAATGACCAATGACGCTCAAGAACCTAGATCCTGTGTTTACCAAGTGGTTCAAATTGGTGATATTCCATTTCTATTATTTTTCTTTTATTCATTAGCTAGAATGATATCAATGAGAAATTCATCACTTATTGATTGGTTACTGGTGGTACCCAATTTTCATTTTAAAAGTAAGCAAAAATGTTTTTTACTCTTTACTTAAGAGATTTCAAAATTATGAGCTAATTTTCTGGTGTCATGTAACAGTGATAAGCAAGTATTCTTTAAGTATCCTATGAAATAATAAATTTAAGTTCCATCACAGTTCTCATCCTCATTTATGTACAATTTGTTCCATTTTTGGCCAATGAGAACATCTTTGAGTTGGCTCCTGAGTTCTTTTGACATGATCCTAAGAATTTTGATAACTTCCAGGCTCACTTTCTTATTTCCTTCTCCAGACCTGGAATAAGCTGTTTCGCCAAGAAGTCCTGATACCTGTTTTTTTTTTTTTTTTTTTAAAAAAAGACTATAATCATTGTCTTTTTATGATACAGAGTATATATGGCCCATTTAAACAAACCAGAATATGAATATGCTAATAAATGCATGGCTCCCATTTTTATAACATGTCCCAAAGTACCCGAATCAGTAACAATCCTCATCATGAAATTATGAAACAGTTAAAATATTTCTCTGTTGTAAAAATACAGCATAAAACATGAATACATCTGAGGTCAGTGTTTCATTAAATAGCTAACCAGGAATTTGGAATAGATCTGCACTTTAAATGAAATAGTAAGACAATCTAAAAAAGGAGCATGTTATGGGTTCGGGATTATATATTTAAGATTAGAGTCCAAGGTGAGTTGTAGAGATCTGTATTATGCTGTACCTTGACACTGTTACAGCTTTCCTGGAGAGCTCTGATTATTTTTTGGTTATCATTATTTCTTTGTTTTTCTGATAATGAAGATAAATTTTTCTGATGCTAGAGATTTCAGTTAGATATTTCTAACTTCCCTGGGGCAAAGGACTTGTTCTTACCATCAGCATAGTGTTAGGATCTACAATCTCTATATGTGCATCTTGAAGTGGGGTCTTTGGATGAGAGCAACAGTCTTAAAGACCGATGATAACTTCTCAGCCAACAGGTGACATCTTTTCATTCAAAATCTAGACAGCAGGAATCGTCTCTGAGGTTACCAACAGGTGACATCTTTTCATTCAAAATCTAGACAGCAGGAGGAGTCTCTGAGGTTAGGGAACCATTCTTATTTCTACTCTCTCTTAAACCCCCAACTCAGAGTTCTCAGCTGGAATTTTACAATCTTTCCTAGGAAATTAGTACTTTGTCACATTCCTAATGTTTACTTAAGCAAAATTTTAACAGTCCCACTGATGTGGTTTTCTTGTAGATACTTATAGCCTTATGTTTTCAAATGCATTCTTTCTGCTGTAATTTGAAAACTAAGCCTTTGCAAAGTAGGGACAGATGTTGAAATATCTCTAAGATATGCCTATGGTCATTTAAGCTAAACATACCAGTTTCTTTTGTGAGAGAACTTGAGATTCGCCACATAAATATGCAGTGATTTCCATTTGTTAGAATGAACAGTTGAAGAAAAACATGTAAAAGTGAAAATCACTTCTAATCACTCATGCTAGATTGTAATGCAAGTGAATTGAAGGTCCTGTAGATAGGTACAGTACCTATTTCTCTGAGCCTATGTCAAAACAGATGAGCTGCCCACATTATCTTATGTTCTTCTCAGATAGGTCAGGCTTGGGGGTACTGTAGATGCTTGGGGCATCTTAGGAGTCTGGGTAAGGCCTTTGGCCAGTGATTTGGTGGAACCATTGCCAGAGGAAGAGAGCTGTAGAGAGGCCAGCTCTTTCTGAAGGAAAACGAGTGAAGGAACATTACCAAACACAAATGAGGTGAGGTGACCAGGAACCAGGGTGTAAAGTCGAATGTATCAGCAAGTGAAAGAAGCCAATGAGCGAAGCCATTTGAAGAGAGCAGAAGGAAGTCAGAATTTGGAGAGTATCCAGGAACCAGCATTTTGATGTTCATCATTAAGTTTTATGTAGTGCCTGGGTTTCTAGATTAAGATGTTCTGAAAGCAATTAGAAGAATTGAGTAATTATGAGATAGCGGTACATTAAAAAAAAAATACGTCACAATTATATTTCATTCTATCAGTTGATAAAATCCCTCAAGATAAAGTTTTGGCTGTGGCCGATATGTGTGAACATTGTAAATATAGCAGTCCCCGGCCACTGTGCAATCAACATGGAACGATAACGCAGGTGAAAGGCATTGGAGGGCAGTGGCTGAGAGCTCAGGCTGAACCTCAGCTCCTTCATCACTAGCTGCATGACCTTGGGGAAATCAGTTAGCCTGTCTGCTTTAGTGTTTCTTATCTGTAAAACTGGAGATAGTAGTGGTATCTACCCAAGAAGTATTTCTTTTTTTAATTTTACATTTATTGGGGTGACATTGGTTAATAAAATCATATAAATTTCAAGTGCATAATTCAATAATATGTCATATGTGTATTGCATTGTGTGTTTACCATGCAAAGTTAAAATGTTCTCCATCTTTAAATAATTAAACCCTCTACCCCTCCCTATCTCCCTTCCCTCTGGTAACCGCTAAACTGTTGTCTCTGTGTCCATGAGTCTCTGCTTGTTTGTCATATTTGTTTGTTGCTTTCAGTTTTATATCCCACATATGAGTAAAATCATATGGTTATTCTGAAGATTAAATGATTTAATTTGTATAAAGAACTCAAAATAGAGCTAAATAAATGTTTAAGAAGTGGATATTTCAGCCAAAATTATATGGGCATTTTTATGAGACAAATATATGAAACCACTATGCATAGCGATGAATAAATTTCATTGTTGAATTTTGAAACAGAAGAGGAAATAAGATTGCAATAATTAAGATAAGGCAGAAATTCTTTTATCATAAATTAAGGGAATGGAAAGAAATTTTTTAAATAAGCGGATTCAAATCCCAAATTCACTCCACATTGCCTTGTGGCCTGGAACATGTTCCTTGACTTTTCAGAGCCCTAGTCTCTGCATTGTGAAGTGGGGATGATAATTTTACTTCGCAGGATTAATTGTGAAGATTCACTAAGGTACTTTATGAAATCCTATAACCAAGGATTTATATACAATCATAGTTCAATTAATGCTATTTTTTCCAATTCTAACCATCATTTTTTTTTTTTTTTACTTTAAAAGTGTTGATATCTGGTGTGATAGTATTCTGTACACAATAAGATTTTAAAATTTAAATATAATTTTAGCCATACTCTGACTCTCCTCTGGCCTCATGGGGCAAGAAATCTGTGGGGCTAGGTGAATACGCTTACCCTGAGCCCGCCTCCACTTCGGATACCTGGGACCACAAAATTCCTTGCCCAAATGACCCCAAACCTGCTTCTACCGTCTGCACAGGACTTTTTCCAGAGTGACCTAGGGGGAGCTCTTTGCCAGGAATGGGAGCACGTTGTGCACAGAGCTGGTTTGCAGGCTGCGGTATCCATACACATTCTGTTATGTCCCTCAGAGTTCCAGACAGAGTCGGAAGTGAGGGATGAGGGCCGGGGTTGGCTCTCCCCAGGCTACCCGCTTCTGGTAGCAGACTCTGAGAATTCTAAATCAAACCTTGTCTTATAGGTCATTAAGTGTGTATATTCATCAAGGTAGGAAAATAGAACATATTTGTATGAGTTTATTACCTTAATTTATAACTTTTCAATGCAGAGACCCATGGTCTTATTTATATTCTTGCCCCAGGCTCTGCAAATGTATGTATAGGTCTGCAGGCGTTACTTTATGGAGGTAGTACTTTTGAAACAAAGTGATAAAACATTCCTTAATGTGCATCAATTTATGATTCAGAAACATTAGGAAGTGAACAAATGCTGAACATTCATCTCTCTTTACATAGTTTAAAGTTATGTGAATTTTAGTGATTTTATACTTTAGCACAGTAAAGAAAACCTAAAGCACATTTATCCAGCCAGGCCCTATTTGTGTGAGAAGGAAATGTGATCCATTTCTTTCCCTTAAATTCAGAGCTATTTAAAATTAGAATTAGCAGCAGTTGTGCTGGGTGCTTAGCTTACTTAAGAGGTTTAGAAGATGCCTATGAATGCAACCATAGGGACACTTTGCTCTGTAGTTAACATGCATTAATATAATAAATATCATTCATTTGGGGAAGATAGAAAATCCAAAATATCATCATTTTGCTGAAATAGGAAACCATAATATCAGAGCCAGCTAAGAATTGAAGTGTTTCGTTTACTCCAGTGGTTGAAAGCATCGGAAAATCAGATACTGTGTGAAGGCTGGGAAGCCATCTAAGTAAATCAGAGCTGTATTAGGCCATGACTGTAGAGAGAATGCACAGCAAACTTCCCTCCAAAGGGAGATCTGAGAATTAATACAATCACTGTTGTTAGAGAGTGAGGCAAAGCACACACCCTACTTTCAACTAATAAAATATCATAATAAGTCTCATCTCATTAAATGATGCATCAGGAAAAACAAGTCCTAAAAAAAACATTGTTGAATCTGTGAAATGGACTGTTACCCTGAAGCCTTAGAAGACAAGCTCACACTCCTGGAAACAACACTCTAGCATCTTGAGAAAAGTATTAGGAAATTGGTATCTACAATGCTAAGTCAGAAAATAACCTCTCATGAAATGGTGGCTGGAAGCCATGAGAGAAGATAAAGTTAACTTTAAAACCGTAGAATGAGATGAAAAATGAAATGAATAAAATAAAGAAGTACTTCAAGTAAACCAGGAACACAATGATAGAATTAAAATCCACTCTAGAAATCATATTAAATGGAAGCAATGATGTAGAATCTTAAAGCGAGACATTGTCCCAGAGGAAAATCAAAAAAGAGATAAATGATGTGTAAGAAGATGATAGAGAGAATAGAAAATGGAAATCCAAAACGATTTGTAGTCCCAAAGAAGACAAAATAAATGGAACGAAAACAGTGATCCAATTAACATAGAAAATTCTCACAATGATTTCACAGTCTGCATTATCTTACTGCAATGCAATTAAACCAGACTTTTAAATACATGTTTAATAAAAGAAGAAACTTGAAAATTGACAACAGTAGTACTGTTTGAGACTGTTAGGGCCTCCTGTATTCATGGCCTCTAGTGTTCTGGGGTTATTGTAAAAACAAATCTTGTAGTTATTTAAGTTATCCATTTGGACATTTTCTTATTCTTTTGGAACCTCCCAGGAGCAGTGTGGGAAGGTTTCCCTTAAGTTTGTCTAAAGAGCCTCTATTTTGGACCAATAATGACATAGCTCACAGTACACGCTTCTTCTTAGCATTGCACTGAGCACTTTATTCCATTTTCAACACTCCTCGAAAACACTTTGATAAACACCAAAATCAAAAGGCAGAATAAAGAGAGAGGGAGTAAGGATGACTGGAGGATACTTCATAAGAGAAGAGGACAAATCGGCTTGTTCTATACCATTTATTTGTGTCCTGGATGGTGCTTCACATTTTCTTCCTGGCTTGCATTAGTCTGCTTGGGCTGCCATAACAAAATACCATAGACTTGGTGCCTTAAACAACAGAAATTAATTTTCTCACAGTTCTGGAGGCTGGAAGTCCAAGATGAAGATGCTAGCTAATTTGGTTTCTGGCGAGGCCTCTCCTCCTGGCTTGAAAACAGCTGCCCTCCTGCTGTGTCCTCCCATGGTTTTTCCTCCCTGCACGTGTCCATAGAAAAGGAAAGATGTCTCTCTTTTCCTCTTGTTGCAAGGTCACCAATCATATCAGCGTAGGATCCCACCCTTATGAGCTCATTTAACTTTAATTACCTGCGAAAAGCCCCTACCTCAAAAGACAGTCACACTGGGAGTTAGAGCTTCAACATGTGAACTTAAGGGGGATGTAATTCAGTCCTAGCACACTCATAAGCAAATATTGAAACTACCTCTTTTCTTAGAACGCAGAGTCTGACCAACTGCATCCTCGTCCCATAAAAAGAAAAATGTCCCTCGAGAGATGAGTGACAACCACAATGACTCACTGGGAAGTGAGGGCGGGGTGGAAGTAGGCCTAGTAGTTTCTGTGGTGTCCACCCACTGTGGGCTGACCTGGGGACTCATCATATCAACACATTTCCTTTTATAACCTTATCAGCAAAAAGTAGGACAGAACTAGATACTTATCTCTTAATTTATACTCCCAATTATTTAAAACAATAGAAAAAGATTAGGGAACAAACCCTTAAAGCCAAACTGGAAAAGGGCTCAAAAAACCATTATGATGGCCAATCTTATAACAATTGGGATAAAATAGGTTAGTATCAATCATGACTCTACAATAATTGTTCTTGACAGAAACTCAATTTACTTTTAAAGTAAATCATTCAACAAATTTATGAATGATTTACTGTTATTGAGGCTCTCTGATCCTTACATATGAATTTCTTCAATAGGTGAGGATGATAAATTTTAAACATTTGTTTCTTTTTGTTTTTAAGATGAAGTTTGAAGGCAAGATAGAGATAGGGATGGAAATGATAGTTTGGCTAACTTTGAAATCCCTAAGAAAATTTGTCTAATTATGAATATTGAAGTTGGCAAAATATTCTTGACCTCTGAAATAACTGAATATTCTTTCTTCTTCTTTCATAAAAGACTTTAAATGTTTAGAGAGGTATTAGGTTCACAGCAGAATTGAGAAGGAGGTACAGAGATTTCCTGTATATCCTTGGTCACCACATATGCATAGCTTCCCCCATTATCAATATGACTCACCAGAGTGGTACACTTGTTATAATTGATGAACCTACATTGATACATCATAATCACCCAAGGACCACATTTTACATTACTGTTAATTCTTGATGGTGTAATTTCTATAGATTTAGAGAAATGTATAATTACATTAATGTGTATCATCACTATAGTATCGTACAGAATATTTTCACTGCCCTAAAAATTCTCCATGCTCTGCCTATTAATTTTATACCCCTTCCATCAATCCCTGATCTTTTAACTGACTCCGTAGTTTTGCATTTTGCAGAATGTCATATAGTTGGAATCAAACCATATGTAGCAATTTCAAATTAGCTTCTTTAACTTAGCAATATGTATATAAGGTTCCTCATATCCTTTCATGTCTTGATAACTCATTTCTTTTTAGCCCTGAATACTATTTTCTTGTCTGGATGTACCACAGTTTTTTTAATCCATCCACCTACTGAAGGACATCTAGGTTGCTTCCAAGTTTTAGCAATTATGAATAAAGCTGCTCTAAAAGTCCCAGTGCAAGTTTGTGTCTGGATGTTAGTTCTCAACTCTTCTGGGTAAATACCAAAGAGGGGCGTTGCTGGATCATATGCTAAGAGTACATTTAGTTTCTGAGTCACTGCCAAACTGTCATCCAAGGTGGCTGTATCATTTTGCATCCAAACAGCAATGAACGAGAGTTCTTGTTGCCTCACATCCTTACCAGCATCTTGGGTTGTCAGTGTTCCAGATTTTGGCCGTTCTAATAGGCGAGTAGTGGTTTCTCATTGTTATTTGGATACTCCTTCTTTTAGGTGTTAATATTACAGATAACTTTCAGTGGTTGAGACCAAAAGCTATTCTAGGGGAAAATATGGTTGATTTAATAAGATTTCTGAATGATTAGATGTCTAAAAATATTGTGAAGGTGAACTAAAAAGTCACACAGTAACCAACAAAAAATAAATGTTTAAATAATATCATACTCTTAGTCTTCAAGAGTTCTTAAAGTTTATTTTCATAGTTTCACCAATAAGTATCAGATAAGGATGATAATCATAATATTTATTTAGATAATTAATTTTTTTCAGTTAAAGTTAAAAGTCAAAGTGACTATTAAGATAATGTAAACCTTCTTGTGAAAGAAGAAAAAGAAAGAAAATATTAGTGAACCAACCAAATAAACAAAATAAAATCCAGCTGCTATTAAAATTACAGAGTCTCATTGTCATTTGACATAAATTCCTACAGACTTATTTATTAACAAAGAACTGTTAAAATGAGTATATATATTCATCTGCAAATGAAATTAGAATGAGTTGAAATGGAGGGAAGAAATGAGTTTTTTTCAGGCTCTAAAGCTGTTATTTTCAGAGGTTTGTATTTTACAGTGTGTGCATGTGCTCACCTGTTAAGATAATTAAATCGTATAGGTCAGTTGTTTTAATAAAGGGCTTTGGTTTTCCATTGCGTTTTGTAGGAGTAGAAGCAAGATTGGGTGGTGCTGGGTTTTCACAACATGAGTGTTAGCTCTCAGGGAGTTTCTTTATCTGAAATGAAGGGTTTGAATCAGGATGATTTTTGAAATCTTTTAGAGAATACAGATTCTCTAGTTATTCAGCTACTCATGGCACTCGCAGTTCCCTAACAAAGCCATTAACTCTACTTCCATGGCAAACTTAACGAGAAGCCGTTAAAAGTGAAACTGTTGTTTTGGGATTCCAGACATATGACTCAAGCAGGCATGAAAGCAATGATGCTACAAGGTCACTGGACTCAGGCATTTCTCTGTCAGGGCCCTATAAACCAGAATAGTTTAGAAAGTCCTCCAAGGCCTGCTGTGTTAGGTATGTTACTATGCTTATTCTCAACATCTCTATCTAATAATAGATCTTTGATTTTTTTTTTAAGGCCGCAAAATATATATCTTTCAAAAAAAAAAAAACAACTAAAGGACAAGGGTTTTCCTTACACAAAAGTAAAATGTGTTTCACATTTTATGTGTTGGCCTTGGTCCAAATTAAATAATCTGGAAAAGTCATTAAAGGAATTTAAGACTTTAAGTACTGTTCCTCATTGTTCTTCTTCTCTGGGTAAGCTTTACTACCTAAAAGAGTTTTAAAAGAGTTTATTTTGGTACAAAAAGTGTTATAAATCTATGTTGTTTAACTGCAAATTTTGTCGAATATTCTGCATTTTCCCTGTCTATCGTAACTTTTTGCTTCTTGAATCTCAAAGGAATGTTTTGTAATTAGTCAGTTATTCACTGTCTTTTGGTCTAAGCAGCTGCTCAGAGACAAACTCAGGGGACTAATAAGGATATTTTGTCTTTAAACTGTTGTGACTTATATTTTGTATAAGCAAAAAGACATTTATAACTGAAGTGTGGAAAATCATCTTTCCCCCACCCCATAGTGGAGATGATTTTTATCCTAGACCTATGAATAGACTATAGATGGAAAACATTCTCATCAAACCAATTACAAGGAAACATTGTAGCGATTATCTTCATCTGAATATGCCTCGTTTATGTCTTTTAGGTCATAATGGTGTAATTAATGATAAACCATTGTAACCAGATAGCTAGAGGTGTATGAATTTAGAGAGTTGCAGTTTGTCTTAGTTGTACTCTAATATATATATTTTTTCTTCCTGCAGCTATGTGGTATCGCGATCCTAGCAGTAGCAATTTGGATACGAGTAAGCAAAGATGGTCAAGAGGTAAATAAATAAATAAATATATGCTTCTCTGCTCCCAGAATAGTTTTATTCCTCTTATAATGATCAAAGCAATGACAACAACAACAATAATGTTTATATAATATTTTCCTTAACTGCCTCATGTAATTATTTGCATTGATACGTGATTTTGTAACTTAATTCAATTTGATTAATCAAAACTGCTCACTCTGTATGCCTGGTACTGTGGTAGGTATGCATCGATCCTTCTGGAGAATGGAGAAGGTATTTCAAAAATAGGAAGATTGCAATGAAAGGCGAGGTGGGAAGGGGCCAAAGTGGGAACTAGCTTCCATCCTTATTTGTTAAAGGCCAACCTGAAGTGTGGGTGGTGGATATAGACCACCTTTCCACTCCACCAAGAACGATTTTGTAGTATAAGTTATTGACAATAATTTGGCTGATTCCAAGGTGGGGTGGTGGTTCAAAGGGGAAGAAGGTGAGAAGTTCACTTGGAGAAGAATTTAAATGTGCTTCAAAGGCAATAGAGTACAAAGATAGTTGGTAATTACCTGTGCCAACTGAGGGTAACTCCTTATAACAGTGAGAGGCCAGTCACCCTGGTATAACTCAGCAGTTGGCTGGGGACGTCCAGCTTCTTGCTCTCCAGATAGGATTAGCGTGACTCTCTTCTCCCTGCCACACACATGCCAGGCCCTGTGGCAAAGCTCTTACTAAAATTTCTGCAGGTCTGAAGAAAATTTAGTTCATATGGTTAATTCCGGCTCCAGCCTTCGGATTCCACATGCACTGTTTCTTTTCCATACCACGGTATCGCAAATGTAAAAAGAGCATGTGTGTGTTGGGAGGGAAACGGGTGAGGGTGTGGGAGGGCTGTTCTATTAGTTTTACCCAACATCATGCCTCTCACCATTTCCTGATTCCCCTGCTTCCACTCCTCTCTCTCCTTCTCAGTGGCACTCCAGCTTTCAAATTACTGTTCTTACCTCATGCAGGGCAGTTTTCTTGTTCTTTGTTGTTTACGCTCTTGCCACTACTCTGGTAGGGCCTTATCAAGGCAGTTTCTTAAAAAGTTTCTCTCTCTAAGAGGAATATGGATTCTTATTTGATAGTAATTATTATTAAGCTGGCAATTAAAGCGATACATTTTTTATGAAAACTTATTATACCATGGTTCAGATAAATGCCTTTGGATATAACCTAGTTAAAAAAAAGATTAAAAGTACATTAACATTTGTTCTGATTCCTTTACTAAAATAGATAGCTTTTCTTAACCTCCTTCTTCCCTCCCTCTTTCTTTCTTCTTCTTCTTCCCTCCCTCTCATTTTTCCTTCCTCCCTCCTTCCCCCTTTCTCCTTTTTTCTGTCTTTTTTTTTCCCCACTTTTTTTTCTTTCATTAGAAAATCCAGAGAATTACTGTGGGAATTAAGTGCTTTATTATTCTATGTATCACCATGTTGAAGGAATTGGGTGGGGGACAGGTGTGGCAACTAGTCTATAACATCCCAGTCCATGAGAAATTCATTTATTGTTTTATACTGATAAATGTAACAGCGACTTCCTCATGGCCTTGGGCTCTGGGATTTGAGCCTGTTAAGAGTGTCTGAAGATGTGCAGAATCTCTGTCATTTGGAAACTGATGTCTCCTTTTGGGAATCGGATTAAACACAGAGATTAACAGCCATCTATTTAAGGGGTGCTTTGGCCTTTTTAAGATATGAGTGCAGCCTGATTTTATTTTATTTATTTGATTATGTTATTCTATTTTTATTTCTAGTTGATATGGAAACATTTTCTTTTCCCACAGTGCTTCTGGTAAACAACTTTTGTATTTAATCTGTTAAGAAATTACACAGATTGAATGAATTAAAGGAGAGCTGTTGTCCTTGAGAGGGTGTTACTTCACTTCTAGGGATAAGAATGAATTAATAGAGCTAGACGGCATCTTCCGTTACATTTTGACTCTTGTGCTCTGTCAGTCTGTAACCCCGAACAAAAGTCAGTATCTGCCAGGACAACATTAACCAGCTTAATTTATGTGGATTTGGCTCACTTTATGTTGATCTGTAATCAGTGACAGACCTCACTGATTTGAGAACCCAGACCTCAAAGAACTGAATTTTACTAGTGGAAAACCGAGGTAGCAATTTTAGAAGGTGAAACATGAAACACAGGAAAGAAGGGTGTCAGGGAGGTCTTTGTACACATCGTTTAGCGTATCTCTTTGTATCAAAGTGTCTCCTAGAGATGCTCTGTTCTCCCTCAGTATAAACTCAGCAATGTTGTTGTAGCTGCCAGCCTCCGAAAGACACACAGACCACCAGAGCTCAGTGAGTTATAGGAAACACACCCTTTATTCAGCCAGCTGGGTCTGTCAGGGGTACACAGACCCCAAATTAAGCAGCCCCGAAATGTAGAGGTACAGGGTCTTTAAGCCCAAATCCCATTCTTCATTCTGTCTAAATACAAAGGTCTATTTTTTTCCTATTCATTACCTGTCGACCCACAGGTCGGTTGTGCAAGCGGGGGAACAGAAGAAGAGAGCTTATTGTTAGAATGTTAGGTGACAGCCTATGTTCCCATGGGCATAGCCAAGCAGTAATTTCCAGTAAGCGTCATTTTTTCAGCCACCACAATGTGAGGCAAAGCACGTGGACAGCTTTCCTTGCCCCCTGGAGATCCCTTAGAATCTGAAGAGGACCCTGAGCCTTCTTCTTCCAGGTTCAGCCATTTCTCTTCCGTTAGAAAATCTCCCCTTGTTTTAAGACACACTTAGACACTGTTCATCCGGGGAACTTTTAACACTCTGCTGTCCCTTTCCTGGAGCAAACGCCTGAACTAGATTTCTACTTCTTTCCTAAAAATAGCCACTTAATGGGCTGGACTTGGAAGAATGACCCGTAGGCAGCCAGCACACTACTTTGTGGCCATCTTAGGCTGTAAGTCACCTGCCCAGATCAGTCTCATAAAAGTGTTTCATTACTTGCTGAATCAGTGTTGGCTGCATCATCCAGGTCTCACTTGTAGATATTTGAAATATTATTTCTCGGCCTGGGCTATTTAAGCAAAGTTCTGATAACTCAGTGAGGCTTCAATCCTCTCAAATGCCTTAGGATTTGCCTGCACCAGCCAAAACATTCTAGTAGAGCAGTTAGTTGATGATGAGTGGGTAGAGATGGTTTCCTAATGCTGGTTTTTTGTTTTCTGATTTTTTGTCATTTTCTATTTTGACCCCGATGCCATACCTGTTTATTAACAAAACTGATTTCTTAGCTCCACAAATGAAGAAACAACAATCAAACACAAAACATAAAAAATGAACAAAAAGTCTTTAGGACATATTTAAATGGAAAGGTTTCTAAATATGTAAATTGGAACATTATCTGTAAGCACAGACTCTTAGAGACAAAGGAGGCCTTAGATCTCACAGAGGCTGACCCAGTTCTCTTTAAAAATGGGAAACTGGGGCCCAGCAGAGTTAGTTGACTGGTTCAGAGTTAAGAACTTAGTTATATATTAGGACCCTGACTAGAATATATATTTTTGTTTTAATGCTTTGACAACTTCAGCACATTCCTTCCTATAGATTGTTGAATAAAGGTTTCCTCTAGGCTATGAGTTGGTTTAAAAAGTCTTTTAAAATGTACAAATGTACAAATAATTCATAGTAGTGTCTTTTGTTTTTAATTTTCTGTTAAGGGAGCTGACCAAAATGCTGTGTAGAAGATTCTAAGAGGCAGAATCACTGAGTTAGTCTAAGAGCTGGTGCTCTATCTAGAAATAGCCCAGTAGATAGAGGTTATACAAGAAAGATGGGCTACATGGACCACTCATGTATGACACAGGTGCAAGGTTTCACTTTTTATTTATGATTTACTTCTGGACATATCTAGAGGATTGAGGTTTGGCTTTATGAAGGTGATTAAGAAGTGTACGTATGTGGGGAAGAAGCGTCGAATTATGCAGGTTGGATAGCCCAATCCACTACATAGGACCCCAGGATTTTTTCTTCAGTATCCCACTACTTAACAGTCGGGTAAAATAAAGAGTTTCTGGAAGACTCTATGGACTGCACCTCCTGAGAACAAGGAAATAGAATTGATATGGAATATCAAGCACTATATTTTTTATTTTAGTTTAAATTTTTTGTTTGTTTTGGCAAATGTGTAGATCTGCGAAATTACTATTATAATCAATATAAAAAGCATTTTATTAACCATAAAAAGTGTCCTGCATTCAGTTCTTCCTCTCTCCTACCTAGCTCAAAGTCAAGAGCTGCTCTGATTTCTATTACCATTGCTTAGATTTACCTATTCTTCATCATCACATAAATGGAATCTGGAATCATACAGTAATCACTCTTTTGAATACAGCTTATTTAATTCAAAATAGTGTTTTTGAGATTCATTCATATTGTTGGGTCTCTCAGTAGTTTGAGGAACTTGGGCTTTATAGTTTAATTAATTGCCATAAAAATACATGCTTTACAATGCTACTCTTATGTATAAAACAAAAAATATGCAAACCAAAGAGCACATCATGGATGAAAGTACCTCTTCTACTAAATTTAAAATAATTGCTGTTTTAAAAGGCTATTGTATTGCTTCCATTCAATATCCAATACATTATCTTAGAAAAAAATAAAGTTGGAAACATTCAGACACATAACACATCAAAAGAATGTAAGCTCCTTGAGAGCAGGGATTTTTGCCTGGAACAGGGCCTGGCACATAGTAGGTACCCAATGAATTTTTGTTAGATAAAAAACATCAAAGAAAGAAATTTTCTGATTTCTCCTTTCTGTGTTCAGATTCTCAGCAGTGAGGGCTTTAGCACTAATGCCTACATTGCCGTGGATATCTTGATTGCTGTGGGTGCTACCATCATGATTTTGGGTTTCCTGGGATGCTGTGGTGCCATCAAGGAAAGCCGCTGCATGCTTTTATTGGTGAGTGCTCCAGACAAATACCAACACTCAAC
Organism: Rousettus aegyptiacus; assembly: GCF_014176215.1. NCBI lineage: Eukaryota > Metazoa > Chordata > Mammalia > Chiroptera > Pteropodidae > Rousettus > Rousettus aegyptiacus. The sequence continues at coordinate 115,651,428 of NW_023416295.1, forward strand.
CTTCAGACTTCCCAGGATTATCTCCCATCCTCACCGTCTGTCAAAAGGACTTGCCAAGATTAATAGAATCCTAACTTCTGTTTAGAGGGTTTTATTGTGGAAACAAATGTTTAGCCTAGATTAGAGGAAACCCCAAGAGAAGACCAATTTTAGTCTTCGTTTATTTATTATTGCTGAGTACCTGCTACATGCCAGGTACTGTGGTAAGTGGTGCACAGATAGTAAGACAATTAGAACCCATTAGGGAAGATGGACAAGTAAAAAATTAGCTACAGTGAGAATGGTCCAAGAAGAAAAGAGAGGATTTAGGAGAAAACTTTTGAGCCAGAAGCAGAAGTTAATAAGGTGTCTGTATGTTGAGCTTTCTAGGGGAAACATCTTGGCCTTTTGGGGGAACGGCAGGCCTCAGGTATGGCTAAAGAGTGGCAGAAGCTATTTTTGGGAGATGCGTCTGAGTGCAGACTGTGGGAAAGTCATATTCCACGCTGAAAAAAAAAAATCGTAAGGGAGTGAGATAATTGTATCTGTCACCAAGAAAGCTTCAAGGAGGATAGATTGGGTTGGGACAACCCACAGACTTCGCTTTTAAATTATACAGTAGAAAATAATAAATGGATATAGAAAAAAATGTTAGAAAAAATCATTAAGTTTATCAGAGCTCACCTAAACTGTGTCTCTCCTAAACTAAGTATTGTGTGGGTCCTCTGAAAATTTTTTTTAACTACTTCTCTATTATGAGAGAAGGTAGAGACAGAGTTTTAACGAGACTCTAATAGCATCCATAGTGGTTTCCTTTTTGATTAATAAGCCTCATTTGCAATTTGAGAAATTTCATTACTTGAAGAAGTTGTTTTAAATAATTTGTGGGCTGTCTTCTCCAAAATTATGATTCAATGGATCTGAGGCAGGTTTTACAAATCTACATTTATAACAAGCCCCAGGTGATTCTGATAGTGGTAGAAACATTTTTCAGTCAGTTCTGAAATTTGTTTTGAAGTTAGTGTTTGATAAAGAAAAGAGAAAAGTAATAGTCAAATAAGTTTATCTAAGTTTTTAAACTTTCCCCCATTTAACATCATATCGATGCCTACAATCCTATGAACAAATTTTGGTTTTAACCACTTTGTATGGTCAGTCTTTGGAGAAAATGTTTCTGAGTAGTAACGGTCTCAAAATTTGCTTCTTGTGGCAAAGGGTGAAATAAATAAAGCGCATAATAACTTCAAACTGTAACATGATTTGGACTGCAGAAAGAAGTGCTGTGCTGAAGTGTCTCAAGATGTTACTGGGAATAACATGTATTTCTTTTCCTTTTTTTTCAGTTTTTCATAGCCTTGTCTTTGATCCTGCTCCTGCAAGTGGCAGCGGGTATCCTAGGGGCTGCTTTAATATCTGAGGTGTGTACACATATGATGTTTGAAAATTTTAGAAAGGTTTGAAAAATTAAAATATTACCTTGTGGCATGAATAATTTAACAATATTTTTTTAATTTTCAGTCTGAGAACTTTCTGAATGAGACTCTCTATCAAAACGTAGAGCTTTTGAGTGGAACAGATAGTACCGCAAAAGCATTCCAGAAAGCCTTGACAGAGTTTCAAAAACAGGTAAATAGAATTTGACGTCATTTGTGGAGCTGGAGGTAGTTCTTCTGTGTTTACTTAATTTTTAACATGTGGCTTCCTTAAATGTTAAAAAATGTCTCTATTTTGCAGATTTCTACAGATTATTCTGTCACCATATAATAAGAAAAATCCAAGAATATTTTTAAGTTTTTTCTAAAGCAGTTTAGGAGGACAGAAATTAAGAAGATAAATTTATGACAGATTAAGCCTCAATTGGGCCAAATCAATAATTGTTTTAATATTTACTGTTTAGAAGGATAGTGTGTTTGGGTCGTTTGGAGAAACTCTCCCTCACTCTCTCCCTCATGTCCCCCCTCATAAAAACAACTATAGCTGTCATTCATTACTACTTACTATGTACCAGGTTTTACATTTAGTAGCTCATTTAATTCTCATAACTACTCATTGTGGTGGATAGAGTAATTATCCTCAATATTCCTATTTGACAGATGAAGAGATTAGGGCTTAGAGAGTTTTAACAGTTAACAAGTCATGGGGGTGGACTAGTTAATTCTTTTTAAACAATAATTTTAAAAAATTTCAATTATAGTTGGCACACAATATTATATTAGTTTTAAGAGTACAACATAGTTATCAGACATTTATATAACTTACCAAGTGATCACCCTGTTAAGTGTAGTACCCATCTGATACCACACATAAGTATTACAACATTATTGACTATATCCCTTATGCTATACTCTACCCCATGACAATTTTGTAACTACCAATTTGTATTTTTTAATCTCTTCCTCTTTTTAACCCACCTCCCAACCCCCTCCCATTTGGCAACCCTCAAAATGTTCTGTGTATCTATGAGTTTATTTTCATTTTGTTTATTTTACTCTTTAGATTCCACATGTAAGTAAATCATATGGCATTTGTCTTTCTTTGTCACTTACTCCATTTAGCATCATACGCTCTAGGTCTATCCATGTTATTGCAAACGGCAAGAGATCATTCTTTACAAAAAATTTTTTATGGCTAAGTAATATTCTATTGTAACATGCACCACATCTTTTTCAACCATTCATCCATTGATGGACACTCAGGTTGCTTTCATATCTTGGCTATTGTTAATAATTCTACAATGAGCATTTGGATGCACATGTCCCTTTAAAGCAATGCTTTGCATTTCCTCAGATGAATACCCAGAAGGGATAATTGGGTCCTTCTTCATCTCTTGCTATAGCTTTTGTTTTAGAAGCTATTTTGTCTAGTATAAATATTGCTACTCCAGATTTTTTTCATTTCGTTTTCCATTTTTTATGAGATATCTTTTTCTATTCCTTTACTTTCCGTCTGTGTGTGTCTTTCTATCTGAAGTGAGTCTCTTATAGACAGCATATGTAAGAGTCTTGTTTTATTATTCATTCAGCCAACTTTTCTTTTGATGAAGCATTTAATTCTTTTTCATTTGAAGTAATAGTTCTTTTTAATCATTACACTAACCCCACAATTTGTTAGTTTATTTGTTTGTTTGTTAAGGCTACATTGCTATCTTTAGGGTAAAGATAACAAAACAAAAACAACAATAACAGCTATCACATATTGAATGTTTTCTATAAGCCAGCCACTAGTCTAAGCACGTCATATCTTCACATGGCTTTACTCATTTTTGTCTTTACAATAAATTGATCAATTTATACTATTATTAGCAACTATTATTATCTATATTTTACAGATGAAGAAACTATGACATAGAGAGGTTTGAGTAGCATGGACAATGTGATCACCCATCCAGTGCACTGTATCTTGCAGCATCCTCACATTGCAATGCGTCTGAGCCTGGAAAACTACCTGGTCTTGATTCCATTTTCTTCAGCAACATTTTTTACCTCTCTGCACAGAGTTTTCTTCATAATAGAGCAAATAGGGCAAGATGAAAGATAATTACTTCTCTCTTTTATCTAATAATATGTGCTATATACACTGAGTCATTGGGCTTATCGCTTCCTGGTTTTTCTTTCCCAAACATGACCACAAATTTCCTTAGTGTTTCCCCATGTTTCAGTTTGTTCTGGCTGAGAACAATAACCTTTCTGACATTATTCTAAGAGTTTTATCTCTTATTTGTACCCCTTTCCCTCTTGTACTGATGTCCATGTAAAATCGAACTTCAAAAGAGGCCCACTAAACTTCTTCTTTGGCCTTTAAGAGGTCTCTCACTCCTTTCCTCCTAACCTCCAGAATTGACCAAAGATCATTAGATGGAAATTTCATTTTTAAAACCTCTCATCTCTTTTGAGCAAGATTTCTTTAAAGAGATCTTGACTCTCCCATGAACTTTCGGAAACTTCTTTCTTAAAGTCTAGGATACATGGATCTGAGTCTGCCTCTCTTGTCATTAAAATCTAGAAGATGAGTTTTTCATTTTTTTCCAAAGTTCCTTAGACTTTTGCATCTGCAATCTATTTTTCTTTGATTAACATTAAGACCAAAAAGTAAGATACCTTTATTTTTGCTTCTACATTCAGAGACATGAGTGAGGTGACTTACATGATATTTTAGTATAAAAAAAATCTTAATAATGGTTTCAGAAGAATATGATTTAATGTACTAATAATGTTTTATCTTCTTTAGTGACTGCTTTTTCTATTTTTCATCAAATAGTTTAAATGCTGTGGTTTGGTCAATGGACCTTCTGACTGGGGAGATAATTTTCAATCCCAGTCCGAGTCATGCGAATGTTCAGATACATCAGATTCTTCTTGTATACTGTATGAAGGAAATTACGTTTACAAAGAGGTAAGAACAAATCAAATTTGGCATAGTACGTGGTTCTGTTAAATTTTTTTCACTATGCAAGTCTTTACAAAAAACTAAAATTGCAATTATAATAGGAATCATGATATAAAATTCCCAGGAATTTCCTGAATAAAAAAAAAATTCTTATTTAAAGATAAAAGCAGATATAAAAAGGTGAAAGTATTTCATTTCTTCTATGAGTCTACCATCTTTTAGATTCAGATCTAATAGATCAAAGTAACATTCTACTGCAAGTGGAGGCAAAGTACAAACTAACACAGAAAAGTTCATTTTGTCTTCTTTTTAGTGACTTTAATTGTTATTTTCACTTTTTTCTTTAACTTGAGTTCTAGAAAACTGCATTTTCACTTTAATTTTAGAAGTAAACTTTCTTTTTCTAATCAAATGTTTCTTTTCTCAAGTAATTATATAGGTATAAGAACTTGGCCTTGAGAGCTTTCAGTTTTGGATGTTAAGCATACTTACTAATTTGTCTAATTACTGCTCCAATTTAAAAGTTGCCTCAGACATGTAAAGTCAATTGAAAAAGCTGAGTTTATCTTTTATCTATTGTAGATGTCATATTTATGTCACTTGTGGATGTCAATATGTGAATGTCATATTTCTTATTATTGCTTAATTTATTAAATATTTATTGACCACCTCTTGTGTGCCAAGCCTTCTACCAGCTCTTCTGCACTCATGGAGCTAATGCTTAAACAGGGAAGAGAGAAAGATTATTAGGCAACCTCAATTCAACGAACTATTGATATTTCTTGGATTGGAGCAGGCACGAGATGTTAAAGGGCCCCTTCTAACTCAGTCTTTGAGAGTCGAAGTATGGTTTCCTAGAGAGCATGAAATCTGTCTCTTATGTAATTTATATAAGAATTTGTCCTTTCTTCCTGGAAGAAATGTGTACAAAAATGACAACTGATATTAATGATATTAATGTATCACTTATTTGCTGTTATTCTTCAGTGCCTACTATGTGTTAGATAGACCCTTGCTAGAATCAGATATTTTTTGGATCCTCTAGGAGATTGTAGCCTATTGGGAGAGAGATACATAACAGCTATTACAATTCAATGAACTAATTTCTGTAATACTGAAAGATTATTTTCAATCTAGCGTTGGCTTAGTGATGGCTACAGAGGGTAATTATATACTGGGAAATGGAAAGTATCTCAAGAAAAACTTCTCTCCTACTATCACATCCCTTTTACAATAGTACCACAATTAAGGAGACTCTTCTGAAGGAAAATTACTGTTATTATATTTAAACTAACACATGGGGGAGAAGTAATCTATCAGAGCACGTCTTTTCAGAGTCCAAGTAATATCAGTAAAACAATTTTATTCTTAATTTTTATATTCCTCCCCATTCTCTCTCCACCACCACCAATTTTTAACGACATAATATCCACACAAAAGAGGGAAATGAATATGGAATAAACAAATGTAGCTTCCACTTAGGATAATGAGGAAATTAGTTAATTCAATGGCCGATTGTTACCTATCTCCCATTAAAGATTTAAGTCAAAGATGTTTTTCCTCTGGATAGGTTTTGAAAAACCCTAGCATTATCCTTAAAAATAATAGACATTCCCTGTAAAGTCACGTAATTCAGCTGAATATAGGCTGATAGCTGCACTAGTTTCCCAAAAGGAAGGACATAAATTCATAAAATACTTCCATCTGCTTTGTGTTATTTGTAAGATGTGTGGAAAAATAAGAAATCTGAAATGGACATAATTTGTTTCTTCCCCCCACCCTTCTCCTTTGCCAAGATAACCTGGTCATCTAGAGGGGAAAGGGGGAGAAAACTCAAGCATAACAAATGTGACTCAGTAGATATGATCATTAATTTCCCAGTTAATCCTAAATGACATAATAATTCCTTCTAATGTTTATCACTTTGGATCATATGAGACTGTAGAAACTCATTGCATTCAGGAATAAAGAGAAAAAGACTGTCAATAATGAAAGTAAGTACATAATAGTGGACATAATAATTTTTTTTTCTCTTTAAGGTAAAAATAAACCTAATAATTATTAGTAAAAACTTTTTTAAAACTTTGTTTTAAAAATGAAAATTTGTGCTATAATTAGCCGAAACCCCAACCAGGGAACTCTCTGCTGCAGATTACAAACCTAAAAAATACACGGTCAAGGTGATAAAAGCTGTAAAATGAATAATTTTATGTTAGAATAAAAGTATTATTTATAAATAAAGATCTCTAGATTCAGTAATGATGAAGTTTAAACAAAATTTTGCCCCTCAAATGCTTCTTAATGTATGAAAAACCACAATTATAAACTTTTGGAGGGGGGTGGAATGTGAAGTGGCGAAAATAACCCAATTTCTTTTTTTTCCTTTTATTTTTATTTTTTCATAAATACATTTTTTTTAATAATTAAGTTTATTGGAATAACATTGGTTAATACAATTATATAATTTTCAGGTGTACATTATAATTTGACATCTGTATACTCTATTGTGTGTGTTACCACCCGAAGTACAGTTTCCTTCAGCTACCATATGTTTGATCTCCTTTACCCTGTCTACCTCCCTCCTCCTCCCCCACCCCTACCCTCTGGTAGTCCAATTTCTTTTTGTTGAGTATGTTTCTTGGTTACAATGTAAAAAGTCAGCCTAATTGGGGAAAAAATCTTAATTCTAATAAGGTCATCAAAATATTATTAAAGCTAACTTTTTTTTTTTTTTAACAGCCATGCATTTCTTTCATAATAAAGTTACTTAAAACACACATTCTCATAATTATCGGGATAGCATTTGGACTGGCATTTATTGAGGTACAGTATAATCTTGCATTATTGACTCTTTATTCATTCATTCCATGTTTGTTCATTAATTCTTCTAAAAAATATTTATGGTGAGCCAAATAAAAATGAGGTGCTTCAGAAAAGCACTGGGTACCAAATGCCCAAGGGCCAGCATCTCCCTCTATCAGCCTTGGGTCTGGGGAGCGGATTATAGTCTTATGAATTGAACAGGGCTAAGTCTATTATTTCTGAGTGATCTCTCTAGTAGGAAATAAAAATCAAATTAATTTCCACATAGTTCTTAGTCCCAAATATCTTTTTCCCATTGAAAACCATTACAAGAGTTAAAGTTTCCTGATGTTAGAAGAGAAAACACCAAATAAATCCAAAACACAACCTTTACATTTTCTCATCTCTCTTCCTGATTTTGAAACACGAAATAAAAACCGAACTCAAGAGTATGGGGAGCTATTTTCCTGCTATTTCATACCAGAGAAATCTGACAAGTTCTAAAAACTCCAGAGAGTTACCTTTGATTTTCTCACTGTAAGGACTATGGACTCATTTGGATAAGTTTTTAAGGAAGCTCTGCTTGAGGTGTCTGTATTTACTCTTATTGATTTAATTATTGATGTTGGAAAAAAATCCTGTATATAGTTTTTATCTTGATGGGCTTTCTTGGTATGTTCCCCCTCTCCCCCCCAAGAACCTGAAGAATACCTTTTACGTGGCCTAAAACTCTTTGCCAGAAAGATGAAATAAAATTGTTTCAGAGAAACATTTTGGAATCATCCTAGATCTTGGTTGATTTAGATACCAAGTGAGTCAAATTCACTCACAATCCTGCTCAGGGCATTGGCAGGAATCCTAACAACATGTGGGGTGTCTTGGTTAGTGCCTCGGAGAGCCGGTTAGCTAGGCTGAGCGACTGCTGCTTCACGCTCATGGAATGCTGTACACGTCCTCCTTGGGATTGCTGGTAGCTTCCAACCTCTTACTCATATGCCACATCACTTCCAGAGAGGAATTTTAGCTGGGATTGAAGCAGTTTAACGTGTTCTAAGTGGTCATTTAGGTTACTGGTGGAATGTCCCAGCCAACCATTAGAGAAAGGATAGGGGACAAATAGCAGTAAATTGGGGATGTTGAGTATTACTTACCAGTAGCTCAGACAAATAGGTCTAAATATGAGGCATTCTCTGCTGTCCCTATAGATAGCTTTGGAATTCTCATTATTCCTAATTAAATAACCAGACTATCACATCTCTCCTTATTTGACCATAGCAACTTACCAGCACAAAAAATGATCGGCATGTTCTCTTCTCATTTCAACTGAGGAAAAATAAATAAATAAAGCCACTGACACTGGTAGTCATCACTTTGTAGGATAAAAGTCATCCTAACAGAACATCCCAGTAATAGCACAGTTCGAACTGTGAGAAAATGATAATTTTACAATATCTTTTAGATCGCTCCAGAATACGGGAACTCGTGTACACTCATAGCAAGTTTATCCTGACCCTTCATACCATGAATCTTTTAATTACTTCTTATTTTTGTGAACAATGATACATTTTCATTTCAGAGGCAGTGAGGTGCAAGAAAGTATGAGATTAACTGTCTGGTCTGCTGATGAATGGTGGCTTCTGTTTCAAGGATGTGACAGTGAAATATAACAGTTGCCTTGACCTAGTATTTTGCGCATTTTTATTCTTTCCTGATACTTGTCTCTCAGAGTTGAGGCTTGTGACCAGGTGAAAAGACTAAACTTCAAAGCTCTTTAAAGTCATTCTAAAAGAATGTCTTTGAGGCTATTCTGAATGAAAATCATTATTTTTGTAGAGAATTGGTACTTTTTTTTTTTTTAAGAAGACAGGAATATTATTTAGTAGTTCTCACTTGAAATGTATTTTCAGGAAAGAATTATTAAACGGAATGTCTCAGTAAGGTAGGAGCACTTGAGGTGACTCACATAAATGGCAGCCCCTCCCCCTGCCTCCCCTTAAAGTGGGCGGGTGTGGAGGGAACTTTCTATCTGTCATGCACACCGGTCCTTCTGTCATTTCTACATCAAAGCCACAGCATGCAAGTCACCAACTGCAGAGTCATTTAGGGCAAGTTTTGGGGTCCTTCATTCTTGAGAGAGCTAGCTACTGAATGAGACAAAAATGATGGCCCAGATCCTCAGTTGTGCTTTTAAACTGCAAAGGAAATTCCTAAATTAAGCTATTCTCCATAGATTTGGAAGCTTTTTTAAAGAAAAAAAGTTAAGTTACTTTAACAATATGGCAAGACTCCTTGATTTTTATGCAGATGATCTAAACCAGATCATCATAACCGTTTATGGAAGCAGTAGGTGTATTGAGCCACCAGAAGCCTGAGTTCGCTAGGCTTCAGGGCAGACATCCTGCAGAAGGGGGTGTGTGTTCGAGAAGGGTGGGGTGCTCTGGTGGTGGCTGCTACCGCACAATCAAATAGGGCAGGTTAGAGGTGGAATGGCTCGCTGACAGCCCTGATTTAAAAACAAAACTACTCAAGAACTTTCTCAATTCTCTTTTGTCACATTGAAGTCTCTAATTTCCCAAGAAGAAAGAAAACTTAGATAAATACAATTAAAACTTTCAGTAGCCAGAACATTTTCATATATAATGGTCATTCTGTCTGTTTATAACGTCTCTAGCATTTTTCTTTAAATTCCACATTAATCCTGTTATTTTATTTTCTAGATCTTCGGTATGATATTTTCTATGGTCCTGTTTTGCCAGATTGGAAGCAAATGAATCTGTGGATGTGTCAAGCTACCATCAGTCAAACGCCTTTAAAATTTTACTTTAGCTTTGTAACTTCAAATATGTTAGTGCTGTATATGTTAGGGGTAGCTGTCCTATTAAGATTTCTCATTTAGCTAGACCATGGATATCTTCCAGGCATTTTGAGCATATTTAAGATTTTAGTAATACTAGGAAAATGATATGAATGTACATTTTTACTCAAAATAAAAGTAATGTTCTTTACATTGGTGCTTTTTCCTGTCTGATCATTGTGTTCAGGTGATACTGTGCTTAAAACATTCATTTGGAGCCACCCCGTGGAATGATCTTCATCTCTGAGTGACAGGGACATAGTTAACGCAGTGATCTAGGCTTTTCAGAAGCCACACTCTGTTTTGGGTGGTGTATCAACTATTCATGATAAGATTGAATTAAGTCTCAAGTTGAAAGATTGAGAGAGCGGTCCACCTAAAGGACTCATTATCTCTTTTCTGTTTATGTTAATGTCTACTAATGGTGCCTCTCTTTTCTCTCTACCTTTTATGGGGACAAGAAAATTTGAATGCTGTCTTTCCAGCCATTGAATCTCTGGTACCTCTTTGGACCTACCTCTGGGTCATAGTTGTAACTGCTTTTACCTTTCGAGATCTCATAGACATTTTTACATTTTACTTTTTATTGAGGTATAATACATACAATAAAGTGAACAAATTTAAGTTTACACCTGTGTAAACACTACCCAGATGAAGATACAGGACATTTTCAGCACACCAGAATGACCATACATGCAACCTCCAGTGGCACGGTAGAGCTGGCTCCCACTGATGTGCTAGAGCAGATCACATACATGTATACACCCCTTTCCAGCTCTGCTCAGTGACATCACATTGGTATCCACCGTGGTGGGAGAATTTACACCATGGAAATTGGAAAATGACATAAAATAAGGGATTTTGTTTTCTGAGAGCTGATTGTTAAACATTTACCAGGATGCCACCTCCCTCTTCAACAAATGCCTCCCCAGAGGTAATCACTCTTCTGAATCCTATGACCACAGATTCATTTTGCTTATTCTTGAACTTTCTATAAATGGAACAGTAAAATGTGCACTCTGGCTGCTTTTTCCTCAACATTTTGTGAGATTTATCCAAACTGTCTCATGCAACTGCTGTTTATTCTCATTGCTATGTAGTATTCCATTGTGTATGAATGTATGTCACAATGTATTTCTCCATCCTCCTGAACACTGGATTTGCTTCCAGTTGGTGTTATTATGAATAAAGCTGCTATAAACTTTTTTTTACTTCTTTTAGTATGCACATGTACTCATTTCTGGGGAGATATGCAGAAGTGGAATTGCTGTGTGTGTGTGTGTAAATAGATTTGGTCAAAAAATTTTCAAAAGTGTGTATACTAATCTATATAATACTAGAAAATCAGGATGGACTCAATCTCCTCTTCTGAGGAGGACAAAGAGGAAGAAAGGCAGTCTTTGTCCAGTACATCAGAGTGACCAGCAAGGAGTGAAAAACCTGGGGAAGGCAAGTCCTGGGCTGCATTAGACAACCTGAGCCTCTGCTTGCCTATAGACGATGACGGTGACTGTCATTATCTCAGCACATGTCACCTCCCAGGAAGCATACCAGAAACTGTACTTTTAATATCTCATTTCTTCTCACCACATCATTATGAGGTAGATACTATTATTATCCTCATTTTGCAGATGAGAAAATGGAGACTTAGAGCTCTAAGTTGGATAACTTGCCCAGAGTCAAACCATTGGTAATTGACAAATCTTGACATTTGCCTCCCAAATGCTGTGGATCGCGCTCCATTTGGTTTTCCCCATAATATATCTATAAATAAATTTGCCATATTTGATTATAATTTCCTGTTCATGTGTTGTCTCTGTTAGTACACTGCAACTCTTTGAAGACATTGACTATTTCTTATTTGTCTTTTTTGTCTCCAGGACTTATTGCAGTGCTTGGCATGTAATAGGCACTGAATAGATTGTAGCTAAAAATATACTTAGATTTGTTGAGAGCTTATTCTATGCCTAAAAATATTCTAAGTGTTAAGGGTGGAAAATTTTCAACTTCTGCTTCTGTAATCTGCTTGCTTGTTTGACGTTAACCAGGGTGTGGTTAATCTGCTTGCCTATTTGATGTTACCCAGGGTGTGGTTCTAGGTTTTATATACTGCCTCTTTTGGAAGCTCAGGCTGATCTCCTCTAACCCTGTGTGGTAGAGAGTCAGTCGCTGACTGGCTAATAAAGGCTCATAATTCATCTCAATTTGCAATGTGGGTCTTAAAATTGATTGCGCCACAACACTAAGCACTTTGCATAGAGTAACTCATTTAATCCAGAACACGCTACTTAGGTTTGTACTATAATTAGACAAAATTTACAGATGAGGAAACCAAGGCTTAATGAGGTTAACTAACTTCCTTAGGTCATGTAGCTGGAGGAGTCGGGATTTTCTAAGTGACTCAAAACCTGTTCCCCGTATGTCATATCATCTTGCCCTAACTTGCATTGTGGTTGGGAGAAATAGATAAGAAAGTGAATATGGAAGTGCCTTTGCATAGTTTCAGGTACACATTAGGACATTTTATAGTAAATATTTTATGATATCAATGATATAAAGAACTATGTCAGTCAAGGTAGGCAGGAAAACAAAAATTCTCTAGCTATTTAAATAATGGAAATATAATACGGGGAATTGCTGTATTAGTTTGTGTTGCCATAACCAAATACCATGGTCTGGGTGTCTTAAACAACAGAAGTTAATTTTCTCATAGTTCTGGAGGCTGAAAGTCCAAGGTCAGGGTACCAGCAGATTCAGTTCCTGGTGAGAGCCCTCTTCCTAGCTTGGAGATGGACCATCTTCTTGTGTGTCCTCACACACTGGAGGGACAACAAATGAGCTCTCTGGTATCTCACCTCATAAATATACTAATCTTGTTCAATCAGGGCTCTACCCTTATGATCTCATTTAATCTTAATTACTTCTTGAGTCCACATATAGCCACCCTGAGGGTTGGGAGACAAACATGGGCGGGTAGTTGGAGCGTAGCATGGGGGTCACAAGTCAGCCCATAGCAACTGCTTACACAACTGATGAAAGAAGTAAGAAGCCAAATTGAATGGCAGGATACACCAGAAATTAGCAGCAGTAAGAAGTTGCTTCCACTCTCAACACTTGAGGGACAAAGATGATTTACTAGAGCCCAAGATCCAGGGGCATCTGGACCATCTGGTAGAAGATGGAATCTTGACAGGGACCACAGAGGAAGGATTATCTAGCAGGAGTAGAAGCCATGGAAGTGACTCAGTGGCTACTGTCAGAACAGAGAAAGGGAGAAGCGCCCTGGCTTTTTTCCCCTTGCCCACTCCAATCTTTTGCCAGTATGCTCCATTGGCTGAACTCACCTAGAAACCAGAAAACAAGGGAGCCTGAGCAACACCGTCTCTCCAATATAAAGCAAAGCTGAGAATGGCAAGGACTGGACTGGGCGCGCTGCTAAGACTATTGCAGCAGTTGGAGATTGAGAGAGCAAGCACACAGGTGCTGAACTTTCTGATTAAAGGGTATAGAAATGGTGGAAACTATAACTGAGATTTAATATTTTTATGGAAAAGGGTACAAAGTTTCTTGGATTCTTTCTGTTTTGACAAAAGTTCAAAGCATTTTAGGGATAGGAATTTTTAGAGCAGTCGTTCTTAGTTGTGAGCCATTTACCTCTCAGGGGATATTTGGCAATATCTGGAGACATCTTTGGTTTCATAACTGGGATGGAAGGGGAACGTTACTGGCCTTTAGTGGATAGAGGCCAGGGATGCTGTTAAACATCCTACAATGTACAGGAATGTGCCCACATAGCTAAGAATTATATGGTCCAAAATGCCCTTAGTTCTGTGCTTGAGCAATCTTACTTTAGAGAATCACATCTGAATAACAAAATATCCTCTTACCAGGGGACAGGAAGGTGCACATTACTATGGAAAGTGAACTGGACTGGAGTCAGGAATCATCTCAGACCAGACTCCAACAACAGATGGCTTTGTGACCTTTGCAAGTTGCTTAGTTTGAAGTTTCCTCGACTGCAAATGAGATATTTTATCTAGAAAAAGATATTTATTTGCTTGTGATAGTTCACTGATGTTTTAATTTTGATCTTTGGTAATGAAAGTGATTATGAGAGAAGCTTTTACTCTCTTGAAGGGTATTAAAATCAGATTTAAGAATAAACTCATATTTTACCTTTATGCTTCGCAGACCAAACCACAATATTAAAAAACATTAAATTTAATTAAATCACTTAAGAATCATAGCAAAAACAAAATAAAAATAACTCTCATCAGATTGATAGCTCGATATAGATGGAAATGTTTCTTCCAATTAAGAGAAATGTAGGAATTATCTTTATTATGTTAAAGACTGTATGATTGCACTAATTTTTCTATATAATATATATTAAATTTTCACAAATGCTTCTCAGATCTATCCATTTTTTGCTTCCCTGAGGCTACCATCCTATCTGGTCTTTCACGATCCCTCCTGAGGTAGAAACAGCTAGTAGTCTACTCAGTATTCTTTCTTTCTTTATCTAGCTTACTGATATATCCCTGATTTTGTTGGAGTATAATGAGCCCAACTAAAATGTTTTCATTCCCACCACCTTCTGTAGTGACACTCTTCTTTAAACACACCTGGAGGACATACAGAGAATACACATCATTAGTGAGTGTATCTTGTTCTTCACAGCAGCAGGCCGGTCACATTTCAAATTAATCTTACAATAACATAAGAGCATCTTTTAGGTGACTATATTTATTGACTCCCACATTGAGTGTTAAAGTAGAATTTTATCATGTTTGATAAAAGAGATACTCTCCAATGCCTGAAATCTAAATTGGCCAAAAGTAATATTATTTGAACTGTGCACAGTTGAAAAAAAATCTAACTTCTTTATACCCTACACTGGAAAAGACACTGAGGTGGCCGTCGTGGATAATACAAACCTTTCCTAAGCATCTTCCTTTAAGAGTTCTGCACTAGACAAGCACAGTGAGCCTCTGGCAAAGGTGAAATGTTGTTTCAAATTGCCTCTAGATCTGTTTCTGGACTCTTGTTTTGTTCTATCCTTGAACCAGTAGCATTCTGTTGAACATTATAAGGCTTGATATAAAATAAGATAAGTTCTCTCACTTCATTGTTCAGTGCTGCCATTATTTTTTTTTTTCTTTTCTGTAGAAATTTTAGAATTTGCTTGGCAATCCACACACATACACGTACACATTGCTACTAGAATTTTTATTGAGATTGCTTTGAATTGATAGCTTACATCTCCATCCATTATATAGCTATTCATTTATTTAATTTCCTTAATTTCTCTTAATGTTTTAGAATTTTTCTGCTAGAAATCTTTTAATTGTTTAAATTGATAAGTTTAGCAAAGTTGCTGGATTTGAGGTCATCACATGCAAAATCGTTTTTCTATATATCAACTACAAATTGAAATTCCCCCCAAAAAAGGATTTATTAAAGAATTATGAAATGTCAAATATCTAGTAATAAATTTCATGAATAATTGCAAGAGTTCTAACATAAAATTCATAAAACATTCTTAAAAAATTAACGTATATAGAAATATTTTTGTGTGTTCATTCTGTATCCAGTAACCTTGCTAAACTTACTAGTTTTAACAATTTTCTTGTAGATTATATTGTGTAAGAATTTTCTATGTATACCACTGCATCATTAGCGAACAATATAATTTTATTTCTTCCTTTCCAATACTTACATATTTTTCTTTCTCTTTCTTTATATGAATAGAAGTGATATCTTCCATAGGTGTGTAATGCAGATATATAGGTTTTGTTTGTTTGTTTGTTTGTTTACAAATTCTAGAATTAGGGTATATGGTAGTTTCATCAGCAACCAAAATTACACTAAGATTCAGTACAGAACTAAGGGCATATCTAAAGAAAAAACCATTTTAAGTAACATTATTGATTAGGTGATTCGTAGGAGTAGAAGAACAAAGAGATTTGGAGGAAGGACTTGGATGGAGTGAAATAGGAACTAATGGCATTGGAGTAATGGCAAGGGCCAGGCCAGCTCCCCAAACATACATTTTTCTCCCAAGGAAAATGATAATGGGCATTGGACAGGAGATAAACAGATGTCCCTAAACACATTTATATTTTATATTAGCAAAATCCACATTTCTCATTATGTGAGCATTCAGCCACTTGGAAAGCAGTTTGAATAGGAATGTGACCTTTGGAATAATAATAATAATAAAATCTGGGCTTAAATTTCAGCTCCATCATTGTGTACACACAAGCAAATTACTAATCCCTTTGAAGCTCAGCTCCTCACCTGTAAATTAAGGATAATGATTTATGCTTATTAGAATCTTTATAAAGAAATGAGGTAATGTATGTATGTTATTGGTTATATAGAAATGTATAATAAATGTCAGTTTTCTGCCCCTTTTTGTTTTGAAAATTTTTTATCTTGCATTGTTGTGTAATATTTTTGACATATTAAACTATATTCTTTTATTTTGGTCTTTCTCTCTTTCATGTCTCACTCACCCTTCAACTTCCACACTGTTCAAACACATAGTAGGAACCCTTGAGAAGGAAGTGATAAAATGGAAAGCAGAAATAATCTGCAGTGTTTGTAGCTTTTGCAAGTGAAAGTTTAAAATTTTAAGGCAGATATCTTAAACTCATGGGTTCTGGGCTGTATTTGCTTTCAGATGTGTTCTGTGTTGCTTCACAGTGTATAAAATGTTTTAAATAGTTCCTAGCACTTAAAAATGGGAGACTTAATATAAAACTCCGGGAGATCTGGCACAGCTGGATCAACATTTTCAAAAGGCGGAATTGGCTAGAACTTTACAGTGCCTGTCCTTTGAGATGGGCTGCTTGCACTTCAGTTAGGCACAGTCCCGTGGGCTTGCTCCATTCAGCTATGTAAACTGTGCAGCTGTTGTAAGTTTGTGTGTCCTACCTGGAGATGTTTTATGAGTTTGGAGTATAGGCAAATATTTGGGAGAAGCAAGAGAGAGAGATTGGGACATTGACAGCCCCTTGCCAACTTAGAACAGGTACTCCCAGACTCAAACTGTAGGAAGAAGAGAATGAGAGGAAAAATGTGTGAGTGCGACACTCTCTCTCTCTCTCTCCTCTCTCTTTCTTTCTGTGTGTGTGTGTGTGTGTGAAGTAAGATTTCTTAGCTGAGCACCTGGAGAGTAAGCAAGCCCTTCGAGAAGAAATGACAGCATGATGTGTCTAGAATAAGCATAGAAGTGTTCCAAACAGGCTCATGCCCCAACTATGGCTCTGAAGTAATAGAAAAAGCTTCATTCTCTTTCTCAAGCATGGTTTTATCCCAGAAGCGGCTATGACACTAAAACAAGATCTTTTTCATGTGCTCTCTGTGCAACTGTGGGCCTTATGAACAATAATCAGATTGACTGCTTTAACTCCCCCACAATATCTTGGCATTGAGGTTTTCAGAAACTTGTTCAGATTAAGTTCCTACCTCTATACCCTACCACTTCCTCCATCCCCTTTTCTACAATGGGGACTTGAAATAGAATTTGCTTACATTTTTTTCTATCTGGTTCAATGAGTTGAGAGTACTGGCTTCTATTCTTTTCTTGACCTCTTTGCTTCCATCACCACAACTTTCTTGAAATCTGCTCCCGTAGCTTCCACGATTTTACCATCTCCAGTTTCCCCTCTCCTTTTTCATCTGCTTCCAGTTCTCTTGCCATCCCTCTGACTGCCACAGTCAGGCACTAATTGCACTGGCTGCTCTTCCTATGTTGATTCTATATTTTTACTTACTTTATTTCTTCTGCACACCATTCTAATTGGGGAGATTTTCCGGCTTCTAGTCTTAGTCTTCTATTCATTCTATTTCCTTTTCTTTGTTGATCCTAACTATTTCCAAATCTCCAGTGATCTCTCAGGACTTCAAAATCCATAGCCTTGGGCAGTACTGCCCTTTTGAGTTAAATTTTCAGTTGTTAAATAGAGATGGCTAAGACATATCTGCTTCTCCTGCTTTTTTGATTTGTGTAACCAGTATTAACAAATAGTTACCTAACATCTCTTTACCTACCATGTCTAACTGGTCACGCCATCTTGTTGATATTTCTGTTGTATCTTCTCTCTTCCTTCACTGCTAGTCGCAGCCTCAGTTCAGGCCATCATCATTTCTCTTTAGGATCATTATAATAGTCTCCAGATGGGGTTTTCTACCCTTGTTTGTTTCCTCTTCAAACCCATTCCCTGTGGTACCACAGAAATGACATTTCTAAAACGCAGATGTTATGTTACCTTACTCTGTCTCCAAAATTAGAATTGACTACAAGGATCTTCATAAGAACTCATTCCACTTCTTCCTGCTCATCTCCAGACACTCCTCCCTGTGAACCCCATGAGTTCTTAACTTTCTATTCTGCTATCCCTTTATATTTTTGCCATGCTTCTCCCTATGCCTGGCATGACCTTAGTACTCATTTGGTTGGATTCCTCCAAGGTTTGGCTCAAATGTTGCCTCTTCGATGCAGCTTTTCTGGATCCATTGGGACTAAATTAATTTTTCTACTCATCTGCATTTTCTCATAGTGCATTGTATTTAAACAGCACTTATTCTAATGTATTTTGGCCCATATTTTGTTGCCTTCATTTTATTATAGACTTCCTGAGTACTCCTGAGTTCTCGAATTGAATTAGTTCCCCAGACCCTGGTACTGCACTTAGGATATATTAGAGGCTCAGTACATATATGTTGTCATTAATATCACCTGGTCCATTTGAAGAAAGGTATCAATTCTTACTTTACAAAGATCTTTTATTAAATAGCAATATATTTATGTAAAATTATAATAATAGCTATATTCATATAATGCTTAGTATATGTCGAGTACTACTCTAAGGAAGTCACATATATTTAACTCATTAAATTCTTACAATAATTTGATTATTAAAATTATTAATCCTCATCTTACAAATAAGGAAACTGAGTCACAGAGAGGTTAAGTAGGTTGTTCAAAATTAATGGAGCCACAATTCAAACCCAGCTACCCAGGCTCCACAGCTTATGTTCTTAAAATAAAATGCTATTGTACATCTTTTGGAAAAATGATGATTTTTTAAGAAATAGAGTTTTAGATTCTTTCCAGAATAGCCGAATTGTTGAGGGTGATACTTGAACATCTAAGTATATTGACATATTGCCACAAATCCAAATGCGGTGGTCTCCTTTGTTCCACTCTTATACTTTGTGTACATGCTCATTCATAACCTTATCACACTGTATTTCAAGGCTTTGTTTCCATGTCTTTTATCTGATTGAGAATAATTTGAAGCAGGAAATACGTCTCCTTTAACTTTATTCTTATCCAAACATAGTGTGGTACCTGACAGATACTTGCCCAATCAACAATTAATGAATGAAAGAATGAGAAATCATGCTTACATTTTAAAACACATTAAAATTGCCTTATCCACAAATTAAAATTGGCAAGTTCTATAACCAAGCAATTAACTTGAGTCCAAAAGATACCTGGAGATCAGAATATCCTGTCTTTTATCATGGGAAGAGTTTGTTTAGTTACCACTTTGATCTCTTCTTTCTATTGCAATGGTGGTGATTAAGAGCTATAAAATCTGGAATCAGATTTGTCTGGGTTAAAATCATGGCTTCGCTATCTAGTAGCTGAGTGGTCTTGGACATCTTACTTTCTATTTGTCTCCTCTGAAAACTAAGGATAAAAAAAAAATCTCTACACTGCTGTCGTGAGAATAAATAAGACAGTGCATTCACAATATTTCAGAGGTATAGTACAGTTAGTACTCAATAGCTATAATATCATCGGTATTATAAGACCAAGCAGAATTAGCATTAATATTTAAATATTCACTTTTCAAGTTTTAGTTTTGATTATGAAACTTTTTTATGCTTCAAAAAAAGTTTAGGGCCATCAAGAACTTCATCTTCAAAGTTCTGAATTTTTAAAAGAGATTTTGACAATAACTCCTCCACAAAATGATAAATCTTCTGCTCAAAAGCAGTTTCCAAGGCCGCCGTCCAGCAATCATTTTAAGCAGTGGATCCAAA
Source organism: Rousettus aegyptiacus (assembly GCF_014176215.1). Lineage (NCBI taxonomy): Eukaryota > Metazoa > Chordata > Mammalia > Chiroptera > Pteropodidae > Rousettus > Rousettus aegyptiacus. The sequence goes on from NW_023416295.1 coordinate 115,671,511, forward strand.
AAGACAGAGAAAGGATAATGGACCAGGAACTGAGCCACATGGAATGACAGACAGTAAATGAAAGGAGGTTTAATCTGGGAATCAGCATGATGTTAAACAGCACGCGTCACGTTGAGTGGAGAGACAGAACTGCCAGCTTTGCCGGCAAGGTGAGACCCAAATAAGTCATGTCTATTTAATATAATCTGAGCATCACTTGCGGCAAAGCCAAGAGCAATAACTAACTCAGGCGAACATGACATTGCACCTGGCTCGTGATATCTCCAAGAGTAATTTGTGCCACGATGTCAGATGATTCCAATAGAACATGTTGTACTCTGCAGAAAATGTGATTTTGGGAAACAGGTTAGGGTTCATGGCAAAATTTGAGATGAAAATGGTCAGGAATGTTAGAAACAAGCAAGAAATCATTAGTAAGTTCATAACTGGGAGCCATAATAACTGGCAATTGGACTTATTTTTTTCATAACAATAAGTGCTTACAATAGAGAGGCAAGTCAAGCAAACTAAGCAATAAGTGCTCAGAAATAAAATGAATATCAAATGTGTATGAGCATTAGGATGTGGTAAGCACTTGCTGAACTGGGAAAAGCAGAGTCTCATGAGTCTGGAAGCTGGAGCCGTGGGTTATAAGTCGGGCTGTGAGCCTGGCTCTGTGTGATGCTGGCTAAACCGCCGATTCCTTTTTTATCCTCATTTATTATCCCTCAGTGGTTTAAAATTCTGGAGTTTGGAAAGTACTTTTCAAAGATCTAAAGATCTAAATATCCTTAGATAGAAAGAGCATGTTTCAGATGGAAGAACCAACTTTCTTTCCTGGAAAGTGTCCAGTCATAAAAAATCTAAAAATATCTTGGAAAGGGTATATATTTGACAAATAGAAAGCAGAAATTCTATTTTCCCTACTACCCAGATTACTCTCATATGTAATTATCCTATATCTTTATGGTTAAATGGTAGTAATGCGTATCCTGGTTAAAGAACTGAGAAATCTGTACTTTTTACAAGTCAAGGGAGAGGAAAAAGAAGAAACAATGTTGAGGTTATGAGACCACTAAGTATCCAATCCTCCTACCCCCCTCCCCCCCAAAAAATGTTGAAATAGACCTTTCTGGGATTGCTGAATTAAATTGCAATGTTAAATCATGGGTTTTTTTTTTTAATATTGGTAAGATAATTAAAATTCTTTATGTAACATCCAATTATGCTAGGAAAATGAAAGTCTGTATCATGTAGGAGAGGAAATTATTGCAGGCATCAACATTTATTTAGTACATGCCACTATTTATTGAGCTCCAAGCTAGACACTTTACCTACTTTACCCCAGGTTGACTTCTCAGTACCAATGCCTGGGTCCCACCCCTAGTGGTTTTGAATTAACTGGTGATGATGTGCAGCTGTGACTGAGAATCAAGCCCATGGAGGAGTTCAGTGAGACTAGTTTCTGTTCCCAGGAACTTTTTTCTTGTGTCTTGTGCTGTTGAATTCCATGAACTTTTCCAGGCACGTTCCTTCAGTGCATCTGCATGCCACCTACAGAAACAGGATCACCTTGAAACACACCCAGTAATTCTTAAATATTTTTTTTATTTTTAAGCCTGTGTCCAAATTTCATAAATTCAATATTAGACCTTGCATGGGTTCTGTCTTGGTCCTAGATTCAGAATGAAACTTGGAATAATTGATCAAGTGTTGCCTTTCTAGAGACTTACACTAACAATTAATTAATGGTTATTTTCTCTCCAGTGTTCTGTAGTGCATGTAGGACTCAGTAGCCTTGCACTAAAAGTAGCAAAGCATTGCTGTCTACCATTATCTAAAGTGGAATAATTATCTTTACTTTAGACTTGATTCTTTGCCTCAGGTATACCTATGGAGTAAGAGACACCACCCTGTGTTATAAAGCCTACACCATTTGGCTTAAAATAGTATAGTGGCACACAACTTTCTTAAAATCCAAATAGCACCTCTCACCCCACTCCAGGTTCTCCCATCCCCATGCCTTTGCTGAGGTCTTAATGGCCCAAAAATTTATGGGAAGCTGCTCAACTGCACAGTCCTACGTCTATGAAACAGCAACTTGCCTGTCGACAAAATAGCCATAAGAAATAATCACTTACCAAAGTCAAGCTGCAACAGCAAATGCCAGTCACACAAGGATAACAACCCTCCTGGCATGCTTATTAGTAAGATTTTTTTGAACCACCAAGGGCATTCCTGACCCACACATTCAAGTGTAATGTCTATGAATCCAAGCCCCATGAGAATCCTCTTAACATGTTACTTTGGTCTACAAATTCTACTCCCAATTTTATTTCTCTGTGTTCAAAGTGCATACAGCAAATACTAGGTTCGAATGACATTCTCCAAACTATAAAACCCTGCCCTGAAGTGAGTGATCCAAGAGACATGCTGGATTCAAAGGTGAAGGAGAGATTAAGCCAAGCAGGCCCAGTTTCTTTATCTCTAATTACCATTAGGTGACTCACTCTAACTTCCCTGGGGAGTGGAAGGGTGTAGGAGAAGGTGGTTCAAAGGACAGGGTGTGGATGTCATGGTGAAAGACTTACTTAAAAAGTTAAACAAACAGAGCTTCTGGAATACGGAAGATCTATCAGATATAGGGAAGAAGTACTTATCTCTAACGATGCTAATTTGAAAGAATATTTTTAAATGGTATTATTTTAACTTCTACTTGAAGTATGGTATGCATTCAAAAAATGACATATAAGTGTGAGATTTTTAAAATGTGTCCACAAATTCTTTACTACTTCTTCCACCAAAGGTAAAGACAAATTCTTTTCCCCTTAAGTGTGCCCCCAACTTAGTGACTCATTTCTAATAATAGAAAGTGATGAAAGAGACAGTGTGACTTCTGAAAGTAGGTCATAAAAAGCATGGTGGCTTCCTCCTTGCCCTTGAACCACTTGCCTGGAGGAAGCCAAATACTAAGCTATGAGGACACTCAAGCAGCCCTATGGAGAGATCTATGTGGTAAGGAACTGAGGCCTCCTGCCAACAGCCTGAATCATCTTGGAAGCAGATCCTCCAACCCTAGTGAAGCCTTCAGATGACTGCAGCCTAGTGAGAGACCCTGAGTCAAAGCTACCCAGCCAAGGTTCTCTTTCTGGCCTCCCCAAAATTGTAAAATATAATAGTTATTTATTGTTGTTTTCAGTTTCTAAGTTTTCAGTAATTTATTGTGCAAAAAAAAAAAAGTAATACAATAAGTGTACGGATCAAAGAATTTTGAGAAACTGAACATCTAGTACTGAGATCAAGAAACAGAATATTTCTCCACTACTTCCGTTACTTCAGAAGTCCCTTTTATGTTCCCTTTCAGTCACTACCCTCTTCCCTGAATAATAATTATAATCCTGACTTCTAACAGTATAGATTCCCCTCCCCTTTTTTCAGACTATATTAATAGAATTCATCAGTATATAATACTTTTTTCTTGGCTTCCTTTACAAACATTATGCTTATGAGATTTAGCTACATTTTTTAGTGTAGTTGTGGCTAATTAAATTTCATTGTTGCACAGTTTTCCATTATATATACATATAAAAATTGATTTATCAAAAAGCATATATTGCTTATTAATTTTATTTAATGATTTTTACAGCTATATTTTAAAATAAAGTTTTAACATTTGGCAATGTAGCAGCCTATAACCACCACTTTCTTTTCTATTTAGAAAGGGAGATGTTTGCTGTTAGCACTGGATTTAGATAGATCTGGTTTTGATATTTAGTTGGGTCAGTTACTTTTCGTGTGATCAACTTAATTAAAGACACACACACATACATATAAATATTAATCTACACACACATATATATTTACACAAATATATGTATTTAATTTACAAAGGGGACAATGAAAAACTATTTAATTATTTATATAGACACCAAAAATGCCTTGAATAAAATTAAATACCCATTCCTGAAAAAAAACAAAAATAAAAATCTATAAATATTCCCTTAGCACACATTTTAACCTTCGATTTGATATCTTAATGTAGAAACTCAAGAAAATCCATGTAAAACTAATATAAACAATAACAGAGTTTACAAGGAAACAGAATATAAAAAGTTAGCATACAGAAACTGGTAGTCTTTATACTAAAAAACAATATGTGTTTAACAATACAATAAAATAACATATTTACAGTAGAAATAAAAAAAGATAAAATGCTTAGAGGTAAACTTGCAGTGAAATGTTTAAAATCTATATGAGGAAAACTTGAAAACCCTTGAAAAACACAAAACAGGACTTGAAAAGTGGAAAGAACTCTTGTTCTTAGAGAGGAAGGCTCACTATTATAAATATGTCAATTATCTCACAATATATACATATAGTGTAATCTGAATAAAAATATTAAAAAAATTTTTTCTCTGGAGCTAGACAAATTAAGTTTAAAATTCATATGCAAAAAATATGCAAAAATAGCTAGAAAATGAAGAGTAATGACAATGACTGGCTCTGTCAAACATTAAAATATATTATAAAGCCTCTGTGATGAAAACAATGTGGTATTAGGATATGAATAGAATAGGAATTCAATAAACAGATACAAATCCATGTGGTAATTTTCTTTACAGTAAAGGTGGCATAGCAAATAGCTATGAGAAAAATGAGTTTTAATAAATAATTTTGAAGCAACAAAATAGCAGTTGATAAAAGATAAAATTGTATCCACATTTCACAATATACCATAACAAAGTTTGAGTGAATCAAAAAAAATGAAAGCATTACAAAAAGCAAAAGTCTCTTCCATAATCTGGAAGTGAAGAAACTCTTTTAAATTATTTCATAAAATATGGAAGCGATAAAAAAATTAATAAATTTAATTCCCTTAAAATAAAGAAGTTTTTGCATGAGATATACCCATAACGTTGTGCATAAGAAGTAATATAAAAAAAATTAAACTACTATATTTAAAAGATGAAGAACAAGCCAGGAGAAAATAGTTGCAACTCAGAGTGCTAATTTCCTTGATATATAAAAATATAATCAAGAGGAAAAGACAAATATCCAATAGAAAAGGGGGCAAAAAACATAAAGGCAGTTTGTAGAAAAAGAAAGGTAAATAATTCTGAAATAAGAGAATTATAAATTAAAGGTGCACTGAGATACCATTCATCGCCTTTCAGAATGGCAAACATCCAAAATCTTGATGATGTGTTTTGTTGGCAAAGCTGTAGGAAAACAAGCCCTCTCATACAATACTAGTGGGATTACAGAATGGTCCAACCTCTATGGAAGGAATTTTGGAAATATCTAACATGATATATTCAATCGACCTTTTACTCCATAATCTCAATGTTTAGAAATATATTTTGTAGTGACACCTCTAGAAATATGGCACAACTTACACAACACCTATTCATTGTAGTGTTATTTACAATAGCCAAAGATTGTGAACGACACAAGAGTCCACAAGCAAAAGATGAGTTAAATAAATAAACTATGGTATCATCATTGGTACTTTGCAGCTGTAAAAAATAATAGGGAAGACCTCTATGAGCTAATATGGATCGATTTCCAGGCTATACTGTAAAGGGAAAAGTTAATGAATATTACACTACGCTACTTTTGTGTATAACAAATAAGGAGAAAATAGGACCGTGTATATGTTTTCACTTATTTGCACAAAAGAAAACCAAAGAAGGATTAAACAGAAACTAATGAAAACGTTTACTCTTACAGAGGGAGTATGGAAATGAGGTGGAGGGATAGAAAAGAAGGTGAGAGTTCTCTGAATATATTCCCTCAAAAATTTTTTGACTTTTTAATATGGTTTTGAACTATGTAAGTACTTTACATATACAAAATTAAATTACAAAGGAAAGAAAAGTAAACTAAAATTTAACATAAATCGAAACATAAGATCTAATTTATATAAAATAGATAATATAACCAACATAACCAAAGATTTATTTCAAGTAACTTTTGACATAGTGCTCTGACTGTGTATATAGTGTACTGTATATCTTAAGGATGGACAGCAACAAAATAGAAAGAAATACTTCGCTAAATCAATTTATTGTTAGTAGCTGGAGTTGGTATTGCCATTTTGAAACTATTTTATGTATATTTTCAGATAGAGCAAATGAATAAATATAATAGTGTAACTGTGAACAAAGATTTTTAGTATAAAAGCAAAAAGTTACAAACAGAGAGCAAAAGAAGTTTTAAGATCTGTAATGATAAATTTGAATTTTGAATTGGCAATATAAATATACAATTATACTGTAAGAAAATATATTTCCTAGTTGTATTCACTGCAAGGGTTAGGAATAATAGAAGCAATAAAACCCCAGTAACAGTGAGCATACTGAGCCTCCAGACCTTTGTTTCTAAATGCCCATAGCATAACCAGGTGGTGAAATCTGTCATTACTAAGAATAGCACTAAGTGACATGATGCGCCCCTTGATGTGATGTAAAATGAAATAGACAAGGTCTCCCATGAGGAATTTTTGCCCCAATTTTTTAACTTGAATCTCAATATGTCTTTATGGGTCACTTTCAGTTTATATAATATTTATAGGATGAAGGAGCAAGTTAAATAACATCACGGTGAGGTGGTGGGTCAAATGAAAACAGAATGTGGTGTTATGATGACTCTGTGCTGCTTTACTGGCATTGGTGCTCTTGCTCTTGGATGGACAATCAGACTCTAACATGATAGTTGTTAGCCTTTTCCCAGTACCAAATTTACTCAGCCCTAGGAAAAAATTGAGGACAGAAAAGCATATAATAAGCACATCAACAATACAATAAAGGGCTTGTTACTCCTGAAGCACAGTTCTGTGTTTGGGGACATGTGTGGTCACCAGGGTGAGGCTAAGTTGGCTCAGATGATCCTTGGCTCTAGTATGTCATCAGCTCTAGCTTTTCATGCATAACTGGTGGGCCTTACCTCAGGAGTACTGATTAGCTTCCTTTCTCCAGTGTGGACGCATCTGTTCAAAACTATTTTCTCATTACTTGATAAACAGTTTAGAAAATAAGGTATAGGTGCTCGACCCTGTACGTGGTCCTCTTCTGGATTCTCATTTACTGGATGTGGTATAGATAAACTAACAATTCCTTACTTTAACATTGAAAAGAAGGTTCCATCAAGGGACAAATCCTCATATGTCGTCAAGGCCAAAGTAAAGGCAGAGGCTTTTGGTAAACTTTCCCTTACAGAGATAATCTGCTACATAAATGGCTAGACATTATCATAAAGATTGTAAAGGAAGCAAAAATTGGAGAAGGTTGTTTAAGATTTAGAAAGACTAAAAAAATACAACTAAATATAATACATATTTATGGGCCCTGATTCAAATAAAGTAACTATAAAAATTTTTTTGGAACAGTTAGGGAAATTTGAATATTAGATATGTTAATATTTGATAATAGATATGTTAGCTGTATTAATACCAAGTGATATTTTAAAACTATCATTAATTTTCATGTAGGAGAGTATACACATGTTTATTGTACTATTTCAACTTTTCTGTGAGTTTTGAACATTTTAATAATTAAAAATCTTGGAAAATATTTTTTCAAAGAACGTTAGCTTATAAGATTGATACAAGGTTGAATGAAATAGGGTGATAAATAACATATTCGTTGGGTAGTAGATTTCAGGTTTTCTGCCATAAATCACACCCAATTAAGATTCTTTATTGAAACTTATTTTTTCAAAAAGATTATTTGGCATTAATTATAAACTATTAAGTAAAATTAAGCAAGGCGACTAATTATAGATACCTTTTTTGCAACATGGATTTTGCTTTGATTTTCAATTCTTTTGTTCTAATTTATAATTTAAGACTAAATTATAACTAAAATCCATTATTTGATTTATATTTATCTCATATAAAAAAGAGATGTAACTATTACAGACATAGCTACAGTCTAATTTTCCTCTGCCTTACACAACTTCTCTCCTCCATGCCTTCCCAGAAATAGCTATCATGAAGAAATTAACGTAAAAAATTCTGTGTGTTTTTAAGCTTTGAATATATATGTACATAACTATGTCATTTGAGTTTTAAAAATTTAGATAAATAGTGTCAACCTGCCTACATCCTTTTGTAATTGACTTTTAAAAAGTTCAACATTGTGATTCTGAAACTTAATCAAGCAGAGTTAATTCATTCTACTACAAGATATCTAATTGAACAACTCTAGTTTATTCACCTACTGAGAGAAAGCTCATTTGTTTTTACCTCCTTTGAGTTATTAACAGGCCGTACTCAACATTCATGTACTTGTTCACATCTTCTGTACACATATACAAAAGTTTCCATAAGGAATACACCTAGAAGCAAAGCTGCTGGGCCACATGAGAATACATATCTCCATGCTGACAAATTTCTTTCCAAAGTATTTGTTTTGTTAATGTCACACTACTGATATTGATTACACATTTTGACTGTTAGGTGATTATTTTCCTTGGAATTTTATTATTTTATCTGTATCAGGTCTTTGAGGCCTCAAATGTAGTTGAGTTTCTCCAAGATGATTTGTATTTGCTTCTACTTGTTGCCTGGAGATCCCACCAGCCTGAGTGGGTTGAGATTTTTTCAGACCATAGTGGTTGTATGAATTCAGACCATAAATCACTGTGAGTAATGACTTGTTACAAATCCTCAGGGGAGATTTTTGCTTTTTACTTTTAATCGATGAAAGTTTACATAAACCTACTGCATAGCAGGTTTACTTCTTCATTTTGACACAGACGATAGAACCAATTGAGGAACCAGCTTTAAGCAGAGGATTTCTGTTAGATTTCCCATTTTAGTTAAACCCAAGGCCAAACATCTGTCTTTTACCTGTACAGTCATCAAAGTAAGAGCTGAAAGTCTCCAAGATTTAGCCAAATTTCCCAGGATGAAAGCTTTCTGTGGTACACATTGCATCACAGGATCCTAGCATTCCATCACTCTTGGCCTCTGCATGTGTGTGTGTGTGTGTGTGTGTGTGTGTGTGTGTGTATGTGTGTGTTTTGTTTTTGTGCATGTGTGTGTTTTTACCAGCATAGCAAAGCATTCAAAAAGATTTTTAACATTTATTAGAAATTTATTACTTTAATTTAAAATATTTAAAGCATTCAAAAAGATTTTTAACATTTATTAGAAATTTAATACTTTAATTTAAAATATTTCATCTGTAATTTGCTCAAAAAAGAAATCACAATTCAGTTTTTAATACATCTATAATTTAAATTTTATGTACCAAAGGTAGAGATATACATTTTCCCTCTCAAATGAATAGTCAATTGTACCAGTACCATTTATTTAATAATTAAACCATTATTTCTCTACTGATTTGTAATTCTATCTGTATGACATACTAAGTTGCTAGATAGATAGATAGGTAGGTAGGGAGAGAGAGAGAGAGAGAGAGAGAGAGAGAGAGAGAGAGAGAGAATGTCTTAAGCTTTCTTTCCTACCCATTTAATTTTTTATCTTGTTAGAGTATCATTTTCATTTAATTTCTGTATGTGTATGTTTGTAATTATAAGAATAGTAAAATGTGAATCCTCTCTTTTAAAATTCTTTCATTGAAATTGTTTTGTCTGTTTTGGGGGTTTTAATTTTTCTGTATGATTTATAAGGATAACTTGACAATTGCAATGAAAGAAAGTTGTTGGGATTTTGACTGGCCTTGCATTTAATTTATAAGTTATTTTGGAAAGATATGCCAGCTTTAAATCTTTTCATTTCTCTCTGTTACTATGTTGTATGTCTTTCAATAAAATTCACCAAGACAACATGATTCAAAATGCGTTTCATCATAATTAGAGTAAAAAAATAACAGAAGTCAAAAAAGGAAATTGACAAATCAGAATTGCATAATTTAACAACTCTTTCTCAGTAATTAATAGAAGCAACAAAAATAGTTTATAGAAAACTCAAATAACAATATTATTCATCTTGCTTTAGTTGACATTTATAGAACATCACACCCAATAACTGCAGAATACATGTTATTTTCAAGCACACATGCAACATTTGCCAAAATAGACTATATGTTGTGATAACAGTAAATAATAATTTTAAAAAGATTTAAATCATAAGTTCTCTCTACAATGAAATTCAACTAGAAATCAATAACGACAACAGAAGTTCTAGAAAATTACCAAATGTTTGGAAATTAAGCAATATATTCTAAATGACTTATAATTTGAAAAAAAATCTAAATAAAATTAGAAAATGTTTCAAACTGAATAAAAATTTGACATATTTGTATAACATATATGGCAATTAAAACTGATGAGGTGAAGTCAAAGCAATGTTTTGAGGGATCTTTAATTTTTAAGGAACTATAAAATGAGAGTAAATTAAACTCAAAAAGTAGAAAGAAAGAAATATTAAAGATAAAACAAAAATCAACAAAAAGCAAATGTTTCATGAATAAAATCAACAAAGTGAGAAGCTGATTTTTTGAAAAGATTAATAAAATTGATAAACCTTTAGTGGTATTGATCATGATAAAAGAAATTTTAAAATTCCATAATAAAGAATGAAAAAGACACTATAACTGATCCAGACATTAAAAGAATAATAAAAGATACTACAGAAAACTTTATACTGAGAATTTTGACAACTCAGAAAAATTCCTGAGCTTCACAACTAATTAAAACTACAAAGAAATAAAATAAAATCAATAGAACTTATACGTTAGTAGAACTAATAAATATAGTAAGGTTGCTGGATACATTATCAATAGAAAATTGTTTTTCTATATACAAACAACAAACAAGTGGAAAACAAAACAAAAAACTACAACTTTTATAGCAGTATCAAAAACATCAAATACCTAGGATGAAATTTAATGAAAGATGTGTAAAAATACTATGATAAAAGTTGCTGGTGAGACTGCAGATTGATACAGCCATTATGGAAAATAGTATGGAGGTTCCTCAAAAAAACTAAGATTGATCTATCATGTGATCCAGCAATCCCTCTACTGGGTATTTACCCCAAAGACTTGAAAATCCATATCTGAAAATATATTTGCACACCGATGTTCATAGCAGCATTATTCACGGTGGCCAGGAAGCAACTGAAGTGTCCTTCAAGAGATGACTGGATAAAGAAGCTGTGGTACATATGTACAATGGAATATTACTCAGCCATAAGAAGAGATGAAATATTGCCATTTGCGACAACATGGATGGACCTCGAGGTAATCGTGGTAAGCAAAATAAGCCAGACAGAAAAAGTTGAAAATCACATGCTATCACTTATATATGGGATATAAACCTAAAAGCAACAAATGAACAGAATAAACAGACTCATTAACATAGACTATAGACCAGTGCTTATCAGAGGGTAGGGGGAGGGGCGAAGGGGAAGAGAGGAAGTAGATGGGGGAAAAGGGGGCAAATATGTGGTGACAGAAAGAAATCTAAATATGAGAGATGAACACATGGTGTAAATATATATATGCTTTACTGTTAAAGTATAGAGATGAAACATATTAGATTTTGTTAACCAATGTCACCATAAAAAATTAATTAATTTAAAATACGTAAAGGTAAAAAAGCTACAAAAAACAGTTTTGTGAGGAATTATTTTAAATAAATAGAAGGATATATCATATACGTGAATATATCTCTTTGTTTACCATAAAAAAAATCAACATTGTAAAGTGTCCATTCTTTCCAAATTGATCTATAGATTCAAAGCAATCTGAAACATAATCTCAGCCTTTTTTTAATGAAAATTCTTGTGGCAATGTAATATCTAGAAGAACCAAGGCAACGCTTGAAGAAAAACAAAGCTGTATGACTTACACTACTAGATTCTAAGATTTACTATAATAATACAAGTAATTAAGACAGTATGGTACTGGCACAAGAATAGACAAATAGACCCATGACACAGAATAGAGGCCAAGAACATACCCATTCATATGAAGTCACCTGATTTACAGTGACATTCCAGCCCAATTCAGTGAGCGAACAGATGGTACATCAGTCAAGATTCTGTCAAGAGATAGAAACCACACCAGTAATTTGAACAAAGAGAATTTAATATAAAGCATTGTTCACAGAGTAAAATGTTATTAACTACTAAAAGGACAAACAGAGAATCTAAGTCTAATGACTGCAGAAAGCAGAAAGCAGCTACCACCCCTCTGACTGAAGGATCAAAGAGAAAAGCTTTGAAAGTTAGAGAATGGGCTTGCAGGGCTGACTCCCAACTCTGAGGCGGGTGGTGCTCAGCTGGTGCTTGTGTTTATGAACTTTGAAGGAGGCAGTCTGAAGGATCAGTCCCAGGCTTCTGAAGACAGGGTATGGCTGCTGCAGAAGACAAAACCTTCTTCTGCCACTATAGGGATGAAATATTGTCACAGAAACCACCAACCACAGAAGACCTCAGAAAACAAACAAACAACCCCAACCAACCTAGAAAAAAAACAGGAAGAAACAAGTTCCTTCCTTGCTTTAGTTTTGAAGTCTTTCTGTATCCACTCCTATTGGTAGAGTCTAATTGCAAGCCAGCTAACAAAGCAGAAATGTTTGCAAAGTCCCAGCCCCGGCATCACAAAGTGATGTATAGTCAGGTGGGTTTGGAGCTGAAAGACGATACCTAATAATTTGCACATGTAATGTTTGCAATCAATGGTATTGAAGCAATGATATTTCCATGTTGTAAAAAATGAACTTTAACCACTATTTCACACCACACATCAAATTATTTCAAGATGGAACAGAAACCTAAATGTGAAGGTAATCAAACTTCTAGAAGACAACAAGATATCTTTACAGGCCAATGTTTCTTAAACAATCATAAAACCATTCACTACAAAAGGGATTGTATACTTCAATAAATTACAAACTTCTGTTTATAAAAAGCAGTTATTAAAAGGGTAAAAATATAAGCCACAGACTGGGAAAAAGATCTGAAATACATATAAGCGATACAACAAAAATAATATAACTATAAAAAGGACATAATGAGAGATATAGTAGTTACCAATTTATAGAAATTCAGAAATTTCATTAGGCAAATATTGTCAAGTCCTCTAGTTCTAGAAGTGAGGACTGTCTTCGATTACACTCAAATTCAAAGGACTTATATCTTTAAATCATTAAGATAAATAATTTAATTAAAAATGGAGATAGTCTTGAAGAGGCAATCCACAAGATATAACATTAAAATAGCTTATAAATACAGGCATCATTAATTATCAAATAAATACAAATTAAAATCACAATAAGATGCCACAGTTGACCCACTAGAATTGCTAAAATTAGAAGACTGACATTAATAAACATTAGTAAGGATGTGGAGTCACCGAAACTCTCTTATATTGATAGGGGGTGTAAATGGGAACAATCATTCTGAAAAAAAGCTAAACCAGAATTCTCTATGACACAAAGATTTCACTCCTGAGCAAATTCCTATTAGATACAAATGTTTATGTGCACCAAAAGACACATGCAAGAATGCTATGGTAACTTTATTTGTAAGAGTAAAAAACTGTAAACATAAATTTCCATTAAAAGTGAAATGGATATGTTTTGTTATATTCATACAACGAAATACTGCTCATCAATAAAAAACAACAATTCACTGATATAGAGAAAAAATGGATTAAGTTTACACGTGCAATATTGAATGAAGGAAGTCAAATACAAAGAAGACATAGGATATTATTTTATTTATATGTAATTCAATAATGGTTAAAATTAATGTGTGATGAGAGGTCAGCATAAATGCCTACTTATGAGAAAGACATAATAGTTGGGAAGGAAAAAAGGAGCCTCCTGGGGTGCTGGAGATGTTCTATATCTTTTCTTTTTAGTATAAATCATATTTTAATAAACTATTTGCTTTATGTTTACAAATTCATTTAACAGTGAATTACAAATTAATACTTATTTGGAGACTTACTGTTTGCCAGGATTCTGTTGTTTTATACGTGTTAGTTTATTTAACTCTTACAACAACCTCTCTTGACTATATAGGTCAACATTTTTCATCAAAATTGAGAAGTTTTGACCATTGTTTTTTCACATTTTTTCTTCTTTCTCTCTTCTGCTTTGATTGGACCTCCATTATGCACATATTAGTGTGCTAGATGTTGTCTAATAGATCTTCATTACTCTATTCAGTTTCCTTCGATCTTTATTTCTACCTGTTCTTCAGATTCAATAATTTCTATTGATCTCTCTGCAAATTTATTAATTCTTTTTTCTTCCACCTCAAATCTGTTTAGCTCCTCCAGTAATTATTTCAGTTATTGTACTCTTTGTAGAACTTCATTTTGTTTTTTAAAAATAATTTTTATGTCTTTATTTAGAATACCTGTTAATTGATTCATTGTTACCATGCTTTAATTCCTTAAGAATAGTTTCCTTGAGTCTTTGAACGTATTTAAAATAACTTTTTTTTTTTTTGAAATTTTTAATGTCACTACATATTAGACCCCTTTTACCCCATTGACCTCCCTCCTTCCTCCTCCTCCCCCACCTTCTGGTGAAAATAACTGTTTTGAAGTCTTTATCTGCTAAATCCAACCTTTGGGGACACCCAGAGCCAGATTTTGTCAATCACCTGTTTTCCTGAATGAAGGTAACACTTTGTCTCATAAGTTTTTATGGAAAAGTTGACATTTTAGATAATACATTGTATCTATGCTGGTTTCTCCTATTTTTTTCACCTGAAAATTGTTACTACTGCTGCTATACTTTTTGTTGTTGGTTTGTAGAGAAAATTTACTAAAGTAACTGCTAAGGCTAAGTTTATGAAATCTCTCCCCCTTGTGGTGTGTGATCACTCACGTCTGGCCAGTTTTTTTTTTTTTTTTTTTTTTTTTTCTCCTTATAGTCTGGTTTTATTTTTAACTCTGGCCTCCTAAGGGTTGCCTCTATGTTTACACATCTCAGTCATCAGCCAACGATGGGTCAGAGCTTATGCTCCAACACCCTGAGATATAAGGCTTCTGTGATAATTCATTGGCAGATATGCTGATGAATTCATGCATCAGTGTTCTATATCCTGATCTGCAAAATGATTACCTAGGTGTATGCATGTGCAAACTACATTGAGCTCTATCTTAAGATTTGTGCACTTTGCTATGGAAATTTGTATCTCAAAAAATTTAAATAAAAACCTTTTATTGTTTAAGTGAAGAGGGTGACAAATCAGCCTGAGGGCCAAATCTGGCTTTTTTTTTTTGTAAATAAAGTATTATTAGAATATAATCATGCCCACTTGCTTGCATATTCCTTATAGTTACTTTTAAGCTATATAGCAGTTAAGTAGTTGCAGTGAAGATCATAGAGGCTCTAAAGCTGAAAATAATAACTACTTGGCACCTTATAGGAAAACTTTCTTGACCCTTGGGCTAAACCACTAAGATTTGGAGAGGCATAACCTAGCCTACCTTAAATGATTCAGTTACTAGTTCCAGGAGTGGAATAGCACAATGGTAAAAATAAAATAAAATGAAAATATTGGTTTGGGTTTTAGTGGTTAGTGACTAGGAAACTTATTGGAGGCTTTATATATGGTGATCTATTTTATGCACTGGCAAAATATTTGGTTTCCACAGTAATTTGCAACACAGACAATGAACCTAATAAACTTGTAGTTCTGGGGGAAAGGTTGGAAACATTCATAATGTGTGTTGGTTGCTGTTATCTGCTTTTGGCAGGCTGTTAAAGCTAAGATTCATAAGTAGGAGTAAAACAAAATAAAGGATCTAGAAATTCAGAGACCAGTAGTGCTATAAAAGGCAACTGCTTCATAATCCCAAGTAGTAATATTGACAAATAAGATCTTGAAATCTTTGAAGGATAAAAGTTGACCAAACCCAACTTTGCTGGTAAAGATCAAGCTAAGAGTACTTTATGGCTTTCATACTCATTATTAAAACCCTTGAATTAATGAATGTTTTTGAGTAAAGATTCAATTAAAGGTGAAACGCTTATTAGCTCACATTTGAAAAATATGTTAGAACAAAAGAGATTTAAGAAAGCAACTTTCCCACTGAAGCCTGATGAGTAGAGTCTTGTAATTACAATTAAACCAAGGGAAATAAAGATCAGAGGGTAAGAAAGCAAAGGACTACTTCAATTGCAATCTGGGGACTGTCTCTTAAAAAGAAACTGTAAATGTAGGTTCTGGTACAAAAAGCTGGCTAGCATTAATAGAAAAACAGTCTATGAATGTGTGAGACTGAAAATAGTGAGATTTAATATAAAGAGATTTTGTTCAAGACTTGAAACAGTCCTGAGTTTGAATTGCCTATGGGGACAAAGTGGACCAAGAATGTTGTTCAGTGCCAAAGTAGATCATAGTTCTTTATGTTTGTTTCAAATGTGGTTAAGGAGAATCATGTAAGGGGAAACCTCTGAGGGAGTAGAGTCAGGGACTGTGGAGAGCAAGGAACCAGCATTTGCACCTAGAGATTATATACATTGAACCTGATGCCACAATTGTAAATGACTTTTGAGTGTTCTTCTTTAGAGCAGAGTTGGATGTATTCTGCATGTGGGAAGGAAAGGGAACTGAATATTTGGTGACTATAAGAGAGGATGTTGGTAGATGTTATGTTGATGACAAAAAGTTCTGGTTCTTTTCCTTCCATGCAAAAGGATGGCATAATAGGGCAAATAGGGATTCTCCATCAGTCTGGTCTCAGAATGAGAAGGAACTTAGGGCAGAACACAGCAGAGTTTCAGCAGGCATTGCTGACCTGCAGTCATTGACATATAATGTGATTGAGAAATAAATGCTGGTTGTTGTAAGCAAATAGAATTTTGAAATTTTTCGTGCTGTTGTCAAAGCCAATGAACATAGTATGTATGATTTTTATTCTGAAATAAGTCCTTATGATAGCAATGAATTTAAAAAATGAAAGAGCATGTTTAACGAAAAATTGGATTCTGAATTTCTGTTTCACAAGGAAGTAGGTGATTAACATGTAACATGCACAAACCATTTTTTTTTTTTGATATTTACCAACTACCAGAGGGTCATGGTGATATATATGATCACATGAAAATCAAAAGGCATACATCTCTGAAGAAACAGGTAGACAGTCTATTTACATGTAACTCTGTGCCATGGTCAGAATGTGTCCCCTTGAAATCCATATGTTGAAATACTAATGCCCACTATGATGTCATTCAGAGGTGGAGCCTTTGGGTGGTACCTTGGTCATTAGAGTGGAGCGCTCATGAATGAGATTAGTGTTCTTATAAAAGGACCCCACAGAGGTCTCTAACCTCTTTCACCACACGAGGACATAGAAATTAGATAATAAAAAACCCACATTTTTAATTGTACGTAAATATATGTTATTTTACTTTTTAAGAAAAATTGTATTTTTGAAAATATTTTTGAACAGAACTATTTTAAATTTTCTTAATGACAATTTTATTTCATGCTATACTGTATCCTTACTTCTAGAATTATTATCTTATATATGTATATATATGTTTTGCTTTCTCTAGCTAGCCTCCACATATTTTAATTTCTTATATTTTCTTATTTTTTGCTTGCTGAGCTGCACTATAAAATCTCAGATCTATCTTCTAATTCATGAATTCCTTTCTTTGAGGATATCTAATATGCTTGTTAACTCATTCATCTTGCTTTTAATATCAATTATAATATTTTTTATTTCTAAAAATATTCTTTATCCAATCTGATTTTCTTTAATAGTATTCTTTAATTTTATTCTTTCTTCAGACTTTCAGTGATTTTCTTATATCATTAATCATTTAAAATATATTTTTCATTCTCTTTCAGATTATTTTGTTCTCTCAACTTCTTATGACTCTATTTGTCTGTTGATCCTTGTTCAACTTTTTCCTCATTGTTTTATACTTTTTTGTTTGATTACTATGGCTTCATTTTTAGAAGGGTTTAATTTTTTTTTCTTCCTGTGAGCATCTCTTTGTGCTTTGGGTTGTGGATGTTTTCAGGAATAGCATCAATCTAGAATAAATTGTCATATTAATTTTTAAACTAGGTTATTTTAAAATAATTTTTGTAGTTTAAATTTCAAACTTTAACATTCCTTTGTATATTCAGTCTCTTATCTTTGAAACAGACTTTTGACTCCCATATTCTAAATGAAGACAACCAATATTCCTGTCATATCTCTGGGTAGTTGAATTTGGATTAGCGTATCTTTTTATCCTTCTGTCTTTCTACTGAGAGTGTAGTGTATGGAGGATCATGATTTCATGTAAAAATTTCAGTTTTAACCTCCCACTCAATAGGTCCATTGTATCATCTTTCATCCTATGTCCCAAGTGTCCAACTAGTAACACTTTCAGAGCGTTATCAGAATCAGATCAAACACTTACCTTCTGGTTTTCTGCATAAAATCCAGTTCCAAAGAGACCTCTTTTATGAATCCTTTATAGGCTCTTTTCTTATCCCTTTCTTATTTTTGTACGTATTGTCTCATGTGCACTATATAGACCTATAATAGCTTTTACCTCGTTCTAATGTATGATAGTAAAGAAAATTGTTTACATGTCTCTGTCTCTGACTAATGAGATATTCAGAACTGTGAGATTAGGCATTGTATTTTATTCATCCTAATATTTAAAACACCTGGTATTTTATATAACAAATTTTTGGTATCCAACAAATCCAATATTTTGCAATACATAATGAAAGAGAGACAACAGAAAGACTATCCCATTGAGAAATAAAAACAACAAAAAAATAAAACTGTCTCTAACTATAGTGTATTGTGTCTTTCATTCCTTCCCTTTGCTACCTTACATCAAAACATTATTCAGCCACTCATGTCTTTCCCCCTTATAGTTTGTTTCCTTGATTTACATTAATTGTGCCTTTTCTAACCCTGCCTCCTACCTATGCCCACTACTTATGTTCCCTCATGAAAAATAAAATTAAAAAATTTCCCATACACTAAAATATTTTTTCCTCTTCCTTTAAAGTATACAAAATGTATCCTTCCTAAAACACAAAGTTATGTAATTAGCCAAGTACATGAACAATGATACCTAGAAACCATAATTTTGCATTATAATCTTTTTTTGGATATTACGCTCTTGCTGAATTGCATGGAGAGAGTTTATTTGCTACTTCAATGAGCAATTGTCTTTTCAGCGTAGTCATTTTATGACTGTTTAGAATTGTTTATAAAGCTAAGTTACAGGTCAAGTAAAAATTTCCACAAACTGCCCTACCACGGTTCATTTATTACCATCCTCTAGGAACTTGACCCTTTGAAAGGGGATAAAAGGCTCAGGAAATAAGAATAATTCCATTTATTCCCTTAGTAATCTTATCAATGGGTGGTGTCAGATAAAAAGGAAATTTTTAAGAATTGAAACATTATGCGGTGACTCACAAAGGAAATCCAGGACTATGGGGATCATCTCAGACATAATTGTGAAGTCAGACATATTTTTCTTCTGTACTGGTTACAATTTTTTTTCCAGTTTTATTGAGAAATAATTGACATACATCAATTACTGTATAAGTTTAAGGTATATAGCATCATGGTTTGATTTACATATATTTGAAAAGATTACCACAATAGGTTTAGTTAACATCCATCACTTCATATAGATGCAACAAAAAGAAGAGAAAATTTCTCCTTGTGATGAGAGCTCTGAGGATCTACTCTCTTAACAACTTTGCTATATACCATACAGCAGTGTTAACTATACTCATCTTGTACATTCCACCCCTACTACCTTTTTATATTATAACTGGAAGTTTGTATCTTTGGTCATCTTCCAATTCTCCTCTCCCCCCCCCCCCCCCCGCCGATAACCACAAATCTGATCTCTTTTTCCATGAGTATGGTAGAGTGATTTTTGTGGTTGTTGTTTTTAGATTCCATATGTAAGTGAGATCATACAGTATTTATCTTTCTCTTTCTGACTTATTTCACTTAGTTAAAATGCCTTCGGTTTCCTTTCACGCAGTCATGAATGGTGAAATTTTCTCATTTGTTGTTTGTTTGCTTGTTTTTTAATGAAGGAATAATATCTCATTGCACTATATATATCACAACTATTTTTATCCATTCATCCATCCATGGACACTTAGGTTGTTTATATATCTTGACTTTTTAAATAATGCTACTATGAACAAAGGGCTGCAGATTTCTTTTTGACTTACTGTTTTCATTTCCTTTGGCTATATTCCTAGAAGTGGAATCGCTGGGTCATATGGTAGTTCCATTTTTCACTTTTTCAAAGAACCTCCATACTGTTCTCTATAATGGCTGCACCACTTAGGTTACGATTTAATAGTATGTGTTCTAATGCAGGTCAAAAATATAGACTTTCCTCCTTCCAATCTATCCTTCACTTGGCTTTCAGGATGATCTAATTAACAATGTAAATGTGATCACACTATTCCTTTGCTTTAAATACTTCAACTGCTTTCCTCCTGATTGTTGTATACTTGACTTTTTAAATTCCTGTGGGTGTCTATCTCTGAAAAAAAAAAAAAAAGTAAACATTTGGTTACTTAGTCTGATGATCTCGTAAGAATCTATATTGATGGGAGCATGTCTATTGCTGGTGCCTCCTGCCCCTGACTGACTAGCTTCCAGATGTTGTGTCAGAAAACCAAAACTTCATAATAAAAAGAAAGAAATGCAAAAAGAAAGTAAAGTGGAAAATGCCCAGTACTAAAAAAATAAACACACTATAGAATATACAGATGTCAAATGATAATGTACACCTGAAAATTATATAATTGTATTAACCAGTTACCCCAATAAACTTAATTAAAAATTAAAAAAATAATAACAAAACAAAATTTTCACAAGAAATCCTCAAGGGAACAATAAGCATATTCTTATATTGTATTCTAATTCCCTATCATAAATTTATTTCACAAGGAATAAATAGAAATGGAGAAAACTAATGCCTAGTTGAACTCCTGAATTTTAGAAAATCTTTGGTTTGTGGTATTTTTAAGAGGCTCAGAGTCTTCTGTGAGGTGTTGGTACATGGGATACTGCCACATTTGCAGTGTCAAAATTTGTTAGCAAAGCACTTTTTGGCAAGTAAATGTGTTCTTGTATAAATTTATACAATATAATTATAAAACACTAAAGCCATAGTCATGTCAGCAAGCAGGAATAATTAATATGGTGGTGAATTAGTATCCCAGTTGTACCACTTTTCTCACAATTATTTAGGTTTTGAAAATTTAATAGCACTTTCTTGTCAACTCAAATACTTTCAATGACTCCCTATTACTTTGAGTTGAAGTCTGAACTCAGTCAGCATGAAAGGTTTTTTATAATCTAGCTCCAAACTGCCTTTGGAGAGTGTCTCCTATCACTTCCTTACACAATAAGTCAAGGCTAGCTGAAAGAATTTTCTGAAAATCTCTTCCTCTGTTTTTATTTTATTTTTTATTTTTTTTGCTATTGAAACTCTCCCTACCTAGCTAGTTCTTTTCCCTCTCATAGTCCATTAAAAATTCTTTTTAGGTGTTGAAGAATTATCTTTTTATGGTTATATAAGTGTTTAAATGTCCTTAATAGAACATTTGGAAAACAGAAAAGTAAAAAGAAGAAAACAAAAGTTATCACAATCCCATCATCCAGGACAAACTATTCTAATCATTTTTGTGTATTTTCCTCATCTTTGTTTTACATCTATCTTTCAGTAATTTTTATCATGCAGTATATATAATTTGATATCCTGTTGTTGTATTTTTTTCCTGCTAAAAACTATGTAGTTGGTAATTTCTAGCATCTTTTAAGATAACTTGAAAACTTTATTTTAATGAGTACATCATTCTAATGAATGGGCACCCCTACTGTAGAATATATGGGCTGTTCCTAATTTGGAGGTATCATAATTAAAGAATTCATGAATGTTGTAGAAGAGTATAATTGAAGAGTGTGAGTTTTGGAATCAGAAGGATTGGGGCTTCATTTTGGGTTCTGTCTTTTATGAGTTATAAGATCTTGAATTTATTCATTCTCTCATTGATTGAGTCAGCAGTTATTTATGGAAACCCCATTATGAGCCAGGCACCAATGTAGAGATGGTGAGACAGCATTAAGTCAGTTCCTCCTCGACCTTAGGAGAGAAGCAGGACGATAAATAAATAAATAGATAGATAGATAGATAGATAGATAGATAGATAGATAGATAGTATTGAGGAGCCTCAAGTGCCATGAAATGGAGTGAGATGATAGAGAACAAGGCAGCTCAATGAGCTCTAGATGAGTAGAAACACTTTTATCTCATTTGTTTTATATCCTTGTGCCCAGTGAATCATTGTTGAATGATGGATTAATTTATATTATCAACTGGAACTTTTGTTTTAACTGTAAGTAACTTGCTATCTAAAGTTACTATCTGTTAATAGATGGCAATGTATAAGTCTTATAGAATAAGTGTGCTTAAATTTAATAGAACTTTGCAGCAGAGTTGGCCTAGCACAAATGATTTTTTCACTTTCATTATATTCTGCTTTAAGAGAAAATTAATTACCTTATCTCCCAAAATTGTGTTACTAAAAATTGCATTATAAAAATGATATCAGTGGGAAAGAGAGTTTTGCAGTTATTGTGTTTTTGAGTAATAGTATAAAATTGTTTTTGTGCATATTTCAATGACATCAGCTTGTAAAAATCTCTGCCTGTTTTATAATTACTGACTAAAATTTATGAATAGTGGATCTAGATGGTGAAAACCAAGCCTAAATTCTGTACTACTTATCTTTGTGCTCATCTACACAGAGCCTCTTAGGGTCCTCCGTTGCTCTTGGCCTTGACTTCACCACATAGCTTGCAGCACATTTTGGAGCAGTCTTGACTAAAGAAAAAGTAGTGCAGTGGTAAATAAAAGATAGTAACAGAGCAGGTTGTTTTTCTTAGGTTTTGTCATCTCTACTTTATTACTGTTCTCTAGGTGAAGCTACTGACTCAGTTGTGATCTGGCTAGGAACACAATACAACACAAAATGGGTTCCTTAATTCATCGATCATGGCTTTTTCTGTTTGTGTTATGACTTTGAGCACAGACCCACACTGCAAGGAAACCGCTTCCATTATAATTTATAAGGAAGACATGGAGCCTTATTTTAGTTATCACTCAAATAGGATAGAGAGCCCAAAGCCTTAGTTAGAGACCGTAGCTTTTTCCTGATTGTGGATGTTAGAGCCTGTTTGACGGTCCATAACAGAGTAGTGTTTCTACATGGCGTACATGTGCCTCAGCTGGAAAGAGACATTGCTTGGATTCCTTTTATCCTCCTGTTGCTAAGTGAGGGCCCAAGCTGGAAAGCAGTCAGTCATGCATAATCAAGCTGAGAAATGTGTGCTGTGCTCTCAAAGTGAGTTCTGTCTGTCTGGTAGCAGAGGAAGTCATATGCAGTCTCCTTCAAACACTGGTAGGTCACTAAGTGGGATGGTGCCATAGTAATTCATCCAAACATGGCTCAGAGAAATGATGTCTTTAAAACAGTAGGCATACCACTCTGTCGTTCTGAAACAAAGGCAATAATAAAAGCAAGTGTCCAGTGGTTTCAATTGTCCTGCTCCTCAAACTTGTGGCATGTTTTGTCCATGGACTTGATTTAATTTTAATGATATTCTCCAGAGGCAGCCAAAATGTTCTTTTAAAAACATTAATCAGATCGTGTCATTTCTCTACTTAACCCATTCACTCCTCTGCTTAACCCACTTCCCCAGATGGCTTTCCATTGCACTTGGAATAAAATCCAAAGTCCTTCAAGGTTCTACATGACCTGGCTCTTATACTCTATCCAATATCACCTGTGACATTTGATGACTATTCTATAGCCATACTGGGCATTTTTTCCTGAGTCCTCAGTGCTTAGCATAGTCTCAGGACATAGTTGGTGTTCAGTATATATTTATTGAGTGATTGAATGAATGGCTCGGAGCAGCTGTTATCAAACTTGACTGCACATCTGAACCACCTAGAGAGCTTTTAAAAATAAAAATGTCTGAAACACACTCCTAGAGTTTCTGATTTTATTTCTGCTAAGGAGTGAAGCACTGATATTTTTTTAAAGCTTAGATGTTTCTAACGTGCAGGTAGAGTTAAGAAACTATGACCTGGAGGAAAGGATAATCATTAATAAGCTACTTAAGTGGTTTGTTCAGACCCCCGAGCTCTCCCCATTATATGCTGTCACTATCATATGATTCCATATATTCTCAAAAGGTAAATCTTTTCTTATTTGTTGTTTTAAGACCCTGTTAGATTTCAAATTACTAATAAATACTGGCTGTTAGGATACAATGGTTTAATGGATTTAATTTTGTTTGCTCTGTGCTAGAAGCACTAAGTTAGTTTCCTGGAAATTTCTGACATGGAAAAGGAAGGGGCATTTAAATCTGTTTCATATACTACAGCTTTGCTGATTAAAAATATCTGGGTCTCAGCCATAGATGTTGTCATGTTGGCTACACGACTGTTACAAACAAGCTCCAGCATCCAGGCAGATCTGAAGTTCAAAGCTTATTTAGACTGGGAACATTTATTAAAGAAAATGTCATTTGCCCTCAGAATAATGGCTTGTAACTCTTCCAGCATTATTCTTCACCTAATCGGATTTGTTTTCTACAGAGCAAACTCCAAGGAGGAAATCTGGAAATTTTGGCCTGTTATATACACAGAGACCAGATGGTCGACAGGTACCAAGCTGATTTTTGTAGTGGGGTACTCCGAATGGAAAAGACAAGTTTCTTTAAGAATACAATAAATTTCCCAAATGGTCTGTGTGAAATGTTTAAAGGTTGAAGATAAAGGTTTTGGGTTACATTGTACTTAATATGAAAGGGGGATAAATGGAGCCAGGTGAGCTGCTATTTCAGACTTGAGCAGAATTGTTTTCTGAACTGCACATTATAAAAGAAACTGGTTGAAATCTGGAAGTAGTACATTATGGTAGAGTCTATATTGGTAGCACACACACATGCTATCTACTTACATGAATCCTTTGAAGGTGGGAGGCTGAGGTCTCAATTAGAGAGGGTCAATCCTTAAAAGATTCTTTTCCCCATTGGAAATGAAGAAATAGCTCCTATTCTGGATAGGAAGCCATTAAAATAACATGAATTTTCTTTTTTTATTCCCTTTTCACTCTCAAAATGTTAGTTCCACTGTGTGTTACATGCCACTGAGGTGGCTCTGACTTGGGGCGACTAAATGAGTGATGGCCACACTGTCCCGGCCTCAACAGCCCTGCTCAGACCCTGTAGACTTCTGCCTATGGCTTCTTTTATGGAGTCAATCCATTTTGTATTTGGTCTTCCTTTTTTTCTTCTATGTTTTATTTTTTTTCCAGCATTATTGTCTTTTCCAAAAAACCCTGCCTTCTCAGGATGTCTGAGTAGGACAGCTTCAGTTTTGTCATTTTTGCCTCTAGTGATTGTTTCGGGTCTACTATCCATTAACCTCAACTCTCAAATCCAAGAAGTTTTCGAAAGTGATTTTTATTTTCATAATTCATGTGAGGCTATTAGTAATCTTTATTTATCCCACTAAGTGTGAATATTCATATGTTTTATTGCAAATATAATCACATGTCTGATTGGGTTTCCTCAGACTTGCCTGAGGATGAGCATGCTTCATGGTATTCAGTATATGAGCCTTATTACTTTTCCAAAATCTAAAAAATATGAACTCCAAAGTACATCTGACTTAGGTTAGGAATATGCCTACTCAAACTTGTCAATTTGCATGCGTTAAAACACTCATTAGGACTGATGAATCGATGATTCCATACCAAGTACTTTCATTTGCATCATGCCAAAATGAGGTAATAACTCTGGCTGTTTTTAAGGGAACATACCTCTGAGATAGTGAGAGAGAGTAGCAAAACTCTGTCACATGTTAAATGGTTCTTTGCTCACAAAATAGTAAGCAACATGTAGTAATATACATTGATGGTTCTTTTTAACACTATAGGACTACTAAAGGTGGAGTTTAACATGAAGTTTTTACCTTTAAAAAAATTATTAGTTTTTTGGCAGCCCTCAAGCCAAACCCTGAGTGATGATTATGATAAGATTTATGTAAACACCCCAAAGATAAAAGAATTGGTCAATTGAATGGGGTTTGAGCTGGGCTTGGGTAATTATTCTGGAATGATATGTAACAGATTTATTTGGACTAGATTTATAAGTTCCTTTCCTATGAAGTGGTCAAAGTTGGAAAAAATGAGTTGATTGCTTTGATTTTGCCTATTTGAAGTCAGGCAAATTTATATGCCTGAAAACAATTAATGAGGTTTATTTTCACCTTAATTTAGAGGACTTAATCTAAAGAACACACGCACACACACACACATGCACGCACACACATTTATTTACATGAATACAACTGAGTTCAGTTGTAACATCTGAGACAGAAACAAACACAATAATTTTTTTATTATGGTTCATTCATTGGTTAGATTATTGGTAGTTGGTGGTTGACCACTGTGGATGATAGATCCCAAAGAATCTAAGTAGGAAATTGCAATTTATAATTAGAAGATTATTGGGTTTCAGACCTCCTCAGGGTTTATTTATAGTTAAACTGTTCATTATAAAAATTATTTTTTCATGTGACATGTTGAGAACTATAGTAAGCTTACAAATGGTATAGATTTCTTTCCCTATACCCCAACTGTAACCTTGCAAAGCATTGCCTTGAATCACTTCTTTGGATGAAGTGTCCTAAAAACTTTTGAGCTGGAAAGATTTGGGGGGATCATCTACCCATCCTCACATTTTATAGGTGAGGAAATAAAGTGTTTTAGTTTCACCTTAATATGTTGAGATGATAAATTCCCAGCAAATGAAGTGAATTTAGTTGTAATTGTATGTTTTTCTAGTCACTTGAAATATACTCTAGAAAACTCTGTTTTCAGGCATTATGGGGGAGGAAGACTTTGTAGTTAATTAAGTATTTTTTATGGGAAAATTTCACTAGAATAATTATTGAAGTATGCAGATTATAATTTCATCATTTTAGAGAATGCAGGAGGTCCACGTTTGGTGTATGTATTTTGCCTAGTCCTTTGACTTACATAATCTCTTTTAATGCTCCCCAAACCTTTAGAAGTGAATAACACAGACATTATTGTTATCTATATTTTGCAGATGAGATAACTGGGCTTTAGTAAAGCTGATTGACTTAACTACGTAGTTAGTTGAGAGTTGAATTTGAACTCAATTTTCTCTTTCTGAATCTTGTAAACTTTTCACTATACTATTCTTTTGAGTGACAAATGAGTTGGGTAATAAGACATTCTAGTTTTAGATTCATTGGACATCGACTTCTTCTCCCAACTTCATATGCATATAAGGATTCAGAAAGCTTATGGCCCACTCCCAAACTTATTCCAGCCTTGTTTAAGACTGTGATCAGTCTTGGCAACAAGAAACCAAAGAGAATCTATTTGAGCTTTCTCAAAGTTAGTCCTCCTATGTTATAGTTGACTATTAACTGAAATATAGACTTTATTCAGATTTCACCAGTTTTTCCACTGTTTTTTTTCTGTACTAGGATTTAATCCAGGATCTCATATTGCATTTATTACTTATGTCTTCTTAGTCTCTTCTAATCTGTGATAACTTTCAGTATTTCCTTGCCTTTTATGACCATGAAACATTTGAAGAATACTCTGTAAAACATCCCTCATTTTGGGTGTGTCTGATGTTTTTTTCATGTTAGATTTGGGTAACATATTTTGGGGAGAAACAGCACAGAAATGAGTATCCTTCTCATATCGGGGGGTATATGATAACAACGTGGCTCATTGCTAATGATGTTAATCTCAATTGCTTTGTTAAAATTATATTTGCTATGTTTCTCCACTGTAAAGTTCCTATTTCTCTTTCCCCTTTTCATACTCTATTTTTGGAAGCAAGCCGCTAAGTTCAGCCTCCTCTTAAAGGGAGAGAAATGAAGCTCTACCTTCTAGAGGAAGAAGTATCGAAAAACTCATGAACATATGTTAAACCTACCACAGTAATTAATATAAATTTAGGAGAGGATACACTGAAGTTATTCTAGCATCCTGTTTCTTCTAAAAGTTTCACTCACTAATGTTAGCATTCATCCATGAATTAGGCCTGCAGTATTATTTTGAATTTTTCTGTGGGAAAGATTTGTCTTCTTTTTATTTAATCAATCATTTTTATCAGTATAGACTTACAGATATTTATTTTCTTCTTTAGCTTATTATTCAATCTTATCATTATTTATTTTGTTGCTCAAATTGTTCTACCTTTGGCCATTGAGAGGTACTAGAATGCAGTGTTTAGCTACAGTTCTTTTTGTCTTTACTCTCACAGTTTCCTGACAATATTTTAGAGCTCAGTTTTCTCCTTGTCTCATCCTTCCCAAGTCCACTGACTGATTGTTAAATGTGCCTTCTTTTCTGGGAATGATGTTCCAGGCGTCTCTGGCCTTAATGTGCTTAATCATGGAATCCATTACCTGCACTGGTGCTTAGCTCTGATGCCAGACTCCTGTTCCTTTTGAATCAAGAGGCCTTGTCCCTTCACTTCATAAGTTACATAAATGTCTAATCACTGTATTGTACACCTGAAACTAATATAATATCATATGTCAACTGTAATTGAAAAAAAAAATTTAGAAAAAGAGAGGCCTCATCCTTGGTGTGGCTGAGGAGGAAAACTGTTCCTGTGATCCTGACTTACCACTATTCCATTGTCTATGGTTGAGGTAGTTACAGGAGATTGTTTCCTAAACAACAGAAACCTAGCCTCAAAAATGTAAAATCTTTACACGTTAGGTTATTTTCATGAAAATAGTTCTAAAAGGTACCATGAATTTCCCAAAGCAAAATGAACCTGGTAGATCGTTTTTTTTTTTTTTTTTTAACCTCTCCAGGTAGCATTAAGAACATTTCCTTATCTACAGCCATGCCACCCTGAACATGTCCAATCTCATCTGATCTTGGAAGCTAAGCAGGGTCAGGCCTGGTTAGTACTTGGATGGGAGATAACCTAGGAATACCAGGTGCTGTAGGTGCTAAAAAAAAAGGAACATTTTCTTTAAAATTCAATTTTTTATGAAGTAATGGACTCAAGAACTCAGGAATTGAATGAGAGCACAGGATTAGGACTCCAAAAGTTTTGGAACTTTTGTCTAGGTCCTCTAGGGCAAATCCTTGAGGCTCTCTGTCTTTCCTTTTCTCCTTATATTTAAACTTGGCATGACAACTTTTTTCAGAACTTTCAGGTATGACTATTTCTTTTTTATTTTTAACTTCAAGGGCAACAGATGGTTTATATCCTTTTAAACTTACTGACAGAAACACTTTACTATAAAGAAACTAAGTGGAACATCTGGGATCTCAGGGAGACCTACTTTTTCCAAATTTTCTGTCCTTTGCATTACTCTAAACAGGGACAAAAATATATATTCTTACATACATTACTAAAGTATTAGAAGAATGAAATAACTAAACTTTGAAAAATTTGAAAGGAAGGTACCATCGTATCCAAGATGGTGACATATTTCCTCTACATCCATAAAGTATCCTTTGAAGACAGTGGAGACTTTTTGGCATGTTGGCTCCCCAACCTGTGTGTCAGGAGGAGAAACAGGTTTCATATGATGATGTAGGAAAAGTAAGTAAATGAAAATGGAATCTCATTTAGACAGAATCATACTTATAAACGTTGCAATCTTTGTTTACATGTTTGTGTAGTCTTTGACTTTTACATTCCAGATTCTACACAAAGAAGCAAAGAGAAAAAGAAAAGGAAAAGAGAGAGAGGGGAGGGGAGAAAAAGGGAGAGAATGCTCTGAGGAAAAACTGCTCAAGAAAAAATTTTAAGCTCAATTATGTAGGCTCACGAGGTTTATATCATTTCTACATGCTTTGAATAAGTATCTAAATTGAAACAGAGCTAGAAATCGTTTGATGTTTATCCATCACTAAATTTAACCTGTTTTTTTTTTTTTTTTTTTTTTTTTTTGCAGTATGCATGTTGCCATGTTGCTTTACCAGTAATTTGCATCCCTGGAGACAGTTTTTCATTTTTAGGATTTCTTCTCCTGTGGTTAGGAAAACAAATGTTGCTCTGTTATAGGAAGAGTTCTGTGGAATTTAAGTCCCATGAATGTGACAGACCAGGGCACAAAAGACTTTAAAGGAGTATTTTTTTTTTTATCTGCACTACAAAAACATTTTATTTCATTCCTTAACTTCAAATGAGATGATTTCAAAAATCGGTTTCTCAAAATATGTCAAATTAGATTTTATTCAGTATGGTGGTGGATAGAGGATAAACAAAGAAAAACACGTTTCTAAAAAAAAAAAAAAAAAAACAGAATAGTCGTGAACCGGCTGTATTATTTTGATTACGTTTACTAACAAGTAAATGTTCTATACCATAACTTCAGCAGAGACTGTATTGCTCTAGCCATCGCAAAACACTTCTTGTCCATGAAACAGTTGAACATGGATTTGAAGACAGGATCCAGTGGAATATGTTTCCTATAACCTCACTAAGTCTGACTTTGAATTTTGTCCTCTATGGTTTACCTAGAACCTTGACCTTCAGGCAGTTCTGCAAGACCTTTTCCTACACAGGTATAATAATGGAGGAGGTAGGCAATTGTTTTAAATAATTCAATAGTGTTTTACGTGGTTAATTATCATTATCCCTGACAGTTTCTTCTAATGCACTTTCATTAACTTTTTTTTTTGTAGCCTGAAGCTAGCTAAAGTCCAGAAGACATTTTTATAAACCCAGATTCCTTTTCTTCCAGTTCTCCATCTGTACTCATTAACTGGTTCACTATGGGTCACTTGTAGAACTGCAAATGATAAAGTCTTTAAGGACAGCTGGCTTTATTTTTAGTGGGATAGAAGCTAAACTTTGATCAATTAAACAGTTATAAAAGAAAAAACACATAAGTTTCTTTTGTTTATCAGCTTTTTCAGTGAGGAAGAAATATAAGCAAAATAATGTCTAAATTCTTTTTTAATGTGGGAAAGTGCAGGGATTATGACTTTGAACCACGGAAATTAGAAAATCTTTTCTCTATATATCTTAGCTTTTACACAGTGGTTGAGCTCATCAGACACATGCAACTTTATGGCTCTTGATTGTAAAGGTATGCAGGGAACTTGAAAGAAACAGAACAGGTGAACTGGAGTTTGGATAACGTAGAAAAGGTACTGGAAGATCCTGGTATTTAAGGCCCAGGAACCTTTCGATCTGGGGACCGGGCCTCATGTACCTCTTCCAAACTCTTTATTCCTTCTTTACCTCTGTCCCATTTCTCCTTCTCCTAGAGCCCAGCTTCAGCATTGTAACTTGATGTGATGCTTCTACTATGAGTGTCATTGTTCTGACCAGTGAACACCTGATCTTGTTTGTTTCTCTGAAACTCCTGCCCTGAAAGTCACTTGTCAAAAGGACTGTATGCTTTCGATCTTGTTTCCTGCCTCTGCTAACCATATTGTCTGGAGTTTTTAATACTAGATTTTAATTCCTGAATATATGCTCTACTTGCCAATTTAACTTTGATCTTCTTTAGGACTACCCCTCAATGATTAGTCTGGCTAGAGGGGCTCAGGAAGAAGAGCTATAATCCCGTTGCTATGAACACTCTCCATCTGAAGCCACTCTCTTCTTCTCTGAGAGCTTCAGGTTGAGAAGTAGGATTTGGAGTCTGCATGAGCTGTCCTCACAGTCCCAGAAGCCTCTTAAGGTCTGTTCACAATTTTGGCTCTCTTTGCCCATGGGAAGAACTGGACTCTCTTAGAAATGGTTTAATTAAATGGATGACCTCTATTCTTGATCCTCCTATGTTTAAGCATTCACTTTTTTAAAAGTGGTAAGGGCTGATCCAGATGATGTCTTTACACCCTTTTCTTCTTATGGAGTTTATAATTCTCCTCCTTAAACACATAGTGTTAATAGAAAGCTTCCTTGTGATTCATCAATGACTGATGTATTTATTGAGCACTAATAAATATTTTATTTGTAATATAAAGCACTATGACAGGTCTAGTGGGAGAAGGAAGAAGTTAACTCAGAAGTAAAAATGTACCTTGGCACTTCCTGTTCTCAAAATGCTTAGCTTCTAATTGGGAAGATAGCTTAGGTAGAATGTGCTAAGAACTGCGCACATTTTACCAATTAAAAATGAAGCTGAAGTTTGGAAAAGGGAGAGCAGCTTGTTTTGGCTAGCATGGTCCAGAAGTTCTCCATAAAGGAGTTTGGAAATTAAACTGGGCATTGAAGAATGTGGAGGGTTCCAATAAGAGGAGAGAGGTTTGTAAAAGTGCATCTGTTAGGTGTGGTTTCTTTGTCCATTGTCCATTTTCCTATGTTTCTACTTTATATCCATCATACACTATATTATTGTAGGTTAATTTTGATCATAGGTTGCGAGAGGTAAAAAATAAATTTTCTTTCACTCTTTTGATAAGCACAACGTATATTTCTAGCTTTCCTGTAAAATAATTAAAATTAGAGTTCTGGGGTTTGTACTATTTTAACTTTCTTTTTTAATTTAAAAAAGAATCAACACATTTTATTAAAGAAATTTTGGGAAGTACAGAAAACTTACAAAGAGAAAAATAAACAAAATTAGGGAGATTGTGCATGTTATAGCTCCAGGGATTGCCTTTCACACAGACTACAAATGTCAACGGTACTTCTGGGACACACTTGGTACTGGTGCTAATGCTCATAATTAGAACATATCAAGCATACTCTTATATAACCTCTTTACATTTGTTCATATTTCAAGTATTTTATATATAATAAATATTTATCTCAAATATATTTTTAAAGAGTTAATGATATTTTGTTTTTAATGTATCATGATTTTAAACAAATTCTCTACATTTGGAATTTAAAATTTTTTTAAAATTTAAATTAATGTCTTAATGAACATTCTTATAGGTTTATATTTTAACTTTATCATAATTTGATTTTTCTTAGGTTAAATTCCTAGAAAGAGACTTGATGGGGAAAACAGTCTGAACACTTATAAAAATTATTGAAGTATAACATTCTGACCAAAGTGGACAAATCATTAGTATACAGCTTACTGAAGCAGCACACAGAACAAGAAATAATTTATGTGGAACTCCATACCCACCCACTCCTTATTTCTCTTTAGTCATCATTCTCCAAGGGTAACCACTACTTGACTTATAGTACCATGGACTATTTTGTCCACTTTCTTACTTTATATAAATGGAATCATATAGTGCTCATTGTTCGTGAGGTTCATGCAGATTATGGTATATGGTCGGGGATTGTTTGTTCCATTACTGATATAATTCCACTGTGAGACTATACCACAATTTTTCTGCCCATTCTACTGTTGAAAACATTTGGATAGTTTCTAGTTTTAACCTACTACAAGTAATGCTGCTAAGAACATTCTTGTACCTGTCTTTTGGTGAACATATGTAGGAATTTCTGTTAGGCATATGCCTAGGTAGGAAGCTGTTGGGTTGTAGGAAACAAACATACATATTCAGCTTTAGAAAACTGCAAAACTGTTTTATAAAGTGGTTTTATCTATTTACCATCCCACCGGCAATGAGAGAGTTCTGGTTGTTTCACATCATTGCAATACTTGCAAGTCTCTGTCTTAGACTGGTGACCACACATTGATATTTCATTGCAGTTTTTATTCATTTTCTTTCTGTTGGCCAACTTAGGCATTTTTTCATATGTTTATAGTTATTGGTCATTTCCAAATCCTCTTTTTTGAAATGTAAGTTCAAGTCTTTTGGCATTTTCTAATGAGTTATCTGTCTTTTTATTGTTAGTTTGTAGGAGGGATCCAAACACTTTATTTAAAGACCTTCTTCAAAATTTTGGTGGCAAATACATACATTTAATCTGCTGAGCACTAGGGAGAAGAGATAGTCCCTGGAATTTACATAAGCCGAAAGGAAATCTGATGTGTGAAGAAAACCAGAAGTATTTACTTAGACTTTCGAGTGTATTTTCATTCTGATATGGCATTTAAAAATAACACTTTCTATAAAATTCCTAATGTCTCATGATGCATGACATAGAGTGGAAATATATAGATGTTTATCCTGACATTTTATTTAAAAGTGTTTTTAAAAAGTCAAATTGTGTGAATGCTCCAGTCTGGCAATCTGGAAATAAAATGATAAGGAAACAGTTTTAAATTCTGTAAAAAAGAAATGAAGAAAAAATTATGCTAAAAATGTTCAAGTTTCAATATGCATCTCTATTTAGATGGTGATGATATATCCAGGGATATATAGCAGATGTGCTGGCCTGTTTCCAAACCCTGCTTGGAGGTTCTGAATCAAGGAAGACCGTTACATTATGTGTGAAATGCCACTTTAGTTCAGAGTCAGCCAGTAAATTGGTAATACCAACTTCATAGTATTTTCAGGCTGATTAGAGAGAAAAGCATTTCCAGGTGCAAATATCCACAAGTTTAAATCATTTTTAGAAAAAAACGTGAGCAGGAAACATCATATGATCCATCTCCGGTGTCTTCTAGATAGGCTTAATAATTTTATATTTCTAAAATTAGGTGGTTTAAGGGTCATAATATTCCTCTCTCTCAAGCAAAATAAGAACACTCTGACAGTTTTTACTGACACTACATTAAATTCTGTGGGTTAAAAGAGTTGAAGTTGAGAGTTAAGTAGAATGAAATCTCACTAGTCCATTTGGGCATTCTTCCAAAATATCTTTACAAATCGTACAACTTTCATCAATTTTGGATTTGACAAACTACTGTTGAAGGTTCTGTCCATTACTTTCTTAGCTATGGAAGGAACGTCATCCTCAAATATTTAGCACAATGTATTTGTGAGCTTGTCTTGTACGGTTTTGAAACACAAAAAGATATTCTGTAGAGATAAGACTAAACAGAGCTTCACAATGTGTGCTCAATCTTTGTGCATCTGGCTTTACTCTCAGAGTCTTTTTCTTTCTTGTGTGGCAGAGCAGCTTTTCCTGGTTGGTGGGAAGGTCAATAAAAGAACAATATTTTAATGTGATAATAAAAGGCAAAAAAGAGGACATATAAATAAATAACGAAGGAACAAAGGTTTTCCTTTCTGTTAGGAATTTCCTGATGAAATCACAGATTTCACCTAGGTAATCAATACCTTATAAAGTCATTTCTCTGACATTTTACCTAAGTTCACACAGAAAACTTTTTAAACACACACCAAAGCACAAAACTTGGGCTACCACTGATCCCATAGGGTAGAAAATATGGGGGGACTGTAAGGAAATTTTGGTTGACTTGACTGGAAGAACAGCTGCTCTTTATGGATCTCATCAACTCATGATTTCATCAGCAAGCTCTGTCTTTCTTTCTTCTATGGACTTTTGACCTATGATGATCATCAATTTAAGATCAAGGCACATGACCCAGCATCATTGTTCTGGGATTTATTATACAGAGAAAATAAATCAACTAATGAGAAGCGAGATCCAAATTAACAAAGAACATTATATAGAAGAGATTAGTAGGGTGTTTATGTGATTGCACTAGGGCTAAAATAATTTATAAGGGATATGTGTAAATTTTTTGTCATGTATTTTAGGTTTTTGTGCCGGCATTGAAGAACCATAACTTTTAAGTTTTATAGGCAAAGAAGCAAATTATCATAGTATTATATGCTATTTTTCTTTGTGTGCTCAATAAACATAAATATTTTTCTTAACTTTTTAAATAATATTTTATAAGGGAATACTCTACATCATGAGGTCGTTTTTTTATTAGTGGTTTGTAGAAATATCATTACTTTTAATCATGCCTCATGCTTTTCTCAGGCATGAAGTTCAATCTGTACATATAATGGCTATAAAAAGAAGATAGATCAAAAAGACCATTACTGACTATACTCGAAAATGAACTCTTTATATAGAAAAAAAAAGTAAAAAGAAGAAATGCAAAATTATGAGGGAATAGTTTACTTGAAGCTTACCATTTTAATCATGTCTCCCATCTGCAGTGATCCCTGCAAGGAGATCTATTCAGACAATTTTTAATTAGGTTTTAGGCACTTCATAAAGTAAGCTTTAAGGTAACTACAGAATTTTAAAAAGCTAGATTTGACCATAATTCTGAGAAAATACTAACTTTAGATCTTCTTTGTGCTCAGAAAGCTTCAAACAAGATTGTCTCTGAAGCATAGAAGTTCTACACTAGAGTTATCCTGTTTAAAAATGGGTGGAACCCATGTCACCTTCCTGCTAAAAATATTTACTTGATTTCTCTTTATCTTTGGGACTAAGCCCAAACTCCTTAGCCTGACATGCAAGAGCCTCCATAATCAACATTTCCATTCTTATTTCCTATCATTATTCATTCTTAAAGTATGGTCCTTGGATCGTCTGAACCAAAATAAGACCAATTGCCTATTAAACTGAAACTCAAGCTCTCCAAATAAGTCTTGTACAAACACATTTAGTGCTGAGATTCTTTATTCTACATGAGCCCTCTGCACAAGCAAAAGTGATGTCCCCAACATGCTTTATTGGGTATTATTTTTGGGCTCTGGCTCATAACATTCTTGGCAAGTCTTTTCTTTCTATTTTATTCATCAGTCAAGACTCAGCTCAGTTCTAATCTCCTCCATGAAACCATCCTGTGTGGTTTCTTTGAAGCCTTATATTTTCCATACATAAAAGAGGATAGAACTAAAATAAAAATGAAAAGATTATTGTGAAGTAATGCTGTCACTATGACTAAAACCTGAATCCCAGAGCTCAGGGATGGTACTACCAGTGTGATATGAGATTAGAATCCAGGCTTGTGTAATTTCAAAGGAATCCATGCTCTTATATGCTGTGTTCCTGGAAACATAAATGTGTTAAATGATTGAGCTACTGAATGATAAGCTTTCCATCCATTTTATTCCAGCCAGAGAAGCTCTAGATAGTGGGACTTGAGGACAACCAGTGAACTCCTAATTTTTATAAAATAGGAGTCAAATGGAAAATTTTTAAATAAAATTTCTGAGAAGGTTAGTATATTAAAATATTGGTCTTCCAATGTTGCAGAAAATATTGGTCTCCCAGAATTTTCTGGGGTTTGTTCCCCTGATTGCATTTTCAAACTCTAGGATAACTCTGGACCGCCCCCTACCTGCCCCCAAGTATGTTTAGATTTGTGTGAGCTTATGTAGATTTATATAGACCTGAGCCAGTGTCTGGTCCAGGGGAGGGAGAAATAGATGGAATTCAGACTCTCCTCACATGTTTCCATATCTGTGTAGCCCAATGGTCCCCAACCTTTTTGGCACCAGCGGCTGGTGTTCCTATGAGAATCTAATGCCTGATGATCTGAGGTGGAGCTGAGGCAGTGATGCTAGCTCTGGGGAGCGGCTTCAAATACAGATGAAGCTTCCCTAGCTCTCCTGCAGCTCATGTCCTGCTGTGAGACCTAGTTCCTAACAGACAATGGGACAGGTCCTGGTCTACAGCCCGGGGACTGAGGACTCTTGGTCTAGACTACCTAAAACAGAAGAAGGTAGGGGAAAGGCTCTAAAATAAAGCTTGTTCTAGAGGAGGTCTATAATAAAGAAGGGCCCTTTACCAGAAAGCAACTAACAACAATTAACAAACATATGTAACTGTCTAGGAGGAGGTAAGAACATTCAGATCTGATTGGTAACGGACTTGTTTAGGCTGTGGGAAACTTTATAATCCCAAATTTCTAAGCCATTTTATTTACTCCCGCTACAGCTTTTGGTTAATGAATGTTTGGTTCTACACTGTTATCTCTGCATCATCTCTTAGCTTACTCCCTTCTCAGACAAAAAGACATTTCTGAGGAACTTTTGCATTTCTTTCTACTAATTCTTTCAGTGTACTTTATTAATAGCCTCGTTTTATTGTCACTTTAATTTGAAAATAAAAACACAAAGCAAAAAGCATTTGGATGAGAAAATTTACAATTAAAATTCTTAGTGTGAAAACTTTAATTCACAGGAAATAGAGAAGAGAGGAATCAAGCATTTACTTACCAGCAAATCCAGTTTTAAAAATGAGAAAAGGCTATATGTAGTAATCACACATGGAAAGCACCTGAACTCAACCCCTTGGAGTCTGAGAGTACTCTAGATGGTAACTGAATGTTAGGAAATATTATTGACAAGAAAAATTTTGTCCTCACTCTTGCAGGGAAAACAGAGCTTTCCTGACAAAAGGTTAAAGCACTGTAGGCCATTACATACCCAAAGGTATTAACCAGTTTCCAGTTTTCAAATTCTAAAGAGAAAGGGAACAGTCAAGGCAATGAGGTAAGAGTAAATTAGAGGTGGGGATCATGTCAACATACAAATACGTTGTCCAGAGTCAATCCATTTGACGCAAACATCTTCTTGGTCTCCTGGAACTAGAAAATGTGAATTCATTTAATGAGATACAGGTTTGTTCAAACCTTGGCTTTTCCTATTATAAGATAGAAAGAGAGACACTCAGAGCTGGAAGAACCTTCAGGCTTATTGGAACCATTCTATTTTTGCCCTCCATTTCCATTTTAACATCTCTCATTTAGTGTGTTATATTTTTCAGTTTCTAAAAGTTTTAAGATTTTTTTCTTCAAATCATTTATCTTCTTCAATTCTGTAATCAGATAGACAGGTTTAATCTTTGTTGTGGATGGAATGCTTGTATCCCCTTCAAAATCCACATGTTAAAGCCCTAACGCCCAGTGTAGCTGTATTTGGAGATGAGGCCTCCAGGGAAGTACTTAAGGTTAACTGAGGTCATGAGAGTGGGGTTCTGATCCAATAGGATTGGTGTCCTTATATGAGGAAGTCTTGCCTGTTCTTCTTTTCTCCTCTCCTCTCCTCTCCTCTCCTCTCCTCTCCTCTCCTCTCCTCTCCTCTCCTCTCCTCTCCTCTCCTCTCCTCTCTTCTTTTCTCCCTTCCCCTCCCCTCCTCTCTCTCTCGCTCTCTCTCTCTCTCCACCTCAAGCATGTGCACAGAGGGAAGACCATGTGAGGATGTGAGATGGCAGCCATATAAGCTATCATACGCGAGGAAGAGAAGTTTCATCAGAAATCAATTTTAAAAAATTAAAAATCATCATCACATGGGAGAAGCATATGAATGGGGTAAGATTGGCCATGGTTGATGGTTATTGGGGCTGAGTGAGGAGTACATGGGAGAGCATTATACTGTTTAATTGACTTTAGAAATTGTTTAGTCTAAATTTGAAGTTTTCTATAATAAAATAACTTTTCAAGTGAAAAAGAAAGGAAAGAAAGAAAGAAAGAAAGAAAGAAAGAAAGAAAGAAAGAAAGAAAGAAAGAAAGAAAGAAAGAAAGAAAGAAAGAAAATAAAGAACTAGATAGCTGGAAACTTGAACTTGGACTTCCATCCTCCAAACTGTGAGAAAATGAATTTCTGTTATTTTAGACACTTGATATGGTATTTTGTTATGGTAGCCAATGTTGACCAATTGCAGTCTTGTTTCTCTTATCATCTGTGGGATCTGTTCAAGCTCTCTGAGTCACAGTTTTGTTAACTGTGAAAATAGTCTAATGATATCTAACTTGTAAGGATTAGATGGTAAAAAATACATATAAAAGTTACTTTTATATAACAGAGGCATAATAAAATTGACCTTTCCCTTCTCTCCCATCTCTAGAAATGAGACCCACTACACACTCAGACAGCTAATTTCATTTTTTGATACTTCTGACTTTTTAAAAATCTCTTCTGATCCTGTCATTTGTGTTCTCATATATCTTGGCACTATGGAAGGGAGTATTTGGAGGGGGGTGTCAGAAAACAAACCCTGTCTTATTTACCCTTTTTCCAAACTAATGAAAAAATAAAGTATAGGTGTCAGATGGACATCTATACATTAGCTAAATTAGTGAAGCTGGATTGGCAAAAGCAGCTTTAGATAGCACCTAAGTGGATTCCTGATGCTCAGTTGGACCTATCTAACCACTGGATCACAAGTGCAATAGGAAACCATTCCCCTCACAGGGGGAAGAGCTGCCACAGACAGTACCCACACTATAGGGAGAGCCAGAGGAAGGTCAGAGGGGCAGAGCTGAGCATGCTCAGTACTCTCTCCCAGGTACAGGTCAGATAAATCATTTATTCTCCCTAGGTGAGGAGGGAAGGAAGGAAGAACATGAAGGAAGGCTAGACATATGACCTCAAAACCACTCACGCCTGGGAGTACAGGTTCCCATATGGAAACATGGAGAAAGGAGAAAAGGTTCCCCTAACCATAACTTTGCCCAAAATAAAATGTGACTTAAATGTTAAAGAAAATTGGGAATGCCCAGCACGTGCTGACGTTTTAACGATAAGTCATGAAGGGAAACCGGAAACTGCAGGGGGGTACACAAAGCAAATGGAAGGTCTGTATCAGACTCGGACAACAGGGAGGGAAAGCGCAAAGCAGGGGAGATTAGAAGCAGATAGGGACAGACAGGTAAGAAGATTTCTATACAAGTCTGAGGAGGGGAAATTTGTATTCAGGAAAGTCTAAGGATGTAACCTCTACCTCAATGAGGAAAAAAAAAGTAAGGTAGAGATTTTTTTATAAGTTAACTAAAAGATGAAAGGGAACTTTTTAAATATAAAAAGCAAAAATGTGAGCAGAAGCAATCTTCTGGCTAGAAAGCTGTTTTTGTATGTGTGCGGAAGAGATGGTGTAGACATTTCAAAGAACAATTAAATTAAGGGAAATTTAGCACAAGCTAGAAAGAAGCACGTCAATAACAAAAAGAAGTTAGGCTAAAAGAAAGGAAAAATTTTTATAAAACTTTGAAATGAATTTCCCTTTCATCCTACCCATCATGTGCTTTTTTTATTGTCAAGGTCATTTGATACACCTTAGCCGTTTAGTGTTGGAAAATGTCAGGTTATCAATTTGTCACATGATGGTGGATATTAAAAATGAATAGGCCAACATGCTAGAGTCTTCAACATTTTGTATTATTTTCATTGAATCTAAGTTGTCATCAGGTGTAAAATGCATTATTTTAATATCACAAAGAAAGAAAAAAAGTGCTACCAATTAAACTCAGACATACTAGCAGATTGTAAGAACTTTCCAGACCTCAGAAATGATGAAATGTGAAACAACATTTTAAAACTGGTAAAATACAGTGTTTTATTTTCTTAGTAACACTTATCAGAAGCTGAAATAACCTATTTATTGTATCTAATTTCAGTTTCTTTTCTTTAGACTTTTAGCTCTGTGAAGGCAGGTCCTTTGCTTGCCTCATTCATAGCTATATTTCTGTCTAGGACAGTGTATATACACATAACAGGGAATACTGTTTGATGACTGGCTATTCTTGTACAAGGTGGTGATGAGAAAAGAGAATGAAAAGAAGCTAGGATTCATTTGGTACCATTCAGTCACCCACTCAAGAAGGTATTCTTCCTTAATTAATCCTCTTCCTCGGAAATATTTCAGATGCCCCCCTCTTAGCAGTACAGAATGCCTCTCCCTCCCCCATCACAGCTACCACACATACTCTCTTCCAGGACTTGGCTTATCCCATCGTCTATCTGGGGTCACAGTCTAGCTTCAGTGAGTAATGTAACCATTGTGCATAGTTGAAATACCTTGAGGATCCCCCTGAGAAGGTGTCATAAAGAAGTAAAAACATCTCTCAGTAATTCAAGCAAGAGCCAAGTTTTCCCTTAGGGTAGGAGCGGGTTAAGGCTTCTTTTGATGGGCACCGGATGAAAGAATTGGCTTATATTTAGAAGACATGCATGTGAAAAATATGTATGTCTAACTTCTAAAGTCTCACACCTATTGTGGTGAGTTACTCTCACTAGGGGCGGTTGGAATGTAGCCATGGGGGTGGATGGAGAAGCAGCTGATCCATGGTCCCATTTCAGGGCCAAATGCTGAGTGCAAAGCAGGCGGGTCACATGCAGTATTTAGATCTTTTTTTTTTTCTTTTTCTTTTCCTTTCTTTATTCAGGTAATGGAAGTAGGGTATGTCCTGAGTGCATAGGATGCCAGTCCACAGATCATGTTTATCTTTCTTTGAATGTATCCCATCAAGATGTTCTCTTACAAAGTGAGGATTGATTTATACTTGTACTATTATGAATTATTTTTATTTATGACACCATCTATTATTTATAATAATAATACCTCATATTTCCAAAGTCCTTTAAAATAATGCTTCATCTTTCTACATTGCTTCACTTTACTATGCTGTTGGATTAGATAATATATCATGGAATGGCCTCTAGCTTCAAAACACTCAGCTTCGATAACTGGTCTGCCATCTACTAGCTATAAACATTGGAAAAATTACTTATCTTTTCTGTGCTTCAGGGTTTTTTTTTTTTAATCTGTAAAGTGAGGATAAAATAACAACTAATATCTAGAGTTGTCATAAGGATTAAATTGAATAAGATTAAGAATAATGTGATCTCTCTAGATCTCATAGTGCTCACCATGAAAATCATATCCCTAAGGCATGATGCAGCTGTTTTGTTGTCGTGTTTGTCTTTTAGTTCCTGGAACCCTGAAGAGCCATGTGCTACTTCTGACAATCAGGAAACCACCGATGTACAGCATGAGAGATAGCCTCAGACCATCATGATGAGGCAAGTCAGCCCCAGAATCAAGGGCTACTACAACAGTCATTCATTCTTTGTGAAATATTTCTGGAGTGTATGTTCATGGTATTGTTATCATCACAATTTATTATTTATTGGGTGCCATCCCTTTATGTAGGCTGTGTGGAACACACACCAGACAGGGCTTTCCCCAAGGAAATGGAAATGGAATTCAGATGCTCGTGATTCATGAGATAACAATAAAGCGACCCAGGGTGTGCAAACACGGCTTGCAATGAGATCAGCCTTGGAAGGCTTAGCTAACGGAAGTGTTTGATAGGAGAGGAAGAGGGAAAAGTTGCTTGGCACTAAAGGAGCAGAACATGTTTCCAGGTATAGGGAACATTATGAAGGTCAGCAATAAAAGGAATAAAAAGGAGCATGGTGGGAGGAGCAGAAAGAGAACGATGACCCAGCCGAGAGTTCCGTATTTGTGGCCGTATGCCGGTGCCATGTGCTGTTTGTCCTGAGACAGACTGAAAGAACATGTCTTGCCTTGTTAAGGGAAGTGGCTCCGTACGGCCGCCTAGGCCAGGCTAGCAGTGGAAAGTTATATCACATCTGTACTGGTTTTTAATCTCCGTTTGGTTTTGTTTGTTCAAGTTAATGAAAATGATGTGCTATTGTTATGTAGCGATGCCAGAAAAAGTTTCACCAGAGACTTTAAAAATGTTTTTGGTATTGTGCCCATTTCATGTGGTTTCACTTTCCCCTTTCGCTGTCTCTTCCCCTGAAGCCCTTCTCTGATACTGATGGATTAATATCATGTGACTGGAAGGATATTTGGAGAGAATTCAGCTAAGCAGGCAAGCCAGCCCCCAAAAGATAAGTGATGGAAAAATCTAAGGGTGAATGGAGTTAGTATCATTTATAAGACATATTTGTAGGATATTCCAATAGAAACACATAATTAATGGCTCCTCAAATTCATAGCTGGAGCTGATGAATTAGGATGAATACACTTCCATCTGGGAATAATTAATAATAATTTATAAACTCCTTAAGGAAAGGAACTATGTCTTCACCTTCCTCAGTCAGTCCCCTGGGTGCCATGGAACCTGTTTTGTCCACTCGGTCTTTCAAAATTTATTAAGTACTAGGTATTGTGCGAAGGCATTGGGAGACACCAAAGAAAAATAAGGCATCCTTACCCTCATGGAACTTAAAATTTTGAGGAAGAGGATAAAACAAGATAGAATGTAATAACTGCTCTCAATAAGGTAAGGTAAAAGAGATATGGGTTCTTATCAGCATGGGGAATATATCACTCGGGGTTCCCAGTACCAAGCAACAGAAAATCTACTCAAACTGGCTTAAAGCACAAATGGGACTTTATTGGCTCAGTTGACTGCAAAGTAGAATGTTACTAGATTTAGGCTGATCAGGGGCTCAGATGACCTACCGGAAATCTCC
The DNA here is from genome assembly GCF_014176215.1 of Rousettus aegyptiacus. Taxonomy (NCBI): domain Eukaryota; kingdom Metazoa; phylum Chordata; class Mammalia; order Chiroptera; family Pteropodidae; genus Rousettus; species Rousettus aegyptiacus. The sequence continues at coordinate 115,715,513 of NW_023416295.1, forward strand.
CTCTTCACTATTTTGGCACTATCACTGCTGAATTGGGATAATCTTAAGACAAGCTCTATCCATATTAGCAAAGACAACCACTGGCAGCTCTGTATTTATATCAGATCACCTGAGTAACCTCTTCTCAAGAATTCCAGGAAAAATCTTGGGGCTTCCTCTTATTGGATCAACTGTGGTAAAGTGCCTACCCATGAACTAATTATTGCTGCCAGACAGATGGATTGGGCTCATTGAAGTGTAGTTCATGTACTGGTTCCCTGGAGCCCAAAAGGGTGAGAGAGGGACATTTTTCCAAATGAAAATTGGGGTTATCAGAAAAAGGGGGCATGAATGTGAACACATGAAATCAATAATGCTTTGAAGATACCCCCAAACAGTTGGTGGCAATCTATGAAGAAAATCTTGTGGATACAGGCTCCACGGTGCTTCTATTAGTACATGAAAGTGCTTAGTCACATAGGTACATCTAACTGCAATAGGTTGCTGGGCAATGCATTTCCTACCTATGCCATCATAAACCATACTTGAAGGAGAGAACAGATTTTGATGAACAGCTATTAATTTCCAATACAAGGAGAAATTTACTTAGTCAAGGAGGTCTCAAAGGGATGCACAGAGGAGGTGAGTGACTGAGGTGATGTCTGAAGGAAGAGTAGGAATTAAACTAGGAGAAGAAGGGTAGTGAGTATGGATGTTTCAGCTTTGAGCTAGAGCAGCAGCGATCAGGGTGAAGTATGTGTGTAAATATAGGCATATGTGGAAGGATTTATGTCAAAGTGTTATGTCATCTCGGGGGTTAGGACAGGAAGGAAAGAAGAAGGAGATGATTAATTTTTTTCTTCATCTAACAATGTCATTTAACTTGACAAAATGAACTTGCATTATTTTTGTAATATTTTATTCCTGTAAAATAAAGTAAGAAATTTGCAGAAAGTGGCATCTAATACAATAGAATTTTAGACCTGAAAGAAAACTTGGGCATCATTTCTAGAAGTTGAGTGAGGCAATGTAACTTTTAAAAATATCATCCCAAAAAAACCAAATATTGAGATCAGAATGTAAGTTGCTCAGTTTAAAAAAAAAAAAATGAGGTTTTATAATTGCCCCCAAGCTTCGCTTATATTTTCTTTACCTTTTCTTTGTGTGGATAATGGTTATTTATTGAGCATGTACTAAGTGTCTGGCATTGTTAGGCCATGGAAATATAGTAATGAACATGGCATTTGTGGGCTCTGGGCTCAGTTTCAGTCTTGCTTTAATTCATTCATTAATGTCTGTCAGCTATTGAAGGTGATATAAACAATATGTAAACTATCTATGTGTTTAGGTACATGATTACTTTAAAAAGTTAACTTTGAAATCATGCAGTTATAGTTTCCTGGCTCCCCATCTCATTTAGCAACAACTACCTCACCTTAAATTATCCATCTCTTAATCACTTTAGGTGACTAATATTGAAAAGAGTTTCAGTCCTAAATTAGAAAGAGGGTAACAAAAAGTTTGGGATTTTCAAGTTAAGTTCTTGTGGTGGTGTCCTCCCCAATAGACAAATGTCTGTTGTAGTTTTCTATTGGGGTGTTTTAACTATTTATTATAATAAAATAAATACTTCAGGAGAGATATAAACTCAAACTTTATCATGATGCATGACTTTGTAAGATACTTTCAGATTTCCCCAGAGCTTTAGTTAAAATACCAGGAAAACAAAAGGCTTATTCAGGTGAAAGATAGGGAAAGTGGAGTAGACTGATGGGACAATTTATTCAAATACTTGCACTTGAAATAGACTTAAATTTGAGTTGGGTGGATAGGTTGGTTTTTTCTGGATTCATTTCTAATGTGATACTAGGAAAAGATAGATTTGAGAACAGATTTTTAAAGAGCCAACTTCATTTAAAAAGTGTTAGTTCTTCAGCTGAACACTTCTTCTCCAGCATGAGCTAAGGCAAGACACTAAATTACACATTACTTGATAGGTTTTTGAACTTTCTAGCTGGAATTTACTGTGATGTAAAAACAGAAAAAAAACATATCTATACTTCATTGGTCAGAAGGCTTTTGAATGGTTATTGGTCCAACTTCATAATTTACTTTTTATGGTACAAAAGACACACCATGATAATTTGTCTTTCTGATTATTTTTTGGCATCAATGGAAACTTTTGTTTTCTCAAAAACAATTCTATCAGTCGTTTAAGAAAAAAATTGGCCCTGAATGCATTTCTGCACATCTGGCTTCTCTCCTCCCAATGAGTTACATCTTCAGAGGGTTTTAAAAACATATTTGAGAGAAATCTTCAGGTGTAGTTGGCAGTAAGTATATATGTCTTCGTACATTGGAGGAAAAAAAAGGAAATTGGAGGGGTAACGAAGAAATAGGTCTGTCTGGAACCAATCAATCAATTAATTGATTCATTCCACAAACATCTATTGAGTGCTTGCTCCATGACACACTGCACTAGGTGCCAGTAATTTAAAAGTTAATAAGATAGGTATTTCTGCTCTGACAGAACTGAGATTCAGGCAAAACAATTATTAGTCTCATAAGTATTTATTTGTCAATAATAATGATCCACACTATGATGAAAAGTTGCGAGGTGTTAGGAGATCACATAACAGAACGCCTAATCTGGTCTGGAGAATCCAGAAATTCTTCCTCCAGGGGAAAGTGACATTTAAGTAAAAATCCTGCCAGGAAATGAAGGACAAGTGAGAAGAAATCCAGATAGAGGGAACAGCATGTCCAAAGGACTAGAGGTAGAGTATGAGGCCTCTGAAGGGCTAAAAGGTAGTAGATAACTCTCAGATTTATGAGACCAGTTCCCCACCTTCCCATGAAATCCATTCTCATCTATCTAGTCGCCAATTTGACATCTTCACCTGCATGTGCAAACTCACCAAATATAATACAAAGTTCTTGATTTTTCTCCTAAAACCTGCTCTTCCCCCCGTGTCTGCCATCTCAGCATCATCATTTACTTGGTTTCTCGGACTACAGACTCTTGAATATTTGGCCCTTACTTTGCTCTCACATCCACATTCAGTCACTAAGCAAATCTTGTTGGATGTGCATTGAAATTTTTTCTGAATTTTCCGAATATAGTTATTTTTTAAAAGGTCTGCCGTAGCTTCCTCTGTCAAAATCCTCACCATCTCTCACACTGGGCAATACAAACACTTTCTGATTTCTCCCTCTGTCTCCACGCTTGCATTGCCTCCATCTGTTCTGTAGACAGGACCCAAGTATAGTTTTTAAGCATCAATCAGATCCTGTGACTTCCTGCTCTAAACCCCTCAAGGCCTTCCTATAACAATTGAATTTCAATCCCCTTCTGCTATTCTACCTTACTTGGCCCCTACCTACCTTTCTCTTACCATCTTGTGCCACTCTCCTCTTCCTTCATCTGTCTCCAACAGTCATTTAATTCTTTAAAAAGTGCAGTTCATGTCCCAAGCTCTTCCTTTCATGCTCTTACCCTGGCTCTGTGCACTGCTGTTGCGGAGACGATTTGGAAGAAGAGTTAGCATCTGGAAATGTGTAACTTACATGGATAAAGGAGAGGAAGATTGGCAATGCTAGCATCCCCAACCCCTGTCTCCATGGTCTTTTATTAAGTTTCACTACAACACTGGCTTTGTAATTTAGTGATAGTTAGTGTCAGGTAGGTAGATACGAGCTACAGCCGACTCCCAGATTCAGCCTCAAAGCCACCACCGTGTTCTCAGCTATTTCTTCTCAAGTATCTTTTTCTTATCCTTTTAAGTATCTTTTCCCAGTCTCTAGAGCAAGAAGTCTCGAAATCCGTCAGATGTATGTGCTCACCCTGCAATGTGTCCTTGTGGGCAAGTCCGCATCTTCTTCCATTGTTCTTGTTGCTCCAAGCACCAGACATTGTGCTAGGAACATTCCGTACCACAGGTGTCTCTTACAACACACTGCTTGCTCCTTTCCTTCACTTACGTATCTATTTAAGAGTCTCCTTCTCAGAGAGGCCTATCCTGAGCACCCTAACTTAAACAGCACCCTCTCTGTTTCTGTAACCTCTTACCTGTTTTATTTTTTTTTAAATAACACTTACTTCTACCTGACCCTGTATTATAGATTCCATGTTAATTCGTTTTATTGAAGACATGGTCCTTATCCCTTCTGCATATATGTATAGTATCTCAATAAATATTTGTGGAATGAATGAATGAAAGGCAACATGGCTGATATATGGTAAATGGGGAGAGAAACGGTACAAAATGAGTCAGAGAAAATAACTGCTTTTAAAATATGCAGAGCTTCGTAGGCCATCGTGACAAGTTTGGACTTTTTTCTAGGAGAAGTGAGAATCCATTGAAGATTTTAAGAAAGGGCAGTGATACAGTCTGAGTCACATTTGGCAAAATTTTCAGGGAAGTCCTCTGTGAGCCTGAATGTTTTCTTGATCTCAAGTATCGTTTCAAAGAAGCTGCCACTTATGAATGTATTTTTAATTGCTTTGTATAACTGTGTTTAACAAAAATCAAATGTGTGTGATTAAAAATAACTCTACAAAGAAGAGTAACCTGATAGTATATAATTTTGCCTCTACAGGGGCAATGACTGTTACATGACTTTTAAGATAAAACATTATTTTAAAATAATTAAAATTTTATTATTGCCAGAAAAAAATATATTTTCTCATACTTCATATGTGTTAAGCCTTGTTAGACTTAGTTTATATTTATAAATGTGAAGATAGTGTTTGAAATAGAATGCTTAGCCTATTCTGAGTTGGGGATAAAAAATAAAAAGCCTTTAGAGTTTTTTGAATGGAGTCTGAACTACAGGCTAACCCAACATTTAAAAAATTTATCTATGGACTACTAATGCTTCCCAAAATATTCAGAAGTGTTTTATGTAGATTGGATTCTGTTGCCAGACACGTTTCAGAAAGGATGGATTCAATGAAATTAAGTGCCTTTAATTCAGGATTTCCAGAACCTATAATTTGCTAACTAACATGCAGTCCGAATCCCCAGGGTGAGTACTTGGAATACAGCATTTCCCAAGCCCCTGCTTTCACAGAACATGGTTCGAGAATGGCTGATGGCCTAAGGCACAGGCACATTAGTGTAACTCATATGGCACTAACAGTTTGGCTTCATGGGTGTACAATTTACGCAGTACTACAGGGCCCAGCTCTCAGAAGGAGCCCTGCATCTGGTTTAATGCTCTGTTGGCAGCATTTTGAAATTTTTATAAGTTTTTTTCTGTCATTTAACTAGGGTTTTGTAGATGAAGCTGTGCACATGCACTGGGGCACTCCAGGACACGGTGGGACTCCAAGGGGACAGCTGAGGATGGGAGCTGATGGTGTCCTGGAATGCATCAGTTGCAGAAGCAGCCACCCTGGTTCCCAGGGGAGAGGAAGTCTCCACCTGGGGACAACATGGGACCAGGTGGGAGGCCAGCTTGCCTGTCAGTTCTGTGGCCATCTCCTTCCTATGATGTCGCATAGATATTAACTTTCAAGCTGGAGCGCTGGGACAGGATGTGCTGGCAATAACTATTCAGTAAATATTTTTTTTTAAATGTCAACACACGGCTAGCCCAATAAAGTATATCAGAGAGTTGCCAGAATTCTTCATATATTTTAAAATCTCAGATTTTGAAACTCCTGCAACATTGCAAAGCAAATACTGTATCTACAGACTTAGAACTAGGAGCTAAATTTAAAAATCACCACAGTGGTGTGAAAACAACACTATTTTCACATAAAACTTTGGATGAACCAATTACTAAGAGGAAAACCATTTTTTTAATTCCTTGTAATTGAAGATACACTGATACATGTATAAAGAGGCACTTTGAACTATGTACAAATCATGAAGCCACTTTATGTTTCTTGTACAGACTCCTCAAGTTCTAAGAAATGTCAGAGGAAACATTAAAGTGCCACTGTATACATTTACATTTGCTACTAAATTCAGACATATATGGAACTGATTTGTATGAAGAATTAAATCTTCCTGGAAAATTGTTGCACAAGAATCATTAGTTCTAGATGTACCAAAATCTATATTTTAAGTTAATTTATCCAAAATTCACTCCAATGTTGTTATTAGCAGCTTTAGTAGCGGTTGCATCAGCAGAAAGATCTTTATCAAAATTAAAATGTATTAAGTTATTTGTGATACTCCATTTGCCAAGAGTAACCAACATCATTCTCAATTATATCAACTAAAAATAAAGTTGCTAAAAGTATAATTTTAGTAACCAAATAAATAAATTTTCCGCAATCCAAGCCAGAAACCTTTACAATCCATCAAGCTATAATATAAAATATTATTTTTTATTTTATTATATAGAGTTATGACATCAAAGTGGTATTGTTTTAAAGTTTGTAATTTTATGCTGGTACTCATATATCACTTTACCTTTATTAATTTTTATAAATATTAATATATATTTAAGGGGAAAGTTTATATTTTTGTACTTTTTATCAGCTTTTTGGGCAATGGGTCTCACATTTTTATTTTGCACTGAGCCTGGCAAACTCTGTAGCCAGGCCTGGATACGGGGCATGAAATGATGAAACAAAGTTGTCCAAGCCACTATTCCCTGAGGGGTGTTTGGGGTTTTTTCCAGGAAGTGTCAGGGCAGTGGACAAATACATGATTTGTTTTAGGCTTGGATTCTTCAGCAAAAGATACACTTTCTACCCAACAAGCTTTATAATTCTCATTTTCATAGCAAGCTAAGAACCTATGAGGCAATGAAGGTCAATTGCAAAGAACATAGAAGATACAAAGAAAAGTTTACAGATCCTGCATTGTCAGTAATATTCTTAGTAGCTGATTTCCTTTCAGAATTAGAAAAGTCAAAGTCAATTTCTGACAGTGAAGAGTCTCCAATACTTCAAAAAAATTTCTCTAAATGGGACGAGATATTCTTTGGGTATACATTTGGGTACTTCCAAAGTGATAAAAAGATGACTTTTATTTAAAGCCTGAGAATACGTGAAATAGAGTTTTGGGTATGCGTGACTCATGTGTATGAGCAGTATATGTATGTGGTTATGGTGGTGGCAATGGTGATAGTGGTGGGGGCGACATAGGTAGCATATGGGAAGGGATGACTTGCCTGAGAAAAGAAGATGGTACCACAGTATAAAGAACTAAGTGACCATGTTATGAATTTTCTCTTTATTGTAGGGAATTGGATAGTTCTATAATGCTAGGAGCTAAATGCACTATTTTTTCAATAATCTTTCTGCTAATAATGTGACATGGAATAGTTTCCCACGGCTTATTTCAACAATAGTTTACTAAGGAAAACTGCTGATTGGCGATGTCATTTTTGTACATTGGGAAGTGCAATAAAAATTATAGCTTCCTGGTTTTGAGAAAAATTTTCACAGGTCATTTTCCAGAGAAAAAATTGCCCATGTCTTTGTTCTAAGAAAGTTTCATGGCTACATGAGATGCTTTCTGGCTTATTTCACTCACTTTGATGCATTAATAAAGTGCTTTGAGCAGGTAACCAGAGCAAGAGCACAATGGAACAATGGGCCTGGGTAGATAAGAGGGTAAATGTTAATATCATAATTTTATATTGACAAATGTTTTCCTGGACACAATATAATAGATCACACAACCTCAGTGACTACTGATAAATTTTGTTTTTAATGTGACCAAATTTAAAAGTCCAGGTATAAGGAACAGATCTTGTACCCAAGACATATACACAAATTTAGGGGCAGGTCCTAAGAATTTAAAAAACCCTCAGACTTGCAAAAATTATTAGATTATTTTATTTTTCATATAATGCATAATAAAGTATAACTTAAGGATATAAGATAACATATTCAGAACTTAATTAAACATCCCATTCTAAATTTGTAGATAATTTTTGGCCAAGAACCATTCGCTTTTTTTATTACCATTACTAGAACTAGCAATTGGTTTTCTTTTTAGGACCATGTTCCACCAAGAAACAAAATTTTATTACTCCTCAAGAAATACTAAATAAATGATAATATGTAGTACAGGAGAGACAGACTTAAATGCTTGTAAAATTCAGGCAGTTGACATAAATGAAAAAAGAAAGCCATTTTTAAAAAAATGCAGATTCAGATGACTATTTTTTTTTTTTTACTATAGGAAACAATAATTGAAGTGTGATCATAAAAGGCAACAAATCCTGTTTTCATCTGGGAAATAAAGGAGAGGTAAAGTACAGCAAAAAAAAAAAAGTACATGTTTAGCTAATTCTTGTCACATAAGAATTTTTTTAAAAAGAAGTTACAGATCTTTTTTCTTTCTTTAAAAAAATATGACTGCTCAGTTTTTAAACCTTCGCTAGAATTTTAAATGCGATGTAGACCAAATAAAATATGTTGGCAGGCTGATTAACCCCAGAGGCAGCCAATTTGTGAAGTCTTGAGTACAGAATTATCAACTCCACTGAGATGCTATGCTAGGCAGTTTGCAGGATGCATGTTCTCCAAAGGGCGAGAAAAGGAGGGTGGAATGGAGGGAGGGAGAGACTGAGGTCAAAATGTTTTATTCATAGGGGTGAGCCATCAAAGTTTAGAGAACCACCTGCGCTAGACTCACCAGCTACAACACGCCAACCTTAGGACTCATGGGATTCACATTTGTTTCTCGACGAAATTAAGTCACTGCAAACCTTCAGGGTAGCTTAACACCAGCTGGAACTGTATCTACAAAATGCCATGTGACTATCTATTTTTTAATTTTAATCAATCGATTATCTTGGAAAAAGTAAGGACAAAATCAAAGCCTGTTTCTTAGTTTAAGGATAGGGAGATTAAATTCAGATCAGTGTTAAACTAGAATATTTTCTGGCTGGAGCAATATTTGTTTTACACTTTAGATAAATTGTTATGGTTATAGAATAGAGATCAAATGAATTATTCTAGTAACCTTCAGAAATGTGGAAAAAAATCATTTATCATGAATTTCAATGACAGCAGCTTTTTCTTATTAATTACCTAGAACCCCAGAGAATTATTTATCCAGTGCCTACTCCATTATGTCCCTACTTTATAGAGCTAAGGGAGCTAAAGGGATCCAACAGTGAGCAGAAGTACCCTGTGGCTTTCTCATATTTTATTTGTTCTTCTACCCATGGAAGGAGTAAATCTCACAGTGATCTCTCTAATAGACAGTTTTCAGTCTGGTAGGTTAGGCAAGCAATATTCATTCTGATGATTTCATGGTGGCTTATTTTATTTCAGTTTATTAATACATAGAAAGTCTTTAAATAGTTAAAATGTATTGAGCCCCTATTATGTTACTACTCTTACTAGATACATACTTACATAATGTCGAATCTACACGGAAGCACCAAAGGACTGATATTACAATCTCCATTTTTCTATTAGAGGAAAATAAATTACACAGTGGAAAATTTATGAAAGCCACAGAGCTGGCTAGTGGCTGTCTCTTGATTCAAACTCAGGTTTTCCTGACACCAAAAGCTGGGTCCTATTCATCACACGGCATTGTCTCTTGATTTACTCAATGCTTTTATTGAGCTCAGCAGTCTGAAAGTTTGCAGCAAGACATGTTCGAACACAGTCTGCTTTTTAATTTGCTTGTTTTTAAGTTGATTGAACTCTTAGAATACTGTTGTTTCAAAAATTTTGTTAATAAAGAATCTGAGGCTCATAAGTATTATACAAATGAGAAGCGTCACAAAAAACAAAACAAAACAAAACAAAACAAAACAAAACAAAAGCATACTATGAAATGCTCAAGGGAAAGAAGCATCCTGAAGGAGATGTCAAGATTCTGGAAAAGTCTCATGATTTTAATTATCATCTATGTGCTGATTACAGCTGATTTTATCTACAGCTCTTGACATCTCTATTGAGCTGTAGAGTCTTAAATCCATTTGCCTATTTGACGTATTCATTTTGGTATATAATAAGGCAATTCAAAATTAGAAATCCAAAGCATATTTTCCCAAGTTTTTTCAATTAGTCTTTCCGATCCTAAGAAATGGTGCAACTATCCACCTAAAACCAAGAAGCCATCCTTGAGCCTTCTTTTCCCTTCTCTTCCCCTTCTAATACATTTGAAGTCTTGTGACTTTACCTCCAAAATGTATGCCAAATCTTCCCATTTCTCTCAATTTCTACCATATCACCAAAGGCCAAGCCATTGTTATCTCTTGCCTGGACTCTCAGCTTGCTAACTGGCCTTCCTACTTTCACTATTGTTACCCTATTTTCTATTTTCCATCAGCAGCCAAAGGGATTTTCTATCTCTTACTAGTCTCCCTTTAGTTTCTTATTCTCCAGCTCCACTGGGATATATTTCAGTTGTTTGAAAATGCCTTGAAAGTTCTTGCTCATTGTATGTGCATTAACTTAGCTGTTATCTAGCTGTACAGTTAGATTAAACATCCCTCTCTTGTTTTGATTCATTTAGGTATGACTATAAAGTTATGACAATGATTTTTTAACCTATTTCCCATTTAGAAAAAAAAATGATGTACACCTGAAACATAATGGATTTTGTTAACCAATGTCACCATAATGAAAATAAGTAAATTAGGTAAAAGAAAAAAAAGTGAAGCCCCTGCCAGTGTTAATTTAATTTACATAAATATGCTTGTTGAGGCTGAAGCAAATCTGACTGGTTTTCAATGTAAAAATAAAATATAAAAACTCTTCTTGGAGTTATTTCTAAACAGAGCTTTTCTCTAATCCTAGCATAACAGAAATGTGTACATATGTCAAATTCATCAAATGAATCTTTGACTAATAACTGTTCGAGAATGATGTCAACATCATATATATGAATGATAGGTTTTCTAGGATTTGACATTTTCCATGATCAAGAATTACTACATCTTGTAAATGGAAATACCACTACTAAAAACAGAATACTATAAATAAAATGGTCATTTGTTTCCAAAGACTATTGCCATACTGTAGAGATGTGAAATTAATAAAAGTGAGATATTTCGTGGCAAACTTTGGGGGTAAGGTTAAAACTGTAATCTGTGAGTTGTTTCAGGGTAAACAGTGTTGCTCCAAGTGCCACCAGTGAGCATTCTTGGGGAAAATGGGAAATTTGTTCCAGTCCACACACACACGAAATTATTGCAAGGGACGGAGATGTTTCCTGTAGACCCCCTTAGAGAAAGGGCTTACTATCCACCCGCAAAGAATGTTGTTAGCTGACCATCTTTAGATGACAGTTTGATTGCCAGGCTCTGCCTCAGTTTCTTGGGGCCCCAGCCAATGAGTTTGCCAGGTGACAGTAGCTGAAGTCATGATATTCTGGAGACAACTCCTAGCCAATAACTGAGTAAAGTAGTGGAACAGGGACTAGTCATTTATGTCCAGCTGTGGATTCTAATGGAAAATCTTTGATCTAGGGCACCCTGTTAGGCTGAAAAAAAAAAAAAACTATCAGGTCAGCAGTGGGGTCCGATAGCTCTCCCTGTTCAATCCTGCTTCCTCCTTTTTCCTTTCACAGGTATTACTTCCCCCAAAGCCTTTTGCACTCCTAATTCTGTCTCAGAATATGATTTCCAGAGAAATTGTACTGCACATCCCCATTATATGCCAGGGACATTCTGAACACAGGATTTGGTAGGGAGCAAAGGAACAAAGGAGAAATGCATCAAGCTTACATTCTAGTCAAGAGAGAAAATATAAACCAATTTGTGACAAGGGAATACCACAGAGAGGAAACGTCTATCAAGAAAATGAAATAAGGAATGACTGGGGAATTAATTTAGATTAGCAGATTGGGTGGTTAGGGTAGCATTCTCTAAGTAATAACATTTGAACTGAAAACCTGAGTGTCAAGAAAGCATCAGTTCTACAGAGATCTTGGATGAGAACGTTGAAGGAGGAGTGAATAACTAGTTCAAAGATTCCAAAATGTGAATGAGCTTAACGTGTTTGAGAAACAGAGAGCAAATTAAAGTAGCTCCTACTTTCCATGTGCCAGGCCCTGGGCTGAGGTCATTGAATTCATTATTCCATTTGTCACTCATAACGACCATGTGAAATTAGTACTCTCATTAGTCAGGGTTGAGGTAGGAAACAGATAACATGTACTGAAAATCTATTTATGAAGGTCTGGGGAGGGTTAAGATAACCAATGAGAGATGGTGAAATACCCCAGGACAGTTTCATGGGAAGCCAATCCTCCCCCTGCCCTATCCCAGGTCTGAAGGGAGAAGAAAGGAGCTGGGGGTAACCCCAACCATCAAGAAAAACCACTAGATTGAAATGTAGCCTTGGAGAGAGACCACAGTGACTATATCCCACCTCATCCCCACAGTGATGGAGGGAAACTGACACTCTCAAACCCTCTTATCCTTGTCCATTAATTTCCTGTTACTGTCCCATTAACTGAAACCAACCAGAAACCCAGCTGGAACATTGCATTAGAAGTCAGCCTTCCAGTCCACAGGACCAGATGGAGAAGGGTAGAAGGGAAAATAATTTGAGCTGTGTTTTTGTCATCTCCATTTTATAGGACAGAAAACAAAGACTTTTACTGACTCTAAGATGTATTTTTTTTTCACATTTTAACATCTCTGAAATAGAAATGTACTTTACAATCAATATAGTGTCATAGTTTAACCTGGAAGCATTTTCGGTTCCTTTTCAGTGTCACTTAAGATAAAAATGTACTTTACAATTAATGGAATGCTTTATTTGATAAAATATGGCAGCCCGTCCAACATCAGACAGCTAGAAAATGATGGAGCTGTGATCTCAACCTGGAGAAATACTGGGAACGAGGCTAGAAAAGAGAAGCGCTTTGCTTTCCTAGTCTCCCTCTGTCTCTCTCTCTCCCTCCTTTCTTCCTTCCTCTCTACCTTCTTTTACAAAATAACATCTTGTTTCTTTATAATCTTGCTTGTTCACTTTGATGGCTGGCCTTCGCTTGGCAAAGCTCTCACAGCCCTCAGTTTTCATTCAGATCCTGGTCTACAGACATTGGTACTGTGAGGAGCTAAGGTGGCTATTTAATGGAATACGTTCTTTTTACCAACTTTTCACCTGATCCATAATTCAAGTAGATTAGATACTACTTTCTGTTACCAGCTACTTGAGATTTTACCATGTTTACAATTGGAGAACTCGCTTTGAGAGACATGTGGCCCTATTCCCCAATATATTTTTCATCTAATGTAAGGCTCTGGCTCGCTCTGACCTAGATATAAGCTCTTAGCTTATCCACAAAACAAAATCTGAAGAGGGAGTGTAAAGGACTGGTGCATTCAACCCCTTAGTACAGTCTCTATTTAAACACTTTATCTTCTGGAGGTATCAAAGAGATTTTACGTCAATTGAAGTTAATTTGGAAAATACAATTTAAAAATTCCTTTAAAAGTTCTGGTGACTCTTAATTGCATGGAGAATGAAAACGCAATTCCTTGGCTGTTCACCCCAAGTCATCTTTAATTTGGCCTTTCCCCGCCTCTGACTTTGTTCCACTGCTTTATATCCTCTGTACCATCCTGCCTCTCTCAAGCACACAGTAGTCGTAATGCAGCCACATCTTTGTACTTTCTCTTTTTTCCTCTGAGTCACACTTCATACCGTCCCGTATCTGTCTTTGCTCATACCAGTGGTAAACGTTCTATTTTTTACTTTGTTTCAGTTGCTTGTGACCAGGAGGTAGATGGCCCTAGAAAAGGAAAGCAGAACATTACTTTTTTTAATTGCACAAAGTATACGATTCTCGTTTGACTCTTTTTTTAAGATAAAAATTGAATTATAACCAAAAAAAACTCCCTTTAATCTCATTATTTATGAATTTGTGATTCTCTGATTTTTAGCTCTCTTATGTTTTCTCAGCCATAATGACATCATTCACAGGTCCCTTTGAGAGTCTCTGTCTCCTGCTCCTGCCTGCATGTATCCACCAGAATTCCTCACTCTACGCTGAAAGACTTACCCAGTAATTTGTCGCATTCCATGACATGACATTAGCATGTGCCTGTTAAAATTCTGATTGTTGGAATTTTAACTATTCTCTCTATCTCCTTAGTTTTCAAGAGTCACACTTGCCAGGGCTTTCTTTGCAGGCCTTTCCTATTGCTTAATTGAATATACTCACTGAGTTAAATTTTTTATTAGACTTGTCAAGGTACCAGCTTTATATACACAAAATGAGTACATTCACATATTCTTATAAGTGGGAAAAATGGGTACACTCATCAGTAAAAAACAAACAGTAAATTATATATCTAAGGGTTTGTCGTTTTCTATTATCCTTTGGTAAAGAAAACAAACAAAAAAGTTGAATGCTCAAAGTAATGGCTTAGCTAGAACTTTAGTAATCCTTCAATTAAGACCTCTAGGGTTATGGGCTAGAAGAATATTGGCAGAATCTGCACATTGAGAATCTTTAAATTATCACCATACTAAAAATTCATGTTATATATGCATGCTAGGTTTTTACATGGCCAACCATCTTGTTAGTAACAGGTCATGAAATATACTTCAAGATCTATTAAAATAATTATTCTGAAAATCAACGTGCTGATTCACCAGCTATTGGATTTTTGGGAAAACCATTTATTTCATAAATGGTAGAGCCAGCCCTGGCATTAGACATAAATGGAAAGAGGAACAATATTTTGAAAATTATTTCTAGGATATAAACAAATGATCCTAAAACTTAGTGGCTGAAACTATCTCACATAGTTTATGTGGTTCAGAACTTTGGGAATAGGTGAGCTGGGCAGTTCTGGAACAGTAAGTCTCTTGATGTTGCAGTCAAGATGTTGGCCAAGGCTATGGTCATCTAAGGGTGTGATTGGGGCAGGCGGATCCCCTTCCAGGCTGCTTCACTCATATGGCTCCCTTAGGCTCCATAACAGTGAAATCACAAGGTTAAGACACTAGAAACATTTGTTATAAGTAGTGATTACTGTTACCATTTTATATCTATAAGACTCAGGGATTAAAAATTAGAAATAAATCATTGTCAGAACTAAAACTAAATATTTTTATGCTCTCTAGTTCTAAATATCCTCAAAAACATTTGGGGCTCTGTGATTATTTTCATTTTCATTTTATTATTTTTGAGTCTTATTGCTTTTTAGAATTCACCTAAAAACATATATATGATATATTGATATATATATATAGCATATAACACATATACATACATATTATATATATTATATATATAATATATTATATATATTATATATTATATATAATATATTATATTATATATAATATGTTATATTATATATAATATGTTATATATATAATATATAATATATATAATATATATATATCCACTCTTACTAGGAGTAGCTTTCCCTTTGATGCCTATATAGAGAATACTTGGCCAAAGATTAAGAATTCTCTTTTTTCCACACAAGATCCTAAAATAATTAATTGATTCTTTGTATGAGTCCATAAGTGAAAAGTTTAGAACTGCCAGACAGTCATTAATTAAAAATTTTTCTATTAGAAGTCCTTTCATCTACTTTCTACTCAAGGTTTATTAATTGTGGCAGAGTTGGCTAGTTGTCTACCAAAAACACAAGCTACCCTTTTTATATTGTGCAGGTATCACTGGGCAGGGGCTGCCTTGTCACTGATATCTCCCGGCCTCCTTCCTTCTCACACCCTCCACATATTCTGGTGTGGCCTCATGACTAGTTCTCACCTATGGAATGTGAGCAGAACTGATGGAGGGTATGTGATGGAGATTTTAGAGAGCAGGTGAGTTTTGAGTCCTGGAGAGATCTCAAAGACCTTGGGGAATGATGGACCCTCAAAACAGAAGGAACTTGGATTCCTAAACATCATCCACAACTAGGAACCCTCTCATTGGACTGGTACATGAGCAAGAGATAAACTTTTGTTGTATTGAACCACTGGTATTGAATATTTGTTTATTTCAGCAACAGACAGTCTCATTCAGTCATAAGGAATTGTTGCCTGCAATAGTTTCTTAGACATTTGCTGGTGATATTTTTCCTTTAATTTTCTGAACAGAACAGGTGATATCCAAGCCTCATCCTGCTCTGACCCCACCTCCATCTTAGGAGGCACAGATGAAAAGGAAAAATGGTAAGACAGCCAAAGCCCAAGATCTGTGGCCTATTCACTAGGATAGTCCAGGGTCCCCTTGGTTAATTTCCCTAAACACTCCTTTTCTCCCTCCAATGTACAATCATGTGCATAATAAAAGTTGTAATGCACACAAGACTCTGGAGCTGACTTAGTTCTATCATAAACTGTGCTGTGTGACCTTACACAGATTTATTAAACTTTCTGGGCCTCAGTTTCCACCATGTGAGGGGAGGAGGTTAGATTGAAAAACTTCAAGCTCCCCTACAAATAAAAATAAAAATGAAAATAATTGCAATGCTTTTAAAGGAAGATGAAACAAATTTATTATATTTTATCCTATTCCTTAAAATTAATCAGTTAACCCTTTCGAACAGCATATTTTAAGAAAGGCGCTGTGAGGAAGAAAGTAATAAACATTACTTGGCTTTGGGAAAGTGTGTGTGAAAAACAGAAAACCAAAACAATAAATACAAATAACATAACTAACTTCTAAGTTGTTTAAAAAGAAGAAAAGAGTCCTGGTAAAATGTAGAGCTTATACTTTGAGAAGTTAGGTTGATTCTGACCCAGAACTTGAAACATCCTAGACAAGTATTTACTCCAAGTGGAATAAAGGTGAAAGGGCTGGGATGAGACAAATAACTGCTGGGGTGGACTAACCTTGAACATCCTTTGTAGTGTTGCTTAGCCCAGGATCATCCATAGGCCATAGATTTCTTGCAGAGTAGTTTAGATTTCAGACCAGATAAAATTCTCGGAGTGGCTTAAAACCACACAGGCTTCTGTGAATTCTCTGGATCAACCAAGAATTATGGCATTTTCCAGGACAGCAGATGAAAATATGAATAAAGTAGTTATTTGGCTCCAGGTGGACCCAGTATTGACCTTAAACCTAGGCAGATGGGGCAAAAGGGGCCCTTATCTTACACTCCCCCCCCACCACCATTTAGAGGAGCCCACACATTAGAAGGTTCTGCTCTAGCCCTCCTCTGGTTGTGTGTATCCCCTCAAAACAGTTAAGAGATTGTGCCACCCAGAGTTAGTGTCCCTCAGGCTTTCTGGATTGTGCCATAGATAGGGCAAACTCAAGAATCAACTCCCTAAATGGTTTGGAAGTAGCATCCAGGCCTACAAAGGGCCTCTTGCCTAGTCTGTTCTCTCAGTGATGGCTTGTGCTGCCCGTGTGTGATCCCCTGGGCTGATTTGGCCAAAGGGTGGCTATTTCCAGGGCCGTGGATGGAGCTTGCACATACTGGCTGGGGTGTCCATACACATGCAGGTGCAGGCCCTCATGGTGTAGGAGAGAGATGGGATAAGGCGCTCCAGGCTGGAGGCCAGGTTCAATCAAAGAACTTTAAAGATTCTGAGAATTCAAAATTCAAACTTTACTTTCCATGTCATTTTGAAGTTTTATTTATCAAGGCAGCCAAAAGGAACATGTTTTATCTAACAGATTGTTTACTTAGTTTCTAACCATTAAACATTTGATATACAATGTCTCAATATTCATTTACATTCTTGTTCTAGGCTCCACAAATGTTGAGTGGACTTGAGTGATCACCTTGGCATGATAGCACAAGAAAAAGTTGGGTACATTCGCCACAAAGCATCTAACTTGATCTCTTTGCCTGAACTAAGACTCCTTAACTCCCTTGGATAAACTCAGATCAACACAAGTTATGTGCATATAACTCATTTACATTGAAGTACAGACCTTATTAGCGTTTTATGCTTTGTAGAGTCAAATATTCTGTTATTGGTGCTCAATAAATAACAGGGGTCACAAGTGCGACAGTTAATGTATGCTGAGTCAGTTTCCCTGCAGTTACTTAGACATATTGTCTTTCAAAATTGTCTTTCTGTCTAGTGTTCCAGAGAGTCATTTGGCTAAGAAATGTTCACATCCTGGTCCTAATCCTCGAATTCCTGTCTATTGATTCAATTTTACACTAGTCAATTCTGAGGCAGCTGTTCAAGCAAATGCTACTGGGAAGATTCATTCAAGGGATTCTTTTTACACAGCTGTTTAAATGTCAAGGTAGGTTTTAGTGGAGATGAAAATCATCTGGATTATCTCATGAGTATAAACTCGTTGGTATACTTCTCACTGAGCAAGGGTCTCTGTGTAGGTACTTTAGTTATAGTCTGGTTAAATATTGCTGCCCTGGAAATCAGATGTCTAAGTACTTTAGGAAGTTTTTGGATAGTCTAAAACTGACTGGAAGTTAAGCTTTGAAGTGTTTGTTATTTTTCCTCTTGATAGTAAATTCTAAGGTCTTTTTTTCTTAAAATATATAACTGAATGCATGAAAACAGCAAATGGTGTGCAATCCTTTGCAGCTCATCTGAGCAACTGAACCTCTCCAAAGCTCTAGAAAGGTGCCAATCTGTAGCGGTAGCAAACTCACCTCCTGTGATAGGAACTAGGCTAAAGGGATTTAAGTTAATGGGAAAACATGTAAGCCCAAATTTCACTTCTAGTCATTCGTAGCCACCTAAAACAACAACAACAACAACAACAAACACCGGGTGGCAAAAAATATTGGTTGGACTAGTCCCGTCCCTCTGCCTTGGGAGTGGCTTTCATAGTATGACTTATGATTTTCAGAAAGTTCCTTTCGCCTTAAATAGATCATTCACATGAATGGAATAGGGCTTGAAATTCTACTATTACAGAAGCATTCTTTTAGATTAACCAACCTCTTTCTTTATAAACTTCAGAAAAAAAGCAAAAGCATATGTCTATAACAGTATAGTGTATTTATAACAAGAATTTTTCCTCCGTGAGCATTTCAGGGCCCTGATGTGGAAGGAGAGTACCATGGCTACAAAGGAGACTGGGAAACAGAAATAATGTTTTTCTAAAAGAAACTCCCATATTTATACAGCTAGGACCTGTGAGGAATTCTTTAAGAGACTATTGTATTTGTTTCTCAAAAAACATTGTGATTTAGAGATAGGTGATCTTGTTGTTCACATGAGGAAACAACCTAGGAGCAATTAAGTAACTTGCTGAAGATCATATCGTGATAAGATGGAACCAAGACTCAAATCTAAATTGTTTTGTTCTGAGTTTTATGCTCCTTCTACTCTACCTAGTTTTTGCAAATCACGTTGTTCATCAGCAAATTTGTGGTATTCTCTGCTCTGCATAATTATAGCTTCAATCAACCTGGTACCTTGTATGTGTGACGAATGTTTCAGCTTGGGAGCCAGGTGGTCTGGGATGAAGTCTCAGTTCCAGAAATTAATAACTGTAATATGGGTGAATTACTTACTCCCCTTGGATTTTATCCAGAAGTAAGGATAATAATCTTACCTTGCAGGGTTATTGAGAAGATGACTTGAGTGACTGCATGTAAAGTTCTTAGAATAGTTGCTAGCACACAATAAAGGCTCAATAATTTTTAGCTAGAATACTTATTACCTTTTAAATCCTTCCAAAAACAGTCTTAAGGAAATACTAGTCTTATTTATAGATACATAAACTGAAGTCGGGAAAGTTAGGTGACTTTCCTAAGAGCAAGATCAAATAAACTAGCAAGAAATTTAGTTTACTTTATGCCAAGGTTTGTTCTACACTCCACTGTGAAGCTGAGATGGCACTTGTACATCCAATGGAACAAATGTTTAATATTCAGAACTGGCCTGCACATGGTTGGAGAGCTGATATAAGTCTCCATGCACTCAACATGATTTCAAGGTTTTGAAAACCACTGCCAGTCCAAAAGAGATTCTGTGGATGATGGTAATGGAAGTCAGCCTCCACAAGATGGCAAAGTTTGGGGCAAAACCTCAATTAGAGCATTAAATTAGTGACATACACAAAAGGGAAACAGATGGGTGAGACTGGGCAGGCATTAGCATTAGGGGATGATTTCCCAAAGGAAGCAGGCCTCAGGCAAGGGGACCACACTTCACCTACTTGTGAATGTTTGTTTCAGGCTCAGTGCTGAGTCAATGGAAACAACCACTCAGATTTATAGCTTTTAAAGATATTTTTCTAATGCGCTTCTTTATGCAGTGAAGATGATTTTATTTTTTCACAGTCTAATTCCCGTTTTTCAGATGATGAAATTGAAATTTAGGAAGATTAAACTAACAATACAAGGTCACAGATAGAAAATTGCTGAGACTGTGCTTGAACCTAGAATCTTCTGATGGCAAAACCCTTGGCTTTTTTCAGTACAAGAGGCAGCCTCTCAAAGACCTCAAATTGCTGAACACTAGGTATCAGGAATGGAAAGTAAATGCAAATCTGGGACTGGATATTTACTTAGTAGTAGATTCCACACTATTCCTTGAATTTTGCTAGTTTATAAACTTTCATTATGAAAGTGGCCTCCTTGAAACACAATTATTAGCTTGGTTTGTGAGTAAATACTAAACCGCAAGAATATGCTTCCTTGTTGTCAGTCCATACTAATTTAATATTATGTTAAATTGCTTATAAAAGTTAAATATATCTCAGGGACCTGAAATTTTACCAAAGTTTCCCAGGATTTTTTATTACATGTTCATAAAATTTTACAAGCTCTGCAACTTGTAACTTCTGACTAAGTCCTTCAGCAAAGGATGATGAATTAATTAGAGACACCAAGAAATCTATTGCTCACAGAGTTTTTAAATTTAAGGTTGTCATTGTAAAGAAGCACAATTCCAGAAAAATCCTCAATTCAAATGACCCAAGCAAAGCTGCACACTCAGTTGCAGCACTAGTCAAAGCAATGGTAAGTCTAGAGTGAGGATGAAGAACTTTGGTTTGTATGGAAACAATCAGATTCCTCTCTTCCCTCGAGATTGAACATGTAATTAAAAATGGGACATAATTATTGTTCTTTTGCATCTGAAGGAAAATTCAGCAAGCAAAAGGCAGCTGGAAGAATTAACCACAGGTGAAGGCAGCTTGCAACTTGGGAGGTAACTTCCTCGTGATTTATACTGAGTTATGAATTAGGTGCCAGATGAGGAGCATATTGGTGCAGCTCATTCATATAATAAGCAGCAAGAGGCTATTTTAATCTTTCAAATTATCATTATGTTAGTGAAAGCCAAGGAAGATTTTACCAAAAACATTCACTGAATTGTGAACCCCAAATTAAACTAAAATGAAGCTTACTAATTGGCTACCCCACAATGGAAAATAACTTTTGTTTAAGCATTATGTGTATTCTTTTAAAACTCACGGTCTCCCTCCTTTCAGAAAAGATTGGCCATAACTTTATTTTTAATAGAAAGCAAACTGGAATACAAGGCTAACTAAAATTTGTGCATGTGTGTGAGCAAACCATCTAATAAACCTATCTAGAATTCCAAATCTTCACATATTTTTTGAAAGAAAGAATAAGAGAGCTGAATAATAATATCAAAATATTCTATGACTCTAACTCTACAAAATTAATATATTTTAATCAATCATAGTTCAATAATCAATTAATCATTTTTTGCCCTTAGAAGAGCCTTTTATGTTTTATTTGAAGCTTTTAGTTTAGTTATGCTTGTAACACCAACTGTTAGTGCTCACATAATTCGTGTTTTCCTTCTTTCTCTGGCATATTGCTTGACTACATTTCCTGGGCAGGCTTCACCCAATTTGGGGATAAAATTACCTAATATGCTCTTTATTCTATACAGTTGAAATTTTAAAGTTTTACCCCATATTTTTTTGGTAAATTTTCTTTCTTTGGGAAAATGCTTTTCTCCAACTCTAAGTATGTATCTTCACTGAATATGTGTCTTACTTCTGGTCAATAAAAGTTCTTCCCCCCAATTTTTGTAAGTGGGATTATTAGAAAAATTTTAATAGGTCTCAACATTTAAAGCTGTGACCTGAAGCTGTCTGCTGGCATGTTGACTGACATATGAGAAAAGTCTGTCTCTTGTGGGAATGAAAGAAGCATACACTCTAAGACAACAGTGTCAGTTCTGAAAATATCCTAGTCCCTGGATACAGTCACTCCATGAATCTGGATTCACGTCTCTGTGGTTTGGACACTTAGAGCAATAAAGTTTCTTCTTTTGCTTTAGATAGGTTGAGTTGAGTTTCTATCACTGGCTTTCAAAAGTTGCCAGCTGCTATGAATATGGAAATCAATTAGTTCGTTCCTGAAAATGAGGGATTGCAATAGGCTTTGGGTTGAAGAAGGGAGAAGAGAGACCTAGAAAAATAGGATTATTTGTATTGATATGCTAATGTTTGCTATAAAACTCCAAGAGGGTTTTTTTTTTTTAATCAGTTAAAACAAAACCTAATCTTTTTTTTTTTTACTATCAAACTTATTTTGTTGCTATTGAGAATACTTTCACTGAATGCCACAGTGAGGATTTTGACCTCAATCCTTATGTAAAAATCCCTGGCCCAATTAACTGGACTGGATCATACGAAACCACAATACACTTTTAAAAACATGTACTCAATCCTAAGTAGCCTAGATGCAAAACAGGCCTCCTTGGTCTCTTTTCCCTAGACTCATCTTATCATTCCGATGGTGAGAAGAGGCAAGGAAAAAACCAATCCTAGTTAAAGAATCTAAAGTAGCAGTTTTCTCCCTTAAGCTTATAGTAGCTCACCAAAGACCACCTCCTGTTTCAGGCTCAGCCCTAGTCCTTCTCATGCCAGAGGTTTCCTCCTACACTGTAGTCAACCCCAGTTCCATCTTATGTATCCGTGAATTTAGTTTTAATAGACATTTCAAAGAAAGACTCAGTTTAAAGAGCTACATCACATAAACACAAGAAACTTGACCATCTTGGCTGTTAGTACCAAAAGCTTCTCCTAACTAACTCTAAAAAGTGATGATGTGCTTGGCCTGGGCCCTATTAGTATCCCTCCTCATATCTGGAGTCAGGAAAGGTAAAGGCTCAAGTGTGCTCCCAAACCCAGAGCAAGGCCTGACATTATTAATATTTGATGTGTGCTTGAATTAATGAAAAGATGAATATTTGGGTAAGATAGGAGAAATATATGCTGCATGTTAGCAGTGCTCGTAATACAGCTGACATTCCATAAATTCTGTCAATATTAAAAACATAAAGGTACTTAATCGAATGCAATATTTTTTTACTTCAGTTTATAGAGGAATTTTAAGCATTTTTATGTTTTCTTCTATCTTTCAACCTTCATGTCGTTTCATATGGGGATTTGACTTTCTCATTTATATGCGTGCATGTACATCCTCATTTGGTTATAAGATTTAATCGTATTGACTTAATAACATCATCTTTCTCATCCGTAAATTCAGGTCCTATTTCTCTCGTTTGCTTATTCCTAAAGTTAGTTTTATTGGCAGTCAGTTTATCTTCTCATTCGAGAGTTGTTTTCAGGGCCTGGATGTCCTGGATAATGCCCACGGTGTTCTCCGAATGCAGAGTACCCATGTGTGCAGATTAAGGAGCACCGCTCCACCACCTTCACAAGTACATGTCAGCTTGGCTGATGAAGCAACCCTGAATAAACCCTTTCGTTCCATGCTATGAAATCATCTCCCCATTATCTTCTGGCATGGGTGTAGCAGCAAAGTCTGAGAATTTCTTGACTTGGGCTTCTTTTACTGTTATTCTATTTTTATAATTGGAAGCTCGAAAAGTTCTTTAAATTTTCTTGAAATTTAAAGAATTCACCAGATTTTGGTTACTCTACTGTTATTGATTTTGATTTGGAAATACTAAGCCTTTTCAACATCTAATTTCAAGAGTGTTTTTAATTCTGAAAAACGTTCTTCAATTATACCCTCGGGGATATGTTCTGATATTTTGTCTTATGCTTTCCTTCAGATGTAAATATTAACTTTTAGTTACATTGCTGTATGACTTTCCACATCTGTCATCTTCTCTTACATTTTTCTTTTTGTTATGTGTCCTGAATATTTTTCTGGACCTATCTATTGGTTTGTTAACACAATTTTCTGTAGAAACACCTATATTTTTCTGCCACTGCTATCAACCCGAATAGTTTTAGAATCAAACCTAGTCCATACTTACCATTCCTCTTTTCATCTTTTTGAGGATGTGTAACAGTTCTTACTCAAGCATTTCCTTTGATAATGTTGTGGGATATTTTCTTAGTGTGGTTGAAATACTCATAATTTCATGTATCCAGGATTCTGGACTTGGGCTGAGGTTCTAGGAACAACATACAGGTGGGTTAAGACTGACCTACAGGTTAAAGATTGGGGAGAAAAGCATGATATGAAAGACAGAATTGAGTGATGAAGCCATAGCTGAGATCTAAGGATAAAATCCAAACAAAGCAGCAGTGCGAAGACAGAGAGTTGGAGTCCTGGTATAAAACACTGGAATAGAAAACAAAGTAGCTTTGGAATGGAGGGAAGAGGATTGATTCTGGAATTTCTGAGACACTATAAGGAACTACTAAATGTACTGGAAAATTTAGACAAAAAGGCAGAAAAGAAATTTTGTCTCGTACCTGCTATTGAAACTTATACCGGAGAGAAATGAGATGGGGTCATATGGCTTCCAGCAGAAATCTTTCCTAAGATAATATTTGTAGCTCAGGTTGGCTGCCAGTGTCACCTTGATCCTTTTCATCACACATAAGAATACCTTCAGTTCCATTTGTTTTGGCGATTGCTGAGTTTGCTTTTCTTTTAGATGATTCTACAAGTATTTTAACGAAAAGAGAGACAGAGTTCTCAGGATTCACTCCACCATTTTCTGTCAATTCTCAAATTTTATTTAAAGATGTATATATTTGTAAAACACAGAAGGAATATGAATATAAAACATAAGTTCTAATTGCTGTGTATAATATTCTACAAATATACTTTCCCCACACCTACTCTCAGAACAGACTATAATTAATTTTAGACACCTCTAATTCACAGATGTAGAATGTTTGCATAATAAGATGGTGAACAGAAGTGCCAGTTTCCCACACTTATGTGATATGAAAATATGGCAGGAGGAAGTAGAATGAAATCATTAGATCACTTTGGACAGTCCACAACCTTGGTAATCTGTTTGAGAGATGACTAAAAATTTTGGTATTAAGTTTCTAACTTTGGTGCCATTCAAAAACTGGCCATTTAAATGAAGTATATCTTTTCAGGGAACTTTAGAAAAGCTAATGTGTTAAGGTACAAGTATTAAGATAAGAGTCAAGGAAGCTTTCAGCAAAAATGTGCTTTACTGGGCCAAAATATTACTATCTATCCCTGCCCTGAATCTGTGAAGACAACTCAGGGACTTGCAAAAAGTACAAACAGAACATTAAACCACATCACCTCTTGGGCTTCAGAAACAAGGCTTCAAAAATCAGTGCAGGTTTGTCATTCCAGAGTGCCTCACCTAAGATTTATTTTACATTAAATTAAATATATGAGCAGAATTGGTATACAGCATGTGATGGGTAGCTGCTGAATACACACAAAAAAAAACAAGTCACAAGCCAATGGGAGATTAGATTAGAACTTTTATAGTTAATATGCATCAACTGGTTTTTCCAAGCAAGGAGGAACTCTTCTTTTATTTCGTTTATGAACTTTGCCTTCAAAACTTACTCTCACTTAAGGACTATTTTTCCTATCATTTATTTATACATCCATCCAACCATCCATCCATCATTCATCCATCCATCTAGTATTTTTAAGTACTTAGTATGTGGCAGTCCTCCTGTGAATGGCTGGGAATACTAGAAAGAATATGAATAAAACAGACTGTTCTTGACCGTATTTTGTGAAATATGTCTGCCTTTACTTCCCCAGACTCTTAGTTTCTCCTCAATTCAAAAAGTCCCTGAGGTCTGCCTGGATTCCCCCTCCCTGCACTGAAGACTGGAAACTCTCTCAAAGCAGTCAGCTGGGAAATCACAGGACCCACTAGTTTGTCTCCCTTTTTCTCTGGATCACTGTTTTTTATTGCCTGATGTCCAGTGTCTCACAAATCATTGTGTTATATATTTTGTCCATCCTATTTTCATTGTTTTAGTTAAAATGGTAAATCCAAATCTTGTTTCTCCTTCTTTGGTGAAAGCAGATATCTACTATTGAGTTTTGAGAGTTCTTTACCTATTCTGGACACAAATCCTTTGTAAAATAAATGATTTTGAAATATTTTCTCCTATTTATAGACTTTTAAAAAATTCTCTTGATGGTGTCTTTTGCAAAGAAAAAGTTTTTAATTTTGATGTTTAATTTGGTGTCATATCTTTCCCTAATCTCAGATTACAAGTTTTCTCCTATGCATCTGCAACCTTTTAAGCTATTGTTTCTTTCATTCCATTTTAATTGTGTGCATAGGGAAGACTTATTTTTGTTGCAGAATTGCGTGATATCTATCTCAAACAAAACATCCATCTTGGGCTATGTCCTTGGGGATTTTGACACACCTGTAATTATTCGGAGTCTCCACTGGATGTCAATACTGCTCAAGGAAAAGCAGTTCATTCAGCTAGTATATTGAGTGCACAAAAATGATCCATGCTTTTAAGAAGTGTTACAGTGGAATAGTTAGAAATGAGGCTAGAAGAAGTGAAATATACAAAGAGGACTATTTCTCCATCAGCCCTGTAATAAATGTCAGGTAGAGTAGTGGGATACAGCACTGAAATTTGTAGCAGTATTGAACCTAAAAGACTGAATTCTATTTTCCACTCTGGCTCTTCAGTTGCTGACTTATGCAAAAATGAAACCACATTTTTGCTTGAATTATTTGGGTAATTCTCACAAGGTATTTTATTGAACTAAAATTAGAGATCAATCTTTTTTATTTCTTTTGTTCACTTCCCAAACATGCACAAATTTCAGTAGTGACCGGATAGAAAGGAATGACTTTGTTTAAAAATTACATTAACTAGGCCATTTTGGTCCATATCTAAAAATATCACTAAGTTCAGAAATATGAAAAAAGACCCAAAGAGTCAAATGAACTTTGATCATACTTCTGAGCAAGTTTTGCTTCCAGGAAGTGCTTAGTCTGGTCAAGAACTAAAACATGATAAGCAAAGTTGAATTTATATTGCTTTTTTCCTTCTAATAATCTGCCAAAAAATAAATACTTTAAGAATTGAGTTCTAGATATTGTTTTTAGTATCCCTATTGTGAAGTACGTAATTATATATCCTATCATTGTGTGTTTTTTTTAACATAAAATCTTGTTTTTCTTTAAGATGACCCATTTTGAAAATTGGAAAGAGAAGAACATACAATATTTTGACAATACATCCTGTGGGTGGGACACAGAGATACGGGATTGATCAGGTTCTTTTAGCAAGGAATTATTTAAATGCATATTTTATGAAATATCTGAAATGCATTACTTTAATATATTATTTAATGAGGCTGTCAGTTGGCAGAACATAAAAGTTAGCTTATGCTCATCGTTGTCTGACTAGCATTGTGCTACTGCAGCTAGCAATAATAAAAAAATTAAATGAAGGACCATATCTAATGCAGATAGAATTTTTGAGTGAGCGATTAAAAAATGTTCTAACATTTGCGAAAAGATACTCAAAGTCCTGTGTAAAATATGGATAATCAAGCAGAATTAGCTCTTAAAAGTAAGGTACTATTTTAATAAATATGCATTTGGGTGTTGGTGAGAGAGCAAACAGAAGGTTTTTAGCTCTTTCTAAGGACTGACTTTTCTGTTATGACCTGTTTCTCATGGGAACTTAACTTCCCTATGTAGCTAAATATCTGACAAACATAAT
This sequence comes from Rousettus aegyptiacus, assembly GCF_014176215.1. Lineage (NCBI taxonomy): Eukaryota > Metazoa > Chordata > Mammalia > Chiroptera > Pteropodidae > Rousettus > Rousettus aegyptiacus. The sequence continues at coordinate 115,743,250 of NW_023416295.1, forward strand.
ATTTGAATTGTTACAAGTGAACAACCCTCCAAATGTGTCTCACTGACATACCGCGATTCTTGTATTCAGCTATATATGGTTGGTAAAGTTTAACTGCATTCGGTTTCAATATGTCATATGGTAACAAGATTCTGTCCAAGCATGCTTACTTTTTGGCCTGTTTCTCCACAGTGTCCAACATGTCACATTGTTATAATCATATACACACTTTGGCAACTGGCTCAAAGCTTTGCACTATTATTCATTCTCTAGGTTAATAAGGCTTGTAAGAAATGTAAAAACACTTTTATTTATCAAATTTGCTCAAGTCAAATAAAAGACCTAGACTGTCTGCTTGTAACTCCCGGGTTGGACTTTCCTATAAGCTGCTGGCATAAGATACAGAAAATTATGAAGGTGTAAATCATACTCTAACATAGCTAAAAGTTTTGTTCCAGACATGGTATTGGCCCCAAACTAAAAATATTGGATTGATTTTCCAGAAGTTCAGAGCCATAGTTTTCATATCCTTTTTTTAAATGCCAAATTATATCACTAATATTATTTTTTTCTGTTTTGACATGATCTTGTGTTATGGGCCCATCTTTCAAATTTCCCATTTAAGCTATTCTCTGGCTTGCTTTTATTAAACCAAAGGAATTTCAGATCTGGAAGACTATTTAAAATCCTTTGGATGACCACTTTAATACTTAAGGGTAAAATACAGCCATTCTACAAAAATGGAACATTGGAAGCATTGCGCTGGAATAAAAATAAAACAATTAAAATAGATTCTTAAATAGCAATCATTGGTTCCAGTGTGTCACATTAAATCTGTGCCTCCTAAGATAGTAAGTTTTCCATTTTCAAATTAACTAAGCCAAGTTTTAACTTGTGTGGCATAATAAATCTAAAAACTTTTCCTCAAGAAGAAATGAATGGTGGGGAGAAAACCTATTGTTCAATAAAAATAATGAAGTGAATTTTTAAAAAACCCAGATAGTTCAGGAACGGACATTTTCTCAAGTATTGCTGCTTAGGATTAATTTTACATAAACTTGTTCAGTGGTGACATTTTCTAAGATGACTCAAAGATACTAATTTAAGAATAGATTTCACCATCAAAATCTTTTGAGTAGAAGGTATAAAGACAAATGTTTCCTTTTTTGGTTTCAATAGCCTTGTTAATTTATGAAGTCCAGAATTCAGGAATCCATGACTGTGGGCTCCAGAAGGTCACTTAATAGATAGTTGAATCACTATATTGTATTGTTTCTAGTTTGACAAGGGCCTATAGTAGGTGTTCAATAAATCAGTCATGTCTACAAAATGAATGAATTTGTGGACTCGGTACATTACGTAACACAATCAGAGGCTCTCCTAGGGCTGCAGAGTAGGTCTGGAAGCAGATCAGGGAAATACAGCAGCAACAAAAGTGCCAGATGCAGAGTCTGCAGCATCTTTATCCCCAAACTAGTAATTTATATTGAAGGAAAGAATACAGGCCCACGATCTTGCGTGTTCATTTCCAAAATTAAAAAATCTCAAAAAACTAAAAGTATTTTCCTTAATTCATTTGAAGGGAAAACCAGATTTAAGCTGACAGAGGCTATTTATGTTATGTGTTTATCCCACTTAGTGTAAAAATTCACATATTTTGCTACAGAAACACCAGTGTATTCAATTACAAACTCTGGTGAGAGATTATATGATATACAATATATGCATTTTAATACCTTTTCAAAATACATATAATTCTGAGTTCTTAAACATTTTCACCCCGAGGTGTGGGACAAAAGCTTACGACTCTGTATCTAGTTGATCTCAAATTATTGAGATACTTTCTGCATATTTTCCTATCCATCAATTATCCTCTCCTTTTCAATGCTCGACTCACAACAAAACTTCTTGCATAGGAACTCCTCTTCTAGAAGATGCATGCTACTTTCTCTGCTCCTTGACTCATAACATGAAGTATTGCACCTTCATCAACCATCAGGCCTCACTGTGGCCTGGTTTTCTGGGAGTGATGCTGCCTGTGCTTGGTTAACTTGGGAAGGCCCTCATGCCATATGTGGTCTACACGAGCACTCAGCAAGTAAGCTGGCTTCCTGTGGGACCATCAGAGGTATCACACCACACATATGATCATACACACTAAGTGATCAGAATGTGCACAATTTTCTCCATGGAGTTGTATCAAAATAGAACTGATCATTTGAGCTTTGTTAGTTTCAGGCATAAACAATAAGGTGATCCAAGGAAGAGAATTCAGCTATTTATCCTTGATCAATGAATGGTCCTCTTCTGTCATTAAACAAAGATTGTCTGGATAAATTGAACTTTTCCATGAAAACCAGTTCTGCTGTATCTACTCCATGAGGGACAAACCCCAACGTAGAATGCTTTCACATCTGGCTTTAAGTAACTGATCTAATTGGCCCAGATAGAACTTAATCAGGACAGAGTAGAAGGGAAACTAAAATTAGCTAATTCTGTTCCTCATTAATAATATGGGCTGTGGAATCTGGGGGATGATTGGAGTGTTTATTATCTAAATTTATCCATGTAATCACTCTACTTACCTCTACTAATGGTAGAATTGCATTGAGATTTGTCAAGCCAGAAAACTAGTATTTAAAACCTACTGTGATAACCCACAGAAGACATTACAATGGGAAAGGGAGTTCGTTGGCTTGCATCTTTTTTGTTCCTTCTTGACTCTGGATTTTGGAAGGTCCAGAGAAAACGCTAGTCCTATCTGGTTTCTCTAATGACATCTCTCTCCTTCCCTCTTCCACCCTTCCTTCCTCCTTTACCCACCCCAAACCACCCCCCACCTCTCTCTCTCTCCTTCTAATCATCTATTGCTCACTATCACTCTGTCTGCCTGACTGTGATTCTATCTGCCTTTTTTTTTTCCATACTAGGTAAGTATGAGAAAAGATGGGAAAGGAGAGAAACAGGCATTTGCCATCCTCTAGTGAGACTTCAAATATTACTGAAATCATTATTTACACCATTTGTAATCTTATAAAAGTAAAACCTTCCTATAGCGGCGATGGCAATTCTTAAATTTTACTTTGAGAACCAGTTAAAGTAGAGATCATTTAGTAGGCATGTAATTCATACAGCACCTTGAATTCCATGGAAGATTTTAACTGAACCGAAGGGTGCTAATCCTTTATAATAAAATAAGATCTACTTGTTTATTAACCCTGAAATACATTTTTCCAAATTATTCAGGGTTGAATTTATTTAGCTATCTTGTCAGGAAAGGTTCTGAAAGTTTCATTTTAGGGGGGTTCCCATGGGAGATTTTCTTATCAAAATTCTAATTTTGCTATTCTGGCTCATGATTATTTCTCCTATTCAGAAAACAAATAAAACTGTAGGGTTTATAGAAAGTGAATAAACACTTCTCCTCTAATATTTCTGAAAACTTGTGTTTTTAATTTTATTGTGAAATATGTTAAGAATATCTTTTGGCTTTTCTAACCATATCGTCAGCAAGAAGCTAGAAGGTCAGTTTAAAACCAGTTGTGGTATGGCAGCTGCACTGGACTTGGCTTCTTAAGTGGCATCTCTAGAGAGGGAGGTGAATCTCAACTTTTCATCTTGACACGAGCAGGAATAATGAGAAATGTGCTCTTTGGAAGGCTGAGACCCTTGGTGTTCTGTGTCCTGGCTCAAGCTATTTGCAGTGCATTTCCCTGTCTTCCACCTCTGGCTTGGGGATGCCCACATGGCTTACCAGGACTTCAGACTCTCCTGATGGTTGCAGTGGCCCTAGACCAAGGGTTGTACACACAAAAGCACACAAGTCCCAAGCAGAGATGAAAGTGAATGAAGTGGGCCTGTGGGGTGGCAGTGAAAAGGCAGCAGTGTAGCCTATACAAAAGGAGAGGCTTTACTGAGTTTCAGCTGGTAGGTGTACTGGTCCCATGGTGTTAGAGATTCCATTTTTTATTTTCAAAGGAAACACAAAATCCAGAATATTTTTAGATGCAATTTCATAATTTAAAAATATTCTCTTGTCATTACTCAAGTTTAAAAAACAAAACAAAACAAAAAGCACCATAGCAGCAGGCCTGTGAGCCGCCTGTTGTGACTTCTCCCCCAAATGAAACAAAACCAGGAAGAGACATCGTAACAGTTCACTTCTGTACTCAGCGATTTATGTATCCCACATTTTTTTAAGGCTTTGGGCATCTTTCTAGTTTATCAGGAATCACAGCAAAAACGTAGGCTATTGTAACGCCACATATGGAATGTGTGCAAGAGTTGTAGTGCCATGGTCTTGACTGCTCTTGATTGTTAGAGACCATCTGCACACTGTGTAAGAGAAAAGAGGTGTTGATCAGGTCGTACGGTTATTGCTCTCCAGCTGTGATCCTGTTAACATTGCCCCTGTAACACATACTCTGCTTTAACAAGGAGGCAGTGCCAACAGGATGAACTAACCATGAGGAGCACGCCCCTCCTTCCCCACTCCCCGCCCCCCCCCCCCACAGAAGAAGCCACCCAAAGAGAAGCTGAACTAAATAAAGGTCCATAATACGAACCATCGCTCATGGGAAATGAAAAGTACTTAAGAGTTGACTGAAATTTACAGTGATTTCAGACCCACTTGGCCTCTGTTTCTTCCTCAAAAATAAAGCAGTCTCATTTCAAGTGGTTCTCTATAGCTTGTGATTGTAACAGAGACATCAATTTAGGGCCTGAACTCAGGTATTTTAGAATATGACTACTATCAGCCCACAGTACAATGAATCATCTGAATTTCTGAGCATCTGGCTCACCTGGATTTTGTAGACATAAACTGTGTCTACATGAAGCAAAGTAAGGGATTTATTTGCTTATTTATTTATTTCAACAAATGGTTACTGAGTTTTGTGTTAAGTGTTCAAACTAAAAGGTAATTTCGACAATACCTACCATTAAAACCATTAAGTCTAAGAGGTAAGAGAGAAACATAAGCAACAAACTAAATATAACACATTAGATGTTATGATAATGGCATACAGTTCCATCAGTAACTCCTGCTGAATCAACCTACATTTCTCCTTTGCCAGTATCCTAGTCTAAGACTCTATTATCTCCCTTAGAGACTACTGCCACAAACCCCTATCTGCTCCTTAAGCTTCCCTTCCTGCTCCCCCCATCCCCATTCAATTCATAGCAAACCAGAACAATTATAAAAAGAATAATAAAGCCCTGTAGGTATAGCTATTGTGTGTTTCTCCAGCCTCATCCCTAGCGCTGCCCCTCCTAGTCTGGTCTCTGTCAGTTCTCACAAGGAGCTAAATGCTTTTCTTGCTCAGAATCTTGCTGCTTGCTATTTCTTGTGCCAAGAGACTCTTCCCTGGCTTACATATCACCTCTTAAAAAGGTGTTGGTTGCCCTAAGTTTTCCACTTTAAACTTCATCTCTATTTTGCTTTTTACCTTTATTATGATGTTCACTTATTTTTGTCTGTTTTCTGCATTTATTTTTTGTCTGTCTCCTCCACTGGATTTCATGAAATTAGCATCATTATCTCTCTTGGTCTCTATTGTACTCTCAACATCTTGCAGAGCATTTGATGTACACAGTCATTCCTCAATAAATATTTATTCTAAGAATGAAGGAATCACAAGTCCTTATTGGAACCAATATGGGGAGCAATTTATTCTTGAGGTTACAGAAAGGAGAAAGATAGTTGGTTATTTTATCAATATTCTAGGGCTGCCATAAAAAAAATATCACAAACTGGATGGCGGCTTAAAACCATGAAAATTTATTCTTTTACTATTCTGAAAGCTAGACGTCTGAAATCAAAGCGTCTTTTAATGTCGATTCTTTCTTGGGGATCGGAAGGAACATCTGTTTCAAACCTTTCTCTTAGCTTCTCAGTGTTCCTTGGCTTATGGCAGCTTAACTTCATTTTGTGCCTCCATCATCACATGAGATTCTCCCTGTGTGTCTATGTCTGAAATTTCCTCCTCTTATAAAGGCACCAATCATTGGTTTATGGCTGTCCTTAATTCAGTATGACCTCATTTTAATTTGATAACATCTACGAAGACTATTTCCATGTTCACAGATACCAGAGCGTTAGGACTTGAACTTATCTTTTGGAGGAACAACACAATTCAGCCCACAACAGTCATCTATCTCTCATAGAATGTGGCATTAGAGTGGGGTCTTAAAAAATGAATAGAAGTTGGAGTGGAGAGTGAGTTGGGTAGGTGTACAGTTAGAATAATAAGCAGGACAGTACATTTATCGTAATGACATTAAAGTTGGGTAGTAGTTGGCTGAGGGAAGACTTGAATGCTGTATGGAGGAGTCTTGATTTCATTCTATTGTCTTAGTCTGCTCCGACTTCTATAACAAAATAGCATAGACTGGTGGCTTAAACAATAGAAGTCTATTTTCTCAAAGTTCTGAAGACTGGAAGTACAAGATCAAGGTGCTAGCAGGGTTGGTGTCTGGTAAGACCTCTCTCCTTGAGTTGTCTTCATATAAGGGCACCGATCCTCTACAGTAGGGTCCTGTCCTTATGACCTCATTTAACCTTTATCACCTCTTCACAGGCCCTCTTTCTTTCTTTTGTTCTTTCTTTTTAATTAAGTAATTTATTTTCATGATGATGTTGGTTAACGAAATCCATTAAGTTTCAGGTGTACAATTTGACAGCAAGGCATATATATATTGCATTGCGTATTCACCTCCCATAGTTAGATTTCTTTGTGTCATCACATATTTGACCCTTTATACCCTATCTACCACCCCCTCTCCCTCCCCCACTACCCTCTGGTAACCACTACTCTATTGTCCATGTCCATAAGTCTCTGTTTGTCTTGTTCATTTGTTACTTTTAGGTTTATATCACACATGTAAGTGATATCATGTGGTTTTCAATTTTTTCTGTCTGGCTTATTTCTCTTAGCATGATTATCTTGAGATCATTCATGTTGTCGCAAATAGGCCCTATTCCTAAATACAGTCACACTGAGGCTTAGGGCATCACCTCTAAAAATAGCAAAGACATAAGTAATGAGGCATGGGAAATAGGAGATTTACTTCAGAGACATTTCAGAGGTAGAATCGATAGAGCTTGGCGATATTATGGAGGGTGTGATGACGAGGGAGAGATACAGGACAGATGAGAGGATCTGATGAGACTGGGTATTAATCTTATCTTCATTCACCTATGTTGCTGTGGTGTGGTTACTTAAGGCATGCATGTTTATGCACGTCAAAATTTCTCTATTTTCCGTTTTATGAAATTAAGACTGTACCCCAATTTTCTTGCCTCTTTTATTTCCTGAGTCTAATTTTCTTGATGATAAAAGTTCTTTCCAAAACCCTAGCCTGCTTAGCTGTTTCCTGCACCCCAACAAGTTCTTCTCGGTTACCTCTCCTGAAGGTTAAGTTCTATCTCTCAACTCCCAATCCCAGTTCAGAACCCACCATGATTTGATTATTCCTCGCCTGATTTTCTTTTAAATTGTTGCTGTATGAACACCCGCTGCTTGCATTACATTTGTATTTCTTGGTCCTAGCATTTGCTTGTATCACCTCTGGCTTTACTAAACCATTTGGACATTCAACTATCTGGCTGCTCCCAGAAGAGCAAGTGTACTGCCAAGTTAGTTTCTTCCATGTGCTTCCTGTCCATCATCAGCTTTCTCCCAACTGGCCTTTGTTTCTGACATCTTGCCTGTCTTCTTTCCCAGACTTTTCATGGCACTGGAACTTTCTAACTCAGGCAGCTAACTAAATGAAGAATCAGTTTAGACAACCAATCCTCCCCCTCTTTTGCCCTGGTGAGTTCACTGCCTCAGCAATTTTTTTTCAGTGCATCTGCATCATAGTAAATGTTTTCTTTTCAAAAGCAGTTTAATTTTTATAACCTTCAAATCATGTTGCTTTATTGATATAAAACAGTTTCTTCTAAATACGAAAGGCCTAAACTCAAATCTGGCCCCATCAGATTCTCCACCTGACTGATCCCAATGGGCTAGTAATTGCAAAGCTGAACCTCATTTAGCATAGGGTAGCAATCTGCCCAGTACCCTGACAGGCAGTTGTTGAGAACACCTGGGGGCCAGGGGACGGGACACGGAACACAGCTCACCCCGCCCCCCTCCCACCACTGTTCCCAGTCAGACCCTTTTATCCTTCACTGTGTGCTGAGGGTACTTCCTGGAGGTACTTTTGTTTCTAGGTATCATTATACGGCTTTAGAGAAGTAAGAATTTTCTCCACAGAAAGTTTATGAAGTTTTCCTTTAAAGTTTTGATTGCTTTTATCCTATAAGACAGCCTAAAGATTGATAAGAAAAATTGTAATTTGTAAAAAGGATGACCACATATGAAAATATGTAAACATAGTTCATGTATTATACTTCATACAAATAGTTTTGGTTTAGGGATATATGTATAGATATAAATATAAATATAGATATGGATATATAATCTATAGATTGTATTCTATAAACAGTTTAATGGGTACTTAATATGGAAAATAATTTGGATTTTAATATATCCTGGAATTTTTTAATATAAATTTTGTGTCTTCATCTTAAGGAGAAAAAAATAGAAATCTGTTTAGAGACTAAGGATAAAATTCTGGAAGGAAGAAAAACAATGTTTTACTGAAGAATGGATTGAATTGCATGCCAAAAGTACCCAGAAAGAACAAATGCAGTTATATCAAATGTCATAATGTAATTTTCAAATTTGAATACTATTAACATTAGCTTCTCAATTTTTATGTGGCTTATTAATATTAGTGAGGAATGCCAAATGGCTCCTAAAACCGACTTATTTAAATTGTGCTTTCCAAAATCTGTAAGGTTATTCCACTCCAATATTCTTAGCTATATTTATATTTAAGTATAAAGTCAATATCTTTGAATGTGATATTGCATATCAGATTAATCGTATTTTGTTATGCAGGAAAATACGTATTTAACCTAATAAAATATTCAATATATAGGTGTGATTAGAAAAGAGTCTTAAATTTTTATCTTACAAAAATAATGGAAAATCATAATCTCAGATCAAATATCTTGACTGGAGACTGCCTAAGGTACATGCGCTTTTAGTAAGTTCACAATTCCAAGATGGTTACTTCATGTTTGTTATTTGTAAAATATAGTAAGGCCCATTAACACTTGGGTACTAGGGTTGACAAGCAGTTTTTTCTTCTTAGACTCTGCTATCTCCAGTTTTGTACTACCTTTTATTATTAGGTTTTAGAAGCTTAACCTAATGTACAGTCTTTGAAATATAAAAATAGTATTTATGTTACAAAATGATGCACCATCGAGTTCCTTTTAAATGACAAGGTTTTTTTTATGTGGCTCCACCTCCAGCTGGGCCCAGACCTGGTCTGCCTTTGAGGTGACTATATTCGCAATTGTTCTTTGTCATTCGTCTCTCAGAGGTTCTTGTCACAAATCAGAACAGAGAAGCCCCAAATTTCCTCTGATGTTACCTCTAAACACAGAGCAGCTTTGTTCAAAGAACAAGGAGTTTTCATAGATGTCTTTACAGAGTAGGCTGACCCACAGAGGTCCCTAGAATATGGAGCTAAGATGAGTCTGTCCCTATTTATAGAAAAAGTGCTGAAATCTCAACCCCTTACTCAACTCCAAATCCTAAGAGCTCCTGGAATCTTGCATTCAATCATTGAATAAAGAGAATAGAGTCCTCTCAATTCTGCCTCTGTATCTCAGAATCCATCTACTTTTCTCCACCCCCTCCACCACCATCCTAGTTCTGGTCACTATCATCTCTTGTCTATACCACTGCCAGAGCTTCCTATTACCTTGGTCTTCTGTCTTACTTCTCAGAAGTCCATTGTCTATATTTCAGTGTTGCTAAAAAGCAAATACTTCCAGTGTTTCCTTTTGCTGCCAAGATAAAGTCCAAATTCCTCAACATGGTATAATTTTTACCCCTCTCTGCCTTCAGTTCTCACTCTCATGTTTTCAGCTTCTTTGTATTTCCTTGTATTGTCACTTGATCCTAAATCTTTACATATGCTGCCCTTGATCTGGATGCTGATCTCTGCCCTCCTTCTGCCTCCTCCATTGCCTTCCCTTTCCCCTTCTTGACCATCTTGCCTGCTTAACTGAACTCATCATTTAGATCAAAACCTTAATGTTATACATTCTGGCAATCTTCTCTGACTCCCAAAACTGAGTTAGGTTCCATGCTTGTGTGCTTCCATAAGACATAACACTTCGTGTGTAATGACTTATTTATTCTTTACCTTCCCAACTAGACCATCAGTTTTTTGAAGACCAGCACCATGTATTATTCATTACTGCATCCTCATCCTCAGTACCTATGATTTTGCTTTACACATAATAGGTATTTGCTTTATATCTGTTAAATAAATATTGGCTTGTGCCCACTTACCCCTTACTCCTGTTTTGTTTCTATATTTTATTGGCTCCTGGACATTCAGGTTTCTTTCCTGCATGCTGCTACCCTGTGATTGCCCCCACTAAATCTGACATCCAGTTTGGCTTTTGTTATTTTAATCTTGACAATCGTTCTGTTTTGGATATCTTTTATACCAGCCCTCTGGCCCTCTCTGTTTTGACTGCTTTGGAAAACTACCCTCACTGTGACATTTTCTGCCCATCTGATGTCCCTTCTGAGCCTGTGTCTGTATGGAGAGTAGGGGGATGGAGATTACATATTTTGTTTCTAATTATCTGTTATTACAGTATTACTGTGCAAAGGTAAGGAGCTTTGGCTTTCTTTTTAACTAGAGAATAGCTAGATAACTATTTTGGAGCATGAATTTTTCACAGTCATGTTTTCTTTACTGGGTGTCTATGAATGGCATCTCTGTTAAAATAGTCTTGCTTCTGCTCCCCTCAGCCCATTTGCTATGAGCATCAGGTCTCTAATTAGCTGCTTACTCTAAAACCTTAGCTATCCCTTTTCTTTATCTCAATCTGCTTTCTGCAAGTCTTAGCAAGATTCAGGGAGAAACACCTTAATTATTGCTTCCTCAACAGCCTCTATCTTTTTTTCCCCTACTTCCAAGTTTTAACATAGAAGATAGAAACAAAAGTGTCCCCCCAAATCCTTTCCAAACCTCCAAGATTTTTCTCCAAAGAAAAGAGAGTGACTAAATTACTTTCTCCTCTTCTCTTCCTCTCGTTCTGCTGGTATTTTTTGCCCTCCTTAAGAGTGACTTTATTTACCTCTTCATATATTTGTTAGTTATTTGTATGTTTTCTTAGAAAAAATGTCATTCAAGTCCTTCACCCATTTTTAAGTCAGATTATTAATGCTGTTATTTGCTATTGAGTTAAAGGAATTTCTTATATATTTTGGATATCAATCCCTTATCAGATATATGGTTGCAATTATTTTCTATTATTGTATAGATTGCCTTTTCACTCTGTTAATTGTTTCCTTTGCTGTGTAGAAACTTTTTTGTTTGATGTAGGCTCACCTGTCTGTTTTTGCTTTTGTTATCTAAGCTTTTAGTGTCATATCCCAGAAATTATTGCCAAGACTGATGTCATAAAGCTTCCCCTTATTTTCTTCTAGGAGTTTTAAGTTTCAGGTCTTATATTTAAGTCCATAATCCATTTTTATGCTTGTGAATCCTCAAAAAGTAAAATAAAAAAAATAGAAATGCAATCCCATTTTCAGATATTTACCCAAAATAATTTGTCAAGATCTAAAGAGTTATTTGCAATCCCATGTTCATTGCAGAATTATTCACAATAGCCACGATGTAGAAAAAACCTTAAAGTCTATTGTAGGATGAATAAAAGAAAATGTGATATATACAAACAAAGGAATGTTATTCAGCCTTTAAAAAGGAAATCATTTCATGTGCAACAACGTGGACGAAACTTGAGGGTATTATGCTGAGTGAAATAAACCCGTCACAGAAAAAAAGATACTGCATGATTCCACTTATGTGAAATGTCTGCAATAGCCAGACGCATAGAAACTGAGACTCAAATGGTGGTTGCCAGGAGCTGGGAGGTGTGGGAGACAGGAAGTTGCTATTCAATGTGTATAAGATTGTGAGGGATGAATAAGCTCTAGCAGTCAGCTGTATAGCATAATGCTTGTTAACAATTCTGTGCTGTGCACATAAAAATTGGTCAATAAGGGTAGATCTCATTTTAATTGTTCTTACAGTAAAAAAAAAAAAAGTAATGTTAACTGCAATGTTGGCTTCTTGTTGAGACAGGAGGTCTTAGCAATTTAAAGTATTTTATAATCCCTGCTTAAGACTCTAATTAATATTTTCTCTTGAAAACTAAATAGCTCAAATAGCATCTGGTCTTGTAAGAGCATCACTTCTGTATATACCTCAGTGAGATGCCCAAATATACACATTTTTAATTCATGAGAAGTCCTCATTCATTTATGACACAAATTATTTTCCTTGTGGTCAGGAACGGAGCATGGATTTTCAGTTTTAAATATCTAATGATCGGGTTCACTAGGGCCTGCCAGAGCCCTGTAGAAGAAAACTTTCTAGATGATCAAAGGTGATTTTAATTTTTAGAGACAATGAAATAGGCTTATATATCATTTTGTGTGTAAGAATATCTAAGCGACACCGTGTGAACTAATCCAGAGTAAACTCAATTAACTTTTTCATAGCAATAGTTTCACTAGTCTGTGAAGTAATGGGTGTAACACTAATGGAAATGACTTTGCTTGACCAAAGCAGCCTTACGGTTAGGAAGAAAATGACTGGAGATCTAGGGCAGTGTTGCTCAATAGAAATAATGCAATCCACATGTGTAATATTAACCTTTCTAGTAGTCATATTAAAAAAGTAAAAATTAGCAGGTGAAATCAATTTTAATAATGTTTTCTTTAACCAATTATATCCAAAATATTATCATTTCAACGTGTAATCAATTAGATATTATAAACGATGGCCTTTTTGGGAGGAGTATTAAATATTTGAAATTCTGTGTGTATTTTATATCTATAGCCCATTTCATATTTCAGATGGTCAAAAGCCACATGTGGCTACTGGCTACCAAATTAGATAACACAGATCTAGAGCCTGAAGATTGTGGCTGTCTCAGGTACCATCAGAGGATCTGTAAGATGAAAACTGAAGATCAGATGTCCTTCACTATGCCCCTTACCATAACACTCATGATGTCTTCCAGATTTAGATCTGAACTCTGAGAAAACCTAAGGTTGGCATTTTTTAATAAGGATGAGATTAAGTCGCTTTCATTTCATAGAATGGGACCCTAGTGTACAGATTGAGTTTAGGTATGAATGAATTAGAAATGTGTTTCTTGCACTCTCAAACTTGCGATCTGTTTCCCTACTTGTTATACTTACCTCACAGAGTGGTTTAGATTATTAAATGAGAAAAAATATACAAAGAATATGGTAGGTGCTTAATACCTTCCTCTTTCCTCAGTTCAGATCTAAAATGGCCAAGGTCATAGGTTTTCTCTCTTTTAGGATCAACAAATTTTCATAGATGGATGCCTGAAGATTTCGGCATGTGTTCACTGCAGTTATCAAGTGAGAAAGCATAAATGAATAAGTGTACTTATTTTCACTAAGGGATGACTAGACTTAATCACATGACATTCTGAGATTCTATAATATCCACTTCATCTCTGAAGACCAGCATTTAGAACTGGAGACATATGGATATTAAAAAGTGTGTTAAGTATAGGTGTAGACATTGGTCTATTCATTCATAGACTAAAAACACAAATGCTGAAAAAATATATTTAGAACATATGTTAAAATATATTAAGTATATTTAATGAATATATCAAAATATAAAAAATATTAAATTGTTTAAAAAGTGAGAAAAGCATACTAAGCACAGGAAACATCCAGGATTGTGTTCTCTTTTTTATACTTTTTTGAGTCATATTGATTTGCTGTTGCTTAGATTGAGCTTTAATGAAATTCTGCCATTTTGTCAGCAGCGTTCAGGCCTAATCAGTAAGAAAATGACAGAGGCAGAGGCAAGAAACTTGATAGAAGAATCAAATTACACATGATTATTGCAGAAATATACCATGGAGATATCTTATAGAGAAAAGAATGAGAATTTTGCAGAAAAAATTCAGAGCCTTCTTTGTGTAATATTGTATGACAATGAAATCCAGGTAACTGTTGCCTGAAGACAACATTATAGTTAGGATATAGGTTTAATTACTGTAACAAAGACTCAAAATTTCAATGGTAAAAACAATATAAAAATTTGTTTTTATCTCACAGAATTATTTAAGAATAAGCAGCCCAGAGCAGACATAATGATGGCTCCTCAGTGTCAAATATCTGTATCTTTCTAGCTTATGGCCAATATCACACTTGGATCAGTGCAAGAAGGGCCTTTGCCCTTAGCCCTGTCTCTAGTTCTCTTTGGGATGTGTGCTCTCTCTGCAAACCAGAAGTCTTCAGGACCAATGAGGTGTGCTTATCTGGAATGTCTGTTCCCTCCCTCACAGTCTAGACCACGTGTTAGATACTCAGAATCTAGAATACCTTATTCGAGTGGCTCCAAACCTGGTTCCATGCCTCTATCCCAGAGTGTTCTGAGTTGCTGGTCTGTACTCCCTTAGGCTTGAGGCAAGAGGTGGCTAAGTGATATTGTCTAGGGGAACTTAGACATGCGATTTAGGGTGTATGTACACCCCATGAGATCCTTTATAGTGCATCATAAACAAGAGTTGGGTAGGAATATCCATGGGCCAGAGTTAGCTTGTCTGTGGTTCTGTAATCCTCAATGTAAGACTAATGCCTCATGGACCAAGATTGCTTGTTCAGCTCCACCCATTCAGGCAGCAGGAACAAGAAAAATAGAATAGAAGAGATAGATGGTCCTTTAGGGCATAATCTAGGAAAAAATACAAAAACGCATAGCTTCTGCTCACATTCCATTAGCCAGACCTTTGAACGTTTTTACTGAGCATCCCACATTCTCAGCTAAGAGTTCTGTTACTAAGAGAAGAGAAGAATGATATTGGAGAAAACTAGCAGCCTAGCACATTCTTTCTTTTTCCAAATGTTAATCCCAAAGTCCCATTCGGTTACAAAATCAATCTCGAAGTCTAGGGTCTTGAGGTAATATGTGGTCCTCTCCAACAGGTTAATGTAGCTTATGTGGGTTCAGGGATATGATGACTAAATAAAAGCTAATTGTTTCTTCCTCCCCACACCCAAACTCTAGAAAAAATGGTAAAGGAGGAATAGGTTATCCACAATAAAAATGCTCTGTCGAAACAGAAAAGGACGAGAAATCCTAGGGCAGTCGCTGGATTTTAGTAGTCATCAAATCTTACTGAGGAAGACATTGCAAAACCTCCCTCTCTGACAGCTTGGTTAGTCCTTGTTTAGCTCGTTTGAAAACCTTTGGTTCTGCTCTCTGAGGAAATTCTTTCACCACTGTGATCGGTGGTCCCTGACTTTGCCCTCTGGGGCATTCTTCTTTGTCTTATCTCTTCTATAGTAACTTTTCGTAAACATCGGAGCATATGTTGCTTTAGGGAGAAGTACTCAGGGGTTTCTTTATAGGTTGAACTGACGCAGACATTTTCATGTTATATGTGTTATTTTTTTGAAGTATATTTTCCTCAAAATCTTAGGGCCCGAGCTCATTCTCTTGGTGCCAGGCCTGCCCCACACCTGTGCTCTCCTTCAGCCACCTGCCCACCACCGCCAGCAAGTCGTGCCCTGCAGCCGAGACCCCATCCGCCATCCAGATCTGCTGGATCATGCTGCCGGACGATGCTGATGTAGCCAGCATTGTCCACGGAGGAACTATCCTGAGTATGATCGAGGCCACAGGAGACATCATCAGCATTTGGTATTGTTACTGCCAGAATGGGGAGCGCTCTGTGGTCGCCCTGGCAGAGACTGAGCGCACTGACTTCCTGTCGCCCAAGCGCACTGGCGAGGTGGTGTGCGTCAGCACGAAGATCACCTACACCCCCAAGCACTCCGTGCAAGTCCAGGTCAATGTGATGTCTGAAAACCTTCCCACAGGTACCAAAAAGAGGACCAATAAGGCCACCATGTGCTACATGGCCCTATCGCTGAAGAATGTGGACGAGAGCAGGAGGACAGCCACAAGCGGTACGAGGCCCAGAAGCCCAAGTGTGTGGAAACCAAGCGGAGCAGCCAGGACGCCATCTAGCCTGCCCTGAGACCAGGGCCAAACACGGCCAGCTACAGCCAGTCCAGCTCGATCCACTTGGTGGGGCCTTCGGACTATACACTGCACGGCTTTGTGCACGGAGATGTCACCGTGAACTTCATGGAAGATGTGACTGGTGTCATGGCCACAATGTCACTACAAGGCCAGCGTAGTCACAGCGTCTGTGGACACCATTAACTTTCACAATATTAGAAAAGCCTGTGTCATCACGTCTCTGGGCGCTTGTCATTCACAAGCAATAAGTCCATGGAAATCAAGACCCTGGTGGATGCCGACTCTACAGTGGACAACTCACAGAAGCACTACCGGGCCTTCAGTGCCTTCTTCACCTACATGTCCTTAAACCAGGAGGGCAAGTCACTGCCTGTGCCCCAGCTTGTGCCGGAGACCGAGGATGCAAGAGGTGCTTTGCAGAAGGCAAAGGGCAATACCTGCAGAGGAAAGCGAAACAACAGGGCTAAGCAGAGCCTCAGCCCTAGGCGCCCTCCTCCTGTCGCTGGGCCTGCAGCAGCCCCAGCGTCTCATCATCTAGAAGTTGTCCCCTGGCCAAAAATGCAATTCAAATTGAAAACTGTTGTTGCGTGCCGTATTCCTCTGGCAGTGTTAACTCTTCTGAAAACCTGTACGCCAAAGCTTATTTATATCGTTCCAGTGTAAAAGCTACACAATGTTGTCTCTAACACCCAGAGACATTGGGTGGAGCCCTGGGGAATAGTCTATGTTCTCTATACAGTATGTAAAGAATCTAGCATCACTGATAAAGCTGCTGTTCGGCTGGGGGGGAAAAAAAATCTTAGTAGGCTTATAGTTTATTGGCTTCAAGCTTTCTTTTTTTTTTTTTAAATAAATAAGTAGCTGAAGATATTCTCTTGTCAGACATAGTATATCTGACAACCTTTATTAACAGGACTTATGCCATTGCCTATTCTTCCCCATTTCTTAATGGCCTCTCGAAGCCATCCAACAGTTGATTGGGAAGGCTACAACATTAATCTGATCATTGTTTGTGGGCTGGACTCATTTACTCATAGGGAGATGCTTGAGAGACAGGCCTGAGGGCATAGTTTTGGGTCCTGCTAAGTCTTGTCTTTAGAGCTACTTTTTAATTTTGTTCGCATTTTAGATACAGTATAGTTAACTTTGTTAATGACATGAAATGCTAAGTTACTAGACCCTTTGTCCATTTAGATGAAAGGATACATGCAGAGAAAAACCTTAAATGTATTCACTTCAATCAATGCTCATAAATGTTCCAGTTCTAGGCTGAGTCCCTCTTCTTCTTCTTCTTCTTCTTTTTTTTTTTTTTTAAGTCTTTGCCGAAAACCTCAAAAGGCAGCCAATATACAGGAGCATTCTGAGTTTTTTCAACAAATCCTGAACTCACAGTCCATATTCATATGTGTTTTGCCTTCCAAGGCATCAGAGGTAACAGTTTTGTCAATGTATTTCCAAGAATAACGAGTCACCAACTTTCCAGCTTCTTATTATCTGTGTCCCTTCTATCTGCTGCTCAACTCTTAAGCCAGTGCCTCATGTATTAGATTCTGTCATGACAACCCCAATTATAGTGTCAAATTCTAATTACTTACGCTTTAGATATAGTTGTTGCTATAGAATTCAAAAATAACAGTAGTTTAAACAAGATAGTTCATTTCTAACTCCCATAGCAGCCCAGGTCAAAGCACCCCAGAGCAGAGAAACAATTCTGTGAACATTTCCACTTTGTGGTTCAAGATGACTTCTTCAGCTCTGCTCATCACGTTCACTGGAAGGGGAGACGAGAAGATGGAAGACACATCCTTTCCTCTTAAAAGCATGACTCAGAGGTTTGCACCACTTGTGCTCACAACGGATTAGCCAGAAATTAATGGTGTGACCACACCTCACTACAAGGAAGGCGGGAAATCAGGGCAGCCATGATCCCAGCTAAAATGTCTGTACCATGGAAACAAGAAGTCAATAAATATTGGGAGAACGCTCGTAGTAGCTGCCAGAGTGAGCCATTGTTGAAATAGATGGGGAGCAGTAAGACAGAGAACACTGCCATTTATCTGCTTTACAGACACTGGTGACTTTCATAGTCACCGAATAACTATTCCTTCCTTTCCCTCCTTAGGAACCGAATAGCCAAGCCTGAATTTAAATGATGCTTATGAACTCCAAAGTGGCAGAGCATTTTGGGAGAACTTCTGTTTTGTTTGGCAGAGATAATTGGCCTACAGGAAAGATCAGTATGTATTTCTTGGTCTTGAAGATTTTATAACATTTCCTTAGACCACAAAATGAATAGAACAACTGTGAACAGAATATTGGAAATTACAGAAGCCAAAAGAGTGCCTCCCAAGTGTTTATTTTTTAATCTTTCTTTCTAGATTCGCTTTCTAGAAATAGCTCTCCTCTTGTCTTTGCTTTTTACAGTGATCTTGCACTGAATTCACACAGAAAGAACAGAGCATCAAAGTCTAGATTCAACTCTCCTCGACTTCAGTGGTAATTTTCTCCTACGCATGTACTACCAGACCTAATAAGGGTTTACATTAGGAGTCCCAACTATTCTTTAGACTCTATCAGATTTTTCACATTGTGGATTAAATGGTAGTGTTCAAACATTGGAGCTAATTAATTTCACTATGACTATAACCAGGCCTGACTGCTGACTCAGTTTTAATACAAAGTAGTGGTAAGTGCACAATCCTTAGGTCAAACAGACTGTGATTTAAGCTAGGCTCTGGAAAGTATGTCTTAGCTATTCACTTATTTTTATCTTAAGATTTTCTACTATGTGGGGGAGGAGATATCAGTTTTCTTGTCTCTCGAAGTTTCATATTTATGATCTTCAACTATCAGTTCTTAATATATATCTCTAGCTCCATTCTTTTTCCTAAGTGTCTTTTTCCTATATTTCTAGTCATATGAACAGTTAGGAATAATAATTGAACTTACTAGGCCTGTAGGTAGTTAAATGAGATGACATATAAAATTGCTGAGGACAGTGCCTAATAGTCAAATGATAACTATTATTATTTGCTCATTTGGAATGAATGAATTAATAAAATAGCACCTGTAATATACTTCACAAGAAATGGTATAGATGTGTGTGCGTACGTATGTGTATATGGTGTTATAATAAAAGTTGTTCACAATAACACAGAGGTATACCAGAACTTTTTTTCTTTAAAAAAGACCTATGATTGAGAAATGCTGCTCTGTCTAGCTTAGAATTTCTCCCTTCCCTTGCACTATACTTTGCATATAATAGGTAAGTAGTTAATACATATTAATATTTGTTAAAATGAATTTATTAATATGCAAATTTTTATCTTAAGATTTTCTACTATAATATGTTAATATAGTAATACATTAGTAGCCATATGCCAGACATCATTACATTCATGTCACTTGTTATCTCATTTATTCATCAAAATTACACGTTGATAGGTCTTATCTCTATTTTACAGAAAAGTACACTGACACTTTCGTAAGAGGGGTTAGCTGACTTATACAGAGGCATATGGCAAGTAGCTGGAAGATGCAGTAATAAAACTCATATTAGTAGGTTATAAAGTCCATTCTTTCAACCCTCTAAGCCTGAGAGCAGATTCCCATGTTCTTGCTCTCTCAGACAAAATAGGCATGTAGTATAGAATTCAATGCCAATCAAAGCTATCAAATGTATCTTACTGAATTTTTTATCTTTGATTTTTATTTTCAATTTTGTTAGGATCTAAAGTGAGGGAACAAAAGAAGAAAAGGAGATTCAAAGAAAGAGATAGTATTGATATCCATCATTCTTGTTTTCTTAGTGCCAGTCTTCAAAAGAAAATGCTTCCCAGTTTATCTTTCTTTGTCTAACATATGCAGAGATGTGATCAGTTATTAGAATGATCAAATATACTGGAGAGATCTTACGAATAATAAAAAGGCAGATATACCATCTTAGCAGACCAAAGGAAATTTCAGTTAACAGTTTTAGCTGCGATTTAGAAAGGCTATCATAAAAATGGTGTTAGACCCATTGGAGGAAAACTTCTCATTAGAATATAATAGGACGGTTTAAAATATTTAGAAAAATAGCCTGGATAGAGTCACTGCTGTGGCAGTGTATTAGTTTTCTATTGTTGTACAGCGAATTACTAGAAACTTAGCAGCCTAAAACAATACACACTTATTATCTCACAGTTTTTATACATCAGACATCTGAGTACAGCATAACTGGGTCCTCTGCTCCATGACTCAGATGCTGAGGTCAAGGTTGACTAGAGTTGCAATCTTGTTGAGGCTCAGCCTCCTCTTTCAAGCTCCCATAATTTTTAGTTGAATTCTTTGTAGCTGTAGGCTTGAGGCCCTCAGATGTTAGAAAAAAGTCTAAAAAATGTAAACTACTTTACAGGGACAGAAAGAAAATCAGTGATTCCTCAGGGAAGGAGGCAGGATAGATAATAAAGGGGTAAGAGAACATTTTGGGGATAATTTGTTTATTATTTTGGCAGCGGTAATGGTTCCATAGGTTTATGCATACATTAAATTTTATTGAATTATATACTTTGAATAGGTTCAGCTTACTGTGCATCAATCGTATACCAAATAGGATTGAAACAATGAATATAATGGACGAGTAAGCAATGTGCTATGTATACTGAACTATGATGAAGAACTAAGAGGAAGCAGACTTATTGTGAGGAAAGACTTTTCCCTGGCCAAGTTGGCTAAGACTTAATTATTCAGCATTATTTACTGAGTACTTGTTACAAGCCTTGTACTGTATTAGGCATTCTGTATATATTATCTTATAAGATTGTCACAATAACTTTGAATGACTCAGGTCACTCTCTCTATAAAATAAGTTTTTGAGACATTACTACAAAAACTTTAAAAACAATTTGCCCCAAATAGAGATCAACAGTGTTCTGAGAGATGCCACATACAGCAGAGGCCCCTGATTTTTAGAAGACGACCTAAAAAAACTAGCTAGCTCAATGATTCAAATCTTCCTTCATAGGAGATTCTCTGGTTCAGAAAATGCAAAATTTAGGAAAGAGAAAGAAATAAATTTCTCTTTACCCTGTTATTTAAATCCATGAACTACGAAATCTCTAGCCAATAGAAGGCACTTTATGAAATGTATGAATTAGCTTAACACTGTGCCACCACTATATAGGCCAATGGACAGCAAGCTCAGTGCTCTTCACTGGAAAGGAAAACCATCTTGAGATTGATGAAAAGATGTCAAGATCTGAGATAATATTAACCATAATTCCCCCATGAATAAATGAGATATTTGAATGGAGAACAACATCAGAATCACAGCAGCACTTTCAGAGTGCTGCCATAATGTGAGAATAGAATGGTTGCGGGGAGAAGGTAGTGTCATAATTAAGTCTTAAGGCTTGGAAACTTGATAGAATAAAATCAGACTAGTGAGAAGGCTTGACTCTAAAAATCATGGTCATGTAGTTATTGGGCATCTCAGACTCATGCTAGATTGCTAATTTCAGACACGTGAATATATATATAAAGTAGTGTGGCTTATGGAATTTCTCTGACAAATTATGCAGATGAACAGCAGACACAATGGGAAGATTCAAGAAACTGACTTGATGATCGTGTATATCAGTCTAATTTACCCATGGAGTAAGGCATGGTGGAGGTAAAGACATGTCAGGGGTTTTAAGAAGAGCTGATTTCTCAAATTCCATATTTATTAACTAACTTTAAAACTCTGATCACTTTTAAATAAAAACAATCTCTGAAAAGGTCAATGTGCATAGGTTCAGAACATTTTGAGAGTTGAAGAAAAGTTGATAATTAAGAAAAAAATTAATTAGTCTCACAAATTTGTAAAGACAACATTTTAAAAACATTTTTAAATGACAATTATAATTTTAATTATAAAACAATATTAAATTATATGAAATTATATAAAGTTTATTTGATTACAATTGTAATTATAGTTTTATAATTTTATAATATATAATTATAGTTTTATAATTTTACAATTGTTATATCATCATAATGTTTTAAAAATGATAAATCAAGTATTTAAGATAAGGTGCTTAAATTGCTTTTTGGTTTTTGTTTCCAATAAACTAATATATTTTTATACAATAAGACATGTGATAATATATAAATATAGTACCTGCAATATTACATGATTTCACTAGGTACTTAAGAATATTTCCAATATTGTAAAGAAGAATACTTAGAAGTAAAACAGAGAAACCTTAAAATTTTTTAAATTGCTGTATCATTTGACAAAATTGTACTATTGCAAATTACTTGAATCTAGAAAATACTCTTTGGAATCTAATAAAAAATTATCATCAATGATAAACTAGCTATAGCATCAGCATTATAAAACGAGCCATATTCTTTGGAGAGAATGATGAAAATACAACTTTGAATGCTGTAAAACATCTTTTTGTCTTCAGAGACTTAATCCAACAATGCAGTTTGGGACTCTGCAAACATAACGAAATACTGGTAACACATTTGAAAAGGCCGATTCCATTCCTCTTAACCTCTCCTATTTTAGATTTCTTCATTTGCTGCAGTTTAAATTTGAGTTAAATCAACAAATAAGATAAAAACATTAAAAAGTAGAGCATGCCATTCAAGTTGGGCACAAGACCAGTTTTTAAAATTTAGTAAAATTAAAATTGAAATAATCAAAGTGATACGTCAAAAGTTTCTAATGGTTAGAGCTTGGTCCTTTGGAGCAAAATTTATACTAGAAGGCCTACTTCTCTTTTTCTCTTGCTTTTCTGAAGTGAATGGTCATTTTACCTATGTGATATTGCTTATCCTAAATTTAGAAAATCTTGCTTAGAAAATCTTGCTTGACTCTCATCTAAGGGTTTTACTATTTTACATATTTATGCTTCTCTCAAAGCAGAAATAGTAAAGAGATGCCGGAATATCCTACACATACCTTATGAGGTAACCATGTCAATCTATTTACTGGACCAGGCAATAAATTGTGTCACCTCTTTATTTCTGCATGTATTACTCTCTCTGCTTGGGACACTCTTCCTTTGTGAACCTGGACATATTTTTTTTAGAAAATATGATAAAGTAATAAACTTTTTTTCTCATAAGTAAATGCATATGTATACAATTTTACATACACTGCCTGGCTTAGACACTGTCCCCTACAAAGTAGTCCTTACACTGCCAAACATTGAGAATGTGTCCACTTTTGTCATTGTATTTTGAATATTTGTTCATATATTTGACAATTTTAGGTATGCTGAACTCCTGGAAGATGGGGGCTATTTTTTATTCCAGTTTTATCTCCAGAATGATCAACAAATATTTGTCGAATGCATTAATTCCTTGAGGCTCAATTTGTTACAAATTATAAATATTTGACGGCAAATTCAAAGACTTGAAAGAGACTTCTCAACAAATGTTGAATGAATGCTACAACATTTCAGTTGCCTGAATGCACTTGCTTTGTAATATAAAAGATATTTTTTATGTGTTAACTTAGTTAATAAAAAGTTTCTCCCTCTCTCTTTCTTTCTCTCTCTCTCTCACACACACACACATAAACTCAGACATATGCACACACATGCACACAAGAAACTAGAAGTGGATAGTGTAAGAAAGCTACCAAAATATTCAGTAGTGAATATGTAACAAGATATTATATATTTAATATGTTGAAGCTCTGGAATTGTGATTAAGGCTCCTACCCAAGGATAAAAAAGTATCAATCATCCAACGTTATTGTCATTATGTATAGAGTTAAACCAGATATTTCTAGTCTTGCTATAAGATTGTTTTGAACTAACTGGTCCTGCTACCTCCTAGGTATCATATCAGCACTGACCCAACCTCAAGATGATGTAAGAAGAACAGAAAGGGAAGGGAGAGGGTGTTCTAGTTTTCTATATCTGCTTAATAGTGAGAAATTTAATGGCTTAAAACAACATAAATTTATTATCTCTCAGTTACCTGAGTACAGGTAAGCCAAATCCTCCGCTCTGAGTCTCACAAGACTGAAATCGAGGTGTCAGCCAGACTGTTCTCATCTGGAGGCTCAACTAGGACAAGATTTACTTTCAAACTTCCTCAGAAAATTTGCAAAATTTGTTTTTGTATGTTTGTAGGATTGAAGTCTTCGTTGTCTTTCTTACTGTCTTCCTAGAACTGTTTTCAGCTGCTAGAGGTCATTCTCAGGTCCTTATCTCATGGTTCCTGCCATTGGCACTTTGATACTTCCAATCTCTGCCATCAGGAAGGGAGAGCCCAGTTCCTTTTGAGAGCTAATCTGATTAGGTCAGACCCACTCAGATGACTCCCTTTTATAAAACTTGAAGTCAACTAATTAAAAGCTTGGTCAAGGTTTTGAATAGGTTATTATTCCATCATATTCACAGGTTCTTCCCACTCGAGAGCAGGGCATGACAAAGGGGTCAGGAATCTTGGAGGTCATCTGAGAATTTTGCCTACCATAAAGGATATTGTAGGAAGTATCTAGGAAGCTCTAAAAGTACAGCAAGAGGTTTTCTGAGGTAGGAAAAGAAGACTCTAATTTCTCACCGTGGTCCTACCCTGGTGGTGCCATTGGGCAAAAGCAGAGCATGGTAACGGAGTTCCTGGGAGGGACTGATGCAAGTTCCCTTGAGTTTTAGGGTGTTTATAAAAATCATTCTTTGTACCAGCAAGAATGAGGGAAATTTTGAGGAATATTTAGCTTCAGAGAGGCAAAAACAGATGATGGTCTGGTAGGTGTCAGAAGAGGACAGAGTCATTCCATTCTGGTATTCCAAGGCTCTTAGAGAGGGGTAGGAAGATGCCCCACTCTGAGGGGCATTGGAACATGGACTACTCGAGAGATACTAAAGGAAGACAAGGCTGCCCTTCTTTGAGGGATCTCAATAGCTGAGGAAGCTGAGAGCTGAAATCCTTTTCAAGAGAGCCATGCACAGAATCTCCATGGAGACAGTTATATCAGAAGAGCAGATAGAATCCACTTGAGCATGACTGAGATCTTGGTTGCCTCACCAACACCAGCAGGTGACCAATTATCTCAACAGATCTCTGCCTCCCCTGCTTTTCCCCACAATCTCCCAAATCAGGGGAACTGAGCTTTGAAATAGGGAAAGGAAAGAAACAACCAAAATCAGACCATCCTTTTCCCCAATACAAGTCATTCAAGCCAAAGCCTGGTCTCCTGGGGAGAGGGATGACATACAGGTAGGAAGGGGAGCAAATGAGATTTAAACCAATATGCAATGAGAGTCTTAAACAGACCTGGTCTTTAGTGAAAAGTATGGTATATTTCCAAGACATCCTTAAGAAACAGGGAAGTGACATTTAACAGAACATGACTGAAATGGTGACTGGAGAAAATAAAATATTTCATGTTTATAATCCATGTTGAGGCTACTCAATAAAACAATTATACATATATTTAAAATTTCCTATAAGCTTCCAATTTTTTTTCATTCAAAACAACTTTTTTTTGCCCCGTGGCTCCCAATTTTCTGGAAAACAAATGATACTGTTAAGTTACATAGTAGAGTGAATTACATCCAGATACATTTCCCAAGTGCAGATTTTGATAGGGAAGGCTCGGATGAATCAGTGCACAGGATATATTAGCAGGATGGTGAAGAAGGGATGCCGCTAAAACAGCCAAAAAGCATTTCTGGATGGCAAATAATCCGCAGTTTGACACATTTCCCTGTTATATAGGCAGGTCATTAAAATGAGACCCTATCATTTGTTTCTGAATGCAGCTATTATCTTACGTTATACTTGACATTTTTAAATAATATGAAGATACATCTGAAAATACAAAAGTATTTCACAAGAATTTAAAGAAGCCAAGAAACCATAGCAACGTAGCTGATTTTGTACATCCCCTCTAAAACAAGCTGGCTCATTATGAGGTGAAAAAAGTAGTTCTGATGATGCCCAATCATTTGAATATAACTGAAATGAATGTAAATAGTGTCTATAAAACTTAATAATAAAAGATAAATTTATTAGTTTTTATCTTTGCATTGCTGGTTCACCTGATACACATTTCCTTTTGAATTCCCATGATATACGCTAAACTTAACATGCATGTTTGTGTGTGTGTGTGTGTGTGTGTGTGTGTGTGTGTGTGTGGTTGTAAGTCATTGTAGTCCATTAATCGTAGTATAAGCTTTTAAAAAGCTTTATCATTAACTTTAGGCAAGCAGTAATAAGGTCAAATTAGCATCAGAAGAAAACAATGTTTTCCAATTTAACAATAAAAACTATTAACTGCAATAGTAAATATCACATCCATATGGTGAGAAAATCACATGTTCCAACAGAAGGAATAGTAAGCAACAAAAAAACCTAACTAATTTTGCTGGTTTGGCACAGAACATTTGATTGCTAAAATAACTTTTAAGACATAGCACCACAGAAATCAAATTTTGTTAAATTCTTGGTTTTAAGACAATTTTATGTGAAATTTCAGTTGTTTATAATACATACTTTAAATATTTAAAATTATCACTGCAAATGGTAGAACTACATTGCTAGACAGTCCCATGTGCAACAGAATATGAAGGCGCTGATGTAAGATGAGCGTGGTAGATGACAAGCAGCTAATGAACCGTGAACCCTTGAGTACTCCTTGGCAACACAATTGGGACTAAATGACATGCATTATGCATGATTTTAAAATGTGATTAACAGTATTATAAGAGTGATTCTTTTTCAAGTGCAGATGTACCTTCTTATAAAAGAGACAGCTTTCTTAGACTGTTTTCTAAGATATGATTTTTTCCCCCTCTGTTTTGGATAATTGAGAAATTGTTAAAAGCTTATGTGCTAGAGATATATATATATATATTATATATTATATATAAACATACATATATATGTGTATATATACACACATATATATATGTACCTATATACACATATATGCAAACACTTGCTTATGCAAAGGATATTTTTGGAGGATAAGAAACTGATAGAAGTGATTGCCTCTGGAATTAGAATAGTGTGACTGGGGACAAGGTGGGAGGGTGTCCTAGTTTGGATTTTCCCCAAAGTAGTCCTGAGCTAAGAACTTGGGTGCAAGTGATTCATGCGAGGTGATGACAAGAAGCATAATGTAGGAGTAGGGAAAGTGAGACCGGAAAAGGAGACAGCCAAAGAGGATAATGAGCATACTACTGGTACGCGCAAAAATAAAAAACAACAAAAAAAACACCTCAGTCCCACTGGGGATTCTTTCAGAAATTATGTGAAACATACTTGTTTCAAATGTTCTCTCTGAAAGAGAGGAAAAGGAGGTTGGGGCATTTATCCACCAACTTCCACCCTCCACCTCCCATGGTTGAGAGTTGCCCCAAGAGGGTTAACTTCTCCACATCTGCTGCTCAGAAGAGAAAAAGAGAGACTGGAGATGCTCACCTTGGAAGCTGCCGCCATCACTCCAGAGGCTCTTTGTGGTGCTGGAAGGCTGAGGAGAGTGTGTTTACACGTGTGCGGTCCCCCTGGCTCTGAGCTCCTGTTTCCACTCTCCTGCCCTGCTTTGCTCCATGTTGTACTGTGTTTCCCACGCCGGCTTCTGTATTCCTCCCACACTTGCCGCACAAAGAACTATATTCAGCAGACTTTATTAAAGATTCGGGATAACAGAACCTGGAAAATCATAAAATTGGTTATTAGCATCTTTGTTCTTAAAAGGCCTTTGCTAATTTCCTCTGCCCCATTCAGAGACTCTCACTGGACCTTTTTCACCATAGTTTCCCACCTTGTAGGTTAGCCTTCTCAGGCTCTTTCTGAGATCCTTTCCTTTACCAGCTCACTATTTCCAGGATCATAAATTCCTAAAACTTCTTGTGCAGAGCAGTTTAACTAAGCTTTGCTGGCTCCTCCAGCTGTTTCAATGAACTCACCTTCTGCATTCAAAGTGAGTTACTATGTCATTTTCTTAAGAAAGGCAGTTCTCCCCATAAGAGGAACTTTAGTTCTTACTATTAAGATAACAATTAAAAACATTTTTTTACCCTGTTAGATATGTAAGATTGGTGGACAATAAATCATCTTAAAAATAGAGTGGTTTATAATGATATTATTTATTAATGGTATTGATTCACATTTATTAATGGTATTAAGTTCCCATTTTCCTTTTTCTCCATAGTCTGTTTTGGAAAGTCTACCTCTTGCTTCAAAGCTGAATCTCTGATGTTTCTTAGACTTGTCTCTGTACTTGCTGTGTAATTCCATTAAAACCTCTCCAGGCCATAGAAGCTCTAAACATTACTTTTTAATCAAGTGCATTGCAGTGGCACCAGTTGATTTCTGTTTACATTTATCAGAGCGTATGTGAGAGATTCTCAAATTGAGTTTGAGAAAGACTTGTATTTCAAGTTGCAAGTCCTCTATATACTGAGCTGAGAGGAGCAGTTGATTTTAGGAAAACTTTAGGGAAATAAATATGTTATTTATTTGCCCTGGAGCTTAGTGTTGACATTATTCCTCTTTTACCACAGGGAGTTTGACTAATAGCTTAGCCAAGGCTATAATGGCTAGAAATTAGAAAGGAAAAAAGGCAAAGATTCTCTCCAACTTCCATCCCTAATTCTCAAACCCCAGACCAAGATTCACTGTTTAAACCCAATTACTCTCTTAAGAGAGATATGAGCTCTGATAAAAATACAACTTTGATCAAGTGCTAAACCCAGTTTTCCTTCTTAATAATCTATAACTGGTCACAATGGTTTCCTCCGAGGTTCTTGCAAGTTAGCATTTAATTTAAATAAGCAATCCAATAAGCCATTGAGCTATGTCCTATGATTTTAAAATAGCATAAATTCATCCGCTGAGGATTTTTAGGTGCCTATGCAGCTAGGTTTATATATCCTCAGGCATCTTCCCAATTATAATTCTATTACTTTTTCTCAGAGATTGGCATTCTGCAGACAACCTGGGAGGTCTAGTTTGTGCTTTACCTCTGTTTCAACCCCTCAGTTTCTCTCAAGGTCAAATGCAAATAATACTGCCAGGCTGTGTAGCATCATTTCAATGACTCATAACTGGCAATTCTTATTTTAAAGCACTTTCCAATTATGCAAATGATAGCTTATCTTACAAAAGAAAATAAGGTAGTCTATGGAAAATATTGGATATAATGACAAAATACATATCATACCACCGGCTGCATGTAAAAATGTCTCAAATCAAGAAATGTGAATATGAAGAGACTATATCCTTAACCTCAACACACAAAAAAGCTTTCCGTTAGTTGTCTCTCTAACAGAAAGCAAGTAGCTCTTAATGCTTGAAGGAAAAAAACAAAAAAAACAAAAACAAACCTATTTGTATTATCACGGACATATATTCTCAGGGAACAAGGAGAACTAGAAAACAGAAAAATTAAATCTTCCTCATTTCTTTCTTCCTCCCTGCCATGCCTACCCTGAAAGATTGGTCATAGCTGAAGTGTACAGACTTTTTCTGTGAAGTCGATGGGCTCACGTAAAGATGATGATGCTACTAATACTTTACATTTGCGTAGCATTTTACAGTTTCCAAAATGCTTTCACATAGATTATTCCATTTAGAGAGAAGTATTGCAAAGATGTTTTGTGGATTTGTAACCATTAAAGCTACTAATTCTGATTAAACCTAAAGTCTAATATTTCAGGTTCTGTTTCACTCACTTATTTTATCCTGCCTTCTAGTTGACAAAGAGATTTTATTATGCTGATATAAACTGTCAGTCATTTTCCAATTTTTAAAGCTCTTTCGCAAATGAAATTGTAGAAAGTTTAAGTTGGAAAGAATTTTGGAGGAATTTTATTTTAAACCCTTCATTTTGTGAATGAAACACTAAGGTTTAGAGAGAATTTGTGAATTGTCCAGGGTTAGGCGTGGTTTTCTGCTTTGAAATCTGGAAGACTGGCTGATATGTAGGATCTGTAATTTATTTTTTTATCCTCTCTGTATTTTAGAAAAGACTTTTCAGAAAGATTTATTTGATATTTCAAATGAATGCTTTTTTTTTATCTCTTGTCCAATACGACCAGATATCATTTTTTCTTTTAATTAAATCAAAGGTTTTTAGATTTCTAATCAGATATTTTTTACTCTTTTCTCTTTAGATCCTTATAAGAGTCTTATAAAAGCAAAGCCAGTATTATTAGCCTCATTTTCAAGTTAAGAAATCTGATACCCAGACATATGAATTTTATAAGGTTAGTGAAATTTGTAAAATTAGAAACCACCTGGTCTGATTTTTAGTTGTCTTTTTTTTTTTTTTCTTTTTACTACATATCACTGTTGGCCCTAGAATAGAATTGAGAATCAGATTTGTTCAGGATAGATTTTCACCCTTTTCCTAAATAGTTTGAGGACAGGACATGGTGATCAATACATGCCATTGAATTGGATACAAGTTGAAGTTTGTCATATGTCCATGTATTTATTAAAATACCTGACTATAACATTATGTGTTTCTTTTTAATATATTATTTCTTATTTCTAGCATTTACAAAATGAAGTTGGATGAAAGATTTTTACATAATATGAATACACTAAATTTTAAATAGATGTTACATTTAAATTAGATATGAAGTCATGAGATTGAACAATATTTTAACTATAAAGTGAGTAACTGACATTTTGCGTGTCTACCATATGCTATTGATTATTTTTTCTAGTTGAAACACCTACAACAAACATGGAAGGTCCCAAACATTATTCCTCTTTTTACAGATAAGGAAACTGAGGTTCAGAAAGATAAAGTAACTTGCCCGGCATCACAGTATTCTACATGATTCCAAATTTCATGTTTTTTCCTATAATATTTCTCATCTTCCCCAAAAAGCACAACTGAACTACAAAGAAACCCATCTCAATATATTTAGATCACTAATCATTTCAGTCAATTCTGAGGGAAAAAAATATATTCCTTTTGACTGAAAAGACCTGTAAATATGTCTCTATTTACATTCTTAACAAAGCACAAAATATTCTGGAATATGTAGCTAATAAAATTAATCTGTCCCATTTTTGTTTTTGTTATAGAAAACATTCTTTCCCTAATGGTTAATATATTCTTATTAGCTTACACTTATGAAATAAAAATAAGGAGTATTTCTATAATAATAGATGAGCTAAATTAATTGTAATTGAGACTTGACAAAGATATCATCACAAATTATTATTCATATGTTTGAATTTTTTTGAAGTCTATTGGCTTTACATTTTAAATGTGCAAGTGTTTTAAATAAATCTATTTTGTTTTGTTTTAAATGTGTGCTTGCAAATCATGACATAGCAGTCTACTATTCAAAAAATCATTGAAAATTATTACAAATACCTGAAGTACTAGATTCTTAGACAATATATTTGTTATGAAATCTTGAAATTTAATGTTGCTATTGTATCTTGAAGCTTACTAGTGTTATTGTCAGTATGTGCTTTCATAAAGCATGAATTAATTTTTATTTTACAATATCTGTTTTAAAAATATAAAATATAGCATATATACAGAAAAACACATTAAAATGTACAATGCAATGACAATTAGTAAATGGACATTTATAGAATGATCAAACAAGTTTGGAAACTTCAGCATTCCCGAAGTCCCACCTCCACATGTCCCTTGACCATCCTTTTGAGAATTTCTACTTTCATTAACATTATATTGGTTAATTCTATTCCCATTATTATATATTGTTCTAGTTCTTTTTTCATTTTTATTGCTTTATAATATTTTTTTGAAATTTTGATACAAATTTATTTATTTGTTTATTGTTGGTGGATATTTGTATTGTTTTCAGGTTACTGCTATCACAAACAATGCTGATATATGCTTGGACATATCTTCTGGCACACATATAATCATATTTCTCTAAGGGATAGATTCAGAATTAGAATGTCTGAGTTGTGAAGCATGTATATGTTTAAATTTAGTAGATGATGTTGCAAATTTTTCAAAATACTCATACTAATTTATACATCCATCAACAGTGAATAAGAATTCCTGTTACATTATACCTTTGGAAATACCTGGTGTTTTCTGAGTTTTTAATTCTCTCCAATCTTGGAAGTATGTGCAGTAGTTGGTATCTCATTGTAGTCTCAATTTAATGTTTCCAGAAAGCTAATGAAGCTTGAAATTTCATCATGCGTTTAGTGGTCATTTGGATTTTCTATTTTGTATTAAGCCTGCTCACAATTTTTCCTCTATTGTCTTATTTAATTTTGTTTTTCTTATTGATTTGCAAAAGTCTTATTTTCAGGGTATAAATCCTTTACCAGTTATATATGTTGAAAATGGTATCTCCTGTAGTTTTTTTTTTATTCTCTTTTTGATGACTTTCGAACAATACGAGTTCATAATTTCAATGTAGCTGAACTCTTTTAATGAGACCAGCATAGCCTAAACACTAAAACTTTACAAAAGATTACAAAAAATAAAATTGTGAACCAATCTCTCTCAAGAACATAGGTACAAAAATGCTAAACAAAATACTAACAAATAAAATCCTATACATATATATATGTGATATATATGTGACATATCCTATAGGTGATATATATATGGTATGGTATCTGTTGCATGATATATATGCATGTGCGTATATATATACGTATTATATATTTCCCAATGAAGACAGAAGTGACAATGTGATGCAAAGGGGAAACAATGGCCTTTAGTTCTGAGTCAATTTCATATACCTATAGGGGAAAATTTGTTTTCTGATCTCTATCTCATAAATGAATAATGCTAAAAGTCCTAACCAGGTTAATAAGTCAAGAAAAATAATAAAACGTATACAGATTATATGGGAAAATATAAAACTTTTTTTTTGCAAACTACATAATTATCTGTTTAAAAATTCTAAGGAATTTACCAAAAAAAGCTAATAAAGCTAGTGAGAAAGTTCAGCAAGGTCATGGGATACATTCAATATGCAAAATTCACCCCATTTACTTTTGTTTTTTGAATCCTAAAATGCAGCTTGTAGCTCCATCTGGATTCTGAAGATGGTCATAATACTTCTCCTTCCTGAGATTTAACTAGTCAAGCTAACTTTTCCTGAAACCTATCAGCAGCATCGAAGAAGCATTATGTTTGCATGAAGTTTGGTCGTATTTATTTGCCTTTGCATTACTCTACCTAATTGCTCCCTCGTGTGTTTCATTTCAACCATTAAGTTTAGTGATTTACTTTAGCAAATTGTTTATGGAGAGTTATCAGTTTCTTTCCCCAGATTTCCACAATTACTCTGGTTTATTTTCTTGTCATCATATATGAGTGTGTATGTCTGTCTGTATATGACATACCTGAATATATGTATACACATCGATTTAACTTATACACATATGTATATTACTATATATCAGTACTTCTCAAACGAATTTTCATGACTTCTCAGAGGACATCTGGAATCACTTTCTTGGAACATTGTTACCAAATATGTTGTGACACTTATTTTTAAGTAAAGAGTCAATATGTCACCTTTTATTAAAAAGAATATTTTCAAAATAGTACAATAATTCAATAATGTCTTTGGCTATTTTAGCAGACATAAGCTATTGCTGACAATCCATAGTTCCTTTATTACTGGGATATGTTATTCTATAATATAATATATGAGAATTGGATCCATAGATGCATTTTACTTGTTGTGAGCATAGTATCTGTTATATGATTTTTGGCATTGATAAAGGTAAAGGAAATAGATGATTTACCTGTCAGAATTTTCTCTTTCTATTTTTGTGTCTTGCCTGTGTCATTCTTAGTTTATAAATCCATGTGGTGGTGAATATTTGCTGTACATAAAGTAGTTGGATTTACAAAGTCCAGCTCCAAGAGAATAATGATGTCATACTGGCAGTTATGACTAGTGTTGAGAGCTACCTTTAGACAGAAGTAATACTTACGAAGCTTAGGCTAGACACCATGACATCTCTCCAGAAATTAATCTTGAAAGTCAAAATCTGTGTGAAACCTCTGATAAAGAGACTATGCAATAAATGTTAATAGCAATTAAGAGCCATTGCAGTTTATTTTCCCTGAATAATAGTTACTTAATTTTGAGATATTTCCCAATTAGCTTTATTTCCAATATTTGAGATCATTTCAAATTACTTTCTATCATTTTATATATTATTTAGCTAAATAATCCATGACAGCATATTTCTATAATATTTTTTAAAGTTAATTCTCTGAAATGAGAAAATGTTTTATTAATAAGAACATCTCCAGACTTGAATTGTTTTTTCTCAATGTCTTTCAGCATAAATTAAATTTGCCTCAATAGAGGGGGTTGGGTGCTGTAATTATTGATGTAAACTATCAACCTGCATTGTTCCAAATTCAATAGAAGACTGCAAGTACAATTTCCAGCAAAATCCATGTGCTATTTTTACACATAGCATTGCAGGCATTGATTTTTAGTCACATGTTTAACATGTAGATTAAGAACTGAAATAAATGTTTGTATGACTGCCTTTTCAAATGATAAAAAAGCAAATAACATTTTCTGAAATCCTCTAGTCTAAGTTCAAATTAGCCAGTGTACACATGGACTTCTCCTCTGGTGAACCTCAGTGGATAAAAGGGGCTTGAACAGAGGGGCAATTCTCCTCTGGTTTTCTCCCTTCTCTTTGTCCACATTTTTATGTTCTGCAGTCTCTTCCCAAACCCATCTCAGCATCTAGCTTATTACTTATCCTGTAGTACTGATGCTGATGATGAGGGTAAGAAGGAGTTGAAGTCAGAAAGCTGCTTCTGACATGCCTGTTTCCAAAGTTGACCAAAATGTGGCAAGAGTAGGAAAAGATCTGAATTGTTACGTAAATCATATATGAGCCAAATTTATGTTTTTTTCTTTATGTTTTATATTTTTTTATCTTTTTTTAAATCCTGCATATCTCAAAATCAAGGATATTCTCTTATATTCAATTCTTTATTTTTATTTTCCCATTTAGATCATTAATCAAAGTGGAATTTTTCTCTGTCAATAGTATGAAGGAGAAATTTGATTTCTTTGTTTCCTCCCAAATGGATAACCAGTTACCCCAATACCATTTATTGATTATCTTCACTCATCCGCAGTACTACCTCTGTCATATATCTAAAAATAATAAACCGTTCTGTTATGTCTATCTATGCTCCATACCACCTGCTTTAATTATTATAGCTTTATAATAAATCTTAAAACCTTAAGAGTAAGTAGTTATGACTTTTTGTCTTTCAAAGCTATTTTAGTTATTATATATTGTTTTCATATAAATTTTGTAATTATATCACTTTTACGAAAGAATATAATGAGATTTTTGTTAAAATTGTGTAATATATGTAGATCTATTTGGGAATAACTGAAATCTTTACTTTATTAAGTCTTCCAACCAATTTATATGAGGCATCTCTCCATCTATTTAGGCCTTCTTAGATGTCTTTCAACAAAGTTTTAAAATTTTATTCATTAAATTTTGCTTATTTATATTAAATTTATTTATAGCTATTTTAGATTTTTGTAGCTGATGTATCTTTAAAATTTCAATATTTAATTCTTCCATTGTTGCTGATGTGAAGAAATACAATAATTTTCTACATTTATTTTTCACTCCAAAAACTTTGTAAACTATCCTATTTATTCTTATAATTTGTTTTTTAGATCTGCCATATGAATGCTGGACATTGGAGCTCCTGGTTCTTAGCCATTCAGACCTGGGCTGAATTACACCACCAGCTTTCCTGGGTCTCCAGCTTGCAGGCGGCAGACTGGGACTTCTTGGTCTCAATAAACACATGAGCAATTCTTATAATAAATCTCCTCACAAAAATCTAGATATATAAATATCCAATTGGTTCTACTTCTCTGGAGAATTTTGACTAAAACAGAAGCAAAGCCTTCCCTAGAGCCATCAGATAAGATCCCAGCCCAGCTCACGATTTGATTACGGTCTGAGTGTCTATGAATCTGTATTGTATTTGTATGTGTGCACATATCTTTCTGTAGGAGAGGGTGATATGGTCCTCATTAAACCCAGCTAAATACCCAAACTCCAGAACTAAAGAAAAGTAGCTCTTCTAGTATTGAAATAAACAAATAAAAAAAAATCAATCAATAAATGTGTCAATAGTAAATTATTCAGTTTGGAAATCTGAATGAACTAACCGTAAAGTATGCATACTATTAAGCATAACTAAAAAAATTCATAGAAATAAATGACTAATATTGTTACAAGGAAAAAAAAAGCATTGAAATTTTGAAATCGTCTAACCTGGAAGTGAGATGTGCCCTGGAATTAATCATCCTCAAACTTTAGTGCACATAAGTGAACCCCTCCCTAATATTTTTCTGATTTAGTAAGTCTCAAGGAAAGCCAAAGGATATGAATTTTTAAAGCACCTCAAATGTTTTTGAGAAAGCTGATTCATGAACAATGGTTTGAAAAGCATTGCCTTAAAACCTGTCAGTGCATGTAAAGACTGTGGTGGCTAACTTAGCTCTCTTGCAGCAGAAAAATGTAATTACTTTTCCCCTTTATCAGTTAATTTTGAGTACATTTCTCTCTAAAGGGAGGCTATTAGACCATGTATCATTTCAACCTTTCTTCAGTTTCTGCAAGAGTAGCTATCCCACAGAGATGGTCATATTCATGTGTTACAGGCTCTCCCAAGGGAGGATGTACCTATAAGAGAAGGGGTGAAAATTAAGGGACTTAACAGTGATAGGGAAGAAATAGAGCTCTGTTTGTATAGAAAAAGTTCTTGGCACACAAATGGTTCTAAGACTCCATGTAGAAGGCAAGTTGAATATTAATGCTCAAGCTTTCTAATGGTTTCTAAGTATGAGTATACAGAAACATGTACAGTACTTTGCTGAGAGCACTGTCTGTGTCAATCATAAATTATCTCTCTAAATCAAAATGTCAGCTAACAAAATTCTAAACTTTTAAATAAAATATTAACTACATTTCAATATTAGTTTATTTTGTAAATGACCTTACTTTGCATTCATCAAAGACTTATATTAAAGGAGTACTACCAGATTCACTATTTGTATATTAAGTATCAATATTATGGATAACTCAGGATTTACAGTGCTCTGAACATCCACAAACATCTCAGAGAATGTCATTATTAACTAACATGCTGGACTGTGGACAGGCTTTTGGCTTTGAAGTTATAAGATTTAAGTCCTTGGCTTGGTGGTATACGTTTCTGGATTGATTACTAGCCCTTTTTGAACTTCAGTGTCTTTCTCTATACAACATGTGTAATGACATCTGCCTTTCTTGCAAGATAATTGTAAAGATTAAGAATTACATATTGCCTAGTGCACAGTAGGCATTTCGATAATTATTTTATTGAGTATTTATAATTCCATACCATAAATAATAATGACTTTCACAAGATCAAGCAGCCAGGAGGCAATGAGACCAATAGGAATATTTGACCCCATCTCCAAATTTCTTTCCATTAGACCAGATTAATTTTCTTTGGAATAAATACTTATTAATACATTATTTTTAACCCAAGAAAGCTAATATTTAGAGATTGTCCTATGTATAAATTATACAATATCAAGATAATGCTGTAGGTGAAAAGTGACTTCTATCTAGTAACTTCTTTGGCAAAAAAAAAAAGTAGATAATGTTTCTGTTTGTTATATTTGCTAATGTAACACATAATGGTTTATTGTCTAAAGTACAATTCTATAATTATAACATTATATGATCAATATACTCACCATTTTCATGTGTGTGTGCACAAATTCATCTTTGAATAACAGTGGAGTAAGATTTGCTCTTTCTACCCTGCAATGTTTAAATTAATCTGGGTCTAATTTGTTTCAATACCATATTTATCACCATCTTTACATTGGTTTCATCTGTGCTATTTCTCAGTGACAGCTCAAAGCAGAAATGCTTCTCAGAAATTACTATGCACTTATACAGACCAAGAGCCTTTGTATTATATATTCTTGAGTTTTCCAGGGTTAATTTGGACTGAAAGTTGTTAGTAGTGATCAAATGCCACATGAATGCTATTGAATAGCTATGCCTACGTTAAGACTGTGACCAATTAAATACAGTGAAATAGCAAACTGAAAGTAAAAAATTGAGTCATTCAAAGGATTTGAGTTCACTCTCCACTTAATTGACTGGTTGTTGTGTTGTCATATAAACACAGTCTTAGTTTATTCCTTTGTGCTGATGGGGTTGACATAAGTAAAACTTAATTTAAAAACTCAAGAAAGACTAGAAGTTTCTTTGACAGTTATTGGAAGTTTTTCAACTCCCCCTCTATTTCTGGGTTATTGCATCAGTGAATCTGTGGTTTTGACTCACTGACAAGTGGAAGAAACTTGAGAAGAAATTCTGCAGGCTGTCATTTCTTCTCCATTAGAGCTAATCTTTGTCGGACTGTTGGCAATATCATTTGGTTTGAGATTATGGTGAGGCTTAAAATGAATATCATTTATTCCCAGACTGCCTAACACTATTGCTTTGATATAGTTGTTGGGAAAAGTATGCAGTTTCTGTTGTTAGAGTTGTACCTCTGGAACAGAAATATTCTCTGATTTTTTTTAAATGATAAGAAACATTAGAAGCTTCATGGGGAATTGAATTTAAATCAAAGAATCTGACTCAAAAGCTTTTGCTATTGTAAAAGAGGAAATTTTTTTCTCTTTTATTTCAAAATATATTTTCTTGTGTACACTGTAGCCTGGTTCATTACCAAGAATTTTTCAAAGTTTGATCGTTAAAAATGTAGACCATACTCGCATCCTACACAGTGGCCCAAACAGTGTCTTGGATGCAGTAGATTTCTTTCCTGACTGAAAAGTAGTTTTTTCTTTCTTAACCTATAAAAGGAGATGATTACTTAGCCATTATTATTAGGAGGTCCCAAGTTGGCCAATAGGTTGCACGTGCTATGATAAGTTCCTGGAAGGTGACTCTGTGGAACAGCACTGGTTGGTGAGTTCTTACATTGATTGAATGTACATTTAACCTTAGTCCTGACTAACCATACTCAGGCTGGGTTTCTGCTTACTACCAATCCACATCATGTTGTGTGTCTACTTCACAAATGCACAGTGAAAAATAAAACAGCTTTATTATTTTCAGTTTTATATTGGTTCTAGACTTTTTAAACTGAGTTATGAAAATCTAATTTGTTCGTATAATTTTTAAGAAATAGACATGGAAGTTATGACTT
This sequence comes from Rousettus aegyptiacus, assembly GCF_014176215.1. NCBI lineage: Eukaryota > Metazoa > Chordata > Mammalia > Chiroptera > Pteropodidae > Rousettus > Rousettus aegyptiacus. The sequence goes on from NW_023416295.1 coordinate 115,782,617, forward strand.
GCTTAAGGTCACATAGAAGCAGAGCCATGACTAAAATCCAAATCTGTACAAGTGATCTTTTTTTCCAAGCAACAGGGCCAATATCAAGTGCTTTTCATTATTAGAGAGTGAGGCAGAAAAGTGATTTTTTTTCCCCAAAGTGAACCATTTCCTTTCCTGATTCTGATCTGAAACAGCAGAAATAGGGCATGTTTGATTATTGATCCTTGTTTTAAAAATGGTAGCTCTCATTGAGTTAGAGTGAGCAGGCCTACATTGTAACACAATAATTCATCAAGAATTAGATCAGATGAGGTATTTACTGGAAAAGAAAGTTATCTTCTGCTCAATTCTTAAATGACTCTATTCAATCTGTAGCACTAAATTTCATATGTCTAAATCTTCTATTTGTGTTAGCTAAAACTAAAGCTAAATGGTATTTTAAAGGTTTAAAGTAATGTCAGCTAAACTGATAAGACCAATGGCTGCCATAAGTAGCTGAATAGCTTGGTTAAATGGTCATGATGTAAACCATACATATCAAATAGCCTGGCACCACACTTATTTGCAGAGGTCCAGATCCAAAGAAGGGAGACTTGAAAGGATATAGAACTGAAAAAGAATGGTTATGAGAGTGTTTAAACAAAAATGAATTTTTATTCCTATTCCTGAAAAACAGAAAGAGGCAGGTAACTTCAAAAAAAGAATCTAATATTTGACCGGGGATTTAAATGTTGTACTATGATGGAATTTAAAGGGTGGGTGCCCTGGAGACACTGCCTGATAGAGGGGCTTGAGGGAGCTTCCATCACCCTGATGGGGAAATTTGCCCAACTGTAGGTGAATCCCTATTGGCAGTCCTAAGGCCTGCATGGAGTTAGCTTCATTCTCAATGAAGTAAGAACAGCCAAAGAAAACATTTGATACTGAAAACAATTTTAAGATGAGAGAGAGAAAAAAAGAGAAAGAGCAAGAGACCTGTGGAATTTGTGAACATCAAAAAATTAAAGACCCAAACCAGATGACCTTGACTCTTGAAACACTATCTGTGATTTTGATTTGAAACTAATTTATATAAATAAAACTAATATGTTCTTTAAAAAACAGAAGGACACATATTTAGAAAATTTCTCTTCATGGTGAAGTATTCTGGGCTGGAGCAAGTTACAAAGTTTCTGCCTGAGAGTTTAATAATGTAATGCCTTTATCAAAACAAAGTCAGGAACTATTATACAAACTCTCATCTATTTGCTATTATGACAGGTTAGAAGAAAGTTCTTTTTAAAAACTGCTGCATTAAATTTGTTAAATTGAAAAAAAATTGCTAAACTGTTCAGGCATGTACTCAATAACAAAGCAAGTAAAAGGAAGAAACATTGCCTACAAAAGATGATTGATTAGTTCTTCCTTGATTTAAAAAAATAAAGTTGAGTAACCAATTCCAGTTTGCCGCAGTCTCTATTTAAAAGGCTACCATGTAACAGAAAACTGACTTGGCAAACTGAACAAGACAATGCTCCAGATTTAATCATTTTGTGGGTCAGTTAGCTTTTTTGCAATCTAAATTCTGGCTAGTCATTTCCCCCACGTATACTGTTGGTTGGAGACAGAAAGTGTAATAATATGCAAAAAATCAAATCCATTCCAATTACTGAAAAAGCAAATAAATGTCCTCAAAATGTACATCCTATATTGGATGAAGGTTGGTTGGTAGCATTGTCTTCTTGTACAAAGATTAGCAAAAATAAAATAACTTATCAAAAAAATCTCAGAAATTGAAATGAAAATGTATTCTAGATCACTATTTTCTTATATAGAATATACATCCAGATTATGTATATCATTTCTTGTGCAAGAACTCACAGGAAGTAACCTTAGATGTAATGTTGCCACAGGAGCAACAGAAGACAATATTTATAACTTTTCTACTGGTGGCAGAGCCTCATAAGTTGGCTTCAATTAAGCATTGTCCCCACCCTTAAAAACTTTTTTTTTAGCTCCAAGACTTCATAAATGCATACACACACACACACACACACACACACACAGAGTTTTAATTTGAATTCAAAATAGGTTTTTGGATGAAAATGTTATACATTTTTGTGTAATTGTATAAGTAACATTTAGCTAAAGATAGAATGTGAAACTTCTTATAAGTGGAACAAACAGATATCGAGGTATAGTTTTACTTTTAGAGCTACAGTCAACTGCCACATTTGCTTCCCTAAGGGATTACTAAGCATATTGGGTTACCAGTCTATGAAGCATTACCCCAAATGGTCAAAGTATATGAAACTCTTAGGTCTGTGTTGCAATATGTATGAAATTACAGCACTTTGAAAGCATGATTGATCCAATCGAGCTCAATGGGCCATGAGGAAGAGTCGCATTCAGAATGATTAATGAAGGACAAGGTAGAATTCAGGAAGCTTCAAAGGAGAGAAACTGCTTAATCCTCCAGGGCAGCCATCTTCTCTGGTGCTCCTATAAAACTGAGTAAAGCAAATCAAATATCCCCAGCTTCTCAAGCTTCAGAGTGGCATAGCATTGTATCCAGCTGTGCAGCTGTGTACATCTTTTATTACGCCTTACTTAAGCTGACACAAATATCCAGAGAAAGAGCAGGATCCCTTTTCAAGGAGATGGGGAGAAGGACACACATTTCAAACTTGAAATATTAAGCCCTGAAATTTTTCAGATGGATGTTGGCATAAGGTTTGTTGAAGAGAGAAAGGCAGCCTTCCATCTCAACAGAATGTACTGTTTGTAGGTCAATTGCTGAACTGCTGATTGAATAACCAAATGCAAATTAAGTTTTGTTGCTATAACGACCAAACTAACTGGTCCATTAAGTGTTGATCCTGGTCAGTAATCCAATCTGTTGTTCTGAGTATGATTGTTTTGACTGTCCCCCAAAATAATTCCACCAGGAAGCTATTGAATTGGTGCCATCAGGCCTCAGAATGTTGAGAAAGGATATATTGAGGCCTTCAGTTTATTTCCTGATATGGACTGACACAAGAGCAAGACAATTGATAGATTTATTTCTATTTTAGATCTCTATGTCATTTGGCATTGTGGAGGCACTTCAAAAGTAGAATGAATATATTCGTTAGAGTTAAAAAATGCAGAGAAAAGACAACAATAAAAGGATTTTTTGGGTTCTAATCACACTTCAAAAGTTTACATTTATTTACAAATATCAGTGCTTCAAGAAGGAAAATAAAAAACAAAACATATAAACGAGTATGCTTAAATCTGCTAGCAATCAGAGAAATATACATTAAAATGATAACAGGAATTTTGTGAGCTTGGGCCAGAAAAATCAAACAGCTGTGGAAGTTGCCAGGAAAGCGGCATCGTAAATCTGTAGAGTCATTTTGAAAAACAATCTGACGAGAAATTTTAAGAACCAGATTGTCTTTTAAAATTTTATTCTAAAGAAACAATTCACAAGAAGAAAAAGGTTATATTTACAAAAATGTTTATGTCAGCAGGTTTAGTTCATGTTTGTAAGAATGTGGAAGAATCTGAAATATTAAACCGTAGGAGAATTGACAAATAAGATCCTAGTGTTTGATAGAATATCACTACTAAGCAAGCATGAAAAGTCATAAAAAATGGAGATGATGGAGCAATGTATAAAAAAAGTTAAGTGCAAAAGGCATACAAAATCTCTGTATTCTCTATGATTAGAATATGTGGTGTGTATTTATATATGGACAAAAAATAAAGTGGAACAAAAATAAAAGTTATGTCTGAGTGGAGAAAATTTGGAGTAATGAGAATTATAAAAATACATATGAGCAAATGTATCTTTTTTGAAAGCACTAGGTATGGTATTGTAATGTGTAGTGAAAACATTAAATGAACCAAAAATGTTATATTATAAACTTTAAAGCATTTTAAATTTGAGACTTAAGGAACAGTGCAGCGCATAAACCTATAAATGTTCCTTATAGCTATGCTTTCACTTTCTCAATACAAGCCCCTCCAATCAAATTTCTATACTTTAGTTTTATTACAAAAGCAACACATATTACTGACAAAAGAGATACACAAAAAAGCAAAAAGAACAATCAATAATTTACTCCCACAGTCTCTCACTTTATCCCAACCCTCTTTTTCATTATACAAAAATGAGATCCTACCATGAGTACTATTTAGTGACTTTATACAAAATAGTCTGAATTTTTAAAGCAAATGTATTCTTAGATAGTTTCTTATTTTTTTTCCATGACTTACTATCAGCTAATATTAGCTACCATTTATTAATTCAGGCAATGCACCAGTCACTGTACATGTGCTCTTCAACGTTCAAGAGTCTATTATAAGCAATACTGCACTTACAGCAGGGCAGCCATGGGGTTGGGGAAGGGGATCAAGGACCAGTCCTCCTTCACCCAACCCTCCACCCCTTGCTTTGTAAATCCCTGTCTATTGGCTGGGATGGGTCCAGCAGGCAGTGTCACCAGACAGATGCTTCCGCCTAGACCTGGTCCATGTGCTTCAGTCTTGTTTCCTGGCTTTGGTACTTCTGTGCTCAATCAGATGCCCTGAGGTGCTCCGAGACTCACAGTTTGAGCTTATCTCTTGGATGGGTCCCAGCTGCAGCAGAGTGACCGACTGCAGATCACTGCTGCTGGCCTGATGGGCATCTCTTTCATAAGATTGCAAGAGATTCTAACAATAACACTGGGATGTTAGCTCATATTCCTCCTGAAAGCCACCCCGATACTACGATTTCTTCTTCCTCCTCCTCCTCTTCTTCCTCCTCCTCCTCCTCCTCCTCCTCCTCCTCCTCCTCCTCCTCCTCCTCCTCCTCCTCCTCTTCTTCTTCTTCTTCTTCTTCTTCTTCTTCTTCTTCTTCTTCTTCTTCTTCTTCTTCTTCTTACCACAGCTAGGCCAATCCTACCCCATGATATTAATTTTGGAGAATCCCATTATCATAGCACCTAAGATATAAAATGACTCTTGTGGAGCTTACCTTTGGCCTTCTACATCCTAACAACTGTTACTGGAGAGTGGGGATCCTTTCCCAGTGTGTTGTCCCGATTCCTCACATCTCGAATGAAGAATTGAGCAAGATACCGAAACACAGCAGAAAAGAAAAGCTTTATTAGAAGAGAAAGTTCACTTCCAGATGTAGAAGCGGGCCTGAGCAAAAGAAGCGTGGCTCAAAAGGCCTGGTAACAAAGCCTTTGGTGTTTTTATCCCTATTTTCTGTGCGTAATTGCTTTTCTTAGAGGGGTAGGCTTCCTTAATTGACAACTAAGATTGATAGGACTCAGTGATTCATCATTTGCTTTTTGCACATGTTCATTCCCAGAATTCGGTCTGTTATATTGGTATTAATAAACTACTGGGCATATGCATTATATTATAATGACGCTTAGGTAAATCAAAGATCTTTGGGATCTTTATTGTACAGGTGTGTGTAACTGGCCAAAACTAGTACTCAATTTCCTGCTTACTTGTTCTTTCTATGGGTTACTTTTAGCCCAAATATGCCTCTGGTTTGCTTAATTGTGAGCAAACTAGGGTGGACTTCTTCTAGGATAGGATGACCTCAGTGTCTTTGCAGGCAGACCTGAAACCTCCTAGCTACTTTCCTGCCTCTTTTCCAAGAGCCATGGACCTCCTTATTATTAATATGAATGTTGAGGAACGGAGGTCTCTTCTTCTGTTTCTGCTTCCCGCTGAGAAGGGTCATAGTCCCTGCCTATTGGGGTTTTATGGAGGTCTTTCCCTCTCTGCCTTAGTCAGAAAAGGGTCTTGAATTTTCTGCTGAAGTGCTGCCTCAGTCACCAGACAAGGGAAAGAAGATACAAACTTGTTATTTAAATCATATATCTATAAATTTTCTATTATTGATTTGCCTATTAAATGAGTAAAGGGAAACAGGCTTAATTAATATATTTCTTAAAGAGTAAAAAGACCTAAAATCCCCACCCCTTTCGGACTCTAAGGGCCCTGTCTGGCCTACCACCATTTCTGCTAAGAGTGAGCCAATGACCCTAATCGATAGCCAAAGGATCTGAGTCACCAGTTTCGGGGCAATTATCGGAATTTGAGGGAGATGGCTCCCCCCCCCCAAAAAAAAACCCAGGAAATAAAACTTAACTAAGTTTACTAAAAAAGATTAAGAAGAGATGTCCTATATCATTTCCTGCTAAAAGATTAAGAATTTTACAAGGGATGTCCCGTATCACAATCACCCAGTACGCCTTGACCATGCCTTGACCCAGGCTTCTCCAAAAGAGACCATTCCTTCACCTTACCATCCACAAGGAGATTATCAACTGCTTGTTTCTGTCTCAATCAAGCAGGCCTGGGTTAGAATCCTAATTATGTCTCATGCCAATCATATGAGCCCCTCAACTCCATTTTGTTGTCTATGAAATGAACACATCAATGTTTAATTCATGGAGTTTCTAAACATTAATTGTTTAGCATATTGCTTGGAATACATAGGTGCTTGGAATGGTAGATACACATGTAAACTTAATTTACCTTTCCTCCTGAACAGCAGCTAATATTCAGCCATTCTCAATCCTGCATTCTCTTTACCCTACAATTCCTAGCTTTCTTTACTCTTAGTCCTACTCACCATACACATTCCTAGGCTTTAGTAGCTGTCATCATCTGCTTCCCATGTTCCCACCCTAATACTACTAATTACAGTATTATGCTCTCAGTCACTAACTCATGCCACTTAATCTGTGTTCTCTGACCTCAGCCTCCAATGTTTTATTTCTCTCCTGCTAGATTGAAATTCCCACAGTGACTTCTCAAAATTTCCATACTTTTAAAGATCCCAGTTGCATGTCTACCTTCCTTAGTCTCAAAAAAAGATCCAGCTTACTGTTTCAGAAAGGATCACCACTGTATAGAAAAGACCATGGCAACGTAGTAGCTATTGTAATCGTCTCACTAAAGCATTCCTGTTATAACTATCATTTCCCTCCTGAAAACTGTTCAGTGTCTATCCTCACATGCAAAGCAAGATTATGATCACGATTTTGGTTTAGTTTTATGTCCCCTATATGAGTCCTACATTTCAACCAATCTGAATGAGAAGTCAAAATCCCTTCCTAGTCCAACTTTATACCTATACTATGACCATTTCTTTTCTTAGAATGTCATTCCCCTGCATTTTCCAGGTATCAAAATTCTGTCCGCCCTTCAGTATCCTAACCAAAATCCTATAGGCTCAAAAAAACCTTCTTCGATTATTCCAGCTCACTTTCCTATTTTAAAAAATATGGCTCTTTTTTCTACTTTGAAGATGCATTACACTTTTATTATGTCACTTTTCTACAGTTTATACCTCTTCTAAGGATACAAGCTCTTTAAGAAAATGCAAGCAAGAGTTACATGCATTTATAGATTCTTAGGAAGCCATTGTTGAAGTAATTCATAGCCAATGGAGAGGGCAGGTTTAGAGGACCTCATCTGCTCACTTCCTGCTCTCTGTTTTTGAAGTCTCTTTGACATCGAAGAAACCTCTACCAAGAGAAAAGCTCCCCAGAGAGACAGGTCAAATGAAGATGAGTCCTGTGTGCTCCAGGACGGGTCTTTGGAACTGAAGAGACAAAGCAGAGGGAAGAGCACACACTTGAAATGTGGTCCAGAGGGCTTTGCTGTCTCCTACTGCTGAACAGTGTCAATGACCCTGAGACTTTCTTTGAGGCTGAGAAGTCATTTCAATCCCAGCCTCCAGGTTTTGCAGATTATAACTTTGTCAAGAAAAGCTCCCTCTTCCTGGAACTTAATTCATGGTTACCTCAGCTCGAGTAGCCTCCAAATTGAGAAATACAAATGCTAGTCAAATACACTTTATAATGTTTTCCTTAAAGAACTTGAGTTAAGCACAGAAAGAAAAGAAGATGAGAAAAGCAAACAGAATAAGCATTGCTTCAAAATGTGTGTGTGTATACATATGTGTATAAATACATGTACTGAGGGTGTATGTATGTATTTGGAAATAAAATCTACTACAACATTGGGCTAAACTTTCTAGGGGCGGTGGGGGGGGGGATGTCTGAATTCTTAAGCAAAAATGCTGTAAAATATTGGATTTCTCATTGCAAGTTTCTTAGATGTAATTTTAACCTTAAGTAATTTTTAAAAACTTCTCTCCATACAAAATAGCGGGAGAGCTGAATACATCTTTTAAAATTATCCTAGTTACAATCAGAAAGGTGCCTCTTTACTCCTCTTTCTATGAAACAGTGACACCTACTGCTCAACGGGGCTAATCTTGGGGGATATTCTAAGACTAAATCAGTGTTTCAGCTACTTAGCCTTCAGAGCCAGAGCAGGACCCCAGCCACAATTTCACCTGCCTTCCCATCCTACTGAATCTCCTCCACAACCCTAGTTCCTGTATGATTTCTACACAAACTGGATTCTCTTCTTTCCGAATTAGTTGATTTCTTCTACAATAATTCTATTAGAAAAGCTTTCCTCAAGTGGAGCTCAAACTGGTTTTCTTTTATAACTTGCAACTTTCTCTTAGCTCTATCCTTAGAGTAATGTTCAAGAAGTAAAATTCCTTTTTCACATGACAGCCCTAGAGACAGAAAGATGTTACGTCCTGCCAGAGTTTTCTTTTTCCATATTAATAGTCTCAATTCCTTCAGCCTTCCTGGTTATTATTTCAAACCCCTCTCTATATCTTTCTTATTCTCTACAGTGTTCTTATTCATTGATATACGTCAGAGACATAGAAGTGTATATGCCACAAAAGGTCAATCATTATATAAATGACTGACCTCCCCCTTAGTTAAATGGCAGTAATGACATAGTGGGTAAGCCAGTGGAATTTGAAGAGAGAAGATATGAGCTTATGCCTGGTTCCCCTTCAGGAGGCTTTAGTCCTATGCAAATTACCCAAACACTTTAAACCTTTTTTTTTTAAGCTGTAAAATGAATGTGACAATAATAGCCACCTAGTAAATTTGTTCCAAGGCTTAAACGAAATTCAAGAAAGCATTGTATGAAGAGCACTTAGTACAGCTATTCAGCGATTACTCAACAAATGGAAGCCTTCTCGTTATTAACCAGCTGCTACTGAACTACATAAACAAATATGAGAAAAGTTGAGGAGCTATAGGTAGTGAGAAGCACTAGGGAAAAATAGAAAAATAGAAGAATGCATATGTTTTAAATTAACTATAAAACGTAAAGTTTCTTAAAGTCCGAGCCAATTTTATGAATACTCTATGTTCCAAGCTCATAGCCAATGTCTGGCATATAAAAGGAGATTATTAAGTGTTTTCTGGATGAATGAACCTCATATAGATCAAAATATACTATATAGCAATGGAAGAAAACATCATAAAGTCAGTATTATAGTGATATTTCCTATATGAAATGTGATACAATATAAAAAGCCTAAATATAACAGATGTTGAACCATGCTTAGGTTGCATGGCACATTTAATAACCTGAAAGAAGCTGTTCATTTAGTAATTCTAATTCATTTGGAAACCCTTAAAGCCATATTGTATACATATATTAAAACCTTTTCTACATAAACATCATCAACAAAAATTTCTTTTGGTGACTACCTATGTTTAAGCATAAGTGCTAAGAATACAAAGTATAAATTATCATTCCTATCAAAATTTCAGATTTTCTGCATAGACTATCATGTCATCTGTGAACAAAGACGACTTTATTTCTTCCTTCCCAATCTTGTGTACCTTCTGTTCCCTTTTTTTGTCTTATTGCAGTAGCTAAGATTTCCAGTACAATGTTGAAAAGTAGCAATTGTAGAAAACATCCTTTGCTTGTCCTTTATCTTAATGGGAAAAAAAGACTTCAAGACTTATTATAGAACAACAGTAATCAAGACAGGGTGATATTGGTGAAAGAAAAGGCAAATAAATCAATGGAAAAGAATAGAGAGCTCAGAAATTGATCTACATAAATACAGTTAACTGATCTTTGATAAAGGAGTAAAGGCAATACAATAAAAAATATATATATTTTTTAAAAAATAGTGCTGAAACAACTACATATTCACATGCAAAAAAAAATTCGAACACAGACTTTACACCCTTCACAAAAAATAACTAAAAATGGATCACAGACCTAAATGTAAACTACACAACTATAAAACTCCTAGAAGATAACACAGAAGAAAACCTAGATAACCTTGGATATGATGATTACTTTCTAGATACAACACTAAAGGCAGGATCTAGGAAGGGAAGAATGGAAAAGCTGAACTTTACTAACATTAAAAATATATGCTCTGCAAAAGACATCAAGAGAATGAAAAGACAAGTCACAGACTGGAAGAAGATATTTGCAAATGACATACCTGATAAAGGACTGTTATCCAAAATATACAAAAAAGCCTTAAAATTCAACAAAAAGGACACAAACTACCTGTTGGGTAAGGCAGTCTCATGCACACGTTTTTCTACCTCACTTGATTGCACAATGATGGACCTTGGGCTGGGCTTGTCACATTGTGTGGGAAAATCTTTCCTTGTTTCAGGCTCAATGAGTACTCTTTGTCTCTGCTTAAAGAGTGTGTGTGTGTGTGTGTGTGTGTGTGTGTGTGTGTGTGTGTGTCATATGCAACTGGTCAACCCCACTGCTTTATCTGTCCACTAAGAGGAGGGGTGAGGTCCCTCTCACTGTACCAATAGAGGAAGAAAGACTATGGCTATGGGGTAGTGATGTCCACTATGGAAGCTGATATTGTTCTGTCTCTTCTCAATGTAAGCGAAGTGATATTCCATCCAGTGCTAGACCGTGTTGTTCTTTCTTTGGCAATGCTGAGGTTCAATGGGCAGAATTGGTTGGCGTAGTGATGATTTTTACTATCTTCCATGTAGTTGGAGTCCTTCTCTGGCATCAGTAACGGTCTCTTGGTACTCAGCTTGACACAATCCAATTAAAAAGTAGACCAAAGACCTTAACAGACACCTCACCAAGGAAATGGCAAATAAGCATATTAAAAGATGTTCTGCATAATGTCATCAGAGAAATGCAAACTTAAACAATGAGATACTACTGCAAACCTATTAGAAAGGCCAGAATCTGGAACACAGACAAGGCCAGAAGCTGGTAAGGATGTGGAGCAACAGGAGTTCATTCATTGCTAGTGAAAATGTAAAATGGTACAACCACCTTAGAAGACGGTTTGTCAGTTTCTTATAAAACTAAACATACTCTTACTATACAATAAAACAATCACACTCCTTGGTATTTACCTAAATGAGATGAAAACTTATACCTACTTGAAAACCTAAATATGCATGTTTATAGTAGCTTTATAATTGCCCAAACTAGAAATCAACCAATGCATTCTTCAGTAGGTGAGTAGATAAACTGTGGCACATCCAGACAATGGAATATTATTTAGCACTAAAGAGTTTTGAGCTATTAAGCCATGAAAAGACATGGAGGAAAGGCATATTACTAAGTGAATGAAGCCAATCTGAAAGGCTATGTAGCATATGATTCCATTGTGGAAAAGGCAAAACTATGGAAACAATAAAAAGATCAGAGACTGCCAGGGTTAGAGTGGAGGGAAGGATGCATAGGGGAAGCACAGAGGATGCTTAGGGGAGTGAAACTATTCTATATGATACTACAATTGTGGATACGTGTCATTCTAAATTTGTCCAATTAAAGAGGATTTTATGAATTTGACCTCAAAGGCAAGGGAAGTAAAAGCAAAAATAAATGAATGGGACCATATCAAACTAAAAAGCTTCTGCTCAGCAAAAGAAATCATCAACAAGGTAAAGAGACAATCATATCAATGGAAAAATATATTTGCAAGCAATGCTTCCGATAAGGGCCTAATATCCAAAATATACAAAGAACTCATATGACTCAATAACAACAACAACAACAAAATATGATCCAATCAAAAAATGGACAGAGGACCTGAACAAATACTTCTCCCTAGAGGACATACAAATGGCCTACAAACATTTGAAAAGATGCTCAACACCACTAGCTATTAGGGAAATGCAAATCAAAATTATAATGAGATATCATCTCACACCTGGTAGAATGGCTATAATTAACAGGACAAGCAATAACAAATGTTGGAGAGGAAGCAGAGAAGAAGGAACCCTCATACACTGCTGGCGGGACTGCAAATTGGTACAGCAACTATGGAAAACAGTATGGAGTTTCCTCAAAAAACTAAGAATTGATCTACCATATGATCCAGCAATCCCTCTACTGGGTATTTACCCCAAAGACTGGAAAACCCAAATCTGAAAAAATATTTGCACACCGATGTTCATAGCAGCGTTATTCACAGTGGTCAGAACACAGAAGCAACCAAAGCATTCTATGATAGATAATTGGCTAAAGAAGCTGTGGTACCTATATACAATGGAATATTACTGTGCCATAAGAAGAGATGAAATACTGCCATTTGGGACAACATTGATAGACCTCGAGATAATCATGCTAAGCGAAATAAGCCAGACTGAAAAAGTTGAAAATCACATGGTATCACTTATATGTGGGATATAAACCTAAAAGCACCAAATAAACAGGACAAACAGAGACTCATGGACATGGACAACAGACTAGTGGTTACCAGAGGGTAGGGAGTAGGGGAGGAGGGGAGAGGTAGATGGGGTAAAGGGGGTCAAATATAGATGGGTAGAGGGATGGTGAAGTGGGTAAAGGGGATCAAATATAAGGTAGCTGATGGAAACTGGACTTTGGGTGGTAAACACACAATAGAATATACAGATGTCAAATTATAATGTACACCTGAAAATTATATAATTATATTAACCAATGTTACCCCAATAAATTTAATTTAAAAAATAAAATAAAAAAAATAAAATATGTCCAAACCCATAGAATGTACAGCACCAAGAGTATAATAGTTTGTAGATGATAATGATGAGTCATATAAATCCGCCAATTGTAAAACATGTACCATTCAGATGGAGGATATTAATAATGGGGGAATTTATACATGTATCAGGGCAAGAAGTAAATGAAAAATCTTTGTACTTTCCATTCGATTTTCTATGAACCTAAAACTGTTCTAAAAAATAGTCTGTTTTAAAAAGTCGATGACTTTTTCCCCATCTGCTTTTTTCAATATCTTCCACATGATAAACTGTATACATGCCAATCACATTTAAAAGTATAAAATTTAAAAAAATATCTGTGACAGTTTGTTTCAATGTACCTTTACTTGAGGAACAATTATTCAGATGGGGGATTAAAAAGTAAATTTAATAGATAATGATAGTCAAAACCCTAAACATTCCCTTTAAATCAAGTGATCTGGATAATTTATTGTGCAGGTAAACAGTAGTGCCAGAATTTTAGATACATTTTAGATAAATGAAATCTTGAATTCGAGGGTCCTACTTTTCTAGTTATAGTAACAATTAGATTTGTTTATGCAAAAATTGGGTTGCCAAGGTAAACTGAACTTTGCATGACCATCTGGGCATTAGTTAAAAGTATTCATTACATATCTGTGAGCTATTTTGATTAACATGACCATGAACACTTTTTTTTTTTGTATTTGCTGATGTTTTTAATTCTTTGGGGGAATTCTAAGTCATATCATATTTAATATTGAGTATTGTTCAAAGAAAAATGATCTTATGCTCAGGAGACTTAGAATAGTTTACATACTTTCATTAAAGTACACTTAAATACTAAAACAAAAATAAATGTATTATCAAAAGAGGAGAAAGAATAAACCATGAAAATTTTGTAAGGGAGAATATTCAGAGCTTCTTCTAAGTCAGTCTTCAAAAAGGAACATTAGATCATTATAGTTGTTATGACAAAATAGCCAAGGGAATACTTGGAGAAAATTGAAAATATACATATCAACAATTCCAGATAACATAGTTTTGAAGATTAAGCATTGGGCAAAGGAATAAAAATCATGGGGAAAACCACAAGCTAAATGAATATCTAACGGTGACTGATGCTTTAGAAGTCAAAAAGAAACTAGAGAAAATAGATTCAAGAAAAGACTCTATGTGGCAAAATGAGAAATGTGCACTATTATAAATACATCAAACAAAAAAACTGCCATCCCTCTTTGAATGAAATGAAAAAGCGGTTAAGTGCCCAAGGGTCTTTATTACATTCAGCAATACAACTTGTAAATAAGAAATCTTGATTTTATGGTTAATACATATTAAAACACCTTATAATATTTACAACACTGCTGACTTATTCATGTATACAATGATCGAGTGTTAGAAATTGGCCACATCTAGTGTCCATGAAGAAAATTGAAAAGGGGCTAATTTTTTTAAGGGAGAAAAAAATTTATAAAATTTTGACCTCTGGGACCCTTATAGGAAATAAGCAAGATATATGTTTAACAAATGTCATTTCAGACATTTATGAATGCCTCTCTCTTCATGTTATACAAATCATGATAATGAAATCTTCTTTTCTATTATGTATATTCTACTGAAAATTGCTCAGGCTGTGGAATTAGGTAGTTAAGATTATTTGCTGCTTGCTATTGTGTAAATTGTACAAGCAACTTGACTCTATGAACCTCAATTTTTATATCTGTAAAATGGTGATGATAAAGTACTAATAGTGTTCTGTGTGCTTAGCTTATGTCTAGTTAGCATTGATCATTGGAGAGAGATAAACTTTATAAAGAGTTTGGTGTTATGATTTTATTTTTTTAAATTAAATTTATTGGGGTGACATTGGTTAATAACATGTAACTTTCAGGTGTACAACTTTATAATACAACATCTGTATACCCTATTGCGTGCTCACCACCTGAAGTCTAGTCTCCTTCCATCACTATATACTTACTTTCTTTGTCCTCACTCCACTCCCCTTACCCCTCTGGTAGCAACCAATCTGTTTTCTGTATCTATGAGTTTGTTTTTCTTTGTTTTGTTTGTTTGCTTGCTGTATTTCAGTGTTATGATTTAAAACAAACATTTTTAGCCTTAAACACTAAAATTGGGCTATTTTAATATCAACGGGTATTAGGAAAGTCATAGAATCTGGCCAAAATATTATGAAAAGAACTTTTACCTAATGAGAAGGTTGATTCAACATAGAATAGCTGGGGGCAGTTTCTAGAACAAAAATATGTTTCATCATAATATTCCAATGAATTTAGTCTTCAGCTAACAAATATATGTTTATTTAATACATGCTTTAAATAATAGCAACTTCTCAAGTTACTAGATATCCAAAAGTATAACACTTTTAAAACAAATACATTCTCATAGGAGAATAAAATAGATGTCTGAGAAAGAACATAAACTGTTTTTATGAAGGATACCTTCCTAGTACATTTCAAATGTTTGACCTATTAAGAGAGCTATGCTTGGTTTTTTCATCTAGAGCATTGCGTTAAATGAAAGGCAGACATTTTTTTCTATGATTATTCTGATACAATGTGAATAAGATATAAATATTAGTTTCACTGAAGAAAAGGAATCCAAATTGTAAGAAGAAAAACAGTACTATCGCAATCTTCATTTTCTATTGACTATAAGAACATCAAAAAAGTTGTCATTGTATCTTCTCCTGCAGAGAGAATTCTTTGAAAATTCTGTCTTTCTGTCATTTCTTCTACAGTACTGTCAGCATCGCACAGTGAATTCTATGGTATATACAGAAGCAAGTAAACGGCAACAACTTGCTGTCCCATAATTTAAGACTCCTACTGTTATCCACTACTACTGCTCCTTTTATTACTACCAGGAGGGTGTATCTCACACAGTGAAACCACCAAAGATCACAATCCCAATAATACTTAGCCCACACAATCCTATTTATATGTAAACTCTAAGGAATAAACACCCCATTGACCACTCACATCATGCATCTTCTGTAAGAATACATAACAGAAAAGAAAGTATTGATTATTCTTTTGGTACTAAGCCAGTATCTCCAATTACATGTTGACAAAGAACATTGGCTAGTGGATGGTGTCTTTTAGACAGAGAGTTATTCTGAATTAGATAGTATCATTTCTTATGGCTAAATGATTCAGCTTCATCTCTCCTTGTTTGACTCAAATCAGAGAAGATGTGAATTTAGGTTATAATCTTGGTCAGTTTCATGTCCACTGGAAACAGACTTTATTTAATTTAGTGCTATTAGCATGTGTCTTAGGACAATTTCATACATCCAAACCAAGTTCTTAATCTTTGCCATAAAAATACGAAAGGATCAAATATAAAACAATTTAGCCTCCCTTGAGATCCTAAAGCTGTGATTAAATCATAACCAGCCAATCCTCAGAGCTGATCTGGAGAAGGTAAGATCCCCATATGTGGATAATTGTGTTAAGCTTCTAGGAATAGATGATGGGGAACTCATATGTCTTTAAAAGTCTTGATTCATTAACATGGAACAAAATTAGGTACCTAGTATTCATTACTAAATAAAGTTTCAGGGTGAAATCTCATAGACAATAAAGAGAACAGATATACATTAGCGAAGGATATACCAATCCTATGGTTGACACTTTTTTTCCTACATAGGCAGACTACGTGCATGGAATAGCAATCATTTATTTATTCATTCCTCCAACAAATACCTTTTTGTGAGGTAGTAAGATGAATTGCACTTGAATAGCTATAGCAACTGTTGCAACACGGAATCTGTAATATTAGCAAGATTTTCTAATTAATTCTCAGTGTAGCTGCTCTTTCAAACTATAGCCATCGCTGGTGGGATACTGACTTGAGTGGTTTTGTTCTAACACATGAGGCCTGAGTAAAAAGCAGGTGCAGTCAGTAATATATGAATTTGGACCCAATTCATGGAATAATATATTTTCTCCCTTACAGAGAGAAATAGAGTTCTTTGGATTTATAAACACCAAAGAGCTTTATTGACACACTAAATTCTGAACATCATTTAGATAAATCATTGAGTTTTGGCCAGTCTCATCATATAATTTGTTTTGTGATGCTTTCCAGTGCCTCTGGGTCCAGAAACCAGAGTGGCTGTGCTTATCAACATATGTCATTCATCATCTATGACAGACAGAGTATGGATAATAGATTGGTGTTAATTTTTAATAAGATTCAGAAATAACATTCCTTCTGGGCACAAAAACTATAGTTGTGTAGAGAGTTTAAGATACATTAAAAACCCACATCAAAACACATATTCGTGGATAGTTCAAATAGCCATCCACAAGAGCATTTATTTGCTTAAAATGTGTCTCAGGGAGGGTGCACCCGCCACACTCAGCTCACCATCTGTGGTTTTCCATTAACACTGAGCTGGCATAAGCCCTTTGATAAGTGTACCTCCACAGGCTTGCTCTCTGCTTTCTCAGCATGACTGGGAAGGTCACAGCTGTGAACAAATGCTCCCACCGTTCTCTATTCTGTGATGCATTATCATTTAATACACCTTTAGTGACTTAGGACAATCTTTTGTCATTTTTAAAAAGCAATTTATGAGAAATAGATACTGTGTGTGATGACAAGGTATAACACAGAGGAACATTGCTAAAATGCTAGTATTGAAGAACAAAGTCAAACCTGCCTGGTGGTGTTGGATATTGTCTATCTCTCATGTCTTTTGATGTTATTAAAACTTGACATTCCTCTTACCATTCTGACAGGTAAACTTTCCCTTATCTGCTTCCTTCTCTTTAATATTGATGTTATTTGGCCTTCGGTACCTTAACCCATTGCTCTTTTCTCTTCACATAATATTAATGAGTTACCTGATTCAGTCTGATGTTTTTATCTTCCACCTACATATATACTTTTGCCTTCAGTTCTAGCTTCTACCCTGCATTCAGTTGTATATATCTAAATACAGGCTGTACACCTGCACTTGACAACACCTCAAAATGAGTATGCCAAAAATAGGGTTTATTGTCTCTTCACTCTCCACTCTGATTCTCTTAGTTAATGATCCAATTGTCTTCAGGAACGAGGAAATCATTTTTAACTCATCTCTCATCTACACATTCCTCATTCAATCCATCACCAAGTCATGCTGATTATATCTTCAGAATGTTTCCAGAATCTACTCCTTTTCTGATCCTCTGTATACTTACTTCTACTGACCAAGTTGAAGCCATCACGATCCTTTGCCTAAAATATTTCAATAGCTTCCTTTTTTTCTCACTCCAATTTTGCTCCAACTCCCTAATTAATCCTCTGTACAACAACTAAAGCTCTCCACAGTGTATACCTGATCATATCACTCTAGTTCTTAAGACAACTAAAGACTCTCCTTTGACAATGAAATGAAGTTTAAGTTCCTTACAGGGGCATATAAGTGCCTTTATGTCCTGATACAGTCTTCCTTTACACTAAATTTTTCTTTTCTCTCAATCTCATATTTTATACTCTAATATATATACATCATATTCTTTTAGCATTTAGTGCCTTCACTCACATTGATCCCTCTAAGATCTCCTCTTCTACATCTAATTTCTCCTCACTTTCAACCTTATATTTTGAGGTTGGCTATTATCAACTATACGAGTAATAAATATAGTCATGTTCTTTTAACATTTTATACCTTCATTCACCTTGATCTCACCCCTCTTTCTTTTCTTGCCTAACACTTACTCATCCTTTGGGGTGTTACTTTTCTTCGGGAAGTCATACATTAATCAAAGCTTGGACTGAGTGGTCCTCTGTGCCCATGAAATATCCAATGTTGAGCCATGTTATTCATTTTATTTATAACAATATACTGTGTGTCGTTCTTACCCACTATGTAAGCTCCTTACGAGCTGCTTCTCTATTCTATTCTATTCTATTCTATTCTATTCTATTCTATTCTATTCTATTCTATTCTATTCTATTCTTCTATCTCTAATGTCTAGTTTAGTGCCTGTCATGTGGTAAATGCTCATTAATTGTTTCCTATGTGAACTGAGAGGTGTTTTTAACATTACTATGCACACATGGGGCATGACTTGAACTTTGATGCTCCTCATAATTATATGTTATCATTCAATTTTAGAAGTGTTTAGTGAATTTATCTGATGTTTGCAGAGTAAGGATACAGGAGGAGAATGAAGTATGGATCTTAATCTGAAGGAACTTAGCAGTGTAATCATAATTATTATTTAATTATGTATATCGCATGCTTCACAAAATATCTAAACATAATTTATAAACTTTTATGCATTAGTTTTATATATAAAATACATTCAGAAGATGCTTATGATTACCAATGATATACCAGGCATTATGACAGGTATTGAAGATTTGATAACTAAGAAGACATGGTCCTTACTCTAAAAGAGTTTGCAGTCTAGTTTGGAAGTAAACTGAGGAGCATTCAGAAATTTACAATGCAATGTGATGAGTGCTTTATGTGTCAGGCACTGTGCTGGGCACCAGGGACATACATGAATAAGAGAGCTCACCTTTCCTTGTGTAGCTCACACAAGAACTATCACAACGGTTGGTACATGCAGTTCAAGCTAAAAGAATCAGGGAAAGAAGAGATGAGTGTAAGCTGAGAAATGAATAAGGATCTCAGGCAGAATATGAAACTGAGTTTGACATTAAGGAATAGGTAAAATGGGCTATGGTTAGACTCATCAGACGAAATCAATAATTGCTCAGAATAGATAGGATTATAATTATAATTAAATTGCAACATATACTTTTATTTCCTTTCCTTTATCTAGAAGAGAAAAAAATAATTTTTTTTATGCTCTAGCTAGAATACTAGTTCTTTCCTTTCATTCACAGTCAAATTTAACAAATGAAATTTATCTATGAAAATTATGCATGATATTAAAAGAGTAGTTGAAGCAATATAAAAAAATTAGTATTGAGAAATACTATGAATTTTCTCTGGAAAATTTTATGTTGCATTTTTTCTAGTTATCTGAGTTTTAGGAAGAAAATAATTTGACATTTCTCTTTTGAAAATAACTTGGATAGAATGATGAGAGAAAGAGAACACCCAGCACATCAATGACAGAATATCAGTATTTACTTGTGTTTCTACTTCTCTATTAGACTTACTGGGTTGTGGTTTTCTAAAATTTGATAAAAGTTTACACAAGAAAATCTCAAAGTATCACAGGACATTAGGTCATCTTTCATCTGATCAATGAGAAAGCATTTGAATCTCTAAGAAACTAACAAAGCATTGAGGATCTCTATTTTAAGGATTTTGAAAATTGGACCAAAAAGCATTATCCCAAATATCAAAATAGAAAATGGTCCTTTTGCTCATTTAGCAAGTTATTTAACTAAAGTGCAAGAGAAAACTTTCAGTAGAAATGTTCCTCAAGCAATGTATGATATAATGGCAATCAAAGCCTGCTTGTGAACCTTTCCCAAAATGACCTGCAGATTACTGTATTACACACAGGAAATCACCAGTGGCCCCCAATTGTCAGGTACAACAGCTTGAGAGTAAAGCTAATGCTACTTTTTAAAAATTTATTAAATTTATTAGAATGACATTGGTTAATAAAATTATATAGGTTTCAAGTATATGATTCTATAATACATTAACTGTATATTGCATTGTGTGTTCACCAAAAAGATGCTCGACTTCACCAGCTATTAAGGAAATGCAAATTGAACGCATAATGAGATGCTCCCTCATACATGTTAGAATAGCTATTATCAACAAAACAAGTAATAACAAGTGTTGGAGAAGTTGTGGGGGAAAAGGAACCCTCATACATTGTTGATGGAAATGTAAATTGGTATAGCAACTATGGAAAACAGTATAGATGTTCCTCAAAAAATTAAGAATAGAATTACCATATGACTCAACAATCCTTCTTCTGTGTATCTACCCCCAAATTTGCTAATGTTGCTTTTGATGTAGGAGCATTATACTGCTTTGAAAAGTCCTTTTCTTGGAGTAAAGCCACATTTATGTTGATTTATGCCTTCTTTCTTATTTGTTCTCCCAGTGAGAAGTGGAGCACATATTTCTTTAATAGCCACCCAAGGTAAATGGTGTGTTTGTGGTGACAGAACAGAGAGAAACAAACTGACCAGCACTGACGTTCAGTGGAGGACATCAATAAATCATATTCTGACCTACCAAAAGAGAGAGCAACACTTTGGTACATTTTCTAGGCATGGAATATTACTTTATCTTTTATATGTTTACTAAAGCAGAAATGGTGACATTATTGAGGAAATACAGCTTATGTTGACCTTCTCCATCTCCCAAATAAACAGTCACGGTTACCTGTTCTAGAAAGAGGCCTTTGGCCTCTTTCAGCCTAGCAGACATAACTACAACTGTAGGTATAACTAATTTTGAGAAGCTATTTCAGGCTTATTGAGTAAGCAGAAAGCAATCATTAACTGGATTCACTTTCATATATCTATCTGTCCAATATATTTAAAGAGCTCCTGAGGACAATTCAAAAAGAAAAACATGTTTCTGATTCAGCTTCTTAGTACTGAGTGAACTGTACCTGATTTCAAGCTGGTGCTTATATAACAATGCCCTACTGATAATATGAGCTAATATAATTCATGGTGATCTCACTGAGTTGCAAGTTATACAGTGTATTATTATAGAATAGCACATCAAGAGAGAAAAAGAAATGCTTCCATTTTTTGTGATTATAAGAATTTTTAAGTAAAATAATCACCAACATCATCATTATTCTCTTTTCTACCAAGTGACAATGGTTATTATAGCAAGTATATAAAATGCTACCCCTTCAGAGTATGCCAAAATGAAGAACAATACAATAAAGAAGGCAAAGATAGCGTTCTCATTCTGATGAATGGCGGGCTAGACTACCTTCTTAAGGCTTCTGTTAGAAAATACCTGGAAGTAATGAATAAATTATGACAGTTAACTTTTAAATATAGTTAAGTTTAAAACTAAAAAAGTAACATCCCCAAGTGGCAAAAATCGACGGAGAAATGGAAGTCAGGATGCTAAGCACAACCTGACATTAAGACAAGGAGAGGAGGTCTAGAATGGTGGCAGAAGTGGTGGTAGAGAATAGGGGAAAGTTATTGAGGTGATCATATTTTATAATAGCTAAGACATTGGGTTTTAATTCCCAATACGGACAAACCATAGACCTTAAGTAAAGCAGAGAGTTGGAAAATAAGAGACCTCTACATATTTGGAATCCTTAAAGGACTGCCATAAATACAGAATAAAAAAATAATGAGTTATGCTTGTGGTTTGGGCGTGATGCTACTAGACCAATGCTCTCACAGAAAACTATAAACACCGGACAAACTGCACAAAAGGGATTAACTTAAGGCACTAAAGAAAAGGTGAAAGTAGGTAGATTTCAGAGGAGACATTTTGAGGAGAATGACATAGAGTGAGTTATTCACTGTGGTAGCATTTAGCAAGAAGGTATGCATCATGTGGGGCAGCTAAAATTCCATTAAGAAACTTTTAGTTTTTCTGGTACTAAAAAATAGGGTATAAATTTGGGGCAATGTCCAGTGTTGGAAAATCAGGAAAGAATCCCATAAAAGAGAAAACGATAAAGAGGAAACCCCAAATCATGTGTATAAGTTCTGCCTCCAAATCTGGCTAACCTCTAAATCACAAATGGGTGGGAACAGGCTCCATCTAAGGAGAACGGACCTTTCCAATTCAATGTTATGAACCTGCAAAAGGCTCATGATGACCACTGAGCTACACCTGCTTTAAACAGGCCTAAAAGAGCATAGTGAAGTCTTCAAGAACCGAACTGCAATTTAAACCACCGCCCATCACAATTCTTTGAGCAGTGAATATATAGGACAGATCCAAAGTAGCTTAGCAAAGACTTCAACAACTGAACTGACATTGGAACTACTGGTAGCACCAGAAGGCAATGCAGAACTTGTACTCTTAACTGGATCTAACATTAACCTTACATTGCTTCGAGGATTTTAACAGAACCCAGAAGCTTTAAGAGCCTAGTATTCAAAATGTCCAGGATAAAACCTGAAAATTACTCAATATACCAAGAACCAGGAAAATGTCTGAGACTTATGTGTGGTGAAGCTCTAAGAAAATTGGTACACTTATACATTGCTGTTAAGAATGCAAATTACTACCAATGCTGTATAGAACAATTTAGTATTTTGAGTTTAAGGTAAAGATGGTTACAGCCTAAAGCAAGCAATTTAACTTTTTTATGTCTGTGTCTTAGAGCAACTATAGTAAATGTGCTTGGAAAATGTGTAAGGATGCATTAAAATAAGATTTAAAAATTATAATAGAAACAATTAGCTTTATGGGATATAATGCCAGTAAATTTTAAAATACAAAATTACTGCATATTGTTTATGGATACCTATGACAAAGTTTAAAGATGTGATTAGAAAAGATAGTTACAAAAATCATAATAGTCATTACATTTGAGGAGGAAGGGAATAGGGTAAAAAGTATAACTGTATTGCTAAGGCTATTTATTTGTTTGTTTTTAAATAAAAAGAGACCAGAAGTAAAAAAAAAAATTTAAATATCACAATTACTTATAACTCCTATCTGTACAGTTCATTTTTCAGTCCTTTTTACCTAATGGCAATATTTGTAATGATAATTTAGTGTTAATCAACTGAGTTTCCAACAATAATAGGGATAATAATAGGGGGGAAAAAAGGAACGAAGGCTTTCATCCACCTCCTGCTTTTTTTAGCCATCATTCTTAGAATAGCCAGGAGCCTGACTGGAATGCACACAACATGGAGGTTCTTCCTAATTTGCCATGGGTTGAGGTATGACTCAGAATCACTGCTTTCCCATCTCTGACACCTGGTTTGACCTTTTACAATTTCTCTTCTAATTAGGCAATGACTTTGCCAGTGCTAGAACTACCATGTTAGGAATGTTATAACTTTCATTCTCCTGTACATGCTTTCAAATGTTTTAGGGGATAAGTTAGAGTCATTTGAATGCATTTTATTACTCTTCTAAAGCAATTCAAATTAATTGAGGAAGAGTTCCAAAAGAAAGACGTCAAAAATACAATGTTGTAGTGCAGCGCTATGTAACAATTGAAAATAATGACATAGAATTATGTTCTTATAAAGAAACAGTTTTTGAATCCATAGTATGATCCCAGCAACATAAAAATAATGTTAAAATTAACAATAATTGTAAGTACATGCATGCATAGACACATATATCCCCAGGGTGCGAATAGAAGGAAACTAGATATATCAAAATGTTAACCGTGTTTATCACCAGCTAATGAAATCCATAGGCACTTTTTTTCCCTTTTTTTCTGTTTGTCTATTGTTCAAAGGATGGTTATACTTTTATAATCTAGAATGTTCAACTTCAGAGTAAAGACAATTTAGAAAAAGGAAAACTTCAGAAATATGGAGAAAAAATTTTCCACACTTCCTTAAAATAGCGAGATAAAGTTGAAGTGCAATCTAATTATGTTTACGGCTGATTTGAGAATAGTTCAATTTAATTTTATTTCAAAATTTGTAAATAAATTTGGTTTTGAAAGGTATATGTTTTTCAATATTTGTGATCATCACTTTTAGCCCAAACCTAATATAAAATATGATTTCAGTATAAGTTCTGTAGTCAAAATCAAGGCTAGATTGCTTCGTTCTTTTCTAAAGTTAGAGTATATTTAAGACTAGAGGATCCAGATGACTGCTTTGCAAGAGAGATGATTTATATTATCTCTCCATTTGTATTAACAACAAAGTAGTATTTTGATGGGTACTAACCACATGGAATTAAATAAGGAAGACATTTTATTAAAATGCAAATTGAGATTACCTTTTATTCCATCTTCAAATAACAAATAATCAAAATTAATTGCATAAGTTATTTCGGAAATAGAGAATTTGTGAAATTATTATTCTCCAGCATTTGGACAATACCTAACCCAAGTATTTTGATGCTATTTTCCAACTGGGAAGCTAAGAACACAAAAAAGCTTGCTTAGAGTATTTTTCTCATTCTTTTTCTGCTTAGGTTTCTCACCTATAATACACTGGATTTATTTTTCTGTTGGTAGCTTAGTATAATGGCAGTTCACAAAGTTTTACTCTAAATTTCTTAAGATGAATAAAATATCAAATTTTGTACCCACATTTCTATTTAAATAAGGTATTTATTTTAAACCAAAAACAAAATAAAGAGTGGAATTCTGAGTAATATCAACTCACCAAGGGAGTTATAATCTCTGAGTCTTTGTGATTCACACAGTTGTGTTTTTGTAACTTGAAATCAGTGCAATTTGAATTAATAAAAAGCTCTGGCAAAGAAGTATTTAGGTAGTCTAATTTGGTGGGTTTTTTTTTTTTCAACTGTATATCTGTACGTACTTACTATATGTAAAGATATGCTGAAAAACTTTTTTGACATAGTGCAGTTTTTCAGATTGGTTAAGATGGCTATGGAATCACAGAGCCTTTGCTGTAGCTGTTCCCTCCTCCTGGATAGTTCTTTAACTAGTATCTGCTTTGATAACTAACTCCTTCACCAACTCAAGTCTCTTCTCGATGTACACCTTCTCCACGTGGTTTATATTATAGACCCTGTTTAATTCTGCAAATTCCTTATACTCACATTTTCTCCCCATCCCATTCCTTCAACTCCCTGTACTTAATCAATTTTTTCCTTTTCACATAGCAGTTGTCAATTTCTATCATACTATGTAATGTATTTATTTCTTATATTTGCTATTAAATGTATATCTTTTTTCCTAGAATGCAAGCTCCACAAGGGCAAGAATCTTTGTCTACTTTGTTCAATAACATATCCCAAGTACTAAAAAAAAAAACCACTTTCTGGTTCAACATAAGTGTTCAATAGATATTTGCTTAATTATTTTAAATCAAATTATATGTCAATGAAATGTCAAGCAGATTATTCCACAATTTTTGGAATATATGTTATTTAGCATATCCCACTATAACTCAACTTCAAATAAGATTTCTTGATATATTCACTAAACAAAGACACTAGTGTTATCTCAGCACAAGTGGATTTTGCCATAGACAGATGACTGCTTAGGCATTTGGATATATTCATGGTTATGTTATAGTCAGTGGTCATTTTTAATAAGATTTCCTTCTATGTGGTAGAGATACAGGTCTTTTACAAAGGACTATTTTAATCTAAAATTGTTTCTCAACCCCAATACATAGACTGATAAATTATCCCCTCTCTACTGTAGACATACAACTGCAATAATGAGGGAAAGATAGATATATAAGACAGAGACAAGGATTAAAACATGACTTTTCATTTCAAAGGATGAATGGTCAGTGAGAGAAGCATGAAGGCCTATATTTGGAAGATGTTCTTTTCCATCATCTCATAGTTATGTGAGAAATTAATGTAACAGAAGTGGAGTGAGATTTAACAATCTAATCAAGCCATAGCTACATTCCTAGAATGTTCTTAGTGTCTCGGTCTGTTGAGCGAATGAGTTGTTTCAAAGTGGCCTCATTCAAGGAAATCTAAAAGAATGACCAAGCATTGCAGAAAATGTATTTGACTGGCAACTGGCTAGTCTAAACCATAATAGAGGGCTCTCACATCTGTTTGCTTCTCAGGATGATGGATGATGTAAGTGCAGCCTGATTAGTGTCTTGGGATGGACTTGGGAGCTAATGCAGGAGAGTCAGAGGTTTATAAATCTATTATTGACATCTTGGATGAATCTGACCTTTGCAGAGCTGGAGTGGATGACAGTACAATATACTAATACCAAGAGCTAGCTCCAAGGAAAGTTTATACTTTATTTTGAAAAAGGTTTTAATGATGAATCGATAGCAGAATCTATAGGTACCCATAGCCTTTCTGTCACTGATATTTTGTATTTGACTAGAACTGCATATTTCATAGATGTACAAAAAGTATCTTATTTTGTGTACCTAATTTTTTTTAAGAATACACATTGCTGTCTTTTGTGTGTTTGTATATGTGCATGTGTGTGTGTATATCGAACATTTTATATAGGTAGATCTTAATAAAAGTAGAGCTGTAAACTGCAAAATTTAATTGTCATTAACCATCTAGAAGTCTGTTTCTTGGATTCAAAACACTATATTTTCCCTTTAAACCTTGAAGTAAGTCCTTCCACTTATGAGAGAGGTGGCACAACAGTCGTTAACAGCATAGCGTTAACTGGAGTCACCAGTTCCGAGTTCTAATGCCAGCTTTACCACTTACCAACTGGATGAACGTGGGCAAATTACTAGTCTCATTTCCCTTTTCTTTTTCCATCACCAAAGGGGAATAATACCTCACAGAGCTCTTGGGAGGGCTGAATGTGAAAATATATATTTTGTAAATGTTAGTGCTTTTCCTCCCTATTCTTAATACTCTTTGTTATTTCCCCATTTTCCTCACTGTATGCTCATACAGAAGGGCAGATTGTTCTTCCTGGTTATGATTGGGAAAATGCTAAAAACAGTAATGGTGAGTCCACATACCTACATATGATGTCTTCGTCTATGAATTTTCAATTCATTCCTTTTTTATTCTATAACATTTCAATCTGAAGATAGCTTAATTCATATCATTTTTTCCTTTGTAAAATTAAATTATTGCTTTTTATTCCCTCCTATACATAGATACTGCTCAGACAAAAGTAAACTGATTTGGGGATTGATAAAGTGGCTGCATAAAGGATGGGCAGGGTAAGCAGAATACAAATCTCAACCAAGTGTTAGTCACTGTCACCTGTCATACTTGCACATGTTCAGAAGTCCCTTGAATCCGTTTCACTATTTCATGTCTCTTCTACTGGCTCACACAATCCATGGGCCTCTCTCTTCATGTGGAACGATTCGATTCTACTCATCCAGCCAGACTCAGCTCATTGACTGTTCTCTGTTAATAGTTTCTTGCTTGCTACCCCACCTCTATTCCCATCCTCCATAGAAGAGATAATTTCCTCTTTTCTGCTCTACTTTAAGCATCCTTCTAATGTGATTCTCTCAAGCATGATTTTACTCACCGTCTGTCTTTGTTCACTAGATGCCAGATCCCAGAGTCCACTGCCACAAGGAGGGCCTCATTCTCTTGGAGACAATCTCCTGTGGGTGTTTGTCACCACAGAGCTTTGGGTGAGAAAGCTCTGGCAAGTCTAGGGTCAACATCTCCTGCTTGGTCCATATTTAATTCCAGGGAGCCATTTACAACGGACACACACACACTCACTCTCTCTCTCTCTTTACACACACACACACACACACACACACACGTGTGTGTGTGTGTGTGTGTGTGTGTGTATAATGTGAAGTACATATCATAATGATTTGTGATTTTGAATCCTAACTTTACCAACCTACCTTTTGATTGATTACTTATGCTTGATTTGGAGCAAGTTACCTCTCTGTACCTTAATTGTCTTATCTCTGAAATGAGATCATGACAGTGCCTCCTTGAAAAGATATTATAAAGTTAAAATAGAATATCCATGTACTTAGAACAGAATCTGGCACATACAAAGCACTCGATTAATATTATCTCTCATTATATTTAAAAATAACAATCAAAATAAATTTTAAAAACTCTAAGTCTATGGATCCAATTTCTCTAAAATGTCCTAAGGAAGGATGGCCAACATATTTCTCCATTTATGAACAAGTAAAGATGAAGGCTTATAACAGTTAAATTGGGTTTGAGGACTGGCTCTAAAAGGCTTCTCTCCTGTATAAATTCTCCCTGAATCTTACCTCATAAGAAAGAGATTATGCATTTTCTGGAGAGGAAAAGTCTATATAATATGAATTTTCTATTTATCTTTTAAAAGGTAAATGATTTCTTTTAGAACACAGCTCTGTAGGCCACTACTAATTTGCACAGCTCTCTCATATTAATTCCTGTGCTTCTCTGTATTTGAACTAAGTTTTTAAAACTCTGGTGCAATGTTTTAACCAAGCTTCTTTTCTAAAAACCAAATCACCTTCACTAGTATTAGATCACAGGGTCAAAGAAAAGCAATATCTATGGACTCACTGGGAATATTTCTCAAATGTTAAGGGGTTGATTATTTCTGTAATTGACTAATTCACTTTTTGTCCTTTGACTTCACATGTCATAATATCAACTCCATTAGAAGTGTATTAGATTGACTCGCCAACAAACATGAATTTTTCTTGATTCCTTATCTTTTTCAAGTAAATTAATCATGAATGTCCAGTCACCAAAATGACAGCTCACTCAAGATTATTTTTACTATCCTGAACTATTTTATTATCATATCTAGTCAAATTGGAAATTGGAAAATTTTGCTGCTAAGGGGATCTTTATGCACAGCTTAATAACTCAGCTATCTGGGCAAAATAAATAGCCTGCTGACTGCTTGTCGGCAAAGTCCCAGGCAATTATATTAGTTGAAACTTTAAATGCTCCCCCTCACACACACCAAAATGTTGGATTATCTGTAAGAAAGCAAGGGGTTCAGGACACTGCTGCAGCGTTGTTTCATTATCATACATGCATTTATTTCTTGGACACCTCTGTAGGTTTGGAAATTAATATTCTTTTACGAAAGAATAAGGGAAGCACATCCATCAATGTGGCCTATTATTCTTTCCCTCCAACTCCCGGCCCTGTAGAAATTCTAACACCAGATATTAGACAAGAAGGGTAATTCCTCTAAGCTTTAAGCACAGCTAAATAAATTATCTCAAATGCTTATTTAGTATGAGTTCCAAAGAGCCAGGTTAATGGTCAGTATTAAACTTTATCAACCAGTTGCTTTCTATTTATTTATTTATTTTTTCTGAGCACTTATTTTGTGAGAGGCACTGATCTAATCAGTTGAGATACATCAATTAATAAAATTGCCAAAGATCTCTACCACTGAAGAAGGGATACCACTGCGAGGATGAAGGGGAGGGAAACAGGTAATAAATGAGATTTAATAAGCAATTCTTTTGGTATGTTAGAAAGTGATATATTCTATGAAAAAAAAAAAGACTTGGGAAAAGTGAATTGGAGTAGGGGAAGAGGTGGCAGCTTAGAATGGTTTGGGGTAAAATGGTAGTGCCACAGAAATCGTGCATGACATACCCACGTAGGGAAGTGGAGGAGTGGGGAGAGAGAAACTGTATATATCTCTATTTTCAGCATAGGAGACCTGTCTAGGTATTAAAATTACATCTCATTCTCCCCTTCTCCCACTTGTTCAAATGCAATTCTTGGCCTTGTCTCTCAGTGCTGAAAGTGAAATAAATTATAAAGAAAAAGATACTGCCTAGGCGCTCAGATCCTATGAGATCCTGACTAATTTAAGCCCTTGTGGGTAGCATATTTCTTATTAATTGTCCCAATTCACAGTGGATGGAGGAAGAAAGCTTTGAGTGAGAGATGCAGTTCATTCAATTCAATAAGCACTTATTAGTACCTTTTATTTGCCTAGAATGGCTTTATTCAATTTAAGCAACAGAAAGATGCAGAAGTTCTTATGGAGACCTAGACTGTGTTGTAAGACAAACTACAGATAAATGAATATCTGAAAAAAAAAATATGAGGCAATGTTAAACATATGTATATGTTCATGTACGGTAGAGAAATATCACTGTAATCTGGATTTAGGGCAGGGAGCTCTGGAGGAGTGAGAACAAGGTTAGACTTTCGTATGCTTGAATGTGGTAGTGATGTCAGTGGAGAAGAGTGGGGAATGGACAACAGCATTTCCTGAAGACATAGAGGCAGAAAACTCCTGGGATAGTTAAGGGAGAGAAGTCTGGCCGAGGGACTTCATGTAGTCACTAGAATAATATAAGGATTTTCCCACTCCCAAGTGTTAGATGCGGGGAGGGGTCACCTGTATTACACAGACTGTCGTAACCTCCCTAGAGGCACAAAGCCGCGCTGCAGGAGCCCAGTCACAGAGGTAATTTTATTACCTCTCACCTTAGAAAGTAAAATGGAGACTAAGGATAATTATCTCCAAAAAACAAAAAGGCGCTTTCATTTCTTCAAGTACACCGAAATTTCCTAGCAGTCTAAAAGTGTGGCCTCACTTCTTTATGTCACTATAGTCAAAAACTTTGGACTTCAGTAAGGAGAAAGTTTAAATATAGGGATTGAGCTGGAGAGAGAGGGAAGCAGAAACAAAAAGAAAGCTGTTAGCACAAGGCGGCCCAGGACACTCATTTAGGCTTCGCCAGGCATCTATACTCTATCCCTGTACGCAGCCCCGAGAAGCCAGTCGATCTGCGGCCCAGCAAAGGTCAACTCCCGGCAGTGCGGGCTGCCCCCACGTAAACCAAGATTTGGAGAAAGTGTAGGGTGGGTCTTGGGGTTGACACTTTCTTAGGCTCTCTCCTCTAGTTCATCTGGTCAAGACCAGGGTTTTGACAGCCTCTCTCAAATCACCGTCCCAGGAAGCTCCCTGAGGGGGCGCCTGCTCCCCTCGCAGCGGCCGCTAAGACCCGGAGAAGTGGAATTTCATTTTGAACCCCAGATGCCGCGCGGGGGCCAGCGCTGGGCCCTGGGCATGCTCAGTAGCCGCGGCGCGTCTCGCTGCTGCTCGCGCCGCACTGACCGCGCGCCGCCGGCTCCCGGGCTGGCGCGGGAGTCCGCCCGCCCTCTCCGCCGCGGCTGCCGGGCTTCCAGGCCAAGCATTCGCAGCCTCAGAGCGCCTCGGCCCCCACCCTGCTCCACCCGCGTCACCAGCCGCCTCCTACTCCTCTTCCTCTCCCCTCTCTCAGGGAGGCGAAGCTGGGGCGGCTTTCAGGCGGCGCTGCAGACCGCTCTGCAAACCCCAGCCGAGGACCTGCGAATGAATCCCGGAGCCCAGAGTCCCCTTGGCCGTGGCTCTTTCTAATAACACTTTGCCTGAAGTGGGATCGTGGCGGAGTTTCTCCTCCACCTCTCAATGCAAACACTATGCGGAGAGCAGTCGGCTTCCCTGCGCTGTGCTTGCTTCTTAATCTTCACGCTGCAGGTAAGAGGTTGCCGGGCAGAGCTGGATCTGGGGATGAGATGGGAAGGAAACTGCACATGCTTAAGGACTCTAAGAAAAGCTTACCTCTCAAAGAAAGCGGGATAGTACTGACAGGGAAGGGGTGAGGGAGTCATGCACCTGTTGGAAGACTGAGGGCGAAAACTTAAGCTAAAATCAGCTCTCGATAGTGAACATTTTCAATATGAATACAGGTTTGCTTCCCCTTCCCCTGCAGCTAGACTCCCCAATTCTGTTTCTAGGCTATGCAATTGAGTGCCAGTTTCTCAGGAGCCAGATAAGCCACCCTGCTGGATGTAACCTTTTCTACTGCAGCGGCTACATCTGTAAGGTCTCTTGGTTTAGCGAGAGCTCAGAGGGATGTTTCGGCTGTAACCTGATGGACCACATCTCCGCCCAAAAGATCGCAATACATGGTTCACGTTAAGGATGCCGCTCCAGGCTCCTTTGGCCCCTGCTCTTGTCACTCGAATTTTCTAAACCAATAAGAGGAAAGAAAGGTTTAAAATAGGACCCTGTCTTCTCTTTCAGCATCATGGTCAGCGTTCGAGGGCACTGAACAAAATCCCAGTCATAGTTTCAAAGCTGACAACCCAGGGTAGGCACCGTCTCTGGGAAACATTTGATGAGGTCCAGCCAAGAGACACAGTGAGATTGCTCCCAAATATAAATATATTTACTATCAGAACCAATATCAGGTTTTCTATGGTAGCAAACCTTAGGAAGTACCTGGGGAATTTATATGCGATGTCACTACAGACCCTGCTTTTTGGATACACGCAGCTTCTGTGTAATGCAAGGACTTGCTGGACTGAATCCTTTATCATTTTTACACTCACATGAGCCAAAATAGAATATGGCAGAGAGATTTTAGGAACCCTACTGCGATAGCAGTTGTCCATGCATTAGTTCTGTAGCAACCAAAGACTCGATGTTTTCCTTGAGTTTGCTTGTCATCCTATTACACATATTCATATTCATTCATTCCCGTAACTAACATTTATTGAATATGTGCTATGTTCCAGAGGCAATGAATAAACATAATGGTTGCAAAATTACAATTCTTGTGGTATCTTTTAAAAAGAGTGGGTGAGTCTTTTTTATAAGTGCAATAATGAAAGTAAAGTATGGTACTTTCTTATTTCTAGCTAATGCTATTTTAATTTATTGTGAATCTCTTGAAAAAGTAATGTATAGGGACATTAAGACTATAATTAAGCACACATGATAATTGTTATAATTATGATGTTATGTTGTGAAAATTTCAATAGTTCTTTGGCACCTTTTGAAAACTAGAAATAGCCACAAATTGGTCATTAAATTATTTGCAAACAGCTGTAATGAATCCTTTTATTACCACATAAAATTCTTTAATGTTGAAATATGGAATGAAAGCATACATATTGGGTTGAGTTTTACTTATTGTTTAATGATAGCACTGACACAAACATTCATTACCCCCCGCAAAAAGCCTCAATTCTTACGAAGTTTAAGAATGATTTAGTTCATCTATCAAAAACATCAGTGTAGTTATTTTTTTAAATTAATATATAAACAAACCTACAGATCACATTTACTATATCTTGAGTAATTATAGCTTAAAAGTTATAAAGGAACTTAAAAATAAGCATGGTGGAAAACACTACTAAATTTATTCTAGGTGAACATTTGGGATGAAGTAAATAGAGGACTTTCATTCATCAAAGGAGTAGCCTAGAAGTCTGTAGCCCTAGAGTTTACTTGGAACTCAACCATCTCTATTTTGACTCTTCAATTTGCAATATATATATATATATATATATATATATATGATTATATATATGATTATTTAAGCAATTTAAATTTAATAAGGCAGTGCATTGAAGGGCTATCTTTTACAGGTTTCACTTGCAAGATACTATATAAAAATTAATTATATTCATTTTTAATATAGTGCTTGCAATAGGTGTTTTTATACAGCAGATTGCAAGTTTAATATTGCAGTTTTCTTGCCAGTTTCATTTTGAATGCATTTTAATTTTAAACAGCAATTTGTGGGTCACAAGCTGTCATCAGATTAAAATTCATCACAGTTGTCTAATAACATTGTTAGAACTTTCCATTAGAACGGAAACAAACACAGATTTCTTGATCTAAGCTCCTGTAGATTTGGGTAATAAGAAAGTGAGTGGAATAGAGGACAAAGATCAAGAAGTCACTACTTCTCTTCTTGTT
Organism: Rousettus aegyptiacus; assembly: GCF_014176215.1. NCBI lineage: Eukaryota > Metazoa > Chordata > Mammalia > Chiroptera > Pteropodidae > Rousettus > Rousettus aegyptiacus. Next base: position 115,816,671 of record NW_023416295.1, read on the forward strand.
AAATGTCCAAGTTTGTGTCTTTTACAGAAGGCTCTCCTCTCAGGATGGAAGTGGGCTTTATAAAGAAGGGAAATGAATTATATATATTCAGGCCTCCCTGACTGAAAAGCTAATTGATCCATTTTGGTTATGCCCAGGATATCAGCAACTACTTATGCTGGCGGAACTGATGACATGTCAGAACCCTTTAGGGATGGGAGAAATTGGCCGACTGGATATGAGTGCTCTTCTTAGCTATACTAGGAATGGTTGACTTTGATATAGTCATGCTCCTAATGAAAACATAGCAAATCGTTTTCAACTGAGTGCTGTCTTTAATTATTTGGTTATACTTGCTCGAGTTACTTTGCAAAATAATAATAATATATATATTATTATATATTAATATTATTATTTTTTTTAAAGATTCTGACCAACCCTGAGTTCTGATTGACTTAATAGGGATACATATTGTGGTCTGTTTGCAATGTCTATGGGAATAAAAAGGGGAAGTGGAGTACTATGCCATGTAGTTAATATCTCTGGGTATGAAAATCCTAATGAATTTCTGAGCACTGAACTTTTTAGAGAACCTGGACACAACTCTGTCCATGGCAGCTGATTTTCATAAATGCTTTTAACAAGAAAAGTTATAATTATTATTCATCCAACTGCTTTCTGTACAGGTGAGGAAACTAATATTCAGTAAATGTTGAATAGTATTTACTTTATATAGCGAACAGCATAGTCAGAATGAAGACCCAAGTTTCCAGACCTGTGATTGTATACTATATAAAATTAAACACTGGTTCTGATAGTGAGGCCACCATTGACTTAGTGATGCCAAATTATTTTTATCTAACTGTCCTTAGTTTTTACTCTTCTGTGAGCTAATGTAATACGTAAACTCCAGTTGAAAAGACCGCTTCAAGAATATTCAAGAAGGTAACTAAAAGCTACCCCAATAACATGGATGGTAAAAAAATATATTATGTGGAAGACCCACAAATAGTGTATTTAGTGTTTCTTCTCTTTCTTCACCCAAAACATCATATTCTGTTTCAAGAGATGGTATTTATTGGGTAGTATTTTAGTTGCAAAGGAATGAAAATCAGAATATCTTAAAAATTTTCATGTGAAAGCTTTATTTTTTCTAGTGAAGGTTTTGCTAAAAAAAAAAAAACTGAATTCAATGCATTACTCTCTCCTCAAGTTCTGGAATAGGTTTGTTTTCAAATTTCCTCATTTATCTTACTATAAGACTTTCTGGATGGCACAAAGACTGCCTTCAATGTATATTCTGAAGAAGCTTCTTCATTCTCAGAGAAGTGATAGTCAATTTCTTTAGACTAATAAGGGTTTCTACGATGGGACCAAGAGGCTCCAGGAAGCACCACCCTCAAAAGAAAGGGTAGGCACTGGGACAAACCTGTCTGCCTCTTTGGCATTTAAGAGACATGAGCATATATACATAGAAGGTCACACATTCCTGGCACCATGACGAGACCTTGTAAAACTTCTGGATGCATTATCCACATTCAACTTTCTCTTCTTTGTTCTTCATCTACCTCTCCACCAGTTCCAGTTTTCAACCTATCCTACTGCTGAACATAATCAAGATGACCAACTATCTTCTTAGCAATGAATATGTACAGCATTTTTCTAATTCGATCTCTTTCTGGATTTTGAAAATTTTCCTCACTGAATTCTATGCATAATGACTACTTCCTAGAGTCCCTCTTATCTCACTAACCTTTCCTTAGTTTGTACTTTTAAGTCTGCTTTTGAGTGTTATTTAATGGTTAATGCTCTGGAATTTATGTGTCCTTGGTCTTCCCCCCCCCCTTTTTTTATACAACCTCCTTGAGTGATTATATTCAGACCTACAGATCAAAAGTTTCTAAATCTGTATTTTCATCTCAGATATTTCTCCTAAACTTCAGTCCTATAATTACAATTACCTTCCGCATCTCTGCCTTGGGCGAGGTCCTTGTTTCTTATATATTATCTTACAATAACCGAATATCAAATCATCCTTCATAACAATGTCAGAAGTAAAACTCTAAAAAGCATACGTTTTTTAGATCATATTCTCTCTTTGTAAAATTTTTTAAATATATCTATTTCCTTTTTCTCTGAGAATAAAACCCAAACTCATTAGCATGGCAAAGTCTTTCACTATCAGGTCTTTCCTAACTCCATTCTTTTTTCCTATCATCATGTCCTCCTTTGCACACTATGATCAAACTTAGAGTAAATTTCTTTCGGTTTGCTATGCCTCTCATGCTTGTCATGTAATGTTACATCTATCTGAAATATCCATACTCTGCTTCTTTTTGAAGATAACTCTTTCTCCAATTTCAAACCTTGGTCTGGCATCGCCTAGTTTGAGGAACTTTCCTTTGACATCCAGCTTCATTTGAGTAGTTTTCTTGGGTTTTCCTTGTGGGTCCTATGTATTCCTCTATTAATGTGCTTAACTTGAATATTGAAGCGTTAAAAAAATTTTATTTTTCAATTAGAGTTTATAGTCAATATTATTTTACATTAGTTTTAGGTGTATAGAATCACTGGTTAGACATTTGTATAATTTACCAGTGATCCCCCTGATTAGTCTAGTACCCACCTGATGCTATGTACAGTTATTACAATATTACTGACTACATTCCCTGTGCTGTACTTCACATCCCCATGACTATTTCGTAATTACCAATTTTCACTTCTTAATCCCTTCACCTTTTCACCCAGCCTCTCAGTCCCATTCCAATCTGGTAATCACCAGTCTGCCTTCTGTAGTTATTAGTCTGTTTCCATTTTGTTTATTTGTTTATGAATATTGAAGCTTTTTAGGACAATAACAAAATTGTAGCTTTTATCTTTGTATACCCATTCCCTAGAACTGTTCCTTTTACCTAGTGTACCATCAATAAATGTTCAGCAAATGAATAAATGTATTCAGGATGTATTTGGCAAAATAAATTATGATAAATTAATTTACATTGATAAAGAGATTATATCTCATTTTCATGGCCATAAAGAGTAGAATTGACTTTACTGCTGCCCCTTCAATCCAGCTTACATTTATTGGTTACAATGAAGTGGAAATGGGACAGAAAAGTTTTCACTTAAAAATAATCTCTAAGGTAAGTTTGTATTCCATGGGCATGATGCTAGTTGTGATGGAGTTGTATGCTGAACTTCTCCTAGGTAGACAGACGTTCCTGTGTGATTTTCTACTACTACTTCAGGATGGGAATGAAATGAATGTCTTTATTTTAAAGAGTTCAAATAATTACATAAAGTACATAGCATGATGTCTGTATCCAAAGGCATAGACCCAGAACTCAACCTTGATTACTGATTATTATCAATCCTGTAACGGCAGACATGAACCACTTACACATTTAAAATCAGCTGGGAGTGTGAGACAGTGGGTTCGATAAATCAATACCAAGAATAGTCCAACCCTTCCTTGCTCCCTCAAACAAAACAAAACTATCACAAAAAGTTTCTGAGTATTTGGATAGTTGTACATATTTTCTTTCTCTTTTTATGTGTAGACAGTCTTTATAAAACCATAAAGTTTTTAGATCCCACACATTTTATTTTTTACAAGAGACATGCTTATGCCTGAAGAATGGAGACTGGTTTATGAGTTATAAAAAGTCACTTTTGTATGAGATAATGTGATCATACATCAAAAGCCCATTTGTTGCCATTAGACTTAATGATAACAGGGATGTTATGTTTTATGGTAAGTTTATAGTTAAAATTTATAAAAGCTTTTTGTAAAGTCAAATATAAAAGGTAGAGAAAGCCATTTTTCCCTTTAAATGGGGGATTTGAAAGATCCTGCTTGGCCTATGAGTACATTCTTCATCTTCAAAGCACTTACGAATGCTGACACAGGATAGCATTGATATTTCCTGACATAAAGGATTTTAATAAGCTTCGAAGAAAACTATTTAATGGTAAAATATTATTTTATGATCAAATTTCCTAATTCTTACTCACCAAATAATGTAACTATAAGTATCTATTATTACAATGATATTTGTCACAGAATGACAATTAGCAAATTTATATTGGGAATATTAGCACTTTACATTCAGATAGATATCTAGATTTTTCTTAGAATCAAATCTCTTTCTATTTCAGTTTATTAAGATGTTCATGTCAATCATGGACCAAAAACAAAGCAAAACTACTTGTTTACATGAAGCAGTAGTCTAGACAATATTTTTTAATTGTAGTGAAATAAATATCAAGTTCAGTGGGGACATGATTTTTTTTTTTCTAATTCAGACCTGAAGCAATGTCAATTTTCTGACTAAAATATGCAGAATGGCTCAAGGCAACCCTAAACTGCTGATTCTTTGGAAAAGAGCACTAAATGAGCATAGAGTAAGAGCAGCTCGCAGGGATTCACTGTTGTACACGTACAGCAACATGTACAGAGCAGGACTGTACTGCTATTTCACGGTAGTAATGATCCAATTCCTGATGGCGACTGGAAGGAAATGAAGCCGTGTGCCTAACTATACAGGGTCAGCTCCCTTCATGCATTACTTTAACTTGTCTGGGAAAGATGATCAGCACAAAGTATGACAAACATAATATAGTGAGTTCATTTGAAAGGCCATCAATCCATGAATTACGAAGGTGTGGTTTTTAGTTATAAGCATTTTACTTTCTTCGTTTTGTTGATTCAGGTTAGTGTTTAAGTTATCCTTAGAAGAAAATGAAATAGCTTAAAAAGAGAAAATTAAAATAAAGGGGGAAATGCCACATTTTTAGATAACCCATAGCAGAATACTGTAGTAGTTAAGAGCATGGATACTGTGGTCAGGCTCAAAATCCAGGTTTGCTCTGGCTCTGTTACCAGTTCTGTAACTTAGGTCATGTTACTTAATCTTTTTAAAATGGAGACTATATACTACACAACTATAGGGTTGTTATTGTGTACTAAACAGGATAATGTATGTAAAGCTGCACCATCTTAGTAAGTACCATGTAAGTGTTAGGTATTATTAGATTATGGGTGGGAGAGGTTGGATTATCAATGCTTAACTAGTATGTTAGAGCAATTTTTCATTCTTTTTGCGTTTGAGCCAATCAATGCTAGAGAAGTACATATGCCCAAGAGAGCTTCTGGATTCCAACTGTTTTTTTCAATTAGGCCTTATCTGAATAGTTTTCCTCTACTATGATCATGAGCTGAACTAAATGGGCAGGTCGATAGTGGATAGTGAAGCTCTAAAACATCCACCTATAGCTTTTGGGCACTGAGAGGCTGGGGAGATCCAGGCTGAGCCCAAGACGGCAGATCTCATTCTCCTCCCAGCCCTTCTTCAGTGCCTCCCCCAACTCCCTCAATAAAATGGTTTGACATCTTCCCCCCTAATAAATCCACCTATTCCCCAATCTCCCAGTACCTTACCTAAAAGCTCCATCTAAACATGGTGTCTAGCATCATACCTTCAGCAAAATCCCTATTTCAATGAATGTGAAATACAGGTTTTTCTTGGGTTTACCCAATGGCTGGTGAAAATGTGTAACATTTACATAAATGCCATAAATTTAAAATATCTAGTTCCTGTTGCACTGCCTCACTTAGCAAATAGTCCAGACTTAACCTAGGAGACACCTCCCTAATTAGTCTCTCTAGGGACTCACAAAGGGTGAGAGGTTCAAGCATGTGACCCTAGCTGCAACTCATAGCTCAATAGGCCTCCTGTAGGATTGCTGCTCAGGCAATGCTTCTTCTCTACTGACCCAGTGACATTCTCCTGCTCACTATTTATAACCCATGGAGCTTCTAAGAACATCAGGCTGCCTATGGTTCTGTGCACACTGGAGAAGCAGGGCTGTTTGAATGTAAAGGGAAAGCAGGGAGGGGACATAGAGATGGGAAGACCCTATATCTAGGCCCTGTTACCTATTAGCACCTGATCTGCCAAGACTCATCTCTCATGCTGATTTTATCTCAGGTGGTCTATTATGTATGGCTCCTGTCTGGCTCCCTTGGAAACCTACCATCCATCAGAAAACTTAGAATTCAATTGTAGAAACTTTTCTATGGTGCTATCCTCCTCTATGCAAAGCCAAGTTCATAGGCAGCTATTTCAGTGCCTGCAAACATTCCATAACAGTTAAGACACTCTCCAGGGGAATTTTCACAGCTACTCGCAAGTGTGGTCCAGTTGGGCATGGCTCTTGGCATCCCTGGACCCTCTGAATCTCTAGAGTATCAGGATTTCCCCTCAGGTGTCCACTGATATTTTGGGGGGATTTGTTTTCTTAAACTGGAAATGATATTGAGAGTTCTCGAATTATAAATATTATCATGCTAAATCTGAGCATTAACTGAAGCTATGGAACTATAATAAAAGGATCTTCTCTTAAGATAAACATTGCTTTTCATAGAGAAGAAACAAATAGATTTCATTATAAGAAGGAAAGTACAAATGAGTATTTCCTAAATTCCTATGATTTTTTTTTTTAAGGCAAGGCAACCCTTGGTTGACCTCGCAGATTGCAAGGACCTTGTCAGTTTACAATCCCTTATTATTTATTTATTTATTTATTTATTTATTTTTGTTTCTTACAGAAGCTTGGTCCTCCTAGGTGGTCTCCCATCCAAGTACTAATCAGGCCCAACCCTGCTTAGCTTCTGAGATCAGACAGAATCGGGTTTGTTCAGGGCAGCATGGCTGCAGATCTTATAATGTTTTACTCTATACTAGATAGTCCTTTTACATTTTAGGGTAGAAAGTGTGTTCTGAAATGGCATGCTCATGCTTTCTAGAAACAGTAAAAATATACTCTAACTCATATAGCATAGGCTCTAGAATCTAACTACCTGGGTTTGAATCTCACCTCTGCTATTTACTGTTTAAATTATCGGTGCCTCCCTTTTCTCATCAGAAAAATACCGTAGTAACTACCTCATAGGGTGGTTTGAAGATTTAAAGAGCTAATGCATAAGGCCCTACAGCATGGGGGCTGGAAACCTACCATCCATCAGAAAACTTAGAACTTAGAACTCTGAAAGTCATTTGAAGAACTGTACTATAAAAAAAAAATGGAAGTATATTCAATAGATAGTAGCTATAAAAATTATCATATTAACATGTGAAAGCTTTTACTGGTCCTATATCTCAGCTCCCAAACTTGAAAAGAAAAACCGTACTCATGACTATTAGTTCATTAAAAAGAAATCACTCTCAAGCCTTCTTTTGTAAAGAGTGTCTGCTATGAAAATCAAACTGGCATGCCCTCATTTTTAAAAACACTAACAGAAACTTTGCCTTGTTCATAATTAGCAAGTTTGTGTTGGAAGGAATAAATGCTATTCTCCAAGCTGAAATATATAAGAAAAAAAATCCTATAACCATCAGAGACTCTGTGATCATTGGCAGCCCTTCTTCTGGTGAAGTATCTCAACCTCAGGGCTCAGGTAGGATTTGTAGTATCGTCACTCCTGCTGTCCCACTCAATCTGAATGTACAACACCCAACAGGGGCCAAGATATCCTGCTCGTAATGCTGAACTCTCTCTATGTCCACATAAACCTTGGAAACAGCATTGATCGGTTTGCGTACCCCGTTTTGAAGACCCTGTCCACATACCTTTGGTGTATGTGTGTGACAGGGGAGGGAGTGTGTGTCATGAAATCAGAGTTTCCTTGCATGTATGTATTCTGGGAACCAGGCATCCTGTCGTCCCTAGAGCTAAGTTCTAATGAGTCATCATAAATGCCCAGTGGGTGCAGAGCACATGCCTCCAATTCAGGCCTGTCCTGTGCCTGAAGCAAAAGTGCCGCTGGTCCCGCATGCTTCACCCTGCAGCATGAACAACCACTACTGACAGCCCCACCTACCATCCTGGCTCCAGCCCCCCATGTTTTGAGTTCACGCCCTGGAGCTGTGTGCTCTGGCTTAGCCTTCCTTCATTTCCAACTTTCTCTTTCCCCTCTACTCCAATTAAAGTGTGTAGTTCTTGCTCCCCATTGCAGGAAAGATCTCTTCTCAACTAGCTATATTTTAGAAAGGATGTGATGCAACGATCTACTCCAGATAAGAATAGCTGTTAATTTGATGGTCTTTCCCCAGCAGATGTTCATTTCGCTAGGGAATTATGAGAGAACAGTGCCCTAGCCCAGTGGCATTAATTTGAAATGATGGAGGAAAGGACTAGAACAGGATGGAGTAGAAATATTGACCTGAAGGACCTACCAAGTACCCCTCAAATTTCTAAACGCAAGCAAAGGAGGCCAGGGAAGGGATCTCTTTAAGTGGCTGCTGTAGACCTCCTGCCTCACCTTCCTTCTGACCTAATATCTGGGCTTTTATGTCTCTAAAATTATTATTACTGTGACAATATTTTAATTTTCTGTACATTCTAATGTTCATTTTGCTGTGTTTTAGTATAACTTCTAATCTACCATGAGAATTATTCTTAAAGCAGACACATCATTTTCTTTGTTTTTCAATTAGAGCCCAGCCTCTGAAAGTCATTTGAAGAACTGTACTATAAAAAAAAAAATGGAAGTAATTTATAATCTCTATAACTATTTATAAGTAATAATACTTTAGCTGTTTGCATAACAATGACTGATGTATAAAACTTAGGTTTTACAAATGTACTGCTTCGCCACTTGGTGAGTACCTGTAAAACTCAATTCCTATGATTTCTGCAAAGGTTAGCATTTTTCAGCTTTCTAGCCATATGATCATTTTTCTCCATTTTTGCATTTCCTCTGAGGGCAAATATCTTGATGAAGATCTCTTAATAGTTTTATAGAATTTAAGAGATAGTAGCACTTAACTCTTGTCAACTTCCTTTTCAAGCATCCTTTGACTCAGTTTCTCAGGATCTGGGGGGCAGCTGACAGCTTCTGTCTGAGCTGACATAAATCTCACTTCCTCCAGCAGTCTGAAGCCACTGATCTTAAACCCATTTCCTTTTCATGACTTATGTCTAGTCACATTATCTCAAATGATGCTGTCCTAATTGTATTATGTTCCATTCTGGAATATATATTTATCAAATGAAAAATAACTCTATGAAAACTGGGCAAAAATCAAGAAACATGAAACCCTTTCATTATAATTTTACCACCAGCACATAGCACACAGTGGATTTTTTCTGCAATGGCTGTCAATTCTGTGACTCCCAAATAGCTTTCCACTGTGCAGCTCAACTTTCGATGGATGAGAGCAATAGAAACAAGTAAGAGATGCCTAGAGGAGTTGCACTTGGTTAGAAGTGGGAGTAGAAATGGCATTTTCTAATAAAATATTTGGGAAATGTGGAGTGTTTATATCAAAGAACGTTCAGGAAAAGTTCACAAGATGCCTTAATTAAAATCATTTGTTATTCTTTTAGGGTTCAGGTCCTCTCCTACATAGAGGAGAATAGAGCCAACCCTATAAAAATAGACTAATTACTTTGGTGTTGATTTTTAATTTTTATTATAGGTATACTAGACACATCACTGCCCAAACTTGAGGAGCATTTAGATGCTATTTGAGAATGACGCAGTACCTCCTCATGGGATTATGTTTTCACATCCTAGTGGCCATTTGTAAACTAGATTTAGGAAAACCATTCCTCAAAGGAGATGTTCTTTCAATACTTATCCAAGTCCCGGGGTAGAGAGGGACGGGAGGGTGGTTACCAGTTATTTAAATTCAATCATTGCTATCTTATAGAGACCCTTATTTTATTTACTTTTTATGACAAAATAGCTGATTCAAAGATAAACTTTTTTTTTGCCAATTGTTATTTTGTGTCAGGATACAAAACAAAACAAAATGTTTGTACGTGCAAATACACACATTATATGTATGTTGTTAGAACAAAGTCAGTCACATAAACTGAATTTTATAAAGCTGGCTTTATATATAGACAGAGCCATAATGGACTCTCAAAACACTGATGCAATTTTCTGTTAAGATTAGTAGGAACGAGCATGTTATACCTGGGAGGCTATATTAACAGACCTCATTTGTCACATCTTCGGAAGGCTGTAGTGGTCACCCAGAAGATGCAGTGTTATTACTGTGAGGACTTTTAACCAGAGATTAATACTGTGGTGACCACCTGGGTTATCATTACCAAGAGATACAGAACAACTAACTGGAAGAGTAGTTTTAATATGAGTCTCCTGATATCCAAGGATATTGCTCCTGGAAATCCCTGCTCTTATAAGTTCCCAAAGGGTCTTTTATTGTACTTATGGGAAATTTTATCCTTTTAGAAAAAAGTCCACAAATCTAACTGAATTGAGGCTTCTTCTTTTTACTGAAGTGTGTTTCTAATCTAGTCCTAGCTATATAAGAACCATCTTTATTTTCTGATGAAAAGCACTGAGGCTCAGTCGGGTGAGGAGATTGCTTAAGTTCAGATCCATGAGAGGAGAGGGATGGGGAGGTAATTGAAATTAGGTCTTTTATCTCTTAATTCATTGCTTTTTAAAAAGCATGTTTCTTTCCTTTCTCAATACTATTAATAGCCATTTTCTATGTAAACTTTCACTGGTACTTCTGTGTATTTTTAACTTTTCCTGAGAGACGTTTACAAATCAAATGAAAACCTCATCATTTCTCATGTCAAAATTCCCAAGGGACTACCCTGCTATTATCCAGTTATGTCTCCTTTCTAGAGAAGAAAGTGTTGGCAATACTTTAAAAAACAATGGTTATCTCTTCACAAATTGATCACAGAACAGTTTCCTTTTTTTGATTGTTCACTTTCTCAGGTCTCTTTAGAGACTACTGTTTCATCCTTTTGTTCTTTTCATAAGTTATTGCTACTGATTTAAACACTTGCAATATGAGAATTTATTTTGAGAGGGTGTATACAAGGCCATTCTACCTTGTGCATCCAGGAATCACCAATACCAAATCTGAAGTAATGAGTCATAACGCACTTCAACTTAACATTGCAATTTCACACATTTCTCTTTCCTTTGTTAAAGATCTCTTCAGAGATGATCAAGGTCATATCCAGAATGAAATTTCAATTGTGGAATTTCATGACTGTCAAACTGGTTATTCTCATGTAAATGTTGCCTCGATGATAAAACTACTTTTATTTTAAATTCAGATGAGTATAATAGATAAGGTATTTACTAAACATTCTGTCTAATACCCTATACAGGTTCTAAAATATTTTCTTTCTTAAGTTTCCATAAACCACTCTTTCTTAGTTTGCCCCCTACTGTACTACCATTCCTTCTCAGTTAGCTTTGCTGGCTTTTCATCTTGACCTAAATATTGTAATTCTACAGTGCTCTGTCCTGTATATGCTTTTCTTCTCTATTGGTTTCTTGACTTTAAATTTTATCTGTATTGAATGACTCGTGAATCTCTCTCTCGCTCTCCAACCATATACTACACATTTAGTTATCCAACTTCTAATTCAACATCTCCACTTTGATGTTGAGTAGGCATCTCAATCTTAACATTTCTAAAATGTTGACTTGAGTATATTCATAATGTTGAAGTGAAGGAGGTGATAGAGTGGTGGCATTTGAAGATAGAGAAGACAAAACTAATTCCAGACGTGAGCTCAGTAGACCTCAAACTTCAGGGTTTGAATATGAGAAGAATTTGATTAAAAGGTGACTGAAGGAGACTAAACTTTGGGTGATGAGTGCGCAATGCAATGTACAGATGATATATTATAATATTGTACACTTGAATCTTATTTACCAATGTACACTCCATTAATTTAAGTAAAAAAAATTCAGATTCTTAGGCTATACCTCCAGAGATTCTGCTATGGTAGTTCAGGGGTGGCATCTGGGAATCTGCATCTTAATATCCCAGGTGATTATGATACGGGAATCTAAGTACAACACCTTGAGAAACTTGTTCCTACCTAATGGCTGTGATGAAGTTCCTAATATTATGTTGTCAACTTGGTTCTCATCACTCAAGGACAAGGCAGGACTAAGTCCTTTCACATATATACCTGGATAAGGCTGGGGAATTTTAATTATGTTTCAATTGCACTTAAAATTAGATTTGTCTTCACACTTCCTGTAGAACCACTTTAACATAGGAGGCATTCGTTAGCTGGACTCACATATTCTACTTAAATAAAGGGGCTCTGAATAGATTTGCTGTGATTGACACTGTATAAAAAGAAAAATTGAAGATAATCATGTCATTTTCAGTTTTTCATTTTCCGATCTACTAAGCTGCTTCTTTCTTTCTTGTTTAATGCATATAATAAATCCAGAGTAGAGGAATTGATCATTTTTTGGCTTTTGCCCTCCATCAAGCCCTGTATGACTAGCATATATTTCTAGCATCTCCAGCAACTGTCTTACCAATATGCTTTTAACATTCATTTAGAGGTAGAAAGACAGGTCATTTTCTTAGTCAGCTCAAGTGCTCCCCTCCATGACAGTTTGGGAATTATCTTTGGGTACCAGTGACTTTAGCTTTTCAGATCATTCAAATTGAAATTACATTACATGTAAATTCTGAAGTAGTAATAGAAACTAATCATCATGTCTTCATCCTGAGCATGCTAAGTAGACTAACTTTTTAAAAAAGCAATCAAAATATCATAATTTTCAAAGATTGGACAGCAATGACCTTGAAATAACTGTAAATTTTGTTTCTCTGACTGAAATAAGAGTTTTTCAGATTTGGAAATGACATCATCACTAGGAACACATGTAATATTTTGAAATTCAAAAGACGATACTTCTATGTTATTATTCTTACAATGATTTTATTAATGGAGAATGATGCTAAAATGTTTTAGATGCATATTCAGTTTCTGACCACAAATGTTCATTTAGTACTTTACTAAAAGTAATTTACTGAATGATATTGTAGTATCCTAGAAGAGTTTCTACAATTCTGAAAGGTAAGCACTTTTCTCCCTCCTCTCCAAGAGAACTTAGTATGATCCTGTGAAGAGCTACAATGAAGAGATTTGCTTTGGGGGCTAAGAAGTAGAATGGACATACTATTTTTATCCTAGTTGACTTTTTAAATACTCATTTAAAGATAGTCACTTGTTTGGGGAAAGGTGTATTGTATGCTTGAATGAACTTGGGTTTCTCACCTGAGGTACTGGCCCCGTTAACAAAAAAGAGGAATCTATAATGGTCAGTAGTATGAGAATTATATCTGCCATGACAGTGCTATTGAAATGGATGTGTTCCTAAAGATTAAGATGCAAAAAAGACTTGAAGCCCCTTGCAAGTTATGGGAAGTAAAATAAAATAGTGAGGGATTGGAAAAATTTTCTTATAAAAGGAGGTTATTTTCTAAGAACAATATTTGTACAGATTTCTGTAACCATAGACATACTAGGGGAAAATCTGGGATACCTAAGGTTGCTAGTCACTGTGTTGTGATCTGCTTGTTCTGCTTAAAATCTTATATAGAAAATCTTAAGTTTGCTTTGGCATTTGAATTAGTGATATTTTTTGACTGACATATATACGTTATCTATTTCTTCCTGTGACCAATGGCAAATAGGAGTTATAAAATTCAATGGATATTTACCTATCAAAAGAAATAAAGGTGAATGTATTACTTTCTCTAAATGGCCATATTACTAAGAAAGAGAGATGGATATTGTTGCACAATTGGAATTTACTACTACGGTTAGTATACTCAGATTTCTGCCCTTAGTGAGCTTAAAATATTCTACAAGCATTTAAAAAATGTACATAATTAACTATAATATAACCAGTATGAAATAAATATGAAGTAGGAATGGTATAAAATGCTATTAATTAAAGAGAAGAAAGCTTGAATATGATATAAATCATTGTCATTTGAAGGACATCCAGAAATGAAAGACCAACAGGGTATGGAAACTGTGGGTTTAGATAAAGGAGAGAATTCCTGACTAAATGAGGTATGAAAATATCTGATAACTACGACGCTTTCAAACTACCCCCACTTTGGTCCACCTAAAGCCTCTGAGATGCCTCCATACCACCAAGTGTTTTCTATTTCTTTGGGATAATGAGACAGGGAAAAAAGATGAAAACCAACTGATATAAATTCTTCACAAGTCTTAAAGTCTCCAAAGATTAGGTAATTCTATCAAATATTTCTAGTCATCTTGCTGAATAAGGTCTTTGACTTTTGTTTCTGCTTCTTCTTCCTTTCAGGGTGCTTTTCAGGAAATAATGATCACATTTTGGCAATTCATCATAAAAAGAGTGGGAAGCCAGCATTCATTTATCACCATTCAAAAGACATTGAAAAGAGCCTGGATGTAGCTCCACAAAAGATATATAAGCATTCCTCTGCTGGAGCTCAAATAAGCAAACGCCATCAAATTGTTGATTCAGCATTTCCTAGACCTGCATATGACCCATCTCTCAATCTTTTGGCTGTAGCTGGTCAAGATCTTGAAGTGGAAAACCTTCCAATCCCAGCAGCAAATGTAATTGTGGTGGTAAGTATCACATTTAACTGATGCCGATGTTGATGCTGGTGCTTTCTTCTGTGCTTGATGTTGGGAAGAAAAAAAACTAATGGTAAATAGTTATCACTGGATCTCAATGATTTTTTTTTTACCACAGCACGTCTCATCCTCTGATGGTTTTTGTTGCTTGATTATTGTGTGTTGGCTTGATTATTGTGTGTAAGCCCATGAAATAAGAGACCTTGTCTGTATCTTCTGTGCACAGCACAGTGCATAATGAATAGTAGGTGTTTAATAAATATTTGAATTAAAAATTGCTTTAGGAAGGTCTTACAGTTATAGTGATCATATCCTGTACAGAGTCTCCTGCCTTCTGTAATAATTTCTTCTAAGCAGACAAACCTTCGTCTCAGTTTATGTCAATAAATAATACTTAGTAAAGACCTTCTGGTCACTTGACTCAAATTGCAAGTAATGAAGAGTCCACTGAAAGGGAAGAGGTGTTCTGGGCAGGGGTAGTATTCTGTCACCGAAGTAAATAAGATAACCTGAGAATAACTGATGGGTAATATTCCTAATATTGCTGGACAAACATCACCCTTTATTAATCAAGACAATGTGATGGTTCCATTGCTTGCATCCTTAGGGTATATAACTCAGGCCAGAGGTACTCAATTTGTGGAGGTATCATAGTTAAATACATGCTGACATTGACATCCTATTTAGACTATTGTCCCTCTCAAGTTTAAAATCACAATAAGAGGATCCACATTAAGACTACAGATCAGTAGCTAAATGGTTGTTTTTGCATTTCTGCCCCCAAGATATAATCAAAAATGTTGACTTTTAAGGTCACAATAATTCATGAATCCCTGTTTGCATTTTGACAACCTTTCTATGCACCAAATATAATGAAATTTAATAAGCTTTTTTCTCTTTTAAAAGTTTTTCATCTGCTACCTATAGGATGCTTTACTTAGTATTGAGAATCAAAGATCCATTTATTAATGCTTTCAACTACCATACATTGAATATGTATTAGGATCTATTCTTTATTTTGAGTAGAAATAGCAATAAATGAAATGGAGTCTCTGGTTTTGCTTGAGATGGCTGGGGGGAAATGTCAGTAATTCAATAAAAACCATAAACTGAGAACACAAGATGAGCTCTTGGTAAGAGAAAATATGTGGGTCATTTGGCTTCCTGAAATATTTGAACAAATTTTCTGCATGTACATGAGTAACAGATGTTCTGAAGGTGAAAACCATGTACTCTGTTCAGTGAAGATAAGCGCTGTTAATGACGTCACTGTATCTGGATATGCCCGTGTGAATGCTAGGGCCCATGGCAGATGTTTCCTCCAGTGACCATCATAAACCATGGTCATCAACTCTCAAAGTCACTATGAATTATAGTTCACAAGGTCTGTTCTATCATGTAAGGTCATGTACTATCTAGTTAACTGAATATTACGAAGGATAAAAGACATCAATGGGGAATTCTGGCATGTCATTTCACTTTTAGCTTATCGTTTGGAGATTCATGAAAAAGATGTGCTTTTTCTTTTGGATGATGATTACAGGGAGGTAATAGGTGATATGGCTGCATTAGCTTTCCCTAATCTCTCTTGATTTAATCTCTAAACATCGTATGGCTTTGATAGCTTGCAACAATGACTGCTTATGCTAATGTTTCCTGTAATCTACTTTCAGTACTTAACACACATAGTGATTTAGTAGGAAAACCTGGGAAGTGGGGTGATTTTTAAATAAATCAATAATGTTCAACTTACTCAAAAAACAGAAGGTCAACATTCAATCAAGTATCAGCTGGTTTGAAGGTTCATTCTATCCAGAAAAGAGACTCAGGAATGAAGAGTAGATGATGAAATTAAGATATTCTGATGGCCAAATGACTTTGATGGAGTAACAGATGTGTGTTTGTAGGGCCAGAGTGTACATGTATTATAAATACAGACCATTTTGTTGAGGAATATTGCAATGGTACCAAAGAATTATTTTGTATCTTAATTTATATCAAAATGAGCATTGTTAATAAGTATCATATCCCGAATTAGGGAAATTGTTGAGGTTTTTCCCCAGCTAGAGTAAAAAGCAACTTCCAAACTGCAAAATGTATATGTAACCTCTAAGGCTTCCTAGCTCAGAGGGAGAGATCACCTTTTTTTCTCCTCCTATATTTCTATTTCTCTCTTTCTCTCTCTCTCTGTCTCTGTCTCTGTCTCTGTCTCTCTGTCTCTTTCTCTCTGTCTCTGTCTCTGTCTCTCTCTCTGTCTCTCTGTCTCTGTCTCTCTCTCTGTCTCTGTCTCTTTCTGTCTCTGTCTCTCTCTCTCTGCGCCCCCCCTCCCCCCTCCACTGCCCCCCACCATTGCCCCTCTCCCCTTTTCCCTGACATTGTTAAGATGAGTTTTAGAATGAGAAATTTAACTGGGAAGTGAAAGATGCATGTGTCCCTCTTCCTTTCCCAATTCCTAATGGGCTCCACAAAGCATTTTGTAAGAGCATTCGTCCGCAAGTGAATTTTGTTCTTTGTCTTCTATCTTCTATAATCAGGCAAATCTGTAGTTTATTTATTCCAAGGAGAGGACAGCACAATTAAAATGTTTATCTCAAAGAGTGACAATTATATTCTTTTATCCCAAAGAATGCTAATTGTGTTCCAGAAGCTCAATTAAAAAACTGTTACTAGGATTTCTGTACAAATTCAACGTAGAGAGAATACGAATGTCTTCAAGGTCTGTGCTATGGTATAAGCCAAAACAACAACACAACAACAACAGCAACAATAACAACAATAGCCTTAGCCAAATGTCTGCTGGAAATTTTACAGCTATTATCACCAGATCTCTAGGATATTCATCAGGCCACAAGGCCACAACATCAGGACAGAGGGTACCAGTGAAAATGAGAGTTGAAGCAGCTTCAGGTCTTTCCAGTTCAGCAAGTTCAGCACAGGTTGCTAAATGAAGACTATTCTATTCTGGAAAAAAATCTTGAAAACTGGGGATTAGGAAGACTTTGGAATATAAAGGATGGGGAGATTATGGTTTATTCCACAGGATAGAATTGAGGAAAGCAAAATGAATTAAAGAAAAAGAAGGAAAGCGAAGGGAAGAGGAGAGGAGTGAAAGAAACAAAATGCAAGAGATGAAGGAGAAAAGGAAGAGAGGAGAGAGGGAGAGAGGGAGAAAGGAAAGTGGAGAGGAAAAGAAGAGAGATTATATATTATCGGTTCTTATGGGAGTAGGAAGACTTCTATGAGCACATAAGATGATGGGGTCCCTGTGAGATTCCTAGAATTCTAAAGCCTCTTGTCTTACTCGTCACTCACTCAGACCAGCACACAGACAGACATTCACCTGTTTTTTGACACAGAACATTCTTTACAAATATTTTTAGCAGGTCGTTGATTTAGAAGACTATTAAAGCCAAAAGCTTTGGATAACTCTGATTTTCACTTACATCTTGAACTCTGGTCATTATATCCTGAACCTCGGCTTGGTTCTGCTGTTAACGAGTTTTTGAGTTTCGCCTTACAGATGAAGAGATAATTCCTAGATGTAATGTGAAGGACTTTGAAAGACCAACCTTCTCATTGCCTGCCACAGTAAATAAATTTTTGTATTATTTTGCGTGTTATATGGTGTAGGTAAATAATTGTTGGAC
This sequence comes from Rousettus aegyptiacus, assembly GCF_014176215.1. Taxonomy (NCBI): domain Eukaryota; kingdom Metazoa; phylum Chordata; class Mammalia; order Chiroptera; family Pteropodidae; genus Rousettus; species Rousettus aegyptiacus. The sequence goes on from NW_023416295.1 coordinate 115,834,751, forward strand.
ACTTTTTCAATTGACAATTTGGTTTAATCATAATTTTGTATTTGTATAGTGAATGTCCCAAAGGGTAGGTTTGATCTATGTAGCTACCACTGGAATTCTGTTATGTTAAGAAAGGTTTATTAGTTTGGAATATTTTTTCACAAGTGACAAGAAATCTAATCCAAACTAGAGAAAATTTCATGGTTCAAGTAACAACACTTCTGTGGTTTGTCTAGCTTTAGGTATGATTCTTATCAAAGGCTCAAATAATCAATCAGGATCAATCTTTCAGCTCTTCTCTCTGGGGTGACTTTATTCTCAGACTGGTTCTGTTTCTTCATCTCGACATGATTTCCTGAAACTCCTGGATTGTCATCCTTGCACATCATATTCAATGGGAAAAAACGGACTCTTTCACGACTTTCAATAATATCCGGGGCATTCCTATGATTAGACCAATTTAAGTACTCACTTCATCCTTGAACAGTTTTTGGCTAGATGTTAATGTTGGAGCCAGAGGGTAAAAGGTGAAAGATCCATGATGGCCATTCTATAAGTAATAAAATTCTATTTTATTTTTAAGAAAGTCCAGAAAAAAAGAAATCTTGTAATCTACTTTAGAAATATGGTTGAATTTTTATTCTTTTCTTAACATACCCGAAATCAGGGGTCCTTAACCCCTGGGCTGCAGACCAGTACTGGTCCATGGCCTGTTAGGAACCAGGCCACACAGCAGAGGTGAGCAGCGGGCAGGTGAGCAAGCAAAAATTCATCTGTATTTGCAGCTGCTCCCCAGCACTAGCATCACCACTTCAGCTCCACCTCAGATCAGGCATTAGAGTCTCATGAGGGCACTGGTCCTTGGTGCCAAAAAGGTTGGGGACCGCTGCCCCAAATGCTTTGTGTTAAACTATAGGATCTTACATAATCACCTTTCCTTTTATCTCAAACATTTGCATTTTGCAAAGCTTTGTGCTTCGACTTTCTAGATATTGTACCCCCGAAAAAGAATCTTGAAGTAGAAACTCCATTCTTGAGCTTGGCATTCTTACAGTCCTAACTGTCACCGTCTGTTGCTTTTCTCCATTCTTGGCTACTAAAGCAGCAAAGAGGATGCTCGAACACATGCTGGAAATGTTAGGGGTCAAGCTCAGGCAATGTCTGTGTGAAGTTTCAACACTGGGCCACTTAGTACATCTGCTTATTTTGGATCATTTCAACTCAAAATTAAGATGACTGAAGGCTCAAGAGAACTGGTTTAATTGGTTATCATATTAATTGGACACTGATTATCCTCATGCAAGAGAATGTTTTAATAATAACTTTGTTTTTACTCCAAAAGTAATGTACTTTTATAATTTTAGAATATTTAGGACATGGTTTCCTAGCGTAGCGGTTTGCACGTCTGCTTTACACACAGAAGGTCCTGAGTTCGTACCACAGTGGAACCGTGGTCCATGGTCTACCCTGAATAAACCCGATGTTTCATCTCAGAAACTAAGCAGGGTTGGCCCTTGTTAGTACTTGGATGGGAGACCACCTAGGAAGACCAGGTGCTGTAGGCATTAATAATAATAATAATAATAATAATAATAATAATAATTTTAGAATATTTAGAAATAGAGAAGGAAAAAGAATAAAAGTAATCCTTAACTGTTAGAAACAATGTCATCTTGATATATGTATCTATACAGTCTTTTATATAGATGAGTATAGACTTTTTTTACAAAAATGTGGAATCTGTACACATAAGGCTCTGTCTTTTTTTTTTTTTTTTTACTTACTTTACATTATGGAGACCTTTTCATGTCATTAACTATCTTTATACAGCATTATTTTTACAGTTGCTAAAAATTCCATTGTATATTAGATTTTATAGTTTTATGTATTGACTTATATTCCCAACACCTTCAATGATTTAAGGCAGCTAATTCTAAGGAGAAATAAATATTGAATATATCAAATATATATTCTTTTCATTGCAACTGCCTAATTAATATTGAGAGAATTTAGGGAGCTTATCTTAAGGGAAAATACTTCATGAACTCTCTATATAATTGTAATATGAGATCTATTTTTTTTTTTCACTTGGCCAAATTATGTATGTTCGTAGACCTTAAATCTTAAGCAAAGGAAATATTTAAAGTAGCTGAAGAAGTTAGCAGGACAAAAAAAAAAGAGGTTATTCTATTAAGAGCATATAAAATGTTCAATATTAGGACTTTTCATTGAAGAAAATGGAAAGTATTGTGTCTTTTCATGTTGCAGCCTAAAATTTACACAATGATGTAATGCAAGAAGAAATGGGGTCTGCAGATTAACAAAAAGGGTATGTTTTCTTTGGAGTAAATATTTACTTGTCAAGTCTCTAAATATTGCCTTTTGATTTTCAAATTGTTAAAAACTCTTCTCTTATACCCTCAGTGAGTCTCTTTTTCTTTCTTTTCTTATTCCTTTTTTTGTTTTTCTTTAATGATACCTATAAATCATGCTTAGTTTTTTTTTTTTTTTTAAACTATACTATGCTCTGCTTTAAAATCTAACGCTAATGGATAATTATCGTGGATTTTCTGGACATCTGGGCCCGCCTGTGCACAATGGGATCGGCACCGGTTAGCAAATGCATAAGTTCTCTCAATACGATCCCTACGATTCAGATGGTAGAAACAGTTTGTTCCTTTCTCTTGTTTTGTGAAAACATACGAGCTAAAAATCTCTGGAAAGGTCTTTCCCTGGGCAAAGTTATGAAGCTTTACTCATTAGTAACTTACTTTTAGTAACTAAGAGCAGCACAGCTGCTGCTTCATGCTTTCCCTGGGTGACTAGATGGCCACCTGGGAATCAAAGTTTCATCTCCTGCCCTTTCATTCTTTCTCTTCCAAAATCACATGTCCACAGGCCAGGAATGTTCTAGGAAATCCCACTGCTAACAGCAAAAGGGAAAAGTCCTCCTGTGTTTTCCCTCTACTCTCCACATTATTCTCAATACTTGTGACATTTTTGGCCACCAAATGTGACAGGTTTTCCACACCAAGCAAGTCTGTGACACCAGCTGGGTGCTCTACAACTTAATTTAGCTCTAACACTTTCTACTTAAAAATGGCAGCAGACCCTTTTACTTCTAGATTACCAGTTTATCATAAAAGGATGTAACTCAGGAACAGGGGAATGGAAAAGACGCACAGGACGAGGTATGTGGGAAGGGGCCCAGAGCTTCCACACTCTCTCTAGGCATGAGGCTCTCCCAGCACTAGGTAATCACAGACCCAGAAGCTTTCCAAACCCTGTTTTGGGGAGGTTTTTATGGAAGCTTCATTACAGAGGTATGATTGATTAAGTCATTGGACACTGGTGATTGTTCAGCATCCAGCCCTTTCTCCTCCCCAGAGGTTAGGGAGTGGGACTAAAAGTTTTATTCCTCTAATCACTTGATTGGATCACTTGGCAACTTGCCTCCATCCTTAGGGGCTTTCAAACAGTCACCTTATTAACATAAATTCAGGCGTGATTGAAAGGGCTTGTTTTGAATAACAAAAGACACCCATTTCACCTTTAAGGCTCTGGAATTGTTTCAGGAACTGGAAACCAAAACTGAACACTATAACAAATGATGCCCTTATAGCTCTTATATAGGAAACTGAAGGGTTTTAGGAGCTATGTGCCAGAAACTGTGGAAACTTACCAAAATTTTTTTCTAATTATAAATCACAATATCACATCACCTTAGCTATTTATCATTGTCTTTTATACCGTAACCATTTTCTAATTTTTTTTTGAAGTATGAAAATATAATCCAGCCATTATTTATATCCCAAGTTGTTTCTTGCCTTTCCTATCTGCCCTATTGGACCATTTGAACCCAGAAAAATAAGTCAAGAAGCCATCATCAACTTTACATAGCTTTCAATTTAGTGTAGTCATTTAACTGAAATAATAAATTAGCACCGGATAACAGCTAAGAAAATAGAAAGTAAAGACCTACTTTGAAGGATAGGCTGAATGTTCACAAACAGTTTCTAAGAGTTAAAGTGTTTAACCAGGAACAAATACATGTTGGGTCTTTGTGCTTTAAGCCATTAAGTTGCTTTCTCTTTTTAAGAAATATTATGTTTTGTTGTTTTTGTTTGTTGTTTTTAAAGCAGGAACTATTGGGCAACAAATAGCAAAAAAAAAAAAATCTATATTGAACAGGACACTAGGAAAATATTTTGAATGTAGGATTTTAAAAATCGTTAATCATATTTTGTGGGCAAAAGAATTTTTAAAAATTTTCTTTATGTGTGACAAATGATGGTGTCATAAGTATTCTTAAGATAATTTTTAAAATTATAAGGTCGAATGAATAAAACCAAGGCTATGTCAAGCTGAATTGTGAAAAATAGCCAAGTTCTAGGAAATAATATATTTTTGGTGAGTAACTAGTGTAAGGCATGGAGACTGGAGAGGAATATGTAAGTAATACCTTCCAAGAACCAAGAATAAGTAGGGACAATTAGATTTTCAGATGTGCAAAAGTTCTGAATGGATACCTTGCTCCTTGAAATATTCATTTAATCAAAAATATTATTGAGTGCCTCTTAGGTCCTAGGCAATAAAACAGACTCTGGGCATACAAGGGTGGCAAGATAAACAAGATTATTGCAATTATGTAGTTCACATTCTAAAATGAGAAAGACAATAAGATAAGTAAACAACTGAGCATCATTTCAGACGGTGGTAAGTGCAGTGAAGAAAAGAAAGTTATGTGGCAGGAAGAAAGTAGTGGAGACCACACTATATTGAGTATTGAAGGATTTTATTGGATAATGAAGGATACTTAGGAATTGAATCGAGGTTTTGCTCCTAATAGGAAGCCATGTGGTAGAATAACTTTGGAGTCAGCAGAACTGTGTTGGAATCCCAAATTACATACTCACTAATTGTGTTTCCTGCAGTGACTTAACATCTCTGTATTTCAATTTTCCCATTTGTAAAAAAGCGATACTAATAATATCTATTCTATGAAATTGTTAAGGGAATTGAATGAGATAAAGCATTAAAAGCACTTAGCATCATGCCTGACACATAATAAGATCCTTATAAAAACTGGAGGCTATTATTAGCATTATATGGGACAATGGAAAATATAACTTTCTAATCTTACTACCAAGAATTCTTGTATTTCTCCTAAGCCACTGTTTGGCTTATAATTATGTCTTTTATATGCTGTGAATCACTTTTCCCTCTTACTCTTGACTTCTAAAAAGCTGAGAGCCAAATTTGTGGTCTATCTCCACAAATATAGAGAACTTTATTGAGTGCCTTATTTATTTTGTGAACTACCTTCATTCTTGGCTGGATGTTTTCTTGTCTTTACTCATTTTCTTTCTAATTCAATTTCCTCATTTCCTTACTTTTTTATTCAACTTTATTTTGTATTATATGTGTTTTTGTAAGCTGCCATAAATCCCATAAATTCTGTAACATGTTTTGTCTAAACAAATAGTCACTATAACAAAATGGCAAACAGTATGGACATGTTTAGTCTGAATGTTACTCAGCAGAAGATCACCTTACAAGGAGACTTTGTTTACCAATTGGGTTAGAAAAAATAAGAAAATATAATTAGTATGAAAGAATTACAATGGGTATAATGATATCTTTGGCTCACTGCTCAGTAGGCCTCAACCTTAACCTAACACCAATGTCAGGGAACAATCTTCATTCTCATTGCGAGCCATTTAAGACAGTGGGAACAGAATGGTTTCAGAAGGAGACATTCTGGGTTCACGTGCCTGTTCTGCCACTAACTACCTTTGAGATCTTGGGCAAGTCAATGAACATTCTTCATTTTAATGGTAATTATAATACCTAACATGGCTACTTCCTTTGATTCTTTCTAGAATCAGTGAATTTGCCACTACAGCATAACATTGTCATAATGTCAACTGTCACAGTTGAGGTGGTGATGGATGATGATAATGTCAATTTTGTTACTGATCTGTTTTGATCTTAGTATCATAATCCCAGTATTGTAATGGTCTTCATGCCTTGTACAAATCTAGGAGGTACCCTTTATACTGTGGTTTAAGTCAACAGCACTTCCCAGAGCTGTGCATCACACAGGCCACACAGCCGCATGTTGTGGTCCTAACTGAAACCCTATTTATATTCCATTGCTAATTACCTGGGTTCTTGACATTCTTCCTTTCCTGAGTGTCTGCTTTGTTCAGACAACTAGCACTTCAGTTCCTCTGATCCTGGAGACTTGCCTTTTTACAAGTTTTGTCTTTGAACTCAGATTTCACAGCCAGCACACACCTCTACCTGCTGGTAACTTTTCATGTTGCCATGGGCCATCTTCTTGTGAACCACCCACCTGCTACTCTTCCCTGCTGAAAGCCTAACTATCTTTTCCATCAGCCAGAATGTGCTTACTTCTGCTCAATGTTCACCTCTGGTTTCCTGCTCCCAGATGCAACTCCTTTTCTCCTAAAGTTTTCTCAAGTGACATAATGTATTGATTGCCCTTAATCAACACTAGCTATTAGCTGTATTATCAGTAGCTACTGTTACAAAGACTTTTCTTTTTTAAAGGTATTATTAATCCAAATGCCAAATAATTTATTGATAATATAATACTGTATTAATAACCTAATAAGTTATATCAAATAATAAGGATTCCATACACATAAACACATACTCCACGTAATTGAAGCTTACCTTTTTAATTATGGAGAGATATAAATCTTTATTACACATTTCTATATTCTAAATACATATTTTTTATTGTTGTTTTAAAAATTAAGTCATACTTATTTCACAACATGCTTTATAAAATAATGATAGGTCATAGATACAGCTCAGAGTCTTGATATATGAATTTAGACTTCTTATAAATAGTGGCATAATTTTCAAGTTTGTGTATTCCATACTTTCTTAAGCTAGTCCTCAGATACAATGTATATCCATGATTTTTTGCAGTTTTTTCTTTGTGTATATGTTTTATATTGGCCACAACTAAATTGCTGCAATAAACATCTTTTATATACAGCTTTTGAGAAAGAGGAGCATATATATATGCATATATATAACACATGTGTAAATATATAATTTATTCACTTAAATATTTTATTTTTATGAATAAGAGATTTTCAAAAGAGAGAGTGTTTGCCTTAAGAATATTTTCGCTATTTTATTGCAAACTTATTATTTTCTGGACAGTTGTAACAATTTACCCTTTCACTGATAACGTAAAAAGGTACCTGATTGACTGAAAGTCTCTCCAGCAGCTGGTGGTTATTTTTTTTAATTTTTGCTGACCAGGGGAATAAAAACTGTATCTCATAATTGCTTACATTTGCATTTCTATGACGGTGAAGAAGACAGCATCTTTAATGTGTATTTGATTTTTTGGATTCCCTCCCAAGCAAATTGCTTATTCTTATCTTGTGTATTATGTTGATTATCTTTTTCTTAACAATGTATAGAAGTTCTTTGTTTGTTGAGAAATGTCTGCCATACAGGTTATATATATATACTTTCCCCCCAGGCTGTCATTTCTCTTTTTTTATGGCGTTTTTTGCCATACAAAAATGTAATTGCTTTGTGTTCAAATGTTTATTTTTTCCTCCTTTAAAAAAACATGATTTTTTCATGATTGTCTTTTTTTTTTTTTCTACTTTACAATATATCATCACCATTCTTATGAGGGAGGCAGATTTAACTAATTTATCTTTCTCTAGTTTCTTTATATGTGAATAAACTTATGCATAAGTGAGAAATCATTCATTTCTCTTATAAGGGAGGCAGATTTAACTAATTTATCTTTCTCTAGTTTCTTTATATGTGGACAAACTTATGCATAAGTGAGAAATCATTCATTTCTCTTATGAGGGAGGCAGATTTAACTAATTTATCTTTCTCTAGCTTCTTTATATGTGGATAAACTTATGCATAAGTGAGAAATCATTCATTTCATTTTTATTACAATCATTTTTGTTCAATGTTTTTTGTTGCTTCCTTCCCCTCTTTATTCAGTTCATCTCCTTCTGTTGATCCCTCATATTTTTTCTGGTCATTCAGCCTAAAGAACCTAATGTCTAACCTTCCATTTACTTTCTCTATGCTCATATAATTGTACACAAACAGATACATCCCACATACATGCATAATCACACACAAGTGTGTACATATACCTATATTGGGATTTTTATTATTTTGTGTTTCATAAAAATGGTAAAATATTATATAGACACTTCTTTGCTTTTTTTCATTCTTTCTTCATGATATGTCATGGAAAACTTTTCTAATCAATAGTTATGACTAATTATTTTTTAACAGTGCATGATACTTCATGGTATGATTATGTCATAATCTATTCAACCATTCCTCTACTAATGGTGATTCACATTGTTTCCACCCTTATGTTTGGCCCTATGAATAATATTATAAAAACATCTTTATACTGCTATAGTGCTTTTTCTTTCTATGGACTAGGTTCCCAAAAGTGAGTTTGCTGGGTTGAAGTAATAAATAGCTGAATTTGTTTCCCAAAAGATAATAGTAATTTTCATTTCTACCAGTAAGTACTAAAGTAGCCACCCTTCATTCCTATCAGCAACAGTGTTAATTACTCTTTATTTTTGTGACAGTGACTGGTAAGTGTAAATATATATCTCATTACTACTTCTAGGTTTTTAAAGAAGCTACCAAGAATAGCTTGCCATTTCTAGATGACTTCAGGTCCATTGTCTTTCTTTATGTGCAGTGTTAGCTTTGTGTGTTTCCTGACCCCTTGAAGATCTCAGTGTCACTACCTATGCCTGATTCCAGTGGCCTCCTGAGCTATACCTTCGCTTTATCCACTGCTTTCTCTCTGATATGTTTGAAAAGTTCGGCCTTTAAAACCGGAGGATCGTATTTGCTAAAACATTTAAACATGAGTCGATAGGACTCCCAATGAAGGCCCAGAGAATATCATTTATGATTTTAGCTTGACATTTTAGTAATCACTAAGTTCTTAAGGAAAATTTGCCTTCTGAAAATGTGTCTCTAGGTAATAATGGGCAGTTAAAAGAATTGGGTTCTGTATTTTAAAACCATTGGACACCATTGTCAGTATACTTGGGGTTCATAGCCTCAGAATTCACTTATCACGTGACAAGAAAAGTTTCTAACCTCAGATCACTAACTTAGAAAATGATGACCACTTCTGTGATGACATACTGACAAATTCCATAATGCCGAACTCTATGCTTGTCACTCACTCTGTATCCTGCCATCATGTCACTAAAATGTACAAAGACTTTGGTCTTTCTCTTGTTTTAAATGGTGGTGTCCAGGAACATTTATTTTCTCTCCTACCTCACAATAACCATGTCCTTGGTATATTCTTATGGTAAAATTGTAACCTGGACAAATGACCCCAGTAAAAGTGGAGATAGTGCACAGGAAGGGGAACATGTGGAGTGTGGTTCTGTACAACCAGCATTCTCCCAAGAAATCTGGTCCTAGTCAAAGTATTCTAAATATTTTGGTTTCAAAAGTTCATTCATAGTGCGAAAGTCCCTTAGCTTTCTTAAAGATTTTTCATTGATCATTTGAATTCCTTTGCTTTGATTTTAGACTCCACAAAGCTAAGTTCTATATAAGACTGAGTGTCCCATTTATCTTCACGTCAGTGTGAAAATACTCCAATGAAATGGGTTTTAAGAATTCATTATAAGTAAAATCACTAGATACCGAGATTTCCTAGGCGTTTTGATTACCATGAGTTTTCTCTTAGGGTTCCATCATGTTTGGGCACTGAGGAGGTAGTGTGTCTCAAAGCTTAGCTCCAAATCCTGGAAAGTTGGTAACCTGATAGTTTACCACACAGTGAAGCCTGGCTTGTTCCGACTACTTGATCTCCAAATTATATAAGTACTAGTAGAGGACATACCACTGTCTGACTTATTTATTTTGCAGATAGACCCAGAAATATGAGGTGGCTTTTTTGAGACTAAAAGCTTATCAGGGACCAAAGAATCTTAAATCAGATCATCTGAATCTAAATTTTTCTTATGAAAATTTAGGATATTAACATCTTTCCTATTTCTTTCACAGAGATTTTAGTGAGGACCAAGTGAATCAATGTATATGAAAACACTTTGAAATATTTATGTTATGCACAAATGTTGGGCAAAATAAAGTAGGTTTAAAGTTTGGTGTTGTATTTCTTTTAGTGAGAACATCAGAAATTTCTGGATAGATTGTAATAGCCACCATTTATTGAGTCACTATCAATGACTAGGCCCTTCTACCAAACTCATCTCATTTAGAGATCTTCATAGTCACACCTCTACTCTTCCTTAAAAAGAATGGAATGCTTGACTCTGCTGTAATTTTTCTGAAAGACATTTAAGATGGGTAATACATCATGGTCCAGGCCATAAAGCCAAGTTTTGAACTCAGGCAGACATTTCAAGTATCTCTGTACTGACCACCTCCATGCTCTTGGAACCTATTTTATTTACCATTATATGATCTTGTATAGAAATATGAGTAACTGATTTCTAAGCATGAAATAAAAGGTATATAGTTCTATTTACGTTTTTATTTTGAATGACCTTTAAAACATAAAATTTAATTTAAATTTAAAAAATTAAATTTTACTTGTCATTTCTGTTTACAGTCATGTTGGAAAACTTATATAAGTGCTGTTGGAGAGGGGAATATTCTCCCCACCTTGAGTTTTTATGGTTTGACTAATCATAAAATTGACCCTAGTCCAGATTAACAGGAGAGAAACCAATTTAATATGTGTACACTGGACATCATCAATGACGCTCAGAGAAATGATCAAAGAAGACAGCTGTTCATAATTTTTAGATAAAAAATAAAATTTTGAAGAATTGACAGGACAAAGAAACTTAGGTTTGTGTGTTCCTTAGTGAAGAATCTAAACAAAATGAAGGCTTGGGGTAGCAAATTAGTAAAAAGTAACAGATTTGTTTATATGGGCTTTTTGGCCCTACGTTTCTTAACTCTAGCAAAAAGGATGTCTCTCTTGGCCCCCGTGGAACAAAGAGGGTACCTTTTATTGGAGAGATTTGTTTCTTGCATTCAAGGGGACAAAGGAGGGTCAATGTGCCCTTTTTCTACCAGCTGCTTTTCAAGTAACTTTAATAAGAAATAATATACCAATGCCTTGGGCCCAAAAAATGCAGCTAAAAAATAAGATTACTAAATTTATCTTCATTGTTTTCTATTCAGAAAGATGAAATCTATCTTTTAAAAAATCGGTTTAGAAGAGGCACTCCGAAAGCCAGTGTTGTTACCTCTCTAATCAATTCCAGCCTTCTCCATTTACTATTGTTATGCTCCTTTTGAGGCCAAGGTGTGATCTGAGGTGCTAAGAGAGTTCGTGCTCAAAACAATATACTCTAGCAGCTTGTCACAGTCTAACTTTCTACCAGTAGAGAATAATTTACTGTAAAAATAACACTGAATTTCCATAATATCTAGGATGAATATAGTCTTGCTACTGAACAATACTCCGGTACTGGGAGATTCCCCATATAATTTTTCCAGATATTGCCAATGAACGATTTATTTGTACAGCATACCTTATTGGTACTGGCATGATAATGTGTATTTCTACACACGAGGGGCTATAGATCTCTAGCTTTGTCCTCAGGGAATGAATGAGTTTTCAGATACATAATTTTTCCTGCAGAGAAATAATGATCTAGGCTTAAAAGAGCCTAAAGGCAGAGCAAAGTCAGTCCAGGGGCTGGGTGAGATCTAAGCAGTCAAATTACACAGTATATAGTGTGGATTCCTGAGAGGTTGGAGTAGAGGAAAGGGTAATCTGATGTAGGGACTGCTCTGAAAGAAAAACAGCTTCTACATTCTACTTTCCTCTTAGGCTCATTTTGTTGCTGTTGAATTTTTGACAAAGTGTCCATTAGCCAGAGGGGTCACATGCTCATAGCTTATGAACTGAAGTCAGCCCACAGATGAGTTTATTGGCCTGAGGGATTTGAAAGGTATTATAAGGTTGTATCTTCAAGCAGAGCCTACAACCCAGCTTTGTGGGGCCTACCGTTGGCATATCCCTCTCCTTTACTCCTGCCTCCTGAAATTCTTTGGGTTTGTGACGTTGATTTTGTATTTTAGAGTTCACTGAACCTCTGTATTTGAAGTGTCAGTTGTATTGTTAATCTATTCCAAAATTTGTGTTTGTGTCCGTCACCTGTTTCTTCAGGGTCAAATCTGTTAATTCATGCCACTTTACTTATTCTCTGCTCAATTAATGCAATAATACTGTGAAAATCTTGGCAGAAATGTCACTGTGCATCTTTGGGAAGCCTGAAGGCTGCTGAATGCCATAAGCACATAGTCCCCTGCTATGATAATTAACCCCTTTAACAAGCACTAGTGTGTGTATTGGACATGATGGTTGTCAGGATGACTTAAGGACAGTGGGGTTTTCTAGAAGCTTCTCCTTCTCCTGACATTTTGGTGACAGGCGGTTGTGTTATAAATGTAACATTTTCACAATGTCCCAAGCATCTGTTCCCCCACTGTCTAAGGGAATAGGGGATGAAGATCAAACATAAGGATTTTCATGGTTCCACTGAGCTGCTAACTTACTGAGGATATGTAGGAAACTTGATCTTGTGATAATGGTGACTCTAGAGAATAAAGGGTAACAATAAAGGAATAACAAAACATTTGGTTATTTGGCTCCCACTCTACATAAAGCACTGTGATAAAGGTTTTTCATCCTTAGCCTCATAACTGTATATGGTGTTCTTATTCCCATGTTACAGACAAAGACATCAAAGTTCAGGAAGATTGTCACACAGAATGTTATCTCACTTGATTTTTAAAATGGTATTTTTTTTCCGCTATGTGGCTCTGCATCCCCTCTTGTCTATGGGCTTTAAAATGGTCTGGTCAGTACTGGAGATGATTGGCAGCTGTCTTCCTAGCAGGAACAAAATGATTCATCATTCAGGAAAAGCCAACAGCCTTTTAATAGATTATAGATTCCCTTAGGGCCAACGAGCTCTGACTCTTTGAGAAGTCCTATGCTGCTGTATAGTTTCCTATGGCTGCTGCAACAAATTGCTGTAAATATGGTAGCTTAGAACAACACAAATTTTTTATCACATAATTCTGGATATCAGAAGTTCAAAATCAGTCTCACTGGGCTAAAGTCAAGATGTCCACAGGGCTAGTTCCTTCTGGAAGCTGTAGGGGAGAAATTGGTTCCTTGCCTTTTCCAGTTTCTAGAAGTCACCTGCATTCCCTGGCTCATGGCCACTTCTAGCAACGGCATCCTTTGCACGTATCCATCTATCATCACATTTCCTTCTCTTTCTGATGTGACCCTCCTGCTTCCCTCTTATGAGGATTCTTGTGATTACTTTAGACCCGCCTGGGAAATCCCAGGAAATTTTCCCATCTCAAGATACTCAAACTAATCATATCTGAAAAGTATCTTTTGCCATGTAAAGTAACATAGGATTAAGATGTCGAAATCTTTGGGGACCTATTATTCAGCCTCCCACAATCATTTACCCTGGTGATCGCTTCATTGGTAATGATACCCACGTGAAGCAGTTCAGTCCTGCCCCAGCATCTTCTGGAACACAGCGTCCAGAGTTCCCCTCATGTGTACCTCCTCAAGGCAACAGTTTGAGTGGCAAGGTTGATTTGTGCTCCTCACTATCCAACAGGGCTTGCAATTTGGTAGACCTCAAACCGAAGGCAGTCTCCAGATATATTTTGAATAGACCTCAGTGTTTTTCTTTATTAAGTCAAAAATTTTATACACAAATTTGTATTTTAAGTATTTCTTTAAAAATTGGGAGATCTGTCATGACAATGCCATATTTTCAAATGGCAGCAGAATGGCTTCTGCCTTTAGATAAAGGACGTCCTCTCTCACTCACCTTAGTCTCTGCCACTGTCTGACAATGAATTATCCTTGGCCTGTTTCATTTATTTATTTTAATTGGTTGGACCCTATAGTTTACAATCATGATTCTAAAACCACAGCATTAACATGCATATTAGAAAACATTTGCTTATATAATTTGGGCAGGGATAGTAACTTTCTCTATATGTGCTAGAAAATGTTACGTTAATCCCTAGGCATCTAGGCAAAGCAGAGAACGAGCCTTGTTCCACCATCACCCTAAAGTATGCAGATTGATTGGATCTTCCTTTGGGTTTTGCCTTTTGCAACCTGACTACCAGCCGTACTCCACCAATACCTGGGCCTAGCATTTCTAATGATCATTTTAGTATTCTTTCCATTTCACCAGAGGAACAATTTTCTACTCATCATCTAGAAAGTGGCCATTCTTTCTCTCTTCCTACAACTGTCTTATAAGTACTATATCAGCTCTTAAAATTTAGAATTTCCTTTATTCCAAATTAAAACTTTTATTATCATCACGTTCACAGTCTCAGAAAGTGGCTGGCATATAGCGGATGATTAATAAATATTATTGAATGAATGAATGAATGAATGATGATAATGACAATGATATTGATAATAGTAGCTAATGTTTATGAGAATTTAGACATGAATGAATGCCACATCTTTGAATGAAGCAGCAATTGTAATCCCTGATAGAGACAAATTCACTGTGAATGCCTACCCTCTCACAAGCCCTGAAAAAGCAATGTTACTGATCAAATCACCCTTTGTTCTTGGCCATAGCTGATGGGACTACAGGAAGATTTCTAAGCCAAGAACCCTATCCTTAACTGAGCAGGGGCCTATGACATGACCTATTGCAAAGAGCGCTCCTAAGAAACAAGCCTACCCCCTTAGGATTTTTTCCTGTTAAGACCTCAAACCAAGAGAACAGTCTGTCTAAAGTTGGCAATGGATGCTTAAGCAAATGAGTCTCATGAGGAACCCAGTCTGAACCCATGCACAATGATTATGCAGAAATAATGCGACCACTACGAGATGGAAGAGAATCTCGGTTACTAATTTTTTAGCTCCCAGATAAAATTTACATGAGACTCGGTTATATTTGAATGACTGTGAAATTCTCCTTTGATTCTTTACAACTTTTCTCCTCTGCCTTTAGCTCAGAGAGCTATCTGTTTCTCATCATTAAAAAACTTGCCTGGAACATAACCTTAACCCAGGATCCTAGCCTAATGAAGGTGGGATTGTGGAGCAGCAGTGTTGCCAAAGTGAGGATCAAAGGAAACCAAGAGTTCTGAGGCTGCAGGCACTGCAACCCCCCAGCAAGTCTTTCTGAATAGAATTGGCACTCAACAGTTTTAAGAGTTGAATGTTTTCCAACATGTGAATGTTCCTGGGTCCTTCCATTCTGAATTGGAAAAAAAGCCATGAAAATACCTGGGAAATATAGAGAAGGAAGAAATGACAGCTATTCATTCTTTAGAATTATTGGACTGAAAAGGATGTCAATTAAACAAAAAGAAACTGTTAAAATTTAAGTGGACGTTTTAAAAATCAGCTTGCTAAATTTGAAAAGGTTGCATTCTTAGTTTTAGAATATGCTTCCTGGAATAGCTACCTTTAAAGTGGACATAATCTTTATAAAATAGCCGTGGCATTAATTTTTCACGAATTAAAAAGTGTGCTAGAGGATTAAAGCAGAATAATAAATGTAACATTACATAAAAGTAAGATGCTCATAAATCATTTACGACTTCCTTGCTCATCAGGACTTAGCTTTTCGAATCTTAATTGGAAACCGATTTGGCTATATTGTTGAAAAAAGTAAATTGGTTATTCTGATAGCAGACAGCTTTCATTTGGGAGTTAATTAATTTTAGGAGGCTGAGAGCCTGGTCTATTAAACATACACAGTCATGTTTAGTTATGAGAGTTTATTTAATTACAGTTGTTTTCTAGTCAGTGCACATTGTTTATATCGTATTTTCATTTTGATCAATGCTAGTTAGATGCAATGTAAGTTATTGTGAGCTATAGTTGTGTATAAAAGCAAAAAGTAGGAATAGGGCAGTTGGTTTATAGGAAGGCATATTGTACAGCAACCTTGACACCAGATCAAGTGTTACACCGTCTTGTTTCCATCTTCCTTTCATGTTTACTTACTCATCAATTGTTATGGTAAACATGGACATTTTTTGGTCTCAAGTGAGATGGTATTACAAAAGATAAATTAATTGATCTTTCCTTTTTTTTTCTTTTTGATAAATTAAGCAATGGATGGAATGGCTGATATAAATAATTTACACAATTTCCTTAATTTTTACCATTTGAATTTTCTAACCATCTTAGTTTCCTCCTTTAATACAAATCATTAAGTCTAATAATTATTGAACACTTAACAACACTAATGATAATACCTGCAAGTCTGTAAAAGAGGCACCACTGTCCTCATTTTACAGATGAGAAAACCTAGGCTCATGTGTATCACCAACAGGCAACCTATCCAGGCATTTGAAGATAATCTTCACTAAAGGTGGGATCCATACTTGTGGAGACAGAGCTTTAAGTGGCCTTGGAGAATTTTCCCAACCTCTTGTAATTTTTTGTAATTCACCACCAATCATAAACTTTGTCATGACTGTGGATTGGTGTGGGAAAGAAAGGACTGGTCATGAGCAATTCTGATGTATTTTTCTTGGCTCTCAATCTCTGGGCAATATCATTCTGTTTAAAATTCTTAAGAGAGCACAACAGTCTGAGGTTCACTCCATTCTGAACTTAAATTTACAGTCTGATTTTGAATTCCAAGTTTTATTTCTTAAGAACTAAACTAGGAAGACAGTAGCCAATTAAGGCTACCTGTTCACATCCTCAGTGCTGTTTCAGAAGAATCCTTGCATAAATAAAGAAAGAGACTGATGGTCCTTTAACAGGTGAATGTAATTTGAGAAGGAGAGAATGGACACATCTGCTTATGCAACCCCAAGGCTAAACAAAGGTCTCTGAGTGACCTGAATGAGTTCAATGTCACCTAGAATATAGCCCTGGCTGTGATCAGTCCCAATCATTTCATCAGGTTTTGGGAACTTTGCATGGATGCCATTAGAATGTAGTCTCTATAAGGACATTTGGAACAGAAAGGGCCAGCCTTCATATGGTTTTATAGTAAACATGGACATAGAGTTCACAATCTGATGAATAACCTCTGTAAAATCTCATCCTATTTTCCATTTGCCAGGCAGTTTCTCAAGGTCAACTTTATAGCCACTATACCGAAACATTTGGGAATTTGAAAACATATCGATTCTAGGAATGGGAAAGACAGCGTGTGAAACTAATTTTACAGAAACCCACTGCAATGAAATGGTTTTAACCATAACGGGAACAAATGTCCTCAGAGATTGTGCTGTGAGATCTCTCATTGTCTTTCTCCCTAGCTGGCATTTTCTCCTCACGTAGGGATCTCACCTTTTGTTCCCTGCTAGGCCAAGCAAGAAGAGCTTCTTCTATGGAGCCTCCTGATCACTGTTATTTGCATTAGCCTTGCCCTACTCTAAATTCTATAATAAATGAAGTAGTCCTTCATTTATCCAATAGGTTAGTAGAGAAAAAATATCAAGTGGAATTTTAGATGTGTTGAGTTTAAAATGTCTATAAGACCTATATAACATTTCAATCAACAACAGACCGCACGACGGTGGTTTCATAAGATTATAATGGAGCCGAAAAATTCCTATTGCCTAGTGACATTGTAGCTATGCGATAACTTTGTAGTGCAATTCATTACTCACATGTTTGTGGTGATGCTGGTGTAAACACACCTACTGCACTGCCAGTCATATAAAAATATAGTACATACAATTATATCCAGTAAACAACACTTGATACTAAAAGACTGCGTTACTGGTTTATGTATTAACTATACCTTTTATTGTTATTTTAGAGTGTAATCTACTTATAAAAAAAAGTTTGTTGTAAACAATATGCCATGTTACACTGGTAGCAGCCTCATACATCTCAGGTTTGCTGCATTTCAACTGCATTATTTTCTCTTGTACATGATTTAATCTCATGTTGTTTCGTACAGTAATATGCTAAACAGGCTTGTAGCCTAGGAGCAGTAGGCTATACCATACAGCCTAGGTGAGTGGTAGGCTATACCATCTAGGTTTGTGTAAACGCACTCTATGATGTTTGCACAATGAAGAAATTGCCTAACATGCACTTCTCAGAATGTATCCTCGTTGTTAAGCAGCGTATCCCTGTGTCTGGAAGAACAGGCAGTTAACAGTATTCAGTTCGATATGCACGGCTAAAGCTCAGGGGAAAGATCTGTCAAAAATATTAATTTAGAGAGTTATTAATAAACAGTGATAATTGGAGATTAGGAATAGATTACATCATCTGGAAAGAGTGAGACGACCAAAGAATCTTTAGGCCACAGGAATTTGATCTGATTGTTTACAAGTGTATTATTCCAGCACTAAAACAGCACAGAATGACAGATAAAGATAAGCCACAAATAATAATGAGGATATGGCATAGAGGTGAGACGGAAACCAGGAGAGGGTGTTATCATGAAAGGCAAGGTAAGGGGCAGTTAAGTGGCAAAAGGTTTAATGCATACCTATGTATCCACTGGAGTTCATTACTTGAAAATCGTTGGTGACTTTAAAGAGAATTGAAAAATGGTATGTAAGGCAGTAAAAAAGGTTAAAAAATTGCCAGTTATAAAAAGAGTCATGAGGAATACAGTCTATGATATTGTAATAATTATATATGATGTTGGATGAGTACTAGACTTATAGGGTTATTGTCAACTGTAATTGAAAATTTTTAAAAAGTACACATATAAAAAGAACATGTTTGGTCCTCTTAAACATAAAACTGATACTACCAGCATTTTAGGGAGTCTACGTTCCTATAGTTACCAATCTATTCTCTCAAAACTAGACTGTTAAAATGGGCATTTACAGTCATACCTTAATTTGCTTACATCTCACATTTCTTACATTTTTTAAAAAATGAAAAAAATTTTCAATTAAAGTTGACATAGTGTTTTGTTAGTTTCAGATATACAACATAGTGATTAGACATTTATATAATTTACTAAGTGATCACCCCAATGCATCTAGTACCCATCTGACACCATGTATAGTTATTATAATATTATTGACTGTATTCCCTATGCTGTACATTACAAACCCATGACTGTTTTATGACTGTAAATTTGTACATCTTAATTCCTTCTCCTTTGTTACCTAACCCCCCCTACCCCTATCCCATCCAGCAATCAAAATGTTCTCTTTATCTATGAGTTTCTTTCTGTTTCGCCCAACATGTCCTAATACATACCGGAAAGCAACCCAACAAAAGAAAGAGATTCAGATTGAATTGAGAGAGGGGCTAGAGCAGTCTTTTTGAGAACAGAGCTCTCAGGCAGAGGATTTCTTCCTCCATAGAAGGAAGGACATTATTTCAATTAGAGACACTAAAGAAAACTAAGGGGAGCCAGAAATGGATGAGAAGACACCAGCATGTATGATAGTGGGATTCTACGGGAGTTCTCTCTGATTTATTACCAGCGGTGGGAAGAGGAATAGAAAATAGCTTCTGAAAACAATAAAGATGGTCAAAAATAGTCACTGTGGGAATTGGAACAAGAATTGACTATGCAATTAGACAAAAAACATAGCAGTTTGTAGGACTATTTCTGTGAGATGAGAGAGGGAAATAAGGAAAGATGGGCTAAGAAGAGCCTCAGGGTGCAGTGCAGTCTGGGAAAGCCTCAACTAGGCTGATGCGGAACCAAAGAGCAAAGATTGCCTATAAACTGAATTCCCTGTGGGGCAGGGATAGCCTGGCTCTAGTATCCCTGCTGTGCTCTGTGGTGGGCTGGAGTGGTGAGGAGAGTGTGACCTCATCATGAAACTGTGGTGGATCCTGATGGTGCCGCAGCTGGAGACAGGTGCTTTCTTGAATAGAGATCTGAGCAGCACACTCCCATGCCACCACACCCCTGGATAAATGCCCCTCACTTCTCCTTCTGACTGGCTTCTCTTCTGTGCACTCAGACTGACTTTTATCTTGCAGTCCATTGCTAAGAAACAATATAACTGAGTTATATTCTTGCTTTCTAAGTGATGCATAGATTCTTCTTCTATCTCCCAGGGATAAATCTTATCAACTTAAATAGGCTTTTATGTGTACCATACTCCTATCACGCATTCATAGACAGTTTCACAAGCGGCAAGTCATATGCATTGTAATATGGATTTCAAAAGTTTAACCAATCTATTTTGGAGCATTTTATTGTTCTCCAATCACTGCCAACATCCACCTCCCAAACATGTTAACATTAGTATATTTTATACTTCCTGGTTTATATGCAAGCTGAAATAATTATGAAGTACTGTATATTCTATTTTATAGTCTTAAATCAAGCATCTTGAAAGAATAGGCTACCCTTATTCTCTCTGCTTTCTCAATTTCTCCCACCTCGATATACAGATCCAGCTTCAACACTCCAATGAAACAGTCTCATAAATGTCCCAATGACCTAATTGACCAATTCAGTAAGTGTTAACTTGTGTTTGACTAGAGATTTTGGTACCATTGACTATTTCCTTTTTTATGACACTCTCTTCTCCTGATTTTTCCACTACTTCTCTGTCCGCTCTTTCTTAGCCTTTCAATTACACTTTAAACGCCTGCTCCTCTGGATCTATCCCAAGCCCTTTCTTTTACTCTATGTATGCTCTCTAGTCAATATCATTCTCACTCAAAATGTTAAATGCCATTTTCCAATGACTCTCCAAATCTATGTCTCCAGGACAGACTCTTCTCCAGAGCACCAGAACCAACCACCATCAACCATCATTAAAAATTTTTTGTTCATTCAACCTTTTTATAGATATATTCCTTCAGATGTTACACAAGTAACTCAAATTTAATCATTTAAAAATCAAATCACACATATTTTCTTCATCTTACTGGCTGTTATTCCTGGTAGCGGGAATATATCCACCCAGGTGCCCAAAACATAATTACACAGTACCGCTAGGTTCTCTCTTTCTCGTGCTCTCACTCCCACTCTCAAGCTAGCGTTCTCTCCCCACCTCATGTACTGAGTTATATCAAACACCAGCTCTAAATAATTTTAATCTATGTACTCTGCCATCCCAACTGCAATTGTGATGATTAGGGATTTATAATTTCAGAGCGGAAGCCTCCAAACTGGCATTCTTGACTCCAGGGGTGATATTTGTAATCTCCAAAGTGATTTCTCACAGACAAATTTGTTTATATTACTCAAAAGTTTTCAATGGTTCACCATCAAATACTGCTTACCATACCACACATAGCCCTTCACCATCTTGCACCTAAAATCGTGTCCAATTCCATCCTTTCAAGTCTCACTTATGCTCTCTGTACTCTACTTGAACTGAACCACTTATGTGGGAGAATTCATCACGTCATTCTGACTTGCCCTTATGTGTATACAGCTGTGTCTACCAATATGGACAATGCCTCTTCATTTCTCATGTCCTAGGCATTATTTCTTTTATGTACCTTCACTGCTATCCTGTAGTCATTGACATGTCTGTCTCCTCACCAAACATGATGCCGATTAGATGCAGAAGTTATGTCTTTTAACCAATACCTTACCAAACTCCAAGCGTTTAAGTGCCTGATAATATTTGCATTTGAATAAGCATATAATGAGAATGAGTTCAAAGAATTGAGTCTCGAAAACAAAAATTTTTTTTTTGAGTTAGTATGTCCTCTTCCAAGCTCTTTTAAAACAATTGCCTGAAGAGGTACAGAAGAAAATATATTGGGGAGTAAAAAGTGCTGTAGGCTGTGGATGAAAACTTTTCTCTATTTACTAAAGTGCACAGATTTCATTCTATTAAAAGTAAATTCAGAAAACTATGTACAACTACCTGTAATAGTTTCAATTGTATTAAATATTCCCATTGTTAATAGGGCATGGGGGAGTCTCAAAACGTGTTACTATATAAAGATTTTCATATGCAGTGTTTGTTGTTTAAATGAAATTTGGCCTGAAAGCCTTAAAAAACAGCTATATTCATACAGTAATTAAGTTATTGCTATTCAGAGTATCTCACTGAAGTACTCGGAACAAAAATGATCATCTTTTAATGTACAAGATAGGCTCTGAGAGGCTATGAGACTTGCTCAAGTCTGATAATTACCAGAGCTAGAGTTGGAATGTAGGAAGTCTGGCTGCCAGACTAATATTTCTTCTCTCTATCCTTACTGTTTCTATCCATAGGGCACATAGAACTGTGACCTATTAGTCACTACCCAGTCCATTTGCATTCCTACAGTGCTTCCTCTGGCCCAGAGGTTACCTGTCACTGTCAAAACCATGGACATTATAGCAGTTCCCTCATTTCCCAAGAGCTTTCTTCAACAGCTTTCCCAGCTGCCCTAGTTGAGATTAGAGCTGCAAGCTCTGGTTATTGACACTGACAAACCCTTTTATTGACCCTACATAATGATATTGCACTTGGGTGTTCGTCTAAACTTCAGGCTTGCATGTGGTGGTTTTATGTTTCCATCTTCTTGGATGTAAAACGACATCATAGCAATCTTTTTTAAAAAAAGGATAAACTGAAACTCTAATTCTGCAAAAAGGGCTAGATTATTTATTGTACCATTTGTGTTAGAATTTTCTTAGCTCACATTTCTCTACTCCAGGCTAAATTCAGCAGCATATGTGTTTTGTTTGGATTTCACACTGCTTTAAAAAGCACTTAGAATCGGGAAGATTTAAGGCAGAGTATATGCTCTTTAATGTACCCTAGGCCCTATCAAAAGTCATTTATTTTACATTCTGGCCCCACAAAAAAAATCTGAATTTGCTTATAATTAAAAGTCTGTGTTTTGGAGTCAAATCTAAATTCCTGTTTTCTTTCTTATTAGTTGTGTGACTGTGCATATTTTTAACCAGAATTTGCAATGGCTAGGTATGGATTCTGTGATTGGGTTGCTTAGGTTTGGATGCTGTTTCTCCACTAACAACTATGTGACATGAGTAGGTTATTTATTCACTGGATGTTTCAGCTCTGAGCTTGGAAATTATAGCAGAACCTTCTTCATAAGGTGGATGTGAGGATTGAGTGAGTTTACATATTTACAAAAAGCTTAGCACAGTAATTGTAGATGGTAAGCACAAATAATTGTTTCTATTGTTATCAATAATGTTTTTTGTGTTCCTCTTCTTTTCCATAAAATGAAAGTTATAACATGTACCTCAGAGGGTTATAGTAAGAAATAAATTAAATAAAGTGTAGAGACATCTGTCTCCTGAGTGGTAGTTATAATTATTATCAGATGCACAGAGTAGAAATCTACTAAGGTAACTCACAAATCATTAACCGTGTACTCCTAGCCCAGAATCTGACACCAGCTCTTTTCCTGCCTCCCTCATCATGTTGAACATAATGTAAGGAAATTAAAGGATATGAGGTGGAAGGAAATTTAAAATCCTAACTTCAATCTGTGCTTTGTATGAACAAGGACACAGAAGCCCAGAGTGATAAAGTAATTTGCACAACATAATGCAGCTAGTTTGTTATAAAGCTGATTGTTCAATTCAATTACTCGAACACCTGGTCTAATATCTATTACTCTGCACCACACTAATGCTGCCTCTCCTAGCTTTTTATAATCTGGTGACTCCTTTGAGCTGGACCTCATTTCCATGAGGAGGCTTAGCTTAGCTTCAGTACAGAATCAGCCTCTCCTGAGTAGGTACCCAGTTTCTGTTTGATGAGTGCTGAGTACTTCTGATAGTGTTCAGAGTATTAAAAAAATATTAACAGTGTAGTGTGAATCAGGAAAACATTATGCTAGCAATGGGAAAACTAGATGATGGTCATAGTTAACTATGACACTTTTTAAGGTACTTTTAACTTCATTTTTCTCTTATATATTTTTCTTTCTGTAATTGATTATGTCTTATTTTTATAACCTTCACATATCACATATAGCACATAGAGTTCACATTGGTTAACTTTATATTTGTTGAATGAATAATTGATTTGTCAAGTCTGGTGATTCATTTTGACACCCGATTCAATTTTTCAGCCTCTTACATTTTTCTGGTTCTCATATTTGCCAAGTAGTTTTTGGATACTCGCTTGAAAAACATTTAAAGCGCCAATACACTTTTTAACTCTCTTCCCCTTACACACCCACATAGTCATACACTTCTGCCTTCCTTCCCGACCATTCTGTTTTCTTCAGAAGAATAAGTGCCACAATTAACTTTTAAGCTTTAACTTAAGATGTATTCCCAGAACAATGTTACTAAAAGCTGATGAGCAGGCAGAAAATATCTGATACAATAATGAAGAGAAAGTGAAGAATAGAATTGAAAACAATGAAAATGTTAGTGTACTCCAGCATTTCAGTCTTCCAAAGGATGTCTTTCATCTCTATTCTGCATGTAATAAAGTGGTATTTCATCAATTCCAAGACATTTCACATTTCAACATCCCTGCCATCAGGGTGCATCTCCAAATTGATGGCATTTTGCATTTATAGTAGGTATTTTTTCTATCAGAGGAATATAGAAAATAATAGATTATTTTATAATGGAGGGTGCCTTCAATGTGATAAAATACAGCAATAGCAATATTAGTGAGTATTTTATTGTGTGCCAGTTGTCTTCTAAGTACTTGATACATATTAACTTCTTTAATCTTTTCAAATACTTATAGAGTGGGTTCTCTTATTCCTCCTCTTTTTTGATTAGAGAAACAAGAGCAGATCAGCAGCTAATTAAGTTGCCTAAGGTTTCACATCTATAAAGTACTGAAGCTGGGATACTTCCCAAGGCTGTGCTTTTAACCTCTACTCAATACATTTGTGTGTGTTTGTTTTCTATATAAAACTTTGGATGCTCTTCTTTTTTGTATTTCCTGGTTTATCTTTTAGAATACTTTTCCATCTTCCATAAAATCACTGTAATATCTATTTTTAATTCAATATCATTGGTATCCATGTGTCTGGGTATTTTACCAGGGGGTCATTATTACAATCAAGATAAATGAACCATCTCTGGAACCAGAAACTACCTGGGATCAAATACTGGCCTTGCCACATACCGGCCCTCTCACCTTTGGTAAATTACCTAACCTCAGTTTTTTCATTTAAAAAATCAGTATTTAATTTTTTTAAGTCTACCTTATACAATTATTATAAGAATTAAATCAAATGACTTATGTTTAAACTATTGAGGACAATGCCTAAGTTTAACGAATGCCTAACAAATGTTGGCTATTATTTATGAAATCACAGTATATGAGACTGAAGTTAAAGAGAAGGGAATGGAGTAAAAAAGAAATGTTAGGAAGAAACACTTAAAAATTTAGCAATTTCTAAACTTATTCATGTATTCAACAAAACACAAATTGTGGTTGTATTTTGTCCAAAGCAGTTTAAGGGCAGTATCTTCCTTCCTGTAGGTAAAGGTCTAAAGAAAGAATTACCTTGCAAAATGCCTTTATGTTTGGCATAGGCCTGGCACTGAATGAATTACTAGATTGACTAATGAGTGAGAGGGAGAGATACATCAAGTCCTATTCCCTGTGTTCCCAGAATCTTATGAAAAGGCACAGACAGAGCCCTGAGTGCTCAAGGAAGGGTGAAATTACCCCCAGCGAAGACAGATTTGAAGAGATTCATTCACCAAATATTTAAGTTCCTATAATGTATTTATTGTAGGAACTTTGTTCGGGAGACAGTATAGATATTAATAATGGAAAAAATCACTGATGAATTACATAGTCATTTTAGTCAGTATAATTGAATTCATCTTATTAATCCAGGCAAACTGGCTCTAAATTACCAAATATTGTTCCTTCTTGCAACAGATAAAGAACTACTTTTTCCCCATAGAAAAATGTATTACCATATTTAAATATTTGAATTAATTTCAAATTAATGAGAACAAAAACTGAAATGAATATTTTAGTAAAGACTTGAATAAAATAATTGCATTTACAGTTTAGGCAACTGGATATTTTCTGTTTGCTGTTATTTCTTCTGCTGAATGATTAAAAAAACAGATCTTAATTGGTAGCTGAGCGGGTCACATGCTTGTGTTTTACAAGCACAAGCAAATTCATCTTCAAAGACCCTAATTTGAATCGATTAAAGAAAAATGACTAAAAAGGCATTTGTTAAACATACATTAAAGGACCAAATGAAACAATTATCTTACCCAAATCACTTGATCATAAATAATTATTGTCTTTTGTCAAACTATACATTTATTAAGCTAGATAGACTGATAAATTTTTTATGGAAAAATCTACAAAAAAGTCAAAAACAGCTTAAAATTTGAACAGGAAAATCTCTTTCGTTTGCTTATTTCATCCACCAGATGTCCCTCTTCTCAAACTTTGTGATGTGTTACTCTACAAATAAGTGTCATGCTTGGTTAATGAGAGAAACTGGTAGTTCAGTTAAATAAATTCTACAGACAATCCCAAACACTTTTTGGCAAGTGCAAAATCACAAAACCTTAGCAGCTAAGTCACTTTCCAGAAACACACTTTCTGGACTTGGATTCCTTCCATCTCATCATTGCTGAGGGGCTATCTGACCTATTCTTAGGAGCCCACTTCAATAGGAAAACAAGTCCCTTCCGAAATAGCAGGTCCATCTCTGGTCAGCTCTGCCTGTTGGGAAATTCTTTCTTACTTTGATCTGAAATTTCCTTCTTATATCTATCATCCACTGTTTGAATGTCTACCTTTGGAAATTTTATAAATCATACCTAATACATTTTTTTTCAAATAATTCAATAGCTATTATGTTCCGTCTGTGTATCCTTCTCTCCAGGCTAAGTATATAATATCCTCAAAGTTCAATGATGAATTAATTGTTTTTAATAAAGGATGTATTTTTATGTAAACACAAAATTGTAAATGGTGGTTAGGGTTGTGGGCTACAGCACAATTTATTTAACCTGTATCAAAATGAAGGAGTCAGAAATTACCTATATTAAATAAATATTTGTGAGATATCTAATTAAAAATTCCCAATAAAGATTATTCAAATTATTAATTGCATTTGGTTTAATGAACCCTATACAGAAACTCACTAGAAAGTTACTTTCCCACATTCAAATCATAATTCTAAGCATATTCTGTCCCAGTGTTTTGGTTTAGGTATAACTAATTTGAATTATAAATGATTATTTTACAGTATTCAGAATCTAAGAATAATTAAATAGCATTTAAAGTACATTTCTATTCTTAAGTTATTAGTTAAATTTATAATCTAATCATTATAATTTAATATCCATTAATCTATGTGAACACAGATGAACATATTAAATACCCAGAGGGAATAGTACTGAGAGAATGAAATTTGCTCACAGAACAGGGTAATTATTGTAAATGGAGATTACTCAGTGCCAGTACAGCTGTCTACACACAAAATCATTATATTTTATTTTTAGAGCTGTGTGATGGTTGGTTTAGGTTATACTGAGTCAACATCTGAACTCTGTTAATTTTAGAGGCATTCCTCCCACTGAATGTAAAATAAGTGGGTGGGCATTTCTTGTAACTCATAACAACCCTGAAGACACATTTAGTTCTTGGTAGTAATAGTTTATGCTCATGTCCATATAAGATAGTTTTCAAAAGATCAGAATAGATCAAGGGAGTACTCCAAAATCAACTAAGCACAAATTATTTCCACTGAAAATCATTATGTTTATGCAAATCAAGTAACGCAAATGATATGTTACGACTTTTTCTAAACTGCTCTTCACAAAAAATAGAACAAATATTTCTTAAAATAAAAATCCAGCCAGCTTCCCCAGTTCTGCTGAGTCTCTCTGGAATCTCTAGATGTTCATCTGGTACTTAAGTCGCAAGGGTTTTAAATTGAAAAAATTCTCTATCGCTAAGCATTAGGGTTGTGGGAGGATTAAACCTATAAAGCTCGTTATTGACAAATCCTATTAATTGGCATTTCATCTTTTCGGAGAGGCAGGAACAAGGAAGGATCTTTAAATTTGGTTAAAATGGAGAACGGAGGGGAAGGATATGTTTTGCCCGGACATTCCAGAATTTAATCTCATCAAATCAAAGGAGATAGACATTACAGCATCAATGCCTGAGACCTCAAATTACAGGATGAAAATTTATCAGCCACCTGGAATATGAATGCCAATCAGAATGACCATATTACAATTTATATTGACCTTTAGAGAGGGCATGTTGGATCAAATATTTTGATTATGTTTGTGATTTGAACATAATTTTAATTAATTGATAAAGCATAACAATGAGCTAACAATTATTGCTCAGCATGTTAAATGTGTTGCATTTAATCTTCACAACCTCTTATAATATAGGAACCATTGTTATACTGATTTTACTGCTGCATAAACTATGGCAGGGCAAGGTCTCTTGCCAAAGTTTTTTCATTGAACTCCAAAGTTCTCATGTCAACTGTTTGTTTTCCATGCTTCAAAGCAGGAAAGTTGGTCTTCCACTCATGGCGTTTTACAATATGCCAAACACTGGGTGTGAGATGTGTGGATGCATCAGTGAAGATCCTCATGCCAGGAGCTTATAGTCGAAGTGGAAGGTGAGAGAGGACACGTAAAAATTGCAGAAATGCTGTGCTGGGATAAGTAGTAATCATGGGGAGATTGAGAGTTACATGCTCACATATGCTTTCTTCTTTGCAACCAAAATAACCATTTCTTGAGATTAAAAAAAAAAAAAGTGAGTCTTAAGTACTTACCATGCCACATACCTGTGCGCTCCAGCCAATGTCTGATTAGATACCAGTCCACCATCAAAATGCTCAAGAGCCACATTTTTATAGGCCTTCTTAAAATTTTTTCTGTTAGTTTTGAATAGACCTAAAAGCCTTTTTCTGATGTCTTATCATTGAAAGAAATATTTTTTTGGTTCATTTCTTTACATTTCACCTAACCATATTAATATGCCTCAAATTAATTAATTGGTTTTATACCTTATTTAGATTCTTCAACTATTTGGAGATTGTTAACCTATGTCCTTTAGTTGTTTCTTACTTGGGCTACATATACAGTATTTCACTATCAATGCAAATATATTTTTCATTCTTAGTCTATATTTATTTCATTATTTTTAAGTATTGAAACTATTTTTTTTTCTCTCTCCACACTGAAGCACTATGATCCATGTTAACACTCTAAAACAAATGGGTCATAAACCCAAACTCAAAGCACTTGGGTGAAGGAAGGCAGGATCATGAGTTTATTGCATATCACAGAAAAGCTAGATCACCAATTAATAAGTAATGGTGACTTCACAGATCAAGATGCAGGAATTAATAGAGTTGCTCTCCCTGGTTTCTAGACTTTCCATCTTTCTCTTAACTTCCTAAGCTATATTCATGTGACCATTTGTAGAACTCCTGGGTGCAAAGCACAACACTGGATTCCTAGCCTTTCTTGGGAATTTTAGCCAATGAAGACCTAGGATTCCTGATGTGGTTGAGGTATTTCTTAAAGGAAATAATAGGCTTTTTGGCTTCATGAAAAATGTCAATGGTATGCGTGTGTGTGTGTGTGTGTGTGTGTGTGTGTGTGTGTGCATGTGTGTATGCATGCACACACTCACATGATAAAGATGATTAATTCAGGATCAACATAGGAGTCATCCTAAAGGGATATAGAAAAACATTCTAAATGTCACTGCTCTAAATCCATTGATAAGTCCTTTATAAATGTGTCCTACTGTGATTCTTGACTTTTGTCTCCTATCTTAGGTGATATAAACATATCTTAAGGCTCTGCCCAATGCAATCTCCTACTATGATTCAATATTACCTACCAGCCATTTTTAGTTTTGTTTTTCTAACTTAGGTAAGAGTTTCCAAATTGTTTCTCTTGTTTTTACTCATGAACTTTGTGTTTTGGGGGAGATTTCCCATGCATAGCTATAAGCTTCATTCTCCCTCCACTCTTATATTCCTTCAACTTTCCAACTACCATTGACACGTTCCTAAAAGAAGGAAATGAACATCTGGTACCCATCATGATCTGCTTTCATCGTGTTCAGAGTTCTTTTTAATGAAAGAACCAACTGTGTTCACTTCAGCAGTCTCCTTACTGTCCTCACTTTTACCTCTTTGCCTTTGCTTATCCGATTTCCCTCCAGCTGTCTTCCCTAACTTAATCTTTCTTCTTCACTGTCCAACTGAGATCTAATCTCCTTTTTTGAAACTTTGTCTGATCCCAACATCCCACACAAATCTCCCCTTATGTGTTCTTTTTATTATACTTATAAAACATACCTCAGGCTTTTGTCCTCTATATATTGATTATTATTCTTTTTAATGTTGTGATGGTCTTATTCTCAACCAAATTCTAATTCACTGAGAAGCATAACACATGATTTAAACTTCTCTGGTATTTCCTTACCACATCTAGTATAATGCAAGGGAT
The DNA here is from genome assembly GCF_014176215.1 of Rousettus aegyptiacus. Taxonomy (NCBI): domain Eukaryota; kingdom Metazoa; phylum Chordata; class Mammalia; order Chiroptera; family Pteropodidae; genus Rousettus; species Rousettus aegyptiacus. The sequence continues at coordinate 115,865,149 of NW_023416295.1, forward strand.
ATATTATCTATAGAAACTGATTTTTTATTTTATGTAAACATTTATCTACTAGTTACTATTTCCAGAGTATCCAATTGAAATTTATTAGAATTTTATATAATTAATAGTAAAATTAAACTAAAACTAGCATATAAATCAAATCCAAATACATTATAAACCTTCTTGTGTAATGTAATCAATACTGATAATTGGTTGACTTCTTTAATTCAATTACAGTAGGGAATGATAAAAATTGATACACCTTTTAGTTTTGTTTTATTTAGCTTCAGATATATAACCTTAGACCATCTTTTTCATATGAATATACTGATTATAGAGTGCCATGTTATCTTTCTCATGAAAACCACACTCAAATCTTGTCTCATTAATCTCTAATCTCAAATCTAATTGTCATATCTAATTTTCACTTAAAAAAATTTTTTTCAATTACAGTTGACATTCAATATTATTTTACATTTGTTTCAGGTGTGCAGTAGTGGTTAGACATTTATATAATTTACAAAGCAATCCCTCCATAATCTAGTACCCACCTGGTACCATACATAGTTATTACAATATTATTGACTATATTGCCTATGATCTGCTCTACTTTACATCCCCATGACTATTTCATTACTACCAATTTGTGCTTTTTAATTCTTTCATATTTTTTACCCAGCCCCTTAACCCCCCATCCCATCTGGCAACCATCAGTTTGTTCTCTGTATCTATGAGTCTATTTCTGTTTGGTTTGTTTGTCTATTTTGTTCTTTAGATTCCACAGATAAATGAAATCATATGGTATTTGTTTTTCTCTGTCTGCCTTACTTCACTTAACATTATACCCTCTAAGTCTATCCATGTTGTTGCAAATGGTAAGATTTCATTTTTTATTTTTTATGGCTGGGTAATATTCCATTGAATATATGTAATGCCTCTTCTTTATCTAATCATCTATTGATGGGTACTTAGGTTACTTCCATATCTTGGCTATTGTTAATAGCACTGCAGTGAACATAAGGGTGCATAATGTGTTTCGAATTAATCTTTTGGATTTCTTTCGATAAATACCTAGAAGTAGGATTACTGAGTCAAAAGGTAGTTCATTTTTAAATTTTTTGAGGAACCTCCATACTGTTTTCCATAGTGGCTGCCCCAGTTTGTAATCCCATCAATGACACACTAGGGTTCCCTTTTCTCCACATCCTCACCAACACTTGTTCGTTGATTTATTGATGATAGCCATAATGACAAGTGTGAGATGAAATCTCATTATATATTTTTTTTAATTTACATTTCTTAGATAATTAATGACATTGAACATTTTTTCATATGTCCATTGGCCACCCATATGTTCTCTTTGGAGATATATCTATTCAGGTTCTCTGCCCATTTTTTAATTGCATTGTTTGTTTGTTTGTTTGGTGTTAAGCTGTATGACTTCTTTATAAATTTTGGATATTAACCTCTTATGGGATGTATCATTGGTGAATATTTTCTCCCAATCAGTAAGTTGTTTTTTTCATTTTGTTGATGGTTTCCTTTGCTGTTCAAAAACATTTTAGTTGAATATAGTTCCATTTGTTTATTTTTCTTTTGTTTTTCTTGCCTAAGGAGATATATCAGGAAAAAATATTACTATGAGCAGTCAGAGAGTTTACTACTTATGTTTTCTTCTAGGAGTTTTATTGTTTCAGGTCTTATATTTACATCTTTAATCTATTTTGAATTTATTCTCGTATATGGTGTAAGAAGGTGGCCTTGTTTCATTTTTTTGGCATGTCCCTGTCCAGCGTTCCCAACACCATTTATTGAAGGGACACAATATGAGTTTAGAATCCTTCTAGAATTTTGTATTTCCTCAATTAGTACAATTGTCTAAGCTAAACCTAATCCAACAGGAATTCTTTTTAACAACATATGTGTCTCAAATCCTTCAAGCTTTCAACTTAGTTTTCATAGAAATAACAATGGTCTGGCTTTTGGTATTCATATTAATTATCCTATATTAACATAAGGATTTTTAAATTACATCAATAACAATAATGAATATAATTGGCACAAACAGGTTTGAAAACACACCCAGCTGACTTTTAGTAAGCAGATATTGAATTGGCACAGAATCACACAGACCCACAAGAAGTTAATCCACGTGTTATCAGCATTCGACAGGCCTGCAGCTTGGCTCCACGTATTTTACAGAGCAATTGCAAGTTCATTGAAGAGCACTTAACTATGGAGATATGTCTGAGAGCCTCTGTGGTCATGTAATATTCACATTTCCATGTTAGACATTCACGTTCCCCTCCAGAGAGTCCTAGCACATAATAAATACTCAATAAATACTAGCCATTAAATATTTTTAATGTTTTAAGTCTAGTAAGTCTTTTGTAGATTGTTTGGCTTGCAATCTACATTTCTGTGATCAGAGGAGCCATAGCCAAGGAACATAATGAGTAACAGTGATGAAATTGTAGAAAACGAAAAAGTTTAGTTGGTTCCTTCTATTCATTAATTCAATAATCAACACATTTTTTAAAATAACTACTCTTTGCCAGCTTCTGCTTTCAGTATAACAAAGTGAATTATACCAAGAGAGACAATTGTCATTCTTTTAGCACAAGGATTTCTTTTTTTTTTTTCATCGTAAGTGAATAAAATACTTTTTTTCCAAATTTGATCAGAACATGTTTCTTAAGATATTTATTAAGTAGGGTATATAGAAACAAAATACTCTAGGATGATCTCTAGTTCTTTAATTATACTTAGGGAACAATGGAATTACAAAGCAGAACCAGAAGATGTTAAGCAAAATAATGTCAAATAATGGCCCTCCAAAAGATATACACACCAAGTATCGGAAATTTTTGAATGTTACACTATTTAGAAAAGGGGTCTTTTCAGATATGATTAAGTTAAGGGTCTTGACTTAAAAAGATAATACAATGACAAGTGTCCTTCTAAGAGAAAGAAGGTAGATTTGTGACAGAAAGTAAGACACAGAGCAGAGAAGGAGGCAATGTGGCAACAGAGGCAAAGACTAGAGTGATACAGCACAAGTCAAGGAATGCCAGCAGGCACCAGAAACTGAAAGAGGCAAAGAACAAACAGATCCTTGCACAGAACTCTTGGGGGCAGTGCAGCCCTGTCAACACCTTGACTGCAGACTTCTGGCCTCCAAAACTGTGTGAAAATAAATTTTTGTTGTTTTAAACCATCAGTTTTGTGGTAACTTGTTATAATAGCCACAGGAAACTAATACACGTGCCAAAAATAAATCTAGTATCAGCCAGCTAATGCATCTACTGGGAACAACCCAAGATTAAATAAGTACTTAGGCTTCTATTACGCAAAGATTTCCAAAAGAACAATTTGAGCAATTCAACAATTTAATAGATCTGATTGTACTTATTATAATCTGTTATGTTACTTGTAGAGAATTATGGGGAAAAGGTAAAGTATATTCATGTGAAAAAGCAAAATTCACAAGTCATACATAAAAAGGATAGCAGTTGGTTACAAATAAAATGTATTTTAATTTCCATAGGAATTGCTTTATTGGGCTTTTCTAAGAGGAAGTATTTCTCTAAACTCCTTCAGAGAAAATATTAACTTTGCTATTCAGTTTAAAGAAACTTCTCGTAAAATTGAATTTGAAGATACGAGACCTGATATTAACTAAAAGAAATTGGTGTTAATAGAGCACTGTGGGGATGTTAACAGAAAGGCTTATCCACCAAGTATTAGTAAATTGTTTTATAAGTACTGCGTGCCCATACATACACTCTCATTAATAAAACATTAATTGGATTTCGAATTTATAGAAAACTAATGCCATGAGCAATTAAATGAACAAATAAAAGACTATTATATCTAGTACCAGAAGTCTCTATTAAATTTTCAGGGGCAGGGAGTGGAGAGGGGTTGTCTTTACTTCTATTTAACTTAAATAAAACATTTGGAAAATGTTGACTGTTTTAAAATCCTTAACGTTATTTGTAATAGGTATTCAATTCCTATGACAAGTTTTCTTACTTTACCTGGCAATAAACATTATAGTGTGCAATTATGTCATAGTTTTTAGCTATTTCCTATGGCCTCTGGTGCTCAGAGACAGGGAGTCAAGTTGTGAGATTTAAGTTCCAGCAATACTAATCATTTTTAGATGATCACCTAAGTCAGGGTTGAGAGAACCAACCAAGGAGTAAGGGGTATCCAGTTTGTGATGCTCATGAAGATAAACAAGAAATGTAGAAAACTATGCAATGTCTCTGCAAGGAATTGAATTACCCTTCTTCTCGTGTAGCACATTGAGGCACTATATCTTACTTGGGTGCTGATTCACAGGTGGTTCAGGGAAAGGCTGGCTGCAGCTATTAATGCATTGTGTTATTTTGTTAGTACAGTGGAGTCTAATTCCAATAACAATTGAGCTGGAATGGAATTTCAACTTAACAGCTCTTCTAGGGTGGAGAAAAGGCAAAGTGCAGGAATTTCTCTAGTACCAACAAGAGAAGGCTTAGCTACTGAGAGTGCAAAAGAACTGGGTCCCGAGGCTCTTTTAGCTCTGTGGTAAATCCAATTTAAGAAAACAAAGCTGTAAAAACTCAAGACAGTGAGGAAGGTAATCTGACCACATTGATCCTCATGTACTTGAGTGCACAGTGACTTCATAGTATCCCTGCTGAACCTGCCCACTGTCCTGATGATTTTGGTGGAGGAGATTATTCTGAAATTCCCTTAATCTTAATCTCCTGCTCTGCAGTGAGAAGTATTAATGTGCTCAAATGGAGACACAAGAACAACTACTGCCCCTCCCTACAGGGCCCCAGACCTTCTGAGAGAGTGAGGAATTGGTAGTTAGTGCTTCCTGTGGGTTTTCAAAGATGGTCCATGTTTAACTCTTCCATTGTTTTTATCCCAATTTTCAGAGTCACCTAAATCTCTATCCTGTGTTGGAAAGAGTACAGTTAAAAGATGTAATTCGGGTACAATTAGAGACTCAAAAACTAATCTACTTAATTGAGAAATGGTCGTGGTAGGCAGAATCATGGTTCCCCAAGGATGTCCATGTCCAAATTCCTGGAACCTGTGAATTTGTTACTTTATGTGTCAAAGGGAAATAAAGTTGCAGATGGAATTAAGGCTGTTAATCAGCTGACTCAGAGATGGGGAGATTATCCTGGGATTCTGGACCCAATGTTATCAAAAGTGCCCTTAAAAATGAAAGAGAAAGACAAGGGGGAAAGTCAGAGTAATATAATGTGGAAATGATGGAGCGTGCCATTGATGGCTTTGAATGATGGAGCGTGCCATTGATGGCAAGAAACACAACAAACAGCCTCTAGAAGCTGGAAAAGGCAAAGAAATGGATTCTCCCTCAGCACTTCCAGGAAGGAATTTGAACAGTAGACACTTTGAGTTTAGCCCAATGAGACCCGTATCAGACTTCTGACCTACAGAACTGTAAAATAAATTTGTATTACTTAAAACAAGAAGTGTAAGACAAATCATCATGGCTGCAATAGTAAGTTAATATAGTAGCATTCAGGAACAAACACAAAATCAGAATCCAATGACCCATAGTTACTTAATTCATGTATCAAAATCTAAAGACATGGTCACCCATATGGAGCAATAGTCAAGGCTAGAAGACAGCATTACTATTGCAGCACAGCATAAGCATTTTGGTTTTGAACTAGCAGTGGTTTGTTCCTGCTTCTAAGAAAAGATTTGAAGCATGAAGAAGAGTACCAACCAGTGTCCCAGCTCCACAGGTGGAGAGAAGCCAAGCTCTATACCTAGTTCACATGTGAGCACAACGGGGGTGAGCCAAGAACTACATCATAACCAGGTTCTTTGTATGTGCCACTAAGTCGATAATCCAATAATTTCTTTTACTTGCTATTGTGTCAGTGGGTATTCGTATACAATTAAATAAGGGGGGGAAGGGTTACAGACGATACAGATGATGTCTCATGGAATGTTTTATCCTCCTGACTCTGATTCCGAAAACCAATATTGATACAACTAAACTGGATTATAAGAATTGATTTAAAATAGCCTGTATAACTTCGTAGAAGAAATACATGCCACAGTTGCATATTTTCAAGAATTTTTCCCCTTAATTTTAAACTATTTAAGTCATCTGATTTGTAGTAATTATGTTCAAATTATCAGTGATGTATTAGACACCTTTCAGATGCATATATCCGCAAACACATGTACACATACACAGAATAAACAGGAATAAGAAAGATGGATTGAGTTAGGATATTGGGTCAGTGGCTTTACTTGCTTTTTCTTCAAATATCTGACTTGGTAGGCAGGATAGTTCTGATCCAGGAGTTCATCAGAGATCCATGTTATGTCTTTCTTGTTGCTTCCTCCTACTTTAGGGAATAACCCTCATCCACATGGTTCAGCATCACAACATTCACTCTCTAGTCCATACGTGGAGAAAAAAAGTGGAGGGAGGGCCAACCGCTTCTGCAGGAAGGTGCTGTGGAACAGTTGGAGTCACACAATAATAGCAAGCCTGTCTCTGGTGCTCCAGTGCCAGCGTTAGTCCAAGCCCCATGAGGCTAGTATCTGTGGCAAAGGGCAAGTTTTCCGTTCTCCACAATGTGCCCGTGCAGATTCAAAAGCCGATAACTGCCTGAATCTCTAGAAAGCCTGCTGATGGAGTCAAAGCCGAAATCACTGTACACCCTTTTCCCAGCTTGATAAAATGCCTAACTGTGGTTGGTTTTTTGAAGAATTGCATGGGAGGGAATGAGTAGCCCCAGGAAAGCTTCTTTATTGTATTCAATCTATGCCACCTGGGGCCTTTTCAGGGGCCATTACAGATGTCACATTTAGTTTCATCAGGGGTTTTTCATCGGATTGCGAGCAAGGTGAGCCTACCACTTGTCAGCTTAGACTTAAGAAACCACTGCAATGTGTAGGCATGGGAAGCATTTCTCTCTTTCACTCATTTGTCATGGCTTTTTGTGGAATCCAAAAAGGTACATATGATGGAAGTGAGAGTACTATGTCTTCATTAATCCAATAAGTCATCATCTTCTATTCGCCACCTTAAAGCTTATTCTCTAGCTCTTGTCTCATCATCTACTCCCAGGACTTCAAGCACCACCTTTTCATGAATGTCTCCCAAGAAATTGTCTCCAGCCCACCTGGATGTCTCACAAGCAGATCACACAAAACTTGTGAAAAATTGAACTTGTCATCACCTCCACTCCCCCCACCCCCACTAGCCCACCCTACCTGCTCCTGCCCCTACATTTACAGCCCCAATGAATGACAAGGGTCACTCACTATTTATTTTTCCAATTTTGAAATCTCAGTGACATCCTCTAAACTTCCTTCTCCCTCACTATTACTTTGAATCTATCACCACATTTCGCTTATTCTCCTCCTTCAAGCTTTTAAGTCCATTTGTCCTCTGCATCCCTGTCAATGGTAGGTCCTCAGCATGTTCCCCAGGACTGTCGTGGCATCCTCCTGGCTTGCCCCAGCCCCAGGCTCTCTTCCCTGACCCATCCTCTTAACCATTCAAATGGAAATGTGACTTTAACTGTCATGTAACTGGTGCTATCTTTAAATGAAATCTTATCACCTACAGGATAAAATCCAAGTGGCTTTCTAGCCCCGTTTCCTGCTATTTCCCATTGTGCACTGCACCCTAACATATTCAATGACTTGAATTTGTTCAAACGTACCATGTTCTCTCAACTTCTCCCTGCCTGCAATGCTCGTTTCCAGTAATATTTTAAATTTGAGATAATATTTAAAAATCAGAAGTTTTCACATTTTAAAAAATTCAAATTTTGAACTTGGCTTGAAAAATCAGATCTGGCAGCATGGAGCCTCTTTCTACACAGCAACAGTGGCCAGGGCTCTGGGCAGCCAGCTCCTGTTGATAAACCTTGATTCTCTATTTCACACTTATTAAGCTCTGCTTGTTTTGCTCATTTACATTACTTGTCTGGTCACTACTGGCATTTGAATTGACAACTTCTGACCTACGGAAATGTAAAAGCTTATGAAATCACTTATCAATGAATCATGGAGCTGCCAGCTTCATGATGTTGGAACTCCATGGAGTTGGAACACCATGACTTAAATGAATAGTGTATCTTTAGTAAGCAAGAAATTCTGCTGTTACGCTCTTCCAGGCATTGGGAGTAATAAATCTGATAGGATAAGGTTATCTTTACTTAGGCCTTGGAGGAGACACTAAAGCTGGGAAAGAAAAATTTTGTTTCGGAATGTGAACATTAAAGCTAAGTGTGTTGGTGAACAAGAATCAGCAGTGTCAGGATTTAACATAATTAGGCTGCCACTAAAGGAACTCTTTAGTTTAAGTGGTTAGATCTATGTTGGAAGACATTCTGATGTAAGGAAGACTTTAAGAGATCCAGGAGGAGCCATGAGGTGTCAGAGACTATAAGTGTGACTTGAGCTAGGAAACTCTTTTCCTAGGAAATCGAATGTTTCATGCAGCTACGTGCAGGTGAGCCAAAAGGCAGGCTTCTAATGACAGCTTGCCATCTGTCCTCCATGAGCTTTTCAGAACAGCAGCCAAAATGAAAATGGTAACACTTGTGTGGGCTACTCTATTTTGTAGCATTTTTGACAACAGAACATTTCACACGGAAGGAAGCCAGAGCATTCCACCAATGATTGGTGGGGCTGGGCATCGATTCTCTCTGATTTCGTTGTCTTCATATGTGGGCTCAAAGAATCACCTTGCACTTTTCTCAGCATTCTGGCCCCTGTTTCTGTGGAATGCCGAAATGTCCGACTGAGCTCGAAAGAGCTTAATTTGAGCCCTTAGCTAGGCAATTGGTTAATGATTATGTGTAGTGCTATATTAAGACCGATGGGCCCAAAATAGTAAAGTAACACCTTCTGGTGAATCGCCAGTTAAATGCTTTTAACCTCACTCCTACCCCAAAATTCACAAATTAAAATGAATAATTAATATAGTCAACATTTACTTACAGTTTCACATAGTAAAGTTTAAAATATGGACTCTCTTGATTCACATTACTACTCATTAGCTGAGGAAACTCAAGCAAGTTTTTTAACCTCCGTGCCACATTTTCCTCATCTGTATAATGGGGATAATAACAATACTGTCTTCTTAGGGCTGTGAAGATTTAAAAAGCTAATACAAGTAAAGTCTTTAAAAAGTAGCTAGCATATGTGTGAGTTATTATCATCATTGTGTATGTCAGACACTGTGCTAGGTACTGATTATCTTCTGATGAACAAAATAGAGCTGCTTTCATAGAGCTTAGACTAGTAGCTGGCTATGAAGAAGTTAAAATAATTCATAGCTCTTTGATCCCAGCCATTCCCAGAAGCTCGTTTGGATAGGCAAAGGGAACTCAGAGCCCCTATGGCAGCCTCTCCTTTTTTCCCCTCTGGCTAGGAGAGCATATCTCTGCACAAAGATATTCTCTGGCAGAAGCACAAAGTTTAACAGCCTGGTCAGGTGAGAGATCAGTGATTGCCTTTTAGATTCAGGGGTGCTGGTTTGACAATGGTGCTGTCCATATCTGTTATAGTTTTAAAGACAACAAAAGCTGCTCAAGCAACTGTGACAGACTGTACTATTGTTCAGGAGATTTATTGCTCTTCCCTGGGAGAGTACTGATGGCAGACTTGGCCATGTGACTTGCTTTATTCAATACAATAGGAGTGGAGTGACATTTGTTACTTCTAGGCAGAACCTTAGGAGCCAGTGTACAGTCAACCATACCCTTTTCCCTGCCTCTGAGATTATGGGCACATGTCAGGGTGAAGCCTCCCCCAGCATGGGTCTCTGGAACACTACAAAGAGCAGAGCATCCTTTGAACATGAAGTACATTGGTGAGAATAATTCTTTATTGTTAAAGCTACGGAAAGTGTGAGATTATTTGTTACTACAGCATAACCTACCTTGTTTAACTAATACATCACTCACACGTATATATGGCCAGAAAACCCTACTGCATCAACTTTTCAACCTCAGGACTTGATGTGCATTTTTTGTTGTTTTATGTCTTTGGTGACTTCATTAATGCTTCTAGTCTTGCCGTTCCATTGGAGGGAATGCAAGAAAGAGAATGAGCACAGACCGGGAGCCAAATCCTGAGGTCAAGGTCCAGCTCCTTCACTATCTAACTTTGTGACCTTGAGCAAATCAATTAATCAATTGGAGCCTCAATTTAATTTGCTAAAATAACAGGATTATTATCATAGTATCTGTTCAATGTACCCCAAGTTTGTTCTTAGGAAGCACTTTATAAAGTTTGATACTAATATAGAAAATCATTTTGAGTTTTAAAGAACTCATGGGCAGGCTTGACCACCAAAACCTATTGAGGCTTTTAGCCAACACCGCCAACTGACTGACAGACATGACTGCAAAAGTCAGCACTCCTTAGAAGGTTGGTTTGTGAGTGGCAGGTCAAGGTCCTCAACTGATATGTCCTTACTCAAAAACACTTCTCAGTCCAAAAGTGCTACTCAGAAAGAAGAGACTTGACAACTATTCTCGGTTTTTTAAAGGACACATTTTCTTATACTAAATAATATTGCACTTGTCTTTGAAATGAACCAAATCAGGGAGAAACGCTTAGACTCAAGCATCAATAAACACAGAATTCTGATTTAAAGAGTATAGAAATAAATGTATTTATCCCCAGATTGCTCTCACAAATGCTTTGTCATCACAAACAGTGGTTTGTAATAGTCTGAGGGTTTCCCCAGCCCTGGAAGGCTCAGGACAAAGCAGGGGCAAGAACAGTTAGAATGTCCTTCCCTGTCATTCTTTCTCAGGTAGACTCCTTCCAATTTTCCTTCCAGGAAATCTTACTTGACAGCACAATCTTATTGAGTTCATTCATTCATTCATTTATTAAATATTTATCAAGTGACTATTAAGTGCCAGTCATTGTTCTAGACACTGAGATATGGACAAGACAAGTCTCTGCGTGCATGGAGCTTACATGTCCCACAGGAGCTAATGTTCTGTGTTTGTACAGCTCCCTACATGTCTCCCCACTACAGTCTCAGTATACAATATCATAGGGTTAGACTACGAGATCTTTGAAGATACAAAGAAACATCTTTTTAGACTTTATGACCTCGACATAGAATAATACTGAAGGTATCCAATAAATGTTTCTTTCAAATGAGTAAATCTTAGGAGTTAGAAGAGGTGGATTTCATGTTCAAGTCTCCCTGAAAATGTGGAAAATAAAGGATTTAGTCACATCACACTATCAACAGCTATTAGTTGGTTCTTTTTGTGAAAATTTATAACAAAACTAATGTAGCTTTGGGTGCCACTCCGCAATTGTTGACAAACTTAGAGGAGACTGGAGTTCGAATAGCACAGAAAGCTAACTACATTTTTCTAGCTAATAAAAATTCCTATGAAGTACTTTGCACAGAGCATGTGTTAGAAAGCACTAAATACTAAGAAACAATCCTAACATGGTCAAGGCTGAGCATGGGAATGTGGCCATGTGAAAAACCTGTCTGCCTTAGTAATGTCTGTAATTCATGAGTGTTGTGCAGAGAAAAAATATGCAAAAAACCCAAAAACAAAAACACTAAAATGTGCACAGAAAAAATGAAACCAATGTGCTTATAATACGCCATCTGAAGATATTCTATTTATCCCACTCCCAAGACAGGGCCACTTAGACCTAATCTTTGAATATTGCAGCAATTTGTATAGTAAACTATATAAGCATTGAGAAATGTTTTCCCAAAAAGACACTATTAGTTCAGATTTCAGGGAACTGAAAAGGCAAGAGGAGATAGAGATGGGCTAGTTAGTGATATTCACATGCTAGGTCACTGTTACTCCTCCTCACTCCTAAGACATGTTGCGAATCTTACACTGTGTTTAATCATAAAGGAAATGAGACATACTTTTATTCAATCATTTATTATGCAAATATTTATTAGATACCTACTCTTTGTTTATTAAGAACCTATTTTGTGCCAGATGCTTTTGTCGGAGTTGGGCAGACACAGACCCTGCCCTCCTCCTATAGCTTAAATTCTAATGGGGAAAGCAGACAATTAAATATATATAAGATGATTATAAATACCATGAAGTTGATATTAGAGGGCCATGCCCAAGAAGGTGTTGGGGCTTGGGGGTGGGTGGGTAATGCTGATTTAGGTAGAGCAGTAACGGGAGACATCCTGAGAAGCTGACTTTTGAATCAAGGTATCAACCAGGAGAAGAAGCTCATCATTAAAAGCTTCAAATAGAACATTCTAGGCAGAGGGACGAGCAAGAGCAAAGACCCTGAGGCAGGAATAAACTCAATATGTTCACAGACCAGAAAGCAGGCCAGCATAACTAGAGGGTAGTGATTAAAGAGGAGGTGAGGATCTTTGGAAACATGGCAGAGTGAGAGACGTCTCCAGATCTCTTCCCTTGAAACGACAATAAGCTGAATGTCTAAAACTCAACCCAAAACACCCAAACTGCATACCAGCATGTCTGAGTGTGAGATCTGTGCATAAGAGCTACCACAGGTCAGAACCCTGGGTGTCGGGCAGTGGTCTGGAGAAATAAAGAAGCTGCCTCTTGTAGCCACCAGAGCTACCTGCAGGAGGAGGGAGAGGAGAGAAAGAGCGATGGCTTCCTTAAACAGCCCTGCCTGGGAAAGTTGTGAGCTCCCCAGGGCCAGCAGGTGGCAGGCCCGGTGATCAGGACAGAAAGCAGAGAAGTGGGATGGGACCACAGAGAAACAATAATTAATTTTTACTGGCCGCAGTTGCAAAACCAAGGCTGAGCTGCAGCCCCCAACTCTAACCCAGAGGGCCCCTCCCCCCATACCCTTTGAGACAAATTACCACGGAGCCCCAGGGGAATCTGAGCAAACACTGTCCAGACCGTCGCTGACACTGACAGGGACTGTAACTGAGGGAAGTGAGCATGATTCAATATCCACAAGAAAATTTAAAAAGGGTTATTAAGGGTTTATATTAAGCAGAGATCCAAGAGGCTTAGACGCCACCTACTGGAAACAAAAAGAAAAGCATCTTCTTTGCAAGAGGCTAAAGAGAGACTTTTATATAATAAATCTCCTTTCTGGAAAAACAGCAGAATACACTTCCATTAATTCCCAGGCAGGGAAATAGTCTATTAAACACCATGAACAACCAAGATGACAAGGCATTTCAGAAGAAAGAGAAAAATCTCCAGAAAATAAGCTTACAGACATAGAAATATGCAACTTAAATGACAGAAATTCAGGATGGTAATTCTGAAAAAACTCAGTGAGTTCCTGAATGAGTCATATCAACAATTTTAGGAATTGAAAAAAACAACTAGATGAGCAGAGCAAGGAGATTGAAACCCTCAAAAAGAACAGAATAGATCTTCTAGATAAACACACACACACACACACACACACACACACACACACATGCACACGCACACATTACAGGAGTTGAAAAAATCTGTTAAAACCTCAGTAGACCAATCAACAGTATGGAAATTGAAACAATCATCAAAAACCTACCCAAAACTAAAAGTCCAGGACCAGATGGCTTCACCAGTGAATTCTACCAAACATTCAAAAAAGATTTAATATCAATTCTCCTCAAACTCTTCCAAATAATCGAAGAGGAGGCAATACTTCCCAACTCATTTTATGAGGCCAATATTACTCTGATAGCAAAACCTGGTAAAGATAACACAAAAAAAGAAAACGACAGAAAATATCTCTCATGAACACAGATGCAAAAATCCTAAATAAGATACTAGCAAACCAAATACAGAACATATTAAAAAGATTATACACCACAATCAAGCGGGCTTCATCCCAGAGGCACAAGGATGGTTCAACATACACGAATTGATTAATGTGACACACCATATAAACAAAATTGAAAAATAATAAGATCATATCAATAGGTGCAGAAAAAGCCTTCGGCAAGATACAGCATCCATTTATGATCAAAACACTTAATAAAATCAATATAGACGGAAAGTACCTTAACATAATAAAGGCCATCTATGACAAACCCTCAGCCAACATTATACTTAATGGTGAAAAACTAAAAACCTTCCTTCTAAGATCAGGAACAAGGCAAGGCTGTCCACTAGAGCCACTGTTATTCAATATAATATAGATGGTCCTAGCAAGTGCAATCAGAAAAGAGAAAGATAAAAGGCATCCGACTATGGAAAAGAAGAAATCAAACTGTTACTATTTGCAGATGACATGATTCTCTATATAGAAAACCCTAAGAACTCCACAAGTACAATACTAGAAACAATAAGCAAATACAGTAAAGTCTCTGGATACAAAATCAATGTTCAAAAATCCATAGTGTTTCTATACTCTAATAATGAAGTGTCAGAAAAAGAAGTAGAAAAAATAATTCCTTTTGCAATTGCAATAAAAAGAATAAAAAACCTAGGAATAAATTTAACAAAACAAGTGAAGGACCTATATAATGAAAACTATAAGACCCTATTAAAAGAAATTGAAAAAGAAATGGATAGATATTCTTTGTTCTTGGATTGGAAGAATTGACGTAGTTAAAATGACCATGTTACCTAAAGCATACAGATTTAATGCAATCCTCATCAAAATCTCATCAATATTTTTTAAAGAAATAGAACAAAAAAATCATCAGACTTCTATGTATAGAAGCACAAAAGACCTCAAATTGTCAAAGCTATCCTGAGAAAAAAGAACGAGGCTGGAGGCATCACTCTGCCTGACTTCAAATTATACTACAAAGTGACAGTAATCAAAGCAGCATGGTATTGGCAGCAAAACAGACACACGGACCAATGGAAAGAATCGAGAGTCCAGAAGTAAACCCATATTTATATGGGCATATAATTTTTGACAAAAAGCCAAAAAAATACGGTGGAGAAAGGAAAGCCTCTTCAATAAATGGTGCTGGGAAAACTGGAAAGCCACCTCAAAAGAAGGAAACTAGACTGTTGTCTATCACCACACACCAATATTAACTCAAAATGGATTAAGGACCTGAATATAAGACCTGAAACATTAAAATGCATAAAAGAAAACATAGGAACTAAACTCAAGGACCTTGGACTTAAAGAGGATTTTATGAATTTGACCTCAAAGGCAAGAGAAGTAAAAGCTAAAATAAATGAATGGGACTACATTAAACTAAAAATCTTCTGCTCAGCAAAAGAAACCGTCAACAAGGTAAAGAGACAACCATCCGATGGGAAAATATATTTGCAAGCAACACCTCTGATAATGGCCTAATATCCAAAATATACAAAGACCTCATACTACTCAATAACAACAAAAAACAAATGATCCAATGAAAAAATGTGCAGAGGACTGTACAGACACTTCTCCCTAAAGGACATACAAATGGCCAACAAGTAAATGAAAAGATGGTCAACATCACTAGCTGTTAGAGAAATGCAAATCAAAACCACAATGAGATACCACCTCACACCTGGTAGAATGGCTATAATCAACAGGACAAGTAATAACAAATGTTGGAGAGGACGCGGAGAAAAAAGAACCCTCATACACTGCTGATGGCACTGAAAATTGGTACAACCACTATGGATATGGAGGTTCCTCAAAAAACTAAGAATTGATCTACTATATGATCCAGCAATCCCTCTACTGGGTATTTACCCCAAAGACTTGAAAACCCATATCCAAAAAGATATTTGCACACCGATGTTCATAGCAGCATATTCACAGTGGCCAGGACATGGAAGCAAACAAAGTGTCCTACAATAGATAATTGGCTAAAGAAGCTGTGATACATATGTACAATGGAATATTACTCAGCCATAAGAAAAGATGTAATACTGCCATTTGCAACAACATGGTTGGACCTCGAGATAATCATGCTAAGTGAAATAAGCCAGACAGAAAAGGTTGAAAAATCACATGATATCACTGATATGTGGGATATAAACCTAAAAGCAACAAATGAACAGGACAAACTAACAGAGTCTCATGGACATGAACTATAAACTAGTGATTACCAAAGGGTAGGTGATGGGGGAAGAGGGGGTAGGTAGACGGTTAAAGGGGGTCAAATATAGGGGGAGGGTGAAGTGGGTAATGGGGATCCAATAGGTGATAACTGAAGGAAACTTTACTTTGGGCGGTAAACACACAATAGAATATATAGATGTGAAATTATAATGTACACCTGAAAATTATATAATTGTATTAACTAATGTTACCCCAATAAACTTAATAAAAATAAAAAATAAAAATAAAGAGGAGGTGAGGGAAGAATTAGATTCTATAGGGCTTTGAGGGGAATAGTAAGGATTTTAGATTTTTTTCTGGACCTAATGAAACTCACTGGGAAGTTTCAGGCAGAGGATTATCATGCTCTGGAGCAAATTGCTAATGAACTCAGAACGTTTTGTAGCCATTTATATCCCTGTGTGTTCATGTTATCAGTTTATATTGACTGTACTGTCAAACCAAAAGTCTGAGCACATAACTTGACAAGTTTAGGTGTTCTTATGAGGTCAGCAGGACAGAACATCTCCAATCAGAACTGTTTAGGGGAAAACATAAGATGAATGTTCTCCCTGTCTCTAATTGTGCCTAGCCTTATGCATCTTGTCGTGAGGAATAAAAAGACTGAATTCTGAGTTCTGTGTGATTTATAGAAGATGTTTCATAAGTGTTATTAAGTAGAAATTTCAAGGAGTTCCCAGGCAAAGGAACTGGGAGCAGATTTCACAGTAGGGCTCATTATTAGCACAAGTTGTTCTCAGTGTTACTACCAAGCCCTATCCCTGGGGTGTGATGAGAAGGGTGTGAATGCCCAATCCTTCCCACCCTCTTCTCACCTTCTCCATTACCACTGTTCCATTTGCATCTCACTCCTTCTCTTCCACACCTTATTAGCACTATTACATTTCTGGATTAATTGGAGGAAAGGTGTTACCAAAATTTCAACTTATCACTAATAACCTAGGATTTCAGTAACACTGATATTTCTCTCTCCTACACACCTTCCTTCCCTCCTTCCTTCCTCCCCTCTTTATTTTTCTCTCTTCTCTCTCAATTCCTTTTCTAGTAGACGTTCATTCAGGATTTCAGAAAGTCCCACACTAAGAATGTTTAAAATCCACTATGGTAGGGAAACATGGTTTTTGAAAAAGATCAGTCATCACTCTACTTAAATCAGGGTATGTATACTTATAAGAGCTTTAAAATATTTAATAAAAAGGCATGTGATATGTTTTCCATCCTAAAAATAGCCAAGATTTCTAAAATGCCAACTATAATGTAGCAGCCATATTATCTTACATTGTTGTTTTATATCAATTGTCTCTGCCTCCATTTGTTGAGGACCTTTTGTGTGCCAGGCACAGCGCTAGATGCTATAAGCAGGCAAAGACACACTCCCTGCCCTGTATGGACCACAGTATAAGAGAGGCTGTAACAAGGGCTATTACAAAGGCATGAGTTTCTATGGTAGAACTGAGGATGAATAGCAGATTCATCCCAACTGGGGCCCTGGGAAGTCCTGGTAGAGCAGGGATTTGAGAAGAGACCAGATAACACTATCTCTAACTGCCTTAAGGCAGCACCAGACCACTTCTCTGTTTTAGCACTAAACCCAGGGCCATCCACCCACATTTTGGGTGGTAGGTGGCTGATTCTGGTGCTGTAGATATGTGTTTGGTATTGGGTGCGGTTTTCATGAGCAGCAAGATAGTGTAGTGGTTGTGAGTGGGTACTCTCAAGCCAGACTGTCTGGATTGGAATCCTGTCTCCATCACTTACTCTCTAGGTGAGTATAGGCAAATAACTTAATTAACTTTTCTATACAGTTTCTTTGACTGTAAAGTAGACTAAGAGTCTACCTAGTTAGGTTGTTATGAGGAGTAAATGTATGTAAAGCACTTAGAATAGTTCATAAAAACTTAATAATGTTAGTGATTATTAATTCTAGAGACCCACTGTCAAACGTATTTGTGAGAATCATGGGTATTTTTTTTAATTAAATTTATTCGGGTACCATTGGTTAATAGGATTATATAAATTTCAGATGTACAACTTTATAATACATCTGTATACTCTGTTGGGTGCATATCAACTGAAGCCTAGTCTTATTCTATCACCAAATATTTGACTACCTTTACCCTCTTTATCCTCCCCCTACCTTCTTTCCCTCAGGTAACTACCATTCTATTATCTGTATCTATGAGTTTCTTTTTCATGTCTTTGTTTGTTTTATTTGTTCATTTGTTGTATTTTGTTTTATATCCCACATATGAATGAAATCATATGGTTCTTGTCCTTTTTCATCTGACTTATGTCACCTAGCTAATAGTTTCAAGATCTATCCATGTTGTTGCAAATGGCGATATTTTATCTGTGTTTATGTCTGAGTAGTATTCCATTGTATGTAGCACATCTTCTTTATCCAATCATCCGTTACAAGGCACTTAGGTTGTTTCCATGTCTTTGCTAGTGTGAATAATTCTCTTTGATGGAAGAGTCCTTTTCTAACTTTATTCTTATACAGATGCCCCCTCATAGAGGAATAGTCAAATATTTACAAGCAAATTCCTGCTCTCCAGTACTAGAAGGGCAGGACAAGGAAAAGAATATGACTCAGCAGCTGACATAATCAGCCACACTTTCACACTGTGGCTTCTTCCAGGCCACGCAACTGCTGCAATCAGGGTTGCCCACAGAGAAGATGATCCATTTGGGAACCAAACATTGTCTATAAGCCATGCACAGACGTATATAGGATAATACTTTCACATGTATGTTAATGTTCTTTTGAGCTAATCAAATGCCATTTTATTTAATACCCTTCATGGTAGATTTTAGTTATCATAGTTTCTTAATGGAGAAACTAAAGCTTATCATATGATCAACCTTTGCATTTTCAAAACATTTAAGTTATTCAAAATTTTGTATTCCTTCAACTGAAAAAAAAAATGTCTGTTGAATGACTACTATAAGTCAAGCACTATATGAGGCTTTAGGCACACAAGTGTGAATAAAATATTTCCCCTGCCTCCAGAAGCTCATAATCAGATAATTACATCATCAAATGTTGACTGCTATATTAGAACTAGGCAAGGGATGCTACATGAACACAGGATGGGTGTCTAACTCCAGGACTACTTCCCAAGAGAAGTGCTGTCTGATGTTGGAAGCTCCATCAATGCTAGAGTTTCCATGAATGCTTGTTGAGGGAGGAGGAGTTTGCTCCTCACAGGTTGAGGAGAGCCTCATTCAATGCCTTCCTGTCAAGTTTCCCTCACCCCTGTGTTGCCTCCTCTACTTCTCTCTTCACAGAGCCCAGCCTTCCACCAACATGGCCACTTAAGACAGCTGAACTATGGCCCACTGGCTGAATACACATCCAGCTCTGGACAAGACAATAGGAGCAGGACTTTCTGATTAGTCCTGTCCTTGTTGGCCCTCTCTCAGCTGCTGCTGGCCTTGCCTACTGGCCTCTGTGAACTCTGTGTGGTCTCACCTCTCCCAGACAAGGACCTGGCCCCTGGACAGACAGCTAACACCTCCCTTAGCTTGGATCGGATCTTGCTCTCTGCTGGAGGATGCAGTTTTTACTCCTGCTACCACACAGTGTGGGAACTGTAGAGAAGAAGATGGAGCTTCAAACTAAGCAAAGACAGTCAGGACAGAAATGTAATAAGTGTGAGCTTTAAAAAGATACTAACATAACATAAATATAGGGCACCATGGGAATACACAGTGTAGCCACTGTGTCAGAACTAGGTCCAGAACAGTTTTTCTACTAATCACTTTCTCAAGTTTCTGTTTGAGACAATGGTTAGCAAGGCTGGGTGCTTTAACTTGAGTGAGAACTGACAGTAGAATTCCGGTTTTCTGATAGTTGAGTTTCCTTCACAGCTCTGCCCTGTCTGTGGGTCAGTTTTAGAATGTGCTTCAGTAGCTCACCATCCATTTCCTTCATTGTTATAATTGCATGTTTTTATATTTTTATATGCAATTATACCAAAACCTCTGCTGTTTCATTCTCTTTCTAGCTTAGCCAAAAGATACTGTTAGACCTCTGGTAAATCCTATAGTACTAGCCATGTTATTTCAAAAAGAAAAAGGCCAACCTGTGTGTGTCTGTGAGTGAGTATATTTTGCATTCCTGGGAGAAAAGGCAAAGGGAGAGAAAATTAGGGGTAAAAAAAAAGAGGTGAGCCCAAAATGTTATTTCTACTTGATTTTTAAAAATTGAGCTTTAGGGAAAAGAGATTATACCCAAGGATAAAACACGCATCCACAAAGTTGGTCTAAAGAAGGATCAAGCTCCATGACCTTAATTTTATTGGCATTATGTTCTAATCAACCAATGGATTAGGAGGTGAGAGGACATTTCAATCAATTATGGTCACATGAAGGAAGTTAGTGCCTTTTTTCACAGTGGTGATTTTCTAAAAGCCAAAGAACATTTTAAAATGCTTTCTTTCGGGACTATTTATTGGCAATACTGCCTTGGTATTGATGGAGGAAGTCATTTAATTTCCTCCCTCTGCATTTGTTCAGATCATTTATAGAAGGTGGGAGGAGCTATTTATATAAATGTGAATTGGGAGGGAAGAGGCTTCACAGCTTGCTATCTAATTTCACAAAGAATCCTGGCACTTCTTGCTTTATCCTCGGCTGCTTCCCCATCATGTGTCTGGTGCCAGAGACACAAAATTATGAATAAACGAATCATTGGCTCAGCCTCTATGGTGAATGACAAATGTTTTTCATGAACATTAATATTCTTTTTTTTTTCCCCCTTTGAAATAAAATGAAACTTAAGTTCTGGCATTAATTTTCACTTCCTCATGGAAGCATGAATTGTTTATTTCTATAATGCAGAAAAGCATAGAGTTTTTTCCTCATTTGTATGTTTTGCAAACCGTCCACTTTCTAGGGAAATCTTTGTTGTCTTTACCACGTACTTGTATGGATTGCAGGGGGTAACTCAAATCTGTCCAAGTTTTATGCCATTTTCTGTGTTTGCTGTTCTCCAGATTAGGTTAAAGCGCCACCTCTTCAATGCGGCCTTTCTTTTCTACTTTCTGCAAAGCCCCAAACCATGCTTTGTATACAGTGATGCTCCAAGAATGCTTGTTTAATAAATGAGAGCTTCCTGGAATGTGATTTTTCTATCAGTACTTGAAATTCTACACATTAACCATTGAAATAAGATGTCAACAAATATTTTAAATTCTTAAATATACAGAGTTTTTCTCATACCAGGTAAGCTCCCATCACACTAGTCTTTGTGCCAATACTCAAGTATACCATACTTATTCTTGTATCAGGATCAAGGCATTAAAAGAAGTGATCACTTTCAATATACTTTGCATTTAAATGAGCAGTGTTGACAAATATTGAAATATCTCTTGGAAGATGGACATCTTTCTTGGGGAAACAGTCCTATATAGACAAAAGCCTTCTATTTTCCTTAATCTTTTTTGAGCTGGCATTTACTCTGGAGTGTTAAAAAAAAAAAAAAGTCTGACACTTTTCTAAGTGGTAAGGAAGACTATTTGGAATTACTTTGTTGATAGATGGCAAGACTATTGCAGTAGGGGAGAGAGATCCAGCCCAACTCCAAATCAGCCAAGACAGCTGGGGATTTGTGGCCAACTAACAGAGTGAGAGGTCAGTGGATGGAAATTACTAAAAGGAGACATCAAAGGTAGGAGGATTCTTGCTAAACATATTCAACAGGATTCTTGCTGAAGGCAGGCCAAGGACTTACACATCAAAGTGAGTGAGGAGAAAATTGATCAGACATGGAGGGTGATCATATATGAAGGGTAGGGCTTCTTTCTAAATTGGCTTAACAGAATTCTTGCTAAAACTGAACTCAGCAGGCTGAAAACAGGGCCTGAGGATAAGACCTAGTAGGAAAAAAGGCTCAGAGAAATCTGTCTGAAGTTTAGTCAAAGGAAGAGTCTTTGTCAGGAGCCATCCTCAGTCTTTTCCTGACCTATTGAGCACCAATGAGTACCGAAACAATAGAATAGAGTGTCATCTAATAGTCA
Source organism: Rousettus aegyptiacus (assembly GCF_014176215.1). NCBI lineage: Eukaryota > Metazoa > Chordata > Mammalia > Chiroptera > Pteropodidae > Rousettus > Rousettus aegyptiacus. The sequence continues at coordinate 115,887,189 of NW_023416295.1, forward strand.
TTTTAGAACAGCTCATCCCTTATAGTTTAAATTGTAGCTGTTAAGCATTGTTGTTGATACATGCAGAAATGCACGCACTCTTCCCTGAGTCCTGGCTGCAGTTGGTTTGTTGCCATAGAAGCCGTTTTATTTCTGTCGTATTATTTCATACTATTTTTAATATTCTTCATTCTAAATATAAATATACCTTTTAATTCATTTTTAATTTTTAGCTTAAGTTTTCAAAAGATAGTTGCTCTTTGTTCACTTTCTATGAAATTAGATTGCCATAGTCGGGAGACTTCTCTTTATGGATGTCATTTAGACTGAATACAGAGAATATCTTCAAATAGTTTTATGTTATAGAGAGCGTACACATTTAATCACAGACTATTTAATTCTAATGCCATTGCACAAAGTCTGTTCGAAAACAAAACATGAAGAGGCAACGTGTACTCTCAGCCATCCTCACCTTTCTTATTATCTGTTTTCTGTTCGTTTCAGGGTTGCAACTAATTCTTTCTTTCCATATCTTTAACTGACCTTCACCTTCCCATTCGATTTCCTTCTAGGTTATTATAAAGAGAAAAGACCTGAAGTTCTTCTCTAGGAAAGAATGACTTAACAGTCTACATCTTATAAGACATTTGCCTTCTAGAGTAGTTATCTCAGGCAATGTAAAATAAATTGAAGTGAAATTTTTGAGCAATTGGAGTTCTCTACCAACCCCTCAAATCCCAGATCATTGGCAATACCTACTGTGATTATGACTCTACTTGTGACCTTAACCACAATACTTCTCAAAAAGTACTGGCCAATCCTTATCTTTTAAAATTTATTCTTTATTCTATTTTATTCTTCCTTTTCTGTGGAAGATTGTGATCTCCTTGAGGTCAGGGTTCATACTTCTTCATTTGTCTATCCATTAGAGAGGTATCTTGCTCAATATATGTTTGCCGAATTAAATCAAATTACAAGCTTAAGTAAGGTCTTTTTCATCTCATTTAAAAGAAGAAAAAAGACAGATAATCTAAAATTGTTTTTTGGTTTTCCCTGATTTGCTTTAGAGTATGGAATCAGTGAAGTATTTTCATTATTATTATTTTCTTTTATTTTTTTTTTCTGAAAATGTCTTTTCTCAGGCTATTGAGCTTTATTGTGTACCAAAACAATAGAATAGAATGGTATCTGATGGTTATTGCTTGAGAAGGCAATTTATCATGGTATAAGCTATAAAAGTCAACTTAAAAATATATTACAATTTTTGAACCATTGAGAATACATTGCAGACATGTTGATTCTTGACCCTCAAATAATTTAGTGTATGGTCCCTAAGAACAAGAACATTCTCTTTCTCAATTATAGAGCTTTTATTAATATCAGGAAAATAACATTGATACTATGTCACAATACACAGACCTAATTCATTGCCAAATGGCCTTAAAATGTCCCTTACAGTAAAAAAAAAAAAAAAAAAAGAAAGAAAAGAAAGAAAGAAAATCTACAGGCCAGTAATTTTGTTTGTTTGTTTTTCTTAGAAAACAAATATTTCTTACAAATATTTGATTTTTACTTCTAAATCTTTACGCATTGCATCCCATAAACACGCTAACATGTGTTGCCTGCTGGGCTCATTTTCCTGTAGACCTTAAGGTTTTTTCTGCTACCTCTATTGATTTAAAAGGCATCACAACATTTATTCATTTGTTCACCCTCCCATTATCGGTGCTAGCCGTAGTGAGGATCTACTATTGCATCGTTCTGGATGAGATAAGATGTTAATAAACAGTGATCATTCATAGCTCCTTATCTATGAATGTTACCAAATTCATAGAAGTAAATTTAGAAGCTGAGACTGATAAAATGCTACAAGTATTCATAATCCTTTGCTTCAAATCAATAAGCGTCATCAATTTCTTGATTGATTTTGTAAAAATTAAACATTGTAATTTAGAAGTTGGAAAATAAATGGTTCTTATGTTAAAAATCATTTTTATTTTAAAATGTTTTAAAAACAAATATTACACTTCCCTTTTAATTTTGATGTTTTACATAAGAGTTTGTGTAAAAAGGGGTTATATTTCTAATAACATTTAAAAATAATTTATCTATATCTGTGATCTTCAATTTTTTTGGTCCTACATCCATAAGTTTTACAAATTATTACATTCCCTTATGTGTGTATGATGGCTGATCTATATAACAAGTATCCACTAGTGTACTAGTATTTTGTATACATTATAAAACTTACCCAAAAAGATAATTCTCAAGGATAATGTAAGAATAAATATAAATAAAATTTCTAACAATTTATTTCTTGACTCCATTGGGTCATCTTGTATACCCATTCTGGCCTTTGTACCAGGCTTTTGGTACTTCACATCCAAACTATTTTATGCTTTGTACCCATTTCAGGCTATTGTTTTATGGTTATGACTACTTCTTGAGACCTATTTAAAGGTCGTTTTTCTGGAGGAATGCTCATTCAGTTTTATATTTGTATGTCACCTACACAAAGGTCATTTTTCTTGGGGTGTGCTCATTTATTTCATATTTATTTGTAAATATTTGTGCACCATTTTATGACTGTTACATTTTTACTTGTCATAAAATTTGAGATAAGAAGCTCCAGGAAACATTTGTGCTGGAGATAAAGAATGATGAATCAAAGAGGTGACTGAACAGAAAACTATTTTTACCATAAGCAGTACCACCCACCTCTTGCTTCTAGAGAATGATTTCACACATTAAGAAGATATAGATAATTCAGGAAAGAGCATTTCATCTAAATTAACTGTAACTTCGTGTTCAGTGGAATATGTGATAAGGAAATGAAGAAGGCACATCTGTGTCAGTCAAGCGATTGTAAAATTGTTTCATCCATAACACTTGGAAAGTAACTAGATTGTTAGGTCTCTTAGGGCAGGTGTAGCATTCTTCATTTTGTGTATTCTAATGTGCTTTTGCAGAATCAGGAGCTCAAATGTATGTTGAATGAATGTTAGTGGAGTAATGAATGAATGAAAATTTATATCATATTCTCATATTCAACACAAATAATATTGAACAGAAGTAACAACCTGAATTGCTGACTGCATACAAACTACCAGAAGTTCTATATATCTTTTGAAATCTTGATTTTCATAATACTAAATCTGCAACCCTATAGTTTCATATATTTGTACTTTCTTTAAACTCCTTATGTCAATGGTAAACTCAATTATGACAGTCTGGCTTTTGCCATTTTTAAACCATTTTGTATAGTAAGTGCCGTATTATACTTTTGTTCACATTCCGCATTAGGTTCATTGAACTTCTTGCATATGTGGTTATAATTTTAATTAAACTTATAAATTTTTCATCCATTATTTATTTAAATACTTTTTTTGACTATTTCCCTCGCCTTCTTCAGGGACTCAAGTTATATATATTAGGCCACTTTAAACAGAAAACTGAAGCTCTGTTTATTTTTTTTCCATCTTTTCTCTCTGTGTGTTTCATTTTGGATAGTTTTATTGCTATGCCTTTAAACTCTCTAACCTGTTCTGCCTGGCCTAATCCGCTATCGATTCCATTCACTGTATTTCTAATCCTAGACACTGTAATTTTTATCTCTAGTAATGAGACCTGAATCTTTTATATATCTTCAGTATCTCTCCTTAGAATGCTGATACTTTCCTTAATCTTATTGAGTATATGGAATATTGTTGTAATAACTTCTAATTCTATCATCTATGTCATTTCTAGGTCTGTTTCTTTTTCTCTCTTTTTTTCTCAGCAATATACTTTTTTTCTTTCTGCTTCTTTGAATGCCTGAAATTTCTTTAATTGGATTTCGAACATTGAGAATTTAATAAGCTGAGTACCAGATACTTTTTAAAAATTATTTCTTAAGTATTTTGAGATCTGTTAAAATTCTTTGTCTAATTTATACGTAGTTAAGTTACCCACATTTCAGTTCTCTCAAGCTTTTTATTCCAGTCTTCCTTTATTCTTTCAAGACTTTATTAGGTGAGACCAGAGCAGTGTTTAAGGCAGGGGTCATCAAACTATAACCTACAGGCCAAATACAACCCACTTGTTTTTGTATATCTTGAGGGCCCCAATCAAGCACTGTGAGCCACAAAACTAAAGCCAGGCCATCCTCCTCTACTCCCAGAGCCTGTCACTTAGCCAGGAGCCATGGCTCACTGATGTTTAGATGTAGCATAGGTTGCCATGGATAAGTTGGAGACCTCACAATTAGCATCTGGTGGTAGAATCTTAATCTGGGAATCAGCAATTTAGGAAGTCAACTTCCCTCCAAGTAGGTTCCACTCCAAGGCAGCTGAGCTCTCCAGGAGGAAGAAAAGGTACATCAGGATCTGAATGTGAACTGGACAGATAGGGAAACTGACCAAGGTGGCTACCTATCTTAGTCAGTTTTGGCTGCTCTAAAGAAATGCAATACTGAGTAGTTTAAACAGCGAACAGTTATTTCTCACAATTCTGGAGGCTAAGATGTTCAAAATCAAAGTTTTAGCTGATTCAAGCTCTTGGTTCATGATGAGAACCTTCTGTCTCCTCACATAGCAAAGAGAGGGAGGGAGGGAGGAAGGGAAGGAGAGAGAGAGAGACAGACAGACAGACAGACAGACTCTTGTTACAATGGCACCAATCCTATCATGGGGGCTCCACCTTCATGACCTCATCTAATCCTAAGTACTTACCAAAGACCCCATCTCCTAATACTATCACATTAGGAGCTAGAGTTTCAACATATGAATCTGAGGGGATATTCAGTCCATAGCACTACCCTCCCCTTCTTATCTATTAGCCAGACCTTTTCCCTCAGGACAGTGCTTTCATGCTAAGAATGTCTCCAACAGAGAGCAATTTGGCATAAAGTATCCCATCACATGGGATGGCCCACCCAGTCACATGTGGAGTGGTGGGAGATTTTTCCTCTTCTTATTTAAGTACCTACCAAATATATTTGATTTAGCCTTTTGGCTCACAAAGCCTAAAATATTTACTATATGAGCTTCTGAGAAAATGTGTGGACCCTGATCTAGGGCTGATTTTGCCCCCTTACTGAGGCAATACCATTCTGAATACTCCCTCCAGTACCTTGTGTATTATAAGGTTTGACACTCAGGTTGGAGGAAACAAGAACTATTCTCAACTCTGTGTGAGCCAAGAACTGTTCCTTTCATTCCTTTCTTCTGGTCTTCCCCTCACCTCAGAAAGCTTCCTCTTATCCATGTGCTAATCAGGACTCAGCTGAAGACTTAGGAGGAAGCTTGTGCTGCTCTCTGGAGCAATTTCCCTCTGTATACAGCTGTTCCCTTTTCTCACGGCTCTACGTTCTTTGGCACGATCCCCTGTAAATGCCAGTCTCCTTGGCCTTTCTGAGTTATGAACTTAGAGCTTCCTCTGGGCTCCATTCAGGTTCTAGTCTCTCCAGACAACAAGCTGAGTTACTGATGACGCTGCCCCCACCAGGTTCCTTCTCCCAGGGATCACAGTCCTGGGCTACCTGTTGTCCAATGCCTACAAACCATTGTTTCACATATTTTGTCTGGTTTTATATTTGTTTCAGGTCAGGAAGGGAAATCAGTCCCTGTTATGCCACGATGCTTGAAAGTGTAATTCCTGACTTTTCAAATTTGAAGGAACAGAATATCCATGACATTAAAAAAGTTGATTAATTATGTTCAAAGAATTAATGGGAAACAGATTTTGATAGGGAAATTTCTAATAGGCTTAAGTTCTATTTTGACAAGAAAATAAAATGTCCACCTTGAAACAAGCAAAATTTTCAGGAAGATTCCCAAAGAACTTGGTGGGTTAATAATGAAATTATCTTTTGTCTTCTAGGATATAATCTTCATTAATTCTAAGATTTTTAAAAATACATTGAATATCACTTTGAGAAGAAAATAGGTCAAAGAAATGGCATCTTATTAGACTGTCATGAGCAGGATGATGAATTTATGTGCTTGGGCAAAAAGATAAAAAGCTTGGTTCCTGCTTCATATATTAAAACCCCAAAGCACTACTTCAAAGGGACATGTGCATCCATATGTTCATTGCAGCATTATTTAAAATAGCCAAGATATGGAGGCAACCTGGATGTCCATCAGTTAATGAATGGATAAAGAGATGGTACATATACACAATGGAATATTACTCAGCCATGAGAAAGAATGATGAATCTTACCATCTGCAACAACATGGATCAACCTAGAGGGTATTATGCTGAGTGGAGTAATTCAGACAGATTAAGACAAATGCTGTATGAGTTCACTTGCATGTGGAATCTAAAGAACAAAATAAACAAACAAAACAGAAAGAAGTTCATAGATACAGAGAATATTTGGATGGTTGCCAAATGGGAGTGGGGTTATGTGTGTGTGTGGGGGGGGGGAGGGTGAAGGGACTAAGACATGCAACTTGGTAATTACAAAATAATCGTGGGGATGTGAAGTAGAGCATGAGGAATATGGTCAATAATATGGTAATAACTATGTATAGTGCCGGGTGGGTACTAGATTTATTGGAGCGATCACTTTGTAAGTTATATAAATGTTTCATCACCATGTTGGACATCTAAAACTAATATAATGTTGTATGCCAACTGTAATTGAAAAATAAAAAAAATCATAAAAAATGTTATTACATATTATAGCAAAAGAGGTATTGGCAAAAGCGATAATTCTCAATAATGATTTTGAGATAATCCACAGTGCAACAAATTACGTCAAAGAGTATACTGAAATTCTTTCCCCCAGATTCTAAAACTTAAAATTAATTTGATACTCAAACATTGATTTTTCAGCAAAAGAATGTCTAAATAACCAAGTAATTAAGCTATGGGTTGATTTTATGGAACCAGAAAGGAGGAGGTATAATTTTTCTATTGCTGACTCTATTCAGTGAAATTTTTAATCTGTCCATAATTTATGAAAATGGAAATGCACCTGAAATAATAATGTAAAAAGCAGTTGGCTTTGATTTTATCTATGAAGACACTTTTCTGAAGGGTGTGCTTTTGTTAGCCCTAAGATAATAACCTTCTGACAGAAAACACACCGAACTGCTTCTCAAGCTACTGAGTTCATTGTGACAGATTGCCTGGGGAAAAGAAAGCTTATTTTCTTCTTGTCATTAATAGTTAATTGTTATTGCAGTTTCTCAGATGGGATTTGTGGGTTAGGGAAATCATATCCATCCTTTCTAAAAGTGCTGCAATATTATTCGAGGTGATCACGCGGCAGAAAAACAAACCTATTCTTTGGGGGACTAAATGTAGTTGGCCTATGGATTTTCTTTCTCCCCTCTTTTAAAGCACTTTAGAGAGTTACTCACTTTTACGAATAGCCCACCTGGGGTAGTAAATCAGTGTTAATGTTTCATGAAAGCGCTTGTATCTAGAACGATTTACATTGATGCATCGCTAAAGCTCCCCTTTTGGAGGATTAGTGGGGACCCATGATAATGTTTCAGTGCATTACAGAAATGCTTCTTTCTCCCTCTCTACTGCAAGGGTCCCTTGTGCAATTATATTGGCATTTAGAACAGCATCTTACAGTGCTGTGAACTACTCTTCTAATCTAACACCACTGGGATTTGTGGCTTCCCTAATTGGGGAGAATAGAAGAAAAGTGTCAAAAAATGTCAACTGGTGAAGAGAAAAAGCAGAATTTTAAGTCGCCCTTAAAACACCATCGAAAGACAGTCTCTTTGACAATCCCTATCAATTAGACAATGTATCTTCTTAAGAGTTCTTGATTGAAGTAAAGTCAGCTAAAATGCTAACATGAAATAATGTCTTATAAACGGGAAAATCTTGATATTAGTATTAGTTAATGCAAAATGAAACCATTAAAATTTTGCTTTATTTGCTGCTTTGGAATCAGGCAAAATCTCTGCTTTCCAGGGCAATGGAACGGATAATACTTAAGCGGTTGAGTTGGGCCTTATGTCCACTCCTTACAGCTATTTGACATTGGGCAAGTTATTGACTGACCTGTCTGATCTTTATCTCTAGTTTCCTCATTGGCATAGTGGACGTGGTAATGGAACCTGTTGCATAGGGATGTGTGAAAAATTCAGTGAACTAGCACATGCAGAGGGTTCCATAAAATGCTGGTATTGCTATTAATAATCATAAATATCCAGCACACTCTGCATTTGCTTCAGTTATCTAGAAATATACAGTTAATGTGTCTTGGAGACCAGAATTGCCTGAGTCAACAAGCTAAGATTTCTGCTGTGTTTTGCATGGAGGCCAACCTCTCTACCCTATGGTATCAGTTGATTGGGAGCACTTATTTAACAGCTATAGCATTTGCTTTTGAGCATTTCATAGGCATATTTTCTCCCTACACCCACTCCCCCCCCAAAAAAAACCCAGAAGTATATTAGAAAATGAATATTTTAACTTAATCAGCCAGACTATGAATATCACCTCTGTGTTCATTTTGCCTTTAAAGCTGCCTGAAGAATTTCACATCTGGGGACATGTTTACTGAACTTAAGACATGAAATTTAAACAAAATGAGGGTATTGCCTTTTTTAGGCACCTGTCAGTTCATAAACATGTGCCATGAAATGACTGCTTCAGAAGAGCTTCTCCTTATATCAGTATTGCATTGGTTCAGAAACTGTAGTTGCATCCATCAAATGCAAACATCTAACATCTATACTAAAAATACCGTTTTCATTTTGTATTTTTATATATTTATTGATGTGAGGTTTTATTATAATGAATCTTCATCTCCCTGTCCTCACTGTCACTGACAAATCACAATGATACCCAAGGGCACACTGACTTTTTGTTAGATGCTTCATTGCACATTCACTAATATGCATTACCCTTTAGAAGAATAATCAGTTAGATCCTAGTTAGTGCTGACAAGATATGCAGTCATGGATTGCCATAGTGCATTTCAATTAGGTTTGATTTTCTTACCTATAAGGTCTTAAAGCTAATTGGCTTAGAGAACTTTTGTCTTTCTGTGGAAGACAGACACATAATTATGCTATTTGTTAAGGGAAAAGAAATACGAATGGCAATGAGATTACAATTGTCATTTAGAATGCTAGATACATGTCTCACCATGGAATTCTCATTCTAGTTGAGAAACTACTTAAATTCCAAACACATTTAACAGGGAAATGTTTTCTGAGTAAGCTTTTCTAGTCAACATTAGTTTTTCAGTATTGATTTCATATTTATTATGTATGGGAGCAGCATTGTTGCATTAATTCAATAATTCAAGAAAGTAGTCCTTTAAAACTTATACTTAAGTAATTGTTACAAGGTTAAATGGCCATTCTAAAAAAGGTTAATACATAATGACCTTTTACCACTAATTTTTGCACCTTTTTAGAAAATAAGGGAAAAGACCTCTGTGGAAGTAATGATATTATGTCTGCATTGTTAAAGACTAGATTTTTTTTTAAATATTATCACTCAATGTTAGAAAATATATTGGGCAGTTCCACCCCTTGACATTTGATAACTGACTTCTACAAATAAAGTCCAGGGACTGTATGTGCTTTAAATCCTCCCATTCAACCACAGCAATTATCTATTAATTTTAGATGAAGTTTTTATTGGGACAGAACTACTGAAAATAACTTTAGGGTGGCTCTTTAGGGTTTTATAGCAGATGCTTACCTGGATATATTTTTAGGGGAACAGTCCAAACAAGGAGTAATAAACATTGAAACATGATGCTATCACTAGAAAAGCCCAGCTGTATTTACATGACTGCTGCTAGTTTATCTTTTCCTTGTATGATATCATACAAAAATAAATTACTAATATGCTTTCTATTCCAAAGTTCTTCTAAATAAAGTGGAAATTGGCTTATTAACATTCTGAGTTCAGCTTTGTCCAGATTAGATAACATTTCAACCAGAAAAGACATTAAAATGTAAAAAAGGGTTTCACAGAATATCTTTAAAGAAAGTACAGCATTAAGTAGTTTTCTTTATTTGTTATGTTTAGTTTCTTCCTCTCAGTCTTAGCTGATCACGTTGATAGATGAAGCCATATTCAATCAATTCAGCATTTATTAAAGGTTTGTACCAAGGGTTGGGACAATAAAAAAGTAAATACAAAGATGAAGATATTTGAAACTTTCCACCAAAGAACTTAAATATATTGAACTAAAAACTTGTAAACTGGTAGTGAAGATTGGCAAGTAGATTGTATCCATTAGGAATGCCTTCAGCATCAAGAAACAGAAAATTCAACTAACAGAAGCTCATGCAAGAAATAATTTTAATTTCTCACATGTAGGAAGTCTGTAGATGAGCCATCCTAGTAAGATGCAGTATTTCAACAATGTCTCATCCCTTGGCTTTGCCATCTTGGCACATGCCTTCTGGCCTTGTGCTTTCTACCTCGTAGTTTACAGGGTAACTGCCACATCTCTGAGAATCGTATCAGTGTCCAAAGCAAAAATGAGAAAGAGACAGAGAGCCCCTGCCTATCTATAAGGAAGCATAAGCTTCCCTATAAATGCCCTTCATACATGTCAAAGTGTCCCATGTGAGCACACTTGCCTGTAAGGAAGGCTGCAGAAATGAGTACTTAGTTTTTCCAACTCCTCTCAGGAAAGTAGCAAGGGAGAAAGATTCGGGAATTGCTTTTGGGTCAGTCCAATAATATCTCCCCATAGACCAACTAAATAAGGCAAAAATAAATCAGTTCTAGGAGAAGAAAAGAGAAATTTCTGATTTGGGATAAGGACATTATGGAAGTATTACATCCTAGGACTTTGCAAATAAATAAGATATGATAAAGCAGTTGGTGGCTACAAAACAATTCAGAACATAATAAGCAAAGGAAAGGCATGGAGTATAAACTGACATGGGAATGAGCAAAAAATAGTATGGTATGTCTGGATCTAATGGAACGTATAAATGTGCTGGTAGGGGAGTTGTGTGCTGAGAACGTACAAAGGGCTTTTGTGACTTGTTTATAGACGACTTCTATTGCTGTGCTGAATAGTTTACCTTTCAATGGTTTCCCCGAAACTACGAAATCAAAATCAAAGTCCATAACCTAGCAACTGAGTCTCTTGATAATTGAACCCAGCCTGCATTGCTTGTTCATTCTTTTCTACCACTATGCTCCATACATATGTCAATACCTTTGGTCAAACTGGATTTCTTATCACCCCCAACACAACACCCTCTTTTTATATCCATACAAGGCCTGCTGTTATGGATTCTACTAAAATATTCTTCCTATCTCTTTGCAAACTGAAGTTCTACCATCTCTTCCCATGAAGAGATGTAGTAGAATAATCTCTGATCACTTTAACTCTCTTTTGCACTATTACAGTATTTTAAGTATAATGGTCCTTTTTTGGGAAGGGTGAACAAGGACAAATCTAAACTCCTAGTCCAGATTCAAAGACTGGAGAGAGTGATGGATGACTCAGCTTCAGTTTGAGGTTGCTTTCTTTTCAGATGACTCCCAAATAGGCAGTCAAGCAATACCCGGGATATACACAGGGTTAGGAGGCACACAAGTGGATGTAGCTCCCCAGTTTCTCCCTCATCCCTCGTGGAGTCATGTGTGCAGTTCGTCGGTCAACTCAGTCTTGTGGGGTCAAGAAATACACCAGGTCTGAGAAGGCCAGAACTATAGGTTCAGTGCCTACCACTTGGCCAGGAGAGGCACCAACCACATTAGCACTTCAAGGTCTACATATTACCATGTAAAGAATTTTTCTCTTTGGCACAATTACATTCCACTTTATTTTTCTGACCAGGATCTATACACACTGATTTACCCCATATTTTTCTCAGAATTTAAATCTCAACTCCATCACTTACAAGTTATATGATCCTGAGCAATGCCTCAGTTTTTTCATTTACACAGTGGGAACAATAATAGTATTCACTTTGTTTGGTTGTTGTGAGGATAAAAGCCAGTGTCTCAGATTAGTCAATGTTGTTCCTCAAATTTGGATAATTTTTTAGGGATAAAACTCTGTCTCATTCATGGTTTCCCCTACCTTGTTTAAAACTTGCTATCTGCACGATAAGTATTTGAAAAAATAAATGGATAACTAAATTAATCAATTTCAGTGTTCATGGCTCTAGAAATAAAAGCAATTAATAACACAGAGTGGTAGTAGAAATTTAAACTGAATGAGCTTATCGCAAACACAGAAAAACATTAGTGCCATGAAAAGGCAGCCAGCTCCATACAAACTGCTGGTGGAAATGCACATTTTACAACCACCCTGGAAGACAGTTCAGCAAAATTATCAAAAGTTCTTCAAGAAATCATAGATTTTGACCCAGTAATTCTAATTCTATAGATTCCAAGAAAGTGACACAAGAAGTGCATAAAGAATGTTGTAGAATAAAACAAAAATAATGCAACTGTCCATCAATAAGTATTAAATAAATTAAAAAGTATATAATGATAAGATAAACCCATATTTTGACTGAGAAAATGTCATACATTAAGTGAAAACAAAAGAATAGCATTACAGAGAGTTTAAGCCTATTTCTTTTAATACAGAATAATAATAAAAAGAACAATATCTTGTTTATATGTCAGAAATAAGCCTGGAGAGAAATACGTGAAATATTAGTTGCTGTCTTTTAGTGAAAATATGAATGATCTTTATTTTTTTTTCTTTATACTATTTTTTGAAATTTTCACAATGAACAAAAAAGTTAAAGCTTCCTTTTTGGAAAAGCAATCATCTTGAAACTTCAGTTTTTACAAACACTAGTGCAATGGCCTGTGGTTCCCAGCATGTTCACACATTCATCAAGGCTGTCAACACTCTGTCTTTGGATTTGTCAGCAGTGGGCGGTGTTGTGGAAGCAAGGAAGTAAGGAACCAAGAAGCAGACTGATTCTAATCCCATTTCTGTTGTTAACTTCCTGTGTGGCCTTGGGCAAACTTTCTGCAATCGTAGAGACATACTGATATTCATATAGTATTGCTATAAAGTGTGGATAAGTTTGCTTCTTATGTAAATGGCTACATCAGGGGTCTTCAAAAACTAAAACAGCCCTAACCTATTTAACTGTGAAGTGTATAACAAGAATTAAAGACACACACACACACACACACACACACACACACACACACACACACACACACTAGACCCAGGACTAGGGGGATGCAAGAGAGATACCGGGGACAAAACGTAGGAAGACACTCACCCTCAAAGTCATGAAAGTAAACTATCTGATTTTAATCCCATTTCTCATCCCCAAAATTCCAAATACTTAACCTTAATTGAACCCTGAGAGTGAGTACCTCCTTATATTTTGCACCCTATATGCCTCTTACTGTAATCCGTGCCATGCATGTAAGTGTATGCATACACACGCGCGCAGTTTAACAGCAGTCAGAAAGATGACAGATAGTCCTCTAGAATGACTGTCAATGCTATAATGTTTCCTTATCAAATATATAAAAATGGCCTAATTATACAGAGAAAGAAGAAACTGTTCTGTCTTCTGATAGATAATAAGGAATAATAGAAAATCTCTCTTTACACAGAAACTATCTTTTCTTATTTTACTTCTGCATGATCTCACTCTGTTTCTCCACTGACATTATTGTCCTCTTGGCATAATCCCAGAATTCTTATATTTGAGTCTGTAACATACTACATAAAGTGTCTATACAGTGGCCCAGTGAAATCGTCTATATATTTTCTTAACACAAGGTTCAAGCCTCACATATTTGTGGAGTACCTGTTGGCTTCTATTTGAATTTACTGCTTCTTGGTGTTTCCATTTAGATTTAGTATCAAACTCTGGCATTTGAACTTGGTAATGACCTGGCATCCCTAAAGGACACTTCTTTTAGTTATTGCCCCACAATTCTCTGCTATATGAAGGTGCTAACTTCTCGTGCCCAGAGTTGGCCATTGGACTCCGTTGGCTAGAGGAGGTGCTAAAGTGATGAAACCTACAGGGATGATGCAGGGATTATGGGACGATATAGCGATTGGCATGACCCTTCTCCCTGGTACATAGGCCTGCAGCAAGTGCTTTAGTAACAAAACAGCATGACCTCTGGTTAAAAATTTACTTTTGTAAGATATATTCTTTTCAAATTTTAGTTTTGAAGACAAATTAACACTTGAGCCTTACTAAATTAGGCTTTACTCAATGAAGGAATATAATATAAACCAAATCTACATGATAATTCACTTAAACACTTCTTCATTCTCATGAGTTGAAGTAAGTCATTCTGATGTATGTAGACCAAGAATTACATTCATATTGCCATTTCAGGCCCCAATTTTTTTAAAATAAGAAAGTTCCAAGACACCACGTTAGAGGAAATTTTATTTAATGCTAAAAACAGTTTCTTAGTTATGTTCTCACAGAATCATATATTGAAGCTATATCTCAAAATATATGTACTAATTATAAATGTCGCAAGCAAGGAGAAAGGATTTCTGGCATGGAAATATGAAAACCTGGATCCCACCCCAGGTCTCCCAATAGCTGTGTGACCTCAGATGAAAAGCTGCCCTGCTCTGAGCTTGGTAAACATGTGTAAATTGAATGAGATAGAAAAACATAAACTGTAAAATCTCATGACTTTAACATGCCTTGTTCTTAATTATTAACTTATAAATATTTGCAAAAAGTATAACTACATTTGGAATTGCTTACAAATTCACTGTTCTGTCATTGCCATAATAAGAAGCCATTTTAATTGTTGTATCATATACCTTATTCCTATAACTATAGATCGATTGAAATCTCACTAATTATGACTTCTACACAGCTCTTCTCAGTGTAATCTGCTCATCATTGCTTAATGGAGTAAGTGAAACTGTATTTTATGAATCATGAAAGGACATCTGAAAAATATTACTCTTTATAAGTTGTATTAATTTAACAAATTATGTTTGCAAAAACAGCTGTGTTTCAAGCTGGTGTTGCTTGTATTTTGTGAGCAATTCAATAATTCTTTTAGTATTACTCATTTTGTTTCAATAAGAACTCCCTATAAGCTAATTATTTTTTTCTTTGATAACCGTAATCTACTCTGCTACACCCCTACACTGATCTCTTTTTACCCTCATGTCTATAGCATGAAAGCCAAAGTTTTCTACAAATACAAGGAAGATATAAGATAAGAATGAGTTCAATCATAATATATTTGAAAAAACTGTAATCAAAGATTATCAGTATTATTAGATGGTAGCGTTAATGTGGG
The DNA here is from genome assembly GCF_014176215.1 of Rousettus aegyptiacus. Lineage (NCBI taxonomy): Eukaryota > Metazoa > Chordata > Mammalia > Chiroptera > Pteropodidae > Rousettus > Rousettus aegyptiacus. The sequence continues at coordinate 115,902,385 of NW_023416295.1, forward strand.
TTCTCCAGAGAAACAGAACCAACAGGATATCAGATAAGATAGGGAAATATGATTCATTAAAAGAGATTGGCTCACATGGTTATGGAAGCTAAGAAGTACTAAGATCCATAGTCAGCAAGCCGGAGACCCAGAAGAGCCAATGGTATGGCTCCAGTATGAGTCTGAAGGCCTGAGAACCAGGAGAGCCAAAGGTGTAAATTCAAGTACGGGTTCATGTCCTAAAGTTGAAGAAGACCAATGTCCCTGCTTGAGGATAAGCAGAGGGAGCAAATTCTCTCTTATCAGCCTTTCTATTCTATTCAGACCTTCAGCAGATTGGATGAGGCCCACCCACATTGGGCAGAGCAATCTGCTTTACTCGATCAATCAATTCAAATGTAAATCTCATCCAGAACACCCTCACAGATGCACCCCAAATAATATTTAACCAAATATATGGGCACCTTATGGCGCAGTGAATTTGACAAATAAAATTAATCATCACCATGGACCTTAAAATTAGAGAATTGAACTCTATCTATTTGAAATGAAAAAAGTTGTACCCCAGAGATATAAGGTGACTGCCTAACATACAATTATTGGGAGATTAAGGTTCATAACCTAACTCTTTATATTTTATGATATATACTTATATTATATTTTATTCACATTTCATCCTATTATGCCGGAATAATTCTTTAAAAAATAACAGCCACTGAAACTAATTCAAATATCATCTTCTCCATGTTAATGAATCCCGTGGTGTGTGTGTGCGTGTGTGTGTGTGTGTGCGCGCGCACGTGTGTGTAGAGGGGGAGAATGTTCATGACTTAATAGACATGTATGTTAAGAAAATCATTAATACTCTTGACCCTCAGTTTCCTCATTAATAAATGAAGATAATAATTCTACCTACCACACGATCTTGTTACAAAGATTAATTGTCAATGCATTAAGGGTTAGCCCCTGGAGTGACTAGAATATAGCAAGTGCTACATAAGCGTTAGCTCATTATTATTATTATTATTATTATTATATTTGTTGTTGTTATTCTTGATATAAAACCTTATAGAGTCAAGTTTCTTATTCTCCCCCTTGGCCCCATCCTCTTCTGCCCTAATCACCACCTCAGTGTGTCAGTTAGCTCCTGTCTCTCGTCAATACTATATCTCATTCTGCAAGTGTTCAGGGATCAAGCTCTACAACACAGCACAGAAAAGAAAATGATATGTCTGAAATGTAGTGGGCAAGGGGAAATATGGTTTATAATAGTTGGAATGGGTAGGCAGGGTCCAGATCATACACCCCAGATACTTTATTATTACTGTTCTTGTTAGGTTTGGTGTTTCTGTTTTAGCAAAACAGCCCAACCAATGTGTGTGTCTGCATTTACTACAATCTTAAGCTGTGTGGTCTAGCAGCACATTACAACCTGGGCATCACATTTCCAGATACTTGCTCTACCTCCGGGTAAATAGGTAACCTGAAATTTAGAGAGATCAGAACTCTTGAGGCTTTCCTGTATTTTATTTATGTCGTTGTGGCCTGACTCACTTGTTATGATGTTATTTATGACAAGCTGCTGATTCAAAGGACTGGCTGAGCACCCAGCATGCTGCAGCTCTCTCTGAGATCAGCCCCATGACCTGTCCTGCTGTGTAGCAAAATGCTGGAGACATGGATTATTTTTGGTGCCATGAATTTGCATATTAGGGCTTGGACTGGGCTTATTTTATGAAAACCCACCTCTTCTTTGAAATGTATACATCAAATATTTGAAGTGCTCTTTTTTTTCTCGTCAACAACGATATTTCTTGATATTTATTTCTCAGAAAGTGTTGGCTTTTTGTTGCTTAGCAAAACTTTGATATACATATGAAACATATGCCTATCCATGTGAACATGTATGTCCATGATGTGAAAAATCAGTGCTGGAATATCTCTAATAACAAAGAAATAGAAATAGCACACCTGAACATTATTTATTGTAAGAAATACATAAAAGCCTCTGCCATGGTTGTTAACTTCCTTGAGACAGCATCTTGCTTAAATTAAATTTATAAAAGTAAACCTTTATTTTCGAGAAATAAATATGTGATACTTAGACTTCAATCAGAATTTTTAACTTACGATACGAAATTAAGAATGATATACCCAAACAATTATACAATAATACGTGGTGGGGTGTTATGTCTAGATTTAAGTGTGTTTTATTTAATATAGACACATATACAAATGATATATATGTATACATATTTAACACATTATAGGCACAGATTTACCCTACAAAGCTAAAAGGTATATTTGGATCTATAGATATATTGAAGTATTTTTTGAAGTAAAGTTTAGTGTGTAAATTGTGGTGAGGGAAATAAGTGAGCCTGACACTTCTCCTAAAGGCACTTAAGGGCACTTAAGGTGCCCTTAAACAATGCTCATGAAATCCTTTGTAGTTTCTCTACCCAGACTCTTAGAGAGTTGTTTGTTATTTTCTGTTTACTTCCACTCATTTATTTTCTTAAATTCAATATTGCTTCCAACAAAATTTATCGAGCATCTACTTATGTGCCAGGAATTATGGTGGGCACTGGGGTAAACAAGGCAAATGTAACTTATACCTCAAGTCACTATCATTCAGTATATACAAAATACATAAATGTAATTACAGGAGATTGTCGTAAGACCTATGAAAGAAACACACAGGGTACTGAGATAGAGATTATATGAGGATAGAAGTGGGGTGCTTCTTTAGATAAGATACAGTGGCCTTCATGAGGATAGACACTTGACCAAAACCAGAAAGATGAGAGTAGGGCAAAATTTCAAGATTTGGCAGAACAACATTACAACCAGAAGGGACGTCCAGTAAAAAGGTTTGCAAAGCAGAAAGGATGCCAGTGTGGCTGGAGCTTTGGAGAGAGGAAGATGAGGCCAGTGAAGTAAGCTGGAGACATAAATATGTTAGGCTTTGTAGGCCATAGTGAGAGGCTGGGAATTGATTCCAAAAGCAGTGGGATAGAAGCCTTAAAGAGTCTTGCATGGAATAAATGTGATCTTATTTCCATTTTGACAAGATCTCTCTTAATGCTATGTGAAGACTGGATTGAAATGGGAGAAGAATGGATGTTTACTTGATTCACTCAATAAATATTTATTGAGCTTCTAAAATATACCAAGCACTGTATATGTTGGGCATACAGTGGTAATTAAGGTACCACCTCTGCCCCCACTTCTTTTCCTGCTATTATCAAAGGCAAATCTTTCCACTTATGCTCCCATTCCTGACATATTCTCAAGAATTTTTTTTCGTCTTCTGTCTTCTGCATCATCAGTTCCTTCCTCACTACTAGATTATGCATACGAGCATGCAAATAAATATGTATAAGCAATCTCGAGTCCACATCTCTTTCTCTTCTGAGTATTCATTTCTTCGTTCCCCATCACATGAAATATTTTTCAAGCAAATCATTTCTGGTCTCTGCCTCAGCCTTATCTCTATTTCATTTTAAACCACTCTTATCTGACACCGACCCCTACAACAGAAAGAAACTGGACTTGTCAAGATCACCAATAGACACTTAACGTGCCCTCGTCTAATTCTCAGCAGCTATTTGGCACAGTTGGCTACCTTTTCCTTCTTGAAACTGCCTTCCCTTAGTTTCTGTGGCATCATATTCTCCCAGCTGTTCTCCAAAGGAAATGAAAATGTGTTTCTTCTCGTTTTCTTTGCTGACTCTTCTTCTACCCAACTTCTAAATGCTGAAGAGATTTAGGGTTCCTTCCTGGCCACTTTCTATTTTCTATCTATACCTTCAGCGCTGATAGAATAACTGATTATATTAAACCAAAACACACATTTACAAATTACATATCTATGTGTGAATTGGCACCTGGTTGGATCTAATTCACAATCAACAAGTCAGCGTTTCTTTACAAGGCTAGTAAAACCATAATGAAAAAAAAAAAGTCTGTATACTCTACTGAGGTTCACATAAACTCATTCATTCACTTTTGTTGTACTTGTGTCAAGATGATCAAATGAAATGGAACACAGATTACCTGTTATTAAAAATCTAGTAAATACATTTTGAACATATAGGACTCAATAAAATGTCTTTGAAGATACATTATCTAGCAACTGCTTTTCTTAAAATACATGACAGCTAGCAGTACTCAAAAATGGAACACTGGAAAGAAAGCACATCAAATAAGACACATTTGATAACCAGAAATATTTGAGATTTTTGGTTTCTTTTTATATCAAGAATGATTCTATCGGTGTTAATAAATGATGAAACTTTGTTATTGTGTTTGGATTAAAGGAAATAATAAATTTCAAAGATCTCAATAACCCTCCAAGTAGGTACAAAAACCTGATCTTGGACACAAAAACCTCCACATTGATGTTTATAGCAGCTTTATTCATAATTGCCAAAACTTAGAAACAACCAAGATATTCTTCAGTAGGTGAATAGATAAATAAGTTTTGATACATCCAGACAGTAGAATATTATTCAATGCTAAAAAGAAATAAGTTATCAAGCCATGAAAAGACATAGAGAAAACTTAAATTCAAATTATTAAGTTAAAGAAGCCGATCGGCAAAGGCTGCATACTATATAGCATCGTGGAAAATGCAAACCTTTGGAGATGGTAAAAAGATCAGGGATTGCCAGGGGTTAGGGTAAAGGGAAGGATGAGTAGATGGAGCACAGAGAATTTATAGGGCAGTGAAAATACTCTGATACTATAATAGCAGATATGCCATTACACACTTGTACAAACTCATAGAATGTACAACCCCAGGAGTGAACCCTAATGTAAACTATGGACTTTAGGTGATTAAGATGTGTCAGTGCAGACTCATCAGTTGTAACAAATGTACCACTCTGGTGGAGAATGTTGATAATGGGAGTGGCTACGAATGTGACAGGGATGGATGCATATGGGAAACCTCCGTACCTTCCTCTTAATTTTGCTGTGAACCTAAAACTGCTCTGAAAAACAATGAAGTCCTAAAAAATACTGACCTTGTTAGAAAGTAACCAGCCCGAAGTCACCTAGCTATTAAGTGGAAGAGCTATACTTCAGACCCAGACCATCTGACTAAATTGCTGCACTTAATTGGTGTGCTATACTGAATGTGAGATATTATTCAAATGCTCATGCATGGTATTAATTCTGAAATCACTGTGACTATTTTCCTCTGAAATATGTGGTTGAAGCGAGTCATTTCTCAAGAAGAGCAACTGCATTCTCTGTAATTGTCAACTGTTATCATTTCCCAGATACACAAGGCGGTTTTATATTTTAAAAATCTTATACATTTACCTAACAATATAACATTTTATTCAAAAACCATTACTCACAATTACTCAATTTACAGATTTTTACAAATTTATATGGCTATAAAAATACATACTTTGCATTATATATGCCAAGTATATAGCTTTGCATTATGCTTAGTTCACCTAATATTAAATTGGATTTACCAATTGTGGTCATGGGTGAAAGAAAAAAGGCAAAAATTATGTCTGCTTTTTACCCGATAAGACAGGAGATTGAGGTTATAGAGTAACAAAATTAAAGGAGTAACAGATATGAGGTGGAAGTGGGTAGGATAGGAATCAAGAGTTCAACGTAGACAAGATCAAGAGTTCAGTGTAGAAAAACCATACTTGAAATAACTCAAGTATGCAACTGGATAAACAAGTCTTGAGTTCTGACAATGAGGTCCTGGTTAATATGAGATTGTAGATCAGAATAAAAAAGAGATAGAGAATTGAGCCCTAGGCCCACCAGTGTAGAGAGGTCAGGAAGATGAGACAAGCATAGGCGACTTGAAAAAGAGTGACCAATGAATGAAAAGCAAAACTAAGGAAGTGTGGCAAGCCTGGTGAGGAAAGACTATCAGAGAGGAAGAATGAATCACGTATCAAAGGCTGCTCATAGATCAAGCAAGGTGAGGACTGAGAATTGACCACTGGGTGTAGCAATCCTGGTTTAGAATAACAAGAGCCAATACAGGGTCAATGGGAGGTGGAAAAGAGAAATTAGAAATAATGAATATGGACAGCTCTTTTGAGACCTTTATTTGTAAGGAGAGTAATGAAAAGGGATGATCACTGGACAAGGCGGTCTTTTAGTTGGTTTGACTTTCATTTTAATATGAGAAATATTATAGTACATTTGAAGACAGATTAGAAGAATCCAAGAGAGAGGATGAACTAATGCTGCAAAAAAGAGAGAATTAGACAACAGTTACCTCTTGTCGATGTACCATAATTTACTTATCCTTTTTATATTGATGTTCATTTAAGTTGCTTTCGATTTTTCACTATAATGTTGCAAAGAAAATCTTTGTGTCTATTTATTTCTATTCATTGAAATTGTTTCCTTGAGATAAATTTGCAGGTGGAGAATTACTGGATCAAAGATCATGAACATTTTTAAGACTCTTGACAGTGCCCTATTGCTTTAAAAAAATCTATTTACCAGATGACCAGTAATATATAAATAATTAAGTTTTATTGCAACTTTGTTAGAGTTGTGACATATATATCTTGAGGCCATAGTTCATGGAATCCCTACAGTGTTTCAACTACCCTTACTTTAACAGACTATTAACTCCTTAAAGGCAGAAATCATGTTTAATTATCTTCGTTCCCTCATATTTTTTCAGACCAAATATTTCACAAATTATAACAATTGCCACAATCATTAATCTGAAATCCCTTTTTGTTAAATCATAATGATATGGATATAGTGTAATGGAGAAAAGAAGCCATCAATTATGAAATCAGACCAACTTGTATTTGTATCCCCGATTCATTACTTGGGCTTTGTTACTTAAAACACTTTAATTTTCTATCAATAAAAACGTGAATCATAATCCTTGCTTTCTAAATCATGGTGAGGGTTGAAATGAGATCTGTAAAGCCCCTAGCACAGAGTAGGAACATTTTAGAGGATTTCATGGAACTTTTACAAGTACTCAGTATTTATCATGAAAATACCTTGTGAACAGATCATTTTTTTTTAAGGTGGAAATAAAAAAGTAAATCCCTTATGCCACACACCTTGTCTTTAGACCATAAAGTTCTCATCTTACAGTTTTGCTAATTACCATGAAAAAAAAATTCCCCATGAATTTCAATTCTAGTGAACTGTCGAAACAGCAAGCACCTGGGGTATCTCTTGGGAATGCCAGGCTGCTACAGTAGACCTAGGATCAGCAAAGTCTCTAGAAATAGTACCAAGCAGTTACCTCCAGGTAACTAAATGAGGCTGCATCTCAGCGTTCGAGCTTAGAAAGCTTTATGATTAGTACAGCTTGCTATGGTGAAGAAATAACACAAACAAGAGTACAAATGGAAGTCACATTCATCACAACATCCTGTCAGTTCCCAAACAGGTAAGAGAATCTTTCGTGACATTAACAGTGTAAGATTAAGAGGGTAAATACTGAGATTTATGTCTGTTCATGTGTGCGTATATGAGTGAGTCAGCAGAGAAGCTCTGTGATATCTAGGGAAATATCTTTAGCCTCAAAGTTTGAAATTAAAAGAAAAAGCAATGTAATTAATTCAACGTCTCTAAACAGAAAGACCCTACCATGATCCTAAGAAATTTCTTGTAAAATTTGTATCTGTCCTAAAGAAAATGGAATTACAAATATATTCACTTGAACAGAACTGAAAATTTTCATAAAAGATATTGAATGGAGCAGTTCTTTGTTTTGTTCAGTCTAATTCCCACACTGACATTGGGGAAAAGATGCCCACTTGTGTTTATAATTAGGAAAGAAAAGGAAAGGTTACAGTAGGCTAAGTCACTAAATCTAGACATTTTTATAATAATGTCATCTTGGGGACCCTGCCTTTGCAAGCAAACTTTACTAAAAGACTAGTCAGTATCTTTCATTATAATCGGATGTGGGGGACCAATGAATGAAAGTTGGTGACATGAGACATCCCTGGCCTAATTCCCAAAAGGGGACCTCAACTTTGTTGTTTTCCACCAGTAAACCAAGAACCTTATTACTAAAGCTTGGCTGTCCTCATAAGAATTATGGCTCTCATTAAAAATCATGTATAAATTTATTAATATGTACAAAAAGTGCTATCCTCAGGTGAAAATCCTCACAAAATGTTTAGTTCACTTAAGTTTATTTCAGAAAATATTTATTGGGTTCCCTCTGTGTTCTAGGCATCATAGGAAGTCCTGGGTATACTAAGATTAAAAATAAGAATTTAGTTTGAGTTTTAAAAGTAATAAAGTGTTTCTGGTGTTGGTACAAAGTTATGGATAATTCTGATTTTATCTGTGGTCCATATTGATGAATAACAATGTCAAAAATAGTACATCAAGTGTTTCCATCCATCTTAATTATAAAAATGGATTAACCTCCTGTATGATTCAATATTGCAGAAAACAGTCATTAAGAGGGCCCAAATATATCATTGTATTTAGGAAGTCAATTTCTATTTGCCATGGAATTACAGGACTTTTAGATTTTTTTTTTAATTTTTTTTTTTTTTTAGTATGTCTCTAGTGTGAAACATGAGCAAATAATAATACCAAATGATGGCTTGGCAATAATTTCAAACAGGATTTAGGATTTAGCAGCAAAATTTTAGACTAAAGAGAAATAAAAGTTTTAAGTGATTTTCTTGTAATGTTTATTACATATATCCTTTTTTAATATGAAGAACCTTAAGGAAGATGTGGCCTGTTAATTTTGTACACCAAAATATCTTCTCCTACAGCTTCCACACTCTTAAATTTAGTTTTTAAAAAATTTTTTTGTGAATTACTCAATTGATAATTGATTTCTGATTGTGTTATATAAAAGTAGCCATTTCTATAGTTAGCTGTTACAAGGAAAAATAAGCTATATGTAGTCTCCTTTGTTTTTCTGATCAGTCCATGCACCTCTCTCTAACAATTTAATAATTAGATCAGAGATACAGCAATCCTAATACCATGGCTCCAATCATGATAAAAAAAAAAAAAAAAAAAGAATACTACTGGGAGGATTGAGAAGTGATAACAGGATGAAATAATCATGCTGTGCGTTCAAGTTATGCTGCAGATAACATCACTCAGAATCTTTCTTTTCTAGAAATGAGATGGTTGTCAGGGTGCTAATCACTAAAATAGCACATTGTGGAAAATTATATGCTTATTATTTTGCCATCTCCTCTGCAAATGAAAAAAAACACACACAAAAACATTGACTAAAACTTATTCCACATTCCGTCTTTATTCATTTTTAGTTATGCAGAAAATTGTTATTTCCCACTATGATAGAAAAATCAACATTACTGAGAATAAAAGTTGAAAGGACACTAAATCAGAGTTTTTATTTGCATCTTAAAAACACATGCCAATAAACTCATTTCATTTTATTATTTTTCTTGTAATATTGGGTAGTTCATCAGAAGAGTAAAAAACAGAATTCTATTACAGTTCTTGAAGTGAAACATATACTACTTCATGAGAGAATCGAAATAAACTAAATTTATAACATCCTTCCATGGTGTGTTAGACTCCAAACCACTCTTGTGATTAGGCTATGTTTCAGAGCCTGTGTGGTCTCCCTGCTGCCTCACATCGCAAGCATTTGTATGTGAAGAGTTGAAAGTGGCCGATAAGGATTATTAATGTCCTCATTTTTTAAGGAGTATTTATATATTTGCCGGCTTGGGACAATACCAGTTTCTAACTAGAAAGCAAAGTGCTTGGGAAATTGAAGGGCTATGACTTTGCCCTTCGACATCTATTTTCAAGCATCCCTAAATGCCACTTAGAGGTTAGTTTGGTCTCAAGTCTTACTGAATAGGTAGTCAGACGTCTCTGTCCTTTCAGAAAGGCTGCATGAATGGAGAGGTCAGAGCTGTGATGATTGTAGAGTTCTGTTATCTTAATCCAGCTGGATGGAGAAATCCAAATTAGTCTGACCTTATTTTTTCAGACAACATTCACCCAAGCATGGGGCTTTTGTCCATACAGTTTTCTGCCTGGCCCCAATTCAGTCATTTTTGACTTAGGCTTTTGGCTGCTGTGTTCTGCCTCCAGCATGAGAAATGCTGAAGCGAGGGGAGGAAGGAGGAGGGACAAATTAGGGCAGACTGAAAGAGAAGACAGGAATAACAGAGAAGAAATAACATTCAGTACAAGAGAGAAAACATAATCAGGGAAGATGAATGTGGAAATTTCTGTTGACTTGAACATATAATAACGAGACTTGAAAACTCTGTGAAAAGCAAGTAACTTCCTATTATGTTTGTTTATTGTACCCAGGATAATATCTATTTGTGGTTAAATCGTGATTTTTTCTCCTGTCTTTAAAGACTTAACATTAAACTTCTACTTTCTTCTTTCTTATCTATAGATGTGTTTGTAACTTTTATAAAAATGTTTTTGCAAGTATAAATGGACTCAAAACCATAAAGTATAGGGATAGTAGTATCAAAAAAGTATATAGAGTGTTATTTTGTAATTTATGGAAGCTGTATCTCCTTCAGTGCATTCGTACTTGGAAAAGTCAAGCCCTTTACCATTTTATGATTTTTAAAATCAGAATATAAGAGTGGGGACTTACTCCAAATTATATAGAATTTAAACTTTTCGGAACAATGTATGAATGTTTTTTATTTAATTGATAAATTTTAGGAGTCTTTGAAAGCAAAACAAAAGGTGTTTTACAAGAATGTTATTAGGGGATGTGAAAGGGAACACTAATTAAGAGGTAATATTAAAATAGAGATGAGAGACTAATGAAATGAAGGAAAAACTAGGTTATAAAAAGGGTTCCAAATGCGTAGGATCTAATCTAAATCACTAAATTTAATTCTGTTCAACATTAATATTTAATTTGTAGTAACTGAGAGAAAAGAAGAAAAGGGTGATGAATATAAATTTAGTTCAATATCTACAGAGTCTTCTGTAGGATTTAGGATTTGGGTTCACCCAGACATGGTTTAAATGAGCAAAATAGTGAGCAAAATAAAAGCAGAGATTCAGACATCAAAGGACCTGTTTAAAATGTGTCACTTTGACCTTAAACCTTAAATATATGTTCTCTCCAAAAATTACACTACTTTAGTAAAACCAAATTGCTTTAACCATTACTTCCCCCCTTTTATTTCCCTGCCTTTATTTCCTCCCCCCCCCACACTTCTACCCCTAACCTATGGATGTTTTCATTTCCCCTTAAAAACTGGATCTCAAAAGGCGGGGCGGCCTGTACCCTTTTGGTAACCACTAAACTATTGTCTATGTCCATGAGTCTCTGTTGCTTTCAGTTTTATATTCCACGTATAAGTGAAATCATATGGTTCTCAACTGTTTCTGTCTGACTTATTTTGCTTAGCATGATATTCTCAAGATCCATCCATGTTGTCACAAATGACAGTATTTCATCTTTTTATGGCTGAGTAATATTCCATTGAATATATGTACCATATCTTCTTTATTCAATCATCTATCGAAAGGCATTCAGTTGTTTCCATTTCTTGGCCACTGTGAATAATGCTGCTATGAACATTGAGGTGCATATGTCTTTACAGTTGTGGAGCAAATAACCAGAAGATGGATTGTTGGGTCATATGGTAATTCTATTCCTAGTTTTTTGAGGAATCTCCATCTAGTTTTCCATAGTGGCTGTACCAATTTACATCCTTACCTTCCTTTTTCCCCACAAACTCTTCAACAGTTGCTATTACTTGTCCTGTTGTTGATAGCCCTTCTAACAGGTGTGAGGTGTTATCTCATTGTGGTTTTGATTTGCATTTCCCTAACTAGTGAAGTTGAGCATCCTTTCTTATGTCTGTTGGCTATTTGTATGCCTTCTTGGGAGATGCATCTATTCAGGTCCTCTGCCCATTTTTTAATTAGATTGTTTTTTGTTTTTTGTTTTTTTTTTATTGTTGAGTCGAATGGGTCCTTTGTATATTTTAGGTATTAGACCCTTATTGGAGGAATTGTTTGCAAATATCTTCTCACATTTGGTTGGTTGCCTCTTTGTCTTGTTGAGGGTTTCTTTTGCTGTGCAGACACTTTTTAGTTTGATATATTCCCATTCATTTGTTTTTGCTTTTACTTCCCTTGCCTTCGAGGTCAAATTTATAAAATCCTCTCTAAATCCAAGGTCCATGAGTTTAGTACCTATATTTTCTTCTATGCAATTTACTGTTTCAGGTCTTATATTTAGTTCCTTGATCCACTTTGAGCCAATTTTGGTGTATGGTGACAGATGGCAAAGTTTTCTTATTGGTATTTGCTCATCTAATTGCAACTTCTAAAAACACAAACACAATTATTTTATTTGTGTTCAGTTCTCCCTAGCAATTAGGAAACAGAGTAGGCAAAAGCTTTTAAATGTGTGAGCTCATAATTCAAGAAGCTCTTGAATGTCTCCTTTATCTATAAGGCTTTAACTTTTCTAAACAAGACATTTAGATACCTTTTCTTACTCACTGCTAATATTCGTTTATCTCCTTTATGAATTGTTTTAATTGATTGCTGACAATTGATTTAGCAGCACATGATTACAAGAGAACAAGGATATGAAAAACATGAAGTTGGCACTGCAATTGTTTTCAAAATGTCTCAAAACATTATTCTGAGAAAAACTCTAGCATTGTAATTTCATGTGTTAAAAGGTGTAGTTTATCACAGTGTAGGGATCTTAAGAAGAAAGGTTAAGTCATCTGATATGCTATTGCTGTGGTATAAAGGTTAAGGTTCTTGCCATCTGGGGAAAATGATTTTTCTCGCTATTTAATATCCTATTTTTCTCCTTTTATTCTCAGAAAAAAATTAGTCTTGATGTTCTGCCCATTTTTCATTATACACTCACTCCTTAAAACTCTAACATACTAATGACATGCTAATTTTAGTTTATAAATACCAATTGTACTACCCTTACAAACTCATTAAATGACCTTGAGTGATAAAAGAAAGTCTATAGAATTGTACATCATGCACATAAATTGCTATACAATTAATTTGCACTTTCAAGGGGGTTCCAATGAGGATTCTCTCTCTCTCTTTTATTTTTTTGGCTTTTAAATCTTTTACTTTTTAAAATTTTTAACATTTTATTTTATTTTTTAAAATTTTTTCCCCATCCCTTTTCTCTGGTAATCACTAGTCTATTGTCCACGTCCATGAGTCTCTGTCTGTTTGTCCTGTTCATTTGTTGCTTTTAGTTTTATATCCCACATATCAGTGATATCACGTGATTTTTCAACCTTTTCTGTCTGGCTTATTTCACTTAGTATGATGATCTTGAGGTCCATCCATGTTGTCGCAAATGGCAGTATTTCATCTCTTCTTATGAATGAGTAATGTTCCATTGTATATATGTACCACAGCTTCTTTAGCCAATCATCTATCCTAGGACATTTCAGTTGCTTCCATGTCCTTGTCACTATGAATAATGCTGCTATGAACATCGGTATGCAAACATCTTTTTGGATATGGGTTTTCAAGTCTTTGGGGTAAATACCCAGTAGAGGGATTGCTGGATCATATGGTACATCAATTCTTAGTTTTTTGAGGAACCTCCACACTGTTTTCCATAGTGGCTGTACCAATTTGCAGTCCCACTTGCAGTGTATGAGGGTATTTTTTTCCTCCGCATCCTCTCCAACATTTGTTATTATTTGTCCTGTTGATTATAGCCATTCTACCAGGCATGAGGTGGTATCTTATCATGGTTTTGATTTGCGTTTCTCTAATAGCTAGAGATGTTGAGCATCTTTTCATATATTTGTTGGCCATTTGTATGTCCTCTATGGGCAGATCTTCTGCCTGTTTTTTGACTGGATTATTTGCTTTTTTGTTGTTACTGAGTCATATAAGTTCTTTGTATATTTTGGATATTAGTCCCTTATTAGAGATCCAATATATATGCTTGCAAATATATTTTCCTATTCTTATGATTGTCTCTTTACCTTGTTGATGATTTCTTTTGCTGAGCAGAAGCTTTTTAATTTGATGTAGTCCCATTCATTGAATTTTGCTTTTACTTCTCTTGCCTTTGAGGTCAAATTCATAAAATCCTCTCTATGTCCAAGGTCCATGAATTTAGTTCCTATGTTTTCTTCTATGCATTTTATTGTTTCAGGTCTTATATTCAGGTCCTTAATCCATTTTGAGTTAATTTTAGTGTGTGGTGATAGATAACAGTCTAGTTTCCTTCTTTCGCAGGTGGCTTTCCAGTTTTCCCAGCACCATTTACTGAAGAGGCTTTCCTTTCTTCACTGTATGTTTTTGGTTTTTTGTCAAAAATTATATGCTCATATGAATATAGGTTTACTTCTGGACTCTTGATTCTTTTCCACTGGTCCATGTATCTGTTTTGCTGCCAATACCATGGCGTTTTTATTACTGCTACTTTGTAGTATAATTTGAAGTCAGGCAGAGTGATGCCTCCAACTTCATTCTTTTCATGAGGACTCTCTTGACCTCTCAATGGACAATGGACCACATTTGACAATTACTACTTGAAGACCATCAATTATTTCTCATTAACAAACTCAATGGCCTTTTGTTGATCAATATTTTTTTAACCTTCAGCACCATCTGACAATGTAACAAACCTTTTTTTGGAAATTCTACTCCTGACTTCCATATTACCATATACCTTGACTCTCCTCTGACCCTTCGACCTTTGTAGATATTCATACTAAAATCAAGCCGAACTGACAAGAAAAACTTTAGAGCCTTTTTGCCTTTTGGTGGAGAAAATGAGGTGGAGTATAATGTCTGAGTTTGTAGTGCCATGTGTTGGTGTTTGAGGAGACCAAGAAATAGCATCTCTGTCCTCCCTACTTGAGAAAGACAGAGAAAGCAGACCTGTGGAGACAAAAATGTCAGATTTATTGCTGATATGGTTGCTAGGGATATGATTTAGGAACATGACAACAATATACTACTATGACTGCCTCTCCTTCTTCAGCAGATTTATCCACCAGTCACCGAAACACTGGCTAGCTGTGGTCTCCTCTGTAAGGACAGAGCCTTTACAACTTACTTTACCACTTGCAAAGAGAGGACCAGATTATATGCTTTTGACAGGCAGATAGACTCCAAAAGGGAAACACAGAGTTACATGTGCCCTAGTATGTCATTCCAAAAGCATCAATTTACGAGTCACTTCCTCTCCCTTGGAAAGATGGAGAAGAAGAGGGGAAGAATCCAGGAATATTTCTGCACTGGAGCTGCTACCACACAGAATAAAATATAAAGGTTATGGAACAAATAAATAGTTTCTTTATAACATCGTGAAAAGAGGAAAACCATAGGAATGTGAGAGCTATAGCATCACATTAGAATAGATAATTATTTGTATGATATATATGGGTATGTTTAATATATGCACCTATGCATATGTATATTATATTATCTTACCTAAGTATCAGAAAACAGCTAACACTAAAATCTCCACAATGTTATCTTAGGGTGATGGGATAAACTATTGTAAATAAAACTTATTTCTTTTTTCTAATTCTTTGTGTTTTCTAAATCTTCTATCATGAGCATATTTAATTTTTATAATTAGAAAGATGAATTTTTAAACTCTGAATTAGTTATAAGAAATAGACACTAATAGTGATTAAGTTTGAGTTCTATTTACAATCAATATGGCACACAGCTCAGAAAACTTATATTGCTTTCACCAATTAGAAGTAGGCTTCAAAATCTTAAAATAAAATAAACTGATTATTTCCTTTCCTGAATTGTATAGTAGTTAGAAATCAGAGACATATTCATTACACATCAAACAATTTTGTTAAATGAATTCTATGTATTTTTTGAATCATTAGGCATTTCCGATGAACCACTTAAACCAAATATAATGGCCTCAAGAGCAGAGCCTTGGTTTTTTTATGCCTACCATGAAACTCAGATTTTTCACTTAGTAACTACACCATGTCAAATGTAATGATTTGTGTAATTCTTCATTTCACAAAGATTTATTAAATACCTACTATATGCCAGACACTGTTCCAGGTACTAGGGCTATAACAGAGAACCAGAATGACTAGGTCCCATGCCAATGGGGCCCACATTTTAGTCAAGAGAGATATACAATAAATAAATACATAAATAGATACATAAATAAATAAATAGCTGTCATTTAGTGGTCAATTCTATAAGGAAAATGAAGCAGAATGATATGATAGGGAATAGCCAGGCTGGGAAGACCTCTCTGAGGAGGTAGCATTTAAACTGAGAGGTGAAAGACCAGAAAGAGCCACCATCCAGTGATGGTGAACTACTCTTCAGGTAGTATCAGGTGAATGCCAAGACCGTGGCTTGTTTGAAGAACTGGAGAAAAGATGGAATAGCTTGAGGGCAGGATATTAGATAAGGTTAGGAGGTAATGGTAACAAGATAAAGTAGGGCCTTGTAGGCCCATGTAATTGAATTTAACTCTAAATGTGATAGAAAGCCATTGGGGGATTTTAAGAAAGAAAGAAAAGCTGAGCTCTTTGGAAAAAAATTGATTTAATAATTAATACAAATATTAAGAAGCTATAAACAAAAGTTTTATGTCACTTCTTGTCTGAAATAGTTAAAAGACTGTATATCCTGTCCAGGGCATCACAAAGAGTAAGCAAACTGGAAGAACTCAAAGATAAATGAAGATAGTAATAAAACACACATTACAGAATTCGAAATTGTAGTAGAAACAAAAGAAATAGAACAGATTCTTGAAAACATATAAGGACATGAAACAGGCTTGAGAAAATTTCAGTTACATTAAGATATACAAATGGTAATAGAAAATAAATACATAAAATAAAGTAGTTGGAGAGAAAGACAAGGGAAATACAATTATATAATTGTCCTTGAAGATGAACCAAAAATATTTAAAAGAAAAATCATTCAAAAGTATAATAGGAGAAAATATTTTTGAAATAATCTGGCATCTGTAGACTTCGAGGGCATATCACTGTTGCAGGAACTATCAACCCAAGGAAATATCCTTGGGTGAAGTTTGTTTAGCTTAAATGTTAAAGACTCATAAGATTGCAGGCGGGGGAAGCAAGTTATCTGTAAGAAAAGCTAGCCTCAGGCTAGGGTATTTTTCACAGAAACTTTCGATGCCAGAAGGCATCAGAATAATATCAGCAGAATTCAAAAGCAAAAAATAAAAATAAAGATTAAATCAAGAATTTAATATCTAGCTAAGACGTTGTTTCTTGTAAAAGACATCATAAATGTATTCTCAGACATATAACGTCTTAGGAAATATAGCACTCATGAGCCCTACTTGAAAGAAACTATTTGATAATAAAATTCAACTAAGAAGTATATCAAAATAAAGAATTTAGGAAAGGTGACGTTCTTCTAAAAAAAAAAGAAAAAGAAGAAGAAGAACTGATCATGAGCATTGAATCCATTTGAATATATAACCAACACTACGAAACTTTAGAAATTATAATTACAGGATATATTTATCAGTGTAAATAATTCTCACAACCCTAGTTTCTTAGTGATTTAATACGTTTATTTTTAACTCATATCACTGTTTAATGAGGGGTGTTGGACAGGGCCTCTACTTCATTCAGTGATTCGGGGTCCCAGGCATCTTCCTTTCTTGTGGCTCTGCCATTTTAAATAGAGTCCTAGATCACCTTGGAACAATCCAGCTTATACACAGAGGGAAGGGAGAAAGAGAGTTGAGAAGGCACCCTCCTTAACTGCTGCAGACTGAAAATATCATTTTACTTTGACTGACATTAACTAGTGAGATATATTATCTGGCTCCACCTAGATATAAACAGGCTGAGTTTCCAGGGGGAGATAATAGGTTTGCTGAGTAGTCTCTATTACACGAAATATAATGTAAATATCGTAAAACATAACAATGTGAAAATAATAATATAATTATAAAAACTGGGAGGTGATCATGAGAATAAGGGGGAAGATATGTATATTTTCTCATTTTCATAGCAGGAAGTTAATAAATACTTTCTCAAATTTTAAGTCAAGAAATAAAGGTTTAAATATATTATCGTAACATTTAATATTATAAATATAGTCACTGAAAGAAAAAAATGTAAAACAAACAAACAAAAACCCAGACCATATAGCAAAAGACAGAAAACTAAGGAAGTAAAAATAAATAAATAAAATAACATAACATAAAATAAAGTACTATAACACATCTAATTCTGTAAAAGCAATAAAGATGAATGGGATATGCTAATGTATTAAGAGTAAGAAATTATTAGATGAGAATCAAAACATGATATTTGACAATGGTATATATTATAAATATAAAAATATGTCCCAGATACATTAATAAGTGAAAAAAAGCAAGTTGTGTAACAAAATGTATAATTTAATTTTATTGTATTTAATAGGAATATACATATATCATACACTATATACATATTATTCTTATATAATATATACCTAGAAAATATTTGGAAAGATATACAAAAAATAGCCATGTTATTTCCAGGGATTAGAATGAAGAGTTAGGAAAGGATTAATTCACTTTCACTTTTTACCATATATTTTTCTGTGCTTTATATTTTTTTGAAAGAATATTAAAGCTTTTGTTACAAAAATTTAAACAAAAATAATTAAAATCCAATACAGAGTACTATTAGAGAACTGAAAGATGCGAGCAAAGGAAGGGGGAAGGAAGGACATGGAAAGCTGCTAGAGTGGTCTTTGAGCAAGTCTCCAAGAAGAAAGAAAACCTAACAAGTGATTCACATATGCACTGACAAAGGGAAAAGGGTATGGGTGTGTTTGATACACCTTAGGTACAGTTGAAGTATAACGTGCATGGTGAAAGAGGCTTGGAGATAAAACTGGAAAGAACAGGGCAATTGCAATGAACCAAGCGGTTAGAACCTTTCATTAGAAAATGAGATTGGGCTAGCATTTTGTGCCAATCAGTATGGTGTCCATCTGGGGAATGAATTAGAAACCTTAGGAGACTGGCAACCTGTGAAGATATTATTCAGATAGTCCAGATAAACACGATGGTGGCCTGAATAAGATGGTGGAAATATAGATGAAGAAAGGGTGGATTCAGTATTCAAAAGATATTTAGAATGGAGACTAGGCAGAACTTGATAACTGGATGTCATGATTGGGAGGGAAGCATAAGAAAAAAGGAGTGGCATCAATATGACCCCCGAATATGGCACTTTATGCAATTATATAAGATATAGAAATAGAAGTAAATTCGGTTGTGGATGAGGAAAGGGAAAGGGTGTTAAATGACAGAAATAACCAAATAGATTTAACATTCAGACTAAATATATCTTTCACTGTTGTTTGGTAACTTTAAAGTTGTAATGCTCTTGTTGTTGCTATTGAAATTTATATTCTATTGCAGTTGTTAAAATTTCACATAACAGGATGAGGAGAAGCTGTGCATTTCCAGTATCTATCCAGAAGCATATGTCCTCTAACTACAGGAAGTCATATACTCTTCTCTGAAATAAAATTCTCATTTTGTCTAATTACACTCATGTATAATGTCTGGCACATATTAAGCCCTTAAATATGTGTGTGTGTGTGTGTGTATGTGTGTGTGTGTGTGTGTGTGTATTCTGTTTGTATAATAGTTTACTATCACCATTTATGGAGAATAGCCAGAAGTATGTGCACACAATGTGGAATCAATCCAGCTTTTCATAGGCAAGCAGAGAGCTGAGGCAAATTATTCAAATGTTTTGATGCAATAAACCAGATGACTGCAGTTTTAAACTAACTGCTTCGACTCACTTGTTCACTTTAGTTAGGTAATCTAAAATTTCTATTTCGAATGCACAGCTTTTGCCTTTTTGGAAAGTTGCCTCTTTTTTTGATAATTTTTAATCTTGAGTTCCCATTTCACTTCCATTTACTATTCACTCTGAGGAACTTAGACTTGAATACTGTTTCCACAGTTACAAATCCCAAGTTAGTCATAGCCCTGGGAATTGAGTTCTCAAGTGTGTACACAATCCCCTTGACTCTCAGCTCCCAGCATGGACTGTTGGCTCCAAGTTTTGCCCATGGGGATCAGGGGCAGTGCCTACCTGCTCACCCTGCCTGGCAAACACTGCTGGTGAGCCAAAAGTCAATGGTTCCTCATCAGGGTTAATGGGAACTAGGGAGCCCATCTTTGCCTTGCAAGAGAAAGAGAATAAACAGTCTCCAATAAAATATCCCGTGTCTACTGGCGGCTTCCACAACCTCCCGGAGCTGAAAGTCAGTTATTAGATAAAAGGAAGCTTCTGTTTCTGAGTCTCTTGGGTTTTCCAAGTGAATACATAAAACATGCTTAAAAGTGTATTATTTTTCCCATTACTGCATTTCCAAATTCATTTTATTTTCTGTATTAAGAAATGTATGTTGTAATACATTGGAAACATTTTTAGATTATCAAAGAGTACAGAGAATAATACAGCAAACAATTGTGTATCATTAGATAGTTTTTATTTAATAAAAAAAAATATTACTGATTTTCTACCTATTCCCAACAGTTCTTTTCCCCACTTCCCAAAAGCAAGTTGTACCTTATAGTTGGGTTGTTAGGTAGAGTTTTTGAATGGATTGTGTCTTCTGGATTTCAGAGTTTTGCAAAGAGTCCAATTTCAGTTCTTAACATGGCCAAGCCTATGACCCCATCCCCCCATGCAAGCATTGAAAGATCCTAAGGTATAAACGCAGTCTAGAGCTTCAGCTGGGTCCACCATTTTGACTGGTAACCATTATACCTCTTTTGACATCCCCACTCCCTCTAATTTCTGTAGCATTGAACATTTGGTTCAGTTTTCAGTCACTTATTTTGTACCAACTTTATAGATGGAGGATGATTTATTTCCTAATAAGATTAAAAATTCTTGAAGCTGTATCATTCTCTTTTTAGAGCAAACTGGAAGAAGGCTCTCCAAGAGTTCTTATACTAAAATAGATTACACTCGTAAGCCCATTGCTTTATCAGAGAAGTGCGTACGTAGAAATTTGACTCACTTTATATACTAGGTGATATTGCAGCCATTCAACAGTTATCGATGACCTACTCTGGTCAAGTTTGTAAATTAAGCATTATAAGCATACAAGAAATGCATAAATATATATAAATGCATTATAAAAAAATTAAAAATGAAGACCAGATGTTATAACTAATACCTCAAAAATACAAAGAATCATAAGAGACTACTATAAATAATAATGACAACACATTGGACAACCTACAAGAAATAGATAATTCCTAGAAACATATGACCTACCAAGACTGAGTTATGAAGAAATAGAAAAATCTGAACAGACTAATTAATAGTAAGGATACTGCATCAGTAATCAAAAACCTCTCAACTAAGTCCAGAACCACATGGCTTCACTGGTGAATTCTACCAAATATTCGAAGAAGAATTAATATCAATTTTCTTAGACTCTTTCAAAAAATAGAAAAGGAGAAAACTCTTCTACACTGACTCTACAAGGGCAGCATTATAATGATAACAAAACCAGACAACACCGCAAGAAAAGAAAATTACAAGTTTATATCCCTGATGAACATAGGTATGGAAATCCTCAACAAATCATTAGCGAACTGAATTCAACAATACATTAAAAAGATCATATACATCCACAAACCAGTCAATATTATACACTACATTAACAAAATTAAGGATAAAAAAAATATATGATTATCTCAATAGGAAAGAAAAAGCATTTAACAAAATTCATCATCCATTTGTGGTAAAAACTCAATAAAAGGAACATGCCTCAGCATAATAAATGCCTTATATGACAAGCCCACAGCTAATATTATATTCACTGGTAAAAAGCTGAAAAGTCTTCCTCTAAGATCAAGAACAAGATAAAGATGTTCGCTTTTGCTACTTTTATTCAACATACTTTTAGAATTCCTAACAAGAGTAATCAGACAAGAAAAAGAAATAAAAAGCATCTAAGCTGAAAAAGAAGTAAAATTGTTCCTCTTTTCATTTGGTATGATATTATATATAGAAAACCCTAAAACTACATCAAACAACTGTTAGAACTAATGAGCGAATTTGATAATGTTGCAGATATAAAATCAATACACAAAATCTATTACATTTTCACACACTAATAATGACTATCAGAAAGAGAAATTAAGAAGACAATCCCACTTATAATTGCATGAAAAAAAATAAAATATCTAGGAATAAATTTAATAAGTGAGGTGAAAGACCTATAAGGTATTAAGGAAAAAATGTAAGAAGATGCAAATAAGTGGAAAGATATCTGTGCTCCTGAATTGGAAGAATTAATGTTCTTAAAATGGCTAAACTATCTAAAGCAATCTACAGATTCAATGCAATCTGTATCAAAATTCCAATGGCATTTTTCACAGAAATAGAACAAAGGATTCTAAAATTTATATGGAAACACAATAGGCTTTGAACAGCCAAAACAGTCTTAATAAAGAACAAAGCTGAAGATATCATACTTCCTGATTTCAAATTCTATTATAATGTTATAGTAATTAAATCAGCATAGTTTTGGCACCAAAACAAACACATAGATCAATGAAACAGAATAAAGAGCCCAGAAATAAACCCATGTATATCTGGTCAAGTAGTTTATGACAAAGGAGCCAAGCATATGTAATGGGAAAGGACAGTCTCTTCTATAAATGGTATTGGAAAAACTGGACAGCCATATGCAAAAGAATGAAACTGGACCACTGTCTTAAGCTGTATGAAAAAATTAACTCAAAATGAATTAAAAGCTTGAACGTAAGACCTGAAACTATAAAACACCTAGAAGAAAACATAGGTAATAAGCTCATTGACAAAGGTCTTGACAATGATTTCTTTAAATCTGACACCAAAAGTTAAAGCAACAAAAGTGAAAATAAACAAGTGGGACTGCAGCAAACTAAAAAGCCTCCGCACAGCAAAGGAAATCATTAATAAAATAAAAAAGCGATCTACTAAATGGGATAAAATATTTGCAAATCATGTATCTGATAGAGATTAATATCCAAAATATATAAGGAATTTATACAACTCAAAAGCCAAAAATAAAAAATAAAAATTTAAATAACCCAAGTTAAAAATGGGCAGAATATATAAACAGATATTTTTCCAAAGATATACATATGCTCAACAGGTACATGAAAAGATGCTCAACGTCATTATCATCAGAGAAATGCAACTCAAAATCACAGTGAGATATTGCCTAACAGCTGTTAGAATGGCTATTAGCAAAAAGACAAGAAATAAGTGTTGGCAAGGATGTCAGAAAAGGGAACCCTTGAGCACTGTTGGTGGGAATGTAAATTAATGTAGCCACTATGGAAAACAGTATAGAGGATCCTCACAAAATTAAAAATAGAACCATTGTGTGATCCAGCAATTTCACTTCTGGTATTTACCTGAAGAAAAGAAAAACTCTAACTCGAAAATATACATGTACCCCCGTGTTCATTGCAGCACTACTTACAATAGCCAAGATATGGAAACAACCTAAGTGTCTATTGATGGATAAATGGATAAAGAAATTGTGGTATATATATATGTGTGTGTGGGGGGGGGGGTGTACGCACATATGTGTGTCTGTGTGTGTGTACAACGGAATAATATTCAGCCATAGAAAGAATGAAATTTTGCCATTTGCTACAACATGGATGTACCCTGAGGGCATTTATTATGCTAGGTGAATTAAGTCAGACAGAGAAAGACAAATACTGAAAGATTTCTCTTACATGTGAAATCTAAAAATAACCAAGCTCATAGATACAGAGAACAGATTGGTGTTTGACAGAGGTGAGGGGAAAGAGATAGGAGAAATAGGTGAAGGGGAATAAAAATAAAATATTATTAAATACATATATGTAAGAAATGCATAAAGATTTGGTTTCTCCATCTTGTACAATATCTTAATGTTTATGATGCATTTTTGAAAATATAGTTAAATAATTTGCGATTTAAATGTAGGGACAGCACCCATGGCTCAAATTAAGACTGTATTATTAGTTTCATAACTTGATTTGTATTTTAGGAATTTTCAAATGTCTAATTGTCTTTTTCCAGAACAACTTGAAAATTAAGATTGTTTGGCCAAACAATTGGATAAAAATTGTTAACCTTAGAGCAAATCATCAGTACCACTGGCTTCTGTACCAAAGTTTGAAAATACGTTATAGCACTTTGTTCTTTTGCCTTACACTGGCAGCAGATCACTACATAGAGAAACTACTAAGTCTGGCGTGATGGAATTTCATACATCTTTCTCTTCGTGACTGCGTGTGAACATAAATTAAAGCTGTCCTCTAGACTGGATTAGCAAAATACACTTGGCCACATATTTAATTCTATCATCTGGACTTGAACTAAAGCTAAATAAACTAACACACATTTCAGTGAAATTCTTTATGAATTGATCATTTACATGCATTATTGATTATAACTAGACAAATTTCATCATTCTACAATGCACCATCTTTTTAACTAACACCAGTTCAAATTTCACATAAAATGTTCCTATAATGTTATCTCCATTAAAAATGTAATAAGTTACCACAAGTGTGAATTTATCAAAGTTACAGAAATTATTGTGGTCAGTCATCAGTCAGGAAATGAATATCCTGAACCAAAGACTTATGATAATTTGGATTTCTTTTTTCTTTATTTTCCAGACACTGCAAATGGATGTCAACAAGCTGAATATAACCTTGCTTCAAATATTCCGCCAAGGAATAGCCGCAGCTTTAGGACTCTTACCCCAGCAAGTGCACATCAATCGCCTCATTGTAAGATGCTTCCCTTTTACACTCCCAACAATAAACTTTGATCTTTATTGAAGGGCTCCGTAATAAGGATCAGTAATAAAGAACAACCATGCTATAGTTCTATGGCCCCTGAGCTAAATCTGGCAAACCGCTGCTTTTTTGTAAAGAAAGTTTTATTGCAGTGAGCCACACTCATTTGTTTACACATTGTCTTATGGCTGCTTTCATGATACAATGACGGAGTTGAGTCACTATAACAATTCATTTGGCTAAATTGATGGTTAAAAGACTTGCTTTTTGGCCCTTTACAGAAAATATTTGTCAGCCATCTCATAGTTCAAGGCTTGTACCCCAGTAGGTATGAATAGAGGGGCCCAAAATACTTGTTTCACTAACCTGACACTACTCTCAAAATATTCTTCCTAAGAGCAAAACCTTCAGTATCAGCTAAAGCACTGTCTCCAGACAATATCTGTGCGAACTCCTTCAAGTATGTCAGTAGGATGAAAGATACTGAATGCACATGCAGAGGATTTTGAATAAAAAATAAAGACTCCATCCTTGGGGACAGCAGCCCAAATGCAATGCAAGAACAGATAGTTCTGAAAAGCCAAGAGAAAACGTAGATAGGTATGTGGGGTGGGTCTGAGGCAAATCCAAAGGATCTTCTGTACAAGGCCCACTTTAGACCTATCGATCACCTACATCCTTTCTCCCCGCCACCCCCCTCAGTTGTTTGGAAACCTCGATGTCATCCAACAATGCTTTCCCATCTGTACTTGAAGGTGGGTGTAAGCAAAGGCAGAGAAAGGCAAATTCAAAGCAGAAGATTTTTTCTTTGTAAAAAGCTAATTACCTAAGGTACCTTTGAAAAGGGACTTTGGAATCATCTTGCAGTTCTAAAATTGTTCTTAATTTCCACTGCAGTGGGAACTCAAGCAAGGACTTCGTGTTCTACTTGCCCTAAATTCTTATCTTCTGCTTGAGCTCAGTTTTCTACTATACCAATATCTGCATTTCCTACTATGGAAAAGAATTGCTTTTCATTTTGGTTTAGGGTTTTTGTTTCTTTTCATTTTTATTTGTGTGGAGGATGAGTTGTTTCATTCCTTATAATGACTTTATTCTATGACTCAACTATTTCCTGGGACAAAATAAACTTTAAACACAAAGTTTTTAACTTAGTACCATAGAAGAGAAAATACAGCATTCCCTAATATCCTGAAAGAATGAAATGGATTATTTATATCCAGGGCAGAGCTTGCTCAAATGAGAAGATTTAGGTACTATAGATGTCTTAGCTCTAGATCTAGTTTTATTTATTTACACACACACACACACACACACACACACACACACACACACACAGATATCTTAGATATCCTATTGCAAGGATAAAAGAGGGATTTGCCACACCCAGGGAGGGATACACCTACCCTGGGAAAATGTTAGTAGCATTTGTACATGTCTGTTTCTAAGAGTAGTTATTATAACTGGTAGAGTTATGAGGATACTTGAGGCAGCAGAGCACAGGGTTGAAGAGCATTTGCCTTGGAGACAGACAGAACTGTACTCCTGTTGCTGGAGTCTAGCTCACTCCATTTTCAGCTCGGCCATGTCTCAGTTGCGTGACCTTAGGCAAGCTACTTATGTTTCTTCATTTGCTGAATAGAGAGAACTAATAATAATAATTGATGTTCTGGAGAGGTTTCGAGCATTAAATGAGATCACAGATTTAAGGTAGATGGGAGTGTGCCAGGCACAAACCCAGTCCTCTTTCTACTATTGTTATTACATCATAAACTATTTAAATTACTATAAAAATGTTTGCATCAGTATTGTGCTATATTTAGTCATTGTCTATTGTTCCTGCAATATGGAAACACTTTTTCTAGATTGCTAATAGTACATTGATACTTTATTTTATTCCTGGTTGAATTGAAAAACTGCATTAAAAGAAAATTTTCTAGCATGAGAGAATTCTATGTATCAAAAAGATGGGCAATAACCTACTTCTATAAGTACATTGTATAAGTTGTAAAGGAGAATCTATCAATGGCAATGTCGTTTTTGTGTGGTGTTTATTTTTTGTGTGTATGTGGCCTATCATCCATTTATGGTAGGAGATCTTCTGTCTTCATTTCAGCTAATGAGGTAAAGTATCATGGTATTACTACACAACATACACACTTCTACCAAAGGATAGATTTTAAAAGTGTGACATATTTGAGAAGAAAAACAGAATCAGGGAAGGAACTTTAAAGCTCATGTAGCATCACCTTTCTTAGTCCTGCCTCCACATCAATATAAGTTATAAGAAAAATATATGGAGTTGCAATGTCTAACAATTGTACTATTGCATCAAGTTTTATTTCATTTGATTTGAAAGTGCTTCTTCAAGCACAATTACTCAGGGAACATCCAAACAATATATTTCAAAAATTGCAATATGGAATGGAAAATAAACCAGCATCCAATGAAATATAAAATTATAAATCTTGGGATGTCAATTAATTGAAAGAAAGCCTTCTGAAGATTTCAGGCTGGTAATATTACTAATAAACGTAGTCTCCAAAATGCCTTTTAGGATTCTAGGGTTTTGATTTTCTTAAATGTTTCTAGAAGAAAGGTAAAAATATTTCCCAAAGATTTTTAAAAATGGTCTATTGACATACAAATCATCTGCTTTTACTAGAGCAAGAAGAACAGTGTTGAACTCTTTGTGTCTCCTGTAAACCGAAAAGGAGGAATTTCTGAATCTCTGCCATCTGAGGAAGTGCTGCGTTCACTCAATATCAATGTTTTACATCAAAGTTTATCCCAATTTGGAATTACAGAAGTCTCCCCTGAGGTATGTTGTTGCATGGAAGATTTCATCTAAAACTTTGCACCTAATTTTGCATCTAAAAAAGTTAGCATGACATGGTAATCCAACTTCAAGAAGCTTTGCTGTGAATGCTGTTTATTGTACATTATTTGATAATAAAAATCTCCCTAAGGGTCAGAATTCTCTGATCTTCACCTCACATGTATTCATTCCTTCAGGAAATTCATTTTTCACATCAAAGTTTCACTTCTTAACACTTTCTTCTCCAAATCTTTTGGCCTTATAATTTATTTTGGTACATTGTGTGAAAAAAAAAAGGTCATTTAGATATATTTGTCAATTGGTTGACACTGAAATGTCCAAAAAACACCTTCAAATTTTTCTTCTGCAATGGGTGCGCTTCTCTCCTTGTCGCCTTCATTGCCAAGATAGTTACCAGAAAGTCACCTTTTCCCACAACCTTGGAATTAATATGAATTTCTTTTTTTATTGAAGAACCCAATCTTAAAAACTATGGTTATTTTCTTTATAGCACTTTCCCAATTTGGCACTGTTTAAATTTCCCCTAACAACTTCACCATTCTCACTTCTGAATGGATTTTGTCCCTTTTTTACTTATCCTATTCTATCCCGCTCTAACAAACTTGCTAAAATAATCATCATCTTAAACATATGTAATTAAATTCATAGAATCACAGAATTAGCCCTTGAGGGAACATATATGAACATTTTATAGATACGGAAAGTAAGGTCCATAGACATTAAGTAACTTCGTCAAGGTGACAAAGCACATGAGATATAAAGCAACATTTAAAATCTAGACATCTTGATCCCTAATCTATTTCACTTTTCAGTAAAGCACATGGCCTCTCATTTGGGTATAATAAAAAGAATGAGTATAGTCCTTATAGACTTAAAATATGAATTAATTTTTTAAACATTTGTAGAAATCCTCATCTAAAGTAGGCAGTGAACAAATGTTTGAATGCAAGGTGGGTTGGCAGAATGAAAATGTGTGTCATCATCGAACTGTGACTATAATAACAACATCCAACTGGTTTTTCTGCATTTAGTTTTACGCTCCTCCCTGCCCTCTGCCCCCCCCATCACACACTGCACCCCGCCTCCCACCTCTCACACACACACATAGTTTGTTTTTTCTCTTGCCGCCAGAATAATCTTGCTAAAGTAAATTTGGCTATGCCCTCTTGATGTCATGATTCTTCTTTGGCCTCCTAATGCTACGGAATCAAGTGTGGATTTCTTAATATGGTATATGGTCCTTTATGAGCTGGGCTTTATAATTGTTGAACAATACTCTCCTAGTTTATGCTTCAGCAATTCCAAACTTAATAGGTCCCATGACACTCCCATACTGTTTCTTCCCTCCACACTTGTACATACATCGATTTGTCTACGCACGTTTTATGGTTCAAGATCAATCTACTATAGAGCAAACCTTTCCTTTGTGCTACCACAGATGTGAGTGCTCACTGATTTGTGTTCTCAGTGAGCTTAGTATAAAAACCCCTTATCTTACGTTAGTCTTTGAGTCCATCTCTACACTGCAGGTTCCTGCAGAGACATGTCATGTTATTTTATCTGTGTCCTCAGAGGCTTCAATTGTGTCTTGTATTCAGTGGGCACACAAATAACTAAGCTCGTTGCTCAGTGGTATGCAAGGTCAGAAAAATAAAGAAAGAAATAAATAAAATATGATTATTGCTTTCAATGGGTTTATGTTCTAATAAGGCAAATAAGATACAAGCAGATAAGGAGAATGCAAGGGTATGATAATGTTACCATACTATGCCATGGGAGCTTTGAGGAACAAGAAGTTGCCTCATGTTTCAGAGAGGCCAAAGGAATGGGTCAACATATCTTAAACACCCAGACCCCTCTCTAGCCCTGCCTAAATGTGATTCTGAAGGGGCTTCCTTTTGTACATCACACTTATCCTCATTCTTACAGTCCAGGTCCTACACAGACTGACTTGTACCCATCTTACCCAGGACAATTATTTAAAATTTAAAAAGACCACTGGATTAATTTATTCTGCTTTTTGTAAATTTTCAGGGAGTTATATAAGCATTCCTCCCTATTGCTTTATTCTGAGCTTAAATGCCATTCTGAATGCTTTAGGAACATGGCAGGTAAGTGAATCATCCAGATCTATGAACCAAGAGAAGTTCACCATACAAAAAAAAAAAAAAAAAGCCTAATTAAAATCAAGTACATATTTGGGTCCTCCAACATACCTCAGCCTATTGAAGGTGAGGAGTGTAGCCTGACTGCCTATCACAAAACACCCAGAAAGTGTATTCGATGGTCAAAATGTGATATTTCTTATGAATTCGTGGGATTTGAGAAAACTAGGAAACCTAGATTCTAGGAAATATTGTTTTACAGGAGATGAGGAAGTATTTTAATTGGCTGTAAGGAGCATCTCATGAAGGATGGATGAATTGATAGAGCCTTTTGTTCAGACACTTCTAGAAAAGGCCCAGAATTACCCTCTGACCTGAAGCTCTAAGTGCAGAAATAAGAGAAGGCTAAGGAGAAGGCTGTCAGCAGTGTGCAAGTGCTCTTGTGAGGCGCTTCAGACATGTACAGTCCAAAGGAGCACTGCAAAAGCATTTGTTAATAGTTGTATTAACTAACTGAGATGGTACTTTGTGAGTTTCTTCACTTCTTTATTCATCTTTGTAGTTAATATGTGATGGCAGTACATGCCTCAACACATTCTTTCACATTTTTATCCCAAAATTATAGCTCTGCTATGGTAGCATGTTTATTAACAGAAAAAAAAAAAATGAATATTGGCGTTTTGGTTTTTCATCCTTTACATGGATTACAAAACACAGTGAATGATGTCTCAAAGCACCTATTCCTTTTGTTTTTAAATTAAGTTTATTGGGGTAACATTGGTTAATACAATTATATCATTTTCAGGTGTACATTATTATTTTACATCTGTATATTTTATTGTGTTTTTCACCCAAAGTCCAGTTTCCTTCAGCTATCATATATTTAATTCCCTTTACCCACTTCACCCTCCCCTCACTTTCTTATATTTGACTCCCTTTATCTTGTCTACCTTCCCCCTTCCTTCCCCACCCGATTATTAACCACTAGTCTATAGCCCTCTGGTAACCACTAGTCTATTGTCCGTGCTAATGAGTCTCTGTTTGTTTGTCCCACTCATTTGTTGCTTTTAGGTTTATATCGAACATATAAGTGATATCGTGTGATTCTCAACTTTTGTCTGACATTTCACTTAGCATGATTATCTCGAGGTCCATCCATGTTGTTGCGAATGGCAGTATTTCATCTCTTCTTATGGCTGAGTAATATTCCATTGTATATATGTACCACAGCTTCTTTAGCCAATCATCTATCATAGAACACTTTGGTTCCTTCCATGTCTTGGCCATTTTGAATAATGCTGCTATGAACATCGGTGTGCAAATATCTTTGTGGATATGGGTTTACCAGTCTTTGGGGTAAATACCCAGTAGAGGGATTGCTGAATCATATGGTGGGTCAATTCTCAGTTTTTGTGGAACCTCCACATTGTTTTCCATAGTGGCCGTATCAATTTGCAGTCCCACCAGCAGTGTATGAGGGTTCCTATTTCTCTGCATCCTCTCCAGCATTTATTATTACTTGTTCTGTTTATTATAGCTATTCTAACAGGTGTGAGATGGTATCTTATTATGGTTTAGATTTGCATTTCCCTAATAGCTAGTGGTGTTGAGCATCTTTTTATATATTTGTTGACAAAGCACCTATTCCTAAACTTATATTAATTACTTTCAGGTAAGGGTGTGTTTTTTTATCGTTATCATTTCTTTATTTGCTTGATTTTTTAAAAATAAAAAATGGCTTTTGAGAAACAAAGAAAAATACCAGAGAATTACTTTTGTTTATTACCTGTTTTCATTTTAAATCTAAGTTTCTTGGGAGAAAAAGACATGTTTAAAATATTTTTTTACCCAGTACTTAGAACATTATAGGCACTTAAATATTATTTTATTATCAGATGTTCATAAAGATAAAACTAGACTTCTTCTTGCCAAATAAATCAAATCACAAGGAAATAAAATTAAATTTATTATTTTAGTTTTTATTTTTAAGTGGTTTTATAAAATTAAATATCTATTAAAATAATAAGTTCTGCATTCATATTTAAAAATGATTGAGAATTTTTTTCTTTTTTTTTGCTTAACTGCAAATTACTCTAGTTTCACAGGTCTTATTATATTTCAAAAGAAGAAGTTACCTTCTTTAAAAACAGGCCAATGTGATACTTGCATGGAATAGTTACGAAGCAAAAAAAAAAATCATATTGAATAAATATAAACCATAATCCAGGCATTTGGTGATTGTTCCTTCAAACTAGGAACATTAGCTAGCAGTCTAAAGAATTATCATGCTAGCTGTAGAATGCCAAACAGGAATTCAATGTTAACATGTGTCAAATCATTCAGACCTAATGATTTGCCTAGTTCGTAATACAGTGGAGGTTTGGCATTCATCTAACAAAACCATATCGTTGTAGGCTACATCCCAATTATCTTCCTGAGTCAATCAATTGACCACATAATTTACATTTCCACTTCATTCTTTTTTCCTAACGAGATATATCTTCTAAAACCTCTGTATCAGCTCTCCTAGGACTTGGGAACCTCTTCCACCATCTGGGATCAAAATTGTTTTTTAAAAAAAAAAAATTGTAGTGCATCAAATTATTAAACAGAATATAGAGAAGCCATTGTTATTTTTTAATTTTTAAAATTTATTCATTTAAATTAGTTTCAAGTATACAGTACATTGGTTAGAAATCTATATAGTTTATAAAACCATCTCCTAATTGCTCCCTCCCTCCTCTTGTCCTCCACCTAGCCATCATATTAATGCTAATTGCATTCCCTCTGCTGTGAGAAGCCATTGTTACTGAAACTGATACAGGAAACTGCCTAAATTTTAAATCATAAAACCAAACGAAACCCAACAACTTCTTTCACTGCAACAAAGTTAAAGTGCAAAACTATGCAGCTAGGAAATAAACTGTTAAGATGATACAGTGGCATTGGCTTGACCCGGCCACAGAGCCTCGGACTATTGAACCCTCCAACCCCTGACAAAATATAAAAGGCATCACGTGATTTTAATCTTATGCAAACAGAGCAGAGAGTCTTGTGAATTACAATCTTTTGATTTGTGGGATCTTAACTACAGACTTTTCCATTTATTACCTTGCCCTTATCAAGTTTTTTAGATCTCTGTACAAATATAGTAGTGCTCAGCAAGAATAGCGTGACTCAGAAGGAAATCTATTTACCAAGAAAGTGCAGTGACTAAGTTCTGGGAGTGCAAAACATGTGTCTTTCTAACTGGAAGTGGGGGTGGTGGGGGTGGGTGGGAGGTTAATTCTTCCCTCATCATCGCTTTAGTTAAGAGACAAACAAAGCAGATTCATCTTAAGCAGAAAGGAACATGTTGATATTCAGGAGGTACGGAACTATAGGAGGCAAAAAAGAAATGAACCTGATCAGGTTAGGAACACAAAATCTCTTTCCGCCCACCTAACAAACCACCCTTTTTATCCAAATTTTACATTAACTAAAGCTGAGATCTTCATACTTAAATTTGACAAGTTTATGCTTCCTATTTGAAGGCTTAACTAGTTTGCTTTTGTAGCAAGCAATAATGCTATTTAATTGCCTGCAAAAAAACTCATTTCCATACTTACACTTGATTTCTTCAAGAGTTTTCTTTTTTATTAGTTTCCAGTTATGTTTATGGACACATTGGGATAATATATGATCTGAATGAGGTCAAAGAGTAAAAGACAAGTTGTCACTTGAACCCAAGATTTTCTTTCCAGAAGGATACTTGGTTTCTAATTATTTTATCAAGCACTTTCAGATTCTCCATCTGCTTCCATTTATGTATTTTTAAACATATCTCGAAAGCATTTTTATATCTATGAATTTGTCTATGTTATAGAAATTAAGCAAAATATTATAGGGAGCACATTCGTGTTTAACAAACAAAGGAAATGGAAACTCGACAACTTCAAGCAATAGGCTCCCTCAAATTGTTTCTAATTACAATAGAACTCATTTAACAGACCCCTTCTGTTCTGTCTAACTTAGCTCCACCAGAACCCACTCGAGTTCCAAGAGAAAAGATTCATAAAATGTTTATCAAGGCAAATGTTTGTTTTGTCTAATTTACAAATGATAAATATATTCTATTTTTTTAAATGCCTGAAAAATAATTAGTAATGATTTCCAAGTTTAGACGCAAAGGCTTGTTTTGTCCAAGACTTTCTTTCTCTCTCTCTCTCTCTCTTTTTTTTTTTTAGATAATAATTATTTATTTCTTGTGATTCTGTGAGTTGACTAGGATCAGCTAGATTGTTCTGTTCTACAAGTACAGGCTGAAGTCACTCCAGTGGTTACATTAAGCTGGGAACTCATTTGCCACCGAAATGTCCAAGATGACCTCTCATCTTCCAAGGGCTCTCTCCGTGTGGCTTTTCATTATTCACTATCTTGTTGCTCAAGGCTTTCTTAATTATCAGAGACAATGTCCAAGGACAGAAAAATTCCCTCACTAAAGAAAGGAAAAGGCAGCCTTCACCAAAGTGGAATTTAGAAACATATAACTTGATTTAGCCTCTATGTGATTTTCCTAATTGTGGATCATTTAGTTCCAAGCTAAAGTTTCTTTAACTATGAACCTATAAATTTCACTGAATCACAAAACTAATTGCATTCTAAGACTTGATTTACTAGCTATGTTGTTTTTAAACAAATAGACAAAATAAAAGTAAGACACTCATTCACATTTTATTCATGCTTCTTTTCTGCCCATCCACCCTCCCCCGCAAAATAGTAAGCAAAAAAATAAGTATAAATAAAATTAAACTATTTATTTCATCTTTTATTAGTAAATAATTTTGGACCTTTTGGTGTTCCCTCTTGCTTAAATAAAATATAATATCCTAACAATTTATGAAGGTGGTACTTGAATCAGATTTTGACAAAGAGGACTATATATATATATATATATATATATATATATATATACACACACACATACACACACACACATATATATATGTTTTTTTTTTAAAAAAAAGGATTTGATAAAAGAGGGGAAAAGAGAAGGAAATGATCTCGCATTGTTGCTCTGTTTATTAATGAATCATGAAATTTTGTTTGCACCTGTTTTGCCTCTGTTTGAAAGTTAAGAGCAGTATTACAGCACAAAAGGAAGAGTGTTGTGGTGGGAGGGGACTTCAAACAGAGTAAGGAAAGCTCTAAAAACAATTTCCTCGACACAGAAAAAAAACAGAACTCTCTTACCTAGGGACCAGGTAATTTCCAAGAGAGGCTGTGAGGGACATTTACAAAGCCTCAGACTTGATATGCCATGTTGGGCATGCTTTTGATCCTGTATGGGAGATAAAACAATCTTTTTATGTGTAAGGGCAGCAGCCCCTTGTCTTAGATCAGTGTGAGAAGCAGCTCTCACAGCGGGGAATGTAGGTGTGTTCTACTACACTGAATGGAATAAAGCTAAAAATATGTTTAGTGTCTGATAAGAACGCCAGTCTCTTCAAGCTCTCATTTAACATCGGACTTTCTGTTTTGCTTTTAAAGAAAAATGTTTTACAAGGGCAGCATGAAGCGGACAAAATCTGGAGCAAAGAAGGATTTTATGCTGTTGTCATATTTCTCAGCATCTTTGTTATTATAGTAACGTGTTTGATGGTAAGTTTGCTTCTTTATATATTTTACCCTTTGCTGAGTCCACTGCTTAAAATTATTGGATACATTGCCATTCAAGTAAATGTTGAAAAGACTGGGAACAGAAGCAAGATTATAATCCTTTCAAAATGGGAAATTTCATATCTGACAGCAGTGATACCTAAAAGAAAACCTAAGGAATTATGGATGCTGACCTGCAGAATAAAGCTGTAATTGTACTGAGACTTTGAGTAACTTGATTGACTCTGAGAATGACGTTTTAGAAAGTGATTCAATGAGGTCACTGAAAACCTCAAAGTCATTAAAGTCTCATGGGCACACTTTAGGCTTACTTTATTTCTTCAGCTATATCATTTTTATGGAACGCAGGACAAATTTTAAAAAGAAATATGTCTTAGAGGCAAGATTTCTCCTTAAGGAGTCATTGATTTACTTTTTTCTAAGAGCCTGAAAGTATTTTTTGAAATTTGAAACATGAAAAGGAAATGATTATAGACTCGAAGGCTGTACAATTCACTACCAACTAATTTTTTTAGGTGAATGAATATTATAAAAATATAAAAGTTAACTCCAAATGACTATGTAAATTATAGATTATAAATGTACAGCCTTTAAAAGTATATTTCTAATTTTTAAAAAGTAAAACCCAGAATAAACCTAAACCCACTAAACTAGGCAGTGCTATTTGGTGTCGAATGAGTTAACAGTTACCTTCCAAGTAGAATAAGATTTTCCTATCCTTCTGTACATTCTGTGATGTATATTAAAATATTTGAAATTCATAAATGGGTTATAATATATTTCTTGTGTGCTATGTTCTTGTGTGTTAATTTTGCTCACTTTAAAAACAGTCCTTCCTTAGTTTTCAAATGCCCCTCAAAAGACATTATGCTACTTACACGTCGCAAGCAACAGCCTTGCTAAGCATCTTATTGGATTTTGTTCATTTGTGCTCCCCCTGCTGGGAAGGGGTTTATGTTAGAAAGATTAGGGCTCAGTTTGGAAAGACAGAGGCTGAGTATGTCTATATTTGAAGGATATTAAACAATTAAGGCCTTGAATAGGGTGATAATGAGCATATTTCCTTGAATCTAAATATAGCAAGTAGTAAGAACACCCTAAAACCTCCATCAAAATGAATTCAGAGGCATTTCCTATGGACGTGGCATTTAAAAAGATTTCTAAAAGTTGTGACACCATAAACAAAAGAATACTTTAAAAATTGAGTAAAAAAATTATTTTTCTATATTAAATGGTGAGGTTAAGGGGAAAAAATTGAGAGAAAGTTGAAGGTTATGGAAATTGTGGCAGAGACCTCTGGGCATTTTTCAGTGTTTTGGAGGATGTGGTTCCTTATTATAGTTAATTGAGTTTTAAAATATCTGGTTCTTCATGTCCTTCACACAGCATATCTCGAGTGCTATGCTTGCTCTTGTCAGTCACATTTAGGGTGTTTTTATTGCTTTACAGGTGAAAAAGAATGGGAGGATCAGAAGGTAGAAAGGGGTAAAGAGTGATAAAAATGGAAATTGTTCAGGGGAGAATGGATACAATGCAGAAGAGCAAAGGTGAGGATAAAAGGCGAGAGGGAGGCAGAGCAGAGCTTGCTACTAACATGTAAAATAAGATCCAGACTTTGCACTTCTAACTCAGGGAGCACCCATGTATCCAATATGACTGGATAAATTCCTGCATGAGATAATGGTCTCAGGTGGCAAAAGAACCTGTAGTAGCCATACATTCAACCACTTGCAGCCAGGGAATAACTTCTTTTTCTGAAATCTTCAAAGCACCAGTGTAAAAGTTAGAAACCTGGGGAAATTTGCTTCAGAGTTACTAGAACAAATCGAAAAAAAGAATATTTCAAAAGTATAGGTGATTGCTCTCCACTGGGCTGGTAGGTAGATTCACCCGTTCATGCAATCTACAAATTCTTACAGAAGATTCGCTACGGGTCTGTTGTTGGTGCTTTGGGCCAAGAAGAGAGCAAGACAGATAGGATATCTGTTCCCATGAGGCCTATACTCCAGTATACTCCAGAAGGGGTCATGGATAATAATTAAGTTACTATTTTAAAAACTCAAATAGTGAACATATTGTACAATTCCAAGTGTATAACATTCCAAAAAAGATAAGCTTGTAGAGACAATAAAAAAGATGAGTGGTTTGCCAGAGGTTGGATAGGTCACGATGAATAAGTGCAGTAGGTTTTCAGGTCAGTAAAGCTATTCTGTATGATACTATTGGTGAATCTATGACACAATAGACTTGTCAAAACCCATAGAATGTACAATCTGAAGAGTGACCTTAATCTAGACTATAGACTTTAGTTAATTCTATCAATATTGGCTCAACAATTATAACAAATGTAGCACCCTAATGTAAGATGTAAATAATAGGGGAAAATGTCTAGGAAGGTAGGGGAGAAGGTTAATAGAAAACTCTATACTCTGCATAATTTTTCTGTAAAACAGCTCTTAAAAATTTAAGTTTATTATTTTTATTAACAAATCAAATAGTGTCCAGTGCCATGAAGAGATATCATAATAGTGAGTAGCATGCAGCAATCTGAGACAGCTGAGACATGCAAATGTGGGGAAAGGGCCTCCCAAGCAGAGGATGCATGGGAACAGCTGAGGTGTGGATAAGCTGAGCCTCTTTGGATTCAAGAAGAGTGGAAGCTGAGTACTTTAAGCAGAGCTTTGATGTGTATTTAAAAGATTACATTCCTTGCTGGTGCAGAGTTGGAGGCAGAGCATGGGATGAAGTGTGGGAGCAAGAGGACTCTTCCAGAGGCTGTTACATTAGCTTGATGAGAAAGATGATGATGGCCCAGAGTAGGGGGTGTTAGGGATAGAAGTGGAAAGAAATGAAGGATTGGGATTCATTTGCAGGTGGAACTGACAGTACTTGCATATTCTTTGGGAAAAAGGAAAGAAAAATGTTAAGGATGACTCCTGGGTTATTTGAGCGACTACCTGAGTGATGATGCTTCCATTTCTCGGGTGAGGCTCACTTTGGAGGTGGGAAGTACTGAGAGAAGCAATACTTGTGGTTCATATTCCAATAGTTCTTGAATAAATGAAAGAAAGTAGTAGAATGACATATTTCAAACACTGTCTTAGATTTTAATATGAAAGGGTCACTTAAAAAACTAACAAGGGAACAAACCATCAGTACATAGAAAGGAGTTAATGTTGATAGAAAATAAATACTACCTAATAGACAGGATTGAGATGAAGTTAAATTTATCTGATGCAACTTAATCACTGACAAATCAACACTTTATGTTTTGAAACATATAAGATTCTTTAAAATAAGTTTATCTTTGTAAATGCTTCATTGTTTTTTATCATAATTTTGATTTAAAGTTGTTTTCTACTTAGATCTCTCAGTAATAATAATACTATCACTTTTGAGATTCTTAAATATATACATTCCAATTCTCTTTCTTATAATTGTGTTGCTTTCATGGCAAAAAAAAAAAAAGAGAGAGATATAACTCAGAATTTTTTTCCTTTGGCATTAATTATATTCATGAAAGATCAAATACCAGTATTTGCATCCAGCCTTCCTACATACCATAGAAATGAAAAGCATGTGGTTTTATTATTAAATTATATAGGTAAATTACTGTAATGAAGGATTATGTGTGCTATATAACAATAACATAAGGCTTAGCAAAATTTTTGAAATGTGGCATATTGTTTATTTTCCTTAAAATAAAATATAATATATATATATACATATATATATATATATAATATATGTTGCCATGCACGAAATTAGACATGCATGACATTTTCAAGTGTGTGACTTATTTAGCACCTCTCAAATGTGAATGTACAGTGGGCGGAGCGACAAATAGACAAATACAATTTTCCAAGAAAAAAATGTGTGGGCAACTTCCAATCCATCAGTCTCTTTTAGCTGGAGGAAATACATTACTAAGAAGAATTAGTTCTTAAACTTGAATATATAATAAAAGAACTCTGTTTATCACCTAATATATACCTTCGAATGTACTTAGAGGTTTAGTCAGAAGTACAATGGTATTTATGAAATGAAGGTAGAGATATCTACAAGCCAGACTGCTTCCAGACAGCAATTTTAGAAAACACATTAAAACGGCTGTTTGGGTCAGCAAAAGTTTTGGCATGTTAGACCCATAGAAAAGCCCTCTCTATGTCATACAAAGACTTTCTCTAGTCATAGTCTTGTTAACTGAGGCAGGAAGTCCTAGATCAGACCACCTGCTGCAACCTGAGCATTAAGGAGTAAATGCATGTCACAGGTAGACATAAATTGTCACACTTCTCTAATTTGTTATGTATAATCCTAAGGGATGGAGGGAAATGGGATTAGATTCCTAGTTGGAATGATTTGGTTACAGAATCATTTTCCAAAGTAGGTATATGTCTAAAACTAATTTTCAATTTTTTTCTGTATGAGTAAGCTAAAAATGCAACCTTCTTACTAAGAAGAAAAAATAATAACAATAATAATTAGTTTCTTCTATGTATTACATACTTACTAGTACTAAACTGGTACTAAATATACTGCTTGGTACTAAACGGTGTGTTTTTTTTTTTTTAACTACTTTATTGCAGTATGACTGGCATACATAAAGCTGTCCATATTTAATGTATACAATTTTATGAGTTTGGAGATAAGTATAACTCATGAAAACATCACCACAATCTATGCCAATTCTATCTATCACCTCCAAAGTTTCCTCTCACCCTCTTTATTTATTATTATTTTGTATTCTGATAAGAATACTAAATGTAAGATATCCCCTTTTAGCAAGTTTTTAAGTATGTACTACAGTATTTGGAATTATAGGTTCTTTCCATAAACACTTAATGTATATTAGTTTCCTAATTTTACTAATAAGAAAACCAAGATTCAGAGAAATTAAGTGACTCGACGAACAGACAATGTATGGATATGTGTATGAGTGTGTCTGAGGAGAGCAGTTGGAATTCAAATTCAGGTCTATCTGGATTAAAAGTCTGAACTCTTTACCATAATTCCATGCATAATAGACTCAAACTGCACTTTCTTGTAGTTCTACCACTCTATCTTGTGGACATCTATTTCTAGCTATGAAGAGTTCCAGAACAGGATGAGAACGCCTGTATTAATCAGAGCCATTCGGCCCAAGCAGAACTGATCAATGTATACCATACGTACTGTGGACACGGCTCTATTTTTGTACTTAGTATCTTGTACTAGATAGAATTTTTACATGTCTGTCTCTTCCAGAAGCCTGTTAGTTTCCAGAGGACAAGTTTAAGTACCATCTTTGCATCCACAATGTCTTGTTTCTGGAATATAGTAGGGATTGATTTATGTTTATTCAATTAAAAGAAATAAATGAACGAGCTCTTAAGAACTAACTGTGCAATACTATAAAGAATACATGCTATGGACTGTTGGCAGCATTTAAAAATTTGAACATATATTAATTCAAACAGATGTTTGTATTGCCTAACTATGAGATTTTTTTTAATGAAAATTACAAGCTGCAAAGAGTTTTATAGAATTTTTTTAACTTCCTCTCATTTGTATGTTCTTCTGGTTCTCTTCCTGCAATTATTTTTTCCTCTTGCTATAGTTTAACTTTTATAGCTCCTCTCATTCAATATTCCTTTCTCTTTTCCTTTTTCATATAATCAAAAGATTTTATTGCATCCCAAGATTTAAACAAGCTCTAAAAGTAAAATGAAAAATACTGATTTGTCATTGCTATGGTAAGCTTTTAGGTTGAGCTTTGAAACGAAGTGCATTCACACAGAGAAATATGCATATGCTATATTCTAGACCTCAAGCTGTGAAGAGGAAAATCTCTGCTCTGCTTTTCCAGAGGCTTTGGAAAGAGGTTGCGGGGAGGATGTGGGATTTAGAAGAAATAGTAGAGGTAAATGATTACAGGCCTAAGTCAGGACACCGGGAATCTAAACTTCATTTCTAACCTACCGTAAATTATTCGAATTTGAAGTGAGGAGAGATCATACCAGGTGATTTGTAAGATCCCTTATTCCAGGTTTCTGAACAGCAGTACTGTTGACATTTTGGACTGGCTGATTTGTGTTGTGGGCTGGTGGTTCTATCCTATACACTGTAGGTTATTGAACAGCATCTCTACCATATGCCTGCTAGATACCAGTAGCAACCCCCACACACCCCAGTATGACAACCAAAACACATCTCTAGACATTGCCAAGTGTCCCCAGAAGGACAAAATTCCTGCTGGTCGAGAACCACTGCTGGCTGAGAACTATTTAATTCCATGACAAGTGTCCTATTGCCAAGTAGCAGACTCTTTAGATTTTTTTTCCATTTTTTTTTCCAGCTAAATCTCTCTCTTGAGCATTGTTATACAGTTTCTTATAAGTGTTATACATTCTCCAAGTTCTGCTTTTCCCTAAAGATGTAGCAATCAGTTTGTACACATACTAGATTGAGGCGGATTTAAAAATTGACCTCTAACCAGAGATAAAGTAAACAGATGACTATAAAATACGTGACAGTTTCCTGATCAAGAACATAAGCTCATGACTGGTAAAGAAGGACTTTGGAATAGAGTTTGTTTTACACTAATGGAATCATAAAAGTGACCTGTCAAAAATAACTGAGAAGGCCAATATTTTTGGCTTCCTTATTTTCATTTTTGAACTGTGCTTCTCTAAAACCCAAGTGTAAACAAGCAAGCAAAAGTTCCAATATACATATTATATTTAGATGCGAAGAACTTAGAATATACAATATATACATTATGCTCTATGTTTTTTTTTTTAATAAAGATACAATATATTTCTTTCTGTTCTCATTCAGGAAAATAACTTGTTTGCAATGTAAAAAAATAAAAACTATCTCATCTTAAATTCTATTGCCTCATCTTTTAGTACCTATGGGTTTAGCTTAACACATATGTGTCATCCGATTGGTATTGTTCTAGAGAGGAGTTTGGTTTTGCAAAGTGGTGTGGGGGCAAAGTGTCTCTTAAGTGTTATTGAGGCTGAAAAGAAGCAGTAAGTTAAAATTTCCCATCCTTAGGCATTATGCACAGTGTGAGAGGACTCATCTTCAGTATTTTTTATCCTGTATCTTGGGAAAGTACCTGTAAACAGTAAGACTTGTCGTTTAACATTAGACATTTTTTTTCTTAGTAATATTTGTAGTACTATTAACAGGAATATTTGTCATTGGAATATTTAGAACCCATTGTTTTCAAAATTTTAAGATTTAGCTTTACCTTACCAGGGTCAATGAATGCCACCCATATAAAAATCTACAGCTTATGTGGAAGTAGACTGACATAAAAGACAATAAGGATTCTCTTTAATTTTTTGAAGTTCAAATTATGATATGCATTTCTAGGTATACTTCAAATGTGCATAGTCCTTTTCCTTAAGGAGGCCTTTTCATCCATGAAAGATATATGCTTAGATTCGGTGGTTTTCACTCAGTGGTGAGAATCACATCTGCTGCGGATGTCAACCTTCGAGAATGATAGTGTGGTGAAAAGCAGCACCAGAGGTAATGTAAGAGAGTGGATAGTGCATAGGCTTGCAAGACAGAGCTATGTTAGGGCTTGGCTATGCCACGACTAAATTTCGGCTTTAGGCAAGCCACGTGAGTTAGCTCGACTGCATTTTCTCTAATGTGTAATTAGGTCAGAAGGACCTCTAGCAACCATTCTAATTCCCACCCCCTCTGTATCCCTAGTTAAAAAGTCACTTAACATACATTAACCCTTATTTTTTTACCTCTCTGCCCTCTTCCAACTTCCTTTCTTACCACTACACGCTGAGATGTTGGGTCTGAGACATAGTTAAATTTATTTTTCACTCTGTGTTTAAATAATTCTAAAGTTCCCTTTTCTATCACAGTTTCTAGTTTTTTAGTTCTTAATTTTGAGTCATCTTTTTCATGATGGTACATTTTTTCCAGGAAGG
The DNA here is from genome assembly GCF_014176215.1 of Rousettus aegyptiacus. NCBI lineage: Eukaryota > Metazoa > Chordata > Mammalia > Chiroptera > Pteropodidae > Rousettus > Rousettus aegyptiacus. The sequence goes on from NW_023416295.1 coordinate 115,945,699, forward strand.
GTACACAGACAATATATTTTCTGAGACCTCGCATATTCGAGAAGTTCTCTCTATTACCTTCTTTCACATGAACATCAATTTATCTAGGTATGGAATTCATGCATCCTTTGTAACATTTTTTTTTTTTCAAAAATATGGCTCCATTTTCTTTTCACATTTACTCTTCTTTCAATTTACATGTGTAAATATTTATATTTAAATTAGGAATTTTTTCATTCCATATCCCTAAATTCCATAAGAATAAGTTATAGTCTATTTTGTTAGTAGCAGAATACTCTGTACATTTGATAATACATGACATAGTGGGCACTGAGAATTGTTTTGAATAATTTCTTTCTCTTTCATTCACCCTGGTTTATCATTTACAATGACTCTTCTCTGACTTCCATATTCTATCTTTTCTCTTATTTTTAATCTTCATTTCTTTATTCTTTGCCTCTACATTGCAAGCAGTCTCTCAATTTTGCCGAATATGCCATCGATTCTCTTTTCTGCATTGTCAGTTCCATTCTTTATCACTTGCAAAATTACATCCTGCTACTGGATTTTCAGCTCTTTGAATTCTTTCTTTTTAATCTCAGTCTGATACCTTTTCATTTTAGATTGCTGCGTTTTTACTTCACTCTGATTTTTTAAATAATCTTATTTTGTTAAATAGACTTTTTTAAAATCAATGTATTTTGAGAATACCGGACAAATATTTTCTGAAATTTTTCTGAAATAAATTATTAAAGGTATTTATTTCCTCCACAATTTCAGGTGACTTCTTTTCTAACTTTTTTTTCTGTTTGTTCATCCTCTAACTAGAAAAAAATATGTTTAGACTTTGTATCTTTCCCATATATTTAAAATATAGAGATTGTTAGAATTTAAAGGAAATTTGAAAGAAAGGGAAAGAAAGAATTAGTCCCCTGACCAGTTAGAGTAAATGTAATTGAAAAGCACCAGAAAAGACCTCTCTCCTAAAATTACACCCATTTAGCTAATGGATTCCAGAAATTAAACAGGGAAGTTCATTTGGCCTAAGGCTTTATAAGATGCAGATTTTATCAATGCTGTAATTGCAGATAATGGGTTAAGTAGGCTCGTCATCTGCTAAACAAGTCATTTCCTTGAACAGACTCAAAGAAGCATAAGAACATCTAGTTTCTGCGGGAATTGAAGTAGAGTAGTGAACATCAGCAGAAGAGAAAAGACATCAAATCATTATTTCGTATACCTTAAACTTATACAATGTTATATGTCAATTATATCTCAATAAAACTGGAAAAATATAATACATTTTAAAAAATAAAAATAATAAATAAATTTTTAAAAGAAAAGAAGAAAAAAGGCCTGTTCAAATGGAAGTGTGAGGATAGGAGAGACAGACTTTGCTTACCTCACAATTGGGTCCTTTGGAATAAACACAACAAAGTCAGTCCAATTCTTAAAAGCAAATATTCTATCAATTCTGAATTATATTAGCCATTCAAGAAAGAGCTCTGAAAGTGGAGGATAGTGATACTTTTGCTTTTTTTCTACATGCGTTAAAATTAAAAGGGGAAAAGGGTAAGAAAAAAATATTCTGGTCATCCAAATTATTCTTTGACAGATGCCCTAAATTTAATTATTTCAAGGATTTGCTAGATACTCAAGTTAATATATGATAAATTCAGATATTTACCAACATAAGAAATTACGGTTTATAGCATAACTATTCTTTCATTAATATTTTGCAAGACTTTATGCTATGCTGTATTGGATGCAGATCTTTGTTTCTATAAACATCATAAGCTCATATTTGATGGCTATTCCTTCTAAAAGCCTTCCATTTCAATCATTTTAAGTAAAAACTTACATGTCAATCTGACATCTAGCATTTTTGTAAAATTAGCCAAATTTGCTTTTAACAATATTTGAGGAATAAATCCATGCACATATATGTAATTCGTTTGTGCACCATAACTAAAAATACCAAGTGTATCCTTTTGAGAAAAATCTGGATACTACAAAACTGAGACATCATCCTAGAAGTCTTTCTTACTTGTATTATCATTAAACCTTTATTTTGGTTTGTCTTCTAGGTTTGGGGGTGGAGGAGACCACACTTTATTGTTGAGTGTGAAAAAAATGTGACAGGAGCCCTTTGTATCTTCTCCTATAGATTCTTTACAGATTAAAAGAAAAATTTCAGCTTTCTTTGAGACAAGATAAAGAGAAAAATCAGGAGATCCACCTATCACCGCTCGCGTTACAGCCAGCACTGTCTGAGGCAAAGACAGTCAACAGCATGGTCCAGCCTGAGCAGGCCCCGAAGGTACTGAGTGTGGTCGTGGACCCTCAAGGCCGATACACTCCTGAAATCAAAGCTACCACCTCTGTCTGCCCTTCTCCTTTCAAAATGAAGCCTATAGGACTTCAAGAGAGGTACGAGCTTCTTCTGTATCCCCCTACACTTTGCTTCCTTTTTTTTTTTTTAAGAGTATTCATCAACTAAACAGGCTAGAACTAGAGATGTTTGGCATATTCATCACCAAATGGACACCAGAAGGAAATAGTCTTTCTTATTCCCCAGAAGAATCAAGCTGTGTTATAAAAAAAATCTTTTAGTTGCATCTGATTCTGTTAAACTGATGTAGATAGAAGTCGAGGTCCTCTTCAATCATGGGACAGCTTCTACAATTATTAATTATTTGTTTAGAGCCACTGACCTATCCTGTTGAATTGCCATCCAATTTCTGGTACGTAGAAGGGCGGAAAATGAACTTGTGGTATTTCCCAGGGAAGTCAACATTGTTTGGAGTAAGGTAGAAAAAGGGTATGCCACACATTTTTATGAAGTTTTCCTTCTGCTTCCTTTGAGCAAAACAAATATCTCAAGTAAGTATCATGTCATTATTTTTGTTACTTTCCTTGCCTTCGTGATGTACTTACACTAGTACATTCCCATTTAAGGCAAAAATGATGTGTGAAATCAATCACATGCAAAATACATAAATGAGAGGTTAATTCTTTGCTTCCCCAAAATATTAAGTAAAGCTTTCCCATAGTAGTTTTTAAAATAAAAAGATCCATGTTTATATTTAAAATGTGATTTATATTACATTGAATACTACATATCAGAGTAGTAGGAAAATGAAAAAGTTTTCAAGATATACTCCCAGGTTTATACTCTTCTTATTTTCCTATATTTTAATTTTCTATCACTCTCTTTTTTGTTGCCTTAGGTTTTTAAATACCAGATATAAGTTTACTTTTATTTTCCATCACACACACACCACATCCCTTCAGAAAATATAGTCTGTGGCTTTAAGAACAACAGATGACCAAGAAATCATTCAAATATCTTTGAAAGTATTGTCAGAGAACAATGAGTAAAGTAAAAAGAAAGGGATTTGTTGCAGTAATCTCCAAAGTCTTTTAAAGAGAGAACACTTTGACTCCATAAAAAAGGAAAATAGAAAGCAATCAAGTCATTCTACTTCCTCCCCCAAAATATTTGTTGGTTTCCTGATGGATCTACCGGAGCTTCCATGTATCATTCCCTTACTTGGATGCCACTAAATTGCTGTCTGGGTTACACTATGGAAAGGTAAACAAGATGGAACTTTTTCCTGAGGCTCCAGGAGTTAGGAGAACTGGATTCCAGACCCAGCTTTGCCATTTCTGGATTAAGTGACTTCATGAGCCATTCCCCTACCTGGGCCTCATTTCCTTTTTTTGTAATGTGAAGGGGTTAAACTTGACTTCCTCACTTCCCTCCAGTTCTTTTACTCTTGTTACCCAAGTTAGTTTTATGTATTCATATTTGCTTCAAAGAGAAACCTTAAAACAGGTATCTGAGCATTGGTGGTATAGCAAGGGCAAGGTAACAAAAAGATCTGCTCAGATGCAGGCAGTAAGGGGTCATTTTCTATAGAAGATTTAAAGATGATAATAAAACTGACAAAAAGTCAGACTAATTTTTATTATCATGCTGGGCATATTTGAATTCCAAGGAGCGTAGATTAAATATCCATTCATTCATTTAAACGGAGTGAATATTTGAGAAAGGAGAGTACAGGGATGGTATCTTGCTCATCTTTGTAGTCCATGTGGGTGACTTTAGCAGCGGCAGTGTGTAATCACTGTTAAATGCATTGCCTGCCACTGGTCTATAAACTTCCCTGCATCCCCTCCCATCACCTTCCACTTCCTTCCCATCTCAGAGCAAGAGAAAGCTAGTCTCTGCATAACAACAGCAGGTAATTCCCTCACAACCCTCATAGGTGACTCCATCAGTTTTCCTCTTCTATTTTCACCTGTACCTCTTTGCTAATGCTGTTCCCTCGGCATAGAAACAGGTTCTCTTTTGTATTAAAGAAACTTCCTTAACCAATTCCTCCTCTGATTCTTGTCTTTCCTTTCTTTCCCGGATGTCTTAAATGGGCAAATTATATTTGTCACCTTGCTGGTCGTCTTCAAACTGCCATCCTTGCTATTTCTCTCACATATGCTTGCCAAGTTTATCAATAAGCTAACCACAAAACATGTTTCATTTCTTTTCATATCTAGCCCTAATGCCTAGTTCTTGTTCGAAACTCTCTCTTACTTTGTCTCCTAAGGCATTGTTTTTCTCGTTCTTGGGTAGCTACCGTTAGACTTCCACCCACACTCCTTTCTCTCCTTAACTTCAGAGTTTCATCAGGAAGATAGACTAAGCTAGGATACTTCAGGAATTGCTTGTGTCAAAGGTAGTAAGAGAAGAAGTGGTTGCAGTTGGATTACCCAGCAAGGAAAGAAGAGGTCTAAAGGTGAGAGATGGGAGTGAAGAATGAGAAAGAGAAATTCAAGCATCACTTTCTCTTGGAAGCCATTCCAATCTCCCTCTATCTCCTTCCCCTTCTAGTTTCCAAATCCCAATACAAAACTTGTCTTCAACTATTAGCTATAATATCTATCAATACGCACAGTGATTTTTAACACCTCTGAATCTCATATAAATTGCTCCTTCAGCAGTAATTTTAATTTAACAATAATTCAAAAAGGGACCGAAACTAGTTTTTGAGTGGTTTGTCCTGTCCCTTTACCAGCTTGTAAGAATCTTAAAGACAGGTACAGGCTCTAGATACTCTTGTGTTGCCCATGATTCCTGTAATTCTCATACATAGTAAACGCTAGAAAAATATTGCAGAGTAAGTTAGTTAGTTAGTTAGTTAATTAGTTACTATTTCTTTGTATCTAAGATCTCAGACAGGACCTCCGCAGGTCCCCGAATGTTACTGACACTTAATGAATGGACATTCTCTAACTTTTCTTAAGCTGTACCATAGTATGGTTCATTTTTGTATCCATATATAAATGATGATACAGCCGGCAGGTTTGTGATTTTAAAGATTTTCTTGGAGGTTGCAACCTGGCTGAGACTGGGAGATTCTTGTCACAGCTAGAAGGATATCTGCAGTGGTGAAAGCAATAAAAACATGAGTGTCCAAGAAAATATTGAGTATTCTACACCTAAACTCAAGGGTTTTGTTTACTACAATTTCCTCCAGGAGAGGTGGAATGGCCTGACTTCTGTCCCCTGCTCTCCCTAGAAGAGAAACATTCCAATGCTCAAAAATTTTAACTTAGAAGATACTTGTTCCTCAACTGATCTCCTTTCAGGAGTTATAAGTAAAGAATACAGAATGGAAACAAGTGAATATCTGGGTACAAAGTATACAAAAATACTCTGAAGATTAAAATCTATTCATAATGAAATAGACCCATCAATGAAAATGGATCCAACTCCCTCATTTTCTGTCAAGTGAAACTGAGACCCAGAATCTTCTCTCTCAGGTCTTAGGAGAGGTTCCCTGAAAGCATAGCTTGAGACAAGGATTCTTGTTCCAGTGAGTTATTGAGAGGATGCTCTCAGGAGAAGTCTAAAGGAAAGCAGGGGAAGCAAAACAGAGAAGAAACCAAGCAAAGAAGTGGTTTCAGATGCTGTGTGGGCCCAGTCTGATTCCACAGGGAGGTCTGGAGCATGAGTGACACCTCATGAACAGTCGTTCCCTCTGAAGGCAAATCGGCTGGGCATATGTACCCCTGTATCAGTTAACTATTGAGTTCAGGCCACCCTGGGGATGATGGAGATTTAACTTCCTGGGCATCTCTGGAGTAGACCACTTCCATCATCTGAGGGTGATTCTCCAGAGAAGCAGCAGCTGTGCGTCATTCACAGCCTCTACTCCCAGCAGCGGTGGAGGAGAAAGCAGGCACACCAGGTAAAGGTGATCTGGGTGGAGCACCAACAGCATTACTATACTTGCCCAAGATCACAACACTAGTTACAGCAGAGCTAAGTTTATACTCCAGGTTTCCTTGATCTTTCCAGGCTATTATACACTTACCACATAGCCTCCTTCAAATAAACACCATTTGCTCTGATGGAACCTATGACCCAGGACCACGGAACACAGACTATGAACCATTTGCTCCACCTGAAAATAATGGAATCATACAGATAACAAACAACCGTTTAGAAGCTAACCCTAATTTAACTCCCAGTAACATCAATAAAAACAGCAACCCGATAAAATTCGTTGACCCTTTACATGCATTATCTCACTTAATCCTCACAAGAGACTTGTTATTCCCTCCTTACAGTGAGGAAACTAAGTCTCAGAGAGTTTAAGTTACTGCCTAAATAACATAATGTTATGTTACTGGGAGTGGGGTGTGGAGTGACAAACAGAATTTGAACTCAAGCGGTCTGGCTCCAGAGGTTGTAATCCTAATAGGTACTTGGAGGGAGGGAGAGAACATACATCCTATAATGTATGGAAATTTTTAAAAAATAGATTACAAATCAATATATTTAGTAAATAGGTATATTATAGAGTGTCACACTGTTTTTCCTATTAGCAAATTTCATGCTTGGCTTTTAGAATGGCTTTTTTTTGTTTATTCTAAATCAAGTAAAATTCCATTTTGTGCAGTAGACTGAAAACACTCAAGTTGAATAACCATTTCATTGCCAGTCTAGAAGCTCACTGTCAGTCTCAGTCTTTCTTTCACCTGTGCGTTCCCATCCTAGAGCCCCAGTGGTAACCTAACGTAAATGACCAAGGTGATGGCAAACGTGAATACAGTAAAGAAGCCCAAATGAGAGGGAGCTATGAGGCAATAATCCAGAAAACTCAAGCCAAAAACTGTTCTCAAGGAATTTGGAAGGAAGAGCTCTATATTGTTTAAACTGGATAATAACTGAGCTCATTTCGCTATGCGTGGTGGACAGTGCACATGAGAGGGCACGTGCTCACGCCCTTTCACCAAGCTGCTGCCCGTATGGCGGGAAGAGGACAAATAATAAAAGCTAACGTATTGACCACTAACCTACCATATGCCAGCCACTGTGCTAGTGTGTTATCTCATACACTCTTTATAATACCCCATGAGGCTGGTACTATGTTTATGCCCTTCTTGCAGATGAGCTAACAGAAACTTAGAAATATTAAATAACATGTTCAATATCATAAAGAAATAAAGTTGGAGTTGGAGATTCAAATCTGGACAATCTGACGCAAAATCTGCACATAACCACTGTGTTCTTCCCCCTCCGAGATGATACAGATGATAAAATTTCCAGCTTCTCTCATTTTTTATGATCATGTCCTTGTAAAATGCTTTCACGGGGTCTTCCAGAGCTGGGGAGACATTGGAAACATGCACAAGCCCTTTGTTAACAGTGATCGTTACACTGTTTCTTTCTTTATTTGTAGGATAGACAAGATTGGATTTTTATGTAGGTGGGTTAGGGTTCTGAAGGGTTAGGAAAAAAAAGGTAAAGTGTCCTAATTTTAAAAAAAAAAAAACAGCAACACTGGGTTTAAGAAAATGGAGGCAAAACTTTTGAAAACCGCCTGAAAATTAATAGCTAGTCATGAAAGAAAAGGTAATAGTAGTAAATGAAAGAAATGACGGTGGCTGCAACCCAAGGAATGTAGAACAGATGCCAAGATGTATTTCTAAGGAATTGAGAGTAGTAGAATTCTTCCTAAGAAGGTAAAAAAATTGGCCATTACTTATTGGCAAGCACTGACCTAGCTTCTCTCCAAGTAGGCTGATTAAGTCCCGAGAGTGTAGACCTGGAAGGAGCTCTAATAACAATCACTATAATAGCTCCTTTCCTCTCCCCACCTTTCTTTTTCCCCACTCGTGGCCCTTGGTAGGATAACAAGAGCAAGTCCCATTGGTCCTCCTACTGCTGTATCTTCCACCAGACCACCCATCACACAGGCTGCCTCATCCTGGGATTCAATCAGAAAGGGCTGCTCAGCATGCCCATCCTTCAATATCCATTAACGTGAACCTGATCATGGACACTGGCTTCCAGCTTTACTTGGTGGTCTCCATTTCCACTCACACTACTGGGAGGTGGAGAGTGGGGGGAGGGGGGCAACACAACCTAATTACCTTTTTGCATTCTTATTTATAGTCATTCTGTAGGATGTGACCTATTTTAGAGAGAATTATGCTTGCTTCCCCTAGGTGCACTTTGCCAGCATATCTATAGAGCTAGTTCTCCTTATCCGGACTGTAAAGAAGTTGTTGTGGTATTATTCTGGAGGTTTGTGTTCACTGATTCCCCTACCTGTGATCAAATTAGAGTTTCACTGTGAAGAGTACTAAAGGCTGTGTTTTCTAAAATGAGATTTCGAATCTGTGCTAGAGGACCATGCTCCAGATCTTGATGTTCAAGCCGACAGAATTAGGTGAAATGGCCTTTTTTGTAGACATTTTAATCAGGGCAGGCATGGACAATTCCCAGAGTGCGCTTTGCTTCTCATTTTGAGAGACAGCTCTGAATCTTAGTTACCGTGTCAGGAGACTTTACCTTGCAGGCAGAGACATTTACTTTCGTAGTTATTTGGAATGTGTCTTAAAGCTACAGTTCAGGGTCCCATTATGATTTTAGGGACTGCTCGAGCATTGTTTTTCTATGAAGTGAGGCACCACTCTGTTCTCATCTGTTTTTCCAGCTATCGATACATGACCTCTATAGCAAAACAGTGAAAAATCACAGATCACCCACGGCAGATGACTTTAGCAAAATTAAGTTATTTTTCAACTGATGGGTTTGTTTATTTTCTTTACCTATATATTACAAATATTAAAGTGTCATTTCCTTTTAGCCATGCGTCATGATTATCTGGGTGTGATTTAAACATGGTGAGAGAGCTCTGTTCTCAGATATGATCTGAAGCCAGCCTGGATGAATCCTGATTGTAGTATGTGGAAATAGTGTCCTCTAGTGGAGAACTGCATGTTGAAGCATTTATTAGCTGGCCTCATTTAAAGGAAAGAGGATGCTGGTACTTGTTTTGGTTTAAAAAAAAAAAAATCCATAATGATTCGAATGTCTTCTCTGGCAAGTGAGGTATAATCTCTTCTGCAGATACTTTTTAAAAAGGTCTTGGTGTAGTGATAAAAGAAATGACAAATAGGTGTGAATACTTTCAAGTATGACGTGTTTTCTTAACAATGCTTAGCATCCGATCGTTTTCATTTCTCATTTAATCCACAAGTAATTTTAAGGACAGTGTGTCAAATAAAATTATTATTACCTAATATGTCTTATAATATATAAATCCTTTTATTTAAGGGCCAATATTTTTTTTCTAAATCAGAGATTTAAATATGACTCTCAATAATTTTGCCCTTTTCCAAGCCTACTTATCCTACCTGCCTCATTTTTTATTTCTTCCTTTCCCCTCTTGAATCTGATTCCTGGACATGGTGGTGTCTATAGCACAATGCCTGGTACATATTCCATAAATATTTTTATATCTCAACATGGGAAAAGGGAACAAGTTCTTAAAATTAAGTTGATGTTATGGAAAGAAATACTTAAAAAAAAACAAAAAACAAAAAACAGATGATCATCGTCTCCCTATCACCCCACAGACGGAAGTCTCCAGTGTATTTGCAGGCTGCCTGGCTTCTTTAACCACTGTGAGGGAGAGTCTTAGAGCCACTTTCCTCGCATGTTCCCATCATGCTGCACAACAAGGTGCTAAGGAAAGCTTATAAAAACCCTCATTCCCCTGCTCTGGATGTAGTCTCCTAAATGATTGATTAGTTTTGCTCTTATTTACATTTTATTTGCTGATGAATTTTGGCTCTTAAGTATTTTGCTATGAATTCCTATTCAGAATGTTCTTCTCCTGATGTAATTCTTAGTCTACTGAAGGAGTCTGAAAAACAAATTAGAATTTTAAACTCACTTTAATCAATAATGTGAGTAAACCTGATTCAGTGGTGAAGGACCCACAAGAGTGAATATTTTAAAAGTATGGCAGAAACCTACTGAAGCCTGAATGTGGATCCTTAGCCATGTTAGTCTCAGACCAATGGCTTTACGCTGCTTTAAAATCTCTTACTTTTTTCCATTGAGCTCTCTTTATCTTTGCCTAAGACAGCATTTCCAAATCTGCTTTAAATTCCCTTCCCCGGTCCTATCCATAGAAAAAAGAAAGATCATTAAGAATAGACTACCTCTATACTACATGACCCCACAAATTCTCTCTGTCTCTGTCTCTGTCTCTGTCTCTCTCTCTATGTCTCTCTGTCTCTCTCTCTGTGTCTCTCTCTCTCTTTCACACACACACACACACACACACACACACACACACACACACAGAGAGAGAGAGAGAGAGAGAGAGAGAGAGAGAGAGAGAGAGAGAGAATCTCCTAAGAGCTCATTCATCTTTGCTTCCTTACATGTAGTGGGGATTCTTTATATATTGGCTACATAATGAAAAGTTAATCTTATTCATCAGCATTATCCACTCATCTATTTCAGCTCTAAAATGTGAATTTAGTTCTAGAAAACCCCAGAACAGGGAAAACTTCTCATCTGCCATTTTATTCCTGGATGCTGAATTTCTCCAACCATTTCATGTGAGCAGTGGGGATTTTTAGGTCTGTGGCTTGTCTGCTTCTGTTCAGTGTGTGTGAGTCTTGTAAAATTAAAGAGATTCTATCCTGAATCTATTATTACAGTACAAATATGCGTCAACAAGAGGAAAATTATGAAGTTGAACGATTCTGTATTTGTTAAATAATGGTGCAGAAATCTAGACAGAATTCTCAGATAATGAGATAGAAAATTTCTTCATGAGGCAAGATTTCTTCATTTTTGAACATTCTGTAGAGCTTTGCATGGGATGATTACCCTTATCCTTGTCTTTACTATCCTATTGCATTTTTTAAAACTTTAACTTTTAAATCTAAATAATCATGAAAGTTTTGTGGAGGAAACGCTCTTCCATCTAACTTCTTGATCCAGGTGATCTTTATAACCTTGGCCATGGTAATAATGGCTTGGTTCGCTGTCACTGTTTTGTAGAAGACAGTTTACTTCACTTTTTAAACTAGCCTTGAAAATATATTATCTCAGCTTTAAAGGTGTTTTATTTTCCACTCCATCCACATAATTCACAGTGTGTTAAATGTGTTGAGGGCAGAAAATAGAAAAATTATTGGAAATAACTCTTTGTAGCCAAAACCCTTCCCCATATGAGGGAGGGGTTTAGGTTTTGGAGCAGTTCAGAGTAAAGTGAATGTAATTCCATTTGAACAGGTGAGAACCAAAGAATTTAAGCAATAAAACACGATAAATATAATACTAGGCATGGGGGAGGAGAGAGTACTTATGTATTTTCTTATACGGGCAGACTGAGTCCAAGAGCTTGGTTAGTAGAGATGTTGGAAGCATGTGCACAGATATATTATCAGAGTATTTAGCTCCTTTATTCAATGTAAAATCCTTGAGAGCAGTGAGGGACAAGCTCAGTACATGTTATTTAAAAAGTGGTGACCCATAGATTTCTAATTTCTAATTTAAGTATATTCTACCATATTTGACCTGTAGGGGGTGCACTGAAACAACAATATGCCCTGAAAGTGAAAATCAATGCCTGCGTATGGCTGTGCTACCAGTGAGATCTAGGATAGGGAGGGTGTCTCATGACATCTTTAACATGGTGTCAGTAAGAGTCTCCCTGAAATATGTTTAATTATACATGTCATTCAGTACTTTTATTCTCCCGAGGTGAAAAGATGTTCACAAAATCAAATGGCATTAGAATGTCACGGTCCTAAAAAATAATAATAATAAGTAAAATAATTCAAACATGGCTTAAACATGATTATTTGACCCTATGCATTTTTTCTAAATGATCATTATTCTTCAGAATACTAATCTGTGTAATTTAAAAAATTAAATTATAGGCTTCTTGGGATAAGGAAAATGTCTTACACCATTTGTGTTCTTACTGCCTATCAAGGTGCCTGGTGAGCAGTAGACCTTAATAAATAACTTAATCCTTTCCCTCATTCCCACTCTTTGTTCATGACAGTGGTTGTAATGGGCATGGTAATAGCCTCAGAGTAGGTGATGATATATTAGAACTAAGGCCTTCTTGAAAAATGTCAAATAACAGTATTTTAAGGTTGAGAGAAACCCTAGAGCAGTGGTTTCTCAACCTAATTTCACAGTCTACTCCCCTTGAGAAGGTCTGTAGCATTTCTAGATATTCTGCTAGATAGAAACATTTCTAGATAGTTTTTTTTTTTAAATCTAGATAGAATTTCTAGACAGAAAATATTTTAGGGTCAAACCCCAAGATTTAGCCTTGATACCTCTGAGTAGAGTTAAGGAGATATAGCTATAGATCTACACTCATGATAGCTACATATCTATCTATATCTATATCTATATCTATATCTATATATATATATATATATATATATAGAGAGAGAGAGAGAGAGAGAGAGAGATAGTGTCGGGATCCTAATAATTTTAGTAATAAATACTAAATCAATATATATGTATATATATATATATATTTAAAACATATAAATTTATATTTTTATTTAGTTTATTTTTCACTTACAGTTGACATTCAATGTTATCTTAATTTCAGATGTCACAACATAGTGGTTAAACATTTATATAACTAACAAAATGGTCCCCTCCAATTAGTCTAGTACCCACCTGGCACCATACATAGTTTTGATTGTTCATAAAAACATATCTATTTAACCGTGCACATTAAAATGCATGTATCTAAATGCCTGTGTATATTCAAATATATGTAAATACTATATGTTTCTACTTCTATGTTTACATTACTCCTATTTGTGAACCACAACTTTAGTGGTCCTGGTTCAAGTTCCAGGGACCTTCCCATAGCTGTGCAGCTAATGGTGGAGCCTCTGATGAAAACAGTGGTCATATCCCTTACTGGAAGCAGAGCTCTAAAACTGAAACAACTCATTGATTGGAAACCTAGAAAATTTTCCAGTGATTGTCTAAAACCAGTTTCATTTTTGTCTCTGCACTATCCCAATAATTCTTACCTTGTCACATGACACTGGATTCCTATAACTGGATTTATTTCTAAAATTATTAGGATCCCAAGACATGGCGTTGAAAGATGCCCTCCTTAGTGTTTCAGTAATGCAAGAACTGAGACAAAGTTAACTAACTCATTTACAAAGAACTTTAAATCCTGTGAGCACCACGTGTTGGCACTGGATTAGTCAACCATAAAATTATTGCTGGATTCGTGGCTAGCTGTAGATTACCCCACATTTTAATCTATATCTGTGGTTTTCAGCCATGCCGCACAGGGCCTTGTGGGAGAGATAGGCCGGTGAGGCCTGGCTTCTCAATGAGCCTACTCTGCATACTTGTTCTGCTTACTGGCCTTGCAGAAAATGTTTTCTTTCTTAATCAAGGGAGCCCCAAGTTTTTAAAAGAGTTTGAAAACTACCAGTGTAATTGTTTACTCAGACCAGCTGCTCAAGATAAACCTCTGGGGATGGAATTGGAGACCTGAGGAAGAATGCAGGTCGCACTTTGGTCTAGTACAGGTGTCTGTCTCACACTTCAGCAGTTTTGTGCAGGTCATGTCCTTTGCCATTTGGAAGCATTTTTTATGAGATTCTTTTAGTCTGATTTTAGTCTGTATGAGTGCAAGGAAGTAGCCAGCCCATGTTTTACCCACCTATCGTTGCCCTGAGTGTATCTGAGACATCTTTAGAGTTTTCTAGGGCTGCTTAGAATGAGTATAAATCCAAAAATAACTCCTAGAGAAGCTGGTGCTTACTCTCAGATACATCTTCGTTGGTCACTTAGAAAACCTGATTGCAATACAAGAGTATCTGATAACTTAGAAATTCATTTAGAAATTTTTCTTTTATAATTCTTTACAGATTAACTGATAGGTATCATTTATGCCTAAGAGTTAATTATTCTGTTTTTTTTTTATCCTTATAACCCATTCTTAAGTTGCATTTTACCTTACTCTTATAACTAAAGTCTTCAATCATCTCTTCCTGAAAAGTAATAGTTTTTTAATTTTCCCAGAGAAAGCAGTAATTGTCCAGAGAAAACCTCTGGATAAGAGAACCTTTGAATCAGTGGGTATGTGACTGTTTTAATTTTCTGAGAGAAGCAAAGTCAAAACTGGGACCCAGAACTCTGTCTCATCCAGGTAGGATCCTTCCATGACAGTGTGGACCCCTTAAAAGTTGTGAAACAATTTCAAGATTTCTTCTTCCACTATAGAGCAGTGTGACAGCCATATATGATCAAACAGACAACATACAACAATTAATGTATGACGTCTTTAATACTTGGTAGGAATTTTAACATATATATTCTTTCCACCGAAAGCTCATTATACCCTCCTCCATTTCCTCTCCAACCTTTTCTCCGTATATTTCAGTAGAAAAAGGAAAATGGAAATAAGTAAGAAGGAAACTCTATTTTTAAAATGCAGTCTATCCCATGATAATAATAAGAACAGTTAACATTTATTGAACACTTACTGCATTTCAACACTCTTCTAAATACTTTAGATGTATAACTCAAAATATTCAAAACAATCTTAGTATTATCTCTGTTTTACGGAAGAGGAAACCCTAGCCCCAAAAGGTTATGTCACTTGCTCAAGGTCACCTATCTGGCTATGGGAGCCATGGAAGGAATATACGTGGTCTGGCTCCAGACCCCAAGCTATCAACCACTGTGCATACATTTGTAGGGCCTTAAATTTCTACCCAAATTTGAAGTCTGATTTTTGCCTTAAAATGTCATGTTTACAGTAGGCATGCAATAAATATTTGTTGCATTGAATTGGATTTTTGATGAAATTTTTCTTGAATTAAGTTGATTAAAATATAAGCAAAACATTAAGCAGACTTAAAAAAATAAAAGGAGAAGAAGGACCATTATTTACTGGGTTTGAGCTTGCGTCTCCTGGACAATTTTCTACAAAATGATGTTGAAAATATCACCTGTTATCATGATTCATCTATGATGTGAGTCTACACAGGAAGCAATACTATTTGACTATGATTTTCCAATACAAGCTTTAAAAGGCACTAGAAAATCCCTCCCTTAACAAAGAGAGACAAACTTACTGTTTGCCTTTAACCGGGATTATGATAGAGCCCTGAAGTATAAATTCAAGCATCTTAGAATTTGAAAAATAATCTAGAAATGAAGTTGTTATTTGCCTCACAATCAGATAGTTAACTCTGTGACATTTAAAATTTCAGAAAAGTTATTATTCTAAAAAAAAAAAAAATCACTTTACTCTGAATGCTTTTTATTCTTTTCCCCTATTTTCTTTGTTCTGTTAAAAACCATTTGTAACACAAGGACATATAAACTCAGTGTATATAAACTCACCTGGAAACTAGTTGTACGTTCCCCCCCCCCCCAGTATTCAGCCCCCAAATCAGTAACTGGAGAATTTGAATTTTTCCGCATTCTTATTTTTTGAAAACAGAAGTATAAGAATGTAATACAATGAAAAGAAAGGCCTTAGATTTCCTGACTAAAATATAGCTGCTTTTCCTAGATTTGGTGGATAATTTTACTCCATTGTGCTTTATTTATTCTTAGTAAAACTTGCAGGGATTGTTTTCAGGAGAATGTCAGAGTAATTGTTCAAAACTGAGCTATGGGCCAACCCAAGGGCATTCTCCTGGGAATAGTTCAGCTAAAATACACAAAAGATCTCTCCTCTTTTCAAAAATATTTCTTCTTAAACATAAATATAAATGAAGAAAGTTTTGACATGAGATAAAAATAACAACAAAATAAGTCAGTGATTAAATGCCTTATGTTATCTTAGTACATAGTTAGATGGCAAATAAATCATGTCTCCTGGCCTTGTCTCTTCGTATTTTGTAATAGAATGATATATATGATGCCTTCTGTACATTGGTGTTGAAGGGGCATCCCTTCGAGACCATTTCTCTCTCAGGAAGGTAGCTTTGACCATGAGGCAGTATAAAATATTGGTTAATTTGAGACCTCAATGTTTCTTCAGCCTTTAAAAAAATTTTTTTTGATGAATTTTACAAATAATACATTCTTATTGCAGAAGTTTTGAAAACATATTTCAGCCAAAGAAAAAACATAGAAATTATTTACAGTCCCACTATCAGAGATAACCATCATTACCATTTTGCGTATGTACCTCTAGACTACATGTACACACCTACACACACTCACACACTGCACCTGTAACAGTGACAGCTGTGGCAGCAAGAGCGGCAGGGACAAGCACCAACAGCAGTTCTAACAGCAGCAGTGGGAGCTACCAACGGTAAGTCAGTAATGGCAGTAACAAGATAATTCATAACCACTATAGACATAACTGCAGAGAACGCTGCAGTTATTGTAGCAGCTGCGTCGAAAGTGTCTTGATCACAGAAATAGCAGTCGCAGCAGTCATGATATTAGTAACGCCAGACACGTAGCATTTATTATGTGGCTTAAGGACTATTCTAATACATATATTAACTCAATTAATCCTCACGACAATCTAATGAAGTAAGTGTACTAGCTGTACCCCCGTTTTACAGATAAGAAAACCAATTGGCATTCAGGTTCGTTCAGTAACTTGTCCTAGATCACACAGTCTGAATTTGAACGCTAGGCACTCTGGCTCCGTAAATCACTCTTACTTACTGCACTAGTAGTAACAGTAGAAATAGCATGAATTCTAAAATACAGTATGAAGAGTGTTTTACAATTTATATATGTTGTATAAGGAATGAATGAAGTCTAAGAGTAGTTCTGAAACTGGAAGAATATAAGAGGATATGAAGTTTAAAAAAATCTCTCACGACTAGAATGGTTTTTTTTTTTTTACAATTTTCAACATTATTATCTTTCAAAGATGGTATATTTTGCAAACATTTTTTGCTGCTCCTTTATTTCATTATTTCTGAAGAGCTGCTATCCCTTTGTATGCTTGTGTAACTTTTTAGCGTTTCTGTGAATTCTTAAAAAAAAAAAAAAAGGCAAATTAACCATGCCACTTAATTTGTCATAATTCTTGGTCTATAGGTGCATCTCCACATATTGTGATGCTTCATACGTATTTCTGAATGAATGAAGCAATGATGAGAAATAAAATTTCAGAGTTTATACCAAAAGCAGAGTTGGGTTGGGCCAAACACACACCACTGCAATAAGAATGCTATTTAATGCTGATGGCAACAGCAGCCAAGAGGCTAAGAAAAACAAAAACGGTAAATGTCGTTGATGATTTAGTTCTATTTTGAGGTTATTTTGGCTTCTGTAGTTCCATTTTTTGAAAATTTAGGTTACAACTTATATTTGTCATATTTAATCTACAAGTAAAGTTGGGATTGTCCCTTATACAAAAGATTTCTTTTGCTTCCAGAAAGCTATAACTCAAGATAATGTCAAAACTTAAAAAAAATCACTTCAATGTATTAATAAAATGTTATGTTTTTAATAATGAGAAATATTAAGCCTTGAGCAAAATAAATGACCCTTAACATAAGTTTGAATTCTTCTGCTCTCTTTAATGATTTCAGACTGCTAAAAATGGCAAAATTAGAAGTAAATATACTTTAAATATAAAATAACTTAAAAGGGAAAAAAATGCCCTCAAAAGTTATCTTAGGACTTTTCTGCCCAGGGTTTCAAGCTGAAGTTTTGGTGATATGACTCGCTTTAATTTCCAAGTCTCTTATCTGTAGTTTATTCTTGTAACTGTAGTTGCTACTGGTTTTTAACTTGTACACAGGAAACCAGTGCCAATCAATTTTGTTCCCAAGGTGACAGGAAACCCTGGTTGGTCAGATGTTGATTGTGCTTGCCGTTCATGCTCCACCCATCATATTTTCTTCCCTTTTGGCTGAACTTAAGACAAATTAATCAGGAGTTGACATCTGGCAGACAGTTTTGGTTTCTTCTCAGTGATTTGTTGAAACTGCACAGTTAAAAAGTAAAAATTCAGTGCATAAAACTTGTAGATACTAAATAGAAACACTGGCAAGAATCTCTTGTAAGGACTTGCATGGAAGGCCCCTCTCTTGGTTTTTAAATTGAAAGTGTGAATTTTCTCAAGTAATGAAACATCTGCTGAATAAATATTTCACCTTTTTTACAATGGTGAGTGGCTTACCTCACCCTTTTATAAATTCCAGATATGAAATGTGTAACAAGGGGCAAGGAAGGGCTCAGAGAATGTTAAGCTTTTTAACAGGTCTCTGATATTTGTGATTAATCTTTAGCCACCTGCAAATTTTCTTCAAAGTAAGTTCTATTCCATATTAACATATTCCTTATCGCTGAACACTCTGACAGCATATGTTGGTACTTAGAACATGACAAATAAGATAACTCATAATTAGCAGTTGAAAATCAAATCAAGCCAGATGACCTTCTCATCCTTCAAAGCCAAGCTTCTTTGGAGCCTCCTCTTTTGTGATTCATGACTCTATTAAAAGAAAAATTACAAACTGTCTACCAGCCTTGTAAACTGTTTTCAGAAATCATTAGTTTTAAAGACAGTGGGACTAGAATGTATGTCTGATTTTATCAGGTTTAGTGATAGTAGAGATTATGAGAAACGTATGAGAAATGTAGTTTGCTGTTTTTTCTGTATAGGAAGACGAAGGAATGTAACAAT